>NC_136424.1:120865000-122272500 GCF_052625555.1 Lactuca saligna
TGATTATTTGAGCCTACTGTCAAGTGTAGTGATCAGCAGGGATAGTTGGTCAGTGATTTTGTTCAAAACAAGAAATCCCTAATCAGAAGCTGAGTAGTCAGTTGGGAAATTTATGGGATGGATTCAACTTTGCTTCAGTATGGGCGTATGTCAAGGAGTCAGACCATCTCGAGATTTCAGATTTCAAACTGAGTAAATGTGATTATGTTGCAAGGAATTCGTTTACCTACAGTTTGTAGAGCTCAGAGAGGGCCGTTTTGGTTACCTGGGGAAGGCTATGGTGTGCTTTTGGTTGTGGTCGTGCGACTCAAGTTATTTTTATTATTGTTTTATATTATCATAACCATAATTAATAATATTTAGCAGGGTGTTGGTTTTAGGGAGCAAAATGACAAAATTGAATCTTTGGGGGTTAAAGTGTGTTTCCGGGATTTATTTCGTAAAGATTTTCAGAAGTCCAGGGGTTTGGGTAAATATAGGACTTAAATTGAATGGATTTTGGAATCTGGAGAGCCGAAGGGTAAATTATGTACCTAAGTCGGAGAGAATTTTTCATGGAGGGGCTATATTGCAACTTATGGAGCCGAATCGAAAAGAATTGAGATGGAGGGGTAGGTTGTGTAAATATGAGTCAAATGTTAAGATTGGATGGGCATAACCCGTCACCCTTTATGTTTTGTAACCCTAAACCTAAAGGACATGGTTCAACCGCAATCGTCGGAAAGTCCAACCGCCACCCTTGCGCCCCCGTACTCCATCCATCGCTACATCCTCATTGCATGGTCGCCGACACTACCGTTGTCGCTCATGTCACTGAAGAAATCGAAGACATAGTGGTAACCATCGTGAGCAGCCAAGAGAACCGCCAAGGGCTGTGAAACGCATTGTGGGCGTCGATGCGTGGCTCACGAGCAACCAGAAGCTCTCGGTAAGTGAAGTTGCAACCCATGTCTCCTCTCATTTGTCTTTCCGGTGAGTGTGACATAAGGAAGCATCCTTATTGTCATTTCCGGCCTCGACCATCGAGTCTTTTAGCTCCGGTGGTGTTTCTGCCGCCTTGTAGGTGGTTGAGTGCGTATATGTTTGCATGTATGGATTATTTTCGGAAAGGGTGGTGTTGGATGTGAATTATTGGCCAAGAAACCTACCGCCACCACCATAAGGTGCTGGTTTTCGCCACTATTTTTGTTCTACCACCACTATTCGCCCTGTGGTGGTGGTTGTGTGTGTTATGATGTTATTACGGGTTTTTATTAATAAGATGTTGTAAATATGTATTGTGGTTGGAAAATCCGAAGAAAACCCCATCACCACCGTGAAGTGGTGGCTGCCGCCTTCTGCCGCCACCAGATGTTGTGTTGGGTGGTAGTGTGGATTTATGCGTGATTGAATTGCCTTTTTGGATGCTTAGACAGGATTTTACTAGAATCATAATCACCACCACGAGGTGGGGGCCACTGCCTTGAGCCGTCGTGTCATTACTACCCGAGATGGTAGTGTGTGGTGCTCGACTTATTTAACCCTAATTGACCTAATTAATCCCTAATTGACCTAAAAACCTAACCATTTGACCAATTGACTCGTGTTGGGGTTAGAAAACCCTAATTTTGGAAATGTGAGTTTTGGATTTATCGGGACCCGCATTTGGACCGTTGGATATGGAATTTTGAATTACGCACGATTAGTTTGTATGATTGTTCTAGTGGAGTATTAGACTTAATGGATTAAGTCCTTAATGGGTTAAGTAAGAACACTTAACCCTAATCATCATTTTATGTAAAAACCCCTAATTAGGTTTGGGTTCTTGTGGGGCCATTTCTTGGACTAGGTTGTTGTGGGCCTTCGTGGGCCAAATGCGAACATGTTTATGGACTAAGGAAATTATTGGGCTCTAGGATAAGTCCCATTGGCAAGGCTTGGGCCCAATTTTGAAAATTAGGCCATACATGGGCCAAAATTGGGCCTTGATTATTATGAGATATTGGACCATCGGAATGCCAAATGTTGGACTAGAATAAATGATTGGGCCTCAAGATAAGTCCATGTAAAGGTTTGGGCCCAATTTGGGGAATTCGGCCATATGTTGGGCCTTGGTTGATTATTGGGCTTTTGGTCTTTCAGAGTGTATGTTTGGACTTTGGTTTTGGACTAAGTTAGGTTAAGGGTAAAATAGTTTTTTTTTACCCCAAGCATTAACTTATTGTTATGTATTGGAACCCGGTTATTAATTGGGTGTTGTTTTGATGTTGACAGTTCAGGAATTTATCAACCAGCAGCTAGAGTTTTATCTGCAAGAATTCGACAATGTGAGGTGAGTCTCCTCACCATACCAATAGGTTGAAGGCACCAAGGCCGGTCCATTTTGTTATATGTTGTATACTAGTTGATGTAGTGATGTGTGGTATGCTAGTTGGTTATATGCTCTACGTTATGCTATTTGTTTATGTGATATTTGCATGAAAGACCATGGGGGAGCCCATTACAATTGGATGTAAGACTATGTGGGGGAGCCAATGGCTTTTCAAGTAAAGACCATGGGGTAGCTCATGGCACTTGGATGTAAGACCATGTCGGGAGCCCATGGCTTTCCTATTAAAGACCATGGGGGAGCCCATGACACTTAGGTGTAAGACCATGTAGAGAGCCCATGGCATCCTAAAGTAAGACCCTGGGAGGAGCCCACGACATCCCTATATTTTGTATGCATAGCTTATGTGGTTTGTTATAGCTTTTATAGCTAATATGGTATATGTTATTATCATGATTTATATGGCTTACGTGATTGATATGGCTTATGTGATTGATACAAATTATATGGTTCTGTGGATTATATGGGGTATGTTCTGGGGAACTCACTAAGCTTCGTGCTTACAGTTTTTGTTTATGGTTTCAGGTATCGTTGGTTTGGAAATGAAGGGCCCGGGTTGAATGCAGCGCACACACCCGTGTTTTCCACATTATATGATTTTGGGACGTAACTCTGATAATAGTTTTAACTAAGCAATGTTTTTGGAATGTTTAGATTTAAAAGATAATTATGCTTTTATTATAATAAAAATGAAAATTTTGCCCCTGATTTTTAGGTCATTACAACAAAATTCCATAATCTCGAAATGCCCAAATCATAGGATGATGCGATGCGATCAGGTCGGACCCTTCCCCTTCGAACTGGAAGTACTTAAAACATAAACTTAAAACTATAAGCACAAATCTTAGTGAGTTCCCCCGAAATACCACATACCATACAAACATACAACCAAGCATATTTAGGTGCTTGCAATCCCCTTCGGTATATTTTAATCGGATACCGTCAAGCATATCTGGGTGCCTGCAATCCCATTCGGTCAATTTCAACCGGATACGGTCAAGCATATCTGGGTGCTTGCAATCCCCTTCAGTCTATTTCATCCGGATACCGAGTCTATTTCACCCCTACCACTACCATATATATATATATATATATATATATATATATATATATATATATATATATATTAGAACAAGGAATCATAAAGTCATCAAGCATACACAGGCATAAGTGACAGTTGTCACGAAGTCAACCGTCATACTACAACATAAACTAGTGGGCCGATATTGGTGCCTTTAACCCATAGATACAGTGAAGTAATCTTACCTCAAGCTGAATGTATTAAATCGTACTCAGCGGATAACTCGCGAAATCCTCTCCCTAAGGCATAAATATAAAACTCTAATTAGAAATTAGGCCAATATTCTAACTCAAAAGTCCAAACCCTCATTCTTGACTTTAAGGAAAAAATGGTTTCTTCACCCTTTCCTCATTGGGCCTCCTTCCCACCAAGGCCCAAATCCATACAAGTCTAAAAAGGTATCCAAGCCCAACTACAAGGCCTTATATGGCCCAAGAGTACCCAACATGACTTAAAGCCTACAAATGCCTTTCTACAATAGGTGGGTCTGATGCCCAAACCTAAACAAGTTAAAAGTCCAATAATAATCTAGCCCAAAATTTTTCTAAGCCCACAAACTGTGTACGCGCGGTGTACATGGCTTATACATCCAGCGTATGCTGATGATGATCTGGAATTGGATCACTAGACCAGTATGTGCAGCGTACTCTAGAGTACCCCCGACGTACTTGCCAGTTAGCCCAAACTTGCACTCATGTCTTAATCCATTAAGCCCTAACATCTAAAACTTAGACCCAAGCTCATAATAGTGTCTTAAGCCATAAAGTTGCAAACTTTATGCACTTGCATGCCTTAATGGAACTCAAACCATGAACTAAGCCCTCTAACTCTCTTAGGTGGTCACTAACACATGCATGATTGAGTGTTAACCTCCGAGATACAACTTTTATGAATCCATGCACTCCCATGAGTCCAAAAGGATAGCTCAAATGGCCTGGAGTAGCCCATAATCCAAAAGACCAAGTTATGGGAACAAAAGATGCTAAAACATTCCTTACGTCTAAATCTAAGCTTAGAATGAATAAGTTTCAGACTTTATACCTTCAGTAGGCTAGAAATGATGCACAAACGCATTTGCTTCTTCCCAAACTTCCTTCTTCTTCAAAACCACCAAATAATACCCAAACACTCAATGTAATCTAAAAAATGGACTCAAGATGGCTAGGGTTTCGAGATTAGTACTAAAAGGCAATGGAGGCTGAAAGGGTGATGCACTTGAAGAAATTAAGGATGTTGAATATGGTGCAAACCCTAAAAATTAGGGTTTTTCCCCTGGCTTGAGTTCGCCCAGCATATGCATGGGTATGCCCAGTATATGCTGGGATCACCCTGATGATGTGCATGCAAGGAGTACGTCGTGCGTACCTAATGTACGCCCAACATACTCACAAACCCCTTCACCTTATTTTAGTTTGATTAAATAGGATAATAAATTAATTCCATACCTGGCGACTCGGTGTAGTGACATAAGAACATGGTTTGGCATGTAGAATTAAAGTTTGCACTACTGAACATTGTGATTTGGGTGCTAAAAGATATATTCGATCATAGTAAATGAGTACAAAAAGGGGGATCTAGTCTATAACTTCATAAATATCTCCCTCACTAATCACTATGACTACATCTCTCAAGCACACCTCTACAAGTGGTATGAACCCACCGTATATAGAGGTGTTTACATGTCTCTCTCTCACTCTCTAATACTCATTAGTCATAAGGCTAATGCACCACATGCAAGTGGGTCTACAAAAGTCAAACCATCTACAAAGTCATACATGAAGAACTTTCCACCCTAACATTCCCCCCTCAAAGCTAGGAATGGATGACCCACTTCAAATCTTCCAAAATCAAGCAACTACACGGTTCGAGCCTCAAAGGTGACACATATTGAAACGAACTTCAATCTTCAATTATTCCATGATTCTTCAATTTGGGCTCTAGGATGTGAGACCATACAATCCAATCATCAACGAATGATCACGAGCTTCTCAAACTCTAAATTGATCACCCTAAAGTATAAAAACACACCCTAAAAATCTTCAATAGTTCCAAACCCATTTCGAAAAAAAATCATTTCCGAACTTCCAAATGCATCATCTCGTAAGCTTCAAAACTTCAAGATCACTTCGGTCTTCAAATCCACGTAATATGAAAAATTCAAGTTCGAATTTCCATATAAACTTCTCCCCCTTTTTATAATCGAAAATTGATTATAAAACCTTCAAGGAAAAAGAACGTGCTCTATTCGGAATTTTTCATGTCAAAACTCCCCCTTAACATATGGTATAAACTTTGTGCTTTAATCCGGAAAATCCAAACAATATTCAATTTTTAGCTTCGTTCACGGATCGCTTTTGCAAAATTTCTAAAAAATGGGTAGAAATTGTCAATTTTAAAATTTTGAGTGACCCGTTGCACCCAAAACAACAAAATATGCAAAACTCTCCCCCTTTTCCAAAGTTTGGTAGAAAGCATCAATTTGCACAAACTGCAGAGGCCTGAAATGCACTTTCTTCAATTTTCAGCAAAAACAGTTCTTTTTCGAATTTAGGTACAAACCGCCAAATATTCGAAACATCAAGGACTATTTTAGACAATTCTACCATTTGTGCTAAGATCATACGAAAAATCACCACAAACATACAAAGCTTCAAAAATATTCGAAATTGGATGAAATGTGTCAAACATTCAAAACTTCAATTAATTTTCGAAGTGTCAAATATGGAAAAGTCAAGATATACACCAACTACGGATTTCAAAATTTGAAAACCACAATCCATGGACTACATTTCGGAAACATGGGATTTGAATGGTTTTTTTTTTCACATTTTCAGTAGAAAATCAAGGAATGCAAAATTGATTATGAATAAACAATAATACTTAAAGCATCATAATTTAATACTTAAAGCATCATACTTTAGACATTTTAAAAATCTAGATTTGAATAGTATATAAATAATATTATTTTAATGATTATTAGTTGTACTATTAACTTATTGGTTTTGGCGTTTTAAAATATAATATTATTATATATAATATATTTTTAGAAATAGTGAAATTTCTTTATATATATATATATATATATATATATATATATATATATATATATATATATATATATATATATATATATATATATGATCATGTGATTACTCTTTTTTTGGTGAAAACTCGTGAAAAGACCCTAAAAGAATTGAAAAAAAAAATTAATGTAAATCATCAAAATCGAGCATGATACTATATTTAAGAGAAAAAAAATTAGAAAAAAAAATTATGGATCATTAAATTTTAATTATTAATCACTTTTATGATTTATGATTCAATTTTAATGATCCATAATTGTTTTTCCAATTTTTTCTCTCAAATATAGTACTATACTCGATTTTATGATTTGTATTTCTTTTGTTTTTTTTTTTTTTCAATTTTTTAAGGTATACTCACGAATTCTCACCGAAAAAAGAGTACTCACTGGAACCAGACCCGATATATATATATATATATATATATATATATATATATATATATATATATATATATATATATATATATATATATATATATATAGGTTAAATGTTGATTGACATCTATTGTGCAAACATGTGTACAATGTTATTCTGTGAAAATGACTAAGAAAATATGTTATTTGGTAATGTGAATACACTCAATATTACATAACTATTGTCATTATCACGCATTCTAAATAACTGAATCGTCTATAATGTTATTATATACTTTTCTAATATTCTCATTCTACTAGAATGTATATTGAGTCGTATTCTTCTGTAAGAATGAAAATAAGTGAAAAACGATGCGTGAGAACAAAAATGAATAAGAATTAACGAGAATGCATGAAAATAACGATAGGTGTGTAAGGTTGAAAGTATTCCCATTAGCGAACAACATATTCTCTTAGTAATTCTCATTGAATAGAATTGTCGACACATCCGTACAATAGTTGTTCATCGACATTATAACATATATATATATATATATATATATATATATATATATATATATATATATATATATATATATATATATATATAACATTTAAATTTTAAAAAATATTTTGTTTATTTTAAACGTTGAAATCGATAATTTAACTTTAGTGACTACTACTTTTCATATGCGAGTGAAACTACAAAATTATGTAAGGAATATATGTGGTTACATTAGATGTATATATGTCGTATGCTGGACCCACACAAATAGCCAACAAAGGGGTTGCTCGGTTGGTCCACATAGGCTGGTGTATTTTTCCAAAGTTTTATTTTGTATATGATCTACAACAAATATTAAATTGTTACAAAATATCCAAAATACTTTAAAAAAATATTAAAGTTTAATAATATCATCGACCAAATCAACAGATTTTATATTTATTCTTTATAATGGTAACTGAAAAATAAAATCGTTCCTCAAAAGACCCCTCTTTTATATAAAACTTTATAGAGGAAATGTTATTATTAATATAAAATATTTGACAAAAATACATATATTGGAAGATAAATTGATTACATTGTTTTTTTTATATATTTTATCGTAAGTCTGGCAATGGAGCGGATTTTGACTCTGATCCGATCTACCCTTTACAATTATACGGGTTTTGAACATAGTTTTTAATCCCTATACCCGTTAACGATCCGTACCCGCTAACCCTTTTATTAAAAAAGTCGGGTATGGATCATCATCGATCTACTCCATTTATAACTTATCCCATATAAATTTTAGAATTATACGTTTATATTTTATACCACCTAAGTTTTACTGTAAATTCCAATAGAAAGTACAAACAAAAAAGGCCAAAGACTAAATTGTTTTTACATAGGATTCGAAGACTCAACTTCTATAGTTCGAGTCTTCTCCCAAGAATCGTGATGTCATTTCATTTATATTTCATCATGTAATCACCAATTTCATTTATAGATCAATAAATTCATTTATCAACCGGAAGAAAGTTTGTAATTGCTATTCTCTATCAATGCAATCGATGGTCAAAGCCAATCAGAAGTAACTACAATAATGATTTAATTGCATATATGAAACTCTTCGACTACATGATGTGTTTTCTAAATCAACATTTGAATTATTTAACAAATGTGATTTTATGATTTAAGTAAAATGCGTTTGATTATTCAAAAAGCCTACGAGTTATGGTGCGTTTTGGATATCTGTTGATTTGGTGGATAAGGGTATGAGTTTGATTATTCAAAATTCTATGGGTTACGGAGCGGGTTTGGATCGGATTTTGAAATTTGTTAAAAGGGTTTGGATTAAGGTCGATTCGCTTCAAACCCACCACATTTACAAGTCTATTTATCCCATCAAAATAAATTAGTATTAGAACTTTTGGTTTCACAAAACCCATAAATCTGATTAATCATGTAGTTTATAAAATTAAATGATAATGTCTTGAATTTATTGGATTTTTCTTTTTGAAACAACAAATTAATCTAAACCTAAAGTACTCTTAAATCAATCTTCTTTGACAAAACTCGAACCCTCAACTTTAAAAAAGAAGGTCAACACCTAATATTGGTAGCTTGCAATCATTTTGTTGAATCTATCGGAAAATTGATTTTAACTAATATCTAAAAATGATTATTTTCCCATTTTTTTGAGCATTAATTTTGAACCATAAATATAATCAAAATGAACCAATGATAATATATTTGTGTTATCTCCTGAGATACTTTCATTTTGATATATCAAAAATATAAAACAGATTAAAAATGGATTAAAATTTGTTTTTTTAAAATGAAGTTTTTGAAAGAAATAAACAAATAAGATAATTGGGTTTTACTTCATCATACTAAGGCGAAGATGAAAAGAAAATAAGTTTATAACTACAAAATTCATTAGGTTTAAATATTACTTGTTAACTTATATATCATTTATTCTCAACTTACATCTTTAAATGATTAAATCATACATGAGTACCATATATGTTTTTCTCTTTTTTATTATTCATATATTATTATCGAGTAGGCATACGTGAATAAAACAAATCTTAAGAATTTTATTTTTTAAAATTTTTAAAAATCGTATTTGATTATCCGAATATATATATATATATATATATATATATATATATATATATATATATAACCAAAATCAAATAAGAATAACTTTTTTATAGGAATATCACAAATTTATTAAATACATATTTTCTTAGCAACAAACAAAATGAATCATTAGATGATTTAAAAGTAATATGATTACAAAAAAAAAAAAAAAAAAAAAAAAAAAAAAAAAACATTTTCATTATTCATTTTTAAGTAAATCAAGGGAAAAAAAAATTTATGTCAATTTTAGTGAATATCAACAAAAATATCATCAAAATAAAACATCGAAATGTTTTTTCGGGAATTTTTTTAGGAATCGTGTTACTTTTATTAATGCAACGATTTATTTGTTTTGTTCGTCAAAAAAATATGTCGAAAAAAACTTATTACCTTCCTAAAAAAAAATCTTACTAATATAAATTAGAGAATTTTTTTCTTAATCTAACAATATATTTTATCCTGATTGATAATAATAATGATGTATTTAAATTTAAGTTTTTTATTATTTGTTATGAATAATTATTTGTTATGAATAATATATAATTTTATAAATAAAAGTGTTGTTTATAAATAATAGTAGTATTTAACAAAATAAAATATATTCTTTCTAAATTTTAATTAAGTTATTATAATAAGGGACATATATAAATATATTTGTTATCATAAATTAAAAATAAAAAATTATTATTCAAAAAATCAAATACAAAAATATTAATTGTAAAAGATATAAAAACATTATTATTCTCATAAATAAATAAATTATACCACGATCTTTATTAATAAAAATAAAATATATATGGTTATTTCTCCATATCTTTCCTTATAAGCCATCAAGTGAAACCTTAAGTTCTTTGAAATGTGATCCTTTTCACCTTTTATATTTAAAAATATTTCCAGTTCACCTCTCATTCATCTCTCTTGCTCTCTATCAATGGAGAACCGCTTGAAGCTAAAAATCTCTAAAATGTTCCAATCATGCCGGTCGAAGCACACCTCCGACGTATCCGATCAACCTTTTTTCTTTCCGGAAAACCAACATCACCGGCAACTCATCGATCTTTTCTCTCCCAAACCTAAATCCTTCTGTAAAACCAAATGTCATGTCGATGATGAACCAAAAACCAATCTTTTCCACCCCAAAATCACCGACCAAATCGCCTCATTTCCGGCATACGCAGACTGCCGGAAACCTGCAAAAAAGAAACCCCATTACAGGAAACCTAAAAAAGTGGAAGATTTCTCGCCCACAACACATAATTACTACTACGGTTGGCGTACGAGTGATGAAGAAGACGAAAGTGACGACGAAACCGTTTTGTTTTCATCCCGTTCATTCTCTTCCGACTCATCGGGTTCTTTTCGTAAATACAGAGCACAACGGAAGTCCAAGAAGAAATCAAAGAGAATCTGTGGCGACGGAGACGGAGACGGAGACGGAAACAGCTGTGGGTGTAAGAGTCAAAGGATTTCCGATGAAACACCATTGGAGAAGAGTGGGAAGTTGGTGAAAGATAGTTTTGCAGTGGTGAAGAAATCGAGTAATCCACATGAAGATTTCAGGGTATCAATGGTGGAAATGATTGTGGAGAAACAGATATTTGGAGCAGAAGATCTTGAAGATTTGTTGGAATGCTTTATTTCGTTGAATTCGGAAGAACATCACAGGGTGATCTTTGAGGTTTTCACTGAGATTTGGGATACTCTGTTTTCAGCTTCTGTCTAATCAAGCACAATACTCTGTTGTGTGCTACTATATTATCTTTTTTAATTTATATATAAGCTAAGTATTTAGCATTTTAATTCAAACAAATAGTTTAGTTTAACATAAGTAGCTTTTGTTTATTGATTTGAATAGTGTAATTTCAGTTATCTAACATGTGTTTGAATAGTATTTGATTTTATCTTTAACAAAAAATACGGGTAATCTAACTCTTAAAAGAAAAATTGTTGAATACTTTAATATTTATGACAATTCATATTTGATTTAATTTTTAGAAAACTATAAAACTATGCGAAAAAGGTTGATTTTTCTAGGAATAGTCATAAATATTAAAGTATTTCTTATGTATGTCCTACACCAACGTGATCTTATGATATGAAGAAAAACATTTTATATATTTTATAGTTTTTATTATTAAACACAATCAAATAGTTAATACAAAAGATTTCATTAGATAACAAACTTAAATATATATTTAAAATTCAAACTTAACAAACATAACAGTGAAAGTAAATAAAAACCATAAATAAAATACAAATCTACATATTGTGAAGATCATTCCTCATTCCTCCAAAGTAGTTAAAGTATTGGTTATAACTTTGAGATCGTTGGTCTTGATCTTGATATTCTTCTTCGTGATCTTCTTCGGATCCTTAATATTGATTTGGTTGGTTTGGGATAATTGATATTGAGATCCTTGATATTGAAATCTTTGTCTTTGAGATCCTTGATATTGAAATCTTTGTCTTTGAGATCCCTGAACATTTTTCATCTTGTTGAGACTCTTTTGTTCTTTTCCTTATTATCCTATTTTACTCATTTTGAATATACTCATGCAATGACAGTTAAGGTTGAAACGATGGTTAATGTTAATGTATGATTTCAAGAATTTCTTAATCAACATATATAAAAACATCAAAGATAAGATGTTCACAACAAACTTTGAAATGTATTACTTGAACATTTATAACATTTATGGTGTGAGTATATTAACTCACACAACTAGTTTATATTTATTTTATACTAGTTTATAACCCGTGATAATCACGGTTATAAAATTAATTAAATTTTCGTATTAAAAAATCAAAATTATTAATAAATTATTTTAAATAAATTATTACTTAAGAGATATTTTTTTCGTTATATAAAATTATAATCGTTGATTTAAATAAATACGTGAAGTTATATCCTTTTATAATTTATATTAATTTTATTTTAGTTTTTAATCTAATGTTATTAATTCAATATAATTAAAGGGAGAAAATTTAAATTTTGAAATTTAAAATGAAGAATCAATTATTAATTTAATAAAATTATAGTGAGAAATTTAAAACTTGAAATTTAAAATAATTAATTAATAGGTTGATAAGTGACATGATAAATGATATATAACATTAATGAAGGTTTTAATTGCATGACACTTATCAATATGAGATTAAAACTATTCTTTTATTAGAATAGTTATTCAAATGTTGAAAAAATTGTAATGCTTTTTTATATAGTTTTATAATATTTTCAATTTAATTTTAAAATGTAATTTTCATCTTATTTATATTGTAAAATCAATTATTTAGTTATTTAATATTATCATTAATAATAAACTATATATTATGATAAAATTTATTTAAATCAAATCATACAATGTTATAGAAAATAATACTTTATAGTTATATTATTAAAATTTGTTTTTAGTGTGAGTTGGAGTTGAAATTTATTTTTGTAGGAGAGAGAGAGAGAGAGAGAGAGAGAGAGAGAGAGAGAGAGAGAGAGAGAGAGAGAGAGAGAGAGAGAGAGAGAGAGAGAGTTTTTAGTGTGAGTTGGAGTTGAAATTTATTTTTGTAGGAGGGAGAGAGAGAGAGAGAGAGAGGTTATATGTGATGGTTGAAACCATGGCTAACCTTCACCACGCTACCTTTGGGGTGATGTTCACGACACAATTCCCCAAACCATAACTCTCATTCCTTTTATTCCGGATAATCTAATGACACTACTCATCATTCCATTAATTTAACATCTTCAACGGTTAACATTTAAAAAAATTAACTAATAATTTCATCTATCTAAAATATTTTATTATCTCATTTATTTATTGGGAAATTGAGTAATCTAACCACGTTTTAGTTTATAGTTACCAAAATATTTTTTTTTTTTTGAAAAGTAACCATTGTGTCCAGAGTAACGATTCCGGATAAGACAAAAACAGGTCAAACCTATTAATGCAGGTCAATGTTATATATATATATATATATATATATATATATATATATATATATATATATATATATATATATATATATATATATATAGGTCCCACAACAAAAAATTCTGAAATAAGCATTCCGAATTTTGAAATTTCGAAGTTGGTGATCCCGGATTTCGAAAAGAGGTTTTACCATGGATTCATTAAATCATGTCAACTTTACTCTTTAAATTACTTGCATTTTGGTTTAAAAACAATTATTTGTATTATGAAATATGTAGTATATCTTGTTCAGAATACGAATAACAAGTCTGGAATATATATTTTTGTATTTATTTATTTATTTATTTATTCTTATTTTGTTTTAGACATATAACCCATATAAGTATCTCAAAATGTGTGAAGCATTATTTTTTAGTTAGGAAATAAGTCTACATTAGATTTTACAAGGGATTCTACGATAAACTTACTCCAGAATACGAAGATCAATTCCGAAATGATATTTCGAAATGACAGTTCGGAATAAAGATTCAATTTTTATATTTTTTTTCTTGATATTGTTAAATATTCCGTATTAGTCCAAAGACGAATTTACATGAATGCTATTATAAAAAGTGGGTTTTACGGACGAAGAAACTGTATTCCATTTACAAGAGCTTTCAGAATTGCGTCCGATAAAGGTAAAACTGAATTTAAAAAATTTGTAATAAATATTTTATTTTATTTTTAGGGTAATATATTAGAATTTTGTTGGAATTTTGTTTTGCTGATAAAAAGCCATGATGCCGAGTTACAAAAGAAAAATAAAAAATAAATCACAGAAATCCAAAGGCACCTATAAAATTAAGAAAAAAAAACATAAAATTATATTAAAGCTCAAATAGAAAATAAATAGAACATAGAAAGATGAGACCGGAACAAGTTTAGACAAACTTGCTATTATAGACTAGTTGTGAATTTATAATTTTTGATATGGATAAGTTTCAACAACTTGGTTTTAATTTTTGATAAGTTTATGCAAGTTTGTTTTCAATATATATATATATATATATATATATATATATATATATATATATATATATATATATATATATATATATATATATATATATATATATATATATATAATTTTAGTCTTAAACATCCAGTGATTCGATTTATGATGATGCGTTGCCAACGGAATATGAAATAATCTGTTTTGAAGATGAGCAATGACGTGTTATTGATACAACTGTATTCGAAATGATTCGTAAGTATAAGTGTGCTAAACAACAAATAGTAATACTAGAAATCCTATTATTGCTTTTTGCGGTCGAGGAGCATAGAAAACTAGAATTGTATAATATGTAAATGTTCATCCTTACGATGTCTCATTACGATGTCTGAAGACATACGACACTTTGTGAACACAATGCATATCATCAAAGACGCATGTATGATAAGTGCAACAATAGAAGAACGAGTGAAAATAACTAATAATGGATTCAACCTAATTGAGATCTACAGGAAATTGTTTGAAAATAATGTAGATACTGCTAGTTTACACCGGATGCTATTTTCCAGGTATCATGGAAATATATTATAATTTTAACTATTGTAATATCATTTCAAACTTAATTATATAAAAGAAATGGTAGAATCGTTTTTTTTGAAAGAGCGAAATGTTAGAGTTATCTAAAATGACAATGCATTTTACTAACATGAGTTAAACGGTCGTTACAAAAGCTATTACATACTTATATTGGTTTCTAAAAATTAGGAAATTATAATGGATACATATTTTTTTTTCATGGTCAATAAAATATTTTATAGTTCTTACAACATCTATTAGACGGTTCCATTTTTTCCGAACCTTATCAATTTTTGTATTTGCATCTCGGATCCACTTCTCAGATTCTTTGACTTTTTTTTCATAGTTTTAGCAACCCATTTTTCTTATTTCATTTACCTATTCTGCTAGATCGACTACCTATTGATTGAGTGTCCGACTTATTTCAAATTCCCTTTCGTTGGCTTCTTTGCGGCCATTGTAGCTTCGAAAAGGTCATCCGACATTTTATCTAGGATTGGGAAATCAAGGCCTTCTGTAAACAAGTTAATATCCTAATAAACATAACAATTTTCTTCTTTGCAATCTCTAACACCAAACTCAGATGAACTTATTCTCAACTTTTTACTTTTGTAATGTACTACGTTTATGATGTATGGTACCTCCATGTTAATAGTGTGAGGTTGTAAGAAAATATAGTGTGTCTGGAAAGTGTCCGGAACGGTTTGTCCAAAATATGTATCTGACATCTATGCTCGTGATTGTGTGTCCGTGAGTCCGAAAAGTCATAAATCTTTAACATAAATGATGAATTTGACTTGACATAATTATTGATCTGATGTCCGAAATGTCAATCAGGAATGTTAGTCAGGAATAACATATAATCCAGAATGAACCACTATAAATAAGAGATTGGAATTCAAGAACTTTTACAACTTCAAAATGACAGTTAATCACCCCGAACCATGGACTACACAAGAAGAGATTGCACTCTTTTAGGCTTGGATAACCATTGAGGATGATATGGTTGTCATCGGTCTGCCACATTTTATGTATAGATCACGATGAGTCCGATTGAAAAATATGTTTCACTTTGAGTTATATGCTCAAGAGTATCGAACTACTGAAGAAGTGAAGACTAAGTTTCTAGACATACGATCAAAGGTGAAGGAGTTTATCAAAATTTAACAAAAAATCGAAAACAATTTATTGGATGAAGATGGATGAAGATGAACAAGTAATTTTGCACTTGGTAAGGGTGGAATACAAGCATCAAAATAACGAGATTGGTTTTTCTTACGAACATATGCTTGGGATCTTTGAAAAGATGTCCAGTATTTTTAAATTATGTATTTTGTTATCTATAGGATAAATACCTTTATGTTATTTCTAAATTATATCTTTTTAATATGTAAAAAATATTAGGGCAGTAATAATTTTGATTAGTCACTCCAAATCGATTACAAACATAATAAATTGCGATAAATATAAATATACAGTTACATATGGATTAAAACAATCATAAATGGGTCTAATATTTCCTATTCATATAGAGGGGGAACATGATTCACATTTTGCGTTTGGTATACAGTTCAAAACACATCAACCCAGTAATATATATGAACCACATCGTCTAAATTTAAGGTGTTTGAATAACGCGATGCTATAATAGCATGACCGCACGTTATACCCAAACTACACCATTTCTCATATGAACATGTGTGACGGTTCAGATCTACAACACAATTTGTTTTAATATCAAAAACTTGAAAAACATCATACGGGAATAGAGACAAGATCTCGGTCGGGATCTTTGTTGCTTGCCACTAAACAAACTTTTGCATCCTCCGGTGAAACACCATCTCTGCATACAGGGTGGGTATGCTAGTCAACCTCCCTAAAAAGTTAATATTATCATTTATGGTTATTGTAAAAGTAAAAGATAATTCAATATTTGATGGTATTTTACCTCCCGTGAGACTATGTTTAACAAAAGTTTGTTGGATGTAGTCACGAATTGCATCATTATGTGTTATTATCTGTACATTGTGTTGATTGACCGATAACACTGGGAGGAATTATGGAATATCAATGTTGAGTACATTCTAAGAGATGTTAAGAAAATAGGCGCTTGTCTATTTCACGTGACCGATGTTGGCAAACACCTCACAGGCATCATGAGTTAGCTGACATAATGTTTATTGAAAACCAGACATCGTATATGATTTGCATGCATGGAAGAACAAATGTTCCAATTCTTTGTTTCCACCAATTCTTATTCACAAATACATGAACACACTCTTACAACAATACCCACGATAAGAATTAGGGAATACCTAACCTATAAAAGAACTAATGACATCGTCCATATTGGTTATGAAAGATACTTCCCTACCCTCCCTAAGAGCTTCCTTTAACCTTCTCAGGAACGAGGTACAAAAGTCAACAAAGAGTTGTAGGGATTTATTCCTTTTTCGGTGAGGTGAGTTTTATTACTATACTTTGAACTGCAACATATATCCTTTGTATGTTAGGATGTTAGTATGTTGTAGTAAACTTTTAGACTGGTAGATTTGTTATGACTACCTGTATTTGTTTGCTATTGTTATTTGCATATGTCGACATATTATGGCAGTCTTGCTTTGTGTTGCGGTCCATTTTATACTGTTGGCCTATGGGGGGCGGCCTGACTTGGATACTGTAGGCTCCGATTTGGCGATTGAGCCTTATATTGTGGGCCTTGTGTGTATGTATTGTATGTGTATTGTTGTGTCATGTGTGAGGTGTTTTGAGAACTCAATACAATTTGGCATATAATTGTAGATTTAAATATTTTTCAGGTACTTATCGGATCGTAAAGGCGGGACCATACACACACATCAACAGTTTTATGATTCGAGATTCTGCATTGTTTTCCTTATAATTCTGATTTGAATTTTGTTTTTATGAACAAATGGTTTTGACTCGAATGTATATTTACAAAACGGGTGTTTATTCTAGTTTAAAAACGAAAATTTTATTCTAGAAATTGGGACGTTACAAAATGCTATAGGCAAAGTCTGGTTGTGTTGGATCATAGCTACTACTACAAACATTATCTTTAGGTAGTCTTCTTTTTGATGGACATAACCTATAAAAATGATAGGGAACAAACAACCTATAAATACATGGAGTTGTATTTTTGTTGGAAAATCAAAATAATTAGTTGTAGAAACGTTATAAATTTTAAAGAAACAATTAAAATATTGTACAAAATATTTACCACATATCTAACAGCCACAAAACAAAGTTGAAAACGATACATCACATCAAGCAACCTATGAATACATGGAGCTGTATTTTTTTTTGGGACAACAAAACAATTACTTGTAGAAACGTTATAAATTTTAAATGAATAATTAAAAGATTGTACAAAATAATTTTACAACACATCCAATAGCCATAAAAAATAGTTGGAAATGATATATCGCATCTGTTTATTGTTGGTGTAACTATGATGGTTGCTTTGCCGAAGGTTGTGTAAGTAGTTGGTAAAGTTTTCTTCATAATTACTCTTGAGAAACTTATCTTGAAATAGTTATAATATTTAATTATGGATGATCGAAAATAAGTGACTAACAATATGGGATACAATTTATATATATAGGACGAAAAATGTCATTTTTTGGAGTTTGAAATGTGTGTGCGTGATTCTGTAATGTCACATCTAGATATAATATTGACTACCATACATCGGAATTAACATTTTCTGTTCGAAATATACGGAGAAATATTTTGGAATAGATGCTCTAGAATGTATAGCGATACTCCGGAATGATATATTCCATACATTATGACCATTTTTCAAAAAAATTATAACTTGGTTATTGTTGTTGAAGTAATCATTTATATGAGTTATATAACCAATTCCCCTTATTTAGTTAGTTGTTTTTACACATACATTATATTAAAACTGTACAAATAAACTAAAATATAAATACAACTATATATAGGGTCATCATTTATATATATATATATATATATATATATATATATATATATATATATATATATATATATATATATATATATATATATATATATATATATATCATTAGGTTACTTTTATAAAAATAAAAAAATACTGAAAATGTTATATAATCAATATAAAATTATATATCATAAGTGAAATTCTGATCAAATATTTAATAATAATAAATAAATATTAAAATAATAACAAATATATAAAACTAAAATATAATTAAAGGATAAAATCTTCCTATGCTAATAAATTTTTTTGTTAATAAATGAATATATTTATTCTTCTATTAATATATGTCATATTATTAGAACACATCATCATTATTTCTAATAAATGAAAGTTGTTTTGTCACTTGTCACATTTTTATTCACTTTGCCAAATATCATTTTTTTGTTATTTTGAATTAATTTTTTTTCCACATATCATTGTATGAGTTTTCATATTTTATTAAATTGCACATAATATTTTAATAATGTAACAATTGCAATAAATGTAGCAATAAATAGATATTAATTTTTATTAATAAACTTACCTTTTAATTTTAATATTCCTAAAATTAAAGCTCATTAATTTTTTTTTCTTTATTTAAATTATTTATTTAAATTTAAAAGATAAAAAAAATTCATTATAATAATTCATTATTTTTCTTATTTTTTTTTATAAATTTGAAGTTCTTAAATATTTTGACTTTTGTATTTAACTTTTTTTTTTTCAATTTAACCCATTAATACATGAGTCTCACAACTAGTTAATTTTATGTCACTTATTTTGCCACTTGTCAATCTATTAATTATCAATTTCAAATTTCAAAATTTAAAATTTTCATTCTAGTTAAATTAAGTTAATAATTGATTCTGCATTTAAATTTCAATTTTAATTTTTTTTTCACTCTAATTATATTAAATTAATAACATTAGAATAAAAAATTAAATTAAATTAAATTAATACAGATTATAAGGTGATATAACTTCATATATTTATTTAAATCAACGATTATAATCTTATATAACTAAAAAAATATACCTTCAATAATAATTTATTTAAAATAATTGATTAATAATTTTAAGTTTTTAATATGAAAGTTTAATTAATTTTATAATTATGATTTTCACGGTTTATAAACTAATAAAATATAATTGGAGAAAAATGGTTACACGATGAGATATATTAAGTATAAATTTATATTATCCAATATCCACTCAATATGCTTAAATGGTTTAAACTTTGAAGTGATCAATAAAAGAAATAAATAGTAATAGATTATTAAAAAACTCTTATTATAGATACGATATAATTAAAACTAATTTGAATAATTTCCTTAAAAACATCAAGATTATTACTTGAAATTTGATCGGTATACAATCTTTAATACTAAATTACTAACGTAGCAGATATCCAAAATCAATTCAAATCTAATTAGATATATGGAACTTTATTATTTTGATTTGTTAAATTTTTTTTTTGATCGTATGTAAATTCTAATGTTCATAGACTTCGAAATAACCTTGGAACATTATAAGTTTTCAGGATAACATGTAACTTTAAAATCTTGATAAAATTAAAAACATTTTTTTTTATTTGACAAAGTACAGTGGGCTTAAATCCACCATTGAAGGCAACTAAATCTTGAGTTATCCATGGGCTTTGGCCCAGTAATACAATCAGTAAAATAGAAAGATGAAAACACGTAACCGGTGTCTTCTCCAGCGATATACATTTAGTGATATACTAGGTTATAATCGTGTACGACACGTTGATAAAAGTAAAATAACATAGACTAAAATTTATTATTATTAATCATAATTTTAAAACAATTATATTTATACAACCCCATTGGATGTTTTGTTCGTAAGACCATTATCGTTATTTTTAATTAATATGTAAAATGTTTTCAAAACATAATTAATCTTTTGGCCACATCCTATGAAAAAAAGATTTTAAAAAATAAATAAAAGTACGATATCATGCTATACATATAGTTCAATCAGTTCTATTTTGTAGTCAAACAAATTGCTTTTTTAATCCAAATGTTGCATGATATGAAAATCATAAAGTTTCTCTTATATCACATTCACATATATAGACTCATATGGTTTTACATGATTTTAAAATAATAAAAATTCAGCTTAAGGTTACTAACAGATAAACACTAATCAAGCATTGTGATTTAAGTATATATTTAATTGCATTAAGATACGAATACAAAGAAATAAAACTGAGGTATATGCTAGTAATATTGCAATAATACAAATTAGACATAAAATAAATCATGGATCCAGATATGCATTTAATCACATGTGTCATTGTGTCTTTACAAGAATCGTGTCCCTAAAATGAAAGTGGCATGCCAATGTTGGTTTATGCACAACAAAATAAAACCACAGCTCCAGTTCTCGCTTTCAATAAACAATTAACAAAAAAAAAGTCAAATTCTTGCTAATAAAATTTAAAATCATCTAGGAACATTGAAGCAAAACAAAGAAACATCATCCTTCATAACTCATAGTTCATAAAATTTGTATAACTGCATGACAATTTCATAATATAATGTTCCATGCAATAAGATGAAATAAAAGTAGGATGCTAAATATTAAAGAGTAGCTTGTTATTGTTGGTTTAAAATAAAAGTTGAATGTTATTTTTGAGTAAAGAATGGAAGTAGCTTGCTATGCGTGGCTTAGAAAGGAAAGTATCATGTTACAATTGCCTTAAGAATGAAATTACCATGCACTTTTTTACCTTAAAAATTAAAGTAACATGATATTTCTACCATAAAAACAAAATTAACATCTTATTGTTCGTTTAAAAATAAAAGTAGAATACTATTTTTCACTACAAATGAAAGTAACCTGTTACTTTTGGCTTAGCAAAGAAAGTAGTGTGCTAGTTTTTCCTTAAAAATGAAAGTAACATGCTATTTTTGGCTTAATAATGAAAGCACCATGTTTTGTTTCCTCAAATATGAAAGTATGATGTCACTTTAGCATTAAAAAGGAAAGTAAAAGGGATAGAAGAATAAGAAGGAACACAAGAATCCTCAATATGAAGATGGAAGTTCAAAAAAAATGATTATGCTTCTCCACCAAAAACCATGAAAGTTCAAAAAAAAATGATTAATGAAAATAATAAGTTTACATATCTCATTGAAGGTGTATCCATGGTTGACCAAAATACCCTTGGCCTTCAAAAAATTTCAAAACCATTCTAAGGCTATTCACATTCTTCCCAAGTATAGAGATTGCATGTATAGATGTTGAGACGCACATAGAGAGATTACCTGCGTTATCTACTAAACAAATCACATATAGTTTTTATTCTATCTACTTAACAAATCACAAATCTGAGCACCAAATATCAAAAAACATAATATTAAAAATTATAATCTGAAAAAAGAAAGAAGAAAATGGAAGTTTCATAGCTACATATATTAGATTTATGATCTCAAACTATACAAAAAAAAACATACTTCCCAGAATGGTGTTGTTGCAAATTTACTTGGATCATTGATGATCATATATCCATATCAAACTTACAAACTCAAAATATTAAACACACCTTGAATTTCATAGCATGTTTGAAGGAGTACTCAATAGCAACAACAACAAATAGCAAGTTCTTGTAGCCATTGATGATCATATGTGGTGTGCAACTAACGAAGGGTATTTGATTCCCAATAAAAATGCAGCAAGTTGAGAAAGTCCAATGGTGAATTTTTCATTGAGATCATCTTCTATGTAGTAAAGACTTCAGGACTGAACACTGATCCATTTTCATAAACAAAAGGAACAACTAAGCCATAAGATTGGTGCAAGGAGACCAACACGTGCAGGTGCTGCAACCTGGAAATTGAAGCTATGGTTACAATTGTTTTATCAAAACTTATATAATACATGATAGTCAGAAGTGATAGATTTTAATTTCGTTAACCTTATACTTATAAACAACATCACCCACTTCCTTAAGTTCCCATTTCATAAAAACCAATCCCACATTCACCTTATCCAAATTGGATTAAACAGTTAATAACTTAATCATACATAAAAAAGGAAAAATTAAAATTAAAACATCAATCGAATGGAGAAGGTACTTACCACGAGAAGAGGAATCAGGTTAAGAGATTCGTATATATCTCTACATCACACCAAAACCAAATTTTAAAGAATCTTAAAAACGTAGGAAGATTCATATCTGTAGGGGATGATTATACAATTTATATCGAGCTCATCATTTTCTCCATTGATGATAAGAAATAAATTCTTTTCCCATGGTTTTTAGAGAGAGAAAGAACCAAGGGTTATGATGGGAAGCTTGAAGGAAAAATTAATTTCAAAATCAAAATAAGAAAATAAAGCACCATTAAAATGAAAACAAGGAGCCGTGTGTAAGTATGAATGTGGAAAATTGGGGACTTCACTTTCTAATGGCTTGAATCCGCCACTGTATTAGCACGAGAGAGAGAGAGAGAGAGAGAGAGAGAGAGAGAGAGAGAGAGTTCCCTTCGTGAATCTGGATTGATGCGTACAGCAGCAAGGAGCGGAGGGGAAACCATCAGACTCTGTTTCCATTTAACCCATTTGCAGCAAAACGTAGTTGAATAAACCTACAAATCTGTAGATGGAGATATATGTGAAGAGCGAGATTTAGGGAATTGAATCTCACATTTGGTAATTTGGATTAAATAATTAAGAATTTAAAGATTTTGATTGCACATTTCACGGGATCTGATTTGAAGATTGTTTTTCAATTAAGGAGATATATATGAGCGGAAAAATACAGTAAAGGTAAACAGAAAAATGACTATTGGCAAAATAGAATGTAAAAAAATGACACGTGGCGTTTAAAAGAAGTTTTTATTAAGCATGGAGATGCTATTAATACCGACAATATTATTCTATTTAGCCTTATTAAGATCATGTCAATCCAAAAAATGATTCTTCTATGATTATACATTTAGTGATGCACTCTAAACTCAAAAAGAACGTAAAACGAACTTAATTAAATTACCATTCTTTTACTTATAAGGTTCTTCTCATTGTGGAAGATCTTTGCCACATACTTAAGGGTCAATTTCTGATTTCCGCAATTAGATTGGAATCGTGATCAAAACTCTAGATCCATCACGATCATGTGAATACAATTCAAAGAAAGTGCTCGGATGATGGTTGTTTCACAACCAAGAACCATATTGATGATATTTCGGTATTTCCTCTTTGTAATGTAGTTGCTTTTCGACAAAACTGAAAATTTGGTCCTTGTGGTTTGTGGTCCAAAAAGGTTTCGACTTGCATGCAAGGTCCAAAATCAAAACTTTTATGTTGTTTTGGTCATTGGAACACCTAAAATGATGGTTTTTCCCCTTTAATTTCTTCTTTGTATTTTTTTTGTATGTATTTTAATACGTTTTTATTTTAAAAAATAAAAAATAACATCCCATCTCCTCTCTCTCTCTCTCTCTCTCACACACACACACACATACAACTTTTTTTCTTCTCAATCTTATCTTCTTCACAACCACGGTCATCTGTAAATCATCATCCTCAACCACCCAATCGATATTTCAGAATCACCCATAGATCAAGCTACATTAGACTGCATCCTTCACAATGCCTGAGGCCGTAAATAGAAACCCAATCTCCATGATTTCTCCGTCAACAACCCTAACGAAACCATCATCGACCCTCTATATGAGTTCTTACAATGGTGGAATAAACCCAAATCTTGGAATGACTTATCCCCTTTGCTCAACCTCCTGATGATCGATCCAAACAAATATCAATTTTAGGAAATCGATTTGGTTATCAATTGAGGAGCAGTGATGTGAGAGTGGTGTTAGCCCTTTCTTAATCCCTTCATTCATTTTTGTAACACCGTGAATTTCAAAACAATTTTTTAAATTTTCATAAAACATAATTCAATTAATATTCATAAAACAACCATATTAATTATCCAACTCAAGTCAATACAAAATCCCAAGATCACAAATGTATAAACTTTGTGTGTGTGTGTACGGATCAAGCCGGCGCCTTCCCACGGTCGTCACTAGTACCTGAAACAATAACATCAAACACTGTAAGCACAAAGCTTAGTGAGTTCCCTAAAATACCACATGTAACACATATTAGTCACTCGAGGCTATAACTCTGTGGGTCCGTGCACACAAACTCTGTGAACCCTCAGGTTCTAACTCTGATAAACATGCACCACATAAATCACATAGAAATAATGCAGTACAACACATAATGTAACATCCCCCTCTGGCACGTATCACAATATTGTCCGCTTTGGGCCACTCGGCACGAGGACTTCCCAGGGGGGTCACCCATCCCGGTACTACTCTCGCCCGAGCACGCTTAACTGCAGAGTTCTTATGGGATCTGCTGCCCTCACGGCTTTAAAACGCGTTGTGATAGGGAAGGTACCACACCCCTTATAAGGAATGCTTAGTTCTCCTTCCCAGCCGATGTGGGATCAGATCTAACCCACTTTCACCCCCCATTATAGGGTTCGACATCCCTGTCGAACACATCGACCCGTGCCCTAGCTCTGATACCATTTGTAACATCCCCCTCTGGCACGTATCACAATATTGTCCGCTTTGGGCCACTCGGCACGAGGACTTCCCAGGGGGGTCACCCATCCCGGTACTACTCCCGCCCGAGCACGCTTAACTGCAGAGTTCTTATGAGATCTGCTGCCCTCACGGCTTTAAAACGCGTTGTAATAGGGAAGGTATCCACACCCCTTATAAGGAATGCTTAGTTCTCCTTCCCAGCCGATGTGGGATCAGAGCCTTGGTTTGAGGGATTCGGGTACACCTTCGGGAGTATTTGAACTCAAACTGAGGAATTGGAAAGATATTTTCAAACGAAAACCTAACTTTTCTAAGAGTAAAAGATTTTCTTGAAAAAGAAACAAATTCCAGGAAGAAACGTGTGTACGATCAGTCAGCGCCCGAACGGTGAATTCCCAAAATACCTTTATATTACGTGATATTAATATTGATATGATGTATCTGCATGCTAGAGTAGGCTAGGTATTGCTAATAGGACTAGAGTGGCCTGATTTGTGATGCCTTAGCCTAGGGAGGGGTGAGCTGCTATGAGATGCTGAGAGTGAGTAGGTAGCAGCAAGGGGTTTATGAGAGATCTATTAGAGAGTGGTCTACGCATGATAGAGTACTTGGGAATTGGGATCCGAAGAGGAAGGTTTGGGGTGTGTACTGAGACGGTGTGGACAGTAGTATTGGGCCCGTACTACTGAAAGCACCGGGGCAGTACACAGTCCAAATAAGAATCTTGGGATACCAAGAATCAAGGAGGGGTGGATTGTCGAGTGTAAGAATGTTCGAGTGAATTCTAATTTATCGCATGTTGTATTTCAGAGGTTGATCATGGTGAGGACACGTCATATGCCAGAGGGTGCCGGAGCTACTGATGAGGAGATTCGACAGATCATTCATGAGGAGGTGGCTACGGTCATCAGAGCTGAGATACCAGAGATGTTCGGGTCTATTAAGACCGCGCTGATTGAGACATTTGACGAGCGTTATGCCGCTCTTTCTGAGGATGCTGTTGCAGCGGCTACCGCAGCGATCGCTGCGGCAAGACCCCAGGGAGGTGATGCGTCACTGTTTCGGGAGTTCAGCAACACCAAACCACCAGAGTTTGATGGTACACAGGATCCGGTGGAAGTTATGAGGTGGATATATGATATGGAGGGGTGCTTCTTCACTTGTTCATCTCCTGAGCATCTGAAGGTTCGGTTCGCGCTGAACCAGCTTCGCTTGGGAGCGAAGGACTGGTGGAAGTTTGTGACGGCGCATTTCACGCCTGCTGAGCTTTCGGCAGTGACCTGGGAGAGGTTCACTACCATGTTCCAAGATGAGTACGTTCCCCAGGTGGAGAGGGAGCGTTTGGCACAGGAGTTTCTGACCCTCAAGCAGGGTACTGAGTCAGTTACAGCGATCACGAGGATGTTCCATGAGAGGGCGATGTTCTGCCCTGAGCACGTGTCCACTGAGCAGGCACGTATGAGCTGCTACCTGAGCATTTTGAGACGGGATATTCGGGAGTTCGCCGCGAACTCCCGGTATCGGACATTTGCTGAGCTTCAGGCAAATGCCCGGAAGAGGGAGATCGAGCTTGAGACTCAGGCCAGGGAGGAGGCGGAGTCTCTGGGGAGGGATCGGCGGCCGGCACAGCTCCAACCGGCAGCCAAGCGGGCCAAGCCCGCTGATCCCAAACCCGGGAGCCAGAAGGGCCGCACTTGCGGGAAGTGCGGTAAGGGTCACGATGGAGTCTGTCGAGCAGGATCTTGCAACAAATGTGGCAAGGAGGGGCATATGGCCAAGGACCGCCCCAAGGGGTTTGCAGTGTGTTTTCACTGCAACCAGACCGGACACCGGAAGGCGGAGTGTCCGCTGCTGCGCGCAGCATCTCAGGGATCTGCTCCCGCCGCCATCAGAGCTACAGAGAGTCGGCCCGTGAAGGCCGAAGCACCGAGAGCTCGAGGGAGAGCCTTTCAGCTGACTGCGGAAGAGGTCCGCGCTGCACCCGACGTTGTGGCTGGTACGTTTCCTTCTATATATTTATTTTTGGTGTTGAGATATTATGCTTATATTATGTTATGCATAGGTACCTTCCTTGTAAACTCTGTGCCTGCTTTAGTGTTATTTGACTCGGGTGCGAGTCGGTCTTTTGTATCTTTGGCCTTTAGTCAGCATATCAGTGTTAGTCGTGAGGCATTGAGTCGGCCTCTGCGGGTTTCCATAGCTGCCGACAGAGTGATTTGTGCCACGGAGGTCCTCCGGGGATGTGTGTTAGAGATTTTTGGGGTTGAGTTTCCGATCGATCTGGTTCCTATTGCGATGGGTGATGTCTGTGTTATAGTGGGCATGGACTGGTTGAGCCGATTCGGCGCGGTTATCGACTGCGAGCGTCAGCTGGTGACCATACAAGATCCTAGTGGGGGAGTTCTTTCGGTATACGGCGAGGGTACATGTTCTGGATCAGCCTTTTGTTCGGCCGCTAGGGCGAGGCAGTGTTTACAGCAGGGCTGTAAGGGTTTTGTGGCGTATGTGATGGATACGCGAGTGATCTCCGAGAGACCGAGTTCAGTGGATAAAGTTCCGGTGGTGCGTGAGTTTCCAGATGTTTTTCCCGAAGAATTACCGGGTGTGCCTCCCGTGAGGCAAGTGGAGTTCAGTATTGATTTGGTTCCGGGAGCCGCGCCTATCGCTAAGGTGCCTTATCGTCTTGCACCTCCAGAGATGCAAGAGTTATCCTCGCAGCTTCAGGAGCTGCTGGGGAAGGGGTTTATTCGGCTGAGTAGCTCGCCGTGGGGAGCACCCATTCTGTTTGTGAAGAAGAAGGACGGCTCACATCGAATGTGTATTGATTACCGAGAATTGAATAAGCTGACGGTCAAGAACCGTTACCCGTTGCCGAGGATCGACGATTTGTTCGATCAGTTACAGGGAGCATCTTGGTTCTCCAAGATCGATTTGAGGTCGGGCTATCATCAGGTGAGAGTGCGGGACGAGGACGTCCAGAAGACAGCATTCAGGACGCGTTATGGGCATTATGAGTTTGTGGTGATGCCTTTTGGGCTCACCAATGCCCCGGCTGTGTTCATGGACCTCATGAACAGGGTACGCAGGCCGATGTTGGATCGGTCGGTGATTGTATTTATCGATGATATTCTGGTATATTCGAGATCTAGAGAGCAACATGAGGAGCATTTGAGGGAAGTTCTTGGAGTTTTGAGATCGGAGAAACTTTATGCAAAGTTTTCCAAGTGCGATTTCTGGTTGCGGTAGGTCCAGTTTCTGGGGCACCTCGTTAATCAGAAAGGGATATTGGTCGATCCGGCCAAGGTTGACGCGGTGATGAGATTGGAGGTGCCAAAGTCACCCTCTGAGATCAGGAGCTTCCTTGGGTTGGCAGGGTACTATCGGAAGTTTATCAAGGATTTCTCCAAGATCGCAGTGTCACTCACCAGATTGACCCGGAAGGGTGTTACATTTTTATGCGGTCCCGAGCAGCAGACCTCCTTTGAGATGCTTCGCTAAAGGTTGTGCGAAGCTCCGGTATTAGCTCTTCCGGAAGGGATGGAAGATTTTGTGGTATTCTGTGATGCATCGATTTTAGGGCTGGGAGCGGTGCTGATGCAGAAGGGACATGTGATAGCATATGCATCGAGGCAGTTGAAGCCTCATGAGACGAGATATCCCACACATGATTTAGAGTTGGGGGCAGTGGTGTTCACTCTCAAGATTTGGCGACACTACTTGTATGGGGTTCGTTGTACGATATACACGGACCATAAGAGCTTGAAGTACTTGATGGATCAGCCTAACCTAAATATGCGGCAGAGGAGGTGGTTAGATGTGGTCAAGGATTATGATTGTGAGATCTTGTACCACCCGGGCAAGGCTAATGTGGTAGCCGACACATTGAGTCGCAGGGCGGAGACTACTCCACTGCGAAATGTATGTTTGAGATTGACCGTGATAGCTCCAGTTCTGGACGCCATTCGTGGGGCACAGGCCGAGGCTGTGCATCCGGAGATGCAGAAGAGAGAACGGGTCGTTGGTTTGGTGTCTGAGTTTGTGTCGGATAGTCGAGGGCTTATGACTTTTCAGGGCCGGATTTGGGTATCGTTTGTGGGCGGTACGCGTACTACATTGATGGAGGAAGCTCATAGATCGAAATTTTCAATCCATCCCAGGGCTACAAAAATGTATTTGGATTTGAGGAAAGAGTATTGGTGGCCTTGTATGAAAAGGGACGTCGCATGGTTTGTCGAGAGGTGTTTGACCTATCGAAGGGTGAAGGCCGAGCAACAGAGACCGCATGGCAAGTTGCAGCCATTGGAGGTTCCCGAGTGGAAGTGGGAACAGATCACTATGGATTTCATCACCAAATTGCCGAGGACTGCCAGAGGAGTTGATACAATTTGGGTGATTGTGGATAAGTTGATGAAGAGCGCTCACTTTCTTGCCATCAGTGAGAGTTCTTCGGCGGAGAAGTTGGCGGAGGTTTATGTGAGAGAAGTGGTATCTCGGCATGGGGTGCCGATCTCGATTGTTTCGGACCGTGATGTGCGCTTCACTTCCCGATTCTGGAAGAAATTTCATGAGGAGTTGGGTACTAAGCTGCATTTTAGTACCGCATATCACCCCCAGACAGACGGCCAGAGTGAGCGGACGATTCAGACGCTTGAGGACATGCTTCGAGCATGTGTATTAGATTTTGGGGGTAGCTGGAATACGTATTTACCCTTGGCAGAGTTTTCCTACAATAACAGCCATCATTCGAGCATTGGTATGCCGCCCTTTGAGCTGTTGTATGGTAGGAGGTGTCGGACTCCCATTTGTTGGGGTGAGGTTGGGCAGAGAGTGATGGGCAGTACAAAGATCGTGATCCAGACGACAGAGCAGATACAGTGGGTCAGACAGAGGTTATTGACCGCCCAGAGCCGACAAAAGAGTTATGCGGACAGGCGCCGGTCCGAGCTTGAATTTCAGGTCGGCGACTTCGTTCTCCTGAAGGTTTCTCCTTGGAAAGGAGTGATTCGGTTCAGGAAGAGGGGCAAGTTGGGGCCCCGGTTTATAGGTCCATTTTGTGTGATTGCGAGGGTAGGCCGGGTAGCCTATCGGTTGGAGTTGCCAGCAGAGTTGGGTCAGATTCACGACACTTTTCATGTGTCGCAGTTGAGGAAGTGTATAGCCGATGAATCGGCAGTGGTTCCGTTAGAGGATATTCAGGTGGATGCAAGCCTGAATTATACCGAGAGACCAGTGGGCATCATGGATCAGAAGATCAAGCTTTTGAGAAACAAGGAGGTACCTCTGGTGTTGGTTCAGTGACAACACCGGAGGGGATCAAAGATGACCTGGGAGACAGAGCGTATGATGCAGGAGTAACATCCGGAGCTATTTTTAGAGCGAGACTTCGAGGGCGAAGTCTAGTCCTAGTGGGAGAGAGTTGTAACAGCCGGATTTTATCAGGTATCTTGTTTATTGTATTTTGTTGATTTGTGGGGGGACTTGGCGAGTTGGAGCTCAGACTCGCCGAGTAGGGACGCGGATCTGGACGCGGGATCGCGCCTGGACTTGACGAGTCCAGGATATGGACTCGGCGAGTCAGCGCTGTGTAATGAAACCCTAATTTCTCGGGTTTGAGACTTATTTAAAGGGCCTAACGGCCGTCATTTGTGCTCACCATCCCCTTGAGTGAAACCCTAATCGAGTGTGAGCATTTGGAGCTAATTAGGAGGCTATTTTTGACCTTGGAGGTGCCATTGTTGCAAGGAAGGAGAAGAGCTAGCTAAGGAAAAGCAAGAGCAACCACTTCTGTGGGTTTGGAGTCCAGAGCATCACTTTTATGGTAATAAATCCGAGTTACCTTCTTCCTTGTTGTTGTTTATCTAGATTTAGGGTTTGTTGAACCCTTTTATGGCAAGATTTAGTGTCCTCTTGGTCCCTTATGAGGTTTGAACCATAGATCTGGACCCATAGAGGTCCAGAGTGTCCCTTTACCCAAGCTTTTAGGGAATCAATGGAGGCTTTGGATTGGAATCCTCATGCCTTAGGTCCAAAACTCCATTTATGAGCTATAGGGTGTGTTATGAGCACCAAGATAGGAGCTTTACGTGATGAATCAGTCGAGGGAGGCCAGATCTATAGTTTTTGGAAGCAGATCTGACCTTAGAAGCAAGTTGGAGTGGTTGCATGGCATGGACTCGCCGAGTCTGTTCATCCGACTCGGCGAGTAGCTTGAAGATTTCCTTGGGACTGCTCAGCGAGTGGTCCAATCGAGTCATGGGTAGACTCAGTGAGTCAGGGTGAGTTGGAGAGGGATGACGAGTGGACTGAGTCAAACTTGGACTCGCCGAGTTGTCCTTGAGACTCGGCGAGTTGAGTCGGGGTGGCCCCGCGATTCATTCAGGTGAAACTCGTCGAGTAAAGGGGGGGACACTCGACGTGTAGTAAGGGGATTTATGAGGGTTGGTGAAAACGTCTAGACTCGACGAGTCGCCATGGTACTCGCCGAGTTCGGTCAGAGTTGACCGTTGACCGTTGACCAGAGTTGACCTGTGTTGACTTCTTATGGATAGTCAACCTTAGAGATATAAAGTGTTAATTAGAAACATATAATGTTATAGGAGGATTAGAGCTCGGAGGATCGAGCACGAGGGATTTCCAGGATTCGTGAGATACCGAGATACGCGAGGTGAGTCTTCTCACTATACTATATTACCTTGAGTAGGTAACCGGAGTTATGTGATAGAGTATTTGTATGCTATGTATGTTATGTGTTGTACTGCATTATTTCTATGTGATTTATGTAGTGCATGTTTATCAGAGCTAGAACCTGAGGGTTCACAGAGTTTGGGTGCACGAACCCACAGAGTTATAGCCTCGAGTGGCTAATATGTGTTATATGTGGTATTTTGGGGAACTCACTAAGCTTTGTGCTTACAGTGTTTGATGTTATTGTTTCAGGTACTAGTGACGACCGCAGGAAGGCGCCGGCTTGATCCGTACACACACACTCAGAGTTTTTACATTGTGATCTTGGGATTTTGTATTAACCTATTTTGGATAATTAATATGGTTGTTTGATGAATATTAATCGAATTATGTTTTATAAGAAAATTGAAAATTTTGTTTTGAAATTTACGGTGTTACAAATTGGTAAGTGGGTTAGATCTGATCCCACATCGGCTGGGAAGGAGAACTAAGCATTCCTTATAAGGGGTGTGGATACCTTCCCTATCACAACGCGTTTTAAAGCCGTGAGGGCAGCAGATCCCATAAGAACTCTGCAGTTAAGCGTGCTCGGGCTGGAGTAGTACCGGGATGGGTGACCCCCTGGGAAGTTCTCGTGCCGAGTGGCCCAAAGCGGACAATATTGTGATACGTGCCAGAGGGGGTGTTACACATAACATACATAGCATACAAATACTCTATCACATAACTCTGGTTACCTACTCAAGGTAAAGTATAGTGAGAAGACTCACCTCGCGTATCTCGGTATCTCACGAATCCTGGAAATCCCTCGTGCTCGATCCTCCGAGCTCTAATCCTCCTATAACATCATATGTCTCTGATTAACACTTTATATCCCTAAGGTTGACTATCCCTAAGAAGACAACACAGGTCAACTCCGGTCAACGCTCAACGGTCAACTTTGACCGGACTCGGCGAGTGCGCTGTAGCGACTCGGCGAGTCTAGACGTTTTCACCAACTCTCTAGGATTCCCTTCCTACATGTCGAGTACTCCCCCTGACTCGACGAGTTCTTCTTGGAAGAATCGCGGGGCCACTCGCCGAGTCTCAAGAACAACTCGGCGAGTCCCAGTTCGACTCAGTCCACCTGTCGACCCTCTCTAACTCACCCTGACTCACTGAGTCAACCTATGACTCGACTGGACCACTCACTGAGCGAACTCAAGGCAATCTTCAAACTACTCGTCGAGTCTGTTCATCGGACTCGGCGAGTCCATGCCATGCAACCACTCCAACTTGCTTCTAAGGTTAGATCTGCTTCCACAATCTATAGATATGGCCTCCCTAGACTGATTCATCACGTAAAGCCCCTAGCTTGGTGTCCAGAACACACCCCATGGCTCATAAATAGAATTTTGACCTAAGGCATAAGGATTCCAATCCAAAACCTCCATTGATTCCCAAAAAGCTTGGGCAAAGGGACACTCTGGACCTCCAAGGGTCCAGATCTATGGTTAAACCACTTAAGGGACCAAGGGAGCACTAGATCTAGCCACAAGAGGGTTCAACAAACCCTAAATCCAAATAAACATCAACATGGAAGAGGATAGCTCGAAATTATTACCATAATAGTGATGCTCTGGACTCCAAACTCTCAGAAAATGGCTCCATTTGCTTTCCCCTAGTTGGTTCTCCCTTTCCTTGCAAAAATGACACCTCCAAGATTAATAATGGCCTACTACTTTGCTCCAAACGCTCACACTCGATTAGGGTTTCACTCAAGGGACTGGTGAGCACAAATGACGACCATAAGGCCCTTTAAATAGGCCCCAAACCCGAGAAATTAGGGTTTCATTACACAGCGCGGACTCGCCGAGTCCATATCCTGGACTCGCCGAGTCCAGGCGCGAACCCACGACCAGATCCGCGATCCTACTCGGCAAGTCTGAGCTCCAACTCGCAGTGTCCCCTCTCAAAACACCAAATTCATAAACATAAAAGATACCTGGAAAACCGGGCTGTTACAACTCTCCCCCACTAGAACTAGACTTCACCCTCGAAGTCTCGCTCTGAAAATAGCTCTGGATGCTGCTCCTGCATCTCACGCTCTGGCTCCCAGGTCATCTCTGATCCCTTCCGGTGTTGCCTCTGAACCAACACCAGAGGTATCTCCTTGTTCCTCAGGACCTTGATTTTCCGATCTCTGATGGCTACTGGTCTCTCGGCATAATTCAGGCTCGCATCCACCTGAATATCCCCTAATGGAACCACTGCCGATTCATCAGCTATACACTTCCTCAACTGCGACACATGAAAAGTGTCGTGGATCTGCCCCAACTCTGCTGGCAACTCCAAACGATAGGCTACCCGGCCTACCCTCGCAATCACACGAAATGGTCCAATAAACCGGGGGCCCAACTTGCCCCTCTTCCTGAATCGAATCACTCCTTTCCAAGGAGAAACCTTCAGGAGAACGAAGTCGCCGACCTGAAACTCAAGCTCGGACTGGCGTTTGTCTGCATAACTCTTCTGTCGGCTCTGGGCGGTCAATAACCTCTGTCCTACTGTATCTGCTCCGTCGTCTGAATACGATCTCTGTACTGCCCATCACTCTCTGTCCAACCTCTCCCCAACAAATGGGGGTCCGACACCTCCTACCATACAACAGCTCAAAGGGCGGCATACCAATGCTCGAATGATGGCTGTTATTGTAGGAAAACTCTGCCAAGGGTAAATACGCATCCCAGCTACCCCCGAAATCCAACACACACGCTCGAAGCATGTCTTCAAGCGTCTGAATCGTCTGCTCACTCTGGCCGTCTGTATGGGAATGGTATGCGGTACTAAAATGCAATCTAGTACCCAACTCCTCATGAAATTTCTTCCAGAATCTGGAAGTGAAACGCACATAACGGTCCGAAACAATCGAGATCGGCACCCCATGCCGAGATACCACTTCTCTCACATAAACCTCCGCCAACTTCTCCGCCGAGGAACTCTCACTGATGGCAAGGAAGTGAGCGCTCTTCGTCAACCTATCCACAATCACCCAAATTGCATCAACTCCTCTGGCAGTCCTCGGCAATTTGGTGATGAAATCCATAGTGATCTGTTCCCACTTCCACTCAGGAACCTCTAATGGCTGCAACTTGCCATGCAGTCTCTGGTGCTCGGCCTTAACCCTTCGGCAGGTCAAACACCTCTCGACAAACCATGCGACGTCCCTCTTCATACAGGGCCACCAATACTCTTTCCTTAAATCCAAATACATTTTCGTAGCCCCGGGGTGGATCGAAAATTTCGATCGATGTGCTTCCTCCATCAAAGTAGTACGCGTACCGCCCACAAACGGTACCCAAATCCGACCCTGAAAAGTCATAAGCCCTCGACCATCCGAAACGAACTCTGAAACCAAACCAACGATCCGTTCCCTCTTCTGCATCTCCGGTTGCACAGCCTCGGCCTATGCCCCACGAATGGCATCCAGAACTGGAGCTATCACGGTCAATCTCATACATACATCTCGCAGTGGAGTACTCTCCGCCCTGCGGCTCAACGCATCAGCTACCACATTAGCTTGCCCGGGTGGTACATGATCTCACAATCATAATCCTTGACCACATCCAACCACCTCCTCTGCCACATATTTAGGTTGGGCTGATCCATCAAGTACTTCAAACTCTTATGGTCCGTGTATATCGTACAACGAACCCCATACAAGTAGTGACACCAAATCTTGAAGGCGAACACTACTGCCCCTAACTCTAGATCATGTGTGGGATATCTCGTCTCATGAGGCTTCAACTGCCTCGATGCATATGCTATCACATGCCCTTTCTGCATCAGTACCGCACCCAACCCTAAAATCGATGCATCACAAAATACTACAAAATCTTCCATCCCTTCCGGAAGAGCTAATACCGGGGCTTCGCACAACCTTTGGCGAAGCGTCTCAAAGGAGGTCTGCTGCTTGGGACCCCATGAAAATGCAACACCCTTTCGGGTCAATCTGGTGAGTGGCACCGCGATCTTGGAGAAATCCTTGATAAATCTCCTATAGTACCCTGCCAACCCAAGGAAGCTCCTTATCTCAGAGGGTGACTTCGGCACCTCCCAACTCATCACCGCCTCAACCTTGGCCGGATCGACCAATATCCCTTCCAGATTAACAAGATGTCCCAGAAACTGGACCTCCCGCAACGAGAAATCGCACTTGGAAAACTTTGCATAAAGTTTCTCCGATCTCAAAACCCCAAGAACTTCCCTCAAATGCTCCTCATGTTGTTCTCTAGATCTCGAATATACCAAAATATCATCGATAAATACAATCACCGACCGATCCAACATCGGACTGCATACCCTGTTCATGAGATCCATGAACACAGCCGGGGCATTGGTGAGCCCAAAAGGCATCACCACAAACTCATAATGCCCATATCGCGTTCTGAACGCTGTCTTCTGGACGTCATCATCCCGCACTCTCACCTGATGATAGCCCGACCTCAAATCGATCTTGGAGAACCAAGATGCTCCCTGTAACTGATTGAATAAATCGTCGATCCTCAGCAACGGGTAACGGTTCTTGACCGTCAGCTTGTTCAATTCTCGGTAATCAATACACATTCGATGTGAATCGTCCTTCTTCTTTACAAACAGAATGGGTGCTCCCCACGGCGAGCTACTCGGCCGAATAAATCCCTTCCCCAGCAGCTCCTGAAGCTGTGAGGATAACTCTTGCATCTCTGGAGGTGCAAGACGATAAGGCACCTTAGCGATAGGTGCGGCCCCCGGAACCAAATCAATACTGAACTCTACTTGCTTCACGGGAGGCACACCCGGTAACTCCTCAGGAAAAACATCTGGAAACTCACGCACCACCAGAACCTCCTCCACTGAACTCGATCTCTCGAAAGCCACCCGCGTATCCATCACATATGCCACGAAACCCTTACAGCCCTGCTGTAGACACTACCTCGCCCTAGCGGCCGAACAAAAGGCTGATCCTGAACGTGTACCCTCGCCGTACACTGAAAGAACTCCCCCACTAGGGTCTTGTATAGTCACCAGCTGACGCTCACAGTCGATAACCGCACTGAATCGACTCAACCAGTCCATGCCCACAATGACACAGACATCACCCATCGCAATAGGAATCAGATCAATCGGAAACTTAACCCCAAAAATCTCTAACACACATCCCCGGAAAACCTCCGTGGCACAAATCACTCTATCGGCAGCTATGGAAACCCTCAGAGGCCGACTCAATGCCTCACGACTGATACTGATATGATGACTAAAGGCCAAAGATACAAAAGACCGACTCGCACCCGAGTCAAATAACACTAAAGCAGGCACAGAGTTCACAAGGAAGGTACCTACGCATAACATAATATAAGCATAATATCTCAACATCAAAATAAATACATGAAAGGAAACGTACCAGCCACAACATCGGGTACTGCGCGGACCTCCTCCGCAGTCAGCTGAAAGGCTCTCCCTCGAGCTCTCAGCGCCTCGTCCTTCACAGGCCGACTCTCTGTAGATATGATGGCGGCAGGAGCAGATCCCTGAGGTGCTCCGCGCAACTGCGGACACTCCGCCTTCCGGTGTCCGGTCTGGTGGCAGTGAAAACACACTGCAAACCCCTTGGGGCAGTCCTTGGCCATATGCCCCTCCTTGCCACATTTGTAGCAAGATCCCGCTCGATAGACTCCATCATGACCCTTTCCGCACTTCCCGCAAGTGCGGCCCTTCTGGATCCCTGGTTTGGGATCAGCGGGCTTGGCCCGCTTGGCTGCCGGCTGAGATTGTGTCGGTCGCCGATCCCTCCCCTGAGACTCCGCCTCCTCCCTGGCCTGAGTCTCAAGCTCAATCTCCCTCTTCCGGGCATTTGCCTGAAGCTCAGCAAATGTCCGGTACGAGGAGTTCGCGGCGAACTCCCGAATGTCCCGTTTCAAAATGCTCAAGTAGCGGCTCATACGTGCCTGCTCAGTGGACACGTGCTCAGGGCAGAACATCGCCCTCTCATGGAACATCCTCGTGATCGCTGTAACTGACTCAGTACCCTGCTTGAGGGTCAGAAACTCCTGTGCCAAACACTCCCTCTCCACCTGGGGAACGTACTCATCCTGAAACATGGTAGTGAACCTCTCCCAGGTCACCGCCGAAAGCTCAGTAGGCGTATAATGCGCTGTCACAAACTTCCACCAGTCCTTCGCTCCTAAGCGAAGCTGGTTCAGCGCGAACCGAACCTTCAGATGCTCAGGAGATGAGCAAGTGAAGAAGCACCCCTCTATATCAGATATGCACCTCATAGCTGCCACCGGATCCTGTGTCCCATCAAACTCTGGTGGTTTGGAGTTGCTGAACTCCCGAAACAGCAACGCATCACCTCCCTGGGGTCTCGCCGCAACGATCGTTGCGGTAGCCGCTGCAACAGCAGCCTCAGAAAGAGCGGCATAACGCTCGTCAAACGTCTCAATCAGTGCGGTCTTAATAGACCCGAACATCTCTGGTATCTCTGCTCTGATGACCGCAGCCACCTCCTCATGAATGATCTGCCGAATCTCCTCATCACTAGCCCCGACACCCTCCGGCATATGACGTGTCCTCACCATGATCAACCTCTGAAATACAACATATGATAAATTAGAATCCACTCGAGCATACTCACACTCGACAATCCATCCCTCCTTGATTCTTGGTATTCCAAAGATTCTTATTTGGACCGTGCACCGCCCCTGTGCTTTCAGTAGTACGGGCCCAATACTACTGTCCACACCGTCTCAGTACACACCCCAAATCTTCCTCTTCGGATCCCAAATCCCAAGTACTCTATCATGCGTAGACCACTCTCTAATAGATCTCTCATAAGCTCCTCGCTGCTACCTACTCACTCTCAGGCATCTCATAGCAACTCACCTCTCCCTAGGCTAAGGCATCACAAATCAGGCCACTCTAGTCCTAATAGCAATACCTAGCCTACTCTAGCATGCAGATACATCATATCAATATCAATATTACATAATATAAAGGTATTTTGGGAATTCACCGTTCGGGCGCTGACTGATCGTACACACGTTTCTTCCTTGAATTTGTTTCTTTTTCAAGAAAATCTTTTACTCTTAGCAAAGTTAAGTTTTGTTTTGAAAATATCTTTCCAAATCCTCAGTTTGAGTTCAAATACTCCCGAAGGTGTACCCGAATCCCTCAAACCAAGGCTCTAATACCAAATTGTAACACCGTGAATTTCAAAACAATTTTTTAAATTTTCATAAAACATAATTCAATTAATATTCATAAAACAACCATATTAATTATCCAACTCAAGTCAATACAAAATCCCAAGATCACAAATGTATAAACTCCGTGTGTATGTACGGATCAAGCCGGCGCCTTCCCGCGGTCGTCACTAGTACCTGAAACAATAACATCAAACATTGTAAGCACAAAGCTTAGTGAGTTCCCCAAAATACCACATGTAACACATATTAGCCACTCGAGGCTATAACTCTGTGGGTCCGTGCACCCAAACTCTGTGAACCCTCAGGTTCTAACTCTGATAAACATGCACCACATAAATCACATAGAAATAATGCAGTACAACACATAACATACATAGCATACAAATACTCTATCACATAACTCTGGTTACCTACTCAAGGTAAAGTATAGTGAGAAGACTCACCTCGCGTATCTCGGTGTCTCACGAATCCTGGAAATCCTCGTGCTCGATCCTCCGAGCTCTAATCCTCTTATAACATCATATTTCTCTGATTAACACTTTATATCCCTAAGGTTGACTATCCCTAAGAAGTCAACACAGGTCAACTCCGGTCAACGGTCAACGGTCAACGGTCAACTTTGACCGGACTCGGCGAGTGCGCTATGGCGACTCGGCGAGTCTAGACGTTTTCACCAACTCTCTAGGATTCCCTTCCTACACGTCGAGTACTCCCCCTGACTCGACGAGTTCTTCCTGGAAGAATCGCGGGGCCACCCCGACTCAACTCGCCGAGTCTCAAGAACAACTCGGCGAGTCCCAGTTCGACTCAGTCCACCTGTCGACCCTCTCTAACTCATTGAGTCAACCTATGACTCGACTGGATCACTCACTGAGCGAACTCAAGGCAATCTTCAAACTACTCGTCGAGTCTGTTCATCGGACTCGGCGAGTCCATGCCATGCAACCACTCCAACTTGCTTCTAAGGTTAGATCTGCTTCCACAATCTATAGATATGGCCTCCCTAGACTGATTCATCACGTAAAGCCCCTAGCTTGGTGTCCAGAACACACCCCATGGCTCATAAATAGAATTTTGACCTAAGGCATAAGGATTCCAATCCAAAACCTCCATTGATTCCCAAAAAGCTTGGGCAAAGGGACACTCTGGACCTCCAAGGGTCCAGATCTATGGTTAAACCACTTAAGGGACCAAGGGAGCACTAGATCTAGCCACAAGAGGGTTCAACAAACCCTAAATCCAAATAAACATCAACATGGAAGAGGATAACTCGAAATTATTACCATAATAGTGATGCTCTGGACTCCAAACTCTCAGAAAATGGCTCCACTTGCTTTCCCCTAGCTGGTTCTCCCTTTCCTTGCAAAAATGACACCTCCAAGATCAATAATGGCCTCCTACTTTGCTCCAAACGCTCACACTCGATTAGGGTTTCACTCAAGGGACTGGTGAGCACAAATGACGGCCATAAGGCCCTTTAAATAGGTCCCAAACCCGAGAAATTAGGGTTTCATTACACAGCGCGGACTCGCCGAGTCCATATCCTGGACTCGCCGAGTCCAGGCGTGAACCCGCGACCAGATCCACGATCCTACTCGGCGAGTCTGAGCTCCAACTCGCCGATTCCCCTCTCAAAACACCAAATTCATAAACATAAAAGATACCTGGAAAACCGGGTTGTTACAATTTTTTTGTTATCTTTATCACACACATAGATACAGATACATAATGTGTGTGAGTTCCCTCCTATTGTTCAATCACAGAGTAAACCCAAGATGGATGCTTATGATTTTTTTATCATCTATTGCTCTTCCAGATGAAATTTTTGGTCCTATTGGAAGAGAGATCGAAGAAACAGATGAAATTTTGAGAGAATTTGAAAGGGTTCTCGATTTCTGGAGTGTATGTGTCTGTTCATGTTTGAAGGCAAGAAATCAATTTCTATCCCGTTAATTCTGGATTTGTGTATTAGCTATGGGATGAACATAAGATCTTCATCTTCATCTTTGCCCTGATTTCTTCATATTCATCTTGTTCCTAGATCTCCATATTGTTCAGATGGTAATGGTGATATTCATTTTTTATAAAAATAAGAATGATGAAGATGGGTTTTGTAGAGAGAGGGGGTACCGGTAGGGTGGAGTGGGTGTCTATGTTTTTTATTTTTTATTTTTATTTCATAAATTATTAAATTAAATAAGAAAAGAAAATACAAACCTAAAATTAAAAGGGTAAATCAGTAATTTCAAATTTTTTTGGACCAAAAACCTAGAAAAAACTTGATTTTGAACTTTTTGTGCAAGCTGAAAACTTTTTGGAACCTATCTAAAGTTTTTTGCAAACCACAAGAACCAAATTTTCAGATTTGCCTTGTTTTTCTAGTATATAATAACAAGTTTATTATGCTTTATTGCACTTTTGTTTAACCATTTAGCTAAGTTAATTATAGATAATTTTTTTATTGATAGTTTTTCTGGTGGTGAAACTCGTATACTATACGAGTTTATTAAAAAAGATTAAATTAAATATGAAGGTCTGTGCATTAAACAATTTTAATGTAAAATTTTGAAATAAATATGACTGAATTTATGAATAAGTACTTCAACTTAAAAAAAAAAAAAAAAAAAAAAAAAAAAAAAAAAAAAAACTATTGATATATTTTAAAGAATTGTCTCGAATCATAAATTTCCAAAGAATTCTTTTAATACAACATTATATATTATATTGCTAAGTTACCGTCATTGTTTAAAATTAATATTTTTAATTCATCTCTGCTTTTAAATCTAAACAATACAACATACAAATGCTCATGAATGAACACTGTTTGTTTAAAAAACCAACACTATCTTTGATAGCGATTGTCATTAACTCTTATTTATTATTATCGAAAAACATATAACCAGTGAAAAAAAAAAATCTTCTTTGAAATGTGAAAATAATATTTTTTATCTAAAGATATCAAAAACATTCTTGAAATAAAATATGGTTTCCAATATTACTTTTAGATTAAATATAAAGTGTGAACATTAAGCATTTGTAAAACGAAATTTTCCATTAGGATTTTACTGAAATAAGGATTTAATACCTACTTTAAATAGCAAAGAAACACAATTTATCATCATATATTATTAGCATTAAAACTTATTTTATGTTAAAACAAAGGGAAATGACATAAAAGCCCTTATGTTTTTCAAAAAATGTCAATTTTACCTTTGACGTGTTTTAAGTTTAGTAAAACATTTAATTTGTTCATTCATACATTTTTAGCCGGTTACCTGATTCTAATAAAGTTCTTAAGTTTTCTAAATTTCGAATTTACTCATAAGTTTTAAAAATGTTCGAATTTATTATTATTATTATTATTATTATTATTATTATTATTATTATTATGTTATTAAATGTATAAAGATATTTTATGCATACATATTTAAATGTATAAAAATATTTTTATAGATATAAATACATTTTAAACATATGTGTGCTTGTATTTAGAATATATATACATTTGAAAGCATGTGTATTCCTTTAAAAACACACACACACATATATATATATATATATATATATATATATATATATATATATATATATATATATATTAAAATTGTATTTATTTGTATTTAGTAGGTAAAATATAAAAATATAAAAGTACATATTTATAAGGTTTACATTGTATAAAAGCTATAATAATATGTATTTGTACATATTACTAAGTGTAAATATGTATTTATTTCATATTTATATGTATACGATATATATTTATATGGTAAAATACATATTAACAAAACATTTTTTTTATTCTTTGGGTGATTCATCAACCAAAACATAAAAAAAAAGGTTTTTGGTTTTTCCTTACTAGCTATAAATATGTATTTATTACATATTTATATGTATACGATAGTTTTTATACAACATAAATATATATTTATATTTATTAAATAAAAAGATATATATATATATATATATATATATATATATATATATATATATATATATATAATTTAGAAATGTGTTTTTAAATGTATAAATAGGTTTTTATTTGTATTTAATAAATACATTTATTTCTATTTCATTGTATTATATATATATATATATATATATATATATATATATATATATATATATATATATATATATATATATATTTATTTATTTATTTATTTATTTATTTATTTTATATTAAAACTATCGTATACATATAAATATGAAAAAGATAAAATATTTATAATTAGTAAGAAAAGACCAAAAAAACGTTTTTTTTGTGTGTTTGTGTATGTGTGTGTTTTGGTTGATGAATCACCCAACGAATTAAAAATATTTTTTTTTGTATGTATTTTACCATATAACTATGTATAAATACATATCGTACACATATAAATATGAAATTGAAATATATTTATACTTATTAATATGTTCAAAGGCATATAATTATATCTTTCATACAATATAAACCTTTTAAATAGATATTTTTATATTTATATGTATATAATATGTTTTAATGATATATATATATATATATATATATATATATATATATATATATATATATATATATATATATATATATATATATTAATTACCTTATAAAACATTTTTGGTCAAATGCTGAATTTTACGTCGTACAAACATACAATGCATTCGTACAATCAATTTGTGCATTAGAAAAAGAGTATAGTACATATGGTCAACAGTTGAAAAGGTCAAATCTCTTATCCCATATTCTTAGACTATTTTGACCCGGTTCATTCATTATCTCCGTATTTCCCCAAATTTCGCAATTCTCGTTCACAAATCTTGGATATATATCGCTGATGTTTCCATTTCTAGGATTTAATTCATCTTTCAGCATTCAACCACCATTGTCACACCCGTCGCTTGGCGCGGGTAAACGGCTAGTAGATATATATATATATATATATATATATATATATATATATATATGAATACATTTTTAAAGGCGTACATTGTCTTTCAAATGTACATAAATACTAAATAAAAGTTAATATATTTTTAAATATGCTTTTAAATGTAAAAAAATATTCTTTTACATTTAAAAAAATATTAAAATTTTTATTAATTGAATATTTTCATACATTTAAAAACGAACTAAACATATACAACAACAACAACAACAACAATAATAATAATCAAAATAATATTAAATCTAATGTTTGTTTTTAAACTTAAGGGTAATGAACAATTTTAAAAACTTAAGGGCTTTACTGGTAACATGTAACAACTAGGTTACCTGAAAACCGGCTAAAAAGTATAAATGAACAATTTAAACTAAACATCCGATTTTACTGGATCTAAACTACGCCCAAGAATAAAACTAATATTTTTTTTTTTGAAAACTTAAGGAGTTTAATGTTATTTGCCCTAAAATAAAACAATGTTGTTTTAGGTTTAAAATAATATTACATCGATCGATGTTTTGGATTAAAAATAAACATACTGTGTAGCGTTATGTTGAAACTAAACTTTAAATAAATTAGTTTTTTTGGTTTAGAGAGGTGGGTGTAGGCAACACCCGTATGGCGTTATCCGATGTGGCAGCGCCATAACGGGGGAACACTGCCCCCTCCCATTATTGGATGTTATGTTATGTCGCGTGATTGTGGTAACATCTCGTAACGTGTAAAATTAGACCGTTTGCAAATTCAAACTGTTTGAAAACAGTAACTTTAAATAAATAAAAAATTACTAATTACATTTTCATTTTATATATATACCTCGTTTTTTTTACTACACATATTTCTCTATATCTATCTCTATTTCTATATCACTCAAAACACAAACACAAAAATCAACAAACTATGAATGAATTTGATCCGGCCCATCCGTACAATGATGATAACGATGAAGACGATTTGTTCGTGAGTATGATGTACCAGTATTACACAGACAGCCACAGACAGCCTACTACAGCCAGATCCAGCTCCACTACTAACGCGACGTGCGACGTTAAATAGAGATCGTGAGGAAGGGCATCAACGGCTAGTTAACGATTACTTTGCGGAAAATTGTGTCTACCAGCCAAACGATTTCAAAAGAAGATTTCGTATGCAAAAAAATGTCTTTGAAATGATAGTCAACGCTATGGAAGCAAGGTGTCGTTTGATTCAACTTTTATAATTTACAAAATGTCACTTTTAGATAAAATAAATACAAATTTACATGTTTAATATTTAATTAGGTATCGTTTGTTTACTATTATATATTTAGGTATCGTTTGTTTCAACTTTTATAATTTATAAAATGTTACTTTTAGATAAAAATAAATATAATTTTTACGTGTTTAATATTTATTTAGGTATGAATTTTTCCAAATGAGATATGATGCCAGAGGCAAACGAGGCTTCACCGGGTTGCAAAAATGTGTTGCTGCAGTTAAACTTATGGCAATGAGGCAGTCGCCCGATTCTGTTGACGATTATATGAGAATGTCTGAGAGGACCGCACGAGAAAGTTTGTATTTATTGGCAAGAAGTGTTGTCAAAGCCTTCGGTGACCAATACTTGCGCAAACCTTCGTTGCATGATATGCAACAATTACATGCGGTGCATGAAGAAAGACATGGTTTTCCGGGTATGCTTGGGAGCATTGACTGCACACACTGGAAATGAAGAAATTGCCCCGTGACGTGGAAAGGTCAGTATTCGAGCGGTCATCATGGAGCGCCTTCGTTGGTATTAGAGGTTGTTGCTTCACAAGATTTATGGATTTGGCATGCTTTTTTCGGGGTTGCGGGTTCTAACAACGACGTCAACGTTCTCGATCAATCACCGATATTTGACGATCTTTTGTCAGGAAAAGCCCCAGATGCTCCTTTCACAGTGAATGGAAATGAATATAAGTTCGGGTATTACCTTACAGACGGAATATATCCACAATATTCTACGTTTGTGAAGGCGTTTTGACACCCAATAGATCCAAGAGACAAATATTTCAAGAGACGACAAGAAGGAGCACGTAAGGACGTTGAACGTGCTTGTGGGGTTTTGAAATCAAAATGGCACATTGTTGAACATGCGGTGAGACCTTATGAGTTAGATATTCTACGAAATATCATGTATGCATGTATCATAATGCATAACATGCATAACATGGTTGTTGAAGATAAAAGACACAATATTGCAACGTTTTCTCCAACGGAACCAAGACATGTGCAATTTCAACCAGGGACATCATAATATTTACATAGAGTGGTTGATATTCAAGATCAGCGAAAACACAAGGAACCCCGTGAAGACTTGGTGGATTACATCTATGTTTGTCACGAAGATGAAGATGAATAGTTTTAGGGCAAAAAATATAGGTTTTATCATTTTTTTAGGTTTTTAAATGTTTTTGTGTTTTGTTGTATTTTTTTTAATGTTGTTTTTAATTTAAGATTTATTAAAATTTTATTTTTTACTTTTCAAATATAAATAAATAAAAAAACAAATTCGAAATATAGAAAAAAAACATAAAAAAAAATAGAAAATAATTTGTGTTATCACATGTTATTAGATGTTGCATATTTCCACATTGGGTGTTATAACACCATGTATGAATAAGATGCTGACATGATACCTTTTAAGTCACACCTAGTAGTCTTAAAAATTAATAAATTCTAGTTACGACTACAAATGAAGTATGTTGTTGTGTTCGATAAAAAAAATGTTTTTATGATGCAATAAATGATACCTTTTATTACGGGTTCAACAAAAAAATATTAGAAGCAACTTTATTTTATTTCTTAAAATATAATACCAATGTATTTAAAACCTTATACTCCACCTTTTCATTTTTATATAAATTTTAATATTACTCAAATCAAGTAAGACATCTTAGTTTCGGTCTTATGCTTAAATGACAATATACTTTGTCTTTTATTCACAAAAGCATACCATTTTTTTATATGTTCAAATCATCTCATAATTTCAAGTCTGGCTTTCATTAATATATATATATATATATATATATATATATATATATATATATATATATATATATATATATATATACTAGGTGTGATATCCATGTATTACATGAGTTTAATTAAAAAAAAACAAAAAAAATAAATATAAAATTTTAACAATTTGAAAAGTTTGAATTTATAAGAAAATTTTGAATTATTAAAATTAATAAGATTTTAATATATTGATTAAATTACATATATAAATTCTTTCTAATAAATATTTTACATATATATTACCTTACACATTAAATGTGAAATTTTAAATTAATAAAATGAAAAATTAATAAAATGACAAGTGGAAAATAGAAAATTTAAAAAATCTAGAAAATGCCATGTGTCCAAATGAATGAGAAGAGGACATGTGGCAAAAAAACTTTCATTTATTATAGTGTATATATATATATATATATATATATATATATATATATATATATATATATATATATATATATATATAACACGGAGAGAGAGAGAGAGAGAGAGAGAGAGAGAGAGAGAGAGAGAGAGAGAGAGAGAGAGAGATTTCAATACGTAACCGTTATTAATCAAGAAAGTTATGAAATAATCTTGAGCGTCGGAAAAAAAATGCGATCAACAGCCAAAGATAAATTGTAAATTTATACAAAGAACGACATCCACTGAATCATACAAAAAAAAAAAAACTCACTTCATTTTATTTTATATTTTAGCTTATGTTTTTAATTGAAAAATAAAACGAATATACGAATATTCATGATTTTTGATTTATCTTTAAATAAAGTTGACATATAAAAAAAATTGTTTTTTGGTTATTTTGTACAATATATATATATATATATATATATATATATATATATATATATATACACACACACACACACACACACACACGAAATGATTATATGGAAAACGCAAAAACGCTAAAAATAAAAAAAAATTCATAAAAAACACTTAGAGATCACAAATCTTTTTTTATTTTATATTCTTAAAATCGCAGCTTTTTTTTAAAAAAAAAAATTCGCTGAAAAAAATAAAAAATTGATTTTTTTTATTTTTTATTTTTTTTACATTTTATTACTTTTTTGGTTTTTTTACAAAAAAAATCAGCGAAATTATATAGAAAGTTGCGATTTTTAAGAATATAAAGTGGAAAAAAAAAGATTTGTGATCTTTAAGTATATTTTTATGCATTTTTATGATTTTTAGGGTTTTTTTGTTTTCATACAACCTAAACATATATATATATATATATATATATATATATATATATATATATATATATATATATAAACAATGTTAAATATTTCTTGAAAATTATTCACATATAAAGTGTTATTAGTTACTTAGTAACATATAATAATTTTATGGTTAATATTCTATGTAAATGATCATCGTGTACAAAATTTTTAGAACATATCGATTTCTTAGTACATATTCACAGTTTAATTATAGGTATTAATTAAAAATATCTATGTGAATGCGCGTTTATATATATATATATATATATATATATATATATATATATATATATATATATATATATATATATATATATATTAATTCAAACAAAAACCAGCCGGTTGGACCGAAAAAGGGGAAGAGCGGTTCAATTATCACCGGTTGTATATCTATTTTTAAACCGGAACGAACCGATCGATTTTTATAAAAATTTGGTTGAATCGGTTAAATTAAACCAGTTGAACCGGTTAAATTATATGAAAACATATACAATTGAAACATTTTACATAATAAACTTATAGTTTTTTCACATCTATTAAGATTTTTTCTAAATAAAAATACAAGATAAATGTTATGAACTTTTCTTAAATGCTTTTATATACATCTAGGATTTTATTTTGTTTTAATGCATAATGATTGATGTAAAATTTATGGTTTTGTGTTATTTAATATATTTTGATTAATCTAGAACTTGTTTTCAAGTGTATTTTTAAGGGTTATCTCCAGAAAAATCCCGATATTTTGGTAAATTTGTAATAAAATCCTAAATTTTATTTTTTGAATAAAAAAGTCCTGAGTTTTTCACTTTTTGAATAGAAAAGCCCAAGAAACCGGCTAAATTATTCACTTTAGTCCTTTTTGACCTGTTCAGTAGGTTATGAAACCAAATTGTTAATTTTTCGAAAATAAAGGGACTTTTTTTGCAGATTTCGTCAAAACTTTTATATAATGTATAAACATATTTTTTATATATCTATATCTATTTTTAAGTATTTTTATATTTTTTATATTTTTATAAGTATATATAATTACATATTTTTATGTATTTTAAATGTATAAACGTATTTTTTTTTACTTATTTATATGTATTTTTAACCATTTTACATATTTTTTATGTATTTTTATGTGTTATTTTTTATATATTATGTATTTATATGTATTTTTATATATTTTTACGTATTTATGTATTTTTAAATCTTTTTATATAGATGTTTATGTATTTTAAGTGTATAAACATATTTTTTTATGTATTTATATCTATTTTTAAGTATTTTACATATCTTTTATGTATTATGTATTTATATATATATATTTAAAGTTTTTTATATAGATGTTTTTGTATATTTATCTATTTTAAATGTATAAATGTACTGTTTTACATATTTATATGTATTTTTTAAGTACTTTACATTTTTTTTTTGTTTTTTATGTGTTTTTTATGTATTATGTATTTATATATATATTTCCGTATTTATGTATTTTTTTAGTTTTCTTATATAGATGTTTATGTATTTTTATTTACACTAAATGTTAAAGTGTATTATGTTTAAGTAAAAATTATATAAACACGTAAAAATAATACAATTAAAGATTCAATATACATAAAAATACATAAACATCTATATAAGAAAACTAAAAGAATACATAAATAAGCAAAAATACACATAAACACATAATACATAAAAAAACACAAAAAATATGTAAAATAGTTTAAAAGAATACATATAAATACGTAAAACAATACGACTATACCTTTAAAATACATAAATATACAAAAACATCTATATAAAACACTTAAAAGAATACATAAATCCGTAATACATAAAAAATATGTAAAATACATAAAAACAGATGTAAATACGTAAAAAATATATTTATACATTTAAAATACATAAACATCTATATAAAAAGCTTAAAAAATACACAAATACGTAAAAATACATAATACATATAAATACATAATACATAAAAAATTACACATAAAAATACATAAAAAAAATGTAAAATGGTTTAAAATACATGTAAATAAGTAAAAAAAATACGTTTATACATTTAAAATACATAAAAATACGTAAATATATACATATAAAGACATAAAAACTACACAAATACGTAAAAATTGATATAGATATGTAAATAAATATGTTTATACATTATATAAAAATTTTGACGAAATCTGCAAAAAAAATCCCTTTATTTTCGAAAAATTAACAATTTGGTCCAATGACCTACTGAACAGGTCAAAAAAGGCTAAAGTGAATAAATTAGCCGATCTCTTGGGCTTTTCTATTCAAAATGTGAAAAAGTTAGAATTTTTTTATTCAAAAAATAAAATTTAGGTTTTTATTAAAAAATTGTCCAAAATATCGGGATTTTTCTGGAGATACCCCTATTTTTAATGTTTTAACTTGTAGACATCAAATACTTGATTTATGTTTGTACGTATGTGGAGGAAGATACAAAAAAATATGAAAATTATAAAAATTGGTTTACTTGGCGGTTGAACCGGAAACCGATCACCATATCTGTTCAATTAAAAAACTGTTTAAAACATTGGGTGAATCTAACTAAATTAAATGTGAATCTAAATAAATTAGATTGATTTTTCTGACAAATTTTAACCTTTTGATCATACATAAATAATTTTTTTTGAAAAGTGGCCAAAGCCCCGACGAAGAACATAAATAAATTTAGTGGTAATCATAAGTGAATCTGTTGAAATTCACATATAAATAATCAATAATTGCTAGAAAAATTGGATACAAGAAGCATTCACATGTGAAGTTTTTATAAAGTTTTTATAAAGTTTCCATACATATCAGATCCACATGAAAATATGAATATAAATTTCGAAAAAAGAAATTATTTTTTACATCAATATGAAGTTATATTTAAAGAGCACTAAAAATATAAATTTTGATATATTTGTTAATTTTTTTTCAACAAAAAAAATAAACTTTGACTTTTCAAAAAAAAAAGAACTAAGTTTTTCTTTTTAAAAATAAAGTTCGTTTTTCATTTTTCAATATTGATCTCTAATAAAAAAGGATAAATAATTATGAACATTGATATATTTAGTTTTTGTTTTGATAAAAAACTTGACCTAAAAAAGTAAACGAAAAAAGAAGTTGAGTTTTTGGTATAATTTAATGCATGCATGTCCAATTCACAAATCAACACCCCTTCTTTTAACCGTCAATCATTTTATATTTCGATGCTCACGACTGCGTAGTTGGTTATTTGTTAATAATAGTTTTCTATTGATTATATATATATATATATATATATATATATATATATATATATATATATATATATATATATATATGGTTAGCTTATTGTGTTCTACATAACTATTGTATATACGTAAGAACAATTTTAGACCAATAGATGAGAATAACGAATGATTATGATATTAAGGGTTTATGATATTATAATGGAATAATATGTATTATAATACCACATAAATTTAATTATAAGGTTATTTTAATCAATTAAACTATATTTAAAAAAAGAAATTTTCAGATTTTAAGTGATAGTTCTGATTTTTTTTTTAAATTAACTCAATTTAATTCTAATTTAATTTTTAGTAATAACCGATTATAACCTATTTTATTCTTTCATAATTACGTTCTGTTAGAATGAAAGTTTATGACATTCTTTATGAAAACACAAATAAAAGGAAAATATAAATAAGTACATTATGAAGAATACACAAAAATAAATTCTTGAACTAATAATATATCAAATAATTTCATTGTATGATTGTGATACAAAAAACATTATTAGAATAATAACAAAATTAGAATAATAACAACATTCTAAAAGAATAAGAAATGCAATTCTTAAAAAATAACAACATTTTAAAATTACAAGTGTGTTCAATGTTTAATTCACTCTTTAAGTCATTCCTATCAGGTCTTTAAGCCGTTCCCATCACGAATGTATTGTAAAGAATTAAACATGGTCCATTCTAAAAGAAGATGGTGATGAAATTATATTCTGTCATAATAAGTGTCATTTCGAAAGAAACATCAGGTACAAAAACAGAGTAATAGACAATCCAAAAAAAACATCTATTACAAAAAAAGGCAATCAACAAGCTCCATATACATATTTCTCATCTAGTTCCAAGTCTATTTATAAAGGGACACCTATAATTTCTAAAACGTTTAAATTATTAAACAATTTTCAACAAACACAAAAACTATAGAATCATCTTTTTCCCAATTAAATACACAATACTCAAAATTACATGTAATTTAAGAAAACCAGTTGATAGACTCTTCAATCGAGATGAATGTTTGTGCGATAGAGTTTTTAGAGGGCAACGAGAGCGGTGGTGAACTTCGAGAGATGACTTGTGGAGGACCGACGGAAATGAGGCATCAACAGAGTTTTGTTGTTTGGATGAGAAGGAGTTCATAGATGGATGGGGCGAAGGTATATCAATGCAATGAATGAAGTGGTGATTTGTAGGGTTTTAATTTGATTTCCCTAATTAAAGGGGTATTAAACGGTTTCAATATTTACTAATATTAAACAAATAAAGATTACTATTATACCCACAAAAAATTTATTAATTATTTAATATTTCTTAAATTTTTATTGGTCCCTACATCCACATAGTAGATATAGTGAACATATGAACCCTTCTCTCTCGCTATATATATATATATATATATATATATATATATATATATATATATATATATATATATATATATATATATATATATAGGGCTAGGTTATTTTGTTTTCTACATTTACTGTGTGCCCGTAAGCACAATTCTGGACCAATAGATGAATAAAATCAATGGTCATGATCTGAGGGTCTACAATATTAGAATAGGGTAACATGTACAACATAATCACTCAAATTTAATTAAAAGAGTATTTTAGACAATTAACTATATTTAAAAAAGGAAATTTTCGAAATTAAAGGGATAATTCTGATTTTTTTTAAATTAATTCAATTTCAGTTCTAATTTAATTTGTATTCATAACCGATTATAACTTATTTTATTATATCAGAATACAATTCTGTTAGAATGAAATTTTGTTATAATGACATTTTATTAGAATAACAGTTTATGATATCCTTTAAGAATACATAAATAAGAAGAAAACATAAATAAATACATTATGAAACAATATACAAAATCGATTCTTGAACTAATAATATATCAAATAATTATATTCTATGATTGTGATACGAAAAGAACATTTTTGAATAATAACAACATTCTGAAAGAATAATAAGTGTAATTCTTAAAAAAAGAACAAGATTCTTAAACTATGAGTATGATCAATCTTTGATTCATTATTCACGTCATTCCTATAAGGTCTTCAAACAATTTCTATCACAAATCCAACAAAACATCAAAATCCAACAGAAAACAGTGATTTATTCTGGAAGAATAATATTGCTAAGATTCATTTTATACATTCTGGTGGAATACATTCTGCTATAAGGCACTCTTATTCTCCATATTTTCTTTCTTTTCCACATGAATGAAAAACACTTCAAAACCTAAAAAGAAAAAAATCATTAAAATCTAACAAAAACATTGATCTATTCTAAAATAATATTGTTTATAAGATTTGTTTTATAAATTTTGGCTGAATACATAAAATATATTTTGCTATAATACAAACATTCTGACAGAATAGTATCTACTTACTTCTAACATAATATTTCAAAACAAGTATAAACACGTTATAGTAATTCTAAAAAAACAAAATGTAGTTTAAATTATTAAAATATTCTGACAGAATATTCCTAAATAGTTCAGCATATCAAACTTACATTAATTGAAGAATAACAATATTCTTAAGGAATACTCATCTATTACTAATATTATTCAATAATAAATTTGAAAAAATAAACAACGAATAGCATTTGCAGTTGACATTAAAGACTTATGCAAGTTTTGTTTAATCGATATTAGAATTTACATCTAATTTTTTACAAATAAAAATACGACATAAAAGCATAATTACAAGCTAAAAGGTAAAATAATGGCTCAAAGGAAATACAAGATACTTACTGGAATGTTCACCTTAGAGAGGATAACATATATAAAAAATTCTAGTAATAAAGAAGACAAATTTTCGCAAATGGTGCACTAAATTATTATAAACAGATAAGATAACATATTCACATGATTTAATATAGAACCTTGACCACGTTTCTTGAATTCAATAAAAGGAATAGATAATTTTTGCTTTCATCTTGTTTAAACTTAATTTTAGTGGGTGAGATGATGAGGACGGAAAATAAAAATTATGTAACTTATATTAGTTGACCTTTAAGAACTCGTCGACGACCACACGAAAAATATGGTTAATTGTCTTCTACAATTTTTACAAAACCTAGTTGCCATAGCAAATAACTGGAGGTGGGTAGTATTTCTAGCGAAATCTGTAATCGAGATTAAACCTTACCTTGGTATAGCTGTCGTGAGGAGGGTTTGCAACCGGAGATGTAGCTTGCATCAGTCGCCTCCGACAGAGCCTTTGTAGATAAGAAGTCAACAACCGGAAGAAGTCGATGGGGGTGTGGCCGACGGTTTTAAAGAAATAGGAGGAATAGGGTTTTAATAGTTAAATAAAAACTAATCCCAATAAAGGAGTATCAATTGTTAATTTTGGATATTAATTAATACATATATGTAATATTACTAATTTACTCTTATTAATTTAATTAATGATTAAATTATTGCTAAATTCTTATTGGTGCATTTATGAACACAATAATTGTTAAAAACATTTGAACATAACTCTCTCTCTTTATATATATATATATATATATATATATATATATATATATATATATATATATATATATATATATATATATATATATATATATATATATATATATATATATATATATATATATATATATATATATATATATATATATATAGGGAGTGGTCTAAATGAAAACCAAAAATGTTATGAAGTCTAAGAACCATTTTTTTCATTAATGACATTTATGACAAATCAAACATTAATATTATATTAAATAAACTTTTCATTCCTTAGTTTAAAACTAGTTGTCACTTATTGTAGCTCCCATTTCTTTGGTAATACTTTTTAACACATGCCACTTCATTTTTACAGTCACATATATAAAATTTAATTAACAGAAAAAAAAAAACAGAATTAGGCCTTGGCAAATTCAATTTTCTCTTTTATAAATTTGTAGTTTTTTTTAATAAATATATTGTTTATAAGACATATTCAAAATTTAAAATACCATATTTACAGTTTACTAAATATATTAATTCACTAATACACAATTTAATATTTTCATGCATACATTCATTCATATTTTAAAACAAATTTATATAAAATATACAACTTAATGTATTCCAACAACCATGAAAACATGTCTATGTTAAACACCTCTCCCGTAATGTCACAACCCGAAATTTTGATGTTTTGTAACAACAACAATTATACCAACCTTTGTGAACCAAAAATGTGAAAGCATGTATGATGCTTATTCAATAACAACAAAACTTCAATCAAACACCTTATACAAGCACTGCATATAGTCAACAAAGAATTGGAAACCCTAAAAATCCCGATTTAAGTCCATTTTGGACTAGGATTTCCTTATTGGGCCCAATGGGCCAATAAGCTTCCAATTTGACTATCTTGGGCTTAGAACTCTTAAATGGGATCTAATTGGACCCACTTCCATTCATTTTAACATTTTGGGCCATATTGGGCCTAGAATGAAATAAAATACCCTAATGGACCTTATTGGGCCATAACAAAACAAATTAACCCTAATGGATCATAAAAATCATTTCTTGATTTATTTTGGACCGTGAACCCTCTCCTATGACCAATTGGGCCGAAATCACCTAATTGGGCCATAAGATGGACTTAAGAACAAAAGCCTAATTTTCTTTCTTCCTTTCTCCTTTTCTCGGCCCAACTACACTAAGGAGGGAGGAGTTGACTTTCCATTACCACCTCCTTATTACATTTTGGTTCTCCATGCAATAACTCAAATCTCCAAGCAACCATCATATCACTCACTTCTCTTCTTCTCTCTTTTCTACTCTTGGCCGAGAACTCCAAAAGAAAGACACACACACATACACACACCTCTCACTCAAACAATCTCAAAGAAACACTCCTTCTTCAACAAATTTTCGAGATTTAGGAGCTTTTCAAGGAGATTATCTCATAAAAATAATCATCTAAGGTAAGTTGATGTTTAAATCTATGATATAACTACTTCATTTCATCAAAACCTCCTCCTAATCTATTCAAACTCGTGATTTTACATCTTAGAACACATCTAAGTCAAAAATCCTCCAAGAAGCTTGCTAGGCCGAGAATAGCATCAAACTTCTTCCATTTTCTTCAAAAACCGAACCCACAACTCAAGGTGAGTTCATACCCCTCTCTTTTTTGGTTTTTACAAGTTTTATGGGGGATAATACAAGCAAAATGTGTAGATCTATGTGTATGTGTGTGCTATGTATGATTTTATGCATGTATGTGTGAATTTATGTGTTTTTGTGATGAATATGTAATCAAAAGGGAAGAAATTTCGAGATCTATGCCATAAGAAGGAAAAAAACATGATCTAAGTTATATTATACTAAACAAGTCAAGAGTATTAACTTATAAGATTGAGATAAACATATTTCAACATAAACCCATTTTTAGGCTTAAATTGCCAAATAACAAAAGTTGGGTCAAAAATTGTCATTTACGGTTTTCTTAAGGGTCAAAGGAGTCAAAACAGTTACAATAATTTTTTTTATGAATATTATGCACTTCAAAGGACTTAAAATGTAAATATTAGCTTAATGGGCTAATTTTTGGGCTTTTCTGCCCAACAAGCCCAAAGTTGCGAAAATTCCAAATTTTAAGGGGCTAAATTGAAATTTTTCTCAAATTAGGGGATAAATAGGGTAAACAAAATCATTTAAGGGGTTAAAATGCTTTTCTTTACCAAAAAGGATAAAAAATGTAAAGTTTTTGGATTTTGGGTTAAAACTGTAAAAATGTTGCATAAAGTTTGGAATTTATCTGTAAAATACTCTTCTGGAAGGGCTGAAACAGCCAAAGAATAAGTTTTGGAGCTAAAATTATCATTTGAACAAGTTCATGACTCAAAAGTGACAAGAAAAGAGTTTAAGGGCAAAAATGTCTTTTTTTTGTATAAGGGACTAAAATTGTCGTTTTTATTAAAGAAGGATAGAAAAGGTCAAACCAATATTCATAAGTCAATTATTTTATTTATAGAATATTGATGTCAAAAATGCTAAACTACGACGTACCAAAAACTGAAAGACGAATACACGCATAACTCCAAGTATCGTTATAAACAAGTCGATCGGTCTCGAGTCGATACAAAAAAAATGCAATCGTTCAATCTAACCCACCAAAAATTGTACAATAACTAAGGCAAGTAAACATTCCAAAAACCTTGGGCTTAAAGGCTTCAATCATGCTTGTTGGACCTTTGAAATCCATTATCATGATCTTTGGGCCCAAGGGATAACGATAATATGTTATTGGGCCTTTTATTTGACCCAGTTCCATATTGAAATGACCCTCAATGGCTTTTGAGTGCTATTAGGTCTTAGTGGCCCATTGGCATAGCTAGTAAGGTCAAAGTAATCAAATGCGAGATGGGCCAATGTGTCCTTCGCACCCCCAACAGCCTAAAGTAAACTCACGGAAGTAGCAGGACTTTCCTCGTTTGCTAGGCTTAAGAGTAATCAAAGTAAATAGATTCAAGTTGTTAATCAAAAGTAATCAAGATTGTTTGGATTTAAGTGAGTGATAACGGGCGACACCTCTAAGGATCGTCCGTAGTCTGGAGTTATAACTAGTCATTGTCATGCGTGGTTATAACGACTCACAACCATTAATTAATCCAAAACCATCCGAGTAATCAAGGAAGAGTAATCAAAATCATTCATTGTGGCGGTATATCAATTTGAGAAATACTGTATTTTATGTATTTGGAAAACATCGGGTTTTCCGGGGAAGTTCAACATTTTCACTTGTACGTTTAATCTAAGTTCTTCAATTATACATGTTTTGAAATCATCATGCATATATGTACGGATCTTCACATCTTTTTACAAACAAAGGTCTTTTTAGAAAATATTGGATTTTCTGGGTCGTTCTCATTCAAAATACACAAAAACATACTTATGAACTCACCAACATTCCATATGTTGACCGTTTTTCAAAATAACTTGTATTCTCAGGTAACAGGTAAGCTGAGGAAATAGGTACCAAGTATGTTAGCGTGATTTGTTTTTTTTTTTTTTTTTTTTTTTTTGAAAACTATCAAACAATTTATGTATGGATTTGTAATGATAAAACAATGTACTTGATGTGAACAATTTCGGTTGTAATATATTGATGCACGGTGATGTTTATGTTATGATTCATGTATATTCATTGTGATGATAATCAATTTAAGTCATACGAGCCCTCGAACATTTCCGCCGTCTGGTTCGGGGGTGTGACAGGTTGGTATCAGAGCTCTTTTTATAGTGAACTAGCATATCTAACCACACATTAATATGCAACTATAAAACAAAAAGGGACAATACAACTCTGAACAAAACAAAATAAATAAAAACACAACGATAAAACACTCCTACTTGTAAGACACAGGAAAAATAACATAATACCAAACCAAACAAGATAATGCTAGCATCTCGGTTATGCCGGGACTGTTCATAGTCATATTAAGGAGTGAATGTAGCCTGATCAACTACATTTCCTCTGAGGTACAACTATCGCATGCCCCGAGGAAATCGCGATGGTAGGTAAACCTAAACGCGTACCCCTTTATCACCAAGAAGAGAACATCAACTCAATTTATACAATAATTAAAACGTCTTAGGATTAATATTAGCATATTTATACGCTCTCGCAGACAGCATGACAGGTTTCCATCACCCCGAAGATCCTTATTTCCCTAATCAGGGGAATAACGGATGGTTGGAAGAATCTGAAGAGGAACCCGAGGAGGAGTCTGAAGAGGAACCCGAGGAAGACCCCGAAGAGGAATCCGGAGGGGAACCCGAGGCAGAAGCTGAGGATGGACCTGCTGAGCCAGTGGTGGACCAGGAAGAAGAGGAAGCCGAAGGAGGTCTCGAGGAGGAACCCAACGATGACGAAAATGGTGATTCGGACGCGGAGTCCGAAGTCATCAACCCCCTTATCCGGTTAGGGTGCACGCTTATCGGATGGGTCCCACTGGTCCTACACCCCCTGGGGTATTGTCCTTTGGAGGTGGATTAGACAGCAGGGACAGCGACCCCCGTTCGGCATGTCATGCAAGTTCTATGACTTGAGGGAAGGAGGACCGGCCGATCGTGCACTCCTGGTCATGGTGAGACGATTGTGGAACACTTGCGACCTAGCTCAGAGCACCATCGATCAGATGCACCAGATGCGGACTAGGGTCGAGCGTGTAGAGCAGGAGACACGAGAGGTTATCCGAGAGTTCCACATGAGGCAGGTAAGGTGGGAGGCTCGACTCCAAAATGTGGAACGACATGTGGCTCGCCTCCAGGGAGCATCCACTTCCTCAGCACCACCCCCTGGCACATCCCACCATGACTAGGGCTAGCTGTATCCGTCTTTAGTATTATGTACTATGATCTATGCTATGTACCATCGACTCTATGTTTAAGTGATTACACTACTCATAGAATTGTTATGCTGCCGAACTTGCACCACTTATGTATGCTCTTTCGAGCAAATTTTCATGTAACAAAGTACAAGTATTAGTAATGGAAAAATATATGTGTTTTGTTGTGATGCTATTACTTGTTATGTGCTATGCTTCTATGATTATATGTTGATATGTGAAACTACCTAAATACATGATATAAACCTAGTCATGAGTCCACAAACCCACAAAAACCACAGGCACTCAACCTCTTTCCGTTTCGTGACAGAAAGATGCCTCGACGACCAGCCCACGGAAACCCTGGGCCAACCCCACCCGAAGTCAACTCAGCTGCATTCCAAGCAGCGGTTACTGCAGCGGTTACTGCATCCATGGCGCAAATTCACCAAGGGAGCAATGGGGGAGTCAATGGACAAGGAGCAGGAAGTTCGAACAACGGGATAAATCAAGGACCTACCAAGACATGCTCCTACAAAGACTTCACCAACGCCAAGCCACGAACCTTTAATGGCACTGGGGAATTTTAACTCTGAAAAGATGGATCGAGAAGGTGGAATCGGTGTTCGAGATAAGCGAATGCCCGGAGGAAATGAAGGTGAAGTTTGCCGCATGCACTTTCGTCGATCAAGCTCTCACTTGGTGGAATTGACACGTAGAAGCCATGACTCTTCCCGTAGCCAACTCTATGCCGTCGGCAGAGATGAAAGAAATGTTGATGGCCGAGTACTGCCTGCGAGGCAAAATCCAGAAGATGGAACAAGAGTTGTGGAGTCTCACCGTCTGAAATTCTGACATTGATGCATACATATGAAGGTTTAGTGAACTGTCTCTATTGTGCCCTGGCATGATTACTTCAGAGGGAAAGAAAATCGAACGATTCATCTAGGGACTAACCTCCCCAATCCAAGGAAATGTGATAGCTGCAAATCCTAAAACCTTCGACGATGCCAAGAGATTGGCCAAGAAACTGTACGACCACAACAACAAGAAGGGCGAGAAGCCAGTGGAAATTGATGGCAAGAAGGAGAGTGACAACAAGAAGGGAAAGAATAACAAGAGAAAGGGGCGACAAGGCTCGGAATCGTCCAAGAAGCAACAAACATTGACAATCAATGCTGCAACCACCCAAGTTCCATCCACACCACATGCTCCAGTCTCAGCTGCTCCAAGTGCACCTAGACAGTATTCCTGTAATCTCCCTAAGTACAACAAGTGCGGTCTCCATCATAATGGAGAGTGCAGAGAGATGCATTGCACCAGTTGCAATCGAAAGGGTCACACGACATGATATTGCAGGACCTATCCTCCCCAGAATCAACAGCAAGGAAAGAACAACAGTAACAACTACAACAACAACAACAACAACTACAACAACAACAACAACAACTACAACAACAACAACAACAGTGGCAACAATGCATGACCAAGCCACACCTGCTATGGATGTGGAAAGACTGGGCATTTCCATCGAAACTGCCCCAACAACAACCATGGGAATGGAGGAACAGGAAGAGTATTGACCATGGGTCAAGGAGAAGCGGTTCAGGACCCCACCGTTGTCACCGATACATTTCTCCTAAACCGCACTTATGCATGCATCCTATTCGATACTGGAGCACAACGAAGCTTTGTGAGCAATAAATTTAAACACTTGTTAAAACAACAACCCTAGAAGCTCAATGAAACCTTTACGGTGGAAATGGCCAATGGGAAAACAGAATCCACTAGGGAAATCTATATCGGATGTACCCTAACCTTGGACCAACAAGTCTTTCAAATAAACTTAATGCATGTTTCCATTAGGAGTTTCGATGTGATTGTTGGCATGGATTGGTTAAGTGCCCACCATGCTGAAATTATGTGTCACGAGAAGGTCGTTCGCCTTCACCTTCCAAATCGCGAAACCCTAATTATATATACAGAGACAAACCCAGCAAGAACCTTCGTCTTATCTTGTTCATTAAAGCACAGAAGTATCTACGAAAGAAAGACTTGACGTTCCTGGCTCATATAGTAGACAAATCCAAGGAAGAGGTCAATGTTCGAGACATCCCAGTAGCTTACGAGTTCCCGGATGTCTTCCCTGATGGTCTTCCAGGGATACCTCTAGAAAGACAATTCAAGTTTTGAATTGACCTTTTGCCAGGAGCTACTCCCATCGCTAAATCGCCTTATCGATTAGCTCCTGCGGAGATGCAAGAATTGTCCAGCCAACTCAGCGAACTTTTGGACAAAGGATTTATCCGACCCAGTTTCTCACCATGGGGAGCTCTAGTTCTCGTTGTCAAGAAGAAATACAGATCTTTTAGGATGTGCATTGACTACAGGGAACTAAATAAGCTCACTATTAAAAACCGCTATCCACTCCCACGGATCGACGATTTATTTGACCAACTTCAGGGCGCAAGCTACTTCTCTAAAATAGATCTGCGATCTGGGTACCATTAACTCAAGGTCCGGGAAGAGGATACCCCCAAAACCGCTTTCCGAACTCGTTATGGACATTATGAATTTGTCGTAATGCCCTTCGGTCTAACGAATGCCCCTGCCGCATTCATGGACCTAATGAATCAAATCTGCCAACCATTCCTCGACAACTCTGTCACCGTTTTCATTGACAACATTCTAGTTTACTCTCAAAGCGAAGAAGAGCATGACCAACATCTCCTACAAATCCTGGAAACCCTGCGAACCGAGAAGCTATACACAAAACTCTCTAAGTTTGAGTTCTGGCTTCGTAGTGTGAACTTTTTGGGTCATGTTGTTAGTCAAGAAGGAATACACGTGGATCCTTCTAAGGTCAAAACCATCGAAGGATGGGTAGTCCCAACAACACCCACAGAAGTTCGTCAATTTTTAGGTCTAGCAGGTTATTACAGGAGGTTCATTCAAAACTTCTCTAAGACCGCCAAGCCACTTACTATGCTTACACAAAAGGGTGTTCCCTTCGAATGGTCAGATAAGCAAGAAGCTGCATTCCGAACTCTAAAGCAAGTACTCTGCAGTGCACCGGTACTATCGTTACCATAGGGAACAAAAGACTTCGTAGTTTACTGCGACGCGTCGAATCAGGGTTTAGGATGCGTACTTATGCAGCGTGGGAAGGTGATAGCTTATGCATCCCGACAACTAAAGACACATGAAGTGAATTATACAACCCATGATCTGGAATTGGGAGCTGTGGTCTTCGCCTTGAAAATCTGGTGGTACTACCTTTACGGTTCAAAGTGCACCATTTTAACGGACCACAAGAGCCTCCAACATATCTTAAATCAAAAAGAGTTGAACATGAGGCAATACTAAACTATTATGAGTGCGAAATCAAGTATCACCAGGCAAGGCTAACGTGGTAGCTGATGCCTTGAGTCGGAAAGAATACTCGAATCGTCGTGTGAAAACTCTCTCGATAACCATCCAATCCCACCTGACCTCGCAAATCAGAAGAGCCAGTCAGATGCCATGAAGGTAGAAAATAGAACGATCGAAGCATTACGTGGAATGGAAAAGAATCTCAAAGTAAAAGAGGGCGGAGCATATTATTTCATGAACCGCATTTGGGTCCCTAAACTTGGGGAATTCAGAGAGGTAGTCATGAATGAAGCTCACAAGACACGATACTCCATCCATCTGGGTTCAGACAAAATGTACTTGGATATTAAGCAACGCTATTGGTGGCCCAACATGAAGGCAGAGATTGCCACCTATGTTAGCAAATGCCTTACTTGCACTAAAGTAAAGATGGAATACCAGAAGCACTCGGGATTATTACAACAACCAGTAATTCCCGAGTGGAAATGGGAAAGGATTACTATTGATTTGTGACCAAACTACCCAATTCATCAGATGGATTGGACACCATCTGGGTAATAGTCGAAAGATTGACAAAATCCGCTCACTTCCTACCAATAAAAGAATCCTACAAGAAAATTGAGTGACTCCACAGAGTGCCAGTGTTTATCATCTCAGATAGAGATAGTAGATTCACTTCACGTTTTTGGGAATCACTTCAAAAAGCTCTAGGAACACATCTCGACATGAGCATTGCTTATCATCCACAAACGAATGGTCAAAGAGAATGAACCATTCAGACACTTGAAGACATGCTTCGCGCATGTGTGATAGACTTTGGGAAGTCATGGGATACCCACTTACCCTTAGTCGGATTCTTGTACGAAAACAGTTACCACACGAGCATAAGAGTTTCTCCTTTCGAGGCGTTGTATGGACGTAAATGTAGATCACCGTTGTGTTGGGATGAGGTAGGTGACACCCAACTAGCGAGAGGACTAACATCAGACAATGCATTAACGGGATTGGAGATCATACGTGAAACAATGGAGAAGATAGTTCAAATCAATGCTCGACTACAAGCATCACGCGACCGACAGAAGAGCTACGCTAATAAACGGTGAAAGCCCTTGGAGTTTCAAGTTGGGAATCGGATGTTGTTAAAAGTCTCTCCCTAGAAAGGGGTTATTCGTTTTGGAAAACAGGGAAAATTGAATCCACGATACATTGGACCTTTCAAGATTCTTACCCAAATTGGTCCAGTGACGTATAGACTGCAGCTACCCGCTGAGCTAATCAGTGTACACCCCATGTTCCATGTTTCCAATCTAAAGAAATGTTTATCCGACGAAACCCTCGTCATTCCTTTAGAAGAAATCGAAATAAATGAGAATATCCTATTCGTCGAAGAATCAATCGAAGTCATGGACAGGGAGGTAGGTGACACCCAACTAGGGAGAGGACTAACATCAGACAATGCGTTAACGGGATTGGAGATCATACGTGAAACAATGGAGAAGATAGTTCAAATCAATGCTCGACTACAAGCATCACGCGACCGACAGAAGAGCTACGCTGATAAACGGTGAAAGCCCTTGGAGTTTCAAGTTGGGAATCGGATGTTGTTAAAAGTCTCTCCCTAGAAAGGGGTTATTCGTTTTGGAAAACAGGGAAAATAGAATCCACGATACATTGGACCTTTCGAGATTCTTGCCCAAATTGGTCCAGTGACGTATAGACTGCAGCTACCCGCTGAGCTAATTAGTGTACACCCCATGTTCCATGTTTCCAATCTAAAGAAATGTTTATCCGACGAAACCCTCGTCATTCCTTTAGAAGAAATAAATGAGAATATCCTATTCGTCGAAGAATCAATCGAAGTCATGGACAGGGAGGTGAAGAGTACTAAGAAAAGTCGCATTTCGATTGTGAAGGTACGGTGGAACGCGAAGCGTGGGCAACAATTCACATGGGAACGCGAAGACCAAATGAAGCAAAAGTACTCTCACCTATTCTCACATTCTCAAATCTAGCTTTCAAAAGAATTTTGGGACGAAATTTCCTCTAACCGGGGGATGATGTCACAACCAGGAATTTTGATGTTTTGTAACAACAACAATTATACCAACCTTTGTGAACCAAAAATGTGAAATCATGTATGATGCTTATTCAATAACAACAAAACTTCAATCAAACACCTTATACAAGCACTGCATATAGTCAACAAAGAATTGGAAACCCTAAAAATCCCGATTTAAGTCCATTTTGGACTAGGATTTCCTTATTGGGCCCAATGGGCCAATAAGCTTCCAATTTGACTATCTTGGGCTTAGAACTCTTAAATGGGATATAATTGGACCCACTTCCATTCATTTTAACATTTTGGGCCATATTGGGCCTAGAATGAAATAAAATACCCTAATGGACCTTATTGGGCCATAACAAAACAAATTAGCCCTAATGGATCATAAAAATCATTTCTTGATTTATTTTGGACCGTGAACCCTCTCCTATGACCAATTGGGCCGAAAATCACCTAATTGGGCCATAAGATGGACTTAAGAACAAAAGTCTAATTTTCTTTCTTCCTTTCTCCTTTTCTCTGCCCAACTACACTACGGAGGGAGGAGTTGACTTTCCATTACCACCTCCTTATTACATTTTGGTTCTCCATGCAATAACTCAAATCTCCAAGCAACCATCATATCACCCACTTCTCTTCTTCTCTCTTTTCTACTCTTGGCCGAGAACTCCAAAAGAAAGACACACACACATACACACACCTCTCACTCAAACAATCTCAAAGAAACACTCCTTCTTCAACAAATTTTCGAGATTTAGGAGCTTTTCAAGGAGATTATCTCATAAAAATAATCATCTAAGGTAAGTTGATGTTTAAATATATGATATAACTACTTCATTTCATCAAAACCTCCTCCTAATCTATTCAAACTCGTGATTTTACATCTTAGAACACATCTAAGTCAAAAATCCTCCAAGAAGTTTGCTAGGCCGAGAATAGCATCAAACTTCTTCCATTTTCTTCAAAAACCGAACCCACAACTCAAGGTGAGTTCATACCCCTCTCTTTTTTGGTTTTTACAAGTTTTATGGGGGATAATACAAGCAAAATGTGTAGATCTATGTGTATGTGTGTGCTATGTATGATTTTATGCATGTATGTGTGAATTTATGTGTTTTTGTGATGAATATGTAATCAAAAGGGAAGAAATTTCGAGATCTATGCCATAAGAAGGAAAAAAACATGATCTAAGTTATATTATACTAAACAAGTCAAGAGTATTAACTTATAAGATTGAGATAAACATATTTCAACATAAACCCATTTTTAGGCTTAAATTGCCAAATAACAAAAGTTGGGTCAAAAATTGTCATTTACGGTTTTCTTAAGGGTCAAAGGAGTCAAAACAGTTACAATAATTTTTTTTATGAATATTATGCACTTCAAAGGACTTAAAATGTAAATATTAGCTTAATGGGCTAATTTTTGGGCTTTTCTGCCCAACAAGCCCAAAGTTGCGAAAATTCCAAATTTTAAGGGGCTAAATTGAAATTTTTCTCAAATTAGGGGATAAATAGGGTAAACAAAATCATTTAAGGGGTTAAAATGCTTTTCTTTACCAAAAAGGATAAAAAATGTAAAGTTTTTGGATTTTGGGTTAAAACTGTAAAAATGTTGCATAAAGTTTGGAATTTATCTGTAAAATACTCTTCTGGAAGGGCTGAAACAGCCAAAGAATAAGTTTTGGAGCTAAAATTATCATTTGAACAAGTTCATGACTCAAAAGTGACAAGAAAAGAGTTTAAGGGCAAAAATGTCTTTTTTTTGTATAAGGGACTAAAATTGTCGTTTTTATTAAAGAAGGATAGAAAAGGTCAAACCAATATTCATAAGTCAATTATTTTATTTATAGAATATTGATGTCAAAAATGCAAAACTACGACGTACCAAAAACTGAAAGACGAATACACGCATAACTCCAAGTATCGTTATAAACAAGTCGATCGGTCTCGAGTCGATACAAAAAAAATACAATTGTTCAATCTAACCCACCAAAAATTGTACAATAACTAAGGCAAGTAAACATTCCAAAAACCTTGGGCTTAAAGGCTTCAATCATGCTTGTTGGACCTTTGAAATCCATTAGCATGATGTTTGGGCCCAAGGGATAACAATAATATGTTATTGCGCCTTTTATTTGACCCAATTCCATATTGAAATGACCCTCAATGGCTTTTGAGTGCTATTAGGTCTTAGTGGCCCATTGGCATAGCTAGTAAGGTCAAAGTACTCAAATGTGAGATGGGCCAATGTGTCCTTCGCACCCCCAACAGCCTAAAGTAAACTCACGGAAGTAGCAGGACTTTGTACTCCTCTTCTCCTCGTTTTCTAGGCTTAAGAGTAATCAAAGTAAATAGATTCAAGTTGTCAATCAAAAGTAATCAAGATTGTTTGGATTTAAGTGAGTGATAACGGACGACACCTCTAAGGATCGTCCGTAGTCTGGAGTTCTAACTAGTCATTGTCATGCGTGGTTATAACGAATCACAACCATTAATTAATCCAAAACCATCCGAGTAATCAAGGAAGAGTAATCAAAATCATTCATTGTGGCGGTATATCAATTTGAGAAATACTGTATTTTATGTATTTGGAAAACATCGGGTTTTCCGGGGAAGTTCAACATTTTCACTTGTATGTTTAATACTAATTCTTCAATTATACATGTTTTGAAATCATCATGCATATATGTACACATCTTCACATCTTTTCACAAACAATTGTCTTTTCAGAAAATAGCGGATTTTCTGGGTCGTTCTCGTTCAAACTACACAAAAAAGTTTCATATAAAACATACTTATGAACTCGCCAACATTCCATATGTTGACCGTTTTTCAAAATAACTTATATTCTCAGGTAACAGGTAAGCTGAGGAAATAGGTACCAAGTATGTTAGCGTGATTTGCTTTTCTTTTTTTTTTTTTTTTTTTTTTTTTTTTTATAACTATCAAACAATTTATGTATGGATTTGTAATGATAAAACAATGTACTTGATGTGAACAATGTTGGTTGTAATATATTGATGCATGGTGATGTTTATGTTATGATTCATGTATATTCATTGTGATGATAATCAATTTAAGTCACACGAGTCGTCGGACGTTTCCGCCGTCTGGTTTGGGGGTGTGACAGGTAAGTAGACCATTCAGTACTTTAAATGGAATCAATGACTAATCAAAAACTTATAGGTTCAGAAAAAATGAATATGAATATAATCAGTTATAGGTAAGAGTGTGCGTAAACTTACTTGAGTTGACGAAATCCGAATATTCGTGAGCAGAATTTTGACGCCTACTTCCTTTTATCCTTTTGAAAATTCCAACGCGTCACTGCCAACATTTCAGAACGAGAAATGAATCACGAGGTGCCGAAATAGAGAGAGAGAGAGATCTTGGAGGGTGAATGATATGTGCATAATTAGTTAATTATTTAGCATATATTCTTAGTTATTTTTGATTAATTATGTGAATAATGTGGACAAAAGGTACTTAAAATGTTGTGAATTGTGTTTTCAGTCCAAAAGATATGCTTGGAAGCAAAAAGGAGAAAAGGGAAGCAATTGAAGATCAAAGAGTGAAAGAAGGTGATATACTCGGCGAGTAGATCGACCCTACTCGGCGAGTACACGAGGATATTTCAGAAGATAAATACGACTGCTGATTCAAGACGGATAAGTATGGATCTACTCGGCGAGTTGATTCTGCTACTCGTCGAGTACACCCTGTTTTGGGATATCTATAAAACACGAATCCTTATCTCATGGGATGAGACTCCTGGCGATTTTTGAAGGTTTAGCTGCGACTAAGAGATTCAGAAGGCGCTAAGGAACCCTAGGCTTCACTATTTGGAATAATTCAAGCAATTAGGTTAATTCTACCACTTAGACTTAGGAATTGAACATGTTTGCTTTAGTAAACTTTGTTTTTATGTGTGTTTCTACTGCAATTATGAGCTAAATTCGTTTTTGTTTCTGTTTGGGGAATACCAAAGAACTCCTATGGTTTGATTATTGATTATTGCTTAATTGTCTATTGGTGATTTATTAAATTAAGTTTGTTAAAGAACCTTATGTATTAATCACTACTATTTTTTGTTAATTGGAAGGCAATTAGGTTGCATGAACATCACTTAATTGTTAACCTCATATGTCTATGTGAATGCTAAACCATATGCTTAGAAGTAATGATTATGAAACTAAGATTAATAAGAAAATAGGAAGATTAATGTGTGAGCTTGTTTGAGAAACCATCAACAAGAGGTTAATTGAATTAATAACTTCATTGACCATTACAAATCTTATTTAATCCAAATAATTAATCTAGGGAATTAATTAGTTTAAACACTTTATCAACGCTTAAATTAGTTAATTGTCTAAGGGTTAGGAGTAATGAATATGAACCTAACTATTATAATTGGTAACCAATAGCAATTAATCTATCTTAAACTTAAATAACCATAGGAGTGAATTGGTTGAACCTAAATAGAAACATCTTTATCAAATTTGGTGAATAGTTGTTGCTTTAGTTAATTAGTTAATTTAGTTTGTCTAAGTTTCTAGTCTTGCAAAACTAGAGAAAAACCCTTTACTTTTATTATTTGTTTTAGTTAAAATTAGCTATTAGTTTAATTTTCCGTTCCCTGAGTTCGATACCTTACTTATCAATCTATACCACTTAAAGACAGGTTCACTGCCTTTGTGTGCTCAAATTATTAATAAAAAGTAGGGATAAAACTAGTTGGTTTTACACACATCAGTGAATTGGCAAGAAACAATGGAGACCTTAAGCCTCTATCTATAGGGTGATTTTTGCACTATTCCCATCACTATCAACATCACTATTCAGTTTAATTATTCATCATGCGTGATCAGGGTGCTGGTTTGGAATCTAATAATTTCTCGTTATCTTTGGATAATTATAACTTTCTTATATAAACTCTGTTTTCGATGTCCGTTATATCTACATTTTTAATTTTGAGCACTCTGATTTTTATGTATAACATTTTAGTTAAAATGTAATACATACCACACTGAATTAGAAAAATGCATTTATAATGATATTATTTTCAAAAAGTAAAATGGGATGCTACAATTCTCCCAATTTGAATAAGATTTCGTTCTTGAAATCCGCTGCCGTAACAACTCTAGGTAATGCTGCTGCATCTCCTCATCTGTCTCCCAAGTCCACTTTGAAAGCTTCTGGTGCTGTCACCACACCCCGACCAAGCCAATCATGTTGTTGCACAAGTTCTATGTTTTCCTCTCTAAACCGCCACCAGTCTCTCCACATATTTCATGCACTTGCCCACCTGAATATTATTTAAGGGGACCATGGTATCCTTGTTTGCTATGATCTTTATCCACTGAGAAACATGAAAGGTGCTTTGAATCTAGCTAAGTTCCTCTAATAATCCTACGCGGTTCCAACCTTCACTTTGAATCTAGAAGTAAACTCTGACACTTTCGATTTGCAATGCTATAGTTGGTACTTCATAACGTGCTATCACCCCCTTTTGACATAACTGCCAACCCCTCTTTTAACACACCTTGACCTACAAGGCTGAAGCTCACCATGAAGAGTCTAATAACTAGTCTTTATGTTTCAAAAGTCAAACATTCCTCATAAAACCAGGCCACTAGTCGGCCAACAAAAATCCTCCATCTAGCTTCTAAGTACATAAGCCCTATTAGGATGAATAGGAACTCAGCCCTATGCGCCTCATTCGTCAAAGTCTTCCAGGTTTCACCGTAGCAACACATACATGATGGGTTATGACACATTGTGACGTTAACCCCTATTGGGCATGTAGGCTCACGACTCGATAACAATCTTGTCATCATCCTGTCGGGCTTCTAAAATCACTGCTAAACATCGATTTTTTATTTCATTCCACTGAGCCTCTCGCCCCTCATGTAACCTAACAGTAGCACAATGATATTACCATAACCAGAATAGAGATTGACTCCTTGAGTCTCTCTTTCTTTCTGACAAGCTCAAAACTACGGTCTATGCCTCATTAGATATCTCCATCATGGAGTTATAGCTGGCTCCCTCATTTGTCACCTTTGAAAAGGCATGCAAGTAATCTCCAAACTAAGTACTTTGGTTAGCACAAATACCATATCATGTGTAACATCCCAAAAATCATGATAAAAAATTTCATTTTTAATCAAGGAAAATCATTGTTTTCAAACAACACTCAAGTCAAAATCAAGTATTAAATCCTAATATCCTAGAATCAAAGTGTAATCAAATCTCCAAAACATAACACCAAAGGATGTGTACTATCACGCCTTTTCTTTTCCCCGATTATATGAAGTACTTGAAACAATAAACTTAAACCGTAAGCCAAAACTTAGTGATCTCCCCCAAAGTACAGAACATATACAAATAATACATATTGGGTCCACAACCTCATGGTTGGATTACCCCTAGCCCACAAACTTTTAGTTAGATTTCCTCAGCCCACAACCTCACGGTTGGATTGCCCCCTTCCGGCTCACAACCTAATGGTTGGATTGCTACCAGCCTACAACCTTATAGTTGGAGTTCCACTAGCCAACAACCTTTTGGTTGAATTACCCCGGTTTGTTGACTAGCAGCACCAAACAACAATCTCAACCCAACCACACCATGCCGACATCTAAAACAAATAAGCATATAACAATAACCAGATAAACATGCAAATGTTATTAGTTCACTACAATATAGCAACATTCCAAACCATAATACACAATCTATGGGGCCAGAATTGGTGCCTTCAACCCACAAGTACAATGAGGGAAACTCACCTCACAATCCGAAAAGATTGTTAAACAGATCACAACTACAACTGCTGATTCTATAGGTTACCTATACATAAACAATGGCCTAGTATCAAAATATTGTGCAAAATACCCAAAAGACTCCTAGGTCAAACTTGGTCAAAGTTAATGGTCAAAAGTCAAAGTCAAAGTCAACTACAACAAGTCACCATGTTGTGGCCCTTTTCGGCGACACCGTAGCCGCAATAAACAAAACAAACAGGTATTGATCCATTCACCACGCCGTTACAACCCAAGCCACGTCGTGGGAACTGGTTTGAATTACCTCGGGATCCGAATGTTATATCCTGATGGTGTACTATCTTGCATTGCAATCTTACCAACATGAGAAATCATATAACTCTGATATAATTGGGGTCCGACTTACCCTACTTCTAAAATTAGATGCTACCTTTCGACGGTGACACCTCTGGAAGCACAAAATATCAAATTTGAACTACAGATCAGACCAAAGCTGATCTGCATAACCCTCCTGCTAACTCTATGCAGCTGGCAATATCTTCCAACCCAAAATAATAACCTAGTATCCTCGAGCACCACATAATGCTCTAAACCCACGTTGTACAAACACTACCTAACAAAATTAGGGTCCTACATCTTATCCTTGAGAGCACCTAGAAGGGAGGCCTACCATAACACAAGCTTATCAAATGGAAAAACAACAACAGACTATGATAACATACAAATGCTATAGGCCAACTATGGCCCTGAAAACAAGATACGAATGCTATGGGGCAACCATAGTCTTACATCAACCATAAATGACGACTATACAAACAAAAGACCAAATGAAACTAGATGTGGAATGGACCTCTAGAAAACCTAAGATGGCGAAATCAGATGTTTGGATCGTATCTCGAATCCCCAAGCCCCAAGAAGACAAGAATAGACAAGGGAATCCTTAACACAATCCTCGAACCTGGCCCAAGCAACGTCTTCAAAACATGAGACTCAAAACCCAGTTCTCAACACTAGCTGTACGTCAGATAAACAGAATCTTGTAGTTTCAACTGACTTGTGGTATTAACAACAAACTATACATAACAATAATAGGTTTGCCTTGCTCATGGTGCCACGAAACTGGTTATGTCATCATCACCTTTCATGTTGTCATCCTAACGACACATGCAAACATCTAACAACTAATTGGCATCAATACTGAAAATTGTTTTTCAATACATGGACTATGTAACATAAAAATACTACCATACTATAAACTTGGAACTCCGTCAAATTACTGCCTCAACGTCTCGAATGATGAATACTAATCAAATCTCGAATGATGAGTCAACATTCCCTAATACCCAATGGTTCAATGCTTCTGTGAGCATGGAAGAGACTAGAAGATACCATGATAAAACAAAACTGTCTTGAGAAAGTCCCGGTCCCAGATAATTTCTTCGGGTCTTACCACTTTTCTACCATCTCAAACTCGGCTGGATAGACCATAGTAGCTTCCCGTATGGAGAGAGGTTCTAAGTACCCATCCTTTCAAAAACAAAACTCATAGTTGGAGAACTCGATATGTAATCCTGCTTGTCTCAAAACTCATAAAATCTCACGTACGAGCTTCTAAATGTAACATCCCATAATCCAACCATAATTTTTTAAAAGAAAATCAGAGTGTAAGTTTTACCAGAAAGTTATACAAATTCATAAATGAATCAGAAAATCGTCTTTTAACATCACATCAACATAATCATGGTAAAAATGCAGAAGTTAAGTCTTTGTTTTGCAAACCATATTGTAATATAGAATTGATAACTAGATGTCATGCCCCTCTAAGAGTATCCAAATATCCTAACGATGTCGAATCCTTGTCCTTCGAACCCGAAGGACCTGCATCTAAAACTATAAAGTAACAACTGTACTCCTAAGGCGTAGTGAGTAATCACAACACTCATCCATTATACTGATCATATACAATACACATAATAGCACATAAACTTCAAGTAATAAATCAAACATTACTTACATTATATTATATAAAATATGCTAGCAGACATAACCTTGGTTAAGTAGATTCCTTCTAAGTGGTTTGTCTCTAGTTGACCAAATATTAACCACTTCCTTCTGAGAGGTTTATTATGGTCTTACATCTTTATAATCCAACTAGATTACCTCTGAGAGGTTTGTCTCTAGTTAACATATATATAATATATAGTCCATATAATAAGTAAGTTCATGAGAACTCACCTGAATTGAAGACAAGATGAAATCCACAAATCAAGCTAGTGGCATCAAGCCTTCTCCAAACCTAGACCATAGATAACCTGAATCAAATAGTTAAGATAAAACATTCATCTACACTTCCTTATTAAGTCTAGGTCCAAATAAAGATATTCTAAGGGCAAAGGACCATTTTCCCCCTCCAAGACCGTAACCTGACATAATTAACCAAAAGGCAAACTTGGTCAAAAGTCAATGGCCTACACCATCACACCACTATCAACACAAAATTTCGGTGCTAACAGATAGGCAACAAAAGGGTCATGAACTACTCAGAAATCGCAGCGCCAACTGCTACGAATCGTGATGCGACTTTGGTAATTCAACAAACTTCCATCATAGGTCTTATTCCTTTAAGATCTAAGCTCTAAACTTGCAGATCACATCAAAGTGTAGTATTAATGGATAAAGTTTCCTACTTCATCCATTTCCATGTCCTTAACACCATTATTCCAAGTCTAGGGTAAAAAATGGGACCAAAATGCTCATATACTCATGCATGGGCCAAATGTAAAGATAAACTTCTCATCTTCTTACCACAATGGGTCTAGAAGGCATAAAAACACAACATTTATGGCTGGAGCACTTGAAACAAGAACCCAACATCATTCTAGCTACCAATAAAAGCATAAAACCTTAGATACAGACCTAATAACTTATAAAGCTCAAAGCTTTAAGACTTACATAGGTTCAGAAGGTGTTGATGTTGGGTTTCGAGCCTATCACATATCAATCATTGGGCAATGGAAACAATAAACAATTTTGATCTAAGACTCAACTATCCATGCACCTCATAGAACACAATAGAATAGAATCATACATTTTCTTTATTTCTAGGCTACTTCTTTTGACGAGCCAGTTGAATGGACTACAGAACCCATCATATAATTCCTCTTCTGAAATCGCACCCAAGACACAAGATACAAGCAGATCTAAGCAACCCTCAAACTATAAGTTTCAAACAAAATCGAAATCTTGATTCTGTGGTTGACCAAAATCTGGAGAACAACCTGCCACAATGTGGAAACTATATTTCGGGATTTCTTAGGGTTCTTAAGGATTCTAAACTTTTAAGACTAAAAGTTATTTTTTCTGATGTGTCAAAACTGGATTTGGAGCCCTCCATTTATAGGGAGGTGATTTGAAACCCTAAAAATAATTACCAAACTAAATTATAGCTATCAATGGAATTCAAATCATTATGGAATATTCCATATTATTTTATTTACTATTAATTAATTAACAAAATAAGTCCCTCAAATATATTTTTCAGATCTACTTTATTCTGTTCTTGTGTGTAACCCAAAATGACACTACTATTTATAGTAATATTACCGGGCTTGTTATGAGAATGGACACTAATATCCATCTGCTCCCACTTGCACCTAGGCATCAAACATTGACTGGTCAAATACTTACTAGCAACCATAGTGAGTGGTAGTCTAATGCAACTATTGTACTTATTCCAACTTGCTATAAACAACCCTAAGACCGATAAATTTAAATTCTTTTGATATTCATGATATCTTATTATGAACTAGATGATGGGTTTTGAGCATTCTAACACTCCTAAGGTGTACATGCAACCCTAAATACCTTGGATCTATGTTTTCACTATTATACATGCAAATATGAACATTCAAAGGTATTCCACTAACTAGCATACAAAACATGATAATTTGGAGATAAAACAAGTTAGAAGACATACCTTTTGTTGTAGCTTGATTCCATGGAGCTTAAGAGCCTAGTTCCCCAAGTGTGACACCTCAAATGGTTCACATAACATCACCAACATTTGGAATAAGTTGAGAGAGAATGGTTCTTGGCTCCAAATCGGCTATGCCCTCATGTGTAATCCTTAGGGCCGATTTCTTGAGCTTATGGGGTCTTCTTATAGTGTGCACCTTAGGCTTAACCCTAATTAACATGGCTTTCCATTTCTTGGATCCATGGGTTCAAAACAACTATGGAGCATCCATGGATCATCTTATGAGTTTTAGCCCAACTCAATAAACCATGGATCAAAAGCCCACTATTTAAGAATGGATGATTTACACAATCAATCCCATAAAATTAATTAGTCTCTTTTTGATCATCAAATTAATCCTAAATTAATTATTGATCAACACTAATCAAATAATATTATTATTAGAAATTATAATATATTAATAAACCATAAGTGTCCTTTCTGTCATTTTGTCTACCCAAATGTTCCGATGCCATGCAACCTAAATGGACCATGCCAAGTCGGGTCAAGTACATACCAATTATAGTTATGGACTTAGATAGTAATCCAAAAGTCTCCCATTTGGATAAGTCTAAAACTATTATTGCGTATGACTTCAAAACCTGACTAGCAATCATAGCTCTTAAAAGCCGCTGTCGTACTCTGAACAAATCAATGACACGTCCATTAGATAAGGGATCATATATTCCTCCATTATAGATATCATATGGACTGATACATGGATTATAATCATTCTCTCTGTCCATTTGTTGTTTCCCGATTTCTGATTTCTGACGACCAACTAATTAAACAAATAAAATCAATCCAGGCTTGGCCAAGCACTTCAGGGTGTCATCACTAAATCATCGAGGGGCCCACATATATCGCTCTTATCCCTTTAAGGGTAAAAGGAATGGATAAATTTCGACTCATATGCTTGTTCTACTACTTGTTCACTCATACACAAAGGCACGTTTTATAACATCGAGTTACCAATGCGTTTTCGTACAATTAATGTATAACCAACTCATAGGAAACAACTCATATCTATGGGTTTGAAGAATATAAGATATTATTGTCTCATGATCACTCATGAGAAAATCCAGGAAGTGAGTCAAATGAGCGTGGGTTGAGTCTAATACTCGAATCCCTATTCCAGGAGTACTCATGAATGTTGTAGTAACTCTTACTATGCCTAACCTCTTAGACATCTACAAACCCAATTCATGACAGTCTTAATTCATACCTACTTCCAACATATGACTGACTATGGAGAGTTTAAATAACTTAGTCATTCGGAAAGAATAACCTAGTTATTCCGGAAGTCAAAACATGAAAAGTGAAATACAAGAATAATCGAATCCAATATGGTCTTAGAACTTATGAATATAAACAGAACACCTTTTATTTATCACCATATTGATTGCACATTATAATGTTTCAAATTTATCAACTTAATACTTGAATTAAAACACTATTTATCCCATGCTCCAAGCATGTACACTATGTTTTCTAAACACTAGTCATTCCATACACCATGTATGCACACTATGTTTTTCCAAACATTAGTTATGCCATACATCAAGTATGCACACTAAGTTTGTCTATGATCTTTTACTTTGTGAAATAGATCAATTGAACATTATTCCAATGATTCTCATTTCACAATCACAAAACCTTATTATAAATGTAAGAATTCCAAATTCCTACCATCTATCGAAATCTGTTAGATTTTAAACTTATATGTACTTATCCTCTTGTAATGATTATGCACAAAGTCATAAAGACTTGTCAACAGTCATTATAGAGTATTCCAATGGAGATCAAACCTCTGGAAACAAAGTCTCATATTCAAAGTACATTGCTCTTCTAGCATTAAGTTTTCTAATCATACACAGATTTAAAGAATAACTTCCATATATGGAAACATTTCTATATCCCCATTTTGACTATCACTTTTGAACAAGAGTTGCCTCTTTTCAGAACATGGCAATATGATCCTTTCCAACAATTTACACTATACTTCAAATCCCTGAGCAACCAATCTTTGGTAAACCTTAGATTGTCCTCAACAATTGCTTAATCATTTTAGTCATATCTGATTCTACACCTTTTCCCTCTTAATTCCCTCAGGCATTTGGAAAATTTAGAAAGGATAAATATTATAGCACATGCAATCGATCCTATACTCGAAGCATATGGAACACGGTTCATGATGTCTCACATAAAGACATGATACTAGACGGGTCTTTTTACTACAATATTTCTATTTCTATTTGCCAAGTTCTCATAATTCAGATTTTGAAAAGGGATGTCGTAATCATAATCGAATTTTAGAACACAAATAATGGACCCATATATAGAATTTCCTTATGTTGAGCCATTCCAACATAGAATTCATATATATATATATATATATATATATATATATATATATATATATATATATATATATATATATATATATCCTTGACTAAATATGATTAAAACCTCAATCTAAGCTTTTAGACTTGAAATGAAGTATAATTTCCTCTCCCTTAATTATAGAAAAATAACTTTTCAAACCCTGCAACTTCACGAATTGAAACTTTTATTTTCTATAATTAACATTGCTAACCTGCAAAACTGAACATAATAATCATGATCCCACTAACATGATAGTTATCAACATAACACTTATGCTCCCACTAGCTTTGAGATGTATCTAGAAATTATCTATACTTTTAGAAATCAATACTTTATTGACTTTCTTACCAAAGTTCAGATTTCTGATACGAGATGCTTTGAAAAAAACTTTATCAAAATCATACACCTTTCCTTAGATAGCATACATGTGTGTGTCTAAACAATTTCAGAACTATGAAAAGAGATGTCATAATCATAGTCTCATTTGTTTAGACCTTTTACATTTCTCCCAAGTCCATGTTAGTGTGCCGATTAGCTACACACGCTTCACTAACGAGTTTGAGAATGTAAAATTCACAGATACTATCTATTTAAAATCTACTTAGTGAAAGCGTTTCCTCACCATCATTTTCATGAATCGGAGAGAACCCTTATGAAACTTAGATTTTATGGTGTATGTGTTCGTATCCATGTGAATTTGTCAAAACCATAATCACAAGACAAGGTTAGTGACAAATCCAAACTCATATGGATTAAACTTGTGCAGTCTTAACTTCTTTCCACCTGGCAGCACAAGGGCCTGCCATTGCTTCCAAGTTGTTATGCAACCAATTAAGAACTCTCAGAACTCATATGCAAAACCAACTTTAACTAGAATGGGCACAGAAACAGGAATATGTCAACACAATAGGTTATAAACCTCAAGTCGTGTGCTAGTGATAAAGTACATGTTTTATTCTTGATTAGACTCTTTCATGACCTTTTAGAATCCTAATGTCCTCTTGACGTATAAGAATCTCTTGCCAAATATTCAAGAGATAGTGTGGATTCTTTATCAAGACAAACACTTCACACAATTAGCCTAAGTTGGTCTCTGTTTTATCCAAAACATCACAACTCACTAATTTCAAATGTCCAAGAGTAGAAGCATAATTTACTCTTACATTTTACTAGTGTTAATAAACCTTTTTTAAGATGCATCACTTAAGTTACAATCTTGGAGTATAACTATAAGACTTGTTTTGGAAAGAAGTATGACTCATGTTCTTGATTTAACCATTTCAACAATTCACAACTCCTCTTCTTAGCCATCAGAATGCACTAGAGTGTCCATAGAGGATTAATTGTGATATGGTTTCATAATCATTAAGATGATCATAAAACATGATACTAAAGTACTCTCCTATCTTTTTAGATTTGAGAAACTTTTTATCTTTCTGGCTAATTTTATTTTCTCATTCGTTCTGCCATACATCGAAACTTTTCCAATGTTTCAGAATTCTACTTAAACTTGTAAGTATAACCATATTTACTAAGCTTTAGTAAATGATGACGAATAGTCTTATCAGTCTCTGTGGTGGACTTGAAAAGTGCACAAGAATGTGTACTCAATCCTTCAGTCCTTCAGTTGACTCACATATACATGTGAACGAAGAATTAGTCTTAATTTTCCAAAGATGAAAATTCTCATTCATCATACTATACAACTTGTATGATTCCAAGTTTCGGTCCAATTGAAACTTGAATGATGAGAATCTTTCCTTATTTTGGTAAATTTAGACATTACCACGAATGAAAGAATCAAATGCATTTTCCAATATTGCTATCAAAGGAATCATATAAACAAAAATTTTTGCACATTCCATTGTAAGGATACTTAAACAAATAAAATAAAAAATTTCTCTTTTTATTTTAAAATTTGCGGAAAACTTATCCTTACAATGCAAATATAAATGAAAATTATGTTATCATGCATCCCTAAGCAATCTGTGATAACTCTTAAGTAATAGCTCCAAATTCTGATCACCGAACCATGCGATCGAAATCCATCTTCGCGATCAGAATCATCATATACTTCCTTTAAGCTTCCTCTTTTTTCTTTGATTATTAAAACATCAACATGCAACCCAGTCACATCATGTAATAAAAATCTCCAAATAGGAACTTAATACAGTTAGACAGTGGACTTTACCTGAAGTAGACTCAAACTTTTGAATTTACCATCGTTATGATCCTTCAGGTAAATATGGTAGCTTCATAACCAATGCCCCTTCCTTTGGCAATATTCCCATTTGAACCTTTTGGCAATGGTACACGGGACAATCTCAGACTTAGCATTTCACTTTACTATTTGGTCAACCGAGTTGACTATGGCCAATCTCTACCCATTAGGAAGAGAAAGATTTTCTGGATTTCCAATGTTACCATTGACAATGTCCATGGAAGTCTGGGAAGTCGATCTTCCTACCAAATTTGCTTTACCGGTACTGCTAATCATTTCTGATTCAGCAGCACCAAGCAAATAGGTAAGATCATTAAGGGTCATGTCATAGTCTGTTACATAGTAGTCCCAAAGGAACTCATTATGTGACTTAGAAAGTGATTTAACAACCAACTTTCTCAATACTTTGACACCCAACTCTCCTGGCTTGTGAATATGTACTTGATCTCGAACATGTGAGCACACATAGACTTTGCTTGCCAATAGGGCTTGAGTGACCTTAAACTTTTCAAGAACTTGTGGGTTAGGGAGAATAATTAGAGGAGGTGGAGGAAACGAAGTATGATTTCCATTATCCAACCATGGAACATCATCTTCATTAGGAAAGCTTGTTCCAATGGATTTGGGATGATCATAGATGTCTAAACCAGACATCTAATATGAGAGATATTCAATTTAGTTGATTTTAACTCCTTAATATAACACGCAATATGAAATATTAAGGCTAGGACCACACACAATATTTTATAACCTGGAAGAGGAATGCCATAATCCAAACTATAAAATATCTAAAGGTAGGCGAATGACGATTCACCAATTTCCGACATGAAAAACGAAATAATTTATTAGGTTGTAATTGGATTTGAAACTCCTAGATCTTTTGAGATGCATTATAATTTTCAATGGCATGTTTCAATCTCGATTGTGCCATCTCAAAATTTGTGACTGGGATGCCGAGGATCACAAAACAAGGTGTGAATAACCATGCAAATTGACTTGATACCCTTAATATTCATCACCTAATCGATGTGCCGGTTACTCACACACACTTCATCGATCTTTGATAAACATTAAGCCATCCTTGTCACTCTTACTAGTCCATGTTAGTGTGCCGGTTACCCAGACACGCTCCACCAATGACTTGGTAAGGTACAAAGTGTAATTTAATGGGTTAGCACCAAATTCACATTTTCCTAAGTAACTAAGATTGGGAATTTATAAGTGTTTAGTTACTTAGTATTTATCATTGATACTTTTAATGACGGGAGAATTATAGTCCTTATCCTACCCATTTGGCTAACGACCCTCCACCAGTCAAGGAAGCGGTGGGTGAGAGTGAACACCCATTAAACTGCCATTTTATAGGCAGTAACCTTATACCCCTCTTATAGACCGGCTTCGTGAATGAGGCCTACTAATGGTAAGACTGACTTTGTTCTTATATATATATATATATATATATATATATATATATATATATATATAAGAACAAAGTCAGTCTTACCATATATATATATATATATATATATATATATATATATATATATATATATATATATATATAACTATGAACTATTAATATTACAATAGTATAAGGGTTGAATATTAACTTTTAAAATTATAAGGGCTTAACTTGGAATTAAAGTATTTATGAGGCGAAACTTTACAAATTCCAAAACTTAAGGGCAAGTTTTGAACAATTCAAAAACTATTCAATTCTAGAACTTACGTGTTTAAAGTAGTTATAATTAAAAAACTCTTCAAGTTCTATAACTTGAGGACAAGTTATGGAGGACTTTAAACCATTAAAAGAATGTGACTCTTCCTTATTCACAACTTATGGAAATCTTTATGAGTTTTATGAATCTTAAATGTGAATTTGCATATAACTTGAGGACAAGTTACAGAAACACATTTTTGAATCAACTCTTAGTTTAACTTGGATTGAAAACACATTATCACATAACTTTTCTATTAATCTAAGAAACTCACAAGAACAAGATAATTCAAATCAATTTTTTTATGTAATTAGCCTAATCCTTAAAATAATACAAAACATGAATCTATTGACAATTATCTTTGAAATTGGATTAGCATGAACATTACCACATCAAAAACAAGTTTACAAGTTCAAAAACAGCTTAGGGTAATGTTCTTAGTCCAATTCTAGCCAAAAACATGAAAATATGCAAACTGGAAGATCAACTTGTCAAGTTCTTCAAGGAACACGTCGAGTTCATGCCTTAACACATGAACTCAGTGAGTTTTTGGCAGAAACTGATCGAGTTTTCCAGTCTGGACAATTGTTGGTTTTGAAAAAACAAGTTTGCATCAAGTATAAATGAAAACAAGCCTAGGTTCTGATACCACTGATGGGTTTTGAGCATTCTAACACTCCTAAGGTTTACATGCAACCCTACATACCTTCGATCTATGTTTTTCACTATTATACATGCAAATATGAACATTCCAAGGTATTCCACTAACTAGCATACAAAACTAGATACTTTTGAGATAAAACAAGTTAGAAGACATACCTTTTGTTGTAGCTTGATTCCATGGAGCTTAAAAGCCTAGTGCCCCAAGTGTGACACCTCAAATGGTTCACACAACATCACCAACATTTGGAATAACTTGAGAGAGAATGGTTCTTTGCTCCAAATCGGCTATGCCCTCATGTGTAATCCTTAGGGCCGATTTCTTGAGCTTATGAGGTCTTCTTATAGTGTGCACCTTAGGCTTAACCCTAATTAACATGGCTTTCCATTCCTTGGATCCATGGGTTCAAAACAACCATGGAGCATCTTATGGATTTTAGCCCAACTCAATAAACCATGGATCATAAGCCCACTATTTAAGAATGGATGATTTACACAATCAACCCTATATATTTAATTAATCTCTTTTTGATCATCAAATTAATTCTAAATTAATTCTTGATGAGCACTAATCAAATAATATTATTAATATATTATAACTTATATTATATTAATAAACCATAAGTGTGCTTTCTCTCATTTTTTTCTACCCAAATGTTTCGATGACATGATCCGTGAATTAGTATTTGAGTGTGGTTACTCTAATACTTAATCTCCATTTTCATGTACTCATTAGCATTGGTTGTAGGGCTTTGCAATGTTCATACCTATGAACAATATACCAATACTATGAAAATCTTAATTCACTATTATCTCCTAATAGTATGACTGATTGTGGAAGTTTGAATGAAACAATTCTAGAAGTCGTTCTAAACATGAAAAAGTAGGAACACAGATAAGGTGAACAAAATAGCAATTTATTATCAATAATCACCAAATCAAAATATCTAATATGTTCCAAATTATCAAACTAAAAATTGAGAAATCAAACAAATTCACTAGCAAATCTAATGCCAATAAACCTAGTATGAGAATCACGCTTAATTTGTAACAATGGTTTAGTGAGCAGATCCATTGGATTATCTTCTTATGACACTCTGCTCACAATGTTGTCTCCATCTTCAACTAGTTTTTTTATTTTGTGAAAATTTCTATGAATATTCCTTATGCACTTGTGATCTCGAGGTTCTTTAGATAAAACAATTGTTCCCTCGTTATCACATCAGATCTGAACTTGTTCGGCTATCTTAGGAACAACACCCAAATTATTAATGAACTTATTTTGCTATATTTCATTATTGGATGATTCATTGGTTGCATTATACTCTGACTCTATAGTTGAGTCAACTATAGTCTCATGCTTGGAACTTCTCCAAGTCACCACTCCTCCATTCAACATGAACACAAAATCAGATTGTGATCTGAAACTATCTCTATCAGTTTGGAAACTTACATCCACATATCCTTTGACACTTAGCTATTATTTACCACCATAAAATCCGAACATATATATTTAGTCCTCCTAAGATCCTTCAGAATTTTATCGACTGCGGTCTAATGACTTTTGTCCATACTGTCTTGATAACTACTCATCATACTAATGACATATGAGACGTCTGGCCTTATACATATCATTGGATAGATGTGCGATGCTATAGCTGAGGCATATGGGACTCGACTCATTCTTTCTAGTTCGTCAGTAATACTGGGACATTAGGTTTTACTCAAAAAACATGCCATGTTGCATAAGTACAAATCCCTTTTTAGATTCTTCCATTTTGAATTTCTTCAAGATTTTATCCAAGTATGTATTTTAGAATCCTATTAGTCGCCTAGATCTATCCATATAGATCTTAATACCAAGTATCTAAGCAGTTTCTCCAAATTCCTTCACAGCGAAACTTTTCCCAAGCCATGCTTTTACACTATTTACTGTTGGGATGTCGTTTCCTATTAGAAGAATGTCATCGACATATAAGACAAGGAAAACAAATACTCTCCTACTAGATCTAACATACACACATTGTTCATCTTCATTTATTAAGAAATTAAACTCCTTGATCTTCTCATTGAAACAAATGTTCCACTTGCGAGGTGCTTGTTTGAGTCCATAGATAGATTTTCAAGCTTGCATACCATATTAGGAGACTTAGACTTTATGAAACCTTTTGTTTGAGCCATATAAACATCCTCATTTAGTTTACTATTAAGGAAAATAGTTTTTACATCAAATTTCCATATTTCATAGTCATGAAATGCAACTATCTAAAGTAGTATCCTAATAGACCTAATCATAACTATTGGTGAGAAAGTTTACTCATTCCTTGAGTCTAAGTATAACCTTTCATGACCAGTCGAGCTTTATAATTATGTGCGTTCCCATCCATGTTAGTCTTCTTCTTGAAGACCCATTTACACCTAATAGGTTTAAGACAAGGTATAGGATCAACCAGGTTCCATAATTGGTTATCGTATATTGACTGAATCCTGCTATCCATCGTTTCTTTCCTTTTTGTAGCCTTTGGGCTTGCCATGGATTCCTGATAGATGGGCGGTTCATCATCACCTAACATGTTGTCATCTTCTTGAGTAGTATGAAATCCATAGAACTCTAGTGGACGACATTCTTTATCAGATCTACAAGGTGGTGGTGGAGGTATATCGGATCCCTCAACAGATTATTCAACCTCTTGTTGGTGTCTAGTGTCCACTTCAGGTTCTTCATTGGCTGTTTCTTGAATCTCATCAAGATCAATTCTAGTTTCTTGAGATATTAGCTCTCTCCCATGAAAGACTTCCCTATGAGCAAAAAATAGAAATCTTGATCTTTGTAGGCTTGTAGAAATAGTATCCAAAAGAATGTTTAGGAAACCCAATGAAGTAACGCCTTTCTGATATGGGTTCAAGTTTTTTCGAGCACTTCTCGATGAATGAAAGCCTCACAACCGCAAAACTTGATTCATGCAAGAGAGGGACGTGTCCCTTTCCACATTTTGAATGGTGTTTTTTCAACCTTCTTAGTTGGTACACTATTTAGAATATAAGTGATAGTTTTAGAGCATAGCCTCATAGACTTATTAGAAGTGTAACACGGGTCATCATAGAACGAACCACATCTAGAAAGTTTAGATTTTGATCTCTCAGACACATCATTGTGGTGCGGTGTTCTTGGTGGTGCTAATTGTTAGACTATCTCCCAATTCTAAGATAATCATAGAATTCATCGCTAAGATACTCTCCACCCCTATCATAATGAAGCATCTTGATTTTCTTGCCCAACTGGTTCTTTACTTCGCTTTGTAATTTCTTGAATACATCAAATGTATCAGACTTATGTTTAATAAGATAAACATATCCATATCTACTAAAATCATCAGTGTGACAAAGTATCTTTCACCATGTCTAGTGATGTGTTCGAACGGACCACATACATCCGAATGGATGATGTCCAATACATTTGTCCCTTTCTCCAATTTCCTATTAAAGGAGACTTAGTCATCTTCCCAAGTAAACAAGACTCATAATCTCCATTAAACTCTAACCTAAATGGTCCAAGATTCTATCTGATTGAAGCTTGGTGATTCTCTTCTTTTTTATATGGCCAAGATGAAAATGCTGTAAACATGATTTTTCCAAAGTAGATGAGCCAACATTTAAGATTAATTTATGGTTTCTACTTACACCAATCATAGATTCATATATGCCATTGTAAGGATCTTCTAAAAAGTAATATCTTTGTAAACCAAAATACTAGCATTATTATTATTTTTATTATAAAATCCAAATGTAAAACTATCACACTACAATGCATAAAAAGAAATAATGTTTCTTGCCATGTAAGGCGAATAACAACAATATTTTAGAACAAATGAAAAACTAGAAAGGTAAAGAAACCTCTTAATCTCCAATCTTGGTAACAACTACTCTGATTTTGTTCCCCATGTTGAAACAAGCTCTCCATGCCTTAGCTTCCTACTTCATCTTAGTCCCTACCCATCAAAACAAATGTGGGTTCTATATCCCGTGTCATATATCCATTTATTAGAAGTAGAGGATAAATGTAATTAACCTGTCAACATACCTAAAGTGCAAACACCCTTGGCCTTGTTCTTCTTAAGATCCTCTAGATATGTAGGGCAACTACATTTCCAATGGTCATTCTCTTAGCATTAGTATCAAATGTCTTCCTTAGGGTCATTCATCGTTGGTATGTTAGAAATGTCCTTCTTAGGGTTGGAATAGGGAGCACCCACTTTTCCTTTCCCTTTTCCCTTGACATTAGGATGAGATGGACTCTTTCTATTAACACCATCTTCCCTAATAGCCAACACATAAGTGGTTAAACTTGTGTTCCTAGGTGGAAAAATGCTTTCTTTGGCTGTATTGAGCATCCCATGTAGCTCCATGATACTTTTCTCTAAACCATTCATATAGTATTTCATAGTGAACAACTTCATTCACTGGTCAAAGAATTGAGAATGACATTAATAGCCAACTCTCGAGTGAATGGTAAACCAAGACTTAAAAGTCTGTCAAAGTACCCTTTTAGGTTTAGAACATGGGTACTCATAGAACCGCCCTCCTGTTGCTTTCAACCTAGAACTGATTGAATCACCTTGAATAATGCAGTTTGAGCTTGCTCTTGGAACATGTCTTTAATCTACTCGTTTATGTTGTATGACCCAACATTCACGCAACTTTTTTGGAGTTCAGAATATATGGTCGCAACATCAAACATGAGACCTCGTTGGAGTGATAACGATGTTTTTCATGTTTGGATGCTTCTTCTTTAGTAGCATCATCAGGACATGGCTCTTCAAGATACTCGTCTAACACATAATCCTTCTTTTTGTAGCTCAAAGTAATCCTCGTGTTATAAATCTATCAAGGTAGTTTTGTTGGGTTATGAGCATTCTAACACTCCTAAGTGTACATGAAACCCTAAATACCTTGGATCTATGTTTTCTCTATTATACATGCAAATATGAATATCCAAGGTATTATCCTAAACTAGCATACAAAACTATCAATATAACAAGATAGAATACATACCTCTTTGATGGTGCTTGTCTTCATGAAGCTTGAGTGCCTAGTGCCCCAAGTGTGACACCTCAAATGGTTCACAATCATCAAAAACACTTAGAATAACTTAGAGAGAATTCTACACTTCATGAAATCGGCTAGCCCTTTCTTAGTTTCACTAGTGGCTGATTTTCCTCAAGAATAAGATGCTTATATAGTTATACAATTAGGGTAAACTCTAATTGTCATGACTTTCCATTTCCTTGGATCCATGGGTTCAAATATACCATGGAGCATCCATGGAGCATCATATGGGTTTTGGCCCAACTAGATAATCCATGGAGCATTAGCCCACTATACAAGTATGGATGATTTACACAATCAACCCATATATTTAATTAGTCTTCTTTTGATCACTTAATTAATCCTAGATTAATTCTTGATCAATACTAATTAAATAATCTTATTATTCTTATTATTAATATACTAGAACTTATAATATATTAATAACCATAAGTGTCTTATTTCTCTCATTATAGTCTATCCAAGTGCATGATGCCATGCAACCCAAATGGACCATGCCGGGTCGGGTCAAGTCTTACCAATTATAGTTATGGACTTAGACATTAATCCAACAGTCTCCCACTTGGATAAGTCTAAAACTATTATTGCGTATGACTTCAGGAACCAACTGGCAATCGTAGCTCTCAAAAGCTTCTGTCGAACTCTGACCTTGTAGATGAACTCTGATCTTGTCAATGACTTGTCCATTAGATAAGGGATCATATATTCCTCCATTCTAGATATCATATGGACTGAGACATGGATTATAATCATTCTCTCTGTCCATTAGTTGTTTCCTGATTTCTGATTTATGACGACTGACTAATTGAACAAATCAAATCAGTCTTGGCCCGGCCGAGCACTTCCATTTGTCATCATCAAATCATCGAGGGGCCGACAGATATCGCTTTTATCCCGAAGGTAAAAGGAATGGATAAACTTCGACTCATATGGCTTGTTCTACTACTTGTTGAATCATACACAAAGGCACGTTTTATAGCACCGAGTTACCAAATGCAGTTTCGTGCAATCAATGTACAACCAACTCATAGTAACAACTCATATCTCTAGGTTTGAAGAATATAAGATATTATCGTCTCATGATCACTCGTGATAAAATCCATGAAGTGATTCCAATGAGCGCGGGTTGAATCCAATACTCAAAACTTATGAGCACTCATGAGTGTTGTAGCCATTTGTCCAACACCTTAGACCTCTACAAGCCAACCCATGATAGTCTTAATTCATATCTACTTCCAACATATGACCGACTGTGGATGGTTTGAATAACTTAGTCATTCCGGAAGAATAACCTAGTTTATTCGGGAAGTCAAAACATGCAAAGTGCAACACAATAATAATTGAATCCAATATGGTCTCAGAACTTATGAATATAAATAAAACACCTTTTTATTTATCACCATATGATTACACATTATTCATTGTATACTGTTTCAGCTATCAACATTATTCTTGAATTTAAAACAATAGTTGTCCCATGCTCCAAGCATGCACACTATGTTTTCTAAACACTAGTCATGCCATACACCAAGTATGCATACTATGTTTGTCTATGATCTTTACTTTGTGAACTAGATCAATTGAACATAACTTCAATGATTCTCTTTTTACTCCCAAATCCTTACTGCAAATGCAAGAATTCCAAATTCATGCCATTTACTGAAATCTGTTAGATTCTAAACTTATATGCATTGATCCTCTTGTAACGATTATGCACAAATTCACAAAGACTTGGCAACAATCATTACAGAGTATTCCAAAGGAGATCAATTCCTTGGAAACATCCTTCTTGCTTTAAGTTTCCTTAATCTTACACAGATTCAAATTTCTGACTTTGAAACATTTCCAGATTCATTTTGACTATCATTTCTGAACAAGAGTTGCCTCCTTACAGATTATGTCAATATGGTCCTTCCAGAATTATCACTATACTTCCAATTGTCCTTGAGCAACCAATCTTTGGTAAACCTTAGATTTTCCTCGACAATTGTTTAATCCTTTTAGTCATATCCAGTTCTAAACCTTTTCCCTTCTTAATGCCCTAGGCATTTGGAAATTTTTTATAAAGGATGAATATAGCACATGTAATCAATCCTATATCCGAAGCATATGGGACACGATTCATGATGTCTCACATAAAGACTAAATCAGTCTTTTGCTATAACATTTCCATTTCTATTTGCCAAGTTCTCATAATTCAGATTATGAAAAGGGATGCCGTAATCATAATCGAATTTAAGAACGCAAATAATGGACCCATATACAGAATTTCCTTATGTTGAGCCATTCTAACATGAAATTCATATATATACTTGACTAAATGATTAAAACCTCACGATCTAAGCTTATAGATTTGAGATGAAGTATAATTTCCTCTCCCTTAATTATAGCAAAACAACTTTTCCCAATTGAAACCTTTTGTTTTCTATAATTAACATTGCGAACTTGCAATCTTTATCATAATTATCATGCTCCCACTAACATGATGATTATTAGCATAAAACTTATGCTCCCACTAGCTTTGACATGTACTCAGAAATCAGCTGGACTTCTAGAAATCAATACTTTATTGACTTTCTTACCAAAGTTCAGATTTCTGATACTAGATTTCCTTGATAAGACTTTATCAATATCATACACCTCTCTTAGATAGCTCACATGTGTGTCTAAACAATTATGAAGAGGGATGCCGTAATCATAATGGTTAGACCTTTTTGCCACTTCTCACAAGTCCAGGTTAGTGTGCCGGTAAACCACACACGCTCCACTAACGACTTTGAGAATGCAAATATCACAATTGCTATCTAACTAAAACCTACTTAGTGAAAGTGTTTCCTCACCATCATTTTCATGAATCGGAGAGAAACCTTATGACACTTAGATTTAATGGTGTATGTGTTCTTATCCATGTAAATTGTCAAAACCATAGTCACAAGACAAGGATAATGACAAATCCGAACTCATATGGACTGAACTCAATCTTAACTTCTTGCTACCTGGCAGCTCAAGGGCCCACCATTGCTTCCAAGTTGTTGTGCAACACATTGAGAACTCTAAGAACTCATATGCAAAGCCAACTTTAACTGGAATGGGCACAGAATATGTCAACACGATAGGTTATAAACCTTAAGTTGTGTGCTAGTGAGGAACTTCAGGTTTCATTCTTGATTAGTTCTTGAGACTTTCAAGACCTTTAAGACTCCCACTGTCCTCTTGACCTATAAGACTCCCTTGTCAAACATCCAAGAGATAGTGCAGATTCTAATCAAGACAAACACTTCACACAATTGGCCTTAGTTGGTCTTTGTTTTATCCAAAACATCACAACTTACCAATTTCAAATGTACAAGAGTAGAAAACTTTTACTCTTACATTTGATAAGTGTTTTTAAACTTTCTTAAAGACATGTCACTCAAATTACAATCTTGGAGTATGACTCTAAGACTTGTATTGGAACGAAGTATGACTCATCTTCTTGATTTAACCATTTCAACAATTCAAGATCCCTTCTTCTTAGTCATAAGAATGCACTAAGACTTCCTTAGAGAACTAATTTTTATATGGTTTCTTAATCATTAAGATGATCACAAAACTGATACTAAAGTACTCTCCCATCTTTTCAGATTTGAGAAACTTTTATCCTTCTGCCTAATTTGATTCTTCTTATCCGCTCTGCTATGCATTGAAACCTTTTCCAAGGTCTCAGAGTTACACTTAAGCTTGTAAGTATAATCATATTTACTGAGCTTTAGTAAACTATGACGAATAGCCTTACATCTTTTGTGGTGGACTTAATCAGTGCATATGACTATGTACTCGATCCCTTAGTCCACTACTTGACTCACACATCCATGTGAACAAGTAATTAGTCTTAATTTTTCCAATACTTGAAAGTTCTCATTCATCATGCTATACAACTTGCATGATTCCAAGTCCCGGTCCAATTGAGACTTTGGATGATGAGAATCTTTCCTTATTTGGTAAATTTAGACATTACCGCAAATGAAGGAATCAATTTCATATTTCCACTCTTGCTATTAATGGAATCATATAAGCAACAATTTTTTTTCTCAAATGCCATTGTAAGGATATTTTAAAATAAATAAAATCAAAATTTTCTTTTATTTTAAAACTATGCGGAAAAACTTATCCTTACAATCCATATGAAAACCTGTTGTTATCTATTCCTTAGCAATATCTCATAACTCCTAAGAAGTAGCTCAAGAATCCGATTTTCAAACTACGCGATAGAAATCCATCTATGCGATCAGATTCAACATATTCTTTCTTTAAGTTCCTTTACTTTTCTTTGATTCTTAAAACATTACCATGTGACCCAGTCACATCATGTATCAGGAATCTCAGAATAGAAACTTAACAAAGTTAGATTAGTGGACTTTACCTGAAGTAGAGTCAAACTTATTGACTTTAACATCCTTAGGTAAACTTGGCAGCTTCGCAACCAATGCCCCTTCCTTTGGCAATATAAACATATGGACCCTTTGATAATGGTACACGGGACTATCACAGACTTAGCTTTTCTCTTTACCATTTGGTCAACCGAGTTGACTATGGCCGATCCCTTTCCATTGGGAAGAGAATGCTTTTTTTTTCGTATTTCCAGTGTCACCATTGTCAATGTCCATAAAGTTTCAGGAAGTTGATCTTAGCAAATAGATAAGATCATTAAGGGTCTTGTCATAGTCTATTTCATAGGTGTCCCAAAGGAACTCACTATGTGACTTAGAAAGTGATTGAACCACCAACTTTCTCAAGACTTTGACACCCTTCTCTCCCGGCTTGTCAATATGTGACTACATCTCCAAGATGTGATCACACCTAGACCTTGCCTTGCCAATGGGGCTTGAGTGATCTTAAACTTTTCAAGAACTTGTGGGTTAGGGAGAATAATTGGAGGAGGAGAAAGAAGTATGATATCCATGGGACAGCATCTTCATTAGGAATGCTTGTTTCAAGAGATTTGGGAAGATCATAAATGTCTAAAACAGACATGTTTTGGGAGATATTCAAGATAGTTGATCTTGAAGTCCTTAATATGACACCCAATATGAAATATTAAGGCTAGGACCCAACGAACTATTTTATAACTTAGAAGAGGTATGCCGTAATCCAAGCTATAAAACAATTTGAAGGTAGGTGAATGACGATTCACCAATTTCCACCAAGATAAACGAAATGTATTATTAGGTTTTAATTGGATTTGAAATTCCTAGATCTTTTGAGATTCATTGAACTGTTCAATGGCATGTTTCAATCTCGAGTGTGCCCTTCAGGTTTTGTGACTGGGATGCCGAGGATCACAAAACAAGGTGAGAAGTAACCATGCAAATTACTTGGTACCCTTAAGTGTTTATCCCTCAATCGATGTGCCGGTTAACCACACACGCTCCATCGATACTATGATAAACATTAAGTTACCCTTTGCCTACCTTGTTAAATACGAGTTAGTGTGCCGGTTAACCACACACGCTCCACTAACCGACTTAAACAAAGTGCAAAGTAACTAAGATTGGGTATTATTAAGAGTTTAGTTACTTAGTATTTATCATTAATACTTTTAATGAAGGGAGAATTATAGTCCTGTCAAACCCGTTCGGCTAACGACCCTCCACCAGTCAAGCAAGCGTTGGGTGAGAGTGGACATCCATTAAGTTGCCATTCTATAGGCAACAACCTTATACCCACCTTATAGACCGGCTTCGTGAATGAGGCGTACTAGCGGTAAGACCGACTTTACTCTTATACACACACACACACACACACACACACACACACACATATATATATATATATATATATATATATATATATATTATTAACTTATAATATTATAAAGTATAAGGGTTGAATTTTAACTTTTAAAATTCTAAGGGCTAACTTGGAATTAAAGTATTCATAAGAGAAAACTTTACAAATTCCAAAACTTGAGGGCAAGTTTTGAAACTATTCAAAACTAATTAATTCCATAACTTATGTGTTTAAAGTAGTTTTAATCAAAAAACTCTTCAAGTTCCATAACTTATGGAAGACTTTAAACTAATAAAAGAATTAACTTTTCTTTATTTTTATAACTTATGGAATTAATTAAGGTTACATTTTTTTTTATTTTTTATTTATTTATTTAATGAAGAGACTCTTGGTCCTCCATAACTTGAGGACAAATTATGGAGTCATAACTCCAATTAATTAGAACTAGACTCTTCATTTTTTTTGTAACCTTTGCCAATTTTATGAGTTTTATGAGTCTTTAATGTGACTCTTCATGTAACTTGAGGACAAGTTACACAAACACATTTTATACTCAACTCTTAGATTATAATGGATTGAAAACAACTATTTCAATTAACTTTTCTATTAATCTAAGCAACTCATAAGAACAAGATAATTCAAATCAAACTTTTTCATGTAATTAGTCTTTAAACTAATACAAAACATGAATCTATTGACAATTATCTTTGAAAATGGATTAGCATGAACATTACCACATTAAAAAAACAAGTTTATAAGTTCAAAAACAACTTAGGGTAATGTTCCTAGTCCATTTCTAGCCAAAAACCTCGAAAAATGCTGTATGGGGTCCAACTCGTCGAGTGCATGAACATAACTCGGCGAGTTGGATGCATTTTGCCTTGGACTCGTCGAGTCCCTTCATGGACTCGGTGAGTCTGCTGGGTAGACAGCAACAAAACTCGATTTTTCAGCTTCTATTGCAAATATAACAAGAAAACAAGCCTAGGCTCTGATACCACTGTTGGGTTATGAGCATTCTAACACTCCTAAGTGTACATGCAACCCTAAATACCATGGATCTATGTTTTCTCTATTATACATGCAAATATGAATATCCAAGGTATTATCCTAAACTAGCATACAAAACTATCAATATAACAAGATAGAATACATACCTCTTTGATGGTGCTTGTCGTCATGAAGCTTGAGTGCCTAGTGCCCCAAATGTGACACCTCAAATGGTTCACATTCATCAAAAACACTTAGAATAACTTAGAGAGAATTCTACACTTCATGAAATCGGCTAGCCCTTTCTTAGTTTCACTAGTGGCCGATTTTCCTCAAGAATAAGATGCTTATATAGTTATACAATTAGGGTAAACTCTAATTGTCATGACTTTCCATTTCCTTGGATCCATGGGTTCAAATATACCATGGAGCATCCATGGAGCATCATATGGGTTTTGGCCCAACTAGATAATCCATGGAGCATTAGCCCACTATACAAGTATGGATGATTTACACAATCAACCTATATATTTAATTAGTCTTCTTTTGATCACTTAATTAATCCTAGATTAATTCTTGATCAATACTAATTAAATAATCTTATTATTCTTATTATTAATATACTAGAACTTATAGTATATTAATAACCATAAGTGTCTTATTTCTCTCATTATAGTCTATCCAAGTGCATGATGCCATGCAACCCAAATGGACCATGCCGGGTCGGGTCAAGTCTTACCAATTATAGTTATGGACTTAGATATTAATCCAACAAGTTTAACCCAATGAGCTTATCTCGTGAGAGGAGTGATGGTAGTGAGAAGTTTGATGATGAAGTTGTTATAAGAGGAGGAGGAGGAGTAGCACCAAAAGCCAAATATTTAATAAATGAGTAATGGGTTTTATAGGTTATAAAATTACATGTGAATGCTAAAAATACACTTAACACTTAAGGGAACATACAACTTATAAAGGATCCATGTCTTCACAAATAATAGCAACATACTATGAATATCAAGAACCCTAAAGAAACCCTAATTAAATTGAAAATACAAGGGTTAGGGTTTACATGACTTTAGAATTATTATAAAAAATAATTCTCTTGATTCCTTCATTTGCTCTTCAGAAAGCTAGCACCAAAAGCTTAGTGCCTTTAATGGCTTGTACCCAAACCCTAGCAACTACAAGACAAGAGGAGAGATGATTAGAGTAAAAGAAATTAGGCTACCTAAAGGGTCCTATTTATAGCTGATAGGAAAACTATGGAAACCCTAATTTGGAATATAATTATAATATTTTAAATTCAGGTGGTTAGCCAATATCCTTATTTTTAGGAGGCTACTAGAAACCCTAATTGGGGCACCCAAAATTGTCCCCTATGGGAAGGTTTTGGAAGCCTTACTTTTTTCATCTGTTGAATAATTACAACTTAAGTCCTTACACCTTTAATTAATTATAATTATCCCATAATTAAATCTAAATTAATTACGATTAACTCTTAATTAATTATTACTATTTCAATTTAATATATTAATCATATAATATATTAATAAATCATTTCTAATTAGTTTATTAGTCACATAATAAACTAAGAAATTATCATCTTTCTCCAAATGTCATTCTATTTAGTTAACTGTTATTCGGGTAACCCAAAATGGACTTTGCATTTAACTACAAGTATATACCAATTTAGTTATACACTTAGAAACATTAATCCAAAACTCTCACACTTAGATAAGTCTATAACTATAATTTCAAGTATAACCTTGCACCAAACAACAAAGTGTGCTTTCTAAAGCAATTGTCGATCTTTGATTCAAATCGGACATTGGCCCTAGGATTAGTGATCATATATTCCTTCATTCTTCATGATATCATATGGACACGATAAATGGATTACAATCAATCTCATTGTCCAAGATTTTGTTTCTTGATTTTCCGATTTGTGATGACGTCAAAAGACAACAAGTTGAACAAAAAAATTTCTAAGATATCACTTTTCCTGTTAATGCAAAAAGAATGAATAATTTGTTACTACATGTAACAACCGTAGATTCGGGCTAGTCAATTTAGAGATAATAAGCGTTAAAATGAATTTTTGATAGAAGATTATTTAGGATAAATAATCTTAACCAAAGTTATATTATATGTCATAAGGATTCCATAGATATAAAGAACGTTGAAATCCGACTTATAACGAAGAAGTTATGACCCGTTGAAGTTTCACAATTTAAATCGGCACAACTCTACATAACGTAAAAAGAATTTTTTTTTTTGATAAACTACTTTTTAGCCTTATTGATCTAAACGAGAGTCGTATTATTCGTTAAACCTAGAGCGTACATATAGATAACGTCTAAATTTGAATCTAGTAGAGGAAGTTATGATTTTTCGAAGTTTCAACATAGCAGTATATAGCTCAAAAATCGAATTTTAGATCGACCAATTTTAGCTAAAACAATCTAAATGGAAATTCAATATCTCATAATAGGAGCTCAAAGATATAAACACAGTAACAAACGGACATTGGATGACAAAGTTATCAATTTTTAATGGACTTTAACTATCTAAGCCTGTTACAATATAAATTTAAAAATAAATTCAAAATTAGCGTGGATATAAAGAACATCTAAAACGAAGCTCGTATGCGAAAGTTATGGATTTTACAAGATAATTAATTTTTGGATTAACAAGAGGGCGACACATGTTGTGATCTGGCACACCCCTTCCTCCCTAAAGATTACGATTAAATAAAGACTCTTGGCCATATTACAACCAACGTAATTAAGTGTACACCCAATGTACTGGGCTCATTGGAGACTATAAATAGAACTTGAATTTCACTCGTTTCCTCACACCTTTCCATTAAATTCTCTCCCAAACCCCCCAATGTCCCTAGGCCTTGATTATAGTAGTTCCTAAGTGTTAGTAGTAAAGCTACGGAGCACCAGAAATCCCTGAGAAATAGAGATTTCAGTTTAGAAGTTATGCTCATGTAAAGTCTGGTTTCTCGCTAAACCACCTGTGTCACACCCCCGGACCAGACGGTGGAAACGTCCGGAGGTAGGTGATTTCAATGTGCAATATCATAACAATTGAATATAAATGAAACAAAGCAATCCAAACATCATACATTGAGATAACAAACTTACATTGCTTATACATTGTATTTGTCCTTCGAATTACACAAAAGTGGCATTAGCAGAAAAATTCCAAACTACAGCTAAATAGTCCTGCATCCGCATCCCATTTCACCTGCTTACTAGATCCCTGAGAATACAAGTCATTTTGAAAAGCGTCAACTAAAAAGTTGGTGAGTTCATAAGCATTTTTGTATAAAATAGTTTCACACTTGTTTAGAATCGTTTTCATTGTACTTTCAGAAAATCTGATATTTTCTATAAAATCGTTTGAAATCTTGCTTTGAAAAGTGTGGATATATGCGTGCATGTTATTACTTTTGTTCATCCTTATAAGGAGTGATTTTGAAAAGTAGTGTAATTTGTAAAGGTGAGTTGTGTTCGGGGATAGTTCTTTTGAATAGTAAATACCAATAATTTTTAGAAAATCCCCTATTTTCAAAAAGAATATAGTTGTAAATCTTGTTTTTCTTATCGGGTATAATTTGAGTGTGCATTCTTGTTTATCGTGATCGAAGTCGTATAAACTCGTTCTCTCCAGAAAATCCTATATTTTCTGCTATAAAGTATTTGTAAGTTCTGGTTCCAATTGTGTATACTTGCATATGTGTGTATTAGTTTATCGTTTTCGAAAAATCATTTACAAAATTTTCCCCCAAGAAAATCCTATGTTTTCTTATTGGTAAAATAGCAGAATTAAGACTCTAATATTTGATAGGTGTAAGAAATCAACATGGCGATTGTGGACATTCTACGCAATGAAAAAGAACAGTCAACACAACAAATGTGGACCGTCACTACCATGAGTGAGATAGTCAACACAACGTGCCAAAATTTATTTATGAGGTTTTCCTTGCATAAATTTCTACATAACATAACATATTCTAGTGAGTCGTTATAACCATACTGATATGATGGAGACCTATTTTGGCATTTCTTAGGCGCCCTTGTTTTATCCCAAGACATTTGTCACCCTAGACTGGCCGGTCTAGTTGTAGCGAACAGTGAAGGTGCGGGGTGTCAACCCCGTATAGATCTATACACAAATTCACATTCTCCCTCCAGGAGACTCTAGCTATAACTCCTTACAGGATTTTAGGCGTACACTAATATTTTCATATTTAGCTACTTTTGAGATTTGTGTGACTAGAATATTAACAACCTTTTGAGCCATTGTTGAGATTCATTATTTATTAGATAAATAATGATACTCATACTCATTGAATAGAAATATCGTTTTCGTTTCTTGAAAAATAACCCGTTTTTAAAATGACCCAAAATTTACGGAGTTGGTAAAATAAAGAACAGTCCTTCCATTCTATAAAATTATCGGCTCGGGCCCATATTAGAAAACCGTCAAGTAATAATTTGGGTTCATTTATTATTGCGGGTTATGACACACATTTTCTATTTTATGACATACGTTTCTGAAAGTCTTACGACAACAGTTTATGACATGCAAATATTTTTGTCATGAGAACTCTGTCTTCGTATATTTTCTTGATAAAATTATTTATATTAAACATTTATAAATAATCACAAATAGTTTTGTTAATCTGGTAAGAAGTCATGGGCATGACATAACGTTTTAAGATAACCCTTATATTTATGTTTAGCCAAAAGTGATCGAAATTATTATTATTTCCATAATTTAATCACTTTCAAAATATTTTTTCCTATGACTTGTTAAGTTAAATCTTGAATCAAATACTTATAATTGTGGTTATAATAATTCATGACTTATACTTGGTAACATCCTAGTTCTTATTTCCAAACATGATTTGAGGAAATATAATCCAAACTTTTGAGACTTAACCAAAATCTCGAGTTTTTGGACTATTTATAAGGTGTTTCATTATTAATGTGACAACCGTCATATTCGGGTCAATTTGTGACAATCGTCAATCTTGAGTCAAGTCAAGTCATCAAGTCAAGCCGGTCAACTCTATTAAACCTTGTGTATTAGGTCGATGAATCGATAAAGCAAGAACATATGAGTTTTTGATTCGCAATTGGATTGATGATTGAGGGATGATTCATGAAGAAAAACGCGAAGTCAAGGACTATGAAATTGTTGGTTGCAAGAATTTAAAAACTCGATTGTGGAGTTGTTGATGCTCATTTTGCGAAAGTAAAACAATCGAGTGTTCGCATCTATGAATCAATTTGAAGTCAATTGAGTTAATATTCGCATATGGGTTCAACATATGAAAATTTTGATTTCGCAAGTTTAGAGTTCAAGAACTAAACTGTGTTCGCATCTGGAATGAAAATGCGAAGGTGATTAATGCGAAGGGATGCGAAGGGTGTAAGAATGAAAATGCGAAGGGATGCGAAGGGTGTAAGAATGAAAATGCGAAGGTGATTAATGCGAAGGGATGCGAAGGGTGTAAGAATGAAAATGCGAAGGTGATTAATGCGAAGGGATGCGAAGGGTGTAAGAATGAAAATGCGAAGGTGATTAATGCGAAGGGATGCGAAGGGTGTAAGAATGAAAATGCGAAGGTGATTAATGCGAAGGGATGCGAAGGGTGTAAGAATGAAAATGCGAAGGTGATTAATGCGAAGGGATGCGAAGGGTGTAAGAATGAAAATGCGAAGGGATGCGAAGGGTGTAAGAATGAAAATGCGAAGGTGATTAATGCGAAGGGATGCGAAGGGTGTAAGAATGAAGATGCGAAGTATTTCACAGTAGAATGCGAATTGGGGAAGAAAACAGAAGATTTCAAATATTGTCCCTGGAGTTTCGCATTTTTGGAAATAAATACTCAACTTCGCAAATGGGGGGTCATAAAATGATGAAATTGCAGAATTTTTAAAGAGATACACACACATAGACAACCACACATATATTTAGAAAATTAAACTAAAAATGGGATATAGACTATTATAAGACATTGTTCTTGACTTTTGAGTCCAAAGACGTATGATCCGAACTTTAATTGTGAAATCGTCCTTGATTGAGTCAATTTCCTTTATAGGAGTAATATATTCCATTGTGCCTTGCAAGTTAAAAAAAAAAAAAAAATCAAAGTCACGAGCAACCACCCCACACCCACTCTATGACCAGCCATACCTCCCCACCTTACCTATGTCACTTCAATGTTCCCTTACACTCAAATTTCACCCACTCCCACGTTTTTGAGCTGGAACAATCAACCACACTCCTCATTTTCTCTCATTTCTCTCATTCCACTAAGTAACAAACATCACTTTTTCTCTCAAACTCTTCTACACAAATTTTCGAGATCCAAGGCTGGATTCAAGTGTTCTTCCACACTTAGTAAGTAAAAATTCATCCTCCCTATTATTATTTCACTTCATTCTACTCAAATCTTTGGTTGCTTACACAAACTCCCTAACTATGATGTTAGATTCTCGAAAACCTTCAAGGCATCTCCAAGTGTTCTTGAATTAAACACTTCCATTCTTCAACAATCATCTACTGAAATCACTCAAGGTGAGTTCATACCCCTACATTTTCATGTTTTCTCAAGTTTTCAGGGGGGGGGGGGAATACAAGTTAAAACACTAAGAACATAACTAGATTTTTCTAACAGCCTTCATCAGAAAAGTTCAACTCCATTCACGGACTGTTTTGGGCATCTTAAACATTTTTGTTTTCAAAACTGTACAAGGTGCAAATAGTTTAAGTTTTTAGCTTTAAAATGACTACTTGCACATCTCCATACGATTTTTCTACAATTTATGGTAATTTTTACAAAACTGCCTATCACTTCAAACAACAATCCGGACCAGTCTGTGATTATGGACTTTTTCACCCAAGTTAGAGGTCATTATAAATTGTGATAAAAATTATGAGCAAACTAGACACATTTTGTGAACTCTCAGAATTTACGGATCTAGTTTTCGACTTCGTATGATTTTTCTATGATTTTTCCAAAACAGGGCAGAATTGCTAAATTTTACCAACAATATGTAAATATCATAACACTTTGTATTATGTTGAGCAAAGTGTATAATCATAAGTTTTAATGTTTGAATGTGTTTCCTAGTTAGTTTATCATTATGAACTGAAACTAAGACATTCATATTAAATATTATCCATTCATTTTGGAACACGTATTATTTAACTATAAAAAGTATAGTTTGAATATATTTATAACACTAATACATTTCCATAAAAGGGTTCATACATATTATACACATTTTAGATAAACTATAATAGGTATAGTTTATGATACATCACTCTACGCACTCGTACCAGAAGTGTACATTCATATAAGAAAGATTTATATTCACACACATTTCAAGTAAACTTGTTATCCTATATTGTGAGTTTCTCTATTTTTCTCTCTCTCCCCGTACGTCCGAGTGCGGGATATAATTCCTGGTAGTTATAATCAGAATCTCCTTGAGGGAGAACGTGATACTTGTATATAGATCTATATTGGGATTGACACCCCACACCTTGCTGCTAGCTACAGTTGGACCTGCAGGTCTACGGGTGACAAATGTCATTTCATTTTTCGCGACACTGAGAACGTCGTGGCAGGTTCACATAGTCATAGTATGATTATAACGGCTCACATAGGGAACAATCCATAAGTTTACGGGATTTTATTTTTAAAACCTAAATGAGTTTTATGTCGATTTAAAATCACCTTTTATCTCTATGGGTACAAATACGAAGTACCGGGTCTCTATACAAAGCTATTATGATATTAAAACTACACATCCTCTAAAATTGTTAGACTTCAACTATAGTCGCTGAGCGTATATGTTGAGTCATATAAGAATTTAGTCTTGATTGGCCTAGAATTGGTGGTGCCCGCCTCATCTCCTGTTCCTCGTTGGGTTGTGGACCTAGGGCAGACCCACTATATTCAACGTTTTATCTAAGTTAAGTCTTATATAACTTTATATGTTGGACGATTATAGAGGAACTCTACGGATTACTCTAGGGTTCATTACAGCATCATGTAGGATTATTTCTATTCATACTTAACTAAGAAAATATTGGATTTTCTGGAAATCAAACTAAATCGATTTTACAAGGAAAAACGGTTTCTACTTCAAACAAAACTCTTATGAACTCACCAACCTTTGTGTTGACACTCTTTAAAACTACTTGTATTCTCAGGAAATCAGTGAAACAGGAAAACTTCATCGCTTTGAGGATGGGACGCTAAAACGTCAACAATTTATTTTGTCATCATAATGTAATTGCTTTTGAAACATGTAAACATATACTTTGGTGTAACTTTTGCAATTATATTTATGGTGGTTGTTTTTACTTTGAGCACTATTATACACGTTGTTGTGATACTGTACATGAAGTCCTCCACCCCCAGACGTTTCCGCCATCCTTGGTTTGGGGGTGTGACAGATTGGTATCAGAGCATTGTTTATAGTGAACTAAGTATATCGAACCACATAAGATATACAAACTATAAATGCATTGGGACTAAGGTCTCTGATTTTAAGATTTCAAAACCACTATACCTTTAAGAATAAATAACTTTTGTTAAAAGTATACATGCATGCATACATACTAAGGTCAGCATCATTTTAGGGCAAAACAAAAGTAATGATTGTTGGATATCACAGTTAAGCCTGGGGATGTATGATCAGTCTTGGGAATAGCATAGCCTGATCAACTATGCTGGTCCGAGGAGTGATTAGCATATGCCCAAGAATGGTTGTGATGTGGCAACAAGTCTAAAAACTTACCAACACTACCACAATGAGAACATAAGAATGGAACATGAGTTTAAAATACTATAGGAGTATTTTGTAATATCATAATATATATGAAAAGTAAATAGATCCTCAATGATAGGTCTATAGTCCCTAGGTGGATACCTTAAGGTTATATATAACTTAGAAATTATAGACTTAGAATTTGTGGTCATTACTTTACTTCCTTTTCCTTGTTTGGATGTGGACTTAGAGTGGGATCACTTATTCAAAGATCTATCGTATCTTGTTATATGTAATTAGAATGCACTATGTCATTATAGAAGTAACTAATAAGGATTTCCCCCTATAAGTAATTGATAATAGAGTTAGACGCATAGTACTTATCTCCTCCACTTCTATTCTCGCAAATACGACATAGCAAAAATCCTACTCACCGGACAATCCTTACTTTCCTAATCCGAACTCGAGGAATGGTGAATGATTATGAGAAGAATCATCAGCGGGACCGGAGGTAATCAATCCTCCATGCATAGCAAGGGTTCTGTGAACCGTTCTGACTATAACGAAACCGTGAACCGTTGGGCAATCGTGATCGAGGGTTGAATGTCGACAACAATGAAAACAACCACCATGTGGAGACCAACGAGGGTGCTATGACCTCAACCACGGGGGACCGACGGACAGAGCCCTCCCGGCAAGGACCCGGCAGATCGCGATGATCATGGATCAAAACAGGAAGACTACAATCTGAGTTCAGAAAACTGCGCGCTACTATAAACCCCACCATCTCATGTACCGGTGACTCAGAATTATACTACTATTCCCGAGACCAACTCTCTTTTTAGGACCTTATCGCCACTCGTGAAGAGGAAAGAGAGTAACAGGGTAGGACACACATCATTCAAAGAAAGGATGATTGTAGCCAGGCGTTGATTGACAAAGCTACAAAAATTGCATCGACCTTGTCCCAGGCATCACAAGGGATGGATCATCGTGAGTAGAGTTCATGCCGCTCACCAGACCTGGTAAAGTAGCTCCATAAGTATGCGTTGGTGCTACTCTATTGTAAGAAAAATCACGACACTACAAACTAAATGGTCATACTAATCGAGGAAACTATCTATTATCAAAACCCGCCCATGCACAAATGTGAAGTAGACCTGCATCGAGGTCAAAATTTTCACTGAAACCACGATTCCTACAGTCATATTAACAAGATGGGTTTAGGACGTACCTAATAGACTCGAAGGACTATCTAGCCTTAATTATATAACTAAGCATACATCAATAGGTCGTGATAAGGACCTAGCTTGGGCCAAGTATAAGGTTTCACTTGGAAACAGAACTACTAAAATACATGAGTTTATTATACAAAGAATCTCGTTATAAATTGTTTTCAGAACACCCTAAACAACCGAACTTTGATGCAAATCGATATGAGATAAACTTAGTTAGAAAACTCGCGACATATAGCCATTCTATAAACTCATTATCGTCTCACCCTTTTAAACATTAGTTGAGAAGTTTCTTCTTCATAGACCTATGGGTGCGATCATACCAGCACTAATGCACCGGATCCCCTCAAAATTTCCTCAGCCAAGATTGTTAGGACAAACATGATTCTAAGAGGAGTAAGATTTAACGTCCGTATGAAACCCACTCTTACCCATTGCCATAACTCCATCTCGGGAGCGTTAGTAGAAACACTAAGGATAGTACAGTAATGTGCAAAAATTTATATGCGTAAATATAAATTGTAAGGATGCACTTAAGACAATCATTTCCACTAACGAAGTCGTTTTTCGTCATGAAACAGAGCTATGTCTTCACCAAGAGGCAACAAACCAACTAGCAAGGCGCCAGCACTTCGGATAGACGCTGCTACTTTTCAAGCTACAGTCACGGCAGCCGTGGCAGCCGTCATGGTGCATTTCAATACTAACAACATCAACAAGGGTGGAAGCGGTACTAACAATACAAATTGTGGTAACAATCAGGGACACCAATGGGTACCTACCAACAAAAATACCTCAGGTCACGAACCTACGAACAAGAAGAGAAAGTTTTGGGACATGAAAAAGCGCCACCAATCAAAGGGATACACTAAAAGACAACAGCCTAAGGCCGCCCCTACCATTACAATAGCAGTCATGACAAATGCCTCGACACTAGCCTCGGGGTCTGCCACCCAAATGTCTGCCAGACCATATGAGGGAACACTTCCAAAATGCAACAAGTGTAACTTCCATCACACTGGGGCTTGCCGAAAGATGCATTGCAAAAACTGCGGCAGAGAGGGGCACACTGCTCGTTTCTGTAAGGCACCAGCACGACCCATCAACCAGGTACCCGGCTCTGGAGCAAGCCCAACCTGTTACGAGTGTGGAGAAACGGGACACTTTAAAAGGGAATGCCCAAGAACAAGAGATGCTGGTGGTGGCGGGAGGGTGTTTGCAATCACCGAGGGAGAAACCACTCCGGAACTGCCCGCAAATATCAGTACGTGTTTCTAACATCGACATTTAAATCCCGAATTTCTTTATATGATAAATCTAGCATCGATTAAAGCATGCATAGTAGTAATCATGTGACATCGGGCGAATTATTCCTCGCCATAATCAAATTCTGGTACTACGAAAAGTCATCCCCATCTTTCCTCTAAATTCCTGGATCCCCATTCGAAGTGCAAATTTCGGGACGAAATTCCCTTTAACGGGGGGATGATGTGACAACCGTCATATTCGGGTCAATTTGTGACAATCGTCAATCTTGAGTCAAGTCAAGTCATCAAGTCAAGCCGGTCAACTCTATTAAACCTTGTGTATTAGGTCGATGAATCGATAAAGCAAGAACATATGAGTTTTTGATTCGCAATTGGATTGATGATTGAGGGATGATTCATGAAGAAAAACGCGAAGTCAAGGACTATGAAATTGTTGGTTGCAAGAATTTAAAAACTCGATTGTGGAGTTGTTGATGCTCATTTTGCGAAAGTAAAACAATCGAGTGTTCGCATCTATGAATCAATTTGAAGTCAATTGAGTTAATATTCGCATATGGGTTCAACATATGAAAATTTTGATTTCGCAAGTTTAGAGTTCAAGAACTAAACTGTGTTCGCATCTGGAATGAAAATGCGAAGGTGATTAATGCGAAGGGATGCGAAGGGTGTAAGAATGAAAATGCGAAGGGATGCGAAGGGTGTAAGAATGAAAATGCGAAGGTGATTAATGCGAAGGGATGCGAAGGGTGTAAGAATGAAAATGCGAAGGTGATTAATGCGAAGGGATGCGAAGGGTGTAAGAATGAAAATGCGAAGGTGATTAATGCGAAGGGATGCGAAGGGTGTAAGAATGAAAATGCGAAGGTGATTAATGCGAAGGGATGCGAAGGGTGTAAGAATGAAAATGCGAAGGTGATTAATGCGAAGGGATGCGAAGGGTGTAAGAATGAAAATGCGAAGGTGATTAATGCGAAGGGATGCGAAGGGTGTAAGAATGAAAATGCGAAGGTGATTAATGCGAAGGGATGCGAAGGGTGTAAGAATGAAGATGCGAAGTATTTCACAGTAGAATGCGAATTGGGGAAGAAAACAGAAGATTTCAAATATTGTCCCTGGAGTTTCGCATTTTTGGAAATAAATACTCAACTTCGCAAATGGGGGGTCATAAAATGATGAAATTGCAGAATTTTTAAAGAGATACACACACATAGACAACCACACATATATTTAGAAAATTAAACTAAAAATGGGATATAGACTATTATAAGACATTGTTCTTGACTTTTGAGTCCAAAGACGTATGATCCGAACTTTAATTGTGAAATCGTCCTTGATTGAGTCAATTTCCTTTATAGGAGTAATATATTCCATTGTGCCTTGCAAGTTAAAAAAAAAAAAAAAATCAAAGTCACGAGCAACCACCCCACACCCACTCTATGACCAGCCATACCTCCCCACCTTACCTATGTCACTTCAATGTTCCCTTACACTCAAATTTCACCCACTCCCACGTTTTTGAGCTGGAACAATCAACCACACTCCTCATTTTCTCTCATTTCTCTCATTCCACTAAGTAACAAACATCACTTTTTCTCTCAAACTCTTCTACACAAATTTTCGAGATCCAAGGCTGGATTCAAGTGTTCTTCCACACTTAGTAAGTAAAAATTCATCCTCCCTATTATTATTTCACTTCATTCTACTCAAATCTTTGGTTGCTTACACAAACTCCCTAACTATGATGTTAGATTCTCGAAAACCTTCAAGGCATCTCCAAGTGTTCTTGAATTAAACACTTCCATTCTTCAACAATCATCTACTGAAATCACTCAAGGTGAGTTCATACCCCTACATTTTCATGTTTTCTCAAGTTTTCAGGGGGGGGGGGGGGGGGAATACAAGTTAAAACACTAAGAACATAACTAGATTTTTCTAACAGCCTTCATCAGAAAAGTTCAACTCCATTCACGGACTGTTTTGGGCATCTTAAACATTTTTGTTTTCAAAACTGTACAAGGTGCAAATAGTTTAAGTTTTTAGCTTTAAAATGACTACTTGCACATCTCCATACGATTTTTCTACAATTTATGGTAATTTTTACAAAACTGCCTATCACTTCAAACAACAATCCGGACCAGTCTGTGATTATGGACTTTTTCACCCAAGTTAGAGGTCATTATAAATTGTGATAAAAATTATGAGCAAACTAGACACATTTTGTGAACTCTCAGAATTTACGGATCTAGTTTTCGACTTCGTATGATTTTTCTATGATTTTTCCAAAACAGGGCAGAATTGCTAAATTTTACCAACAATATGTAAATATCATAACACTTTGTATTATGTTGAGCAAAGTGTATAATCATAAGTTTTAATGTTTGAATGTGTTTCCTAGTTAGTTTATCATTATGAACTGAAACTAAGACATTCATATTAAATATTATCCATTCATTTTGGAACACGTATTATTTAACTATAAAAAGTATAGTTTGAATATATTTATAACACTAATACATTTCCATAAAAGGGTTCATACATATTATACACATTTTAGATAAACTATAATAGGTATAGTTTATGATACATCACTCTACGCACTCGTACCAGAAGTGTACATTCATATAAGAAAGATTTATATTCACACACATTTCAAGTAAACTTGTTATCCTATATTGTGAGTTTCTCTATTTTTCTCTCTCTCCCCGTACGTCCGAGTGCGGGATATAATTCCTGGTAGTTATAATCAGAATCTCCTTGAGGGAGAACGTGATACTTGTATATAGATCTATATTGGGATTGACACCCCACACCTTGCTGCTAGCTACAGTTGGACCTGCAGGTCTACGGGTGACAAATGTCATTTCATTTTTCGCGACACTGAGAACGTCGTGGCAGGTTCACATAGTCATAGTATGATTATAACGGCTCACATAGGGAACAATCCATAAGTTTACGGGATTTTATTTTTAAAACCTAAATGAGTTTTATGTCGATTTAAAATCACCTTTTATCTCTATGGGTACAAATACGAAGTACCGGGTCTCTATACAAAGCTATTATGATATTAAAACTACACATCCTCTAAAATTGTTAGACTTCAACTATAGTCGCTGAGCGTATATGTTGAGTCATATAAGAATTTAGTCTTGATTGGCCTAGAATTGGTGGTGCCCGCCTCATCTCCTGTTCCTCGTTGGGTTGTGGACCTAGGGCAGACCCACTATATTCAACGTTTTATCTAAGTTAAGTCTTATATAACTTTATATGTTGGACGATTATAGAGGAACTCTACGGATTACTCTAGGGTTCATTACAGCATCATGTAGGATTATTTCTATTCATACTTAACTAAGAAAATATTGGATTTTCTGGAAATCAAACTAAATCGATTTTACAAGGAAAAACGGTTTCTACTTCAAACAAAACTCTTATGAACTCACCAACCTTTGTGTTGACACTCTTTAAAACTACTTGTATTCTCAGGAAATCAGTGAAACAGGAAAACTTCATCGCTTTGAGGATGGGACGCTAAAACGTCAACAATTTATTTTGTCATCATAATGTAATTGCTTTTGAAACATGTAAACATATACTTTGGTGTAACTTTTGCAATTATATTTATGGTGGTTGTTTTTACTTTGAGCACTATTATACACGTTGTTGTGATACTGTACATGAAGTCCTCCACCCCCAGACGTTTCCGCCATCCTTGGTTTGGGGGTGTGACAATTAAGCACATGTAAGATGGCATGCATACACAAAAAAAAAGCAAAAATAGATTATGATTTATGCAAGACCTTGAATTGTATTCTCCCCCCAAAACAGTGAAATCTTGAAAAGTAGGGGTATGAAGCTCACCTTGAGTTGGTTGATGAGTTGTTTGGAATGATGGAGTGAACATTTCAAACTTAGACCTTTGGCTGAGATGAGGAATTTCCTTGGGAGGAATATTGTCCTAAAGGTGATCATCACATATTCTTATGAGTAAAATAATATGGATTCATTTTGAAAATTATATAAAATATTAGATAGGTGGAGAAACTTACTTAAAACTCTAGAGAGAAGTTGAGAATTTAGTTTTCAATCAGATCTTGTTCTTGCTTTTGAGATGCGTTCTTGAGAGAAAGTGAGAGGAGTTTATGAAAGAAAATATCTTGAATAAAGATGAAACCTCTAGGAGAGAAATGGAGTAAAAGCTAGGATCAATAAGAAGGAGTTATTCTTTTGAATAAAGGAAGGGGAGTTGATTTGATGTGTGCTTGGAAGTCTGGAGGATATTACTTGTTTATTAGTGAACACCTTGGAACTTGTTGAAATGTTGCATCAAAATGTCAAGGGCATCTGTCCGAAGTGGGTAACAAGGGAGTTCCGGAGCAAAGATTCACATTCCGGAGTCAGACCCTAAATTCCGAAGCCCATTCTTGTCCGGAGTCATCTCTTCTAAGGACGCGTGAGTTCCGAAGCGACAAGACTTCCAGTCCGGAGGCGCGAAGTTGTCCAGTTCAGCTTGGAGGTCCGAACCGCCCCACATATTCCGGAGACAAAAGGAAATTCTGAAGCAAAAGAAGGGTCCGGACTAAAGGGATTCTGAAGTCACTTAAGAGGGGTCTCCTGAGCGAGATTGCCCAGGTGGAAGGGTTCAAAGCTTCTAAGAACTTCCGAATTGGGGTTGTTTCTCCAAGTATTCCCCTTTCTTTTTGGATTGGCTTCGACTAAGGAACTTCATAGGGAGCTTTGAGAGGGATTAGATACACTTAGAGATATTTGGGAGAGATTTCATATACTTGGAGAGAATCTTGGAGATACTTGAGAAACATGAAGAGATTTTATAGAGATTTTCCATAGAGGAAGATATCCCTTGTATTTAAACCATACATGGCTCATCAGGAATCATAATGCAAATCTTTACGTTTTAACCCAAGTCCTACAATGGTTGGTGCTCACATGAGGACAAAATTTCCTAGCCAAAAATGCTAGTTGTGACTACCTGTAAGTTGAGTTATGCTTACCGTGCTTTAAGTATAACTTATGTTTAAGTTCATTATCGTTATTACTAACCTATAAACAAGATTTATCAGTGATTCCAATTCGTTATACTGATTGGTCTACTTACAGGGGTGACAGCAAGGCTAGATTTAATGAGGTGTTTAAAGTGGACATTCTGAACAGTATACTATATATGAAAAACGAACCCTACTGCCGATATGATCTTACATGTTAGTCCTCTATCAGCTACATATTAGTATAATTTGAATTAATGATGAATCTAGACTAATAATTAGTCACAATAAATATTAGACTAAGACTTATTGATAATGATACTAGGTTAAATAGAAGGAAGAGAGAGTTTCTAGAAGCGAAGCACTGTCCGAGTTTCAAGTCACCACTTTAACAACTGAGTGCATAGTCCCTTTCATGAACATGATTTTAATACAATTATTAATTAAAGTATTAAATACCTGTTAAGGAATTTATGTGTGAGATATTTCCTATTTCCTGGAATATGTGTTAAGAATATAACTGATAATATATGATGATTTAGGACTTATATAATTGACCTAAATTAATTAAGATGAATATCGGGTAGTATCTCCTTAAGAGTATGGGTGAGATATATAGAGAGGGTAGAACTCTAACATTTTTATTTGATCCAAGAGAATGGATCAAACATAGTCACTCATCCCTAGTCTGAGAGTATGAATTCATCATAGTCATTTGTTATTAATATGAGAGCATGGATTAGGCATCATTCGTCCCTAGTATGAGAGTAGGGATTAGAGAAAGTCACTTTTCATTGATCCAAGAGCATGGATTCGACATAGCCATTCATACCTGATCCAGGATTATGGATTAGGTGAAGCCATTCATTTTGATCCGAAAGTATAGATCGTGTCATTGTGAGGATCCTCGAGGTGGGGTAAATTGCTTATATTAGGTGAAATTATATCTTGTGAGTTCTAATATATATATATATATATATATATATATATATATATATGTGTGTGTGTGTGTGTGTGTGTGTGTTATAATATCGTGGGATTGAAATCCCCTATGTACTAATATGGTTTCCGAACCTGACTCACTCGGTTTATTGTATCACAGGTAGCGATATAAAAGATACATTCTGCTAAGAGATTCAAGGAGTATTAGGCCACTCGTTTAACTACTGTAAGGATTGTAATATTTCGTTATGCTTATGTTTGTATATTGACGATGACATCCCAATGTTTTAATATAAATAAAATACATTTCTTCGAAAATTCTTTGATAATATCATTATCATGTTTTTAGGAACAAATTCTGCAATATTATCTCTCAAAGAGGATACTCTAATTTTAAATAAGCATAAACAAATCGATCTTTCCTAGCCCTCAAATTAGGGATGTCATAGTTGGTATCAGAGTATTAGTTTAAGTGAACTAGGAATTTGTAGGATTTCTAGACTTAAACATAGAATGTTAAGCGATGATTGTGAGATATATCTCTGTTATATTTAGGAAGTATGCTTGAATAGACACGAGCTCTAGCTTATTTTAGGAAAAATGCCTAAACTGGTTTTGTATGAAAGTGATTTATGTTATGGATATAAGATGTATATGTTTTAGGATTTTATTTTTTGATCGGATCTATGGTCTATTGCCAACCGGATCTGGAAATTTCATGTGTTCAGGTTTCTAAAAATTTAATTACAATATTAGAACTGACATATAACTTTTCGGAGTGATAATAAGATGTATACGTCTATTGTAAACAAAGCTCTTCCTATCTAAATTATCATCACTGTACCTCGAACGTCTGCTTTGGTGTATATATCGACATGGTGAGAACTCAAAGCAGATTAGGAAACAGTAATTAGCAGTATGAGCCACGCATGATTGAGCGTGCACCAGAGGTAGTAGCTGTACTCGAGCCAATCATGATAGAAAGTCCAAAAAATGATTCAGGCTATAATGGCTGAACAAAGGGAGGAGATGAGACAAATGTTGCATTATAATAGGGATGAAACTACCATATCTGTTGTGCAAATTGAGTTAAATGAAGGAAAGTCTCAGGAGAGAAACTATAACCGGACTATTAGCCAAGCTGAGCCAATAGTGGTTAGAAGGAACCAACCAAATGAATGAGATAATGGACGTGGATGGAATTTCAAGGATTTCATGGCATCCAAGCCACCAAGTCTTTTTGGAAGCCCAACAGCAGTAGACGTCATGAATTGGATCTCCGAGATGGAGATGATGTTTGAAAGTTGTGATTGCAAAAACAAGCAAAAGACCATTCTCGGGGTTAGACAGTTGAAGACCGGGGTATTAAGCTAGTGGAAGTTACTGGATGATACCATGACAAAAGGAGAAACTAGCAAGATGTCTTGGGAAGACTTCCTTGTGCAACTGAAAATGCAGTATTGCTTTGATCAGGATCTTATAGAGATGTAGGGTTTCAAAGCACTCCATGGATGATGGCAATGGGCCCCTTTGATGAATTCTAGGTTAAAAGCCCAAGACTTGTATATTCCTTATAAATAGTCATGTATTATTCATTATTAGGCTCATGAGTTAGGCAAAATGTAGCCGCCACGTTGTGAGGTTTCTTGTAGAGTTAGATTCTTATTTCTTAAGTGTAATTTGTTCCTCACAATTCAATAAATCGAGTGATCATTCGACATAATCTTCATACTTATGTTTGTTCTTATTTTCCGCATCTTGTTCATCAAATCTCAGTTAGGGTTTTAATCCCAACAAGTGGTATCAGAGCGGGTCTTTGAAGATCTATTGATTTTCAAAGTATCGGTTCATGATTTGGTGATTTTCTACACATATATTGAAGATTATTGGTGTTTTGGCGGTATGGAATCAAAATTCTGTTCAAGCAACTGTTCATGAAAACTTATGTTTTCTGTTCCTGTTCATCTAGGTAATTTTCCGATCTGTTTCATGCTCGTTTTTTTCTGATTTGATCTTGGTCAATTGATGTGTTAAAATCAATTGTTTGCTTTATGCATCAATTTCGTTCCTGTTGGCCTAATGATTTTATTCGTTACTGTTTATTTGCCATTTATTTGGCCCAAATCTAAAAGCTTTAACATTAGTTCCGTTTCTTGTTCTCCTGTTATTATCATATCGACTCAATTCTTTGGATCATCGATTTGCCTTTAAATCGAAATCAAGTTTATTTGCTCACGATCGATAATCAAATTCAAGTTTTTTTTACTGCTTGATTTTTCCGTTCATTTGGTCTTGTTTGATTTTGTTCTCGAGTGGTGTTTGACCCAATCGACAATTGATTATAATCTTTGTGAATGAGAATCATCTAGTGGTTTCTGTAAAATCGATTGTGATTATGAGTCTGGTAAAATCTATCGTAATGTATGATCTCACTGCGAATTGGAAGAGTGATGTTGGGACCGATTGAAATCGGAATTCGATCTTAATCGACATGACTTGAGTAGATATTCTTGGCAATTGGCGGAAATAGTCAAAATGGATATTGTGAATCTTTTGGAACAAATGTCTTACCTGCGAAAGTTCGGAATTGGAATCTGGGATCACACTCGTTTTATCCCACGAAAGTTCATAGTTTGGAATATTTGGGTTAGTGATTCGCATCGAGATTTAAAGCGAACCTATTAATAGTGATTTGAATCTTGCAGTCGGTAGTGTGAAGTGAATTGGATTTAGAACCATTTTCGGAGTTACTGTCGGGTCAGAATTGGTATTCAAAATTTTTGGAGTCGGTATCAAAATTTATCAAGGACATCAAAGTCGGAATCGGATTTGGAAATCAAAATCAGTAGTCGATCAAAAATTGATGTTGCTACCAAAATCAAAAGTCTCCAAAATGAAAAAGGAAATCAAAGAACCAATTGATTGAAACTCATGTGATTGGAATAAATATTACTCACTGCGAAGGTTTCATAATCGGAATGAAAAACGACGGCAAGAATTGCAATGGACTCGCAATTTGATCTGTTCGGTCTTGCATATGTGTGATGAATATTGGTGTCGCAAAGTTTAAGCCTTTCGTTTTTATCCAAGAAAATGGGGAAGATAACAATGTTTCATTTTGGGTCCCTACAACTCCAGCAAATTGGCACTTCTGGTCCCTTTTGTTTTCACAGTTTGGCATTTTTGGACCATTTCCAGAATTTGTTACAATGAAGGGGCATATGGTGCAGAATTATTAATTTTGACCCCTGAATTTCTGCAAAGTGACAATTTCAGCCAGTTTTTAGGAAAGTTTACAAATTTGAGAGCTGGTGAATAGTTTGGAATTCTTTAATGAACATATTTTTTTGTGAACAGAAAAATAAAGATTCCATCAAGTCTTGGCAGTTCGGAAAGTCGTTTTTACTGATAACGACAAATTTTCACGACTTTTTCGGATTTTATACTTCATTGTATATATCATTTTATCGCGGGGGAGCATAGTAATTTTTATCCATTCAAGATCATTCTCATGACCGGTTTGAAGGCTTTATAATCATGTTTGTGATTATAAATCGGGGGAGAATTTGGTATGGCCATTCGAAATTGGATTTGTGACTTTTCAAAGTTGAATATTTTTAATAAAGCTTATGGTAGAATTATGAAGGTAGCTTTTACAGCGAAAGTTCTTCATCGAGCTCTACTAAAGCTTTTACAAAGAAGTATCCTTCACAGCAGAAGTTCTTTATCGAGCTCTGCTAAGGACTTGTTATATCTCCGACTTCTTGTATTTTCTCGATCAAGTGGCGTTACGAATCATAAAGTTTGGGTTGTTACATGATATTTTTTGATGGCTTATATCATTAGCTTATTTGAAGATCATTGTGACTTGGAGGGGGAGCTCTTCAAAGACAAGAAGTGATTCGGTTTCTTTGTTCTGAAATGGGTTTTTATGGCGGGTTTGGTTTTCATGAAGATTCTTTGGGATTACATTCGAAAATGAAGTTTAAATACATTACTCCAGTGCTTGATTTATATATCCTAGAGCCCGTGTTTAAAGACTATTGAAGAATCAAGATTCGTGGATTGCTTCATATATTCCTCGTTGCAGATCTTTTTATTTGCTAGATGCTTGTTTTGGAAGTTAAAGCATTATCATCCATTCCATACTTTGAGGGGGAGATTGTAGGGTTTCAAAGCACTCCATGGATGATGGCAATGGGCCCCTTTGATGAATTCTAGGTTAAAAGCCCAAGACTTGTCTTTTCCCTATAAATAGTCATGTATTATTCATTATTAGGGTCAAGAGTTAGGCAAAATGTAGCCGTTACGTTGTGAGGTTTCTTGTAGAGTTAGATTCTTATTTCTTAAGTGTAATTTGTTCCTCACAATTCAATAAATCGAGTGATCATTCGACATAATCTTCATATTTGTGTTTGTTCTTATTTTCCGCATCTTGTTCATCAAATCTCAGTTAGGGTTTTAATCCCAACAGGAGATTAACAACAACTTCCAAAATCTAAAGAGGGGAAAGATGAGTGTCAACGAGTACACTACAAGTTTTACGGAGAAAATGAAGCTTGTTCCCTATTTGGTTCCACCTAAACTCTCTAAGGTCAACAAGTTTTCTAATGGATTGCCAGTTAACTTTGGTCCAATGGTCAAATAAGCAACCACCTTGAAAGCCTCCATATGGGTAGCTAAAAATGTTGAGACTCAGTTAAGGGAGAAGTACCTGGAAAGAGCTGGGGTAGAAGAAAAGAGGAAGTTTGAGGGGTATTCAAGATCCGACAAGAAAAATAGGTTCCATGTAACACCCCTAATTCAACAACACCAAGAATGGAAAGGAAACCTTAAGTTAAAGGGGGTCAACTCGTCGAGTCCATGGAGAAACTCATCGAGTCGAAGCGGGCTACGTGTCGTATTTTAAGTAACCGACTCGGCGAGTCGGGGGAACGAACTCGGTGAGTCAGGTCTGGGTTGGGAAACCCTAATTTCAGAACCCAACACCCTATTTAAAGAACATTTCAAGCCTCCAACCGAGCCTCCATCACTCTCCTCACCTACCCTCAAAACCCTAAGCCTCCATTGATGTAACCCCCGTAGATCCGGGCTAGTCAATTTAGAGATAATAGGGGTCGAAAACGACTTTTCTACAAAAGATTATTTAGAATAAATAATCTTAACCATGTTGTAGAATACGTCTTGAGGGTTCCGTACATATAAAAAACGCTGAAATCCAAGTTATAACGAAGAAGTTATGATCCGTCGAAGTTTTACGGCAAAACCGGCACGGCATCGGGAGACATAAATAGTGAATTTACGATAGAAGACCTTTTAGCCTTAGCAATCTAAATGAAAGTCGTAGAATACATTAAACTGATAACATACAAACAAAAGAACGCCAAATCTGTCTTCCTATGAGGAAGTTATGAATTTTCTAACATTTGGCATAGCAGTGCACAACCCGAAGTTCGAGTATTAGATCGAGTGGTTTTTAGCCGACACAACCTAAATGAGACTTGAAGATATAATTAATAAAAAATCAAATGTAAAAAGACAGATGAAAACGGAGTCTGTATGTAGAAGTTTTGAATTTTACGCGGACATTTAACAGTATAATCTCCTCCTACTGTAAAATTTAAGATTGATCAAGAATTAGCTGATGGAGTCTAAATGAAAGTTTTAGATCTTGTTTTTACCTACGCGCGGATATAAAGAATGTCGAGAGTAGAGATCGTATGTTAAAGATATGGATGAAACTTGGTCCCTACTCTTCGAGCGCGGTAAATTCAATATAATTTTGTAAATCTGAGATAGAATGAGAATTAGTTGACGACGTCTAAATGAAAGTTGTAGTACTCGTAAATACCAACGTGTGGATATAAACAATGTCAAAAATGGAGTTTGTATGAACGAGTTACAAATTATAATAGCATATTTATGTATTAAAATAAAGTATAAATCATATATACGTGTGTGTGTGTGTGTATATATATATATATATATACACACACACACACATACAAACACACAAATGTATATATCATTAGAAAGGTATCGACGATGTGGTTATTATAAGACTAGTGTTGAATAGTTTCGACATTAGTGTAGTACAAATATCGTTAAATCTATTTAAAATAGTATTATGAAGGGGTGTTTAGTCGTTTATATAACTATAAGGTCATTAAGTCATTATGGAGGGTGGTTTTTGTAAATTTAATTACTATAAATAAGAGGCTTGAGCTCTCATATTTCTTGCACCATTCTCTTGATTTCAAGACTCTTTCTCTTCTTATCCCCCAAGCATTTCGGTCCCTCATGATTTGACTTCTCTTTCTGTAGTTTTAGTATAGTAAGGTGAGCGCTGAAGTGCTGCACGAATCTTTCTTAGAAAGATTCGGCGACGAAGTTCTGCCCCTGCAGAGTCGAATCCTAGCTAAAACCCCCTTGTAAGTAAGTTATGCTTACCGTATTTTAATATAACTTATATTTAAAATTAGTACTTTTATTATGAACTTATAATAAATATTTGAGCTATTATTATATAAGTGTCGTTATAATATCTTTTTAACTACTCGCGGTACGGAGAATCTGGTTTAAAGGGCCGTATAGGGTTGTTGGATTTCAGAAATGCTATATGCCAAAATGGTCCTGCCCTCCTGTGTTTTATGTCTGGCCCCTGTCTGTACATAGTGGTTAAAAAGTATTGTTTAAACGCTTATATAATAATAATAAGACTAATAATTAGTCACGGTAAATATTAGACTAAAATCTAGTGGTAATAATACTAGGTTTCATCGAAGGAAATTATTTTAAAGTAAACGAAGCGTTGTCTGAGTACCGAGTCACCACCTTATCAAGTGAGTGCATGGTCCCTTTCATCTTACACATAGATATGAAGTATTTTATATAAATTACATTTTATGTGTGCATATTATCTGAATACTTGTTGTCTATGCTGGATGAATAATTTTATACATGTTTTAAATGATTTAAACTGTATATTTATTTTATATATACATATATGTTGGGAAGGTATGAAGCTTATACCTTGGCTATTGTTCATCTAGATCCCCTTTTTAGCTTAGATTTTGTCCCTTTTGTGCCATTTCCATGGCTAATCTGTGTTATAAGCCCTTGGGGATGTATTAGACTTTAGATCTGATCACTTCTGAGCCTTGGGGGCTCTAAGTGAGATGCTTTATTCAGCTATGGCTTCATTTTATGATTTGGACCTCCATTCTAGTTGGGATTTGGTGTTCTAATCTCATAACCCTTTACATGCATGTAATCTTAGCAACTTTACATGTAATTCTAGCCCTAGGAGTCTAGATATTCAATTGGGAAGCAATGGACTGGGCTGTAATCGAAAAAAATTGAAGATGTTGAGGGTGGACTCAGCGAGTCTGTTATTGGACTCGGCGAATCGGGTCGAAAACCTAATCGCTTTTGGTTCCGAGTCATAGCGGTGAGTTGAGAGGTGACTCAGTGAGTTGGTCAAGACAGAACTCGGAGGTTGGAAGACTCAGCGATTCGAGTCGCAACTGGAAGGATTTCTAAATTTATGAACTCAGCGAGTCAGTAGGTTGACTCGGCGAGTAGGGTCAACATGGAAGGTTAACTTTGACCAGGATTTTGACTTTGACCAGTTAACTTAGTTTAACTTTTGTAGGTTAGTTTGGGACTAAGTGTTATATTGATATTAGTAGCTCGGGGAGCTTGAGGAGCAGCGGTTCGAGGAGATTGTCAGTCAGCAGCCAGAAGTGTAGTAGCAAGAGTTTCAGTAGTGCAAGGTGAGTTTTCCCTTTGTGTGGATGGGTCTACGGACACAATACCGACCCACGTAGTTATGAGTAGGAAGACTCGGGGGTTAGCCCTAGGCACTGTATGCTAGTATGATATTGAAAACAAAGTCCTAATGTTAGCGGGCGGGTGCCCAAGGATCGGTTTACATGATAGTTTATACTTGTTGTCTGTGTGATACATGTATGTTCCCGGTAGGGAGGTGAGTGTGGGCGAGGTTCCATATCTCACCAATAGTTGACGGTGGATGGTGTTCCATACCCCATTAGTAGCAGAGCAGGGGCGAGGCCCGAGATAGGAGTGGAGTAAGTGTGGGCAGGGGCGTGTATAACACTTACAGCAGGAGCTTGGACGGGGTTCCATGACTCACTAGTAGCAGGTCAGGGGCGAGGCCCAGAGACAGGAGGAGCCTAAGAGAAATAGATCTATATCCGAGCGGGGCTCGAAGATAGGCGGGACCTGGGATCGGCGGGGCCGATGTAGCGGGCGAGGCCCGAAGTAGCGGGTGTGGCCCAATATATGCAGTATGTGATTATGCAGGGTATGTGGTAGGTTGGGGAAATCACTAAGCTTCGTGCTTACGGTTTTCAGTTTTGGTTTCAGGTACTTCCGGTAGCGGAGGGAAGAGCTCGGGGTGATCGCATGACACACACCATTGATTATTCAGCCTGGGATGTTTTACTCTGATAATGGAAATATGTTTTGGAATTAACACTCTGAATTATGTTAGGATTTTATTATGGTTTGACAATTATGTTTTAAGTAATGTTTTAAAACAAAATTTTTAGTTATTATTTTGGGGTCGTGACATTCCCGAAGTACAACCCTAACAAAAATAGGTATGGGGTAGCAATGAAGAAAATTGGTGTGACAAGTGCAGAAAGAGACACATTGGGAAATGCTCTAAAGAGTTGAGCTCCTTCAAATGCGGGAAGACTGGTCATGATACAAACAAATACGCGATCAAGGGAGAAGTCTTCTGTATATGTGGTAAATAAGGACACATCAAGCAAGGTCGCCCAAAGAGGGAAGGAGCTATAGTCAACCCCTTGTGTTTGAGTAAAGCCCTTTAAAACCATTCGAGCTTTGGACGTGTGCACCTTTCCACCCATATCAATATTCTTCTTGAAGATCCACTTGCAACCTACTATCTTTTGACCAGGTTCATGATCAACCAAGTTCCATACTTGGTTATCATACATGGATTAAATCCAATTGCAATCTACTACCATCGCTTCCTTGTAGTTAGTAGGTTCATCCAAATTCACCAGTATGTTATCATTGATGAACGTATCGCCATCTACAACTATATGGAAACCATAGAATTCAAGTGACGTGCTAACTCTACTGGATCGAAGAAGAGGTATTGAATTGTCAGTCAGCTCACCAGGTGTCTCATCATCTGGTTGAGTGCTAGTGTCATTTAAGGTTCCTTCATCATATGACTATGGAATTTCTTCCAGATCAACAACACTCCCACTATCCTTTTTGAATATGATCTATCTCTAGTGAAAGACTCCTGTTCGAGCTACAAAGACCACATTCTCACTAGCTTTGTAGATAATATCCAAAGGACTTTTGTGGGTAGCCAATGAAAATACACTTGTCAGCTCTAGGCTCAAGTTTGTCATGAGTTTCTCGTCTTACGAGAGCCTCACAAAACCAGACCTTGATATGTGCAAGAGAGGGAAATTTCCATGGCCACATCTCATGAGGTGTTTTGTCAACCTTCTTTATGGGAAAACGATTTAGGATATGGGCGGATATGTCTAAGGAATACCCCCAGAAAGATATAAGAAGAAAAGCTCGACTCATCATTGAACAAACCATATCAAGTAGGGTTCGATTACACCTCATTGCCACACAATTAAGTTGTGGTGTTATGGGATAAGTCAATTGTGAAATGATTCTACATTCCTTTAAATACTCATGGAACCCGGAACTAAGATATTCTCCATCTCTATCAGATTAGAACATTTTTATCTTCCTGCCTGATTGATTCTTGACCTCATGCTTAAACTCATTGAATCTTTCAAAGATTTCTGATTTATGTTTGATCAAGTGGATATACCCATATCTACTATAATCATTCATAAATTTCACGTAGTATCGATAAGCATCCCTTGTATCAGATCTGAAGGGCCTATATACATCTGTATGGATAAGGTCCAACAATCCTTCACCTCTTTTACATGTTCCAGTGAAAGGTGATTTTTTTTTATCTTTCCTAATAAACAATACTTGCACTCATCATCTGACCTTAAGTCAAATGATTCCAACACTCCATCATTTTGGATTTGGGCGATGCGTTTCTTGGTAATGTGCGCAAGACGACAATGCCTTTAGAATGTTTTGCTACACCATGAGACGAATTAATATGGAATATAATATTGCCTAATTTATCAACACATGTCACAATTTCATACACACCATTACAATGAGAGCTTTAAATATAAAACACCATTATTATAAACCAACACTAAACCATTATCATTATCAAGTGAATATAAAAAACCTTATCTAAAAAATGCATGGAATGAAATAATGTTTCTTGTCATTTTTAATGAATTACAACAATTAATCAAGTCAAATATAATACCACCATTGAGCACAAGTTCATAAGTCCTAATCTTGGTAACAGGTGAAGAACGTCTATTCCCCATGATTAGGTTCAACCTTCCATGCTCCATTTTCTCTTAGACCCTGCATATCAGAACAAATGTGAAAACCATATCTTATATCAATGACCCAAGATTGAGAAAGTTATGTGTTATTGATATGAATAGTGTATGTAACTGATGACAAGCCAGATGGATTGATCTTCCCCTCTTTCAACTTGTTAAGGTACTTTGGGCAGCTTCTTCTCTAATGGTCCTTTTCGGCATAATGAAATCAAGTGGCCACATTTGGATCACTAATAGTAGGAACATTAAAGTTGGGCTTCCCATTCGACCCACTACTAGACGCTTGAGCATGGGCCTTACCCTTCCAATTAGTTTAGGAGGTAGCCTTCCTCTTTTTTCCTCTGCTATGTGCAATGGCCAGGATAAGAGCACTTGTCACAGAAGGGACATGATTTTATTAATTCTTGACTTAGAAGTTTGCAACAAGTTGTGGAGTTGGGTCAATGTGGTCTCTATGTTGTTCAAATTATAAGTCAAAATGAATTGATCATAACTAATAGGCAAGGAGTTAAGGACCATGTCAATGGAGAACTCCTTATCAAAAGACACATTAAGTTTCTCCAACCTCTTGACATATGATTGCATCCTTTGTGTGTGAGCGCAAACAAATTCTCCTTCCTTTAGCCTACATGCAAAAAGGGACTTGACGAACTCATACCATTCTTGCCTTGCTTTCTTTTGGAACTTTTCAGCAAGATCCAACCACATTTCGTATGGATAGTAGTCCTCATAGAACTTTTGTAACTCAAGTGCCATGGTTGGAACCATTATGAAAGTGAAATTAGTGGCGTTATCAGTATGTTTGTTATAAGTAGAAATATGTTCAGGACTCATCGATTTCGACAAGAGGTTTATCAAGAACACACTCTTTGTTCTCATAGCAAAGAGTCATTTTCAGATTCTGCATCCAATCTATGTAGTTTGGACTTGTCCGCTTTTCATTCCATAGAATTAACAAAAGAGTGAAGTTGGAGTTTTGAGTGGAGGTTTGAGCAATATGAGTATCACCTTTTCTATACATCTATAATATGAGAGAGAGTTTTATTTAGTTGATATAAATCCTTAATATTTTAACCTAAATTAATATTCAAGGCTTGGGTCCAAAATACAATTTATAATTAAGAAGATGGATTCTGTAATCTAAGTGCAAATTTATTAAGGTAGGTAAAACGATTCACCAGTTTCAATGTAATATGAAATTCCTAGATCAATTGAGATTCACTAAATCATATCAATGGCATGTTTAATCTTAGATTATGCTCTTCGATATGTAACTGGGATACCGAGGATCACAAATAAGATGTGAATAACCATGTAAACCATCTCGACAACCTCGATGTAATTTATTATCTCAAATTGACATGTCGGTTAACCACTCACACTCCATCAATAATGATAATTTTGAGTTATTCCATCATCTCAACTTTATAGTCCCAAATTAGTGTGCCGGTTAGCCACACATGCTCCACTAACGACTTATAAAAAATGATGTGTGTTTTCATGGATTAACATACATTTCACATTTTTCAAAAAGTAACTAGAGTGGTATTTTGAAGAAGGTTCTAGTACTTTATAGCATTATACTTTTAATGATATTATATCCTATCAAACCCGTTTGACTAATGACCCTCCACCACACAAGGTAGTGGTGGGCGAAAAGGACACCCATTCAAAGATCATTTTATAGCCCGTTTCCTTGTACTTTCTTATAGCATGGCTTTGTGAATGAGGTGTACCAGAGATTCGACAGACTTTTCTTATACATATGGTATTAAACGTTTAAACATACATACATACATACATATATATATATATATATATATATATATATATATATATATATATATATATGGTGTATTTAAAAACTTTTAAAACACAAGGTTTAAAAATTAATTATTTGAATTAAACATTTAATTTAAACCAATTATGATTTAATGTTTATCTTTTAGTTAAACAATTAATTAATTTAATTTAATTATTTTGGAATTAAATAATAATCTTTACTTTTACGTTTAATTAAATAATTCAAATCTAATCATTATCCTTTTAATTTTTGAAATTATGGTTAGTATTACCAAGTTTTAATTTGTTCAAATTTTAAGGCATTTAAAATAACAAGATAAGGAAAATAGAAACCCTATGTGTTAGGATAATAATCCTTGAAAGATCGATATGATTCAAAACAAATTAAAGCAAAAACAAGACAGTGAATCAAAATATGCTAAATGATACAATAGTCACAACCTCAGAAGAACTTGATTAAGAATTGCTATTGTAGAGGCGTGATTAGGGTTACAAGAATATAATCAAAGTTACCAAAATATGATGCATACATGCATCTTAAATACTATAACCCAAGAAATAAAAGACGGGTGGACAGGCCCAACCTGTTTAGAAAATAAGCAAACTAAATGACCCAATGATGCAACATAATATACTCTACAATCTCCCCCTTTGCATCAATTAAGCGAGAGTTCATCAAGGCTGAGTTCGGTTTTGTACTTCAAAAACTTATGGCATTAAGCTTAGCAATGCCTTGCGAACCTGGACATACCATTGAATCATGTCTGAGAAGCACTTTTTTATCACTCTTGTTGTTGCCCTTGAGTTTTTTGACCAGGTCCAAAATAAATTCAAGACATGAAGTAGTGTATAAATGTTTATATGGGAGGAAGAAACACGCTTTGTGAAAGTCTGCATCATTTCTTTCTCTCACTTGATATATCACATACCAACCTTCTTTGTAAATTTTCCCTAGCTTCAACTTCTTAAATCCTTTCGGAGCTTCTTTAGGGACAACAAAGGGCTTCTTTCGTAGTACATCAACTATCTCCACATCTATTTTTCCCACCTCTTAAATATACAAAACAATCATCAGCATGAGGTGAGCGATAATGGGCTCGTACTTCTGTTCGTCTCTCAACAATAAGTTGTAAAGCATGATCCAGTCGTGTGGGTTGAGACAAGGTAGGTCTGCAAGAGTGAATTCATGAACTTGACTAGTCGAACCTCTCACCACCTTGAACTTCACATTTGGGAAGCTTTCAGTTTTGATATAACCAATGACTTTCACTACAGTAATCTTGGAAGCACTCCACGTTTAGTATTGTGGCTTCATGTGCTTGAGACAGAACGAGAAAAGTAGTTGGTCAGCACCATTATCAGTGGATGGGACATTCGAAACTCTTATAAAATAGAGAAACTTGAAGGCCTTACGAGTTATTGGAAGATCCAAATGGGAGTCTTGTGTATTATGGAGCTTGAATGACATAACTAGTCCTAGCCAATATTCACTTGGTGAGTCCACTGCTTCATTCTGAATTCAATCAACGTCCACAAAGGAAATAAGAGATTTCGACTTTCAAGTATAACCTGATCTTCTTTCTCTACCTTTTCTTTAGCTTCAGCCTCTCGAACAATTCTTTGATTTTCATCCATTTCTACTTCACGAGCCTGTCTCTTTTTGAGTTCGCTTTCATCAAGCTCTTCATCCTCACCGTTATCAACGATTGGTTCTTTAGAGAAAAGCTTTTCTTTTCCTTTAGGCTCAGATTCACTTTTGAAGATCAGCTTTACTGAAGTCTTCTTGTGTTGATCTCTCCCTTGTTTTGGAATGCTGCTTGATTCCAGAACACCCTCTAGTCGATGAAGCATCACAAAGACTGGACTGAGCTTTTCAGCAACATGCTTTCTAACTGTGATGGTAATCATGGATTCCCTAGTCTCAATGATATCTGAGAGTAAGCCAGTAACATCTAAGATACAAATTTTAATAACTGCTCTCTCGCATAACAAATCCTTGACTTGTTTCTTAATAGCATCAAGTTTAACATTCAGAACTTTCACCTTTTCGGTTTTGACCGCAGTAGTATCCATTATCTTAATCTCCATTGCAAGGTCATCTTGAAGCTTGGATATTTATGAGGATATGGATGATTTGAACTCATCATGGTCAGTTTTAATGCAAATAAGAACATCTTGAAATTTTCTGTTTCAGCTTTAAGATAGGAGCCAAGATTAGAGATGGCTTCATTAGCTTTCGCTGTGTTGGACTCAAAGGAGGTTTGGAAGTTATGCATGAAAGCTGTGGCATCAAAAATTAGTTTATCAACTTTTTCGTTTGTGTTGTTGTAGACAGTAGTGTGAAAAGTTGAAATAGTAGCCACTAACGCATCCTGCATCACCGGAATATGAAGCTTCTTGATTGCTCTCTAAACAATGACTGTCCAGAAGCGTACATAGGATATTTCACTGTGACGGGAAGTAGAGTGAGTGTTCTGAATAAATTGAGCCTAGAGAACAGCCCCAAAATTGACATTGAGTCTGGTGTAGACCCTATAGATAATCGCCATAAAGAGCTTTCTTGCACAATCGGAGACGGTGAATCTCTCAAAGAAGGACTTGAACAACAGGGTGTAAAGGCTATTCCACTGTTGTGGTAAATTAGGTTTCCGGAATTTTGAGAATGCTTTTAGGGTTTCTTTGTACCCCATTTGATAGAACATCTCTAGTAGGGCTGCGTTGGTGATCGATTCTGGATTATTCATGCCGTCGGTTTGAGGAAACCCTAAAATAGAACAAAATTGAGATTTGGTGATTGAAGTTTGTCTGTTGTGGATTTCAAATGTGATCCTCTGTTCTTCCTTTATGTAACTTGCAGATGAATAAGCCTTGGACAAATGAGATATCAGAACAAATGAGATATCGGTACACCTGTGGTGACAATTGTCGTATCGTATCTCGACGCTTGAAGAACGTCGTGTTTTAGGCGAGACTTAGGTCATCAAGCATGGTTATGATAACTCACAATTTGGTATTGAATATTGCGTTTGGTGTAAGAATAAGTAAACTTCACATAGTTTTATATAAATAAAACTATAGTTGGTGAATCTAGATATTTACAATTTCACAAGTTTTCATACAAGTTCAAATACAAAATGTTATTCTAGTATAGATAAAACATACTTTTCATAATTTTATGGGAATTTAAAACTATATCATACAATTTCAAAACACAAATACATATACAATAGAAAATATAGGATTTTTCTGGGGAAAACATACTCACATTTTTCAAAGGAACAAATAACAGATTTCAATTACAAACATGCTTATGAACTCACCAACTTAATTGTTGACACTCCTTTCAAAACTAACTGTATTTTCAGGAAATTGATAAACAGGTACCCACTAGCTTTAAGGAAGACAGAGTTTCATATAATTATGTATTTTAATTATACTTTTTGGTGTATAATATACGATGATTTGAACACGAATGTAAAGTTATATTTTATTAATGTAATGGATATTATACTTTGATTACTATTGTCCATTTTTGTGATACTACACATGAAGTCATCCATCCCCGAACATTTCCGCCGTTTCGGTTTGCCGGTATGACATGCTGCAAACCTTCCACAAAATCCAATTTACGAATAGAGAATTCACCATTTTTCATCATTCCATAGCCTTTGATTACTCCCAGAGATTTTTTTTCCAAACATTACTTTTCCTCCATCCTTCAATGCCTTGTACTCTCGCACTTCCTCCTTTCTACTTGTCATGTGACGTGAGCAGCCACTGTTGATATACCATTCGGAGTCAAACTACTCGTCACGTATCACCTGTGAAAACCAATCAAATTTAGGAACCCAAATTTGTTTAGGTCCTTGTGAGGTTTTCATAGAAGCAGGAAAAGCAATAGATGGATCAAGAAAATATGTTCGTTTTACTAAAGTCGTGTTATGTTTCTTAGTAATTTGAAAAACAGTTATTCTTTTGTCTTTTTGATTCGTATCCTTTGAGGATATTTCATGTTGTTGGATTTTCTATTTAACAAATTGTTTCTCTTCTCTCTCAGACCTAGTTTCGGTTTTCTTGATATGAACATTAGGCTCTGAAACTATCTTTCCTTTTCCTTTAACATCTTTTGATGCATTAGTTGAGTTTGAAACATTCTCATTAGTTTTTGATTTCTCTATAGGCTTCATTTGATTTTAAAACTTTGGTTTTGAAGCCTGTGGATTTGAGACTGACTTTGTGAAAAACCTTCAGGCTTCGTAGTTTGAGAGACTTTTGCATTTGGATTGGAACAAGTGGATTTTTCTTTATGAACAAAATTGGGATTTCTAGATTGTCAAAATTGCTTTCTTTCCTTGAGATTTTTGTTATATCTCGCATTCCTTTGGCGTTTCTGAGCTGCGAATTCCTCAGATGACTTGTGGATGTTTGCCTAGTTTTCGGCTTTCTTACAGGGGTTTCGTTCTCCACTGATGTGGTTTCACATGAAACATCCTTTGTTCCACTTGGGCATCCCTTTTCACAGCCTGAAGGATTGTTGAGTGGTTTAACTACATACCTTCCTTTCACTCTCCAGGAAGTATTTTATGATAGACCCATAGTTTCGTATGCATTGTCGATTTGAGCAGACCAAAAACACTCGTCACATCCATCTTTGTTATATTCATTGACAAGGGACGTTAATTCAACAATTTGGTTTTTATCCAGTCGTGTGGTTGCAAAAACTTGATTTGGAACAGTTTGGACTTTTTGAAAAACAACAACTTTTTCTTTCAAAGATTTTGGTTAATTTACTGAAAGATGTGCAAATTTTATTGGATTTTTAGAGATTAATACTTTCGCAGGTTCAGGTTCGTTTTTAACAAACGTTGAACAATCAACCTCGTCTTCTATGGAGATTTCACTCATATCACTGTCATCATCGAACTCAGGTGTGTTTTCAACATTAAGCTTGTTATTTGAACTCAACTTTGAACTTAATGAGTCAAATTTTTGTACAATGTCAGTTTTGATTTTTAGTTTATCATTCTCATCTAAAAGATGATTTAACATGTTCTTAAGTTCTTTGGACTTAATGTATGTTTCAATTTGTCTAGTCCTACCCTGTAGGCATCCGAAAATTCATCAGATGAAACGATAGACTCACATTTGTAGCAATTAGTGTTAGTTTCATATTCCTTTAATTCAAGGAATGGTAAGATCATTTTATGAATTTTCTTACCAATCTCACAATCAAGATGCAATTGATTAATATTAGAATAAAGCCTTTTTGTGATTAAACATAAAATATTACGTTGTTTCAAAAGCATTAAATTGTCTCGTTGCAAATAAATAAGCTCATCCATAGACTTAGAAATATCTTACTCCAACTTCTCAATCCAAATGTGTCGTTCCTCACTCTTTGACGAAACCATGCTGATTTGATTGGTTAAGGTCAGAATACGTCAAGCAAGTTTGTTTCAGACTATTAATGATACTAAAAAAATATGAATTTTAACTCATTTAGTTCAATTTCATATCTAGACATAGGTATATTCAAAGATTCCAAAATGGAGTTTACCTTGTTGATCATTTGATCATATTCACTAATTTTCTCATACACAGACTCTACAGCAAAACAACTCTCACTCTGGCTTCCACTATTAGTGGTGTACCCTCGCATCTGTGACACATCACTTGTCACCACAAAACATCTTCCTTCAAGTTGCAAACCCTCATCTTTCGCAACAAAGCTTTTACCATGAGTAGGCCTACGAACCTCCTCATTTTCAGAATCGGTGGACCATACTTCCACCCTGCCAAACTCATCATCAGCTTCATTTTCTTGCAAAATCAAAGTGGGCATAAAGTTACCAACATTCTTTTGCAGCATGCACTCCTTAGCCAAATGATTTTTGTCGTGGCAATAGTTACAATCATAGTCGGAGTCTCCCATGAGCTTCTTCTCTTTCTTTTCTTCATCTTTAAGAGAACCATTCACATTTTCCTCTTTTGCCTTTTCAGAGGTGTAACTGCCCTGCCAGTTTCTATTCTTGCGTTGGTTGAAGCTTTTCTTTGCGAACCTCTTAGGATTCGACACCATCATTGCACACTCTTCTTTAGATAGTTCACAATCAGAGAGCTTAAAATCTGAATCATCATCTTCAACAACCTTCTTACCCTTTGCGATAAGGGCCAATGATCCAATCCCTGAGACTACTTTTTCTTCTTTGGTCACTTCATCTTCATGTGACTTCAGGATGCCAACAAGCTTGTCCAATGTATAGTTCATGAACTTCTCATGTGCCTTAACTGTAGACACCACTGCCTTCCACTCTGATCGAAGTCCATTCATAAACGTGACCTTTTGATCGATTATTTCACGTCCAATGCCATGCTTCATCATTCTGCGGAGAAGACGATTGTAGCGGTTGAAGGATTGACTTCAACTCTCTTCAGGCTTCTATACAAAGGCACCGAACTCTAAAAGCAGGAGTGTTTATGTAGAATGCTCAATATCTGCATATGTAGAGTAAAGTTCTTAAGCCTATCTCATATTGCTTTTGTCGTGTCACAAGAACTAACCAGGCGAAAAGTAACAGAAGGCAAGGCAAATCAAATGATTCTCATTGAATTAATGTTACTGATCGGCTTGTTCTTCTCATCTTTAGGGACATCCTTTACTTCGAGAAGATGTCTTTTGTAATCAGTCTGAGTCTTAATAACTCTTCTGGTTCCAGTGTGAACAAAAGCACCCAGAGTGATGGCTTACCATATAAGATAACATATTCATATTCATTAGGAAACATGATGGGAATCCTTGTGGTTGATCGAATTCTGCTAGACATATTTATGGAGTTGATGTGAGAATCATCATGCTGCATGATGATAAGATCTTTAAAACTTGTCAAGAATCAGACGTGTAAAACTGAAGTTGTTTTAGGGTAATATTGAGATCACTGAATCACATCAAGAATACAGTGATGATGGATAAACTAGATCCAATATTAACGGAAACCCTAATGACTCTTTAAACAGAAGATATGTGTATGGATTACACAGTCCCCTGCTCTGATACCAATTATTGGGATACAAATCCTTGAAAGATCGATAAGATTCAAAACAAATTAAAGAAAAAAGAAGACAGTGAATCAATATATGTTGAATGATTCAATAGTCACAACCTCAGAAGAACTCGATTAAGAATTTCAACTGTAGCGGCATGATTAGGGTTACAAGAATATTATCAAAGTTACCAAAATATGATGTATGCATGCACTATAGATACTATAACCCTAGAAATAAAAGACGAGTGGACAGGCCCAACCAGTTTACAAAATAAGAAAACTTAATGACCTAATGATGCAACATAATAATCTCTACACTATGCATTTTTTGAAAATAAGGAAAGGAGGCTAGGGTTTCAAGAAACCCTATCAAAAAAAAAATCAAGAGGCAAGGGTTTAATTTCGATAAATCCTGGCTTAATCAATTCACCAAATGCACAATTAATTGTGAGACTTAGGCTTTGATACCACTAATGGGTTTCATAGGTTATAAAATTACTAATGTTTTTATTTTATTTATTTCATTTCATAGTTTACTTTAGCATCTTTCATTCATAATTGAGCTAGTTTTCATGCATATTTTTAGTTTTGTTATTTTATGACTATTTCAGGTACTTTCTAGTTTTGTGACAATAATTGCAGATTTTAAGGAGACTAGCGGAGTAGGAGTGTTCGGGACCTTTAGGAAGCAATTAAATATCAAGGAAAACAAGGATTATTGGCTTGATAACTAGTGGAGATGATGTATAGAGTGGGATATTTATGGATGGAGCATTAAAGTAGATGGGCTTCTGCTTAAAATAAAATGGTGGAACTTTGTTCATTTGGGATTAAATGATCAAGCAAGTACACGAGATTGGATGATTTGGAGAAGACAAATTGGGCTTAAATTGAAGAAAACTAGAAAAGGATTGGATTACAAGATGATTGGACTCATTCCTGGCTAGTGAGCTAAGTCAATGGAGGCCTAAATCATAAAAGAGCCCATCTCAGGCACTACCTGCATAACCCACCCACACGGTAGCACGTTGGTCTAACATAACTTTGCAAGGGGAATTTTAGAATTCCTTCTTTTCTGCTATATATGGAAGGTTTGTGTGCCACTTTACAACACATCTACACCTTCGATTTTAGATCATTTTCTCTGGAGAATTTGAAGACTTTGAAGGACAATAACACTAAAAGAACATCTCCTTTTGCTATTTCCTTCTTGCTACACGTTTGGTACAATCTACTTTTATTTTGTTTTCTTGAGTTTAGCCATGCTAGGCTAAATTAATCTCGGTTGACTTTGGTGAAATTGATTGAATGTTTGGTTGAATACTGAAGAACTCCATGAAATTTTTCTGAGACCTTTATGAAAGTGTTTTACATCTTAACTTCTTCTTGCTACTTTTATGTCTTTATTCATGAGTTTAGATGTTTATGTAGTGGTTAGTTGGCTAATTTCTTGATTAATTAATGGATCTTCAAATTAGCAAGCAACAAATGGTTCTTGTGTTAGTTTTCACTTCACACAACCATGAAAACATTTTCTCCAGCATGGTAATGAAATCATTTGAGTCCTCTTGGATTTGGTGACTTTTTGGTTCTTAATGCTAGTTAATTTTCACTAATTACATGCTTAGTGGAAATTATAACTTTAATTAAGGAAATATGTTATGAGTTTCTGTAGATATTTTAATAACTAAGAAAAGTCTAGGTAATCTCAAGCTTCTTGGATCACTATAGCCAAATTAGAGATTTACGACAAGTATTGCACCTTGGATTCTAATGATGTATTTACCAAATGTTCAAGTGATGAAAGCTTAAGTCAACCATCTTTATCTCATTGATTTTATATTGAATTCTTGTTTTTGTCTAATTGTATTCTTTGAATCTTAGTTTAACTCTTGTTTTCTTAAAAAATATCAAAAGACTAAAACCCCCCAATTTACTTTTATTGTCATTTTATAAGTATATTACAAGGAGATTTACATTGAATAACAAATGGAACCAATCTTCATGGATTCGATCCCTTTACCACTATATACTATTTTAGTGTACAAGGTTTAGGGTTATTTATTTTGTTGGCCTCGATAACCATGCAATTTTGGTGTTGTTACCGGGGATTAGTTTATTTTTAATCAATTTGTTTATCTATGCCCATATCTTATAGTATGGGTACTTTAGTCTATAATCCACAAATTGAAAAAGAATAAAGGAGTTTGGAAAAGGAAATAAGAATATAACTTGGTTAAACTTTTAACCCTAACATGTACCTAGAGGTTGAAGCTGCTTCCTCTAGTGACATTGAAACCAAAGTAGAACGCGATTCTAGCCGTGATCCTTGCCAAGAGATTCCTGAAACAACATCCATATAAAAAAATCCACCCATCATAAACCAAAATCCAATAGCAGAAGGAGAAGACGCTCCTAAGAGAACCTTGATACAAATGATGGAAATTGATGTCACACATACCCCAATCGGTATTAATTACTCCGTTTTGGAAGGAGGCTCGAAATTGAAGTCATGTTTCGTCCATCATCTTCCAAATTTTCTTGGACTTGAAAATGAAGACCCTTATAATCACTTGAATATGTTCCATATAATTTTCTCTAGCATGATTCCACAAGGATCTACCAATGATTAAATCAAAATAAGGGCATTCCCCTTATCATTGGCCAATAAGCAAAAGATTGGCTATTTTATCTTCCACCGGGACTGATCAACTCATGGTCCGACATGGAAAGAGCTTCTCTTGATAAGTTCTATCCGCATTAAGAGTCTCAAGTCTTAGAAATGAGATTTATAGAATCCGTCAAGGTCCAAATGGGACTTTCCATGATTATTGGGAGAGGTTCAATAACTTGTGTTTGAGTTGAGCACAACACCAAATACCATAACAACTTCTCATCCAACATTTTTATGAAGGTTTATTTCCAATGGAGAGAAGAATAGTTGATGCTTCTGATGGGTTTTGTGCAATACATCAATCCTATGGTGCACATGCAAACTATAAAGCTTTGGATCTAAGTTTCTCTATTGTACATGCAAATTATCCAAAGCTTACAAACCCTATATCTAGCATACAAAATCCGAAAATATCAAATAAAACAAGTTTAGATGAGTACCTTGATTGTAGATTGAAGATCTTTAGCTTATGAGAACCTAGCACCTCAAATGTGATGCCTCTAATGGATCACAAACACCAAAGCAAGTTGGATGATCTTAGCGAGACGAGATGAGAGGCTCAAAATCATCTCTAAAGACTTCATAGGGTTTCTGGTTGCCAATTTCTGAAGCCCTAGGGGTCATAATATAGTGGAGCTGCTAGGGTTTCACTCAAAACCCTAATTTGATAGCTTAGGCCTTAAGCAGTCCAATGGAACCTTCTGGAATAAGGCCCTTGGACGATTTCAAGGTGGGCTTCCACCCTAATTTCTGCCCCTTTATCCATATGATCCATAGCCCAAAATCCAATTATCTTATAATTGCAATTCCAGTCCCCCTAAGTTTAATTAATATCTTTTGATTAAAAAATTAATTTCTTAATTAATTCTTGACCGATATAATCTAATCAATATGATTTCTCTTTTGATGTATTATTCATATAATATATTAATAAACCATAATATCCTCTTTTCCCACTAATCATGCAGTCAAGTTGCTTCGGTGAAGGCAACCCAAAAGGACCATTCTACAACCGGGTCAAGTACATACCAAATATAGTTATAGACTTAGACACTAATCCAACAGTCTCCCCCTTGGATAAGTCTAATAACTATAGATTCAAGTATGACTTCAAAATTCGATTAGCAATCGTAGCTCTCAAAAGCCGCTATAGAACTCTGAATCATCCTTTACATAAGGGATCGTACAGTCCTCCGTTCTCAAGATATCGTGCGGACAATTACATGGAACATAGTCATACTTATTGTCCAACAGTTTGTTTCTTGATCTCTGATTTGTCTGACATAGAACTTAATTGAACACATCAATTCAGTCTTGACCGGGCCCATCACATAAGTCAAACTAAATCATCGGAAGGCCCAAATATCGCTTTTACCCTCTTAGTATAAAAGGTATAGATAAACTTTAATTTATATGCATTTAATATTCAATCATCAAATCATACACTACAATGTGTTTTATAACATCAAGTTACTGATGCGTTTACACATTATCAATGCATAACCAACTCGCAAACAATAAACCATATATCTAGGTTTAAAGGCTATATGATATTATTGTCATACGACTACTCGTGATAAATTCCATGAAGTGATACAAGTAAGCGTGAGTTTAATCCAATGCTCAAATCTTATTTCATAAGCCTTCATGAACATTGCAACAAACTTTTGCTAGTTATGAAGGGATATATTGATGCAAATTTCCAAATAGATAGAAATGATTCAAAATCATAGTATGTATGGGTTTTACTTTGAATGGTGTGGTGACATGGAAAAGTTCCAAGCAATAGATGGTGGAAGAGTCTACATGTGAGTCTGAATATATTTCTGCAAGTGAATCATCCATGGAAATTATCTGGATCAAAAACTAATTAGGCGAACTTGGAGTTATTCCGAGGAAGGAAGATCAATTGCAGATAATTTATGTTAACGAAGGTGCAATCGCTCTAACTAATGAGCCTATAGACCATGAAAAGTCAAGGCATATAATGAGGAAATACAAATACATTCGAGATAGAGTTGGGGATGGGTATCTTGTTGTAAGGCAAATATCAGCATAAGAGAATCCAACTAATGTGTTTAGAAAAAGGATGACCAAGGAAATGCATAATATGCATGCTAGGAGCATAGGCACGAGAAACATTGTAATGTTTAGTAGTTAGTTGATTAATTTGAAACATTTAGAACAATGAAATAAAATTTTTAATTGTTATGATGATTAAATAATAGAGATTTATTTGTACTCATGTGTTATACCATTTACAATTAATTTATTCATGCATGTTGTTTTTTCATGTTTAGATCCCCACTTCCGAGTATTAATCTACTCAAACTCCATAATCGATCATGCTCTTTGGAGTAAGTATTAAATTGCGACTGTCATGAAGTGTTAGTAGATTGGCTATAATAATTAGAGATGATAATATCTTTTATTCTTAAAATAGAGAGATATTTGATTTCTTTGGATACGATTTGGTTGTGTATTCGTCTTAATCAAAAGCTATCCGTAACTAGTTGCCATAACGGGTATGTATAGGAATGATTCGATGACTAGACAAAAGCTATGTAGTCGATGTTTATTATTTTCCTTTTCCCCTTAGTGAGAAAAGCGAAATCTTGGGCCCCTCGGTAATTCGACAATGACATTAAATTGCTAGTAGTTTGATTTGATCATCACAAATCGGAAAATGAGAAATTGATGTTGAACTGTTACTTTGGTTCATTATCTATGAATCAGTTCACAATGACATATTCTAGAAACAAAGGTTAATTGATCACTTATCTAAGGGATGACTTTTGATTAGATCAGAGTACAACAATTGTTGTGGAAGGCACGATTTGTTGGTTATTCGAGGTTGATGACTTGTCCAAGTGGAAGACTATTAGAAACTAGGTGAATGCCCGCACGTTGCATAGAAACACCTACATAGTTGAAGTCTTTACAAATATATGTTTCTTTTTTAAATATAACAATAACGTTGTTGTTAAATTTGATATAATAATTTTTACACTAAATTGATATAATATATTGATTCTTTTGAATTATATGATAATATATACATCTATTATAACTTCATAATCTCAATCGTTTGAATGACTTCTACCCGCGAGTTACACATGAATAAAATTAAATATAATATATGGTTTAATATTGTTTATAGTTGTTGTTATTGTTATTTTTTTTTAAATTTATTTGCTTAATGTTTTAATTTCTATCATTGATAATTATTTAAAACATCAAACATTATTTTTTAATTTTAAAGGTAACAATATAATCATTTATATATAATTATTTTTAGTTATTGTTATTGTAAGTTATTTTAAGCTACTTATTTGGAAACTTTTAACGATTATAAAAATACAATTACGAAATATTTTAGTTAGATTGAGATTACAATTTAGTTTTTTTGCATTTATCAGTATGATTTATCACTGTTAACTATTTACAAAATATTCTTTGGTTTTTTTAGTGGAATTGAAATTTATATTTAAGTTGACATTGTAATGTGCAGAAAGACCTATATAGTTGAAGTCTTTACAAATATATGTTTTCTTTTTTAAATATAACAATAACGTTGTTGTTAAATTTGATATAATAATTCGTAAACTAAATTGATATAATATATTGATTATTTTGAATTATATGATAATATATATATCTATTATAACTTCATAATCTCAATCGTTTGAATGACTTTTACATGCGAGCTACACATGAATAAAATTAAATATAATATATGGTTTAATGTTGTTTATAATTGTTGTTATTGTTAATTAATTTTTTTTTTAAATTTTATTTGCTTAATGTTTTAATTTGTATCATTATAATTATTTAAAATATCAAAAATTATTTTTTGATTTTAAAGGTAACAATATAATCATTTATATAGAGTTATTTTTACTATTGTTATTGTAAGTTATTTTAAGCTACTTGTTTGAAAACTTTTAACGATTATAAAAATATCATTAGGAAATATTTTAGTTAAATTGATATTACAATTTAGTTTTTGCATTTATCACTATAATTTATTACTTTTAACTATTTACAAAATATTCTTTAGTTTTTTAAGTAGAACTGAAATTTATATTTAAGTTGATATTGGAATGTTATATTTATGTTCACAATTTAAGTATTTTGTCCAAACTGTTCAAAAGTTATAGCTTTAAACTGATAATGGTTTACATTTAACATCATATTAAATGTGATAAATTAAGTATAATATGTTAAAAATTAAAGACATAACTTTATAAGTAGAAATAAAAATATTATTTTAAAATTGAAATTTAGTTTATTTATGGTTACATTTTAGGTTTGGTATTTATTTAATCATATTAATCAACTTATAATCATTATTAGAAAGACACTACAATTTTTCACTTTTAACTATTTAAAAAATATTCTTTGGGTTGTTTAAGTTAAACAAAAATTTATATTTAAATTGACCTTGTAATGTTATATTTAAATTAATAATTTAAGTATTTTATACAAATTGCTTCAAAAATGTATCTTTAAAATGATAATGGTTTAAATCCAACAATATATTAAAACTAATAAATTAAGTATAATATGTTATAAGTTAAAAAACATACCTTTATTAGTAGAAGTAAAGATATTATTTTAATATTGAAATTTAGTTTATATATGATTACATTTTAGGTTTGATACTTATTTAACCTAATTAACCAAATTATAATTATTATTACAAAGAAATTGAAAAGTCATGGAAGTTTCAAATGAATGTGGTGAAAGGAAAAATAAATGGAGTTTCAAATGAATGTGGTGCAAGGAAAAATGCTTCCTTTATAAGTATATAATGATAATGATAATGATTCTATAGCCTTTCATTTAAACACTTTTATTAATCACAAAATTAATGTGTATTAATATGTAATTAAATTGTAATATTAATTACAATTTCAGTTACAAAAGAAAGAAATATTTGCAAGAAAGGTCCCTGAACTTTTCTTTTCTTTCTCTTAACCATTAAAGTTTTTTATTTACTTCTTCCAACGCCCATTTTCCAAAAAAAATTATTTTATTTTTTATTCTAATGGTATTAATTTAATGTAGTTAGAGTGTGAAATTTTAAATTAAAAATTTGAAATGAACAATCAATTATTAATTTAATGTAATTAGAAAGGTGGAATTTTAAAATTTAAATTTGAAATGGAGAATTAATAGGTTGACATGCGGCATGATAGGTTACATGTAATATTAATGAAGATGTCTAATATTTTGACACTTGTCGATAGGAGAATAAAGTTATTCATTTATTAGAATAAAGAGATATGTATCCAATGTTATAACTAATTAGTATAACTTTGGGACTAATAACAGAGTCCTTTTTTTGGGTTACCCTCAAGAGCTAAAATAGCTCAAAATTAATTAGAGAGGTCAAAATAAATAGTTTATTAATTTATTATAGGTTAAAAATTAATTAGAAACTAGTTAAAATTATTTTGGATTTAAATTAAATGTGCAAAGGCTGAAGCATAATTGTTTAATAGTTAAGCTACATGAATATTATTGAACTCCAAGGAGGTGGGCGGTACAGTTCTAGAGGGCTTCTAGAAGGATTCCAAAATCTTTTAGATAGTTGATAAGGAAAAAGATTTAAATCATGATTAAATCTGTTTACTTAATTGATTTAAATTAGGTTTATCTGGAAAGTATCATAATTATATAAAGACCCATCTACGCCTTAGAAAATCTTATCATACTCTTCATAGAGTTGAGAATTTGGTTTTCCAACCTCTATTCCTCACACACACACACACACACTCTCTCTCCCTCCCTCCCTCCCCCTTTTTCTTTTTTTCTCCTTTTTAAAGTTATAGGATTTTAGTCTTTTGATTGTGAGCCATTAGATACATTCTACATTAGGTGCCAGACTTTCCAAGAGCAACTATGGAGATCGAAATCATTAAGTGTTCAAGTAACAAATTCGATTTTGTCAAAAGGTTAGTTAACCAATCCCCTTCTTTAGTTTATATTGCTAGTTTAGATTATACATTGTCATAATAGTATATCCTAGATATAGGGTGCGTATGCACTTTGGGTTTATTATAAATGCTGACATTATCTAAATTCCATGTATAGATGCTTTGTAAATCCATCAACTTACCCATCAGATCCTCTTCCCGATCAATCTTGCTTCAATACCTCCCTCTCTAAGTAAGTGCCATTCGTGAGAATGTTTTTCTATGTTCTTTATGATCACTTTGTAATCTGCCAAATTTCTTTTCATGATCGATACTTGTGGATCAATGAGTTACCTTGCATAGACTTTAACACCATTGTAAAAGGTTTGGATTTTTTGATGTGCATTTAAATCATGTTGTGGACAATTTAGCAATATGGTCTTATAATGGTCCCATGCCTCAAACAATGTCTTCCCTTCTATTATTGAAAAGTTAAGAATTATTGTTTTCATCTTGACAATTCGTGAAAGTGGGTTAAATTGTTTCAACAATTTAGTCGTACGGTCATCCCATGTTGTAATTGATCCTGCTGGTGATGATTTTACCCAACTTTTAACTATATCCTTCAAAGTTATTTGTAAAACTCACAGAATTATTGCATCTCTTCATACTCCTGGAATGTTGAAGTAGTCCGCAATCTCCAAGACTTCATCAATGTGTTTGTTGTCATCTTCATGGTCCTTGCTAAAGAATGGTGTTTCTTTTAGCATATTTAAGAACTTCCCTTTTAATTCACAATTTGTTGTTGGCAAGATAATGAGTGGATCCAATCTTGGACCAGTGCCTTCTCGTGTCCTTATAACATACTCCTGCAAAGTGAGTGTGTCCGTCACATTTTCTTGATCTTCTTGGTCGCCTTCTGAATCGTGAAAGCTTCTGTCCAACAGGTGATCGTCTACTCGATCGACTTCTTTGTTGACTTCTTATTATCTTTTGTGCAATTCTTTTCTAGCTCTTTAATTAGGGAAGATAGACTAGAACTGAATAATAATATGTCACTAACCGATGCTAATAAAACAAAAACAAAAAAAAAATGTAAATTTGAACAAAACAAAAAATACAACTTGATCTGGAATCAACAATATTTGAGGCGCGATATGGTAGTTTTGTGTCATGAAAGTAGTGAATTCGGATAATATTTTAACTGGCTAAAAACAAAATACAAAACGTAATCAGCAGTTTGCACAATCAAATTAATCTGCTAAAATAAAACTATTCTCCAACAACTGCACCAAAAACTTGATGTGAGATTTTTATAAGTTTTAAATTTATAATACATTTATCTAACATTTCTTAACTAACACTCACCCAGATAGTAAACATGATTAGATTAATATAATTGTGGTAAATAAGGGTGTCGAACTCTCGAGGATTAGGTATGGGTAATAACATGTTAAAATAAATAAACTAAAATTAAAATTGTGTGTGTGGGGGGATGTTAATTTAATTCAAACTAACGAATAAATTTAGTTTAAAATACTGATTTTTGAATAACTTCCACTTAAACTTTAAAGTCATATATCCTATGGTGAACTTATGATAGTGCAATGAAATATTAATTATTTACCAATTATACTAAATTATGATTAATTACTGATTTTTATGATTAATAAGTATCTTATCTAATGTTCATCAAACTAGAAACCTATAAACTAACTAATTGTTTATAACTATTTATGATTAAATCAAAAGTTGCAAAACTAATGTGCTCTTATATGTTAAAGTTACCAATATTTACTACCTAAACCTAGTATTGGTTGAATCACTATTCTTTAATAGTTTAAAATAAAAAACATTTAGTTACAAGTCACAATAACCAGACTTGTTTTCAAAACTATATTCAACTCAATTATAAACAATAAAAAACTGAAAGTTTGACAAATAAGGTAAACGATTTGATCAAAAAGTGATTTTCTATCATGTTAATGACTTCAAAATGAACTAATCTAGTTCATCTATATTTAAGTTGAAGAGAAGGTATTTAGCCTCTCATGTTTATAGAAAAATGACATAAACAAATAATAATAATGCTAAACATTGCAAATCTAATATTATTCTTCTTGATTTCTTCCACAATCCTTTTCTAGATCACCTCTACAACTTCATCTTCCTGAATTAATCCTTTCTTTTGCATCGCTAATCTCCATCTTCGTGTCGCTAAACCCATTTTGTATGATATCTTCAATTTTCTTTCTAATATATTCCATTTTAGTTCATTTTTCATTCTTTAGTGCTTATCTCTGGATTTTGGGCTTGATTATCAAATATGAACATTTTTAGATCATATTTATCATTATCTTACAATTATTCATTTAAAATACTAATATAATTAATCATATTTAATGACTAATTTAGCAATATTATTCAACACTTAGCACCCTGATTCACAAGTGTGGACAAGTCATTATCACTATCTATTAAGAATATAATCTATCATAGTAAAAATGCTAATTAAAAAACAATGACAAAAAAACTACAAATGCATAACAATGAATCATATAAGCATTCAAATAAGTAACTCTACCCTAAAACAATCATCAAATAAGAACATTAAGTAAGGTTAAGTAAAAAATTCTAAGCATTTATATTTCTAATCATACATAGTGTTTTAGCGTTGTAATTGTAACGCTCATAAGTTAGGGTTAGATAATTTAAGTGATTATAATAAATAAATTTTCATTTTACTAAATAATTAAATAGTATAATTGTTAGTCGTAAACGCTACAGACTATAAAGACTTCTTTAATGTTTTTGATAGAAGATTATTTAGGATAAATAATATTGATAAAAGTTGTAGCAGTCGCGATTAAGATTTTATGGGTATAAAGAATGCTTAAATTTGACTTTATATGAAGAAGTTATGATCTTTCAAAGTTTTGAGTTTGGCCCTATACAGCAAAGTGTATCGTAAAATATGAATCGGAGATAGATTGCTTATTAGCCTAAGTGGTCTAAATAAAAGTCCTAGTAATCATAATTCCAAGAGCAAGCGTATAAAGGGCTTGTTCGGAAAAACTAACAGGTAACGCATATAAAGCGTATAAAATTCTAAGCATTTATATTTCTAATCATACATAGTGTTTTAGCATTGTAATTGTAACGCTCATAAGTTAGGGTTAGATAATTTAAGTGATTATAATAAATAAATTTTCATTTTACTAAATAATTAAATAGTATAATTGTTAGTCGTAAACGCTACAGACTATAAAGACTTCTTTAATGTTTTTGATAGAAGATTATTTAGGATAAATAATATTGATAAAAGTTGTAGCAGTCGCGATTAAGATTTTATGGGTATAAAGAATGCTTAAATTTGACTTTATATGAAGAAGTTATGATCTTTCAAAGTTTTGAGTTTGGCCCTATACAGCAAAGTGTATCGTAAAATATGAATCGGAGATAGATTGCTTATTAGCCTAAGTGGTCTAAATAAAAGTCCTAGTAATCATAATTCCAAGAGCAAGCGTATAAAGGGCTTGTTCGGAAAAACTAACAGGTAGCGGATACCTGGTAGCGTTTTGTTAAACGCTACATGAGATGACTTTTGGATTTTGAACATTTTGTTTAAACTAAACTCTAGAAACTTGTATTGCTAAACGAGGAATTCTATTCAAAACGGAGTTTTATGTCAAACATTAGAAACTAGAAGCTCTCAAACACTCCTAAACGTTCTGTTCTAAACATGCCCAAAGAACGCCTAAATCTAACTTTGTATGAGTAAGTTATGATTTTTTAAAGTTTCGGTGTAGCAATATGGAACATAGAAATCAAACTTAAAATCGGTTAAGTGTTAGCCAAAACAATGTAAACGAGAGCTGGAGATCTCGTAAATAAGATTACATCGGTATAGAAAATGTCGATAACGGAGTTCATATGAAAGAGTTATGATTTTTACACAAATTTTAATATTAAAAGCTCTATAAAACAATGAATTTAAAATATATTGAGAATTAGTTGTTAGGATCTAAAGGAAAGTTGCAGTAGTTTGAAATTCTTACGCGTAGATATAAAGAACGTCGAAAATGAAGCTCATATGTGAAAGTTGTTATCACACATTTTCCTTTACTGAAACTTGTTATCACATATTTTCTCTAGAAACTTCCCATTTTTATCAATATGGTATTCACTAAGCTAAATCTTCTCGGTCTAAGTTGTCAATTTTATTTTGATTCTTTATAATCAAAATCATCTAAGTTATCTATAAATTTTGTTTATTTTATTTTGATTCTTTATAATCAAAATCATTGAAGTTATCTATAAATTTTTATTTATCTGTTCTCTTTACTTTTTTTATTTATTTATTTTTGTTTTTTAACTAAATTTTTAAATAATCCCAAAAATAGGATGTTCAAGATCATCATGCAAAATTGGTTTTGATGAACAAAAGCACGAAAATAATGATTTTTGTAAGATTTTCTAAAAAGTTATACCGTTAAATGATATCAATAGTTAGGGTTTAATTAAAAGTAAAAACCAAGATAGTTATTTTATTTTATAGTTTCTTCCGAATGTTGAAACATGTGAACAAAATTAAACTTTAAAAATAACATAGACAACAAATATTAAACAAAAACTTAATATCTTAACCATTAGATCATTTATAAGAAAATCTAAATATGAAATTCTAAACATTTAAAAGTTTGAATTTATAAAAAAATTAGAAAAATATTGAGTTATTAAAATTAATGTTTTTTTTTAATTTAAACAAATAATTTAGATAAATAAAAAAAAAAACTAATAAAATTTTAATTTAAAATTTTTAAAATTAAAAGGAAAGTTAATTAATGAAATTGATATGCATTTATTATTATATTTATTATAATTACATTTAAATATTATGTGAAATTTGATTAAAAAACACACACACAAAATGCCATGTAACATAATACATAAGACGACGACAAATGACAAAATTATTTTTATTTATTAGGAAGGATTAGAAAAATATTGAATTATTAAAATTAATATGTTTTTTCTTTTTTAAATTTAAACAAATAATTTAGATAAATAAATAAAAGAAAGTAATAAGGTTTTAATTTAGATATTTTAAAACTAAAAGGAAAGTCAATTAATGGAATTGATATACATTTATTATTACATTTATTATAATTATACTTAAATATTATGGGAATTTGATAAAATGAAAAAGAAAACACAAAATATCATATGAAAAAAATTTAATACCACAAAATGATATACGATCAAATCAATAAAAATGTAACATACGACAAAAATATTTTTATTAATTAGAATAGATTTCTAACAAACATTTTATTCCATTCAATATGATTCCTAATAAAAATATTATAAATAAACAAATAAAATGCAAACAGTAAGTAAACAATAATCTAGGTAAAGATGATAGTGAAAGTTTTATATATTTTTGAAAAAGTAATGTTTTCAATTTTAAACAAAAACATTAAAAAACATATATTATCAAACTAAGAATAAAGGTCAAAAAATCCAGCAAACAAAGCAAGAAAAACTTTATATTATCCCTTTATTCTCTAGTCCACTTATCAAAAAAGAGTCATATTTTTCTTAATCGTCTCTCCAAAAAATCATTCAACTTCATTAAAGACAGAATAAACTAGGTATTAAGTATGATTAACTTGTAAAAGAAGAGTCATGCCACCGACGTGGTTTCAAAGACTATGTATGTACAGGGCCGATCCAAGACAATTTGAGACTCGAGACAAAACACAAAAATGGGTCCCTTTCATATATATATATATATATATATATATATATATATATATATATATATATTAACTCCGAACAAACAACGAAGTAGAGAAAACTCAGAAACGAACTGTATATAAAAAGATTTTTGCACCTTTATTATAAAGATATACATCACCAAAACTTACCCTTCAACGAAGTAGTGAAGGATTTATATCTTTAAACGGTGACTACGACCAAACAAAATGAAATGTAAAACTAAATCTAAAAAGTCAAACTCAAAACTCTTTTTTTGAAGAAAAAAAAAGAGATACAAATATACAAACATCAAGTAGAAAGACAGAACTTATAACACAAGATAAACAAAATCGACTTCAAAAGAAAACTTTGTTCTATCTTAACCACACAAAAAAACACATACTTATACCGTTAGTTTCGCTCTCCCACACGATTTCGTTGAGATAGAAGCCCATCTCACACTCTAAGAACTAAAAAAACAACCAATAATGAGAACAAAACGATGAAAAGAAAAGAAAAGTAGCTGCTATTTCTTGCATTTAATCGGAAACATAAACGAAATTTGGGTAATTAAATATAGAAACTAACCACACTGTCCAAGGTAATCTACATCATTCATTGCATCGGATGATTAGGTCTCATCCATAACCAGAACAAATAAATAAATAAATAAAAATTGAAGTTTGATTTCCAATTGAATTTCAATCTAAAATAGATAAAAATAAAAATTTTTATTATTTATTTGTTGGATTTCAGAAAGAACATAAGAAAAAAATAACATGCTCTTTTTTATGTTTATGGAAAATATAGAAATACTTTGATAGTTAAGTGACTGTATTATTCATATATCAATATAAAGTGATCGTCCAGTGAGTAAAGCAATTTTTTTCAATTTTTGACTTAAAATAATACACAAGTGACTAAATCATTAAATTGGTAACTGGTTGTCCGTATTTTGATCTAAACTAAATATCAAAAGCTATACAAAATTAGTAGATTCCTAGTTATCATAACTTCCTTTACAACAATCTTCCGTGACTTCTTTCATTTTCCTATAAGTTTCCGACAGCATATAATAATATAATATTAAATTAGGGATAAAATTTTTTAAGATTAAGTTGTTAACATATATCAATAAATTATGTTTGCGTTACCTGTTCATCTCCTTTCGGGCCTTCAAAGAGTCCAGGGTCCAGTGATAGATCCATAAATATAATATCTTCACTTGAAAACACAAAATTGTTGTTTTGTATTTCAGAAAAAAAAAAATCACTTAAACCCTGTTTCTTTTTTATTCCATTTTTTTGTGTTGTCTAGATAAAATTTTTTCCAAATATATGATATCAAAAAAGTATTAAAAAAAGACAATTCCACACTTACATAAACAGAATGAAGAAATAAATTATAAATTACAAAATTATAAAACGTTTTGTCCATGCGCTATATGTCAAAAGTTATGGATGATAATCCAAATATGGTTCCTACTCCCTAAAGCTTTATCTGTGTTGCATGTTTTGTCCCTAGCACATACAATGTTAAAATTGCATTTGTTAAGTGGAGTCAATATGCCTTGTACACAAGGCCATTTTTGTCATTTTATTATTCTTGCTCGTATATCCATCTAAGTACAATCAAATGATGTGAGTACAATGAATATTTCTATTAGATGGCCATACGGGGAGAAGGGGGACGAAATTGCCCTTGTGGCTTGTGTGGAAGACATATGATTGCAGTTTATAGAGGCAGAATTAACAGTATATGTGTTAGGTACAAAAAGAAAAACTACGTTTTAGGGACCATTTGTGCAACAAATCAAATAGTTGGAGTAAACCCATAACTTTATAAAAAGTTGTCACTTAATGGGAAAAGTTGGTGTCTATGACTTTCAATAATAACCCTTTCTTTTTACATTAACTCAAAAGAAGCATATCCACATATAGCTTACTCAATTAAGTCGTTTGGCCAGTTGACTTATTTTCCCCATTAAGTTTATTAAGTAAAAGAATAATAATAATATAAAATCAAGCATTACCAGTATTGATCCTTGAAAGTGTAAAATCGATGCCACAAGTTCATGTGTCTTGACATGCATTTTCTTCCCATGAAGAATGAACTCCAACGTTTTACAACATTTTCGGCTCAACAGAATATCCCCCTATAATATGTACAAAGTAGGGTTTACAAAAAGTTAAACAGGTAATAAAAAATAATCAAAGAATATATTATGATTATGCAAGGTTGTAAAAATCGTTCGGCGGTCGATTGACGATAAACAATTAATCAGATTCGGCAAAGATTAATCGGCGATTAATTAAGGATCCTAAATTATTAATAAAACTATTTAAAAAATTAATATTTCCTAAAAATTAAGCATTTGGAAAATTTGAATTTTAAAACTTTGAAATTTTAAATATTTTAGTATAATATTTTAAAATTTGAAAGCTTGAAAATTTAAATTTTAAAATTTTGGTGTAATATTTAAAAATTATTTTTTTTGTGAATTTTTTAAATACTTCCCGCCTATGACTGCCGATGACCGCCAAGGACCGCCAAGCCCGAATTTGACCGATTTTGACCAATTTCCACCTAGCATCCTAGTCGTAATCAGTACGAGGCCACCAAATGATTAATCGTCAATTAATCGGTCTCCAAGGCCGATTTCTACAACACTGCGATTATGAAAGATGCCTAACCAGTGCAAATCCCTGTGTTCAAACTCAAATGCAACTTCTGGCACTGCCAAAGCAACATTAACCTGGATACATAATGAATTGTCCATTAGAACAATAGTACATTTCCAAATAAAATTAACTTTAAACTATAATGGTGTTGTAAGGAAAAATGAAAGTAAAATATATAAATAATAAAGCAATCTAGAATAGTAGAATGTTGTAATGAGAAGAAATGAAAGTAATAACATACTTGAAGTAGGAAACTTTGAGCCTCACTGAAGCTCAGAAGCACAACAGATCCGATCATCCATGTTTTTATCACCTCTCTTTCTCCTAGAATAAAAGACATAAGGAATTTACATATAGACAAAAGTTAGAAAATTTCAATATTTTGTATTCGGAATCGAAATTTATTTGTTTGTATGGTAGAACAACCACGAAATGTTACCTTCTTGATATAATAATCCATGCTATTATCCCATCCAGAAGCCAAATAGTGCGGGGGTGAGCGAGTGCGAAGATTGGCACCACCGTTCTCTGCCAATCTATGTTCATGCACAATCGCCATGGTGTAAGGTGATTCGCCACATGAAGCTGTTTCAAACACATTTTTTCGGGCAAAACTACCATTACTAACAACACCTTGCTTCCTACTGTCACCAACCTCTACAGGGGAATATCAAGAACCATCTATACATTTGGTAAAAAGATTGAATCAAAGGCATGGATACTTAATTTGTGATATGTAATATAGAAAAGATTATAGATTTGATCCAAGTAATGATTTATGCCAAGAATGAATTGTGTTCCACCTCCTGCGATTTGGTACAGGAACCGCATCCACTAAAAAAACCAATGAAAGGGTGAATTATACAAAAACTGTTAAAAAAACCAATGAAAGCCTCACTAATAGAAAGCAATCAAAGGGTAGATCATACCTAGTATCGACTTTGTAATCTGTCCAGTCTTCATACCAGTCAAACAAAAAAGTTATCGTTTTACAACAAATCATTACACATTAAAGAAACGATATTAGAGAAACGATAAGCTGTTCTCATCACCATGTTTCAAATGACTTCGATGTTCTAACGTAAATCAATTATTCCAGCTGGTTTTATCATTTATGAGAATTATGATCATACGTAATCCATAACTCATAAATGGCCTATTTAACAACCATCAGATTCGAGTTTTTGAGCATACTGTAAATAGAATGATAGGAAAGTTCTACCAACATGTGGATGAGCATTACATATTAGGTGGTTGAATGTGGTGGCACTATCCCATATAGTAGCACCCTGCCTGTGGACTGTAGCTAAGCAGGTTCATTAGTGGATCTATTTTTTGGATGAACTGAGCTTTCCATAATGAGTTATCAGTCCATTTATTGATGAATTTGAAAAAAAAAATCAAAATCAATGACTTTAAACATTGAAAATTACAAAATAAAGCACAAACGAAAAGTCACATGAAGCAGGTGATTGTTTCTTTAACCAACAAAATCAAATCATATATATTTATAAATCCAAAAAGTCAAATGCTAACCTAATAGGTTTTCACCTTCTAATTAGGTACAACAATAGAGAACACAAAAAGAGAAATTATCAAATAATGTACATCAATAGAGAAAACAAAAGGATCCATTTTTAGATGGTTGAATAAAGTACATTTGGAGGGAGATTAAGAACATGAAGACATATTTTCCCTGGTGAGTGGCTTAAGCAGGTGAGACAACATGAGAGAATTTGTTTTCTTCAACTTACCAATCACTCAATAATGTCTTAACAACTTAAAGTTGCACATACAAAATGTAACACCCAAAGTTTTGAAGGCCAAGAAAGGAAAGAAAAGCCCTAATTTTTAAGCGTAGACTCGGCGAGTCCAAGGAGGGACTCGACGAGTCCGAGCGGGATCCGGGTCGAGGAGTAAGCGACCGACTCGGCGAGTCGGCCAAGGTGACTCGGCGAGTCTGGTCTGAACGGGGAAAACCCTAATCCCGGGATTTGTACCCTATTTAAAGGGTGTTATGTCCCTCCCTCGGCCCCCATATCGCGCAAGGAAAGAAGGGGTGAACCCCTATGTTGCAGTACTCGGAGAATACCAGGAAGATTTTCGATTGAGTAAGTTGTGTTTCCAGGATGTTCAGGGGCGGGTTGCACCCGAGATTATTACCGATAAGGATTGGCATCAGTCTGAATGACTGAGCAGAAGGCCAACAAAGTTAGGCAGCTGGTGTTAGAATGGATAGTGGGGCATTGGAGGCAGATCGCCGGCAGTAGAGTATAGTAAACTTCGAGGATGAAGTTTAGTTTAAGTGGGGGAGAGTTGTAACACCCAAAGTTTTGAAGGCCAAGAAAGGAAAGAAAAGCCCTAATTTTTAAGGGTAGACTCGGCGAGTCCAAGCGGGATCCGGGTCGAGGAGTAAGTGACCGACTCGGCGAGTCGGCCAAGGTGACTCGGCGAGTCTAGTCTGAACGGGGAAAACCCTAATCCCGAGAGTTGTACCCTATTTAAAGGGTGTTATGTCCCTCCCTCAGCCCCCATATCACCCTAGAGAACCAGTGTGCCCTTGATTTCGTAAGAGCTTCCATTATTTGAGAGATAAAGCTTGGAGGAAGGAACTTTGGGGAAAGGAACTTGAAGATCGAGTGGGTTGCTTCAAAGGAGGAGGTGTAGATCTGAGATCTACTTCAGTGGTATTCATCTTGGAGGTATCAAGCTGCTATTTTTCCCTTCTTTGCACCTAGATCTAGTTGTGTATTTGGGTATTCATGGCATTAGAGTGACCTTTCGAGCTAGGGGTTCGAATCTGAGGTTGTTACCTCAGATCCATGCTTATTTTGATCTAAAACCCCGTAAAGTATCAGCCCTTGAATTGATTTTGAAGCCCCTTGGCCTTAAACCCTAGTTTATGGCATATTTTGCCTAGATCTCCTTCTCTACATGTAAAGTTTGCAACTTTACGTGTGGAATAGGCTTGGGATGGGTAGATCTACAACTTGGAGTCCATGCATGACTCAAAAGTCCTCTGCATGTAAGGAGAACTGAAGGGACTCGGCGAGTCCTTTGAGTGGACTCGGCGAGTAGCTTGAAGTTGTGGAGAAACTCGATGAGTGGGATGAACAACTCGTCGAGTCGTATGAAGATTTCCTTGTACTCGGCGAGTCTGTTCTTGGACTCGGCGAGTCAGGTCGCGAAACCCCAAACCCTTCGAGTTGAGACTCGAATCAGTGAGTCGGGTGGAGACTCAGTGAGTTGGACAGGCCAGGACTCAGAAATCAGTAGACTCGGCGAGTCGAGTTGCGAATGGAAGGAATCTGATCATTTTGAACTCGGCGAGTCAGTAGGGTGACTCGGCGAGTAGGGTTGACCTGGAAGGTTGATTTTGACCAGGACTTTGACCTTGGACCAGGGTTGACTTGGTTATCTTTCAGGGGTCAGTTAGACTCAGTGTTGCATTGGTATTGGTAGTTCGGGGAGCAAGGGGAGCAGGAGTTCCGTGAGTTGTCGGGCAGCAACTAGTGAGATCATCAGCAAGTTCAGCCAGTGCAGGTGAGTTTCCCTTTGTGTGAATGGGTCTAAGGCCACAATGCCGGCCCATGTAGTTATGAGTAGAAGACCCGGGGGTTAGCCCTAGGCACAATATGCTAGTATGATTTTCAGGACGAGGTCCAGTAATAGCGGGCGGGTGCCCAAAGAATTGTTTATATGATAGTTTATACTTGTTGTCTGTGTGATACATGTATGTGCCTGGTAGGGAGGTGAGTGTGGGCGAGGTCCCGTATCTCACCAATAGCAGAGTGTGGATGGGTTTCCATATCTCATTAGTAGCAGAATAGGGGCGAGGCCCAAACTAGAACAGGAGTGAGAGTGGGCTAGGCCCGTACCTCACTACCATTAGGAGCGTGGATGGGGTCCCATGACTCATCAGTAGCAGGACATGGGCGAGGCCCAGGATAGGTGAGCCCTTCGGACAGAACCGGTTGCATGTGTTAGTTATGTGTTGTGAAATGTTTATGTGATATTACTTGTGACAGGCGAGGCCTAAGTAAAACAGATCTGTATCCGAGCGGGGCTCGAAGCCAGGCGGGGCCTGGAGCGGTGGGGCCGTTGAGGCGGGCGGGGCCCAAGGTAGGGGGCGAGGCCCAAGATGGAGGGCATGGCCCAATATGTGCAGTATGTGGTTATGTATGGTATGTGGTAGGGTGGGGAACTCACTAAGCTTCGTGCTTACGGTTTTCAGTTTTGGTTTCAGGTACTTCCGGTAGCGGAGGGAAGAGCTCGGGGTGATCGCATGGCACACACCATAGATTAGACAGCTTGGGAATGTTTACTCTGATAATAAACATGTGTTTTGAAAACTTATACTCATATTATGTTTTGGAAATGATGATTTTACTTTGAGTAGTGAATTATTAAAAGAAATTTTTAGTCTTAAATTTTGGGTCGTTACAAGTTGGTATCAGAGCCTTGGTTTGAGGGATTCAGACATGCTCTCGGGTGTGTCTGAACTCAAACTGAGGAATTGGTAAGGAAGTTTTCAAAATGGAAAGACAGTTTTGTAAAAAGAGTTTTGAGAAAGAAAAGGGTTTTAGAAAAGTAAAAAGAATTCAGAAAGAATAGAACTTTGACAAAAGAAAAGAGGTGTGGTGCATGCAATCAACCGAGCTCAAGTAAGTAACCCAAAATACCCATACGAGTTTATGATTTGATTATTAGTTAATAGGACAACATGCTAGATTAGGACTAAGGATCTAGGGAGGATGCCTTATGTGCCTATTATATGTGCTTTTGATCTGCATGATAGTGCTGAATAGTCAGTAGTAGGATAGCCTGATTAGGTTATGCCTGAGTTTATGAGTTGTATTGCATGCTAGTTAAGATTCTTGCTATGTGGATATGATTGCTTGAGTATGTTATGGTTAGACTTTCCCTTGTCTGAATGCTGCTTGCTTTGTGCATTGTGGGATTCTAAGTGATGGGAGTTAACCATTAGGTGGATACGTCACGTCGCATGTGATCAGGGTTGAATAATCTCAGAGTGTTGGATTTGGTCCTATTACGCAGCTCTTGTTTGAGTCCAACCGTCGTAGGAACGAGTCTTTTACTTGAAGGATTATCTGAGCCTCGTCACATGGGATGGTATCCAAGTAATGGCTAACTGGCATTGCATGGAGGCCTTCAGCAGCTGAGGACTGGTTTAAGTTGAATCAGAGGTTTCCCTAGGGTAAGCCTAGGATGAGGTAGTGCTGGGAGCAGTAGTAGTAGAAAAGGGACCTGGTGGAGTCAAAGCAGTTCTTGAGGAAAGTACGGATAGATGTGGAAGGTAGTATGGGCCCGTACTACTGAAAGCAGAGGATCCATACTCGATTCGGGAAAGGCCGAGACAAGATCGGGAACCTGGTAGTGAGTATGTTTGGTCTCGCGGCAGTGAGGAGTATTCTGATAATGGTTATGTTATATGTTTCAGTATGGTGACATTGCAAGAGGGACCATCGGGTGGATCAAGCGCCGGAGAGGGTGTCACACCCCCAAACCAAGGATGGCGGAAACGTCCGGGGGTGGAGGACTTCATGTAGAGTATCACAAAAACGAGTATAATAGTGCTCAAAGTAAATACAACCATCATAAATATAATTGAAAAAGTTACATCAAAGTACATGTTTACATGATTCACATCAATTACATTATGATACAAAATGAACTGTTTGACGATTTATCGTCCCATCCTCAAAACGTTGTTGATTTCCTGTTTTCACTGAATTCCTGAGAATACAAGTAGTTTTAAAAAAGTGTCAACACAAAAGTTGGTGATTTCATAAGAGATTTCGTTAGAAAAGTAAACCGTTTTCCTTGTAAAAGCGTTAGAATATGTATCCAGAAAATCCGATATTTTCTTTAAAATCTGTGTAATGGAGTCTTATGACCGAAGACCAAAATGTATAAGTAACCTTTCTTACTAATAGAAAATGTTATGTGTTTAAATGGACATGGACGCGTTTGAATTAAATGAAATTTCCGTATGTTCTTATGTTTGTTAATACTTTATGTATATGTAGTCCTAAATCCGAGGACCGAGAAATAACAAGTATTGGCCATACTTAAAGGTATAAATGTGGTTTCAAATGATGTGTAGTCATAATTACCAAAACCGAAAGTGTACAGTAATATCTGTACTCATTGAGATAAAAATTGATTTTAAATCGACATAAAACCCATTTAGGTTTTATAAATAAAATCCCGTAAACTTTATGGATTGTTATATCCCTATGTGAGTCGCTATAATCATACTATGACTATGTGAACCTGCCACGACGTTTCTCAGGCGTCGCGAAAATTGAAATGACATTTGTCACCCGTAGACCTGCAGGTCCCACTGTAGCTAGCAACAAGGTGTGGGGTGTCAAACCAAATATAGATCTATATACAAGTATCACGTTCTCCCTCCAGGAGATTCTGATTATAACTACCAGGAATTATATCCCACACTCGGACGTACGGGGAGAGAATGTCTCACAATTTAGGTTAACAAGTTTACGTGAAATGTGTGTGAATATAAATGATCATAAACTATACCTATTATAGTTTATCTAAAACGTTTGTAATATGTAAGAACTCTTTTGTGGAAATGCATTAATGTTATGAATCCATTAAACTATACTTTTTATAGTTTATTATACGTGTTCTAAAATTAATGTATAATATTTATCCTGAATGACTTAGTTTCAGTTCATGATGATAAACTAACAAAGAAACATATTCAATAATTAGAACTTATGATTATACACTTTGCTCAACAGAATACAAAGTGTTATGATATTTATATGCTGTTGGCTAACTTTAGCCATTCTGCACTGTATTGGAAAAATCATAGAAAAATCATACGAAGTCGAAAACTAGATTCGTAAATTCTGAGAGTTCACAAACTGTGTGTAGTTTACTCATAATTTTTATCACGATTTTTAATGACCTCAAACTTTGGTGAATAAGTCCAAAATCACAGACTGATCCGGATTGTTGTTTGAAATGATAGGCAGTTTTGTAAAAATCACCATTAATTGTAGCAAAATCGTATGGAGATGTGCAAGTAGTCATTTTAAAGCTAAGAACTTGAACTATTTTCACATTATACTGTTTTGAAAACAAAAATGTTTAAGTTGCCCAAAACAGTCCGTGAATGGAGTTGAACTTTTTTGATGAAGGCTGTTAGAAAAACTTACTTAAGTTCTTGGTGTTTTAACTTGTATTCCCCCCCTAAAAACTTGAGAAAACATGAAAATGTAGGGGTATGAAATCAACTTGAGTGATTTCAGTAGATAAGTGTTGAAGAAGAGAAGTGTTCAACCCAAAAACACTTGAAGAATCACTTGAAGATTCGAAGCTCTAACATCATAGTTATGGAGTTTGTGTAAGCAATCAATGATTTGAGTAGAATGAAGTGCAATAATCATAAGGAGAATGGATTATGCTTACCAAATGTGGATGAAAAACCCAAGATTAGCTCTTGAATCTCGAATTTATAGAGAGAGGAAGTGAGTGAGGAAAGAGTTTGATCTTCTTGGTGAAATGAGAGAAAATGGGAGAAATGAGGAGAGAGGATGAATGTCCAGCTCTCAAAAACGTGGGAAAGAGTGATAATTGAGTGGAAAGGACCTTGATGTGACCTAGGTAAGGTGGGGAGGTGTGGCTGGTCATAGAGTGGGTGTGGGAGTGGTTGTTTGTGTCATAAGGTAAAGCAAAGTCAACACTCCACCTCTTTGTACTTTACCCACTAGCTTTTATTATTTAAATAAATATTTTTATGAATATATGATTAAATTGTGAATATTTAGGGTTTATTATGTTAAAATATGATTTTGGGTGAAAATCCCACGTTAAAATAATTAAAAACGGGCCTTAAACGCAAAACTACGCGAAAACCGGGAGAAAAAGAGTTTCCAGCTAGACCTCTTGGTCCTAGGCCGAGATTCGGTCCTTTCTGATGCCGAGCAGGAGCAAGAAGCGAAAGGAGGGAACCGGAAGTGAGAGGCGAAGGCGAAAGGTTCGGTCCGAAGTCATGAAACGAAATAGGCCGAAGGGGGTCAGACCCGAAATGGACCGAAATGAACAGTACCTTCGGGTTCAGGTGGTGCGCGAGGTTCGGTCCTGAGAGGACCTTTCGGGTTCGGTTCTTCCTGGGCGAGGTTCGGCCCTGAGAGGACCTTCGGGTTCGGTTCCTTTGAGCGAGGTTCGGGTTCGGTTCCTTTAAGCGAGGTTCGGGTTCGGTTCCTTTAAGCGAGGTTCGATTCTTCTTGGGTGAGGTTCGGCCTTGAGAGGACCTTCGGCTCAGGAGGGTTCGGGTCTTCTTGGTTTCGGTCCCTAAGAGGACTTTCGGGTCCTAAGAGGTTTCGCCCCTAATAAGAGAGTTTCAGGTCCTTAAGCCTATTTTACTCGTTTTTACCCCGTTTTAAGCTGTTTTTGACCCGGTTAAGGGTCGGGATGGCCCGAAAGACTGTAAAAAGTTACAGAAATTTTTGAGAGAGATTTGGGAGAGATTTCTCATACTTGGAGAGATTTGACATTCTTGGAGAGATTTCTCATACAAAGAGATATTTGAGAGAGGTTTCATATACTTGGAGAGAATTGGGAGAGATTTGACATTCTTGGAGAGATTTCTCATACAAAAAGATATTTGAGAGAGATTTCACATACTTGGAGAGATTTAGGAGAGATTTGATATAGAGAGAGATAAAGTGAAAACGATTGAGAGAGGTTCCATGTGTGACAATTGTGAGTGTCCGGCTTCGCAATGCAAGGTTTGTAAACCCTGTTAAGCCTTGTTTAAGGATCTTACACGCTCTCGATGAGTATGCAACATTGTTTTATCGGTTTGGCTCGCCATGTACCACAGTTTTAGGTTAAGGAGATCTAGATGTTCGCACTTTTTGATTTATGATCTCTCATTAGAATAGGGAGTTGTTTAGTGAATACATAACGTGAGCCCTAAAACGCAAGGGTTAGGTGAGTTGACCGGTTTGACCTATTGACTTTATTTGACTTTGAATTGACCAGAAATTGACGGTTGTCACATCATCCCCCCGTTAGAGGGAATTTCGTCCCAAAATTTGAATTTAGGCAAGGAGTAGGCATGAACAATCGAGCCAAGAAGTGAGGATACTTCCTAATCGACTGACTCTCGCGTTCCCATGTGACTCTAGGTCCTTGGTTAGTATTCCAGCGAACTTTCACTAATGGGAAGTGGCGTTGTTTCGTCCGCTTGACCTCTCGGTCCATGGTCACTATGGTTCTTCCACGAAGGTGAGGCTCTTGTGGAACTCGATCTCGTCGAGGGGAATTGCAAGAGTCTCGTCGGATAGATACTTCCGTAAGTTCGGGACGTGTCGTGTAGAATGTACTTTACCAAGTTCGTGGGAGTAAATTGAAGTAGCGAGTTATAGGGTTGATTCTGACAGAATCTCGGAAGGCATAATTATCTGGGGTATTGGTTTTCCATGTTTTCCGAAGCGTACTAAGCCTTCCTAGAGTGAGTGTTTCCAGAGGAATTTGGTCTGTTATACTGGAGTTCTAAAGGTTTCTCCCTCTTGCTTCTCTTCCTGTTAAGGGTTGCTCCCTTTAGGGTCAAAGTTGGGAGGGGGTCCGTATTTTAAGAGAAGTTCCAAAAGAATTAAGACGGTAGGTCAGCGAGACCCAAAATTTTGGCGTATTCTTGCTAACGCCTTTAGTGCTGATTGTTTCTCAACGGTTTTGATCAATTAAAAGGGTCCTTATGAATTTCCACCTTGATAATGATGTGTCTTGAGAATTAGACTCCTTAATTCCAAAACTCATATCTAGAGAACTTCGGGTAATACTTCTCTGATCGTATTGCTTTCGTGGTTTGTTGTAGCTGCTCTCCTTGGTTTCCTTCTTACTATGAGGGCAGATAAGTAAGGTATTTGTAATGACGATGATGAACTGATCCTAGTAAGAATGGCATATCCTATTTATTACGTTCATGAATCCTACGAGTGGGTTTGGTCCTATCCGAGGGTATCACTACGAACTTTCAGCGTCCGCATCGAAATTGGAGGATTGTTCTCGGACATCCTTCTTCAATACTCGTGAATGGTGATATTCAGATCTCAGGTCCAATTCCTGAAGGGTACCTCGTTCCTTGCGGTTGGTCGGCCTATTCGTCTACGCGAGGCAGATAGTAAAGGTTTCTATTGGAGATGTTGTCGGGGCCTCTGAACTCGATGGAATTATCAGCAATTTGCTTTTCTATTTGACGAATAAGACCAGAGTTTTCCAGGGTGAGAAGCTTGGTTCTTCAATTTCATTGTTGAGTAGTTCGACAGGTTTGACCTGACAGCTCTTGTAGCTCGGTAGGAAGCATGTGGGTTTGGTTTACGCGACTAGGCCTTTTTGAATGGTAGGACATTTACTCGTCCTTCTGGGCAACCTTAGCCCGAAGCTCATGGCAGGACCCGTACCATATCTGTCCCAAGCTTCTGTGCTTGAATCTTGTCTGCTACATGCGCGACATTCCCGAAGGTCTCCTGTAAATACATGTGATAAGGCTTCGGGAACTATAACACTCCTTTGGTGCGTGTTTTGGAGTTCCACAGCGAGAGATGACCCAAAGGTCCATGCTGGATGTTTATGAGAGACGATAGTTTCGATATTCGGGGGGTTAGGCGAAGGGCCCTTTTGTAGTCGTTTAATCGAAAAGATGAGGGCTATATCAATTAAAATTGGATAACGACAACAATATCTTTTTAGATAACATGAGATAAGTTGTATTCGAAAGAAGAGATCACTAGAGTGATAGAGTGTCCTGTATTTCTTTTCTGTGTGTTCCGTTTTGTTTGATGTTATGATTATTGTAGATGATTCATACCACAGTGTCTAGCACTGGTAGTGGGTGTGTTTTCGATAGCCAATAATGATACTTGATATCATGATTCCTGACAGGTCTCCTTACGATCAAGCGGTATATGATCGTTGTATGTAAATTGATATCGTGAAATCGTCGAGTGGGTGACTCTACTCAACCCCTAATACTAGACATGGAATCAGAGTCAGGATGGAATTATTTGTTTCAAGAATTTAGTATTTTGATTTTAATTAACCCCAATGTATGGACAAGGTCATCACAACTTACAGGTAATGATCCTAAGGTCATATATGAATGTCTTTGGTTTGATTTGTATGAGAGAGAATATTTTAGCTACTTTTTAGAGGGAAGGTTACTTTAGTAAGCGTACCAAATTCATTACAAACATATAGTACTTAAACGTTTTGTCGTTGGGAACATTACAAAATTCCTAACATGGTTCCCTTGCTGCTCCTGTTGGTGTGTTCATCACACTCCTCCTGTCCCTTCGTCATTCTTCTCAGTTGGACATTCTCTCTTGAAGTGTCCCGTTTCACCACATAGGTAGCATACTGGGCCTACCTTGGTGCAGGTGATTGAAGGGAGGTGATGGGCTGGGGCCCTACAGAAACGGATGGTATGCCCTTTCCTGTTGCAGTTTTTACATTGTAACTCCCGGAAAGCCCCATAGTGATGAAACCCACATTGGTTGCACTTTGGGAGTGATCCCTCATATGGTCTGGCCGGAATTTAGGTGGCAGACCCCATGGCTAGTGTCGAGGCATGTGTCATGATTGCTGTTGTAATGGTAGGGGCGGCCCTAGGTTGTTGTCTTTTAGTGTATCCTTGAGATTCGTGGCGCTCTTTCATGTTCCAAAACTTTCTCTTCTTGTTCGTAGGTTCGTGGCCTGAGGTATTTTCATTGGTAGGTACCCATTGGTGTTCTTGATTGTTACCACAATTTGTATTCTTAGTACCGCTTCCACCCCTACTGACGTTGTTAGCATTGAATTGCGCCATGACGTCTGTCACCGCTGCCGTGACTGCAGCCTGAAAAGTAGCAGCGTCTATCTGTAGTGTTGGCGCTTTGCTAGTTGGTTTGTTGCCTCTTGGTGAAGACATAGCTATGTTTCATGACGAAAAACGACTTCGTTAGTGGAAATGATTATCTTAAGTGCATCCTTACAATTTATATTTACGGATATAAATTTTTGCACATTACTGTACTATTCCTAGTGTTCCCACTAACGCTCCTGAGATGGAGTTATGGCAGTAGGTAGGAGTAGGTTTCATACGGACGTTAAGCTTTACTCCTCTTAGAATCATGTTTGTCCGAACACACTTGGCTGAGGAATTTTGATGGGATCCGGTGCATTAGTGCTGGAACGTTCGCACTCCATAGGTCTATGAAGAAGAAACTTCTCAACAAATGTTTAAAGGTGAGACGATAATGAGTTTTTAGAATGGCTATATGTCACGAGTTTTCTAACTAAGTTTATCTCATATCGATTTGTAACGTAATTCGGTTGTTGAGGGTGTTCTGAAAACAATTTATAACGAGGTTCTTTATATGGTAAACTCATGTATTTTAGTAGTTTTGTATCCAAGTGAAACTTTATACATGACCCAAGCTAGGTCCTTATCATGACATATTAATGTATGCTTAGTTATATAATTAAGGCTAGATAGACCTTCGAGTCTGTTAGGTACATCCTAAGCCCATCTTGTTAATATGACTTTAGTAATCATGGTTTTAGTGAAAATTTTGACCTCGATGCAGGTCTACTTCACATTTGTGCATGGGCGGGTTTTGATAGTAGATAGATTTCTCGATTAGTATGACCACTTAATTTGTAGTGCCGTGATTTTACTTACAATAGAGTAGCACCAGCGCATACTTATGAAGCTAATTTACCAGGTCTGGTGAGCGGTATGAACTCTACTTACGATGATCCATCCCTTGTGATGCCTGAGGCAAGGTCGATGCAGTTTTGTTGCCTTGCCAATCAACGCTTGGCTACAATCATCCTTTCTTTGAATGTTGTGTGTCCTACCCTATTACTCTCTTTCCTCTACACGAGTGGCGATAAGGTCCTAAAAAGAGAGTTGGTCTCGGGAATAGTAGTCGAATTCTGAGTCACGGGTACAAAAGATGACAGGGTCTGGAGTAGCATGCAGTTTTCTGAACTCGGATTGTAGTCTTCCTGTATTAATCCCCGATGATCGCGATCCGCCGGGTCTTTTCCGGGAGGGTTCTATCCGTCAGTCCCCCGTGGTTGAGGTCATAGCACCCTCTTTGGTCTCCACATGGTGGTTGTTGTCATTGTTGTCGACATTCAACCCTCGATCACGATTGCCCAACGGGTCACAGGTTCGATATAGTTGAAATGGTTCACGGAACCCTTGCTATGCATGGAGGATTGATTACCTCCGGTTCCGCTTATGATTCTTCTCATAACCATTCACCATTCCTCGAGTTCGGATTAGGAAAGTAAGGGTCATCCGGTAAGTAGGATTTTGCTATGTTGTATTTGCAAGAATAGGAGTGGAGGAGATAAGTACTATGTGTCTAACTCTATCATCAATTACTTATAGGGGGTGATCCTTATTAGTTACTTCTATAATGACATAGTGCATACTAATTACATATAACAAGATACGATAAACCTTTGAATAAGTGATCCCACTCTAGGTCCACATCCAAACAAGGAAAAGGAAGTAAAGTAATGACCACAAATTCTAAGTCTATAATTTCTAAGTTATATATAACCTTAAAGTATCCACTTAGGGACTATAGACCTATTATTAAGGATCTATTTAGTTTTCATATAAGTTATGATATTACAAAATACTCCCATAGTATTTTAAACTCTTGTTCTATTTTAATGTTCTCATTGTGGTAGTGTTGGTAAGTTTTTTAGACTTGTTTCCATATCACAACTATCCTTGGGCATGTGATAATCACTCCTCGGACCAGCATAGTTGATCAGGCTATGCCACTCCCAAGACTGCCCATACATCCCCAAGTTTACCTGTGATATCCAACAATCATTACTTTTGTTTTGTTCTAGAATGATGCTGACCTTAGTATGTATGTATGCATGTATACTTTTAATACGAAACTATTTATTTCTAAAAGTATAGTTGTATTGAAACTTTAAATCAGAGACTTAGTCCCAATGCATTTATAGTTTGTATATCTTATGTGGTTTGATATACTGAGTTCACTATAAACAATGCTCTGATACCAATCTGTCACACCCCCAAACCAAGGATGGCGGAAACGTTCGGGGGTGGAGGACTTCATGTAGAGTATCACAACAACGAGTATAATAGTGCTCAAAGTAAATACAACCATCATAAACATAATTGAAAAGGTTACATCAAAGTACATTTTTTACATGATTCACATCAATTACATTATGATACAAAATGAACTGTTTGACGATTTATCGTCCCATCCTCAAAACGTTGTTGATTTCCTGTTTTCACTGAATTCCTGAGAATACAAGTAGTTTTAAAAAAGTGTCAACACAAAGGTTGGTGAGTTCATAAGAGATTTCATTAGAAATGTAAACCGTTGTCCTTGTAAAAGCGTTAGAATATGTATCCAGAAAATCCGATATTTTCTTTAAAATCTGTGTAATGGAGTCTTATGACCGAAGACCAAAATGTATAAGTAACCTTTCTTACTAATAGAAAATGTTATGTGTTTAAATGGACATGGACGCGTTTGAATTAAATGAAATTTCCGTATGTTATTATGTTTGTTAATACTTTATGTATATGTAGTCCTAAATCCGAGGACCGAGAAATAACAAGTATTGGCCATACTTAAAGGTATAAATGTGGTTTCAAATGATGTGTAGTCATAATTACCAAAACCGAAAGTGTACAGTAATATCTGTACTCATTGAGATAAAAATTGATTTTAAATCGACAGAAAACCCATTTAGGTTTTATAAATAAAATCCCGTAAACTTTATGGATTGTTATATCCCTATGTGAGTCGCTATAATCATACTATGACTATGTGAACCTGCCACGACGTTTCTCAGGCGTCGCGAAAATTGAAATGACATTTGTCACCCGTAGACCTGCAGGTCCCACTGTAGCTAGCAGCAAGGTGTGGGGTGTTAAACCAAATATAGATCTATATACAAGTATCACGTTCTCCCTCCAGGAGATTCTGATTATAACTACCAGGAATTATATCCCACACTCGGACGTACGGGGAGAGAATGTCTCACAATTTAGGTTAACAAGTTTACGTGAAATGTGTGTGAATATAAATGATCATAAACTATACCTATTGTAGTTTATCTAAAACGTTTGTAATATGTAAGAACTCTTTTGTGGAAATGCATTAATGTTATGAATCCATTAAACTATACTTTTTATAGTTTATTATACGTGTTCTAAAATGAATGTATAATATTTATCCTGAATGACTTAGTTTCAGTTCATGATGATAAACTAACAAAGAAACACATTCAATAATTAGAACTTATGATTATACACTTTGCTCAACATAATACAAAGTGTTATGATATTTATATGCTGTTGGCTAACTTTAGCCATTCTGCACTGTATTGGAAAAATCATAGAAAAATCATACGAAGTCAAAAACTAGATTCGTAAATTCTGAGAGTTCACAAACTATGTCTAGTTTACTCATAATTTTTATCACGATTTTTAATGACCTCAAACTTTGGTGAATAAGTCCAAACTCACAGACTGATCCGGATTGTTGTTTGAAATGATAGGCAGTTTTGTAAAAATCACCATTAATTGTAGCAAAATCGTATGGAGATGTGCAAGTAGTCATTTTAAAGCTAAGAACTTGAACTATTTTCACATTATAATGTTTTGAAAACAAAAATGTTTAAGTTGCCCAAAACAGTCCGTGAATGGAGTCGAACTTGTTTGATGAAGGCTGTTAGAAAAACTTACTTAAGTTCTTGGTGTTTTAACTTGTATTCCCCCCCTAAAAACTTGAGAAAACATGAAAATGTAGGGGTATGAAATCAACTTGAGTGATTTCAGTAGATAAGTGTTGAAGAAGAGAAGTGTTCAACCCAAAAACACTTGAAGAATCACTTGAAGATTCGAAGCTCTAACATCATAGTTATGGAGTTTGTGTAAGCAATCAATGATTTGAGTAGAATGAAGTGCAATAATCATAAGGAGAATGGATTATGCTTACCAAATGTGGATGAAAAACCCAAGATCAGCCCTTGAATCTCGAATTTATAGAGAGAGGAAGTGAGTGAGGAAAGAGTTTGATCTTCTTGGTGAAATGAGAGAAAATGGGAGAAATGAGGAGAGAGGATGAATGTCCAGCTCTCAAAAATGTGGGAAAGAGTGATAATTGAGTGGAAAGGACCTTGATGTGACCTAGGTAAGGTGGGGAGGTGTGGCTGGTCATAGAGTGGGTGTGGGAGTGGTTGTTTGTGTCATAAGGTAAAGCAAAGTCAACACTCCACCTCTTTGTACTTTACCCACTAGCTTTTATTATTTAAATAAATATTTTCATGAATATATGATTAAATTGTGAATATTTAGGGTTTATTATGTTAAAATATGATTTTGGGTGAAAATCCCGCGTTAAAATAATTAAAAACGGGCCTTAAACGCAAAACTACGCGAAAACTGGGAGAAAAAGAGTTTCCAGCTAGACCTCTCGGTCCTAGGCCGAGATTCGGTCCTTTCTGATGCCGAGCAGGAGCAAGAAGCGAAAGGAGGGAACCAGAAGTGAGAGGCGAAGGCGAAAGGTTCGGTCCGAAGTCATGAAACGAAATAGGCCGAAGGGGGTCAGACCCGAAATGGACCGAAATGAACAGTACCTTCGGGTTCAGGTGGTGCGCGAGGTTCGGTCCTGAGAGGACCTTTCGGGTTCGGTTTTTCCTGGGCGAGGTTCGACCCTGAGAGGACCTTCGGGTTCGGTTCCTTTGAGCGAGGTTCGGGTTCGGTTCCTTTAAGCGAGGTTCGGGTTCGGTTCCTTTAAGCGATGTTCGATTCTTCTTGGGCGAGGTTCGGCCTTGAGAGGACCTTCGGCTCAGGAGGGTTCGGGCCTTCTTGGTTTCGGTCCCTAAGAGGACTTTCGGGTCCTAAGAGGTTTCGCCCCTAATAAGAGAGTTTCAGGTCCTTAAGCCTATTTTACTCGTTTTTACCCCGTTTTAAGCCGTTTTTGACCCGGTTAAGGGTCGGGATGGCCCGAAAGACTGTAAAAAGTTACAGAAATTTTTGAGAGAGATTTGGGAGAGATTTCTCATACTTGGAGAGATTTGGGAGAGATTTGACATTCTTGGAGAGATTTCTCATACAAAGAGATATTTGAGAGAGGTTTCACATACTTGGAGAGATTTGGGAGAGATTTGACATTCTTGGAGAGATTTCTCATTCAAAAAGATATTTGAGAGAGATTTCACATACTTGGAGAGATTTGGGAGAGATTTGACATAGAGAGAGATAGAGTGAAAACGATTGAGAGAGGTTCCATGTGTGACAATTGTGAGTGTCCGGCTTCGCAATGCAAGGTTTGTAAACCCTGTTAAGCCTTGTTTAAGGATCTTACATGCTCCCGATGAGTATGAAACATTGTTTTATCGGTTTAGCTCGCCACGTACCACAGTTTTAGGTAAGGAGATCTAGATGTTCGCACATTTTGATTTATGATCTCTCATTAGAATAGGGAGTTGTTTAGTGAATACATAACGTAAGCCCTAAAACGCAAGGGTTAGCTGAGTTGACCGGTTTGACCTATTGACTTTATTTGACTTTGAATTGACCAGAAATTGACGGTTGTCATAGAGGGATTGGGCTCGGGTTTAGGGGCCGAGCAGCTCAAGGAGCGGATGAGAGAGTTGATATCAGCCGAGATGACGCGCAGTATTCTAGCTCAGACTCCTGTGATCTTTGGCACGGTCAAGGAGGGTTTATTGGAGATTTTGGATGAGAGGCTGGGAGCCTTCCGTACTGAGATGATGGCCTTGTTGGGAGCGCGTACCTTGACATTTCGGGAGTTTAGGGCTTGCGGGGCACCAGATTATCATGGGGCTAGGGACCCCATCGCTAGCAGCAGATGGTTGGCTGATGTTGCCAACGCATTCCGTACGAGCCGGTGTCCTGAGGAGGACAAGATCAGACTCGCTTCTTGTCTTCTGAAGGACAGAGCGAGGGATTGGTGGGAGGAGATTGGTCATGCTTTGGGCGATGATGCCGTGTTGGATGCGATGACTTGGAGTGATTTCTCAGCTAGGTTCAGAGTGGAGTTTTCGCCGATTATTGAGGTGCAGCAATTGGCCCGGGAGTTTCAGGATTTGACGCAGACTACTGAGATTGTGGCGGAGATCACCGCCAAGTTCAGGGAGAGAGCCCTTCTTGTTCCGTAGTATGTCGCGGATGAGGGGATGAAGAAGGCACGATATCATGAAATGCTGAGGGATGACATCAGGGAGTTCGTGAGCAGGTCCGGTTGTAACACGCTGGAAGATATGATTTCTCGGGCCAGGGAGAGGGAAATTGATTTGGAGCAGATCCGGAAGAGGAAGCCGGATGAGGTTCAGGTAGCCGCGAGTTCGGGCAAAAGGCCCAAGGGATCGGATTCAAGATCGAGGGATCATCAGGACCGCAGTCGATACGGAAAGTGTGGCAGGACGCACGGAGGCGCGTGCAGGAGTGGTAGTGGTGGTGAGTCTGGCTGTTTCAGGTGCAGTCGGACTGGTCATTTTAGTAGAGATTGTACTGTTACCATCACCCAGGGATTAGACTTGATATGTTTTCACTGCAATCAGCGGGGCCACAAGAAGGCCCAGTGCCCCAGTTTATTTTCAGCAGGACGGGTGATGGCACCAGCCCCAGCAACTTTGAGGATCACAGACGGACGTCAGGGCCGTACGGAGGCGCCTGCAGTTGGAGGTAGGGCTTTTCAGATGGCTACTTTGGAGACGCGAGCAGTGCCGGACGTTGCAGGTATGCGACTTCCGTTTTCAGTTCTTTTATGTTGTGCATGATTATATTGTTATGGTTCTGCATCATTATTTGTATGAGTATTTTATTTTTGAGCGGGTTGACTATGATCGAGTTATATGCCAATTGCATACCTTGGATATTGGTTAGTAATTAAGGGATGGGTTGTATCGAAGAAGGTTACTTAGGGTGCAGTATTTGTAGCATGCCTTGGAGAGACTCGGTATGTCTCGCTAGTTCGGAGCCGTATAAGTTTTAGAATGGTTAGGTTAGACCCTTAGCTATGGTAAGCTTGGGATTCCTCAGCGGATTGATTATGGTAGCAAGGATTGGGATTTCTCTTCATTGAGCATCGAGGTGTAAGCAGGATCAAAGTGGGGGAGAATCCTCCGAGTGTATAAGGGTAAGGACACACAAATCCAGATCGGGTATATGATTTCTGAGAAGGAAAGGAGGCAATTCAGCGTTTGACGGATTGAGTAGTTCAGGGTTGGGAGTTTGAGAACTTCCCATTAGTTCGTGCGTGTAAAGGGTAATGGTGAGTATGTGGTTCGGATTCAGGTTAAAGGGTCGCATATAGGACTCGTGTGAGTCGGAATGGAGATCTTGAGGTCAAATAGCAGGAGATGTTTTTGTGTTAGCAGTCAGTGGTGGAAAGTGATGTAAGACTATGGGGCGGCCGTAGCATTCACTAGCAGTCAGTGGTGGAAGTGTTGTCAGACTACGGGGCAGCCGTAGCATTCTGTAGTAGCTTCATTGGCGGAATCGGGGCGAGGCCCTTATCTCCTAGCATTCAGATAGGGATCGGGAATGGGGAAATGGATGAGAATGGTATGGAGTTGCCTGTATAGCCATTGAGAGATGAGACCTTGGAAGAGGCCGCTCTAGGATATAGTCGGGTGAGACCCGTGGGCGAGGCCCGTATGAGGATAGCAGTATAGGTGAGACCTGAGAGCAGGGTTGCTCAGTAGTATGGTTGGGTGAGACCCGTGGGTTAGGCCCATGAGTTTTAGCAGCACAGGTGGGATCTGGTAAGGATCTTAGTGTCTAGATAAGAGGATCGAGGATCCCAGGAAATGGTATTGCTAGCATGGTAGAATAGATTGAGCAGTATAGGTAGCAGAAGTATCTTCGAATGACGCTGGGAGCGACTAGTGGTTGTGTTGGGTCAGTAATCAGTGAGAGTCGGTAATCCAGATATTGATAGGTTGGTAGGGACCAGGATGGTCTCAGTTCATTCGGAAGCCAGATAAGGAATAGCAGGATTTCTAGTCAGTAGCAGTGCGGGGATGCAGAGTATGGTGGAATTCAGTTAGTTGATCGTGGGGTGCTCGACACCGAATGATAGTAGAAAGAATGCCAAGTGGATACTGGCAATGATAACCCGTACATAGTAGCGGAAGTAATAGACTGGGTGAAGATAGGGTCTTCACAGTGGCAGAGGAGATAAATGGTTATGGAGCGTTGCCTCGGGAAGGCAAGGAAATCGCGCAAGGAAAGAAGGGGTGAACCCCTATGTTGCAGTACTCGGAGAATACCAGGAAGATTTTCGATTGAGTAAGTTGTGTTTCCAGGATGTTCAGGGGCGGGTTGCACCCGAGATTATTACCGATAAGGATTGGCATCAGTCTGAATGACTGAGCAGAAGGCCAACAAAGTTAGGCAGCTGGTGTTAGAATGGATAGTGGGGCATTGGAGGCAGATCGCCGGCAGTAGAGTATAGTAAACTTCGAGGATGAAGTTTAGTTTAAGTGGGGGAGAGTTGTAACACCCAAAGTTTTGAAGGCCAAGAAAGGAAAGAAAAGCCCTAATTTTTAAGGGTAGACTCGGCGAGTCCAAGCGGGATCCGGGTCGAGGAGTAAGTGACCGACTCGGCGAGTCGGCCAAGGTGACTCGGCGAGTCTAGTCTGAACGGGGAAAACCCTAATCCCGAGAGTTGTACCCTATTTAAAGGGTGTTATGTCCCTCCCTCAGCCCCCATATCACCCTAGAGAACCAGTGTGCCCTTGATTTCGTAAGAGCTTCCATTATTTGAGAGATAAAGCTTGGAGGAAGGAACTTTGGGGAAAGGAACTTGAAGATCAAGTGGGTTGCTTCAAAGGAGGAGGTGTAGATCCGAGATCTACTTCAGTGGTATTCATCTTGGAGGTATCAAGCTGCTATTTTTCCCTTCTTTGCACCTAGATCTAGTTGTGTATTTGGGTATTCATGGCATTAGAGTGACCTTTCGAGCTAGGGGTTCGAATCTGAGGTTGTTACCTCAGATCCATGCTTATTTTGATCTAAAACCCCGTAAAGTATCAGCCCTTGAATTGATTTTGAAGCCCCTTGGCCTTAAACCCTAGTTTATGGCATATTTTGCCTAGATCTCCTTCTCTACACGTAAAGTTTGCAACTTTACGTGTGGAATAGGCTTGGGATGGGTAGATCTACAGCTTGGCGTCCATGCATGACTCAAAAGTCCTCTGCATGTAAGGAGAACTGAAGGGACTCGGCGAGTCCTTTGAGTGGACTCGGCGAGTAGCTTGAAGTTGTGGAGAAACTCGACGAGTGGGATGAACAACTCGTCGAGTCGTATGAAGATTTCCTTGTACTCGGCGAGTCTGTTCTTGGACTCGGCGAGTCAGGTCGCGAAACCCCAAACCCTTCGAGTTGAGACTCGAATCAGTGAGTCGGGTGGAGACTCAGTGAGTTGGACAGGCCAGGACTCAGAAATCGGTAGACTCGGCGAGTCATGGACTGACTCGGCGAGTCGAGTCGCGAATGGAAGGAATCTGATCATTTTGAACTCGGCGAGTCAGTAGGGTGACTCGACGAGTAGGGTTGACCTGGAAGGTTGATTTTGACCAGGACTTTGACCTTGGACCAGGGTTGACTTGGTTGTCTTTCGGGGGTCAGTTAGACTCAGTGTTGCATTGGTATTGGTAGTTCGGGGAGCAAGGGGAGCAGGAGTTTCGTGAGTTATCGGGCAGCAACTAGTGAGATCATCAGCAAGTTCAGCCAGTGCAGGTGAGTTTCCCTTTGTGTGAATAGGTCTAAGGCCACAATGTCGGCCCATGTAGTTATGAGTAGAAGACCCGGGGGTTAGCCCTAGGCACAGTATGCTAGTATGATTTTCAGGACGAGGTCCAGTAATAACGGGCGGGTGCCCAAAGAATTGTTTATATGATAGTTTATACTTGTTGTCTGTGTGATACATGTATATGCCTGGTAGGGAGGTGAGTGTGGGCGAGGTCCTGTATCTCACCAATAGTAGAGTGTGGATGGTGTTCCATATCTCATTAGTAGCAGAATAGGGGCTAGGCCCAAACTAGAACAGGAGTGAGAGTGGCCTAGGCCCGTACCTCACTACCATTAGGAGCGTGGATGGGGTCCCATGACTCATCAGTAGCAGGACATGGGCGAAGCCCAGGATAGGCGAGGCCTTCGGACAGAACCGGTTGCATGTGTTAGTTATGTGTTGTGAAATGTTTATGTGATATTATTTGTTGGCGGGCAAGGCCTTGTGACAGGCGAGGCCTAAGTAAAACAGATCTGTATCCGAGCGGGGCTCGAAGCCAGGCGGGGCCTGGAGCGGTGGGGCCGTTGAGGCGGGCGGGGCCCAAGGTAGGGGGCGAGGCCCAAGATGGAGGGCATGGCCCAATATGTGCAGTATGTGGTTATGTATGGTATGTGGTAGGGTGGGGAACTCACTAAGCTTCGTGCTTACGGTTTTCAGTTTTGGTTTCAGGTACTTCCGGTAGCGGAGGGAAGAGCTCGGGGTGATCGCATGGCACACACCATAGATTAGACTGCCTGAGAATGTTTACTTTGATAATAAACATGTGTTTTGAAAACTTATACTCATATTATGTTTTGGAAATGATGATTTTACTTTGAGTAGTGAATTATTAAAAGAAATTTTTGGTCATAAATTTTGGGTCGTTACACAAAAGCTCACAAATCATGCGTTCAGCTTATTGTTTTAACTTTAATCAATCATACCAACACAAAAATATCAGGAGAATAAGCGTGCATAACATACCCTAAGCTATTCTAAAGCTTGTGGAATTGCACTGAAACCCCTCCAAGTATACTAATTCTTTGCTTTCCTTGTCAAGACTTGGAAATTAAACACACTACGAACCCTAAAGCAAGTATGCACAACCAATTTTTTTGAACAAATCAATAGAAAGAGAAACCAGTGCAGAGATGAACAATGAAAAGACTTACGCCAACACTTTCTAATATGTTGACGGTCTCGTAAATTTGCCGCCTCTCAACACCTGTCGGGTTTTCCAAGATTGATAGTTGATGTTGATTCATCATCATCATCTATTTTTGTTGATACCTGCGATCCATGACAATCGTTGTTCCTTGTTGCATAATGAAACCCTAAACAGAGAGATAAAAGAGGTGACAAAAATCCAAAGCAGCACAATGAAACCCTAGACTGAGAGATTAAAGAGGTCACAAAAAATCCAAAACAGAACCCCCCATTAGACGAAGCATTGACTCGAAATTCACAGACAGAAGGAATACATGGTTGATGTCTGCTAGAGTGCGTAATCTCATCTAAAGAAACAGGATGCAGGAGAAAGTGAGTATATGTTTTAAAGCTTGGTGTACATACTAGATTTCTTTCGCTCCTTTGGTTCCTCAAAGTCATGTATGGAGTTTGTGGTTGTGGCTGATGGCTATTATAGAGTCCGAAAGAAGGTCAGGGAGAAGTTAGAGAGGGCGATGGCGGTAGAACTACTGACTCTACCGATTCGTCCAATAATCAGAACCGGTACTACATGTCGTAGGCGACGGACGGTGCTTCGGCGTTGAAGGACGTCGTGTACGACAGTAAACAGAACCATCCATAAAGCAAGAGAAAGAAAGAGATATTACAGAAGAGAGGGACAAAGAGTAATGATTCGATGGTGCGGTGGTTGTGTTTAGAAGTGTCGTTCAAAAATAGAGGAATCCAGAAAAAAATCCTGGGAAGCGCACAAACTGAGGCAAAACCGATAGGGGGAGAGGTGGGAATGACACGTATCAACACACATCCTTATCTTTAAACCACTGTTAATAATTTAAGAGATTAAATTGCCAATATTACAAACTTTAGTGCCAAAAATCTGAACCACTTAAAATATTAAAACTTATGGACCAATTTTGCCAACCCCTTAGATAGTTTACTGTTCCTAAGGTTGCACAGCTTTAAATATATATATATATATATATATATATATATATATATATATATATATATATATATATATATATATATATATAAAATAGTTAAAATTAATATTATATAAAAATTATAATGTTATATTTAAAAACAAAAATAATGTTTGTAGTTTTAAATAATTACGATCCAAGAAACTAACAGTATTATCAAATATTTTTTTTTAAAAAAAAGTTAAATTTATGAAACCAAATTAAAATAATTAAGAGTTTTCAAATTCGTATTTTAAATAATTTACAATAATAATAGTTAGAAGTAAAATAATATACAAAAATTATATTGTTACCTTTAAAAACAAAAACAGTGTTTGATTAATAATAGAAATAATAGAAATTCAAATCTTTAGCAAATAAATTTTTTAAAATTAATTAATCATAACAACAACAACAATAAATATCATTAAGCCATATATTATATTTAATTTTAGTCATGAGTAGCCTGCATGTAAAGGTCATTGATATAATTGGCATTATAAAATTTTAAAGGATGACTACATTATCATATCATTCAAAACAAACAATATTTATACCAACTTATTATAAGATTTATTATATACGAGTTAATAACAACGTCATTGATATATTTAAAAAACATATATTTGTACATATTTCAAATATATTGTTATATTTTGCGCAACGCACGGGTATTCATCTTGTATACTTATAAAAGATGTATTTTATTTGCACCACATGCATTTGAAACCACCATGACTTTTCAATTTTTTCATAATAATTAATATAAATTGTTAATAATATTAAATTAATGCAAAAACTAAATTCTAAACTAAACTACAATATTAAAATATTATATTTTACTTCTATTTATAAAATTATGACTTGAACATTTTAACATATTATAGTTAACTTATTAGTTCAGATATGGTGTTGTATGTAAGCATTGTCATTTTAAACTTGAAAAAAAAATTGAAAGACTATTTTATAAATAGTTAAAAGTTATAAATTATATTGTTAAAACTAAATTCAAATCCTAAAAAAAAAAACCGTGAAATCATTTTGTTTAATCATTAAGAATTTTCAAATAAGTTGTTTAAAAATAACTTACAATAAGAATAGTTAAAAATAATATTATATAAAAAATTTATAATGTTATCTATAAAAACAAAAATAATGTTTGTTGTACTTATTACTCTTAGAGGTGCACCCATTTCTTGGAAAACCAAGAAGCAGTCTATGGTATCCCGTTTCGTGGGAAACCAAGAAGCAGTCTGTGGTATCCCGTTCTTCCGCCGAAGCAGAGTACCGGTCCATGGCTACTACGGTTAGTGAGATTTTATGGCTTCGTTGATTACTACAGGATCTTGAAGCTCCTCAAACAGGTGCAATCCGTCTTCATTGCGATAATCAAGCAACTCGTTACATTGCCAACAATCCGGTCTTCCATGAACGAACCAAACACGTTGAGATGGACTGTTATTTCGTCCGGAAGAGAGTTGAGACAGGAGAAATTTTTCCTGCTGCCATCCATACCAAATATCAACTTGCTGATATTTTTACTAAACCTCTTAGGACTGACCGTTTACGATTCCTACTGAGCAAGATGGATGTTCGTGATCTTCACGTTCGAACGCCCATCTTGAGGGGGAGTGAATAAAATTGTTTTTATCTATTTGTTTATCTTCTTCGTTCCTAGTTTCCTGGAAGATCTCTACATTATCTCTTCATTTGATAAATGTATATATACTCTCCTAATCAGAATTATGAATATGTTTTGGAATCAATTTGTTCCAGTTAGCCTTAATGCTCGTTTTCTATAAACAATAAAGATAAAAAATTATATCAATACCAATTGTGAAACACAGATAACCAAGGTTTGCTGAAATCGTCGCTTCTTGTTGTTCTAATAACTCCATCCATAATCAAAATATTAATACAAATATAAACCTAACTAATATAAAGGAAATAAATTACAGCATAATAATATCAAGATAATAATATCTATGATAATATTAATTGTTTCCAAAAATACAAAAATGAAGAAAAGAAATGAGATACCCCAAGAACAGGCGCTCACAAACACAAGACAATTGGCTCAATTAGATTACTACTGGGCCGCTGGAAAATGTAATTGGGCTATTTAAAATCCGAAAATGGGCTGCCAAAGCTAAAGCTGGCAGCATTATGCACTTCTGTTTACGAGCCAAAAAACCGCATGAAAATATGTCCAAATCCGTTCATATTTTGTGAGATCCAAGTTCAACGGGTTAGGAACAAAATAAGTCGTGCAAAGCTATCAAAATCCGAAAATCTCTTTATATCCCTTTGTTTTTTTTGTCGCTAACAGATTTTGCTATGGGACTTCAGTCGTGGTTACAAAGCATTCAATGTAGCATTAACGATGTTCCAAAATATCATATTGCTCGTACAATTCTACATAAAAATAGCTTAAGCGAGTAAAAATATTTGAAACGATAAATCTTATGATTTCATGCAAAAAAAAAAAAAAAAAAAGGTAAAACTAAAGAAAACGAATTCTAAAATATTATTCCTAAATAAAACTCAATTAGACACCCCACATATGTCATGTCTTATCCTCGAGACACATTAGCCAAAAGTCATCTTATGTGATATAAGGTAATAGATGCATATATTTATATACATAACACACAAACTCCCAAAGTCAAACATGCCATTCTAAACAAAATAAATAAATTAGACTTGCAAATATTATTTGTTTGTATGCATCTCGAGATAATCAAATAGATATGTGAAAGACTGAAACGGAGATTAGGTTATTTATTTATGTTTTTTTAGAACGGTTAGTTACTAAATGTCTGTGATTGAATCCATGATATTCTTGTACAAACATATTTTTAGACATTTTAGGTGTGTTCGGATAAATTAGCTGGTAGTGGGTAGCTTGTAGTTTCTAGCGTTGTGTTAAACACTACATGAAGTATAATTTGGATTTATACCGTTTTGTTTAAACTAAACGCTAGAAGCTAGTGTTGAACGAGACTTTCTGTTCGAAATGGAGCGTTTTGTCAAATGCTAGAAACTAGAAGCTCTCAAACGCTCCGTACCGAACACGCCATTTGTTAGCCAAGCGAGTTAGATCAAACTTGTGGAGATTAGGTTATTTATTAGGTTATAGGGAGTGGCTTCAAGTTTGTCACACTAAAAGTACTATTTCGTAAGTGCCATATTGGATTTGTCACACTGCTTCAAAAGTTTGTTATTTATTGGGCATGGATTGACACTTTTGTCATGTTATTTTTTTTTTCTAAAAATAATTTACATAAAAAATAATCAATTTAAACAAATTATTTTAAAAACTAAAACGTCATTAAACTTGAAAAAAAAATTACAATGCACCACAAAAAACATAGAATTCGAAAATACACACATAGAAAAGAAAATTACGAAAGCCATAAATTAAAGTACGAAAAATGGATTGGCCTAAATATTATATATATAATTTTGCAATCTCCACTTTGACCTTTAACGCTAATTCTTTTTCGCGTCCGATAATGTTACTATTATTTCTCGTTAAGGTCGCCATGTCATGATATTTTTTCCTTATCTGTTGCGTATTGTGTTTAGGATTGGAACTGGAACTGCGAGTCGAGAAGATGGTCAAATGAGTTGAACTCATTTTCTAATTGAGGTTGGAATTACATTTTGGGTTAAGGTTAGAGCTAAGATTGCATTTGGAATTGTTGTTGAGATTGGAATTGTGGTTGCCAATGGGATTACGGTTGGGTTTGGATATTATGAGTAGTATGCACCGAGATACTGGTAACTAGGAGATTAATAAATAGTCGAGTCGCTTTGATTTTGGATGAAGATATGTAATGAATGTGAGATTGAGTTGTGTTTTGGGTATTTTTTGCTAGTTTTTAGAGTTCTTGGGCTAGAAGGGAAAACAATTTTTCACAAATATGAAGAAGTTTTTAAGTGAAAAATAGAAGAAAGTAGAGTTATATAAAATATTAGATGTGAGATCCATGTACTACACGTTTTATTAAAATTAAAAATTTGGTATTAATAATTAAACATTAAATATTTTATATAATAATATTTTTCCATAACATAATTGAATCTTTTGGAACATTTATAGAAAAAATCAAATATTTTTTAAAACATTTATAAAACTTTATTATTAAATTAATAAAATGATTCTCTTTCCTTATAAATCTTATTAGAACTATGATATTTTATTTTAAATAAATGAAAATTCCTAAAAAATAACAAGTAAAAAATATTAGTTTTAAAACTCCCAAAAAATTACATGTGACAAAACTCTTAAGAATTTGACAAGCGGCAAAAGAAATATTCATTTGTTAGAGAGGATGATAGTTAGTGGTATTTATATAAATTGAAAAATGGGTTAAAATTTGAATCTTTTTGAAATAAAAAATAAATAACAAAAAAGTGAAAAAACTCTTGTATTTTTTAAATTGAAAATACTTCTCTTTCTCTCTCATCTGCTACCATTTACCGAGTTTGTCCAATGAATTCGGCATACCGAGCTGATGACCCGGTGTTCACCATGTCCACATTGGCAAGTGCCGAGCCTCACCGAATCCACTCCGTTTAGCCTTAGCCGTTGAATACAAGATAGATTACCAACGGTGCTTCCATGTTCAAGTTGTCTTGTCGGGTAGTACAATACATAATCTATATAATGGAACACAAAAAAAAGAGAAACAAGATTCCATGTTAGGAATATTCTTTGTAAGAAGGACAAGACATATCTTATCTCACCAACTCACTTTCTCCATGATTAACTTTTCAATCTACAGTATTTAAGCATGTGTTTTCCATACTTTTTGGGGTACCTTGTACGTCCTATATCATAAGATATGACACTCACCCATGAAAGTATCCATTGGTCCAGTTTGTTTCGTTTGCTTCAACCTTCAAACTATTTTGTCTTAAAATCATACATATATATAGACAAATTACATGTAACCGATGAAAAACCTTCGTTACATATATATATTTTGAAATGTAATAAGTAAATTATTTTATTTATTTGTTAGTGCAATCATCATTGTAAAAGGTAATTAAAACTGGAGAATAGGGTACTTGTTAAAACACAATTGCATGCATCGAAGTAAAAACAAGTGTTGAACGGACGGTTGATATTTGGGATGGTGGTGGTGGAGAGTGGTGGACAACCGTTGCTAGTGGCGGTCCCGGCACATCTCTGCAAAAGGAGTAGTCAGAGAAGGCATAGCAATAACCCCCACAGTATTTTCCTTCCTGCGCCTGCTTGTCTTGCCCTTTTCATCTCTTCACGCCTACCATAACTAACTTTTACACGCATAACAAGTATACAAAACAAAATCAAACTAGTTTATTTTTCAATACTACCCCCTCCTATTTAATTAAAGTTTCTAAATGCATATTTTTACGTTTGGGTTATCACCGAATGTATACTTCCCAGCAATCTAATATTGAACATGTTACCCATCCTTTTAGTTTTATGTTTTTGGTCTAAATTTTAAATTTCATCTAAACAATAAATTTTATGATGAATTCATCCAAAATTTAGTTTAATTTACAAATTTATTTTTTACAACCTTTTTTAAAGAATTTTTAGAAATTCTAACAACCTTTTTTAGAATTGTTTTTCTTAAAATGTTGTATAAAAATTGTAACAAAAGTTTATAAAGTTTTAGTTAAAATGTATTAAGAAAGTTGTATTTTTTTTTTTGAAACGTTTATAAAATAATTTTGCTTAATAGCAGTTCTATTAACATTGTATGAGAATGTAAAAATAGTTAAAAATCCACAACATAAGTTTTAAAATATTATATTAAAAAATTTAAAACAAATTTATAACTTTTTGTAAATAAGTATAAGAGTACTTAATTTTTTTATATAAAAAGCTATACAAATATTGTAGAGGAATTTTAAAATCATGCAAAAAAAAAAAAAAAAAGTTGTACAAAATTTATAATCTTGTTCAATGTAAATTGTTCTTCGTTATAAATTGTTAATCATTGGAGGGTAGATTTATAACCTTGTTCATTGAGGGGATTTTCAAAGTATATATTGTTGTCACTAAAATGAGGATATATAAAAGTCTTACATCTCCCAACGATCTTTTATTCAGATTCCACAACAAAGAAAAATCCTGATTATGATGTTTCACAAAGAACCAAAACCCACAAATCATCAACCAATAAACTAAACAAATGAACAAGTTGAATAACATCTTTATACTAATAAAATAGTAGTTTTTTTTGCCATGTGTCATTATTTTAAGCATTGTAATTAATATCATGCCACTTGTCAATCTATTGATTCTCCATTTCAAATTTCAAATTTTAAAATTTCAATTTCTCATTTTAATTATATTAAATTAATAATATTAGAATAAAAAATAAAATAAAATTTATACAAATTATAATAAAATAAAATTTATAAAAATTATAAGATGATATAATTTTATGTATTTATTTGAATAAACGATTATAATTTTATATATAACTAAAAAAATATCTCTTAATTAATAAGTTATTTAAAATAATTAATTAATAGTTTTGAGTTTTTACTTAGAAAGTCTAATTAATTTTGTAACAGTGGTTCACACGGGATATAAATTAGTGCGTTAATAACTTCAAAATACCTCATTGATACACACAAAAATGTCGGTTATAATGCAACTGGAAGATCAAATATGTCATTATGTATCCAAATAGCGAAGCTTGAAGATCTTCCTTTATTGGTCACTTTGCATAATCTTTATTTATGTGGTTTAAGAGATTTGATTTTTAGGTAAAGGACGAAATGATAAATCCATTACAAAAGTTGTTGGAACAAATATCTTAGAAAACATTTTGTTCTTATGGTGAGGAATGGTATAATGGAAGAGTATTTATAATCTAAGAGAAATGTGGATATTAATGAATGTCAATTATGTGTATCTTTTCAGTTTATTGTATTTAAGTTCAGTTAAAACTAGAGAAGAAACCTCGCTTTACGGGGGTTGGCTACGCTAAAGGAAACAACTAAATATGTCGATTTAATTAAGGTAGATGGAAGCCATTACATTAAAGATGGTTTCTAGTCAAGTGGTTTATTGTTTAATATACATTTATATTTTGAAATCTTTTGTGCTTCAACATCATCCGCTTGTTGACGAAAATTTGTCAGTTCATCCGTGCATATGTTGCATCCCAGTGTGTTTGAGACCCCAACATGGATCTAATTGCTTCAAGATCAGGTTCTTCCTTGTTGGACCTTTGAATACATTTGATAGAAAAGGAGTATTAGCACCAATAGCAATATATTTATGTATTATAGCGTTATACTTTCATTTCTTTATATTACACCTTTGTATCCTTATCAAGGCATTGCACTTTAAAAGATCTACCAGTTATAGCACTGTACTTTAAAAAAACCCTTACTAATTAATTAAACCTTGAAAAAATTACCCAATTGTTATACTATAAAATATAAGGTTATAATAGGAAGAAATGAAAGTATGGCGACATAATAAACAAATTAATATAAGTCAGTTGCTAGTTGCTATTTCTTGCAGGCTACAATATAGGTAGCAACAGACTATAGTGTCAACATATAATCAATAAATAAGGAAATAGGCAAACCAACTAATGACGAAGATGAGAAATAGATGAATTGCAATTCGTGCAGTCACTCAAGAATCATGATGAAAGTCAAATCAGACTTAACAACGACATGAAAGTATAAACTTCTATTTTCTAGTCATATGTTTCATCATAATACTGAAATTCCACATCCAATTTAGTATATATATATATATATATATATATATATATATATATATATATATATATATATATATATTCTTGTATGAAAATCATAGCAATCATAGATAAAAAAAAAGGAGAAGAAATACCTGCATTTTGACTACCTCTCAGAAAGTCAAGTTTCACTCGTTGATCCCACTTCAAAGTAAAGCATGATCATCTTGACTGCCGTATTTATATCCCTCACATTAAGCCTCTATAGGAAATTTAATTTTAGTACCAAAAGATTGTTAATTTGCAAATTCTACCAGACTTGAAGTGAAAATAACATGATTTGCAAGTATGTAAGCTACCTTGCTTATATGATTCAATAGTAGACTACAAAACTTCATAATATATCTCAATCAAATCATGTTGCAATCAACTTCCTTCCCTGATTACATATTCTAACTAATACAACTTTTTTGGATTTCTTACATCTTTCTTTTTTCCCTAATTACAGCCGAAACAAGACTTTCCAACACCAACTGACTCGCAAACTACAATTTTTAGCCATGCTTTACTTTAAGATTTACCTTTTCAAGAGTTGGAATAGGTGATGATTATGCTATGTTTATCTACCAAACGCTTGATGTTCAGGACATAAGATAACACAAAAAAGAAAACCTACCAAATAGAAGTAGTGAATAGATTCAAAGGAAGCATTCTTGAAATCCATTTAACCCATGTTTATTCTTCTTATGACTTACCGGTTTATATGGACCTTCTTTTCAACCTGATTATATATATACTATGAAACAATAGATAAATATTATACAAAAGAAAAGCATAAAGATTATACCTGAGAACTACCCTAAAGATGGCCTCTATAAACATGGTGAAAGCCTCCCTATCAAAAAAAAAAAAAATCAGTTAGAACTGAAATTAGGATGAATGGAATAGTCAAATGATTTGTATGGTCACGGAGAAGGCGATTCCCTTTATAACTGACCAATTTATTTTCGTCTGACAATCGTGTGTACCAAAAATTCAGAGCTTCAATGATCAATTCATTATGGGATTAACTAGGTAAATGAAATTATTAACAGAATCAAGGACAACATACCTGATGCACCTTTAGGATTTTTACGGAGTGAAAATTAGAAACATAGAAACAAAGATGATGACTTATGGGAAGGATTAGTGGGTCTGCGACAATTGATGTTAGAGAATCAAGAAATAGCATACATAAACCAAAATTGAATATTTGTTTCTTTCTTTTTTAGAATACATTGATTTTGGTATAAAAATCATCAAAAAGACCTAAAATGAAAGAGTGACAAAAGAATTTATAGAAAGACATATTATCATAATCAATCCAATTCTTTCTTACCTCCAACAAATCCGATTCTTTGTTACTCTTCATAAATCTGAAACAGAATAAAGATAATATAAAATATTAATCATCAATGGTGTGAAACCTCAATCTTTAACTCCATTGGAAGCTTACTGTTAACGACGGAAGTGATCCTTTTTTTGTTGTCGTCAAGTTACAGTCTTCGCCTTCCTTCGCAAAGAAATAGAGGGTGATGTTGCATGGAACAGTGGCGTCGAAGGTGCAGGAGACAAAGGGTTTTCTTCATCGGCTTTGATTTTTAAAGTTTCTTTCTTGAGGTTAACATCGTTTCTTATGGTAACAACTTTTTGATTATTTACTTTGAATTTGTTCAATGACACCATCAAACATTCTGAAGACAATATGAAATTGGTTAGAGATGTAAAAGATTTTGAGCCATCTTATCATTGGCTTAATGTACCCTTTTATCTTTCTCACTTAATTCCTGAAGATATTTCAATTTTAAGTTCTTTGGCAAAGTTAGTTGGATATATTTATAAGATGATCAAGACAAAGATAGAGATGATGAAGTTTCTTAGAGATCATTGAACATTTGTGTTTAATGTTGTTTGAAATATATTTCTAATACTTTTTCATGTTTGTTTTATATGTATTTTTTTAACGTAAAATGGAATTTATCCTACTAAGGTATTTTGAATATGATTGGAATTGAAAATTATTTATTGAATATAGTAACTACCATTAAGTAGTTTATGTTATTCTTGTGAAAGATTTATATGTCTAAGAATTATTATAGAATTGATATTTGCTAATAACATATGATTTTATAGGGCCACACCTTATAGCAAATTGTCACTTATTGATTATTTATTAGAACTTGATTATCATTAAATATTATCAACACTTATATTTAATTGAGAAATTATTATTTTTTTGGAAATAATATATTTTTCTAAAGAGAAAACAATTCATAAATCATAAGGTATAAATTTATATGTTGTATACATCTTTTTGGACCTATTGAAGTCCATTTATATAACGTTGGTTTATATAAATATAAAATATACATGTTAGTTATTAAGAAGGAATAAAATACACTCTAGCTTTGAGTATCCTTAGTCAAAACCAAAAGTACATAAGCATGATCTTATGTTGGTTGTTGTCTTTTCCTTTACACACCATACTTGTCATAAGAGCCATGCTTTCATTTTGTTGGATGTATGGTGCATTATATCTAAAAGTTAGTATATAAATGAGTGTATAGCCAGTACAAAAGCTTGATCATTTTCTTCTCTTTTTCTCTATAATTTCTGAGAGCATACTTGCTCCTTCCTTTTTCTCTCTATAGCAATGTGTTGTTTAGTTTGAATGTTCTATGTTGCTTCCCCTTTAAGGCTTATTCGTTATAAATTCTTTAAGGATTACGAAGTACTTGATACAAGTGAAAACTACCACCTTGAAATGATTTATATTTTCTTGGTGGATACTTAAAAGAATCTCTACTTTAAGTTTTTGCCATATTTCATCAACTTCCAATCTCCCATGTGAAACAAAGACTTCAAAGATTGTAACGAAATCGTTCGTATGTCGTAAAAATTAGTGCACATAAGCACATATATTTTATTATATATTTTGAAAGTACGCGTTTTCTTGATCCTAAAAATATAAATTTCGTAAAAATCCGAATTCATATCAAAGTGTGACATCCCCAAAATCACGGCCAGAAAAGACCGGTTTGTTTATGCTTTGTTTAAAAATCAGAGTAACATTTTAAATAAAAGTGTTGCGGAATTTGTCCCAAAACAATAATATGATAAAGATTTATCAAAAGCATTTCCATAGAAATGTATTCCATTAAAAGACTCAGGATGTCATGTTCGTACAGATAAAAAGCATAAACAGTACAATACAAGCATTACTACATTATTTCATATCTACAGGCCTATATCCGTAATCCCTCGTCCAAACATCATATATATGCTCAAGCGCCACTACCTGTAATACATAAAACTGAGTGGGTCAGGCTTGGGAGCCTGGTGAGCACATAGGGTTTTCAACCCACAATAAATCAGTTTATTAACTTCATTAAATTAAACAAACCCGATTACCCGTTCCCGTTATCCTCACATTACGTCCCTAAGCATCTATCATAAGGGACCTATCCTAAGGATTATCATCGGGATGGACATTACTGCTAAGGGGATTCCTTAGCAACAAATGTCCTTAAGGCAACCATGTGGGGGATGGAGTACATATGGTGAGCACATAGTTCAAATAAACACACAGTTCGAATAAACACCTACAGGTTGCGAGCCTGCTAGTGTTCCACTGGACTGTCTAGAATAGTCCGTGGTCGTCATCTATACTCCGTTAGATGACTGGATCATCAATAACATCTATAACGAGGCCTCTCATTATTTTATTTTATCACACAGCAACTATTACATCTACCCATGTTTTACCCAACACATTTTGTAGATATAAAATACATATACAGTTTAAATCTTTGAAAACATGTATAAAACGTTCATCCAGCATAGATAGCAAGTATTCAGATAATATGCACACATAGCACGTAATTTATATTAAATACTTCATATCTATGTGTAAGCTGAAAGTAACTATGCACTCACCTGAAAAGGTGGTGATTCCGAACTCAGATAGCACTTCGCTTCTTAAAAAGAATTTTCTTCGACGAAACCTAGTATTATTACCACTAGAGTTTAGTTTATTATTCGTCGAGACTAATTAATAGTCTAGCTATTATTATTATTATTATTATATAAGCGTCAAAAAATACTTATATAACCCATAATAATAGCCCAAGTATTTATTATAAGTTTCTAATAACGTTACTATAATTAAATAAAAGCTATATTAAAAATAGCGTAGGCGTAGCTCACTTACAGCGGGTTTTATAGAAAACCAGGATTTGCTTGGAGCAGCGTTTCCAAGTCGAAAAGCTCTTCTTCTCGGAGCCGTCGAGCACTCCGGGGCTTCCGCCTCGTGCTAGGGAGGTTTCCTAGGCTTTTCGGGGGATTTCGGGGCTAGAGAGAGGTTCAGAGAGAGAGAGAGAGAGAGAGAGGGAGAGAGAGTAAAGAGAAGAAAAAATGGGAAAGGTGTGAAGAAAATGAGGGTGGGAGAGGTGGTATTTATAGGGTGAAATGTGGCTGAACTTGGTGCCACATGTCACCATCTGGTGGCAAGCCTTGGAGAGAAAGCAATGGCCAAGATTGTGCCACATCACTCATTTTCGCACAGCACACTTTCGACTTCTAAAATCCGTAACCTTCACATACGACCTCCGTTTTTGACATTCTTTATATCCAAGCGTAGGTAATAATAAGATCTACAACTTTCATTTTGACTCCGTCGGCTAATTCTCGACCGATCTTAAATTTAACAGTACAAGGAGATTATACTGTTAAACGTCTGCGTAAAATTCATAACTTCTACATACGGACTCTGTTTTTGTCTGTCTTTTTACCGTTGATTTCCTATTAATGAGATCTTCAACTCTCATTTACGTTGCGTAAGCCAAAAACCGCTCGAACTAAAATTCGAGTTTCGGGCCGTGCACTGCTAAGCCGAATCTTAGAAAAATCATAAGTTCCTCATACGAAGTCAGATTTGGGCGTTCTTTTTATGGATGTTCTCGGTTTAACATATACTACAACTTTGGTTTAGATCACTAAGGATAAAAATCCCTTCATCGTAAATTCACTATTTACGTCTCCCAGTGTCGTGTTGGTTTTGCTGTAAAACTTCGACGGACTATAACTTCTTCGTTATAACTCGGATTTTGGCGTTCTTTATATCCTCGGAATCCTTGTTTCGACCATTACAACTTTATGTAGAGATATCGGGCTTATCTCACACTTTAATTTTGACGCTTATTTTTATTCTTTATTAAATATATATTTATAATAAAGTAATAAGCACACAAATACACATAATTCACATAGAATTAGAATATTTCATCTTTATTACATCAAAAAGAGTTACAATAGTTGACCTAGACTATTACATAATCTAAAAATGCTTAGCCCCGAAACCCGGGCGTTACAATTCTCTCCCCCTTAGGATGATTCCGTCCCGGAATCATGCATCAGCAAACAGATGAGGGTAGCGACTCATCATGTCACTCTCTGTTTCCCAAGTGAGATTTGGCCCATTCGAATGTTTCCATCGGACTAGCACTAAGTCGACCATCTTGCGTCGTAGCTTCTTAGTCTTACGGTCAACAATTGCCTCGGGCTCTTCGATTAACCTCTTATTCTCATCCATTCTTAACTCTGAGATTGGAATTATGTCGGGAGCATCTCCCATGAATTTCCTCAAATAACACACATGGAAGGTGTTATGAATATCATTGAGTTCTTCGGGTAATTCCAGCTTGTAAGCTTGGTTCCCAATCTTCTGAAGAACTTTGTACGGTCCAATAAACCTTGGACTCAACTTTCCTCGTTTCCCAAATCGTATAAGTCCCTTCCACGGTGAGACTTTAAGCAAAACGGAATCCCCAACTTCGAAGGTTATCTATCGTCTTTTCTTGTCAGCATAGCTCTTGTGACGATCCTGAGCTGCTAACATTCTTTCCCTAATCACCTTCAATTTCTCAGCAGTCTCATGGACTATCTCGGGGCCCATAAACTGCTTCTCTCCGGCTTCAAGCCAACAAGACGGCGTACGACACTTCTGTCCATACAAGGCTTGATAAGGTGCCATCTTGATGCTCGAGTGAAAACTATTGTTGTACGAAAATTCTACTAGAGGTAAGTTCCCGTCCCAATTCCCTTGGAATTCGAGGGTACATGCTCTCAGCATATCTTCCAATGTTTGAATTGTTCTTTCGCTCTGACCATCGGTTTGTGGATGGTAAGCAGTACTCAAACATAATTTCGTACCCAATTCCTCTTGCAGACTCCTCCAAAACCTCGACGTGAAACGACTATCACGATCTGACACAATCGTAAGAGGGACACCGTGAAGTCTTACAATTTCCTTCACGTAAGCATTTGCGAGCTTATCCATAGACCACTTCTTGTTGGCGGCTATGAAGTGTGCACTCTTGGTGAAGCGATCCATGACTACCCAAATCAGGTCGTGTCCATTCTTCGTTCTGGGCAGTTTAGTCACAAAATCCATGGTGATGTCTTACCATTTACCCATGGGTATAGGTAAGGGTTCTAAACTCCCATACGGTTTTTGATGTTGTGCCTTGACTCTTGCACATGTCACGCACTCGGCCACATACTTCGCAACATCGAGCTTCATCGTCGGCCACCAGTAGTAGGGTTTTAGGTCCCTATACATTTTAGTGCTATCGGGATGAATCGAGTACATGGTCTTGTGTGCTTCTTCCATTAGAAGATCTCTTATTCCTCCCGTCTTAGGTACCCAGATTCGATCTTGGAATACCTTCAGTCCTCGACTGTTTGTTCTGAATACTAACGTTTTGCCCAAACGTTCTTCCTTTCGGTCATTCTTCCCTAAAGCTTCTTCTTGAGCTTTCCTGATACTTTCCACAATCGTCGAGACGACTTTAATTCTTAACGCTCTTGGCCTTTTCCTTTCAAGATTGACTTTCCGACTGAGAGCATCAGCAACAATATTTGCTTTACCCGGGTGGTAAAGTATCTCACAGTCGTAGTCCTTGAGAAGTTCTAGCCAGCGTCGTTGCCTCATGTTCAACTCCTTCTGATTAAAGAGATATTGGAGACTCTTATGATCAGTGAAGAGCTTGCACTTCGTGTTGTAGAGGTAATGCCTCCATATCTTTAAGGCAAATACTACCTCTGCCAACTCCAGATCATGAGTGGGGTAGTTCTTTTCGTGCTCTTTCAACTGTCGAGATGCGTATGCTATCACCTTTTCTCTTTAGGTCAGAACACAACCCAACCTGACTCCAGATGCATCACTATAAACCGCGAAATCTTCGACTCCATCGGGTAGAGAAAGTATTGGTGCTTCACATAACTTCTTCTTTAGCTTCTCGAACGCCTCATCGTGTTTCTCACTCCATGTATACGTAGCTCCTTTATGGGTCAAAGCTGTTAATGGAGCAGCTATCGAAGAAAAGCCTTGGATAAATCGTCGGTAATATCCGGCTAATCCTAGAAAGCTTCGAATCTCCGTGGGACTCTTCGGACGTTCCCACTTCATTACAGCCTCGATCTTGGCGGGGTCAACCATTATTCCCTCTTGGTTAACAACATGACCCAAGAATTGGACTTCCCGTATCCAAAAGTCGCATTTGGAGAACTTTGCAAAAAGCTTCTCCTTCTTTAACACCTCAAACACTTCTCGTAGGTGCTTGCCATGCTCCTCCTGGCTTTTCGAGTAGATGAGAATGTTGTCGATGAACACTATCACAGATTTATCGAGAAATGGTTTACAAACCCTATTCATCAAATCCATGAATGCTGCGGGAGCATTGGTTAGTCCGAATGACATAACCAAGAACTCGTAGTGTCCATATCTTGTTTTGAATGCAGTCTTCTCAATATCCTGCTCTCTCACCTTCAGCTGATGATATCCTGACCTAAGATCAATCTTTGAGAAGTAGCTCGACCCTTGCAGCTGATCGAATAGGTCATCAATCCTCGGAAATGAATACTTGTTCTTCACTGTTGCCTTATTCAGCTCTCGGTAGTCTATGCACATCCTCATGCTTCCATCCTTCTTCTTCACGAATAACACCAGAGCTCCCCAGGGTGATGAACTAGGTTGAATGAAACCGCTGTCCAACAGCTCCTGAAGTTGCATCATGAGCTCCTTCATCTCCATCGGTGCTAATCGGTAAGGTGCCTTTGCTATTAGTGTTGTTCCTGGTAACAAGTCTATACGAAACTCCACTTTCCTGTCAGGTGGTAATCCGGGAAGATCTTTGGGAAAGACTTCCGGATAATCACACACAACCGGTATATTCTGCATCTCTTTCTTCTCCTTCTTAGCATCGATTATGAATGCCAAGTATGATGCACATCCTTTGGTTAAACATTTCCTGGCTTTCATCAGGGAGATGATTCCAGAATTCACTCTGCGTTTGTCCCCGTACACCATAAATGTTTCCTTTCTGGGTGGGTTTATCCTAACTATCTTCTTTCGGCATAATATGTCGGCATCGTTGGCGCTAAGCCAATCCATACCCAAAACGATGTCGAAACCGTTTAACTCTATGGGTAATAGTTCCTCATGGAATTCATTTCCGTTTAGGTTAATGACGATGTTCCTAATACGATTACTAACAGGTACGAATTTGCCACTGGCAACTTCTACGATTAGGGCGTTATCAAGTTTTTCTACAGGTAATGCTAATTTCGCACTAAATTTATGTGACATAAAGGAGTAGTTGGCTCCGGAATCAAATAGTATATTTGCAGGTAAACCATTTACAAGAAAGGTACCTGAAGTGACGTCTGCTGCCTCCTTTGCAGCCTCGAGCGTCATCTGGAAGGCTCTTCCCTTCGGCTTCGGTGGTATGTTGGGCCTTCCCACATCTTTCTTCTTTGGGCAATCCTTAGGAATATGCCCTTCCTCACGGCACTCGTAGCACACCTTCTTGTTGGTGGTGCACTCATTGGCATAGTGCCCCGTTTTCCCACACTTGTAGCAGGTTACTTCCTCGCCACATTTTCCTGAGTGCTTCTTCTTGCACTTCTCGCACCATTTAAATTCATTTCCTCCCCCGAATTTTTTTGAACCGAACTAGCTCTTCTTTTTGTTGGGTTTAGCAGACCCTTCAAATTTCCTCTTCTCACCAACCTCGATTTTGCTGGTAGCTCTTCCCTTAATCATGTCCTCCATAGACTTGGTAGCCCAGATAGCTGCCTCCAAAGTAGGTGCCTGACGCACTGGCACCGCGTACTCCCATGGAAGTCCCTTTGTGTACTTATCAATTTTCGTCAGCTCATCCGGAACAAGACGCAAGGCAAACCCCATCTTTTCTGTGAAGTTGTTCGTGTATTCATCGATTGACATGCTTCCCTTCTTCAGGGTTAGAAACTGGTTCTCTAACTCTAGCAGGTTTTGGGTTGAGCAGTACTTTCGTTTGAATTGCACTAGAAATTCTGCCCATGTCAGTTGTAGGGGCTTGTTGGGGCTTAAAGTCTTCCCCAAGGTATTCCACCAACATACAGCGCCTCCTCGAAACTGACGCACTGCAAACGTAGTCTGTAGCTTTCCTCTGCAACCGCACGTCATGAAAGCTAACTCCATCTCCGAGATCCAATCCATGACCCCGATTGGATCTTCCTTTCCTGTGAAAGTCGATGGCTTGCAAGTCAGAAAATCCTTGTACTTGCATCCATTCCTCTCGACTTCGTTACCCTGGTTGTTTTGTTGAACTATTGGTGGGTTGGCTTGACCAACAGTCCCACTGTAGTTTCCCTCCTCAGTCTGCCCTTCGTTCCACTCGGGCTGTTCGATTTGAATAGTTGCTTCCTCTCGATTTTGTTGGAGCAAGAGTCTGGTTTCCTCCATTTGATGATCCAACATCGCCTAGATCATCGCTTGCACTCCGGCCATTGTTATTGGCTCAGCAGTGGCTACCACAACTAGTATTTGTTCGATTACTGGGGGTTGGTTTCTGTTCCCATTTGCATTCACGTTTCCGCTACGGGTCCTTGCCATCTTGATCTATACACCGAATATGGTGAATTTAGATCTTTATTTAGGACTGATGTTCAAATCATCCTTATCTCTCCAAAACGTTTACATGCTAGTTCTAATATCGTACTCGTACATTTAGAATCCTAAAAACATAAGGTTTCCAGATCCGGTCGGCAACAGACCATAGATCCGAACAATTAACAGCATATCAGGCACAAAGCATTTAGCACATAAAAGCTTTTTAGGCATAACTCCTAAAATAAGCTAGTGCTCACACCTCACAATCATCGCTTAGCATTCTAAGTTTAAGTCTAGAAATCCTACCAATTCCTAGTTCGCTTAAACTAATGCTCTGATACCGTGACATCCCCAAAATCACGGCCAGAAAAGACCGGTTTGTTTATGATTTGTTTAAAAATCAGAGTAACATTTTAAATAAAAGTGTTGTGGAATTTGTCCCAAAACAATAATATGATAAAGATTTATCAAAAGCATTTCCATAGAAATGTATTTCATTAAAAGACTCGGGATGTCATGTTCATACAAATCAAAAACATAAACAGTACAATACAAGCCTTACTACATTATTTCATATCTACAGGCCTATATCCGTAATCCCTCGTCCAAACATCATATATATGCTCAAGCGCCACTACCTGTAATACATAAAACTGAGTGGGTCAGGCTTGGGAGCCTGGTGAGCACATAGGGTTTTCAACCCACAATAAATCAGTTTATTAACTTCATTAAATTAAACGAACCCGATTACTCGTTCCCGTTATCCTCACATTACGTCCCTAAGCATCTATCATAAGGGACCTATCCTAAGGATTATCATCGGGATGGACATTACTGCTAAGGGGATTCCTTAGCAACAAATGTCCTTAAGGCAACCATGTGGGGGATGGAGTACATATGGTGAGCACATAGTTCAAATAAACACACAGTTCGAATAAACACCTACAGGTTGCGAGCCTGCTAGTGTTCCACTGGACTGCCTAGAATAGTCCGTGGTCGTCATCTATACCCCGTTAGATGACTGGATCATCAATAACATCTATAACGAGGCCTCTCATTATTTTATTTTGTCACACAGCAACTATTACATCTACCCATGTTTTACCCAACACATTTTGTAGATATAAAATACATATACAGTTTAAATCTTTGAAAACATGTATAAAACGTTCATCCAGCATAGATAGCAAGTATTCAGATAATATGCACACATAGCACGTAATTTATATTAAATACTTCATATCTATGTGTAAGCTGAAAGTAACTATGCACTCACCTGAAAAGGTGGTGATTCCGAACTCAGACAGCGCTTCGCTTCTTAAAAAGAATTTTCTTCGACGAAACCTAATATTATCACCACTAGAGTTTAGTTTATTATTCGTCGAGACTAATTAATAGTCCAGCTATTATTATTATTATTATATAAGCGTCAAAAAAATACTTATATAACCCATAATAATAGTCCAAGTATTTATTATAAGTTCCTAATAACGTTACTATAATTAAATAAAAGCTATATTAAAAATAGCGTAGGCGTAGCTCACTTACAGCGGGTTTTATAGAAAACCAGGATTTACTTGGAGCAGCATTTCCGAGTCGAAAAGCTCTTCTTCTCGGAGCCATCGAGCACTCCGGGGCTTCCGCATTGTGCTAGGGAGGTTCCCTAGGCTTTTCGGGGGATTTCGGGGCTAGAGAGAGGTTCTAGAGAGAGAGAGAGAGTAAAGAGAAGAAAGAATGGGAAAGGTGTGAAGAAAATGAGGGTGGGAGAGGTGGTATTTATAGGGTGAAATGTGGATGAACTTGGTGCCACATGTCACCATCTGGTGACAAGCCTTGGGGAGAAAGCAATGGCCAAGATTGTGCCACATCACCCATTTTCGCACAACACACTTCCGACTTCTAAAATCTGTAACTTTCACATACGACCTCCGTTTTTGACGTTGTTTATATCCAAGCGTAGGTAATAATAAGATCTACAACTTTCATTTTGACTCCGTCGGCTAATTCTCGACCGATCTTAAATTTAACAGTACAAGGAGATTATACTGTTAAACGTCTGCGTAAAATTCATAACTTCTACATACGGACTCTGTTTTTGTTTGTCTTTTTACCGTTGATTTCCTATTAATGAGATCTTCAACTCTCATTTACGTTGCGTAAGCCGAATCTTAGAAAAATCATAAGTTCCTCTTACGCAGTCAGATTTGGGCGTTCTTTTTATGGATGTTCTCGGTTTTACATATAATACAAATTTGGTTTAGATCACTAAGGCTAAAATTCCCTTCATCGTAAATTCACTATTTACGTCTCCCGGTGTCGTGTCGGTTTTGCCGTAAAACTTCGACGGGCTATAACTTCTTCGTTATAACTCGGATTTTGGCGTTCTTTATATACTCGGAATCCTTGTTTCGACCACTACAACTTTATGTAGAGATATCGGGCTTATCTCACACTTTAATTTTGACGCTTATTTTTATTTTTTATTAAATATATATTTATAATAAAGTGATAAGCATACAAATACACATAATTCACATAGAATTAGAATATTTCATCTTTATTACATCAAAAAGAGTTACAATAGTTGACCTAGACTATTACATCATCTAAAAATGCTTAGCCCCGAAACCCGGGCGTTACAGAAAGAGATATAAATTATATAAGATATAAAAATCAGTCGCAGAGTCAAAATTAATTACGTCAAAACGTTACTTAGAGATTGGTTGAGTTTTTGACTAAATGGGCAAAAAGGAGTTACGTAGTACTCCTTGAGATATATACTTTAGGAAAAAGTTTGATGAAAATGAGATCCATATAAGAAAGTTATGATTTTTATAAAATCCTTAATTCTTACCCCCGTTGGGCTCGAAAATGAAATTCAAAACCCGACCAAAACAACCAAAAGCAAAGTTGTAGTACTCGTTGAGATCGTCACATAGATATGGAAAGGGTCTAGATTCGAGCGCACAAAAGGAAGTTATAAATTTTGAAAAATTATTACTTGCGCTTCAAGGAGTAGGTGTTACCTCGATATTATAATGGCCAAATCCCTAGGAAACCTTAGTAACTAGGAGTTATGCTAGACAAGATTTAGGATATGCACAATACTTAGTTGTTACTCTGCCTAAATATCGTGTTAAAACAATCATAATTAAGGTATATGTATGACGATATATATATATATATATATATATATATATATATATATATATATATATCATTTGATGATATATACCCGAAATAGGTATATACAAAGATAGTATGATGTGTGCATGTGTGAGTGTATATATATATATATATATATATATATATATATATATATATATATATATATATATATATATATGAATCATTTGATGATATATACCCGAAATAGGTATATACAAAGATAGTATGATGTGCATGTGTGTGTGTGTGTGTATATATATATATATATATATATATATATATATATATATATATATATATATATATATAAGGGTAATTATGGTAAGATAAAATACTAAAATATAAAAGATAAAAGCATGAGATGAAAGACTATAATATAAAAGATAAAAGCCTACGGTTAATATGTTAGTGAGCTGGTTATTCATCCAAATGCCTTGATTTAATTCGGCATATCCCCAATACCTATAATTGTTAGTCTTGCGAGCTTGCGAGAGCTAAGAAGTTATGGTTAGATCTATAAGAGACCATGATAACCCCACCTAAGATTGTTAGCTACAATTCCAATAGGATACCATCCATACAAGTTATTATTCGACATCCGATGTAGTATCGTGATTTTGGGCAGATTTACGATCATAGAATGAATTATAGGGGCTCACGATAATACATTAAAGATTGTATTAGAGTTTAAATTACCATTAGGGACGTCTGTAATGGTAATTAAAATACGTTACGATCATTAGATATCCCAAAAAATAGTATATTAGGGTTAATAAAAGACATCCTAATTAAAGTACGTTAGAATCGTTAGATATTATAAAAAGATACTAAATTAGGATTAATAAAAGACATCTTAATTAAAATATTTTAGGATCATTAGATATCCTAAAAAGATAGTAAACTAGGATTAATAAAATACATCTTAATTAAAATACATTAGGATCGTTAGATATCCTAAAAAGATAGTAAATTATGATTAATAAAAGACATCATAATTGAAATACGTTAAGATCGTTAGATATCTTAAAAATATAGACAGCCAGGTTAATAATTAAGAAAGCTTTTCTCAAAGAAAATGATTCTTAAAAAGATTCAAAAATAAAAATTTGTGCACTCACCAACATTATGTTGACTTTCAAACTATATGTATTTTCAGGAAGATGAGTGTGGAGGAGTGTCTCACTAGTAAGAAGGAAGTCTGCAAGGGAGATGTTGAAGTTTAATATCATTTGTTTTTAGGAGTTTGTGTCTATCCCAAAATCAATGTAATCTTTCAAAAAATCAAAAATAAATAAATGTTTAAAATATACCATTGTGTTTGCTTGTAATAGTTGTCGAGATCCAATTATTCCTACGTCACACTCCCGGTGTTTTCGCCAACAACCGGGCAGGGTGTGACAGATTGATATCAGAGCCTCAGGTTATAGCAAACTAGTAATTCCTTAGGAAATACGACTATAGCCTAGGGAATAAAAACTCTAAATTAGTCAAACCTAATAAAAGTATTATTAATAATCACTGTATGGATAAACAACTCTAGGTGAGGTGTCTAATCTGGAAAAACTTGACGATAGGGTTGCTGGATTTTAGAATAGCTATATGCTAAAATGATCACGCCCTTCGACTTTTTCTAACGGGTCGATCCTTGTAGTTTAAAGTACACAAAAATAGGATTAAATAAAATACTAACAAAAAATGTGTAAACTCTTATAAAAAATATTATCCATTCAAATCACAACTTAAGATTTTAAGTAAAAAGCAAATACTAGGTTTAATTAGTACTGTGGCCGACCCATAACTAGACCTAGAATGCACAACTATTTATGGTCCGACCAACGCACACTCAAAATGGATGTTGTAGTTGAAAATCTAAAGAGTTAAGGATTTATGGATCGATAGTTAGTACGCCTAGTTAAGAAATTAGGAAGAAGTCTATGAACAGAAGATGTTCAGAATAGTAGCACTAATCGACTTCCCCGAGGACTAGAGAGATACACCGAGAGATGTTAAGGATTTACATCCTAGAGTTCTTAGGATCGAGTCTGACTTGCTACAAGATTGGAGAGTTGTCCCATGCTCCGAGACACGACCCTATCCTAAAGGATCCCACAGATCGAGCAACTTCAATGTTAGTTCATGCGTGGCACAACATGAGGATCACATATATCAGTTGGAGGAAGATCGCGACTTGTTGCGGAGTCAGGTTAGGATGTTGACTGATGTTGTCTGAAGATTAGAGGAGAGAAGGGATTTTGATGAAAGGAAGATCCTCCACGTATATGATAATCTAGAGGAGACCCCTTCTCTAGTTTAACATTAATAGATCGAGATTGAGGGTCTCGATCAACACGTAAGAGAGGCAGAGTTGAGATTGTGGGTGTCAGAGATAGGAGCAACCACTCAGATAGTGATTTGGTTGGTAGTTAACTTTAGGCTAGATAGTTCTAGCTTTCAGTAGCTAGGAACTATGATATATTTGGGTTTGAGGGAAGGAATACCAACATAGCCAATATAGGAATCCATTACTTCTTTTGTGTAGAATAGATCATATTCCTGCTCAAACCACATTTGTATACCCTTTTTTGGTTATGATAAACTGATGTAAAAAGTTTATGGAAATATATGAAAGTTTGTATGATCTAAATATTGTGTGTTATTTGATTTTTTTGATAAGTTAACCCTTCTAACTTAGAAATATAAAATAACAACTAAACTATACCTTTAATTTTGAACCATGCCTCACACTAGACGTATTCCAGGAACACCTGAAAGAAATCCCCAACCAATGAGCTCAGCCGCGATTGAGGCATTGATCACCCAACGTGTAGCTGATCCCATAGCAAGTCTAGAAACCCCTAGGAATGTAGGATCGGGAGGTAATGCAACGATAGCTCGGAAGGAGATAATCGAGTTCCCAATATAGTCTGTTCATATAAGGATTTTATGAACTATAAGGCAAAACCAATCTATGGGAATGAGGGCGTTGTTGGGCTGACTAGGTGGATAGAGAATATGGAATCGATCTTTGAGATTAGTTTCCGCCCAGAGGACTGTAAAGTCAAGTTTCGCTGCCTGTACCCTGGCAGATGCAACCTTGAGCTTGTGGAACAATTACACCAAGACCATGGGCGTAAACATATCCAATGTCATGTCTTGGGATGAGTTGAAGCAACTCATGATTAGAGAATACTGTCCACGCGAGGAGATGCAGAAACTGGAGCAGAAGCTATGGAATCTAATGATGCGGATAGCTGATATTGCCACCTATACAAGTCGTTTCAATGTCTTAGTCACCTTGTGTCCTGGGATGGTTACCCCGGAGGAGAAAAAGATACAGAAGTACATATGGGGTTTAGTTTAGCCTATCCAAGGATTGGTTACGCCTTCCAGGACAACAATTTATGTTAGTACCAAGAGAATGGCCTTTTCCCTGACCAATCAGGTAATCTGCTAGGGCACCATGGTTCTAAATACCAATCTCCTAGGATCATAAAATAGCAAAAGAAAGCTTGATGAAAATTTAGAGCAAGTAGCATGGAAGAAAAAAGAATTAGGGAAAGTCTTTGTAGCAAACATTCCGTTACCCACTCCTTTAAGGTAGTATACATGAGATCTCCCACTATGCAGTAAGTGCAGCTGCCATGACAAAGGTTCCTGCAGAGAGCTAATCTATAATAAGTATGGTTAGAAGGGTGATATGTGTATATTTAGTGTGTATTAAGTATAGTTTTTTATTCATATATTAGCTAAATTATCGCATATTATGGACAAAAGGTACTTAAAAGTGTTAAATTATGTTTTTCAGTCCAAAGATGAAGCTCGAAAGCAAAAGGGAGCAGGAGAAGCGGTTAGGAGCTCGAGAATGGAATGAAGAAGAAAAACACTAAAAATGGCACCTACTCGGCGAGTCAGATAGCCTACTCGACGAGTCCGGTCGAAGAATCAGAAAGATAATGACTTGGAATTCCAGATAGTTATCGCAATACGGGGAATGTGAGAGGGACTCGTCGAGTCACCACTTGACTCGACGAGTCGATTCGCTTATTTAAAGATAACTCCACAGATCCATTAGAGAGAGTTCTAGGACGATTCAGAAGTGTTTTGCTGCGATTAAGAAGCCAGAAAAACCCTAGAAGTCGAAGAAGAAAGCTAGAATTCAATTCCGGGGAGTAATTAAGGCACAATTTCATCATTCTACTTATTCTTTTGTTTTATCATTATGATTAAGCAACTTGACTTTGTTTGTTTGCTGTTATTTACTTTAATTATGAACTAAAACCTTTAGACTTCTGTTTGGGGATACAAAGTTGACAATATGGTTTGATTGATTGGTAGGATTAATTCCAAGTTGGTGAATTTTTGTTATTTTAGCTTGCTAAAGAACCTTGTGTGTGAATAATAATTAATTTTCTGTTAATAGGAAGATAATTGATTAGCATGAACATCTATTGATTATTAACCTCATATGATATGTGACCACTATACTATATGTCTAGGATTAATGAATATGAAACTAGAATTAATAAGAAAATTGAGTAAATTCATGTGCAAGCTTGTAAGATGACCATCAAACAAGATGTTAATTAAAAATAATAAATTAATTAGCTATTGTAAGTCTAACTTAACCCGAACAATTAATCTAGTAAATATAATTAAATTAAACAATTGGCCACTGTTTGAGTTAGTTTATTTTCTAAGGATTAGGGTAGTGAACATGAACCTAATCACTTGAATCGGTAACCAACGAAAGAATTAATCCATTGCACTATTACCTTAAAATCAACCATAGAGTTAACCAAGTTGAACTAAACAGAAGTTCCTTTCCAATTATTGAATCTAGTTAAGTCGTTATTTTCTAGTCTTAAATTAGTTATAGTTAGTAAGTTTCTAGTCTTGTAAAACTAGAGAAAAACCCCTTTAGTTTTTTTTTATGTTTTTTATGCATAATATGCAATGAGGGCATTGCATCAAATAAGTGTGGGGTAGGGGGTTGGTTACATAATAGAACATTTAGAGTCAATTTTAAAATTTTTTTGCATACCAAAAGTATTACTTAGGACTTAATTAGAAAATTTTGGTAAAAAATTAGGATTCCATGTTAGAATTGTATTTGATAATTGCATGAAGATCCAAATGTTTAGTTGAGCCTATATACGTTCTAGTGCATTTGTGGCTTCCTTATTCTAGTGAAATCATGAGACAAAAACACGACCTTGCTCAGCCTGAGGGATGCAATATGTTTAGCAGCCTAAACCTGAAATGTATCCAGGAAAATTTTTATCGTTAGCCAATAAAGGTTGAGATTGAGCGCCCCTGCTTAAGCATGTAGGGATTTGAGTGACAAAAGTGAGGTATACATGTAAAAAAAAGAGAGAATTACTAGAAAAGTTATAAGAATTTTGGAGCAAATGAAGTGAAGATCTAAAGATCAAAATTCCAAGAAATCCAAAAAGTTGAAGATACCAAAAATCAAACAACAAGGTGGTGAATTCAAAGATATCAAAGATCAAATTATCAAGAAAGTGAAGAATTCAAAGAGCTCCAATGTGGTATTGAAAAGTTGTAATTCTAGAATATGTATGCTTGGGTTGCTCAATTAAAAATACCTTGAGGGTAAAGAGGTTTTCTGAGGATGGATTCGAAGGGTTGCATAAAATGAGCATAGTTCGGGGTGAGTGGGCGAATGTTTATGTGGATTGTGAGTATTTGGAGTATGGGGGGTTCTTTAGGAAAAATTTTAGACACAAATGCATGCGTTGCGGTCTTGGCATAATGGCTGGGTTAGATTGGAGTTGTCAAAGGGCCATGCAACTAAGTCTTGTAGGAGTCCAAAACTCACCACTACCCAAGGAATTGCTATTGTTATAAATATGGAGAAGTGGGCCACTTCAAAAGAGAATGCCCAATGTTGGAAAATCAAAGGGGTAATTAACAAGGAAGAACATTTGTCATTGGCACGAGTGACGCTGTCTAGAATCTTCCCCTAAGAATTGGCAAGTCCTTCGTTGTAACTTACGAGTAAGCTAGATAATGATATAGCTATATAAACATTAGATAAAACACGTAAAAATATAAATCTAAGAAACGCATGTTATTAGTTATAGGATGGATACATATGTTATATGATTACAAAATTAAATAATTTTAGAAAGTGTGATTCAGCATATTGCGCAGCTCTCGTCTGAATCTAACCACAATAGAGGGAATCATACGTTCCAAAAATTATCTAATTTTAGCATCATGTGATAGTATTATGTTGATACATGAGAGTAAACCTCTAGTAATACGAAGCCAGACCAGAACCGAAGTCCACCAGCATTCTAAGATGTGAAGAGATTTCGAAGTCAAGCTTATTCCGAGATGAAGACTTATCTAAGACATTGCTGGTTTTAGATGTTATTGAGTCCGTACAAGAATTTAATGCTTCTTGTTATTTAGTACTTGTTGATTGTACACTTCATGGGAAAAAATCGAGTAAATTGTGTGTTTTAGCTTTTTTGACTTATCAGATTTATATTGTCCATGCAAGTCTTGTATTTTGTGTGACACCCCAAGTACACAAGTATACATGTCCCCCATTCATGCGATGCAATCAAGATGTTCCCCTCCTTTAATATAAGAAAACTTGAAACATGCAAACCATAAATCATAAGGATAAAGCTTAGTGAGTTCCCCCCAAACCACACACAACACAACACAAAAAAAAACATCTATGGGTTATCAGCAGTCCAAATGGGCTAACATCATGCTCGGTGGGTTATCAACAACCATAGAGACTATTAGTAGGCTCAGACACATATAAACAACATAACACAATAATAATAGCTAGACACATATGGTCATCTTATATACAACTGTCTACCACACAGGCTCATAAAAACATGTAAGAGTCAAAAAGACAGTTAACATCCTACATACATAATTTAGTGACCCGACATTGGTGCCTTCGACTCACAAGCACCAGAAGAAGACTCACCTCAAGATGTTGAGTATCTCTCAGATATATCTTTGTTTGCTGGTCCCATAAAATCCATGTGATATCATCATTAAATAACATCAAATTAATAATTGGATTCTGATCCATAACTAATAGCCTAAACTAAGGTAAAAGACCATTTTACCCTTTACCAAACTTGGCCCAAGGCCAAAGAGCAAACCAACTACACAAATCGCCCAATACCAAAATGGCCACCGAAAACCCAAAAATAGAATCCTGATGGCCCAACAAGACCCTAATCTCCTAAGGTCCAATCATGGGCCCAAAACTGAGAAGCCCAAATCTGAAGCCCTCCTACTTATGACGCAGGACATACTCAACTTTGTATGCTTAGTATATGCCTTTTTGGGCTAGAACGCACAATATACCAGCTCGGTACACCCAACGTACTCCCTTGTGACAACCCGACACCTTTACATTGTGAAATTGATCCATATATCTATAATCCACGTGAAATTAGCATCTTTTAATAAAAATTGAGTCCGCGCTAGTGTTTTAGGCTTAATATATTATAGATATGGACCTTAGGAAGGATTAGGAAGGGTGTTGCATCACAAAATCCAGCCAAAAACACCAAGAGAGGTGCGTGCGGCCGCACACCCAGCAGTAAACCCCTCCAGCCTCACACTCAACCCTATATAAAGTGGAGGACCCCTTCCATTCACTTTTGGCTGCATCCTTTCTCTCTCTAGAAAACCACCCAAGAACACCTAGAAGGCCTCTAAAACGTGAAGAATACCATCATTTAGCTTGTCATAGAGGTAAAAGACTTGAATTCAGGCCTCAAACTCATAATGTTCTTCATGTTCTTCATCCTATGAAGGAGTGCGGCCGCACACCTTCATCAGTTGGCCGCACACACTCATAATACCCTCCAAAGTGAGAGTAAGGCCACACACTCAACATCTGGGACTCAAGCAAGGAGTGTACGGCTGCACACCCCTGTGTACGGCCGCAAACACACCCTGTACGACCACACACTCTAGTGTGCAACCTCACTCACAAGTCTGGCCGCATACCCCAGCCGCATACTCACCCTTATGGACATACACACACCCTAATACCCATATTTGGTCTTAAACTTACATAGATCATTGAGTAAATAATACGAGACACTTAGCCCTAGTGATTCCAAGCCTTAAGAGAGATTTCCCCATCACGTTTAGTCATGAAACACCTTAACTCTAACTTATATAAGTGTCATCATATAATTAATAGGGGCTACTCGTGTGCAGAGAATCCGTTGACACTTGACACTCACACGAATCGCATACTCGAACCCTACCTTCAACGGTGAGTTCATACCCCTTAATTAACCTTTCAAATGTTTTTAACTACTTTTATGGGGGGGGGGGGGGGGGGGAATACAAATTGAATTCGATACATTGCAGTATCAATCATACATGATTAAGACTTGCTATCAAAAGGATTTTCTACAATATCTTGTTAGTAAAGTTATTTCAAATGTTTATTAACCACATTTTCCAAAATCAATTGTCTCGAAACTGATTTTCATTGTTTTTCAAACCTTAAATTATTTCCAAATCATGTCTACTCCAATATATTTATATAAGTAAGTATTGAAGGACTTAGAACTGATAACTGGCCTTATTTCCTGTTCTTGTTTGATTGTGGACTTAGGGTGTTAGGTTATCTGTCCGACTGTTGTTTAATACTTAGTTATATATCTTGTATATTTGTGTTAGATATAAAAGTTTTCACTCTAGTTCGATGCTTCTACATAACAAAGACTCTCAGTCAAGTACTCAATTTAACTGTAATAAGTATAGTTAAGAACTACCTCTCATTTATGATATTACTATGATACACACTATGATCAGTACAATTACAAGACTATATGTACAATATACGATAGGAAGGGAACACTATACACTATACTAAGGAAACACTAATCATTACAACAAGAAATACTATAAACTACATCAAGAGAACAGTACAAAGTATACTAATAGAACACTATATATCATACGAAAGAAAATACTACAACAAAATGTGATGCACTATCTCTCTATACGACCTATCGCTATGCGATCGTCGGATAACTATCACCTCCTGGAGGGAGAGCGACCACTACGTGTATAGATCTATACGGGACAAATATTTTCCTCCATCCAGACTGCTAGCTATAGTCCGAGCCTCCTAGGCCCAAGGATGACAAACACTACTACACTATTGGTGACCTGGAGGGTCAGCCACTACACTACTATCACTCAGTATGGCTACATACGAGCTCACATTCAATTAAACACACATCCCGAGGTGTGTACACAATTAATACTATCCGGAGTATACATTCACTAATACACTTAACTGGAAGGGGTGCTGTTAGGGTGAAACTATGTTATTTCTCTATAATGAACAAGTATAAAATTGTATTTTTCATTTCTGATACGTTCATAAGAAAACTAATTATATTTTCAAAGAAACAAATTTACAAATAACTAAGTCTTGGTAGAAGACTACTTTTGCTGGAAAATATGGGATTTTCTAGTAATCAAAGCATCTTCAAACCTTGTTAATAAATGACATACTATGCGATTTGCATACATTTTTATACAAACAATGACACTAAATACTTATGAACTCACCAGCCTTATGTTGATACTCGTTTTGAAAATAACTTGTATTCTCAGGTCAAAAATAAACAAGTACTGGTGCCGTTTTTGGGAAGATGGAGCACATATAAGACTCATCTTTTATTTTGTTCATACTTTTGGTGTCTACTTAAATGTACAGAACACATATGTATTAAAATTAACATATTAATGTAATGAATGTTGTTGCTTGTTTTTACTATTATATATTGTTATGATACTGAACATGAAGTCCTCCACCCCAGAACGTAATTCCGCCGTTCTCGGTTTTGGGGTGTGACATCCCTAGTTGGTCACCTTACATCATTAAGCACTTAATCCACTGAGACTTTAAGCCAAACTCTCAGATCTGATTCTATAAGACCACTTATCACATAGATTTGGCAACTTTACACACATGCATGGCTCAATGGGGCTCACGAGCTGAAAAAGAGCTTAAAAAAAGTTCTTAACACATGCATGGTTCAAAATATACCATAAATATTGCATTTTTATAATCAAGGGGACGAAAAGAGCTCTAGATCTGACATCGATACTTCTAGAGTGAGCCAAGAAGCTTATCAATTGCTCCAAGGACTTAAAATGCAAAAAATATCAACAAAACTAGATCTGGCATTATGGATTATCAAGATGTGAGCTTTTTACCTCAAAAGCTCAAATGATGATCTAACCTTGGATCTTCAAGATCAAGACACCTTTCCAAGTGGTCCACTTCTTCTTCTCCTTCACAAACCACCAATAAACACACTTTAAAGCTAAATACTTACAAAAAACACACTTTGTTTTAGACTTCTGAACAAATGAAAGTGGAGGCTAGCTAAACATGACCAAATGAGGCAATCATAAGGTTTAAATAGGGTGTAAACTCTAAAAATTAGGGTTTCACTCATGCCTACGTACATCATACGTACTCCATGTACACCCTGAGTACGTGGTTAAGACCCGCGATCCAGAATACACTAGTACACCCAGCGAACAAGGAGTACGCCCAACATACTCTAACTTTCCTGAAGTTGGCAAATCTGCCCCTTAGGGACCAATTTTGCAAAATATTATCATACAAGGGGTCAAACTGAAAATACATTGAATCGGGTGTTACAATTCTACCCCACTTAAACTAGATCCAAAGGTATGCCAGCGAGCTTGAATAATTCTGCCACAATTATGATGTGAATCGAGTAAGCAACCCCGAGCATACAATAGTCTTTCAAAATGCAACTGAACCCAGCCTTAGCAGGGCTCCCAAATCCCGACGATGAACACATCCTTACTCAACTTAAATTACCTCCTTGAAGAATAACAATTTCTTCTTTGTCTGAAATCTGAAAATATTAAAAAAATTATCCGAATGCCTGACAGAGAGCCCATATCGAACCACTACTAATTCAACTCAACTTTACATTCCAAACTGATTATCCAACTTCTGGTTACCTAATTGTTTCCTTTGGAAAACAGAATCACCGACCATTCACTGCTGCCAGAAACTTTTCACTTGGTGTCTGACTCCTAGGAAGGAAAAGACCCTCCAAAATATTTCCACAATGATTCAACCTCATATCCCTATTCGCATAAACCTATCGGTCCTAACCAATTTTACGGATACCCGTAACATATATGCACTGACCACTTACCACTATAAAAAAAAAATCCTCATCGAAAACAAAATCAGCTTCAGACTCAAAACTAAATTGGTACAGGTGATCCTAGTTTATCTGCCAACACAAGTCCATCAATCAAATACTCCCAATGAGAGAGAATTCAACCAATTTTCGAACGATCACTAAGTTTGCTTAACCCAGAGATGGCTACAAACCGAACCGAGTTCTCATATCACATCGACCCCAACCCAGCCTATGATTTCCCAAATATTACAAATGTCGAAGCACACTCACAACCCTTCTCCCAACCCTATGATTATCTAAATCACACTAGAGAATGACACACCGAAGTCATAGACTTCCATGACTTTTACTACTTCCTACCATCCTAGTGAATGCTACAGCTTCTCCGCGGTCTTATAACACCTCCACAATCACACACTAATCCAGTGGATGCTGCAACTGTTATGCAGTTTTACACCACTCCTACAACCTCACACTAACTTAGTGAATGCTATGGCTGCTCTGCAGTCTTACATTACTCCTACAACCACACACTTAGACAGTGAATGCTAGGGATACTCTTTAGTCTTAAATCACTCCTACAACGACATGCTAACCTAGTGAATGCTAAGGATGCTCTGCAAACTTACTACAACCGCACACTGACTAATGAATGCTACGGCTGCCCCGCAGTCTTACATCACTCCCACAACCACATGCTAACCTAGTGAATGCTACAGATACTATGTAGTCTTACATTACTACTACAACTTCACACTAACTTAGGGAATGTTACGGGTGCTCCGCATACATCACGCCCATAACCACATGCTAACCTAGTGAATGCTACGGATGCTCCACAATCTTACATCACTACTACAACTGCACACTAAATTGGGGAATGCTACGGCTGCTCTGCAGTCTTACATCACACCCGCAACTGCAACTGACCAAGAACACTCCATAATAATAATATTTAGGATCCTCAAAAAAAATCTCAGTCTCGTGTGTACAATCAAGCCGGTGCCTCACTGTGATCCTGAAAAGTACCTGAAACACATAACACATAACATGGTAAGCATGAAGCTTAGTGAGTTCCCCAAAATACCACACACATCTTATTAGCCTCTCATGGCTATGCTCGAATAAGACCCTCCAGTCAATGCGTCTTAGTAGAACCCTCCGGTCCCATAACTCGAGTGGACCCTTTGGTCCTAACTCAGTAAGCTCAAAATAATACACATCACAAATCACAAAGACATAATGTAGGATATCACAATACTCAATATAAACATATAAGACCATTTGGGCATACAAAGATTACCACTCTAGGTAAGTACAGTGAGCAAACTCACCTCGTAATCAAGCAAATAAACCACTTACATGAATCACCGAACTAGCCTCCGCTTAAAACATAGGATAATTATCTCTAATTAACACTTAAATCAAGAATCTAAATAAACTAAGTTATTTTTGTCTATCTAACTCTTGGGATGGGTAAAAGACCATTTTATCCCTCCATGGTCCCCATAATCCATGTCTTGACCAAACCCTAAAGTAAACATAAGTCAACACTCGAGTCAATAGTTCATGTTGACCCAAATCGATGAGTGCATCTATGTGGCTTGTCGAGTCCCCTCGTTTCTTCAAAATGTCGTGAAAATCCAACTTAAATCTTCGAGTTCTCTTATTAACTCGTCGAGTTACTCATGTTTAGACTCGTCGGGGAAAACCCTAGCCGACTCGTCAAGTTAGCTCATCGACTTGGTGAGTCCCTTCAGTCTATGTTCTCATTCAAACATTTTAAGGCAGATTTACAACCCCAAACTCTAGATCTAGCCTCCTAAGGCTGAGATACCACGTAAAGCTATAATCTTTACATTCATACATGGCACTTAGGGCTTGAAATGCCAAAACAAGTTCCATTTGGAGTCTTAAGCACAAAAGTTCTTCTATAGTTAGATAAAGCTGGGACCTTTGGACTCTAGGGACCTCACAAGGTCCAGATCTAAAGTCTCAATCACTTAGAAAGTTCAAGTCACTCAAAACCTCAAGGAAATATGGAAAAAGCCCTAAAAGCTTTCTAACAACAAGATCTAATCAATATGATGAGAACAATGGCAAATTTTATCTTCCAACAGAAGCTCAAGGTGGATGAACATTGTATCCAATATTCCTTCCTCGTTCCTTGCTTTGATACTCTTCTCTTCTCTTCCAATGGCTCACAAAAACACCCAAATATTAGCTCTATTTCTCTCTTAGCACAATATGGATGATTAGGGTTTCATATACGGGAGTAAGGTGGTTGGTGAGGCAGAAATGAGGGCTTAAGGTTATTTAAATAGGACCAACCTTGGAGATTTAGGGTTCCTCTCACAGTGCTAACTCGTCGAGTTAGTCTCTTCAACTCGTCGAGTTGGTCATAAAACCCACGTGGTCAATTCATCTCTACTCGACGAGTTGGGGCATCCAACTCGTCGAGTTGATTAGTCAACTCAAAAATAAATATGTATACATATTATACCTGGGAGTCAAGATGTTACAATTCTCCCCCACTAGGATCAGACTTTGCCCTCGAAGTCATGCTCCGGAAACAACTCTGGGTACTGCTCGCGTATCTCGGACTCCAGCTCCCAAGTTCACTCGGATCCTCTACGGTGCTCATGTTGGATAAGGTGTCTAAGTCCATAACTTATTTGGTACATACTTGACCCGACCCAGCATGGTCCATTTGGGTTGCATTTCATCCAAACGATTTATGGATAATTTTATGAGAATTGTATACTTACGATTTATTAATATATTATAAGTTATAATATATTAATATGAAGTCATGTTATTTAATTAGTTTTAGTCTTAAATTAATTATGAATTAATTTAGAGATTAAAAAGAAGACTGATTAAATTATGGGCTATTATATTTTATATAGTGTGGGCTAATACTTATTTGTTAATGGGCTAAGCTAATATGGAAGTCCATGGATGATCCATGGAGCTTTTAACCCATGGATCCTTGGAAAGGAAAAGACATGTGTTATTAGGGTTTCAACCTAACCATGCACACTATATAAAGAAGCATATGATGCAAGAAATGACACTCTAGTTATGTGAGACATAGTGGTGGCCGATTTGATAAGAAAGTATACTACTCTCTCAAAGTTTTCCAAGTGTTTGTGGTGATTTGTGATTTCCATTTGAGGCATTCACACTATTGGTGCTTGGCTCTCAAACTCCATAGGAATCAAACTCATCATAAGGTATGTAATCTTATGTAATTCTTTTATGTTTAAAAGTACCCCATGCCATGTTAGATAGGTTATGAACCTTGGAAAATTATTATTTTGCATGTATTTAGACAAACATAGATCCAAGGTTTATTAGGGTTGCATGCACACTTAGGAAGTGTTAGATTGCTCAAAACCCAACAGTGGTATCAGAGCCTAGGCTTGTTTTCTTGAATACTTGATGCAGATTGCTGAAAATCGAAGTTTATGTGCTGCCTACACATCAGACTCGCCGATTCCATGAAGGGACTCGACGAGTCTAAGACAAAATTCATCCAACTCGGCGAGTTGGTTCTTGCACTCGACGAGTTGGACCCCAGACAGTATATTTTCGAGTTTTGGTGCTGGAATTGGTCTAGAATCATTACCTTAAACTGTTTTGGACTCATAAAACTTGTTTTTGATGTGGTAATGATAAGTGGACCAATTTCAAAGTTATAATCAAAATTTCAAGTTTATATGTGTTCATATGATTCTTGAAATTGTTGATGTGGATGTTCATGCTCATATGAGTTTTGTTAGATCATAGGAATTATTTGCAAATTGTTTGTTAGTTAATTCTTGATCTTAATGTGTTTTAATGGAATTCATAATTTGTCCTCAAGTTATGGAATTCCAAAAGTTTTTTCTTTTAAATGTTTTTTAAGAAGTCATAAGTTACACTTTAGAAGAGTTTTTCTAATAAATGCTTTTATGGACTTCATAACTTGTCCTCAAGTTATGGATTTCCAAGAGACTCTTCATTAAAAGTATAAAACACTTAATTAAAACTCATAAGTTATGAATATCCAAAAGTTTATGAATTGTTCAAAACTTACCCTCAAGTTTATGAATATCCAAAAGTTTATAAATTATCATTAAGTATGAATATTATAAAGTAACTAAATGTTTTATTTAATTCCCAATCTTAGTTACTTTAGGAAAAATGTGAATTTGGTGCTAGCCCATGGAATTCACACTTTGTACCTTACCAAGTCGTTGGTGGAGCGTGTGTGGTTAACCGGCACACTAACTTGGACTAGTAAGGATCACGAAGGGTGACTTAATGTTTGTCATAGATCAATGGAGCGTGTGTGGTTAACCGGTACATTGATTAGGTGATAATATTAAGGGTACCAAGTGAATTGGTATGGTTATTCACACCTTGTTTTGTGATCCTCGGCATCCCAGTCACAAAATTTGAGAGGGCACACTCGAGATTTAAACATGCCATTGAAAAGTTCAATGAATCTCAAAAGATCTAGGAATTTCAAATCCAATTAAAACCTAATAAGTTATTTCGTTTTTCATGGTGGAAATTGGTGAATCGTCATTTGCCTACCTTCAAATATTTTATAGCTTGGATTACAGCATCCCTCTTCCAAATTATAAAATATTGTGTTGGGTCCTACCCTTAATATTTCATATTGGGTGTTATATTAAGGATTTTGAATCAACTAACTTGATTTTCTCCCATTATAGATGTCTGCTTCAGACAACTATGATCTTTCCAAATCTCTTGAAGATGGTGTCCCTCAACATCATGCTTCACTTCCTCCACCTCCTCCAATTATTCTCCCTCACCCACAAGTTCTTGAAAAGTTTAAAGTCACTCAATCCTTATTGGCAAGCATAGTCTATGTGTGCTCACATCTTGGGGATAAAGTCACATATTGACAAGCCGGGAGAGTTGGGTGTCAAAGTCTCGTGAAAGTTGGATGTTCAATCACTTTCTTAGTAACATAGTGAGTCTCTTTAGGACTACTATGAGACAGACTATGACATGACCCTTAATGATGTTATCTATTTGCTTGGTGTTGTGGAATCAGCAATGATTTGGAACACCAATAAAGCAAATTTGATTAAAAGAACAACTTCCCAAGTCTTAAATGGACATTGACAATGGTAGCATTCGATATCTAGAAAAAGATTGCTCTTCCCAATGGAAAGGGATCGGCTATAGTCAACTCGGTTGACCAAATGGTAAAGAGAAAGGCTAAGTCTGAGATAGTCTCATGTGCCATTACCAAAGGGTCCATGTGTTTTGTTGCCAAAGGAAGGGGCATTGGTTGCGAAGCTGCCCTATTCACCTGAAAGGTCATAAGGTTGATCAAGTGAAGAGGTTTGACTCTACTTCGGGTAAAGTCCACTGTCTAACTCTATTAAGTTCCTATTTGGAGATTCTTATTACATAATGTGAATGGGTCACATCCTAATGTTTTAAGAATCAAAGAATAGATAGGAAGCTTAAAGTAAGTATATGTTGATTCTGATTGCGAAGGTGGGTTTTGATCGCATGGTTCGGTAATCAGAATTTTGAGCTGTTGCTTAAGAGTTATAATATATTGCTTATGAATATATAAAAACAAGGTTTTCATGTGGATTGTAAGGATAAGTTTTTCCGCAAAGTTGTAAAATAAAAAAAAGGGTTTTAATTTTATTTATTTTAAAAATATCCTTACAATGGCATTTGTGGAAAATTGTTGCTTATATGTTTCCAGTAATAGCAATATTGGAAAGTGGATTTGATTCTTTCATTTGTGGTAGTGTCTGAATTTACCAAATGAAGAAAGTTTTTCATCACCCAAGTTTCAATTGGACAGAAACTTGGAATCATACAAGTTGTATTGTATGATGAATGAGAATTTTCATCTTTGAAAATTAAGACTAATTCTTTGATCACATGTATATGTGAGTCAATTGAAGGACTAAGGAATTAGGTACACTGGGTGTGCGCTGGTCAAGGTCCACCACAAAGATTGATTTGTCATGATTTACTAAAGATTAGTAAATATTATTATACTTATTTGGTTAAGTATAATTCTATAACATTGGAAAGGTTACAATGTATGACAAAACGAATGAGAAGAATCAAATTAGGCAGAAAGATAAAAGTTTCTCAAATCTGAAAGGATGGGAGTGTACTTTAGTATCATATTTCATGATCATATTAATGATTATGAAACCATATCACAAATTCATACTCTAAGGATGTCTTAGTGCATTGTTATGGCTAAGAAGAGAGGTCATGAATTGTTGGATTGGTTAAAATCAAGAAGATGAGTCATACTTCGTTCCAAAACAATTCTTAAAGTCATACTCCAAGATTGTAACCTTGAGTGACATAAAGGAAGATTTATTAACACTAGTCAAATGTAAGAGTAAAATGTTTTCTACTCTTGTACCTTTGAGATTGTTAAGTTGTGATGTCTTGGATGAGACAAAGACCAACTAAGACCAATTGTGTGAAGTGTTAGTCTTGATAAGAATCCGCAGTATCCCTTGAATATTTGTTTTGTCAAGGAATGGTTCTTGACTGGGGAAACTTATATATCAAGGGGACAGTGGGAGCCTTAAAGATCCTGAAAGAGTTTCAAGATTTAATCAAGAGTAAAACCTGTAATTTATCACTAGCACACGACTTAAAGTTTGCAACCTATCGTGTTGACATAATGCTTATTTCTGTACCTACTTCAAATAAGTTGAATTTGCATGTGAGTTATCAGAGTTCAACTTGGAAGCATTGGTGGGCCTTGTGCTCCCAAGGTGACAAGAAACTAAGATTGAACAGGTTTAATCCATGTAAGGCTGAATTTGTCACTAACCTTATCTTGTGATTATGGTTTTGACAAATTCACATGGATAGGAACTCATACACTATAAAATCTAAGTGTCATAAGGTTTCTCTCCGATTCATGAAAATGATGGTGAGGAAACGCTTTCATTAAGTAGATTTTACGTAGATATCAATTGTGTTATTTGCATTTTCAAAAGTCGTTAGTGGAGCGCGTGTGGTTCACCGACACACTAACATGGACTTGTGAGAAATGGTAACGGTCTAAACAATTATGACTATGATTACGGTATCCCTTTTCATAGTTCTGAAAATTTTTTAGACACACATGTGAGCTATCTAAGAAAGGGTGTATGAATCTAAATTTCAGAAGTCCAGCAGATTTCTGGAAATATGGCAGAGCTAGTGGGAGCATAAGTGTTATGCTGATAATCATCATGTTAGTGGGAGCATGATTATTACGCTTAGTGTTTCAAGTTAGCAATGTTAATTATGGAAAACAAAGTTTATATTCGTGAAGTTGCAGGGGTTGAAAAGTTGTTTTGCTATAATTAAGGGAGAGGAAATTATACTTCATTTCAATTCTAAAGCTTAGATTGAGATTTTAATCATCTTTAGTCAAGAATATATATATATATATATATATATATATATATATATATATATATATATATATGAATTTTGTGTTTGAATGGTTCAACTTGAAGAAATTCTATATATATATATATATATATATATATATATATATATATGTATATGTATATTGTGTTTTCAAAATTCGATTATGATTACGGCATCCCTCTTCATAGTTAAATTTTGAAAACATGGCAAATAAAAAATATTGTAGCAAAAGACTGGTCTAGTATCATGTCTTTATGTCAAACATCATGAATCGTGTCCCATATTCTTCGGATATAGGATCGATTGCATGTGCTATAATATTCATCTTTTCTAAATTTTCCAAATGCTTAAGGCATTGAGAAGGGAAAAGTTTAGACCTGGATATGACTAAAGTGATTAAGCAATTGTCGAGGACAATCTGAGGTTCGCCAAAGATTGGTTGCTCAGGGAAAGTTGGAAGTATGATGTAAGTTGTCGGAAAGGACCGTATTGACATGTTCTGAAAAGAAGTAACTCTTGTTCGGAAGTGATAGTCAAAATGGGACTATGGAAATGTCTCCATAGGTGGAATTTATTCAATCTATGTAAGATTAGAAAACCTTAATGCAAGAAGGATGTTTAAAGCAATGTACTTTGAATATGAGACTTCCGTTCCATAGAAGTTGACCTTCTTTGGAATACTCTGTAATGACTGGTGACAAGGTTTTAGTGACTTTATGAATAATTATTACAAGAGAAACATTGCATAAAAGTTTAAAATCTAACAAATTTTTTGGTAAATGATAGGAATCGGGGATTCTCACATTTACAATAAGGATTTGGGATTGTGAAATGAGTATCATTGGAATCATGTTCAATTGATCTACATCACAATGTAAGGATCATAGACAAACATAGTGTGCATACTTGGAGTATGGCATAACTATTGTTTAGAAAAACAAAGTGTACATGCCAGGAGCATGGGCCGACTGTTGTTTTTATTCGAGTCTTAAGTTGATTGTTTGAAACATTATACAATGAACAATGTGTAATCAATATGGTGATAAATAAAAGGTGGTTCTATTTATATTCAAAAGGGTTCTGAGACCATATTGGATTCGATTATTATTGTGTTTCACTTTGCATGTTTTGACTTCCAAAATAGCTAGGTTATTCTTTCCGAATGACTAAGTTATTTAAACACTCCACAGTCGTTCATATGTTGGAAGTAGGTATGAATCATGTAACAACCCGAAATTTCCGTATCATTTATTGTAACTCTTTCGTAGTACAATTCGCGCAGCCAATCGTCATTTCCGATTTCGATTTCCGATCTTCCGTTTAATTAAGTCATTATCTGGTACACATTTAAAATGAATTAATGGGTGTCTTAATACATTTAGAAATCATTTTAACACCCAACTTTAGTGATCGGAATATTTCTAGAAATTTACCGTATCGGGTTACGGTAACTCAATCGAGTACGACCAAAAACCTCGTCTAACGCAGGTATCGGGTAGAATTCCACCGTGTCCAAAACTTAAACACTATATAAACGTGTTTAAGACTCCATTTGAAGCCTTTGGTCAATTTACCATTAAACACTACCAACCTCTCTCCTCATCCAAGTTTAAGGGATCAAAACTCAAATTTAAGGCTTCAAATCTCTAAGGTACTTCCCCTAGCTTGTATTGTAACCTTCTTAGCCTTCAAATTCGAGTTCAAAGCATGATTTAGGACTACATTCATGAGTTTATGGCCATGGAACTTTCATGGGCCGTAAACTCATATATCAAGGGTTTTTAACCCCTAAAACCCCTCCTAAGCAATGTTAGACATTAGTAATGGCTTAATGACTTAATGGAAGGGACTTACAACAATTAAAACATTCATTTTAAGGGACAAAAGTGAGTTTATGGCCAAGACATATTCTTGGGCCGTAAACTCATATTCAAAGGGTTTTTGAGCCAATTAACCCTTCCAAACCATAGTTGGGACTTAGGTATGACATTAGGGCTTGCTAATCTAGACTTGGAACACTTTAAACATGATTTTTGGGTAATAAAAGTGAGTTTACGGCCAAGACATACTCTTGGGCCGTAAACTCCTATTATATGGTGATTTAGTGCCTTAAAACATGTCAAAATGCTTTCAAACTCAACCAATGGCCTTGTGGTAAATCCTAGATTCATCTAAAAATGATTTAGAGACCTTAAACACAACATATTCCCTACATAAGTGAGTTTACGGCCAAAGAACTCCTCCTAGGCCGTAAACTCCTATAAGCGTGGCTAATGATGTCTTAAACCACCCTAAAAGCTTGGAAAGATTTCTAGAATTGCATGTGAGTGTTTTAAACATCAAAAACTAATTTTTCAAGAGCATAAGGAGAGTTTACAGCCATAGAACATGCCTCTAGGCCGTAAACTCCTAAAAGTTTGTAAAATGGTAACCTAAATTCATAACAATGCTTACAAAATTAGTTAGAATCACATGTGATTGTCCTATATAGTTCAAATTAACCATTCTTAGCCATGGGTGAGTTTACGGCCATAAACTCTAAGAGTGTGGCCGTAAACTCATGTTTTAAATGATGTAAATTCATTCCAAGTGTTCCAAGGCATTTTAGATAATCCATTCTAGCAATCCCCATGTCCATTTGAGCCCTTAAACCCTCAAAACCACACCCACATGAGTTTACGGCCGTAAACTCATGTATGTGTGTGTTCAATAGTTGTAAACTCCTTAAAATGTTTACTCTTGGGGAGTAAACTCAAGTCCCAAGTCCCTAGTGCCATTACACGTCCGAAGATGTCACCCGGGTCACTCCAAACGCTCGTTTTGAGGTGTTTAACCTCATTGGAGTGTAATGTTCCATATGATTAGTGAATGTATCCCTAATTGTATATATATGGACATTATTTCATTTTACATAGGGACATCGCGAGTAATCAAACCCCGAACCAACATCTAGCATTCAAAACCGACACGTTTCCGAGTCCGGTGAGTTCATACCCCTACCCTTTTTCACTGTTTTCACTGTTTTCAGGGGGGAACACAAGCAAAGTACAAGGGAATTCTTGTACTCAAAACATGTTTTCAAATGTGTGTTTCACATTTTTATGCTTTTATTACTGATTACTATAACTGATAACAAATTGAACATGCAAATCACGTAACATATATTTGTAAAATAGGTCTTTAAACTGTTATGTTTTACATGTATTTCACAAATGGTTTTCCACATTTATCAGTTAAAAGCATCACATTAAACATTTGAACATAATACCTGTACACTGTTTTGTCCTCGGTAACACTCTACACACATACATGAGTGGGGGACTATCATATTATTACTAGTAAATTTGTTAATCCTGTATGATTGGAGACACATCCTCGGAGAACATTCCACCGAGATACGCGAGTGGAGGACTACACCCATAACCAGAATCTCTGGTATTTAGAGAGCATGACTTGAGTGTATAGATCTATACGGGGCTAACTACCCCACACCTGGCTGCTAGCTACAGCCGAACCGAAATGGTTCAAGGGTGACGAAAGTCATAGGTATGTGGACGACTTATTGCCACATGTGGACTACTTATTGCCATAGGTTTCAGTCTATTGTATGGTTATGGAACTCGCAATTAGGATAACAGAGATTTACTTATAGTAATAATGAATTACTTTATACATCTTTCACATCTTTTACATCTTTCACTTACAGTAACCATCAATCAGGAAAGTACGGGACTTTTCTGGGGTAAAACATGGAACATAAACATGATTACATCTTTTACATCTTTAACATCGTTTACATTAGAAACCAACATGCAGGAAAGCATGGGGCTCTCCTGGGTAACACTTACATAACTAGAAAGAGTAACAAACTGGATAACATTACATCTTTTACAATTTGTAACATACAATAAGGAAAGTATGGGACTTTCCTGGTAACACATGATAAGCAAACAGAACAGTTTAACCAGTTAGATTACCAACTATACATTTTCACATGAGTAGACATGTTTTCAGTGTACAAACTTACTATACTTTATATTTGTGAAACAATAACCAATTATTAAGAAAATATGGGATTTTCTTGGTGCATATAACATTTCAGAAACAGAAAGGAAACTCGAAACATTTTCAGAAACAAAAACCGCTTAGGAACTCACCAGCTTTATGCTGATTTTTAAACCGCTTGTGTTCTCAGGTCAGCGTTAGAACAGGTACTCGAAGATCCTTTTTGCTTGAAGACAGTGTACATGAAGATCTGTTTCTTTTGTTTATATAGATATTGTATCACAACTATACAAACTTTACTTTTGAAACAACTGTAAAACTTTATTATGTAATGTATGGTTGCTTTACTTTACTTACTATGTGCATTGGATTTGATACTCAACGTGGTAGTCAACCCCGAAAATGTTTTCCGCCTTCGGTTTTCGGGGTGAGACCTTGTTTATAGTGAATGAAGTATACCAAACCTTACATGGTATAAAACTATAAACACAAAAGGGCCTAAGTGCTCTGAATTAAAAGTATCTTCAAACTATAAGTATTTTCAAAAGTATACAAGTATACCGAACCGTCGTCATCCATAACCACAAGTAGAACCGAACATAAGTAATTGGGTGTTGTGTACTATGGTTAAACCTGGGCAGTTATGTAGTCGTGTCTAGGGTCAATATGGCCTGGTCAACTATATTCATTCGAGACACGGCCAACATGTGCTTGGGAGTGACTGTGGTATACGGCATGCCTAAAACTTACCCTAATATCCCAAACATCGAACAATTGTCGAAATCAATTCATGAAATACTATGGGAGTATTTCTCGATCCCAACTCTCTATAGTAATCCTTATTCGAGTGGCTTTCTGTGATTATTCTTAGCGATAAATTATCTGTTCGATAACTTTTTCCTGCTTTATCGCTTACTCGAATCATATAAATGTCATATCTATCGATTCAATGTAGAGGACTTACCATCCTCTTTTTCTTGATCTTATTAGATCAAGATGCCTCCTCGAAAGAGACCTAGCTCAAAGAACGACAACAATCCTTCTTCGCCGCCACCCCCTCCCCAGTTTGACCTAGCATCGCTCCAGTCAATGATGACAGTTGCGATGGTAGCATCTATGTCACAAATGAACCATAGTGGTTCAGAAGGTGGTCCTCAATCTCAAAACCCTGAAGGTAGTCAGGGACACCAAAGAGGGAGTTCCTACAAGGATTTCATGAACGCAAAACCGACATCCTTTAATGGCGCTGGAGGTGTCATTTCCTTATCTCGATGGTTCGAGAAAATAGAGTCCATCTTTGAAATCTGTGCTTGTGCGGAGTCCGATAAAGTCAAGTTCGCAGCCTGTACCTTCGTTGATAAAGCCTTGACTTGGTGGAATGGCCGAGTCAAATCTCTAACCTTACCCGTAGCCAATGCCATGGGCTGGGAGGCCATGAAAGAACTTCTCATTGCCGAGTACTGCCCCCGTGGTGAAATGCAGAAATTGGAGCACGAGCTCTGGAACCTGAAGATGAAAGGTTCCGACATTGCTGCATATACTTCCCGATTTGATGATCTCGCCCTTCTCTGCCCGGGACTAGTCACTCCTGAAAACAAAAAGATCGAAAGGTTCGTTTGGGGGTTATCTCAACCGACAAAGAGTCATGTTTTGGCTGCTCGTCCGGATACCTATGATAGTGCCAAGACTTTAGCTCAAATTCTGATTGATCACAGCGACGATGTTAAGGAAATCACTTCCACTTCTGAGCCGACTAAAAGGAGTGGTGAAAAGAGGAAATTCTGGAAGAAGAAGAAGGGTCAATCTTCTCAAGGATCTTCCAAGAAACAACAGACGGTAGCAGTCCATGCTGCTACTACTACCCCTGTTGCTGCTATTTCTGTCATGGGATCCACAGCCTCAACTCCTACCAGTAAATATGCTGGTAACCTCCCTCTATGTGACAAGTGTAAATACCATCATCATCCTGGTCCCTGTCGAGAATTGTCTTGCACCAACTGTGGTAAGAAAGGGCACACAGTTCGATACTGCAGAACTCCTACCCAATCAGCCAACCAATCATCGGGAGCAGGTGTTAGTCAAGCCTGCTACAACTGTGGAGAAGTTGGGCACTTTAAAAGGAACTGTCACAAGAAGTCAACTGCCGATAACACTGGAAGGGTTCTAACCATGGGACGGGAGGAAGCAGTTGCTGATCCCACTGTTGTTTCGGGTACGTTCCTTCTCGACAACTCATATGCTAGTATCCTTTTCGATTCGGGTGCTGAAAGGAGTTTTGTTAGTCATGCATTTAAACATAATCTAAAACCTAATCCTCGACCCCTAACCAAAACGTTTACCGTCGAGATGGCTAATGGTGAGAAAGAAAGCGCTAACGATGTATTCATAGGTTGTGCACTTACCTTAAACGATCACTCATTTCCTATAGATCTCATGCCCGTTTCCATTAAGAGCTTTGATGTTATCATTGGCATGGATTGGTTGAGTCCCAATCATGCTGACATTCTTTGTTACGAAAAAGCTATCCGTCTCAATCTTCCTTCGGATCAAACTCTCGTAATCTATGGCGATAAACCCAGTTCCAATCTTCATATCATTTCTTGCATCAAAGCTCGAAAGCTCCTTCGAAAGGAGTGTGTTGCATTCTTAGCTCATGTGATCAATGAGAAACAAGAAGTTAGAGACCTTGCGAGCATCCCCGAAGTCTGTAACTTTCCCGATGTGTTTCCCGAAGAACTTCCAGGAATTCCTCCTGAACGTCAGGTCGAGTTCCGTATTGACCTAATTCCTGGAGCTACTCCCATAGCAAAGTCTCCGTATTGCTTAGCTCCGGCAGAAATGCAGGAGGTATCCAGTCAACTCAATGAGTTGCTCAGTAAAGGATTCATTAGACCGAGTTCCTCACCCTGGGGAGCTCCGGTTCTGTTTGTCAAGAAGAAAGATGGATCCTTTCGGATGTGTATCGACTATCGTGAACTGAACAAGTTAACCATTAAGAACCGATATCCTCTTCCAAGAATAGACGATCTCTTCGATCAACTCCAAGGAGCCAGTTACTTTTCTAAGATAGATCTTCGGTCAGGGTACCATCAGTTACGAGTCCAGGAGAAAGATGTTTCCAAGACAGCTTTTAGGACTCGGTATGGACACTACGAGTTCGTAGTGATGCCCTTCGGTCTAACCAATGCACCAGCTGTGTTCATGGACCTGATGAACCGGGTGTGCCGTCCCTTCTTAGACAAATTTGTCATCGTGTTCATTGACGACATCCTCATCTACTCCCGAAGCGAAGAAGACCACAAGCAATACTTGAGGCTAGTGTTGGAAACCCTTAGATCCGAAAAGCTATACGCGAAATTTTCCAAATGTGAATTCTGGATACGGAAGGTAACTTTCCTCGGTCACGTCGTAAGCGAGGAGGGTATTCATGTAGATCTTTCCAAGATTAAAGCAATAGAGAATTGGTCGGCACCGAAAACACCCACATAAATTCGTCAATTCTTAGGTCTCGCCGGCTACTATCGACGATTCATTCAGAACGTTTCCAAAATCGCCAAACCTTTAACCACTCTAACACAGAAAGGTGTACCCTTTTGTTGGAGTGATAAACAAGAAACCGCATTCCAAACATTAAAGAGAGCCTTATGCAGCGCGCCTGTTCTGTCTCTGCCCGAAGGGACAAAGGACTTCGTTGTCTACTGCGATGCGTCTAATCAAGGATTAGGCTGTGTGCTTATGCAAAGAGGAAAAGTGATTGCCTATGTTTCTAGACAGCTGGAACCACACGAGGTTAACTATACCACACATGACTTGGAACTAGGAGCCGTAGTCTTTGCATTGAAGATTTGGAGACATTATCTCTACGGAACCAAGTGCACAATCTTCACTGATCACAAGAGCCTGCAACACATCTTTAATCAGAAAGACTTAAACATGAGGCAACGACGATGGGTAGAATTACTCAGTGATTATGAGTGTGAGATCCATTACCACCCCGGCAAGGCCAATGTGGTAGCAGATGCCCTTAGCCGAAAGGATAGTGCAGGCCACAAAGTGAGGAACCAGACGATGACCATCCATTCCAACCTACCCATGCAAATTCGAGAAGCTCAACATACAGCCCTCAAACCCGAGAACATGTCAAATGAAGTCTTGAGAGGAATGGAAAAGAAACTTGAGATCAGAGGTGACAGAGTTCACTGTTTTATGAATCGAATCTGGATTCCCAAATTTGGTGGATTCAGGGAAATAGTCATGGAAGAAGCACACAGAACCAAATACTCCGTTCACCCGGGTTCGGACAAGATGTACCTGGATCTCAAGAAACAATACTGGTGGCCAAACATGAAAGCTGAAATAGCTACATTTGTGGGCAAGTGTCTGACTTGCACCAAAGTCAAAGTCGAACATCAGAAACCTTCATGTCTGCTCCAACAACCCGAGATTCCCGAGTGGAAATGGGAGATGATTACCATGGACTTCATCACCAAACTACCCAAGTGTTCTAGTGGGTACGATACCATTTGGGTAATTTTCGGTCGTTTGACAAAATCCGCTCACTTCATTCCAATTAAAGAATCATACAAGACGGAAAGACTCGCGCAAATCTACATCCAGGACGTAGTACGTCTACACGGTGTACCTGTATCCATTATCTCTGATCGAGATAGTAGGTTTACCTCCAGATTCTAGCAATCCCTTCAGAAAGCCCTTGGAACCAAACTAGATATGAGCACAGCATATCATCCTCAGACCGATGGACAGAGTGAGAGAACAATCCAAACCCTGGAGGACATGCTTCGGGCATGTGTCATTGACTTTGGAAAGTCGTGGGATACACATCTATCCTTGATCGAATTCTCGTACAACAACAGTTACCACACCAGCATTAGGGCTACTCCGTTCGAAGCCCTATACGGTCGTAAGTGCAGATCCCCTCTGTGCTGGGCCGAGGTGGGGGATACACAGTTAGCCAGGAGTCGAGTCCCCGACAGTGCTCTCACTGGTCCTGAAATCATCCGCGAAACCACCGAAAAGATCATTCAAATCCGTAACCGATTGAAAGCTTCACGTGATCGTCAAAAGAGCTACGCTGATAACCGTCGGAAACCACTAGAATTCCAAGTTGGAGACCATGTCCTGTTAAAAGTCTCGCCCTGGAAAGGCACTGTACGCTTTGGTAAGCGTGGGAAACTTAATCCAAGGTACATTGGACCCTTTGAGATCCTCTCCAGGATTGGTCCAGTTGCCTATAAACTCCATTTACCTCACGAATTCAGTAACATTCATCCTGTCTTCCATGTTTCAAATCTCAAAAAGTGCCTATCCGATGAAACCCTAACAATTCCCTTAGACAAGATCGAGATCAATGAAAACCTTAACTTTGTGGAGGAACCGATCGAAATCATGGATCGAGAAGTCAAATGTACAAAACAAAGTCGCATCCCGTTAGTGAAGGTTCGCTGGAATGCCAAGCGGTGACCGGAATTCACTTGGGAACGGGAAGATTCAATGAAACAGAAGTATCCACAACTCTTTTCTGATCCATGATTTGTATCTTGTCTTGTATTTAAACTTTGAATTTCGGGACGAAATTCCCTTTAACGGGGGGGGGGGGGGGGGGGATAATGTAACAACCTGAAATTTCCGTATCATTTATTGTAACTCTTTCGTAGTACAATTCGCGCAACCAATCGTCATTTTCGATTTCGATTTCCGATCTTCCGTTTAATTAAGTCATTATTTGGTACACATTTAAAATGACTTAATGGGTGTCTTAATACATTTAGAAAACATTTGAACACCAAACTTTCGTGATCGGAATATTTCTAGAAATTTACCGTATCGGGTTACGGTAACTCAATCGGGTACGACCAAAAACCTCGTCTAACGCCGGTATCGAGTAGAATTCCACCGTGTCCAAAACTTAAACACTATATAAATGTGTTTAAGACTCCATTTGAAGCCTTTGGTCAATTTACCATTAAACACTACCAACCTCTCTCCTCATCCAAGTTTAAGGGATCAAAACTCAAATTTAAGGCTTCAAATCTCTAAGGTACTTCCCCTAGCTTGTATTGTAACCTTCTTAGCCTTCAAATTCGAGTTCAAAGCATGATTTAGGACTAAATTCATGAGTTTACGGCCATGGAACCTTCATGGGCCGTAAACTCATATATCAAGGGTTTTTAAGCCCTAAAACCCCTCCTAAGCAATGTTAGACATTAGTAATGGCTAAATGACTTAATGGAAGGGACTTACAACAATTAAAACATTCATTTTAAGGGACAAAAGTGAGTTTACGGCCAAGACATATTCTTGGGCTGTAAACTCATATTCAAAGGGTTTTTGAGCCAATTAACCCTTCCAAACCATAGTTGGGACTTAGATATGACATTAGGGCTTGCTAATCTAGACTTGGAACACTTTAAACATGATTTTTGGGTAATAAAAGTGAGTTTACAGCCAAGACATACTCTTGGGCCGTAAACTCCTCTTATATGGTGATTTAGTGCCTTAAAACATGTCAAAATGCTTTCAAACTCAACCAATGGCCTTGTGGTAAATCCTAGATTCATCTAAAAATGATTTAGAGACCTTAAACACAACATATTCCCTACATAAGTGAGTTTACGGCCAAAGAACTCCTCCTAGGCCGTAAACTCTTATAAGCGTGGCTAATGATGTCTTAAACCACCCTAAAAGCTTGGAAAGATTTCTAGAATTGCATGTGAGTGTTTTAAACATCAAAAACTAATTTTTCAAGAGCATAAGGAGTGTTTAAAGCCATAGAACATGCCTCTAGGCCATAAACTCCTAAAAGTTTGTAAAATGGTAACCTAAATTCATAACAATGCTTACAAAATTAGTTAGAATCACATGTGATTGTCCTATATAGTTCAAATTAACCATTCTTAGCCATGGGTGAGTTTACGGCCGTAAACTCTAAGAGTGTGGTCGTAAACTCATGTTTTAAATGATGTAAATTCATTCCAAGTGTTCCAAGGCATTTTAGATAATCCATTCTAGCAATCCCCATGTCCATTTGAGCCCTTAAACCATCAAAACCACACCCACATGAGTTTACGGCCGTAAACTCATGTATATGTGTGTTCAATAGTTGTAAACTCCTTAAAATGTTTACTCTTGGGGAGTAAACTCAAGTCCCAAGTCCCTAGTGCCATTACACGTCCGAAGATGTCACCCGGGTCACTCCAAACGCTCATTTTGAGGTGTTTAACCTCATTGGAGTGTAATGTTCCATATGATTAGTGAATGTATCCCTAATTGTATATATATGGACATTATTTCATTTTACATAGGGACATCGTGAGTAATCAAACCCCGAACCAACGTCTAGCATTCAAAACCGACACGTTTCCGAGTCCGGTGAGTTCATACCCCTACCCTTTTTCACTGTTTTGACTGTTTTCAGGGGGGAACACAAGCAAAGTACAAGGGAATTCTTGTACTCAAAACATGTTTTCAAATGTGTGTTTCACATTTTTATGCTTATATTACTGATTACCATAACTGATAACAAATTCAACATGCAAATCATGTAACATATATTTGTAAAATAGGTCTTTAAACTGTTATGTTTTACATGTATTTCACAAATGGTTTTCCACATTTATCAGTTAAAAGCTTGACATTAAACATTTGAACATAATACCTGTACACTGTTTTGTCTTCGGTAACACTCTACACACATTCACGAGTGGGGGACTATCATATTATAACTAGTAAATTTGTTAATCCTGTATGATTGGAGACATGTCCTCGGAGAACACTCCACCGAGATACGCGAGTGGAGGACTACACCCATAACCAGAATCTCTGGTATTTAGAGAGTGTGACTTGAGTGTATAGATCTATACGGGGCTGACTACCCCACACCTGGCTGCTAGCTACAGCCGAACCGAAATGGTTCAAGGGTGACGAAAGTCATAAGTATGTGGACGACTTATTGCCACATGTGGACTACTTATTGCCACATGTTTCAGTCTATTGTATGGTTATGGAACTCGCAATTAGGATAACAGAGATTTACTTATAGTAATAATGAATTACTTTATACATCTTTCACATCTTTTACAACTTTCACTTAAAGTAACCATCAATCAGGAAAGTACGGGACTTTTCTGGGGTAAAACATGGAACATAAACATGATTACATCTTTTACATCTTTAACATCGTTTACATTAGAAACCAACATGCAGGAAAGCATGGGGCTCTCCTGGGTAACACTTACATAACTAGAAAGAGTAACAAACTGGATAACATTACATCTTTTACAATTTGTAACATACAATAAGGAAAGGATGGGACTTTCCTGGTAACACATGATAAGCAAACAGAACAGTTTAACCAGTCAGATTACCAACTATACATTTTCACATGAGTAGACATGTTTTCAGTGTACAAACTTACTATACTTTACATTTGTGAAACAATAACCAACTATTAAAAAAATATGGGATTTTCTTGGTGCATATAACATTTCAGAAATAGAAAGGAAACTCGAAACATTTTCACAAACAAAAACCGCTTATGAACTCACCAGCTTTATGCTGATTTTTAAACCGCTTGTGTTCTCAGGTCAGCGTTAGAACAGGTACTCGAAGATCCTTTTTGCTTGAAGACGGTGTACATGAAGATCCGTTTCTTTTGTTTATATAGATATTGTATCACAACTGTACAAACTTTACTTTTGAAACAACTGTAAAACTTTATTATGTAATGTATGGTTGCTTTACTTTACTTACTATGTGCATTGGATTTGATACTCAACGTGGTAGTCAACCCCGGAAATGTTTTCCGCCTTCGGTTTTCGGGGTGTGACAAATCAAGACTATCATGAATCGAGTTTGTAGATGGCTAAATTGGTTTAGTCATAGCAATGGTTGCTACAACATTCATGAGTGCTCATAAGTTATGAGTATTGGAATAAACCCACGCTCACTTGTATCACTTCATTGAATTTATCTCGGGTGATCGTGAGACGGTAATATCATATAAATCTTCAAACCTAGAGATATGAGTTGTTACCTATGAGTTGGTTGTGCATTGATTGCACGTAAACGCATCAGTAACTTGATGTTATAAAACGTGCCTTTGTGTACAATTCAACAAGTAGTAGAACAAGCATATAAGTCAAAGTTTATCTTTTCCTTCTAGAAATAGAAGCGATATCTGGGCCCCTCTATGATTTTGTTGTGACCTATGTACCGGCCGGTCAGAACTAAATTGATGTGTTCGATTAAGTTCTTTGTCAAACAAATCGAAAATCGGGAAACAAACTGCTGGACAATAAGTACGACGTTGTTCCATGTATTTGTCCGGCTGATATCATGAGAACAGAGGATTATATGATCACTTATCTAAAATGGCTCTTCATAGTTCAACGGAGTTTTTGAGAGCTACGATTGTTGGTTGGTTCCTGAAGTAACATACGCAAATATAGTTATTAGACTTATCCGAGTGGGAGTCTGTTGGATAAGGTATCTAAGTTCATAACTTATTTGGTACATACTTGACCTGACCCGGCATGGTCCATTTGGGTTGCATTTCATCCAAACGATTTATGGATAATTTTATGAGAATTCTATACTTACGATTTATTAATATATTATAAGTTATAATATATTAATATGAAGTCATGTTATTTAATTAGTTTTTGTCTTAAATTAATTATGAATTAATTTAGATATTAACAAGAAGATTGATTAAATTATGGGCTATTATATTTTATATAGTGTGGGCTAATACTCATTTGTTAATGGGCTAAGCTAATATGGAAGTCCATGGATGATCCATGGAGCTTTTAACCCATGGATCCTTGGAAAGGAAAAGACATGTGTTATTAGGGTTTCAACCTAACCATGCACACTATATAAAGAAGCATATGACGCAAGAAATGACACTCTAGTTGTGTGATACTTAGTGGTGGCCGATTTCATAAGAAAGTATACTACTTTCCCAAAGTTTTCCAAGTGTTTGTGGTGATTTGTGATTTCCATTTGAGGCATTCACACTATTGGTGCTTGGCTCTCAAACTCCATAGGAATCAAACTCATCATAAGGTATGTAATCTCATCTAATTCTTTTATGTTTAAAAGTACCCCATGCCATGCTAGATAGGTTATGAACCTTGGAAAATTATTATTTTGCATGTATTTAGACAAACATAGATCCAAGGTTTATTAGGGTTGCATGCACACTTAGGAAGTGTTAGATTGCTCAAAACCCAACAGCTCCCACTGCACCTTAACCAGTCGCACCTCCTTGTTCCTCAAGGTCTTAACCTTTCTATCCAAAATCGCTATCGGTCTCTGAATGTAATTCAATAAACTCATTCATCCAATCATATTTGAATTCAACTTCTAAACTAGTGTATTCTTATTTTGTGGTAGATTGTGTCATTATGTTTTGCTTGGACCTTTGTAAAAAAAACTTACCCTTCATTCCATAATTATGTCAAAATCGAATTATAATTCATAATTATTTATATCTATTTAGAAATTAACATCTTGCGTAGCTCTTTCCATAAAGATTCTTTGTAAACTGATTGTCTCTTGTACATTCTCTTAGTTCTTCTAAAGTACTCTTAGAATGCTCTCTTAGTCATCTAGTGATTTAACCATGTATTCAGTTAGTAATGTATGACATACTTACAACATGATCAAATACCAAGTCCTATGCATAATATGGCATAGATGACAAATTCATTTTCCAAGCAAATAGGATATAAATCATTTCATCTAGTTCACACCTATGAGCTATTTACTTTTGACGCTAGCTCAAAATGGTGACATATGAAAATGCCAAGAATTCTCCAAAAGAATCTTGTGTCTTGATCCCTTTCAAGATATTGTCAATATATGTATAAGGACATGAGAGCTTTAACATTTATTTTATATATCCCTTATAGATTTTACATTCCAAGAATATATCTTCTCCTTCCGAATTCTTTCATTTTAGAAACACTTTTTGAGTCAAGGTGAAAACAAACTTGCTTAGTTAGAATGTGATTTCAAATGATTCAGTATGTTTTAGTAATACAAGATTAGGAATTTCACTATGCTCCCACTAGTTCTTAGTAAACACACATGTTCTATTCATTTTGATATAAATACACCTTGTAGTTTTACATAAAATTATGATTATAACATTTAGATGTTTGCTTTATATCCACATGTGGATCTCAAGCTGTACACATTTTGTTAGGATAACTTGGATTAAAAAACCTCCAGGCTAATTTATATAGATATCTTCTAGTAGATGTCTATTAAGAAAAGCGATCCTTCTTGAAATCTATTTACTATATCTCATATTAATCTTATGAGTTTATAGTAAATAATATCCTTGTTAATCTAATCATAGCTACTTGTGAAAAATATTTGATCACAGTTAATGTCATGAGTATAATGAGGACCATAGTCGACGACATGAGTATAAGAAAATCCTTTACTACAAATTGTGCTTTAAATATGTATGGTTATCCATGTAATTTATTTTTTCTAGAAGAATCATTTTATCATTCTAGCCTTAATGTAGGGATAAATTTTAATCAAGCCCATACTTGATTCTCATCCATGGATTATATCTCATGTTCATAACTCTAAGTCGTTTATCAGATTCGAGATCTAACATAACATCTTGGTATTTGATGGATTTTCTAGAAACCATCAATAAACGCTTATCAATGAGAGATTACACATTTCTCAAGTCATAGATATATTCTACCTTTAATGCAAACAATTTGTGTTTGTGAATATCTATTATTCAATTTTAACAATCTTTGTTAAAAGTAGTGCCAACTATTACTACATAAGGTTATGGTTCTTGAGTTGATTCAAGTTCCATGTACCTCCAACTTACTTTGTCATTAGAAGCTTGCTTTCTACTACCTTATCTTTAACAAGAATAAAAGAACTTATTCTTGGTGGGTTTTCATATGATAATCTAAGCCACATTTAGAGTATTACACAAATATTTATTTAGTAGATGTTGGGTTTAGAAGCTTTAGTCCAACATCGGCTTCAAATCCATAAAACATTAAGTAAGATGAGGATGGATCCCTTCCATACTAAATCTTATAAAGTGTTTAATATACTTATTAGTTGGTAGTTGTATTCAAGATACAATTAATAGTGATTGAAGTATTATCCTAAAGAGATTAAAGGAGGATGTTTCTAACGATTAGAAAGTTAATTATACCAAGTAAGATTTAATTCATCCTTTATTGTCCTTAAGGCCAAAGATGGTTCTTAGCGGTTTGTATCTTAATTTTTGAAACCTTTAACAAAGATTTCACAATTATTCTTTACCACATAAAATATAATTAAAACTACTATAATAATTAATAAAGTTGATTTGGTATCTTGTGCTTAATCTCAGACATTCATTCGAAAGGAAGTAATACTTAAAAGTGTATAGTTCCTTAATCATTTTCTCTGTACCTTAGTGAAAAGTTCATTAGTAATCCTTTACATATAATAAAGGTTCACATATGTCAAACAAACTACATTATTTACCTTCAAAGATCCCTTTCTTGAAGTTGGAATATGTGAATGCCATTTACATAATAAAGATAACAATGTCAAAGAAGAGTTTGATTTAAAACAAGTTTAAGTCAAAAGTGCTTGTATATTGAAATTGATTTTATTTATAAAATTTTGATATTTACTTTATAGTTCTATCAAGAGATCTAGTCTCATAAATAGAAGTAATCATTTCCGAATATGATTATTATTTTTCTAAAAAAACAATTAAGTAAATTATCAAACATTTGAATAAAATAACTGACACATAAATTTAGACATGCTAAATTAAAACATACATTATTCCAAAACAAATATTGTTTTACATTACAAGTACTTTATGCTCTAATTATAAATAATAAACTAAATTCTAAGAGTGTAGTTCCAACTTGGTTGTGCTCAACTGGTACTCTTTAGTAAATATTTGTAAACTATTTACAGATATTAGATTAACATTTAAGTACCAAGTACCTAAGTGTTATATGAAAAGTATGAGTTCTATGTAGTATATACTAGAAGTACTAATTTCTTTGAGACTTTCTTTCCAAAATATAATGAGTAAATCTTCTTCCGGTGTCCATTTTCTTCATAAAAGAAACAAGATCCATCTATGTGGGCTTTAGTAGATTTCTTGAGCTTAAAGGTGTTCAGTCCGTAAAACATGGGCCACCTAGATCACACAAGGTGATTCTTTTAGCCTTGCATTATTCTAATGTTTAAAGTAGATTTACATAAAATATCATTGTATTTATTGGAATATTGGTTGACCTATTATATCATCAGATATATGTTTAAATTATTCAAGACTTCCTAAAGGTCATGAATAACTATTCCTAGCTTGATGTTAGAAGCATCTTTAGCATCACAGTGATGTCTTTACTAGGTATCATTTTTCAGCCTTATTGCTCAACGCAAATAGTTTAGGACTTGGACCTTTAAGTGTATACAATTTCATATCTCTTACGAGATTTCCTCTTAAGACATGAACCCGTTTATTGAAGTTGTATCTAGTGAATGTTATTGTTTCATTAAGTCATTAAAGAAAATGATCATTCATAATAATGAGAATGGATTATGTAACTACAAAATTTCTAACAAAGTTCATTTAGTATTTTCAATATTTACTCTTTAACAGTTAATACCTTTTAGTTTCTGAAAATAGTAATTATCAAAGTCTAGGATCCAAATTGAAAAACAAATAAATGGTTAGGTATCCTTTATCCCATTCATATTATTTTGACCCGATAGATATCGATTATCAATTATATCTTTCTATATAATTTCTAGATTTACGGGATCTCTAATAATAATTTTATTAAGACATGTTTGATCCCATCAATGCCTCTGAACTCTCTTGCTTAGGTATCCTTATTAATAAAAGATTTCCGATAAAATAATCCAATTTGAAAAACTTAATCAACTTATAACTTGGTTATAGAAATCGCGAACACACCCGACCATCAAAAGATTACACTAAGCGGTTAGGTATCTATTATCTCATTAGTGCATACAAGAGATATGCGAGTGTTCTTCAAAATGATTGCACAGATTTAAAGTTTGTAAAAAAAGGGTCTTGATATATGTTTTATAATTCTAGTTTAAATACATACGATATCATGTTTATTACACACATATAATAAACCATGATATCAGTTTTCAAAAGAAAATCACTTTTAAATGTTCTATATAAAAAACTAGTTATTATATAATTTAACGCAAATCAATTTTAATAATCGGTATTAATTTTGAGTGCATTTGAACCTTTTATATATTTAATAAAACTTCATTTTATTACTTATATATTTGGAGTTTGTATAAGTTATAAAAATCACAATTTTAAAACTTATAATAAAGTATTTCAACATTGGCCATTATTAACGATTTTATAAAACCGTTTTTTTAAATAATAACTTGTTACATCTTATGTCTAATTTTGAAAACCCAAACTCCATGTGATGTTTATTTTGTCAAAAATTATTTTACCATGTGAAAAACTAATTTATCAACCACACATAATAATTGCATAAAATAAACAACACAAACATGCATAAAAAGATATGTACAAAAATATAACCAACTAATGACATTTTTGTGAGCCAACACTTTTGCCAAGCTCATTCCTAAAGGGACATTTATGGGGACCAAAAAACTTCTTGTAATGTTGTTGAAGAAGCTTCCACTTGAATAAACACCAAGTGCTTGCAAATGATTGAAAAAACTTCTTGAAGGCTAAAATTCGACAATTGTAAAAGTCCAACACCCTTTGTAAACATCATTAGTGACACTTTTTAGAAAATGTCACTGCAAATCCAGCACACATCTTAGACTAAAAAATTTCTCTTTTGTCTTCAAAAAATGGTTCTAACTTTATTTCTTGTTACGTTTTTGTACAAATAAATTATTTCTAAAAACTAATCTATTACTTTACAAAAATAAACAAGAAAATTAATCTAGTTAATTTAGTACATACCGTATGAATAAATAAATTATTACAACCATTTTTATAAAACAACTAACACAACAAACACAATGGCCCTTGGCTAGTTTATGCACATCATATACATCAACATACACATAAAACAACCTTTGTTTTTCTAAGACAACTTTAAATGACAAAAGATGCATGAAACTTTTCTCACGTAAAATAAGAAATATAAAGATGTCATAGAGAATATGTATGAACTTATTTTTATACAAAAACAAGTTATCCATATTCTCTAAAAACTAAGATTTCCAAAAATCAAAAAAATCTAACCTAACTTGCAAGGTGGCTCTGATACCAAATGTTGGGTTTTAGTTCAAAAATAGTTTCATAAACTAGAAAAAATATTGCAATGAAAGACTTACAGTTTTAAACATAACATAACAGTTTTATACCCACCAAAGATCTTCTTGCAAGTTGTAGAAAGATTTAAACACCAACAAAAGAAGAGGCGAAGAAATGACACCCTTTGTAGTTCTTTGGGTCCTTTTGGGAGGCTTCGAAGTTAATGTAGAATGTGGAACCTTTGAGACAGCAACAATGACTCAACTTGGTGTAGATGCTGGTCCATAAACTCTTAAACCTCAAAGCTTTAAGTTCATAACCAATATGAATTTAAAGACGACATGTAAAAGAAAGTAATCTTCAAGAAAGGATGAAGAAGAGAGAGAGAGAGAGAGAGAGAGAGAGAGAGTGAGAGTGAGAGTGAGAGATAGAGAGAGAGTAACCTCTTCTAAGAAGGTTACGGTTTTGGAGAGTATGAATGAGCAACCAAATGAAAGCTTTAAGTCTTGTATTTATAGTAGAAACTACTTATGAATAAAATAATCACAAGATCATGCCCTTATTTAAATAATCAAAGAACCATTCTCTCATTTAAATAATCAATAGGCCAACTCTTATTTAAATATTCAAAGGACCATTCTTTCTTTTAAATAATCAAAAGCCCATAACTCTTTTCTTCTTGAAAATTATATATAAAAGAGAAGAGTTTGTTTAAATTTTATAAACTCAAGTTTTATAAAATATAAACTTTGTCTTTTGAGTAAAATACAAAATTGTTTCAACTAGTCCATAAAGTTGTACATAACTTATTAATTCATACCATATGAATTATTTAATATTTCTTTCTAATGAAAATTATTATTTCCATGAAATAAATAATTTCCAATTTAATTATAAGAGTTTTATTGAATATTTATTAAAATTAATTTCTAATAAATAATCAATCATATCAACTTGTTTTTAGTGTGACCCCTTAGTATAATATGTTAATTAGCAATATCACTTTAATATGATTCTTGAGCATACAATACCTTTCCTCCTCCATTTGAATCTAGTCCATTTCAATCTTCTCAGGTTGAGGGGGAGAATAGTCATCTAACCCTCAGATCAAATGTGGATGGATTTCAAGATGCAACATATCAACTCGCTAAATTTGACCCCATTTCGAACAACAACGAATACGATGCTAACTTCTTAGGCTTTCCAAATAATGACGAGGTTGACATATCGAACACTAAATTTCAGGGGTAGCATTATCCTCAAATTCAGATTTTCAAAGGGAGCAACACAACCCTATTGTTGATATCGGGTCATCTGCGCATAAGACCTTCCGAGATTGCACATTTGGACAAAGGATCATCCTCCAAATCAAGTAATTGGAAATCTCAACGCTGGTGTTCAAACTCGCTCTGCTACCAACATTAAAAACGAGTGTCACTTCTCGGCATTCATATCAATGGTTGAACCAATATCCATCAAGGAAGCTCTGGAACATGTTGATTGGATTACAGCTAAGCAAGACGAGTTAACATAATTTGATAGAAATCAAGTGTGGATGCTTGTCCCTCCTCCTTAGTATCACCTTGTTGTTGGCATCAGATGGGTCTTTTGAAACAAGCTTGATGACTACATATTTATAATCACAAACAAAGAGAGATTGCTGGACAAAGGATTTACTTAGATCTAAGGACTCAATTCTGACAAGACTTTTGCTCTTATTGTTCGTCTTGAAGCCATCTCAATCTTTGTCGCCTATACAACTCACAAAGGCTTTAAAGTTTACCAAATAGACATTAATAATGCCTTTCTCAATGGTGAACTGGATACCGAAGTGTCTTTGCAATAGTCCCCTGGTTTTGTAAATCTTTCATATCCGAACTATTATTACAAACTTCAAAAAGATGTTTATGGCCTCAAGAAAGCTCCATGCGCCTGGTACAATACTCTCACTTAATTTCTGAAGTGTTGTGGTTTTCAAAGAAGAATTCTTGATCCTACCTTATTCTGAAGATCGGATGGAAACCATCTCATGTTTGTTTGAATATATATATATATATATATATATATATATATATATATATATGTTTACGACATCATCTTTGGATCCACAAATTCAACGATGGTTGTTGATTTCGCAATGTTAATGGCTAGTCGATTCCATATGAGTATGAATCGTGAATTAAGTTTCTTCCTCGGACTTCAAGTCAAGAAAACCAATAGAGGAATCTTTATTCATCAAGAGAAATACATTTCTAAACTTCAAAAAAAGTATTCAATGGACAAATGTGCCTCTGCAAAGGTTCCAATGGGTTTCGGACACAAGATCTTCTCAGACCCATCAGGTGTTGTTGATCAAAAGAAGTATAGGGAATGATTGGATCGTTACTCTACCTTTCTGCAAGTTGTCCGGAAAACATGTTCTCTACATGCCTATGTGCTAGATTTCAGGTTAATTCAAAGATATCTCATCTTCTGGTCGTCAAAAAAGTATTTTGGTAGCTCAAAGGATCAAAGAACCTCATAATTTGGTATTCGGAAAATGAAAGTTTCCTTCTTCAAGCGTATTCTGACACAAACTGTGGAGGTATTCAACTGGATAGAAAATTACTTTCGGAGATTGTCAATTCTTGGTTGGAAGATTAGTTAGTTGGTCATCCAAGAAACATAACTGTATTTCTCTCTCAAGAGCCGAAATAGAATATATCGTTGCTGCAAGCTGCACTTCGCAAGTTCATTAGATGAAATCTCAGCTTCTGGACTATGGTTATCGATTTCAATGGATTCCAATCTATTGTAACTCTCAAAGTGTAATTCTGATTTCTCAAAATTCAATCCAGAACTCCATGAGCAAACACATTGATATTTGGTACCTTTTCATTAAAGATCATGTTTTAAAAGGAAACATCAAACTCTTTTTTGTTCAATCCGATCATGAAATTGATAATGTCTTAAGAAGGCATTAGACGAAACCAAATTTAATGGGTTTCTGAACAAAATAGGAATGATGATGCCTGATGCATAGTTCTTCCAAGAGGCTTGTACTCTCTAATGGAAACATTATAAAATATAACAATTCCGAAGTAAAATTCATTTCTCCTCGGAATCGTTTCCTCTTGGAAAATATTGGATAATCGTATGTATCTTTTTGTTTAACCTCTTCTTCTATTTTTTTAAGTTGTTCAGCTTTCCTCGTCTCTTGAAGCTTCTGACTGATATAGTTCCATCAGTGTACTTGCAATCATCCCATCTTGGAGTTTATGTCAAAAACAAGTATCTTATGAAGTCCATCTCATAATTCAAATCTAAAATGGTAAAATGAGTTCATCTATTATCTTCTTCCGAGCTCTGTTCCTTCAATTCTCGAAATCTCAAATCTTTTGAAAGTGACCGTCTCATATCTTCATGCATTTTAACCTCTAATATTCAATTTGAGACGGTGCCATCTTGAACTTTATACTATGTACTAATGACATTTTCATATTCTTTCTGAAGTATCTTATGACATCTCGTCTTGGAATTCGACTATTCCGAGGTCCTCTGCTATAAAAGAATTTTAAGGTTTTCATTAAAGTTTTTTTTGAAGCGTTTTTTATTTATATAATTAACAGTAATTTTTCTTCATGATTATCTTTTTAATTCTCAATAAACGAGCTTTGGCACACGTTCCAATAAAGCACACTTCAAATCAGAATTGAAACGACAGTTTTCTCTTTTGGAACAAATGAGCTTCCCATCTTTTATGCACTATAGTTGTTTAGGATGTTGTTTTCGGCAATACGTTAAATGCAACCCATTTCATGTTCGGGGGTTATCATTATTTTCTTCGACCTGACCCGGAATAGCCAACCTAGAAAAGGATTTTGAATCCTACCCGTTCCTACTTTAAAATTTTGCTATCATCTTCCTAGAGCCTTTCTCTATATACTCTATTCTCTGAGCTCTCAAACATTTATCAATGGCATATTCCCAAACTATTCCTCAAGTTTCTAAACCTGTATCAAAGAAGAAATCTTTTAACGGTTCCACCTCATCTTCATCTACTAAGATTATCTTCAAAGAAACCACTCAACTATTCTCAATAGATCCAATGGATTATGATGAATCCATCCGCATCATGATCGAGTTCTTTACCCACCATCCTATAGTAGTTCCTCTCACCAAAATCCTCAATCATAAACGTCCTCTTCGCATTCTTCACAAAGCCTTTGAATTAATCAAGATTGAAAATGACATATTGGAAGTAAAAATCGACTATGACAAAATCTTTCCTCTACACAAGAATAACTTCCTTAAGGAAATTGACATTCTAGAAAACCCAAGGGTTTTCGTGTTCAAGAACCCACGATTAAAGATTTTCCAATGTTTCTCAATCAAATCGGGTATAATGGGGAATTCAAGGCAAAGGAGTTCAAGAAGTCTGCCGTTCCTAGCCTTTAGACCACTCTGATGCATCTAAATCTTCGAGGATTATCCGTCAAGCATGGTGGTATAGAAACCATGAGCAAGGACTGGTTGTACATTATGTATAATATCTTTTCTATAAGAAACAATGATTTTGATCTGACCGAGTTGCTCTGGCAGGACTTTTGGAAGTTTGCCATAAAAGGAAGCCGAACGAGATCTCAAGTCCAAGATTCCGGCCTCTAACACTTCACCAGCTGTACGACAAAATATTAGAATCTATTCCTCTCAATTCCATTCTCAAAGAGGTATATTGTTCCTTTAAAGCTATAAAAACCTATAGGTTAACGAACCAATCTACTTTTGGACCTATCTGTCGTTTTCCTGAACACATGTTGGATTCTGTTCCATTAGACTCGCCTTATCTCAAAATCGTATTGATACTTTGGTTTTGTATGACCCTACACAATCTACCCCAGTTTCGGATGATCAACTTTTGGATGTGAACAAACCAATTTCTACTCGTGGCAGTAAGAAGAATGTAACAGCCCGGATCCCCAGGTATCTCCATTTCCTTATATTTTTGGCATTCTGTGAGGGGACTCGGCGAGTTGGTGGTTGAACTCGTCGAGTCGGGTCGCGGTTTATAGCAGGGGTTCGCGTCCGGACTCGGCGAGTCCAAGGGATGGACTCGACGAGTCCGTGGTGTTTAATGAAACCCTAATTCCTCGGCCCTGAGCTCTATTTAAAGGACCTTATGGCCCTCATATGCGGCCACCTTGAACCCTAAGAGCCTCCATACACCTGTAAGCCCTTGTGTGTGTGTTTGAAGGCCTCTTGTTCCTCATTTTGTGTGTTAGTGCAAGGAAAGGAGGGAGAGGAGCAAGCTTGAAGTGTTGGGGAGCTTAGATCTGTTGCCATTTCTTCAGGGGGGGTCTTCTTGAGGTAACTTTCTGAGCCAATCTTCGTGTTTTGTGTTGATGGGCAAATCTAGGGTTTCTTCTTGCCTTTCTTGGCTTGAATAAGAAGTATGAGAGGTCCCATGGAGACATGGAACCTAGATCTGGACTTTAGCAGGTCCAGGAGACCCCTTATGACAAGCTTTATGCCCATCCATTTGAGTTAGAAGCTATACTTGCCATATTGAAGGTGGTTTCTTCAAAATAAGCCTTGTATGCATTGCATGGCAACCAAGACTGAGACTTTACGTGACAAATAAGCTTGGGAAGGCCAGATCTATGTATTTATGGAACGGATCTGACCGCAAGAGCCAGTTTTAGCTGGTGCATGGCATGGACTCGCCGAGTCTGAAGAACAGACTCGATGAGTCACTTGAAGATTGTCCTTGAGACCATCTTGTGTGTAGACTGGACCGAGTTATGGGCGACCCAGTGAGTCGCAGAGAGTTGGAAAGGTTTTGACAGGTGGACCGAGTCGGGATGGGACTCGCCGAGTTGGCCTTAGACTCGGCGAGTTGAGTCGCGGTGACCCTGCGATTCAGGCCCAGGTGGAACTCGTCGAGTCAGGGGAGTACTCGACGAGTCAAAGGGAAAAATTCTTGAGAGTTGGTAAAAACGCGTAGACTCGCCGAGTCACTATTGTGCACTCGCCGAGTCTAGTCCAAATTAACTAAAGACTGCTGACCGGGTCAACCGGTGTTGACTTGAGTTGAATGGTCCACCTTAGTGGTACAAGTAATATTTATAGATTTATATATATATATCGTAGGAGGATTTCAGCTCGAGGGTTCGAGCCCGAGTGATTCCAGGATCTTCAGGTAGCAACTTAGCAAGGCATTCGAGGTGAGTCTTCTCACTATACTGTACCCGGAAGGGTTTTGACTATGTGACCGGAAGGTCGATTATGATATGGAATATATGCTTTATGTGTGTTAAGTTATTTGCTATATGTGACATGTATGATATGTTTGATATGGGCCGGAAGGCGTGGTCATATGGACTGTGAAGGTTGATGTGGGTAGGACCGGAAGGTTTACCCAGTCGGGACGGAAGTCCCCTGAAATATATGGACCGGAAGGTCAAGGCCTGGAAAGGCGTATGTGCGCATGTGGTATTTTGGGGAACTCACTAAGCTTTATGCTTACAGTTGTGGCTTATGTGTTTCAGGTGCGAGTGAGGACCGTGGGAAGGCGCCAGCGTGATCGTACACACACTCGGGGAAAACTATTCCATCTTTTGTTATGTAATCGTTGGAGACTACAACGTTATTTTGGAAATCTAAATTAATTGCTCATGTCTTAATGGTTGTAAAAATGAAAATTTTTGGTCGGAAATTTTATGACGTTACAAAGAAACTAGCTAAATGAAAGGTCTCTCCCTCAAAAGTTACAACCAAAAAGAGAACCAAAGCCAGTGGATCCTCTCAACAAGATTATCAGATTGGCGTTCGATTTGACTTTGGATCACATCCTACCCCTCCCGTCCACTCTTTCGAAGTACCCTTCGGAGTTTCAATATCGTATGCACACACTCATGGGGAGTCAACACAGTCTACCCTTTATTTTCCAAAAAAGATGGTGTTGGATTTGAAAATAGTTCCCTGAACCCCCATGGGATACACCCATGCGTCTTTTTGAAGAATCCCATTTGATTCTACATAAGCACAATCAGGGGCCCCTACCTCTGATTTTAAGCACAATCAGGGTAATGATTCGGTTGCAGTGATCACGCGGAAGTTTCATGAGAGGGCGATGTTCTGCCCCGAGCAGGTGTCCACGGAGCAGGCTCGGATGAGCCGGTATTTGGGAGTGCTGAGGAGAGACATCCGGGAGTTCGTATCGAACTCATCATATCAGACTTTTGCTGAGCTTCAGGCGAATGCCAGGAAGCGGGAGATCGAGTTGGAGACCCAGGCCAGGGAGGAGGCCGAGTCTCAGCGGATGGATCGGCGGCCGACGCAGTCGCAGCCGGCAGCTAAGCGGACCAAGTCCGCTGATTTGAGATCCGGAGGACTGAAGAGCCGTACTTGTGGGAAGTGCGGCAAGGGTCATGAGGGGGCGTGTCGATTGGGTGCTTGCTACAAGTGTGGAAAGGAGGGGCACATTGCGAGGGATTGCCCCAAGGGATTTATGGTCTGCTTCCATTGCAACCAGACTGGCCATCGGAAGGCCGAGTGCCCCCAGCTTCGCCAGGGATCTTCGCCTGCTGTCAGGGTTCCTGAGGTTCGGCCAGTGAAGACCGAGGCCCCGAAGGCTCGTGGGAGAGCTTTCCAGTTGACTGCGGAAGAGGTTCGCGCGGCGCCTAATGTAGTGGCCGGTATGTATTCTTTCACGTATTTACATTTATGCGGAGACATTATGCTTATATTCCTATATGTGTAGGTACTTTTCTTGTGAATCATGTGCCTGCTTTGGTATTGTTCGACTCGGGTGCGAGTCGGTCCTTTGTTTCGCTGGCCTTTAGCCAGTACATCGATATCGATCGGGAGACGATGAGTCGTCCCCTGCGAGTTGCTATAGCAAACGAGAGAGCAGTATACGCCACCGAGGTGATTCGAGGATGCGTACTCGAGATTTTTGGGGTCGAGTTTCCTATAGACTTAGTCCCTATAGCTATGGGGGATGTTTGCATTATCGTGGGCATGGATTGGTTGAGTAAGTTTGGAGCTATCATTGACTGCGAGAGACAGCTGGTGATGATTAGAGACCCTAGTGGGGGAGTGCTCACGGTTTATGGCGAAGGGACCCGGTGTGGGTCAGCATTTTGTTCGGCGGCCAGGGCAAGGCAGAGTTTGCAGCAGGGCTGTGATGGATTCATAGCCTATGTGATGGACACTCGTGTGACCGCGGAGAGGCCCAATTTGATTGATGACGTTCCGGTTGTACGCGAGTTTGCGGATGTGTTCCCCGAGGAGTTACCAGGCGTGCCTCCGGAGAGGCAGGTGGAGTTTCGTATCGATTTGGTTCCGGGGGCGGCGCCCATCGCCAAGGTGCCTTACCATCTCGCTCCACAGGAAATGCTGGAATTATCCTCGCAGCTTCAGGAGCTGTTGGGGAAGGGATTCATTCGACCCAGTAGCTCGCCTTGGGGAGCGCCGATTTTGTTCGTCAAAAAGAAGGATGGTTCACATCGGATGTGTATCGATTATCGGGAGTTAAACAAGTTGACGATTAAGAACCGGTACCCGTTACCTAGGATCAACGATCTATTCGATCAGTTGCAGGGGGCATCTTGGTTTTCCAAGATTGACTTGAGGTCGGGATATCATCAGATGAGGGTTCGCGAGGAGGATATCCAAAAGACTGCCTTTAGGACTCGTTATGGGCATTATGAGTTTGTAGTGATGCCTTTTGGGCTCACCAATGCCCCGGCTGCATTCATGGATCTCATGAACAGGGTGTGCCGCCCAATGCTGGATCGGTCGGTGATCGTATTCATCGATGATATCTTGGTATATTCGAAGACTAGAGACCAGCATGAGGAGCATTTGCGGGAGATTCTTCGGGTTTTGAGATCGGAGAGGCTGTATGCCAAGTTCTCCAAGTGTGATTTCTGGTTGCGAGAGGTCCAATTCCTCGGGCATCTTGTGAACCAGAAAGGGATATTGGTCGACCCGGCCAAGATTGAGGCGGTGCTGAGGTGGGAGGTGCCGAGATCGCCCACCGAAATCAGGAGTTTTCTGGGTTTGGCTGGATATTACCGCAGATTTATCAAGGATTTCTCCAAGATCGTCGTGCCACTTACTAGGATGACCCGGAAGGGTGTTGCGTTTTCATGGGGACCGGAGCAGCAATCTTCGTTTGAGACGCTTCGTCAGAAATTGTGCGAGGCTCCAGTGCTTGCACTCCCGGAAGGGATGGAGGACTTTGTGGTATATTGTGATGCCTTTATATCGGGTTTGGGGGCGGTACTTATGCAGAGGGGTCATGTGATAGCGTACGCTTCGAGGCAATTGAAGCCTCATGAGTCGAGATATCCCACGCACGACCTGGAATTGGGGGCAGTGGTGTTTGCCCTCAAAATCTGGCGACACTACTTGTACGGGGTTCGGTGTACGATTTACACGGATCATAAGAGCTTGAAATACTTGATGGATCAGCCAAATCTGAATATGCGTCAGAGGAGGTGGTTGGATGTGGTGAAGGATTACGATTGTGAGATCCTGTACCACCCGGGCAAGGCTAATGTGGTAGCCGACGCTTTGAGCCGTAGGGCGGATAGCGCCCCGATCCGAGACATTTGTATGAGGTTGACGGTTTTGACCCCGATTCTGGACATTATTCGAGGGGCTCAGATGGAGGCTGCAAAGCCGGAACACCAGAGGAAGGAACGGGTGGTGGGTCAGGTACCAGGATTTGTTACGGATGGTCGGGGGCTTATGACTTTTCAGGGGCGGATTTGGGTGCCGTTCGTGGGCGGTGCGCGCACTATTTTGATGGAGGAGGCACATCGATCGAAATTCTCGATTCATCCTGGTGCTACGAAAATGTATTTGGATCTCAAGAAGGAGTACTGGTGGCCATGTATGAAAAGGGATGTCGCTTGGTTCGTCGAGAGGTGCTTGACTTGTCGGCAGGTCAAGGCCGAACACCAGCGACCGCACGGTAAGCTGCAACCGCTAGAGATTCCCGAATGGAAGTGGGAACAAATCTCTATGGATTTCATTACCAAGTTACCGTGAACGGCGAGAGGAGTCGATGCGATTTGGGTAATTGTGGATCGACTAACAAAGAGCGCTCATTTCCTAGCTATTAGTGAGAGCTCTTCTGCGGAGAAGTTGGCCGAGTTATATGTGAAGGAAGTAGTATCTCGGCACGGGGTGCCAATCTCGATTATTTCGGACCGCGACGTGCGTTTCACTTCCAGGTTCTGGAAGAAATTCCATGAAGAGTTGGGTACTAGGCTGCATTTCAGTATGGCATATCATCCTCAGACAGACGGCCAGAGTGAGCGGACCATTCAGACGCTCGAGGACATGCTTCGGGCATGTGTGTTGGATTTCGGAGGGTGCTGGGATACCTATCTACCTCTAGCAGAGTTCTCGTATAACAACAGCCATCATTCGAGCATTGGTATGCCGCCCTTTGAGCTGTTGTATGGGCGGAGGTGTCGCACCCCCATCTGTTGGGGTGAGGTGGGACAGCAGGTTATGGGTAGCACGGAAATCGTGCTTCAGACGACCGAGCAAATTCAGATGGTCAGGCAGAGGTTGCTGACCGCTCAGAGCCGGCAGAAAAGTTATGCAGACAGGCGACGGTCCGAGCTTGAGTTCCAGGTTGGTGATCTCGTGCTTCTGAAGGTCTCTCCTTGGTAAGCAGTGATTCGATTCAGGAAGAGGGGCAAGTTGGGGCCCCGGTATATTGGTCCTTTTCGTGTGATTGCAAGGGTGGGACGGGTAGCCTACCGTTTAGACTTGCCAGCAGAGTTGGGACAGATTCACGACACTTTCCATGTGTCGCAGCTGCGGAAATGTGTAGCCGACGAATCAGCGGTGGTCCCGTTAGAAGATATTCAGGTGGATGCAAGTCTGAATTATGCAGAAAGACCTGTAGCCATCAAGGATCGGAAGACCAAGGTTTTGAGAAACAAGGAGGTGCCCCTGGTATTGGTTCAGTGGCAACATTGGAAGGGATCAGAAATGACTTGGGAGCCGGAGCGGGAGATGCGGGAGCAGCATCCGGAGCTTTTTGACTAAGCGGGACTTCGAGGGCGAAGTCTTATTCTAGTTGGGGAGATTTGTAACAGCCCGGATCCCCAGGTATCTCCATTTCCTTATATTTTTGGCATTCTGTGAGGGGACTCGGCGAGTTGGTGGTTGAACTCGTCGAGTCGGGTCGCGGTTTATAGCGGGGGTTTGCGTCCGGACTCGGCGAGTCCAAGGGATGGACTCGACGAGTCCGTGCTGTTTAATGAAACCCTAATTCCCCGGCCCTGAGCTCTATTTAAAGGACCTTGTGGCCCTCATATGCGGCCACCTTGAACCCTAAGAGCCTCCATACGTCTGTAAGCCCTTGTGTGTGTGTTTGAAGGCCTCTTGTTCTTCATTTTGTGTGTTAGTGCAAGGAAAGGAGGGAGAGGAGCAAGCTTGAAGTGTTGGGGAGCTTAGATCTGTTGCCATTTCTTCAAGGGGGTCTTCTTGAGGTAACTTTCTGAGCCAATCTTCATGTTTTGTGTTGATGGGCCAAATCTAGGGTTTCTTCTTGCCTTTCTTGGCTTGAATAAGAAGTATGAGAGGTCCCATGGAGACATGGAACCTAGATCTGGACTTTAGCAGGTCCAGGAGACCCCTTATGACAAGCTTTATGCCCATCCATTTGAGTTAGAAGCTATACTTGCCATATTGAAGGTGGTTTCTTCAAAATAAGCCTTGTATGCATTGCATGGCAACCAAGACTGAGACTTTACGTGACAAATAAGCTTGGGAAGGCCAGATCTATGTATTTATGGAACGGATCTGACCGCAAGAGCCAGTTTTAGCTGGTGCATGGCATGGACTCGCCGAGTCTGAAGAACAGACTCGACGAGTCACTTGAAGATTGTCCTTGAGACCATCTTGTGTGTAGACTGGACCGAGTTGTGGGTGACCCAGTGAGTCGCAGAGAGTTGGAAAGGTTTTGACAGGTGGACCGAGTCGGGATGGGACTCGCCGAGTTGGCCTTAGACTCGGCGAGTTGAGTCGCGGTGACCCTGTGATTCAGGCCCAGGTGGAACTCGTCGAGTCAGGGGAGTACTCGACGAGTCAAAGGGAAAAATTCTTGAGAGTTGGAAAAAACGCGTAGACTCGCCGAGTCACTATTGTGCACTCGCCGAGTCTAGTCCAAATTAACTAAAGACTGCTGACCGGGTCAACCGGTGTTGACTTGAGTTGAATGGTCCACCTTAGTGGTACAAGTAATATTTATAGATTTATATATATATATATATATATCGTAGGAGGATTTCAGCTCGAGGGTTCGAGCCCGAGTGATTCCAGGATCTTCAGGTAGCAACTTAGCAAGGCATTCGAGGTGAGTCTTCTCACTATACTGTACCCGGAAGGGTTTTGACTATGTGACCGGAAGGTCGATTATGATATGGAATATATGCTTTATGTGTGTTAAGTTATTTGCTATATGTGACATGTATGATATGTTTGATATGGGCTGGAAGGCGTGGTCATATGGACTGTGAAGGTTGATGTGGGTAGGACCGGAAGGTTTACCCAGTCGGGACGGAAGTCCCCTGAAATATATGGACCGGAAGGTCAAGGCCTGGAAAGGCGTATGTGCGCATGTGGTATTTTGGGGAACTCACTAAGCTTTATGCTTACAGTTGTGGCTTATGTGTTTCAGGTGCGAGTGAGGACCGTGGGAAGGCGCCAGCGTGATCGTACACACACTCGGGGAAAACTATTCCATCTTTTGTTATGTAATCGTTGGAGACTACAACGTTATTTTGGAAATCTAAATTAATTGCTCATGTCTTAATGGTTGTAAAAATGAAAATTTTTGGTCGGAAATTTTATGACGTTACAAAGAAACTAGCTAAATGAAAGGTCTCTCCCTTAAAAGTTACAACCAAAAAGAGAACCAAAGCCAGTGGATCCTCTCAACAAGATTATCAGATTGGCGTTCGATTTGACTTTGGATCACATCCTACCCCTCCCGTCCACTCTTTCGAAGTACCCTTCGGAGTTTCAATATCGTATGCACACACTCATGGGGAGTCAACACAGTCTACCCTTTATTTTCCAAAAAAGATGGTGTTGGATTTGAAAATAGTTCCCTGAACCCCCATGGGATACACCCATGCGTCTTTTTGAAGAATCCCATTTGATTCTACATAAGCACAATCAGGGGCCCCTACCTCTGATTTTAAGCTCTCTAAAGCTGGAGAAGTCTCTCCTACTTCGAAAGCTTCAACCGGTCTGATACCTGCTTTAGGTAAAAGATGATCGGGTATTTTTTTACAAAGACGGGTCTAATTTTTTTTACAGGTATCACTCTAGACATTCAGAGCTAACAAGTGCACAAGTGTAGTATACGCTTATTTCCATGTGTCAAAGAGATCTTCAAAGTCATCTTCCATTCCCTTTTCCATTCGATGAAGAGACTGATCAGGTGTTCCATCCTTGCAAAGAAGCTTAACAAACCGGTATAGGAGATGTTCATGGTCCTATAATTTTTTCGAATGATCCACCTCTGACGTTCACAAGCGAAGAAACTCCCAAGCCTCCCTCCGACGAAGATCATTCATATGATATTATTTTTGAAGACGACATAACATCTTTCAGTACTATTCTGATTCTCACATCCTTCAACAAGTTACAGAATCCCTCTTCCTCCAAACCAACATTTGATTTCAACATTTTCTCCCCCTTCAAGGAATCCAGAGAAGAAGAAAAAGTAGATATTGATGCCAACAAGCAACGAAATTAAGGCAATGAAGATCAAGTCAATCTTGTTGATAATCCTAAGCCTTCAGAACCTCATAATGATGCTAATGATGATGAAGATGATAAGAATTTTGAGAGTTCTACCTCAGACACATGATCTTCAGACGAACACATTGCAGATCCGTTTTCGTTGTTTGAATTGTGGGATAATGTTGTATATATTATCTCCAAAGTTTATTTCATCAATACAACAGTCCCAAACCTTGATTCCAAGATTGATCAGAAGGTTACAAGTCTTGACTCCAAGCTATATCTCATTCTCAAATCTCTTTCCGAGATCAAAGATGCTTCCCCCTCAGAACTCGATCGAGCAAATCAACTCGACGAACTTATTTCCCTCCGGTCCAAGCACACTCTTGAAGAATTCGAACAAAATTATAACGACAACCTCAGTCATCACATCTCCACTACCACCACTATGCTCAAGATTTATTACGACACGATTAGTGTAACCAACGAACTCATCAAACAGACTCATGTTTATCATGAGAAACAAATTCAAAGGATGGAATAGGATATTCGGAAAAAGGATGAAATGAATATGATTATGCAAAAATTTCTTATCAAGTTGATCTGATCCACCTGGATTATTGTTGATGTTCTGAACTATAAATTTGATGAGATGCTCGTAATTATTGATGAAACATTTTCCCATCTTAAATCTCAAGCTCCAATAGCCGAAGCTTACGATGCTCTTTAAAACAGACCAACTTGAGCTTTCCAAAGGTGTTCAAATTATTAAGTGAACTTCAAGATAATGATAAACTTTCATCGGATACAACGCCTTCCAGTGCAAGAGGCGGGGGGAAGGAGTTAGTGAATGAGAAATATGGATTCAACATAAACCTATCTCAAAACTTGTGCTTTGAGATGAGTCATCTGATGAAGAAATACTTGAGGTTGAAACTCTTGAACCTCTTGAGTCGGGTGATGAAGAAGATGAAGACCTAGCTGAAAATGTTATTTTAGGACTTCAAGCTATCAGGGAACAACCTGTGAAGGTCCTTTTGGATGCAAATAAGCTGAAATGGTCCTCAGTGTCGTGGCCATGATCTTTAGCGAAAACGTTAAGACTAAGTCAAGATATGGCTAAAATCAAGACAAAGCTAACCGTTGATACTTTCTGAGCTACTCAATCTATGCTTCCTCCAATCCATGCTTTGAGGATCTCTCAAATCGATGTAGGTTCTCCAACCTAGAAATCGAATAAGGTCCACAAATCATCTCCGGCATGGATGTACCTCCACAAGACAAAGGCAAGCATATTGCTACTGAATCGGACAGCCTAGTGAAGACGTTGAAAAAGTGTGAAGGCTGGTCTCATGAACAAATCGATAAAGCTTTGGAAGAAAGCATCCAGATTCAGGTGTTGAAAGGTAATTTTAATCCGATGTGGAGGCATATCTTCTCTTTTTCAAGAATGAGTTATTCATGACATAAACTTTGAGACCTTCATGTATTATGATCTTCCAACACAGAATTCCGATCAAATTGACCTACCAATCTCTCTTCATGGTCACTTCTATATCAAGTATGCCCCTCTTAATCCAAATGATGATCATCAAATAATCATCAGGACAGAGCGTGAGAGACTGAAAACCTTCTACTACGTCAACGCACCAACCCAAAAGGAAGTGTGGTCTTGGAAGCGGATTACCAAGATTGTTGGATATGGTAACAAGGCTCAAAGCAAGTTTGATCTTAACTCTATGTTGTACAAATATTATGTATCTCGGAACAAAGAATCAACCATCACTATCACAAATATTGACTTTCCCTCAATCAACCTAAATGACATTCTTACCATTTTTGTTCACATTCGAGATCGCCAAACCAGTGACACAAGCTTTGGAGCTTATAGTGTTGCAGTCAATACATTGTAGAGTTCTAGAGGTTCGACATTGTATTTGCTCACCTATTCAGAACCAAGAACATTTTGGCAAAAATCACTACAGAACTACCTGAAGCACAGATCTTGGCAGAAGGCCCCATTGAAGAACTGGAACTCAACTATGTCTATCTCAGAAAGAAGACTAATCGAAAAAATTCTTTAGAGTTCCTAATAAACATCTTGTCGCGAAAGAGATCCTTCAAAAGTTCATTTCCAAAGTTTCAAAAAGTGAATCTCCTGATCATGTCAAGAAAATTTTCATTGAACATCTCAAATGGTATTTGGAAGTCTGAAGCTAGCTACAAAGTGCCTATTTCCTTGTGTTTGATGAAGCCAAGTGAGAATTTGTTTGATTTCTAAGTTTAATTAGGGGGAGATTTTTGATACATGAAAGTGAAGCTCTAGCATTCCTATGCCAAACCAGAACCAAAGTCCAATAGCATTCCGAGATATGAAGAGATTCCGAAGTCAAGCTTATTCCGAGATGAAGACTTATCCAAGACATTGCTATTTTTAGATGTTATTGAGTTGGTACAAGCATGTAATTCTTCTTTTCGTTTGGTACTCGTTTATTATACAATTCATGGGACAAAATCGAGTAAATCGTGTGCGTCAGGTTTTATAAATTATCAGATTTACATTATCCATGCAAGTCGTGTAATTTATCTTTTTATCCCTCCTTTGCTACTTAAGGAAGCGAGTCTTTCATGCATTGTAACCTTTTCAAGAAGCAATATTCTCTTCACATCAAATACTCAATACCTTGCAAGTCAAATCTCTTTCTCCATCTTTCTCATTGTTCTTAAGTTACGTTTACTTTGTTCATACTCATTTTATCTTACTTAAATATTTAGTTGAATACTTTGTTGATTTTCATACTTCAAATCAAGAATGGTTTACCAGACTTGACTGGACCAAAATATTAGCAACAACCCTTAATCATAAGTTAATTAAGGTTTGAGTTTTCAAACCTTGTCCGCACACTAAGTCTTGCACTTTCATATTCACCAGATTAGATAACATTAGAATGGATGTTAATGAAAGGCAAAAAAAAAATCCTTGTGGTAATGCTAGGATCCTCTGAAAATTTTTATAAGAATTATTAGGAAACATTTTCGTTATTATAGACACTCTCACTCTTGGTTTCCGTAAGTACTTAACTGAGGGACCACTCTCACTCTCACTCTTGGTATTAGTAAGTACTTGACTGAGGGATCACTCTCACTCACACTCTTGGGATTAGTAAGTACTTGACTGAGGGATCACTCTCACTCTTACTCTTGGTATCAGTAAGTACTTCACTAAGGGGTCACTCTCACTATAAAGTATTAATAAGTAATCTCTCCCCGCTAGACATCAGTAAATAATTGATTGATGTAATAATAATCACGGCTATCGTAAATGATAGGTGATTGTTTATAAAATAAATCACAATTATCTGAGGTAAATACGCTAATGATAGATGATAAGATAAAATAACAATTACGACTATCGTAAATGATAGGTGATCGTTTATAAAATAAAATATTAATCATTACCATAAGTTCAAAAATCTAGAGAGTCGATTCACACTCGGTAGAACAAAACAATAAGGATGACTGATAATGATTAAAAATATACTCTCGATATTCTCCCAATAGTGCATTCACATCAAACACTCCTAGTTGAATTTTGGGGATGAAATTCCTTAAATAGGGGGATAATGTAACAACACTTTTGGTACCGATCGATATTTATGAAAAGTGACCATTGTCAAATATAATAGGCTTAATATGTTATATATATATATATATATATATATATATATATATATATATATATATATATATATATATATATTATATTTTTTGAAAGCACGCGCTTTCCCGATCCCGAAAAAAATCTATACATGGATGCAACCATATGTCTCAAAGAATTATAATCTTTACCTAAATCTTGCCAATAATATCTTAGATCTGAGAATGTACAAACTGTAATTAATGGCATGAAAAAAGGGTCCTAAAAAGATTCATAACCTTTCTCCTGAAAATCAGACAGTAAAAGGTCTTGAGGTGACTATCTCGACCAAAACACAAGTAGCTAAAACTCAAAGTGCATAACCAAGAACATAGGATAACATTTCGTGAATTAACATAAGAAACCCGACTAAAATACAAGTCAATGGTTGTCGAAAGCATATAAGATAATAGTAGAGATTACACGATGTCCAAAACGCACATTAGCTAATTAACGCGAACCCTATAACAAGGGAATATGTAGAAAAGAATTATGGTAGAAATGTCAAATAAAGGATATGTTGTGATATGTCAGAGAATGGACGAGTCGATATTGTCGAGGAATCCTGCTGAAATGACTTCCCATGATATCACAGTACAAAACAGAATAGTGATCATTAGTCGACATCCGAGAGGGGTCCCGGGACGAAGCTTCGACAATCTAGTTAGTATAAGATCTAAGAGAGATGGTAAATGATTACAGGAAAGAAAGAATTTTGTCCCCTTCTTTGTGAGGAAGAAGGATCCTTTTATATCTGTCTCTGAGGCATGTCTCTCAACTGATTCTTTTGAGGATTCTCTCGTGAGGTGCGACATGGCAGACCCATATTGTAGGGGTCCTCCGTTACGTCTTTTTCCTCCTTCTCTCATTGGCTGAAATGTGATCTTACAAATGTTCACTAAGATCGTGGCTATCGTCTGATAAGTGAGTGGGACTCTCTGATTGGTCCCACATTTTCCAGCGTATGATTTCTCAGAGATGGGGTTAAGGCGCGACTCTGCACCTTAATTGCCTTATCAGCGCCCCTCGTGTTGGTGAAGGCCCGAACTTGTCTTTTGACTGGGTTTTAATCAGGCCAATCCCGGTGTTAGTTTGACTTTAATTTTTATGTTTACTAGAAGGATACATTAACAAGTCCCTTAGGCTTGTAGGTGTATGCGACGGTATGACAGTATCACCGTTCAAGCCTATATCTCGACATGTGTTTGCCTGGGATTAGTTCTATCGTTTGATAGGCCTTAGGCAGCATCGTTAATGTGTCAGATTCACTGTGAGACGGTTCATGACACATGTTTTTCTTTATAATCCCTCCTGTTTCCAGGGCCTTTCATCCTTACTTCCTTTCTTCACTCTCGATGTGTCCATCTGGGCATTCTGAGAAATTTTCTTTCTGATCAATTACTGTCCTCGTTGATGGACCATTGTGGTGGAGTCCCTACTGCTGAGGAGTTCCAATTTCTACAAGATCACTTTGGTTTTTTACTGAAGCATGGTGTAATGATTCTGGAAAAAGGAGTATCGATCTACGATCGTCCTCCAGGGTAAGTTGGCGTACATATTCCTTTGTTTGAAGTAGGATTGTTCCTACTGATATCCTCTGGGATTTCACCTTCTGGGTTTGTGGTTAGTTTGTCTGCTCAACTAAGAATTCCAAGGTCCGTACCCTAGCTAAGCGACGAGGAATTCACCAACTAATCTCTAAGATGGATACTTCGAAGAAGAACTGGAAAAGGTAATGGATTTGGGTTGACCAGAACCACGTGGGGGCATGGTTATTGTAGGAAACTATACTTTCCTAAAAGTCTCCCCAAGTTTTTTGGGGAGAATATGGTTCTCGGCAGACGGCTAGGGAGTGTTACTAACCGTGGAGAGAACTGGGAAGACTTTAATCTTGTTGCTAATAGTATGAGTGCCACCTGGAGGGCTCGTAGGAAGACAGCGTATATGTTCGCCGTGAGATGCAATATTAACTCATCTCCCCCCCTTTTTTTAGAATAGAGTGAGGATAAGGTATCTTGTTAGCTTGTGATATCTTACTTTTGGTGTTTGCTTTCATAGGTGCGGAGGACGAGCTTTCTTTGGAGATGGCCCTGCGTGGTCGCTATCAAGTATGAGTGCCGGATGGAGGGCTCGCAGGAAGACAGCGTAGATGTTTATTGTGAGATGCGATATTAACTCATATCCTCCCCCCTTTTTTAGAATAGAGTGAGGATAAGGTATCTTGTTGGCTTGTGATATATTACTTTTGGTGTTTTCTTTCATAGGTGCAGAGGTCAAGATTTCTTTGGAGATTGCCATGCGTGGTCACTATCAAGGAAAGATTTGCCATTGGGATATCGATCTCATAGAGGTTCTTCCACCCCCTGTGTCTAAAAGGTGCATGCGGGAGCTTGTTGGGCTGCTCTTGTTAGAAGGAAGAAATGCGGGTTCTAGCGGGCCTGCATCACCTTCTTAGCCGATCTCTGTGGCCATTTCACCAGTAAGTTCACCAGTTGTTGTTTCTTCTGGTTTTCCTTTGGGTGTTGAAGCAGGAAGAAGTAATGCGCCTACTGGGAAAAGGCGGAGCTTGTGTTTGGTGGCATCTTCGGATGAAGAGACGGAATCCGATGAGGCGGGTCTTCATCCTTGTAAGGCTCATAGGACCGTGTCTGTGGCCAGGCTCCTTGGCGGTATTTGGGATATTATCGGCAGTCAATTTGTTGTGCCTAAGCTGAGAGAGGTGGTGGTGCCTAGTTCTCCTAGGGATTCTCTTCAACGTGAGAAGCCTTCTATGATCAATAAAGCAGGAACTTTATCCCACTCCCCGTATTTTGAGGCCTACGCTTCAAGCTGGGCAATTAATAGGGATTCCTTGATGTCGGAAGACACTACTGCCTAGGAGTAGAGTAAGTGCACTCATCCTTCGGCCACGATGACTTTGCTTGTAGGTCAATCAAGTGCTTGCATTGCTGGTGACCTTTGTTACGCCGCAACCCAGACCTATGCCCTTATGGTTGCTGCCATCGACTGGGTTTTCCTAGCCGGTGCGAGTAAGGGGAAATTAAAAGTACTATATGGTGTAGGCATGAGGGAGTATGTTTGTGATTCAGAGGCGGAGCATCAAGTTCTTGCTGAGCAGAACAAGATTCTGACCTGTGAGAAAGCCGTTTTAAAGGATCAAGTGGCTACTTTGACAGACCGGTCAGAGCGACTTGAGGACCAAGTGAGTTCTCTCACTCAAGAGAAGGATGTGTTGGCAAGTAGACTGGCAAGGTGCCAATGTCAATTAGCCCGAGATCGTGCTGATGGGGCCGTTGCTTGAGGTAGTTTGCAATGGGTGTTGCAGATGGGGGTGGTTCGTGTGGTTGACAGGGTCATCGAGAGCACTGAAGCCCTTGGTTTTAGGAATGGGAAGGCTACTGAGTAGTTGCTCCACATCTTCCGGTAAATCTAACGTTCTAGATCCTGACCAAGTGGTGAGCCGGCCCAAGGAGGTCAACACTGCCCTTACATCTTTTATCAGTACGGATTTTGCTGGCCTCCTCCATTTAGGGGAGCTAGATTATGATGGTTTCCATCAGTTTTGTGGCAAGCTGAGCCTGGGATGTTCTTCCTTAGAATCCGAGGGCTAACTTATGTTTGCCCCTTGTTGTTCATCTTTCTGTGTAATATGTGTATAATGTAAAACATTGGTTGCTAATAAACATGGACTATGTTTTCTGTTTTGTATTTGGTATGGAAGTGTTCTCTTCCCTTCTTCTATTTTTTTGTACATATGCACATGCTTTGAGTTGTAATTCATTTTTGCACATTCTCTCATTCTAGGGTTTGCGTTAATCTGGTAACGTGTGGTTTAGATGTCGAATAGCTGCTACTACTGAGCTATGTTCCTCTGACTTGTATGTTTAATTAGGCTTATGATATTAAGCCGTGAAATAATTGTCAATGTTGTTGACTATGTTGTATGGTGTAGCTACCAATACTTTTGCTGAGATCGTCATCTCAAGGCCTTTACTGTTCAATTTTTAGTGGGAAAGGTTATGAAACTTTTACGACCCCTCCTTTTGTACCATTTACACACTCTCAACTCTGAGATGTTTTTTTGGCATATTTTAGGTAAAGATTATGACTCTTTTAATACCTACGACTGCATTCTTGCATAGATTTTGCTCAAGTACCATAGGTGATCAGCCGTTGTTACTACTTGAAAAATATGCATAGCCTCTATATTTTGTGTTTTTGCAATACAAAATTCTGGAAAGTTTTTTTAAAATGCAAATTATATTATTTCTAAAAGGGAAGAAGAAAGACATGATACAATAGACCTTGAATATCTAAATGACAGGGCATGTGCCCGGTCTTTGCTTTGGCGCCTAAAGTATGGCTATCATGTGCGGAGTTAGGTCATACTTCTTGTTTGGAGGTAACGACCTTTTACGCCTGGTGTAGGTTAGCCTTCATATGTTGGGGCTTCCTCTTATTTTTCCCAGCGGGGCCTGTCGTGGGGGAGTTATGTTTCACATCTTGTTCCATGGGGATGTTCTCATTTGTCTTTCTTTGCGACCCGATGCGTGTTGCAATCATGGAAGTGCCTCCCCTTGGTCGGGTGAGAGTGCCTCATGCGTGTTTCTGCGCACCTACCCTCCGCATGTCCCGCTGGCAGTGTAGATGTTGTTTTACTTAGCGAGGATTCTTGTTGGTACTCTCCTACGGAAAAACCTTCTCGTTAGAAAGAACAGCGTTCCGCCTCCATTGTTGTTGTTTTGTGCACTTGCACCCTTTGTTATGAGGGCTTTGGTTTATCGGTGGAGATTTGCTCTGGAGCCCGAATTGTTCTTTCACCGGGCCTTCCCTGGTTTTCAATTATGGGTCAGGCATGCGCCTTTTCATGTGGGCCAGCGTTTTCTCATCTTGCGTTTGTCACTCTGTATTCTTGTTGAATCTTCCTTGGGTTGGAATGGGTTCCCTCCTGTGGGAGAGATGTGAGTTGAATAAACACATCTCGTCTTCGTTTCCTGGTATCGTGAACTGGCACTTGTGCTACACCATATTTATTTTATGGGTCTTCTCTTTTTAGGCGGCCTTTGTTTTGACGCGATTGGGTTTCTTGCCTTGCTCATCGTTGGTGTCGTGCCTAATCGTCGGCTTGGTCGTTACTACCATTTCTGATCCATCACTTGTACTGAATTTAAGAACACCGTGGAGAGTATATGGGATTTCTTGCAACTAGAAAAGTGCAGGTCAGCCTAACAGAATGTTATGCTTTGTCGGGCGATCGACAACTGAGAATTCGAGCACCCTTGTTATCTCCTTTGTTCTGTAATGACTAGTCAATGTGAACGAGAGTCTGACTATTCCCATTGGCAAAATGCGGTAACAAATGAAGCCAGCTAGTGGTCCCGATCTTGATGACTGAAGGTACTCTTTCCATTTGATTGGCAGTTGACGAAGGCAGTACTCGTAGACCATGTTGACTCTGATTTCGTTGCCGATTTAAAATTGTTCTACATGGTGTTGAGTAACAAAGCCGGTGATGTGCAATGAATCATTGGGGTCCTAATGTCCTGGCTTGGGATTATTTACTAAGAATGTTATGTTGAGGATGTTTTGGCGGTATGGCCCTGTATCGGGATTGTTGGAATAGTGTCTAAGGCTGCAACTATATTAGGCAAGTATTTGACCCGGTTGTGCATAGTCCTTTTGGGTTGCCTTCACCATAGCAACTTGATAGGATGATTTACAATGAGAGAAGAAATATTATTAATATATTATGAGAATAATAATATTGTTATTTGATTAGTACAAGTCATAAATTAATTAGGAATTAATTTGGTGACTTAAAGAGATTAATTGAATAAAGGGGTATAAACTGTCAATTGTATGATAGTTGTACTTTGGGCTATTATCCCTTATGGATAAGGGGTGGACGGTTTTGGGACATAGGATAAGCCTAGAATTCGTCCAAGGCTTATCATTAGGGTATTAGATAGCTTAGGGCCTAAGTTATCCAATTAAGGTTCAAGGGTGAAACCTTAGGAGCCTCATTAGTATAAATAGACCCTAGGGGTCAAGGAAAATCGGCACCATGGTCTTTAAAGAAACCCTGGCCGATTTCTTCCTCCTCTTTTCTCTCTCTATAATCATCCTCTTGCTAGTTGGTGTTTGTAATCCATTAGAGGAGTGAAACTTGTGACTCTAAAGCTCCAAGGACAAGAAGATTCAAGCAAGTGATTCAAGCTAATCTTCTAAATCTGATTTCTTATTGTTATTATGCTAGAATTACCATTAGAAGTCTCGGATATAATGCATGTTCAATTAGATAAACCTAGATCCAAGCATTAGGATTTGTATGTGCACATAGGAATGTTCTTGTGGCTCAAATCCATCAGTAGTATCAGAGCCTTGATTGGTTTCTATTGAATTGATGCATTGGTTGCTTGACTAATGATTGCATAATTTGATTTTGTCCATCTGCCTGATGAACTCGGCGAGTTCCATATTGGACTCGACGAGTAGGCCTCAACTCGGCGAGTCCATTGTGGTACTCGGCGAGCTCGAGCGTCAGAAGAAGCTAATTTCGGGATTTCTTGCTGTTTATCTTATGGAAACTTGCCTTTATCTTAATAAGTCAATATAAATCCGATTCTAACATATATTTGAGTATATCCTTGACCTAATTCAAGATAATCACCAATTAATTGAATAATAATTTCCTTATGTGATAATTGATTAATTATTTTAATTAAATTGGTAAATTGTTTTGCAAGAAACATCAAATATGGATAATTATGAAATTAAATGGTTAATTTATATTATTTGTTATTTGATCCCTTGTGTTTTAAAAGGTTTAAAACTAATTCTCAAGTTTTGAAATTTAGTTTTGTGATTATAAGGTTAATTTGGACAATTTAAATTTCAAACCCTAGAATTTTACATGTTTAAAATTCTACCCTATACCCTATATGATTACAAGATTAACATATATATATATATATATATATATATATATATATATATATATATATATATATATATATATGTATGTATGTATAATTAAAATGCTATTCTTACCGTTAGTAGGTCTCATTCACGAAGTCGGTCTATAAGGTGGGTATAAGGTTGCTGCCTATAAAATGGTGGTTAATGGGTGTACACTCATACCCACCGCTTGCTTGATCGGTGGAGGGTCGTTAGCCGAATGGATAGGATAGGGCAACTCTATCTCCTCATTAATAAGTATAATGAACCTATAAAGTAACTACATGTTTTTCAAATTCCCAATCCTAGATACTTTAGGAAAAGTGAATTGATGCAATCCCATGAAATTACACTTTGCACCCTTGCTAAGAAGTTAGTGGAGCGTGTGTGGTTTACCAGCACACTAATTGGTTCTAACCAAAGGTGGCAAAGGATGATTCATTGTTTATCATAGTTCGGTGGAGCGTGTGTGGTTTACTGGCACATCGAATAGGTGATCGTTACAATGAAGGCACCGTGTAGATTTACATGATTATTCACACCCACTTTGTGATCCTTGGCATCCCAGTCACAAACGAGAGGGGCATATCGAGATTTAAACATGCCATTGAAAAGTTCAATGAATCTCATCGAAATCTAGGAATTCTCAATGCGTTTAAAACTTATAGGTAATGTTATCATGGTGGAGAATTAGTGAATCGTCATTCACTTACCTTCAAATTGTTTGCATGTTGGATTACGACATCCCTTTTCTAATATGTAAATAATGTAGTTGGATCCTAGCCCTAATTTTTCTTATTGGGTGATAATTAGGGATTCAAAATTCTAATCAATCTTTGTCCTTTCTATTTATAGATGTCGAACGCGAACAACGTTGTTGCTAGTTGATTCACATTGATGAGCCTTTGCCAAAAGGTGAGTTTCGATGGAACGAACTTTAGCGAATGGATAAGATACATTCGCACGATTGCTCGCTACAAGGACAAGGATTATGTCCTTGATGAAAAGCTCGAGAAGATCAATCCAGAAATCGCTACTCCGACTGAAATCACCGCTTTTGAAACTCATGAGTGTGATGCAACGAAAGTTCATTGCATCATGATAGCCACTATGAACTCCGAATTCCAAAAGTCCTATGAGGACATGTATCCGTACGAAATGCATCAAGACTTATTGGGGAGATATCATCAAAATGCGAGGCAGGAGCGTTACGAGATCTTCACTAACATGATCTCTGCTAAAATGGTACATGGAGAATCTCTAACCGTACACTTGCAAAAGATGCAAAGGTATGTCGATTGTCTTTGCAAGTTGAATGTCGACTTTGGGGAAGATTTGGCTATCGACATAGTACTTCATTCCTTGCCTCCGTGTTACCATCAATTTAGGATGACCTACCACATGAACAAGGAAGAGGTCACCCTAAGTAAGCTCCAAGGTCTCCTAAGGGTTACTGAGAGCAACCTCAAGGACAAGTCTGTTGGACCAACTCCTAATCCACCCGCTGCTCCTGTTTTGGCTATTTGGCAAGGAAGGGGCAAGAAGAGGAAGGCTCCGTCTAAGAGCCACCGCAAGGGAAAGTCCCGAGAGGGTTCTTCTTATAGTGGGACCAAAGTTGATCTCGCTAAGTCCAAATCTAACCCAAAGGAGGCAGAGTGCCACCATTGCCACAAAATAGGGCATTGGAAGAGAAGTTGCCTAGAATACCTGCAAGCCATCAAGGAAGGAAAGATCAAGCCATCTTTTGTAGGTATTTACACAATTAAATCTAATGATTCTGTAACAGCTCAAATTTTCAAATAAATTTTTCATTTAAAACAAAACATCATTATTTGACAAAAGGGTTTATTCCAAGTTTATTTCAAAAGTATAAATAATAAATCTCCAGGATCTTCAACAGTGGCAGTGTGTACGAGTCACGCCGGCGCCTTCCCACGGTCATCACTAGTACCTGAAAAACATAAAAACAACTAGTAAGCATAAATGCTTAGTGAGTTCCCCAGTATACGACTTACCCACATACGCCTTCCGGCCCGGACCTTTCGGTCCACATAACATTGCCTTCCGGCCCGTAACATAATCGCCTTCCGGCCCGTTACATATCGCCTTCCGGCCCTTATTAATTTGCCTTCCGGCCCATAGTAGTATAAAACATATCACATGTAACATAACGCACATAACACATAAGACATACATCATACCGTTCTTTCTATCACATTAAGTCTCGCCTTCCGGCCCGTATAAGCATACATCACATATAAGCATTCATCACATATAAAGCATCTACCTCTCAGATATAGCATAAATATAACATATACGACCTTCCGGTCTCGCAGTCAAACCCATCCGGGTGAAGTATAGTGAGAAGACTCACCTCGTAGTATGCAAGCTATAAACCCTTCGAGCTACTCGCACTCGATCCGCTAATCCGCAGGTTCCCTATAACACCACATACCTTTATTAATGATCTTATCAAACAAGACAACTGACCCTACTAAGTTACATACAGGTCAACGGTCAATCTTGACCGGACTCGTCGAGTAAAAAGGGCAACTCGGCGAGTATAGACACCCTGGCTCCACTCGCCGAGTCTGAAGAACGACTCGACGAGTCCTAGTAGATCTTCAAGCTACTCGCCGAGTCTGAAGAACAACTCGGCGAGTCCTAGTAAATCTTCAAGCCACTCGCCGAGTCTGAAGAACAACTCGGCGAGTCCTAGTGAAACTTCAAACTACTCGCCGAGTCTGATTATTGGACTCGGCGAGTCCTCGCCATGCAGTCAATCCGCTGCCTCCTGTATTTCGCATGATTTCGAAGTATATAGATATGGGGCTTCCTGGACTTTCACATATACTATTACAGGGGTTTTTAAACACTTATAACAACAGGATAATCTAACAATTCCTTAAATGGGTTTCCTAAACCCTAAATTCGCATACAACGTAAAAGCTACAGATTTTGATCCGAAGATTACCTGGAAACGTGTTCCCTGTGCCCCAAACTTCCACTACTCGATTCCTTTGATCACCACCTTGCCCCTCCTTGTCTAACAATCTCTTCAAGCTTCCTCTAGCCCTCACTCTTGCTCCAGATGCCCACAAACTCCCAAGGTATCTTCAATCGGCCAAAAGACGCGACATGACGGCCATAAGATCATTATATACGATTCAGAAATGAAACGGCTAGGGTTCAGCTGAATCAGCGTCGACTCGCCGAGTCCCTATTTGGACTCGTCGAGTCCAGTCGCGTATCTGCGACTGCGACCAAGACCATGGCCCTACTCGGCGAGTCATGCACCAACTCGCCGAGTCCCCTCCTAAATGTGCCCCAAAAATAATTTAAAGAAATACCTGAAATTTCGGGCTGTTACAGATTCATATCATGCTATTTGTTGGGTACTCGATACCGGGTGTGGTTACAACATTTGTTCTGAATTGCAGGGACTAAGAAGAAATAAGGATGTGGAGCATGGAAGAATAAATCTAATCATGGGGAACAGAAGATTGTCGTCTGTGACCAAGATTGAAGTGTATTCTCCAGTGCTTAGGAAGGGATTATGTTTAGATTTGAATAATTGTTTCTATTAGCCAGAAATGGCAAGAAACATCATTTCATTTCATGGTTTGTTTAGACAAGGATTTAGATTTTCTTTTAATAATGAGAATGGTTCTCTTAGTGCTTATCTAAATGGTGTCTTATATTTTGAAGTAATGCCATGTAATGGAATTTATGAAACTGTTATGATTGTAGATAACCTAGGAAATGATGTTTTATGCATGGATTCTTCCAATAGTTTGGATAGAGCATCCTTGTGGCATTATCGTCTTGGACATGTCAACAAGAAGCGCATAGCCCAACTCCAAAAGGATGGAGTGTTGGAGTCATTTGACCTTAGGGAAGATGACACATGCAAATCTTGTTTACTTGGAAAGATGACCAAGTCACCCTTCACTAGCACATGTGAAAGGGCTGAGGATTTATTGGACCTCATACATACCGATGTGTGTAGACCCTTTAGATCAACCATAAAGGATGGGAACCGCTTCTATGTGACTTTTACCGATGACAATAGTAGATATGGATATATTTACTTAATCAAGCAAAAGTCAGAAACGTTTGAAAAGTTCAAAGAGTTCAAGAATGAAGTGGAGAATCAATTGGGAAGGAAAATCAAGATGCTTCGATCCGATCGAGGAGGAGAGTACCTAAGTCTTTAATTCCATGATTATCTCAAAGAATGTGGAATAGTTTCACAATTGATGCCACCTAGGACACCACAATTGAATGGTGTGGCAGAAAGGCATAATAGAACTTTGTTAGACATGGTTCGTTCTATGATGAGTCGTGCTTCACTATCTATCTCATTCTGGGGTATGCCTTAGAGACTGTTGCCCATATCCTTAACCGAGTCCCTACTAAGAAGGTTGCCAAAACACCTCACGAGATGTGGACTGGGAAAACTCCCTTGTTAGCACATATCAAGGTTTGGGGTTGCGAGGCTTTCGTAAGACGAGATACTCACAACAAGCTCGAACCTCGTAGTGAGCGATGTATTTTCATCGGCTACTCGCAGAAATCGTTTGGTTATCTGCTCTATAGACTGAGTGACAATGTTGTCTTCGTTGCGAGGAGAGGGGTTTTCCGAGAGCGAGAACTCATAAGCTAAGGAGACAGTGGGAGGCAAATCGAGCTTGAAGAGATTCAAGAATCGATTGATGAAGGAACCTCTACCGCTGGCAATCAACCTGAGGAGGAAACTCCGGTTGAACCTATTGACCAGTCCTTACCTCTTAGACGTTCCGAAAGAGTTAGAGTTCAACCCTAGTTTTATGGTTTTCTTATTACCACCGAAGGGGACATGTATATTAGTGATGGTACACTAATAAATCTAGATGAACCTAATAACTTTAAGGAAGCCATGGCAGGCCCGGAGTCTGCAAAATGGAAAGAGGCAATGGACAGTGAGATCCAGTCCATGTATGACAACCAAGTTTGGAATTTGGTTGATAATGTGCCCAGACGTAAGACCGTTGGGTGCAAATGGATCTTCAAGAAGAGGACCGGTGTGGATGGAAATGTACACACATATAAGGCGCAATTGGTTGCGAAGGGCTTTACTCAAACTCCCGGAATTGACTATGATGAGACCTTCTCACCAGTTGCGAAAATAAAGTCTATTAGAGTGATGCTAGCAATTTCCGCATTTCATGATTATGAGATTTGGCAAATGGATGTCAAGATCGCGTTCCTTAACGGGAAATTGGCTGAGGATGTTTACATGGCTAACCCAGAGGGTTTTGTTGATCCGAAGCATCCAAATAGAGTGTGTAAGCTTGAGAAGTCCATTTATGGACTTAAGCAAGCATCTCGCAGATGGAATCTCTGCTTTGATGAGAAAGTCAAAGAGTTTGGATTTGTACGAAGTGAAGATTAATCATGTGTATATGTCAAAGCCAGTGGGAGTATAGTTAGCTTTCTCGTTCTGTATGTCGATGATATACTACTCATAGGAAACGATATCCCGACTTTGCAAGAGGTTAAGTCCTGGCTCGGGAAGTGCTTTGCTATGAAGGACCTCGAAGAGGCTTCCTATATTTTGGGAATAAGGATAGTGAGAGAAAGAAGTAAGAGACTAATAGGACTTAGTCAGAACACTTACTTAGATAAAGTACTAAAACGTTTTAGTATGGAAAATTCGAAGAAGGGAGAATTACCAATACAAAGTAATGCCAAGTTGAGTAAGACTCAAAGTCCAAGTACCGAAGCTGAAATAGCATAAATGAGCCGAGTACCATATGCTTCCGCAGTTTTCTCAATCATGTATGCTATGACTTGTAGTCGCCCTGATGTAGCCTTTGCTTTGAGCATGGTTAGTAGATATCAAGGGAACCTTGGCAGAGCCCATTGGATTGCGGTCAAGAATATCCTTAAGTACCTTCGGAGGACCAAGGAATGGTTTTTAGTCCTCGGGGGGAGTGATGACTTGAAGGTGCGAGGGTATAGTGATGCCAGTTTTCAGACTGACAGGGACAACTACTGTTCGCAGTCGAGCAGGGTCTTTACTCTTAATGGAGGAGTAGTAACTTGGAAGACTTCCAAGAAGGAAACCGTAGCTGATTCAACATGCGAATCAGAGTACATTGCAGCGAGCGAAGCGTCGAAGGTGGTGATATGGTTAAAGAACTTCATTGGTGATCTTGGAGTTGTGCCTGCCATCAAAGAGCCTATGGAGATTTTCTGTGATAATGAAGGAGCGGTTGCCTTGACCAAGGAACCGAGGGATCATGGTAGATCTCGTCATATCGATAGAAAATATCATTTCATTAGACATCGAGTAGAAGAAGGACACCTCGTTGTGAGGAGGATATCATCAGAAGATAACCCAGCAGATCCTCTTACGAAGGGACTGAGTAGGGTTAAGCATTTGCAGCATGCTAGGAGTATTGGGCTGAGAGATGATATTAGTTAGATTAGATGATTTTAGAAACTTGTAATAGATAAATGTAATTTAACATTTGATGAATAAATAAAGGAGTATTATTTATAAGTAAAGTTATTGTCTTATGTTAAATATTTAACTATTGTTTCACTTTGCATGTTTTGACTTCCCGAATAATTGAGTTTATTTAGAATAATTGAATTATTCAAACAATCCACAATCGTTCATATTTTGGAAGTAGGTATGAATGAAGATTGTCATGAATTGGTATGTAGATTGTCTAAATGGTATTAGACATAGCAAAAGTTTGTTGCAACGTTCATGAGTGCTTATGAACTAGTTTTGAGCATTGGAACAAACCCGCGCTTGCTGGAATCACCTTATGGAATTTGACAAAAGGATGATCGCAAGATGACAATATCATATGGTCTTAAAACCTAGATATATGGTTTGTTATTTGTTAATTGGTTGTACATTGATAATGCGAAACCGCATCAGTAAATTGATGTTATAAAACGCATTGTCGAAGTTTATCTGTTACTTTTATCCTAAGAGGGTAAAAGCGATATCTCGGCCGCTCGATGATTTGATTTGACTTATGTGTCGGGCCCGGTCAAAACTAAATTGATGTGTTCGATTAAGTTCTATGTCGAATAAGTCTGAGATCGAGAAACCTAATGCTAGACAATTGGTTCCATATAAATGTCTGCATGATATTTAAACAGTGGACTGTACGATCCCTTATCTAAAGGACAAGATTGATAAGATCAGAGTTTGACAGCGTCTTTGAGAGCTACAATTGCTAATCGGATTATACTTGTATATATAGTTACTAGACTTATCCAAGTGGGAGACTGTTGGAATAGTGTCTAAGGCTGCAACTATATTAGGCAAGTATTTGACCCGGTTGTGCATGGTCCTTTTGGGTTGCCTTCACCATAGCAACTTGATAGGATGATTTACAATGAGAGAAGAAATATTATTAATATATTATGAGAATTATATAAGGAATAATAATATTGTTATTTGATTAATATAAGTCATAAATTAATTAGGAATTAATTTGGTGACTTAAAGAGATTAATTGAATAAAGGGGTATAAACTGTCAATTGTATGATAGTTGTACTTTGGGCTATTATCCCTTATAGATAAGGGGTGGATGGTTTTGGGACTTAGGATAAGCCTAGAATTCGTCCAAGGCTTATCATTAGGGTATTGGATAGCTTAGGGCCTAAGTTATCCAATTAGGGTTTAAAGGTGAAACCCTAGGAGCCTCATTAGTATAAATAGACCCTAGGGGTCAAGGAAAATTAGCACCCTAGCCTCTAAAGAAACACTAGCTGATTTCTTCCTCCTTACTTCTCTCTCTATAATCATCCTTTTGCTAGTTAGTGTTTGTAATCCATTAGAGGAGTGACACTTGTGACTCTAAAGCTCCAAGGGCAAGAAGATTCAAGCAAGTGATTCAAGGTAATCTTCTAAATCTGATTTCTTATTGTTATTATGCTAGAATTACCATTAGAAGTCTTGGATACAATGCATGTTCAATTAGAGAAACCTAGATCCAAGCATTAGGGTTTGTATGTGCACATAGGAATGTTCTTATGGCTCAAACCCATCAGGGATATCGACTTTGGCGGTTCGTGTATGGGCGGGGCCTAGTGATGGTGAGTATCCCCGCCCTTTTTTCGCGGTCTTTTCCTCCATCCTTTTGATTTTTGGGCTGGTGTTTATCCACATTGAATTTTTCCCCGAGGTCTTTTTCTATAGCAACATTGCTCCCCACTAGTTTTTTTTCATCAATCTCCCTCTTTAGCACTGTACACTCGTTTGTATCATGATTTTTGCTTTTATGATACTCACAAAACTTGGGCTTGTCTTTGTTTTCCTTAGCTGGGGCCTTGTTGATTGCATGAACATCGGTATGACCATTTTGGCTATCGTCCCTGTAGAATGATCTGTACCTTCTAAACATATGCCAGGGGTGACGATTGTGTCACTGCTGGTCGCCACCTTGCCTTCTCTGCTCAGCTAAGATTGGCCGTGACACCGCCTCATCCTGCTTTGCATATGTATTGGCTATAGCTTTGATATTGGTATCCTTTCACTCTTCCCGTTCGATTTTCCTAAGGTATTTTTCAACTCAGAACTTTAGTTCTTCGTGGGATCTGGGGACAGTTCCCTGCATCTTCTTTGATAGGGGGCCCGGGTGTAAACCTTGGGCGAAAGTGCTTGTTACCAGGAACTCTTCATGTCCGGGAACATTCAAGGCCGCCAACATGAACCATAATACTCACGAATCGATTCCCCCCTCTCTCTGCTTGCATGCCATTACAGAACTAGTGTCCCCCTTGCCTTTCTTCAACTGCACGAAATTGTTGAGGAAAAGGAATTTCAGTTAGTCAAAATTAGAGATGTTGCCCGACCTCAGAGATTTGAACCACTTGCCTGCATTTCTAGTTAGGGTGCAAGGAAAATAGGTGCAGGTGAAGCAACGATCCATCTTGAGGGATGTCATCTTCCATTCATAATTGTGAATATGGTCATCTAGGTTAGTAGTACCGTCATATTTGGGCATGTATGGGATCATTGCCGTGTGTGGAATCTCGTACTGTAGCAACTCGTGGCTGAAATTATAGTTGCCTCTTCGCATAGGGTTATCCGTGTATGAGTATGGCATACTGCCGTAAACCATGTGTTGTTGCGTTTGGTAAGGGCTTGCATACATCTGGCTATGCATGATCGCTGATGAGTTGTACGGTTGATATTGTGGTAGGTTTGGCGCCAGCCCAAATTGCTAGATTTTGTACTGTCCTACCGGAGGAACCATATGCAGGCTTGCTGCTATATATTGCTGAGTGTATAAGGTAAATGGTCAAGATGTTGTCATGAAGGGATTAAAATCGGATTGTACTGGGAACTGGGTGTTGGATCCATAATAGTCGAGTCCTTGGCTTGTCGAGATCTGGCTGCCTGTGGTTTGTGGCTGGGATAGTTCAGGGATCGGATCTGGGGTGTGTTGTACCAACGTGTTAAAGATCAGTGGTTATTGTACATATATCGGCATCTGAGGAAAACCTGTCACGGTGGCTTATGGGTATACCATTGATGAATATTGTGGGTGTGGTTGAGAGGTGTGTGGGATCTACATTTCGGTGTCGGAGGTAAGTGGGAGAGACTGTTGTTGTGTAACAGGGATCTCTGTTTGGTGCGTTGTGATGATTTGAGGAGTTATGGTTACGATCACCATTTGTGGAATTTTGTTGGTTATTAGGAGCCAGAGGCTGGACGTGAGAGTTGCTGTAGTCTGTATTGCAGAAATAGATGGCATTTGTGAAACTGAAGTGCAATTTGATGCGTACCCTTCCTGAACGGAAGTTTTCCCTACTTCCAATGATTGCATCGGACGTAGCAGGCTTTTTTCTAGTGCTCAAGACACTATTGGGATCTCGCCTGCCAGTGTTGCTCGTTGAATTTGTTGCGTGGATGTATTGTTTTAGAGATCCGCCCGGATGGCGCCAAATTTTGTGATATGTCGGAGAATGGATGGGTCGAGATTGCCGATGAATCCTGATGAAATGACTTCCCTTGATATCACAGTACAAAACAGAATAACAATCATTAGTCGACGTCCAGGAGGGGGTCTTGCGACAAAGCTCCGATGATCTAGTTAGTATGAGATCTAAGAGAGACGATATATGGTTATAGGAAAGAGAGAATTATGTTCCCTTCTTCGTGTGGAAGAAGGATCCGTTTATACCTGTCTCCGAGGCGTGTCTCTCAACTGATTATGTTGAGGATTCTCTCGTGAGGTGCGACGTGGCGGACCCATATTGGAGGGTCATCCGTCACTTCTTTTGACTCCTGCTGCTCATTGGCTGAAATGAGATCTTCCAAATGTTCATGAAGATGGTGGCTATCGTATAATGAGCGAGTGGGACTCTATGATCGGTCCCACATTTTCCAGGGTATGATTTCCCGGAGATGGGGTTAAGGTGCGACTCTGCACCTTAACCGCCTTATCAATGCCCCTCGTGTTGGCGAAGGCCCGGACTTGGATTTCGATTGGGTTCTGACCAGGCCAAGCCCAGTGTCAGTTTGATTTCTATTTTGACGTTTCCTTGAAGGATATGTTAATAAAATATCACTGGTCAATGCAAAATATAGAAAAATCATTTGTATACCAAGTAGAAAGCACAAAGTACATAGTTCTTAGTCGTTGCAACCAATATCTTTCATTACACATACAATACAAGGGAGTGTAGATACATTACAAAATAAACTAAAGGGGACAAACAAGAATCAGCCCCAAGAGTTCGAGGAAGAACCTCCTGGACTCGGCTTACGATAGAATCGTAGAAGTTGTCATAGTCCTGCTCCCCTAGACAAAAGTGGCCTGCAAAATCCTTCTCAACGAGGGACGAAAAGGAAACATACACCTCTTCATCCTTTTCCAAGACACGGTCAAGGTTCGGGGTGTTAGATTCACAAGAAGTTGTCGGAAAACAGGCCAACTATTTCCCTTTTTCTAGTCCAAGGGCCTCGCACGCCTTCCGTAAGCTTGGGATCCCACTGGAAAATTTTTCACTTTCGATAACCTTATTGATTACTTAGACCAAACTCTTTTCCAACACCCATTGCAAGTTGCCTCAGGTAACAACACCGTCAACCCAGCCATGGTCCAGTTGACATTGGCACCTGGCCATTTCACTTGCCAAAATACCCTTCTCTCGAGCTAGAGAACTCACTTGATTTTCATGTCGCTTCGCTTGGTCTTCCAGAGTGGACACATGATCTTCTAAAGTATCCTTCTCATAGGCTACAATGCAATACTTCTTGCATAGCCTCCATCATTTTGCCTCTGAATCACGAAGTTCCCCCCTCAAGTTAGCAGCAACATCTTGAAACGTTTTCAACTGAGTTTCATTTATTCCTTCGTGGAAAACCCGATCAGCAGCAACAACCATAAGGGCAAAAGTTTGAGTAGCTGCGTATTGAAGGTTACCGGCCATGTGTGCGCTCAATTAGGCCGCAAGAAACTTCCTTGTGGCCGAAGGATGGGCACAGTAACTCCACTCCTGAGCGACAATGTCTTCCGAAAGTAATAACTCTTTAGTAACCGCCCAGCCTGGACGTAATCTTCGGAAGCCAAGGGATGGGACGTAGTCCTCATTTTTTTCAACTATGTAAGGTGTGTCCGATGAAGGAAAGCTTCCTGACACGCCCAATGCACCTCCAAGGACAGAACATGCATCGAGATCAGCCATGAGTGAGTCAATAAACGGAGAAGGCGATGTCTCCAAAGAACTGGGCACCACTACCATCTCTTTCCACCTGGGCGTAGAAGACCCATCACCAAGAACATCCTCAATACTGCCAAGAAACTTGGGCACAGACACTGTGTTTTGCCTTTTACGAGGATGGAGGCCCACCTCATTAGATTTGGTCTCTTTGTTCTACGACAGCACCCTGCGCGCACTTTGTTTTTTTCGGATAGGAGTAGTATTTTTTCCTGCTTGACCCGCCACAGGAATATCGGTAAATGCAGAGGATGGAGAACGGGTTGGAAATGTAGCCCCAACACCCGGTTGAGACGAGATAGGTCAACTAAAACCAACATTTCCCCTTCTTCCGGGAGCAATCCAACAAGCTCCTACATACGTTTTTCAGATACGGGAGGGGGAAGAGTCTTCACAAGGTCAACCTCTCGGTGACAAACCTTTCCCCGATAATGGCCACGCAAGGCCATCTCCAAGGAAATCTCGGCTTCGAAACCTGCAAACACAAACACCAAGCATAAGAACAGACAGTCCAATAAAATACTTTATTCTTATTCTAGTAAAATAAAAAGAAGGGGGAGAAGGAGATGAGCGAATACCATCTCTCATGACGAATAATTACGCCATATTCCTACGAGCCCTCCAGGAAGCACTCATGCCGGCCGCGACAAGGATGAAATCATTCTAGTTCTCCCCAACGACAGTAATGTTTCCCAGCTATTTGCCAAGAACTAGTTTATCTCCGAATAGCTTGGGAAGACAGTCAGGAAAGTCTCGGGTCTTACGAAACTTGTGCCCAATAAGGTTTTGGTTGACCTAGAGCCATTGTCTCTACCAATTTTTCATCGAATTATCTTGCTCAGATATCAACTGACGAATGCCCTTCCTTTTCGCCAGAGTGCGGATGCTAGAGTTCGTAGAAGCACAAAAGAAGTAATTAAAGACCCAGCAAGTAGGTATATAACCCGGGGACCGATAGATCAGCTCGAAACACACGATCTTATTTACGCTACTCGGGGTTAGTTCGTCAACAGAAAAGTCGTAGTGATGCATAATCATATCAAATAATTCAGACATTGGTAGGCGTAACCCTGCTTCGAAAAGAGGAATAGGAACCCCCACTTTCCTTCGAGGGCAGTCACAAATCGATGATCCCTTTGCAGGAATCATCACACGATGCTTTGACAAGAAACCAAATTGTTCTTGAAGTAGTCGAAATTCCTCTACGATAGGGATTCTTCAGTAACGATCCATCATTAAGAACGGATGAGTGATGAAAAAGAAAAAACCTAAAAATGCCCGAGTCGCTACAACGAAAGCAAGAAAGGAAGTCAAGGGTGAAAATCCATGAGTAAGGGGGATTTTAAAGGTAAAACTGGTGCCATGAAGTTTCATGACGGATCTGACACATATCGACGAATCTGTCCCAAGTCTATTGAATGCCAGAAATAATCTCAGACATACACATGTTGTAATGTAGGCTTGAATGACAACACTACCAAGCTAATGTATATGCCTACAAGCTTAAGGGACTTGTTAATGTATCCCTCAGGAAAAAAGTTAAAGAAGAAACGTCAAACTAGCTCCAAGCTTGACCTAGGTAGAGTTTGGTCATACCCAGTCTGAGGCCAAGGCCTGGCCTCCTCTTACCTACATGCACTGGTATGATGGTTCAGGGGCAGAACTGTGCCTTACCCTCTCGATCAAGTATAAAAGACGTGAGGGAAGATCCTTCAATATGGATCTGCCACATCTCGTCTCACGAAGGAAGGCACAATAGAATCAGTTAGGAGGCATGTACCTCTCGATCAAACATAAAAGAACCCTTCTTCCCCACAGAATCAGACTTCATCCTCAAATTCTGTTGTCATGAATAGATCAAAGTAGTGCTCTCTCATCTCTGCCTAGGGCTCCCAAGTCTATTCAGAACCCTTTCGATGCTACTACTAGACTTTGACTAAATACATCACCTTGTTGCGCATGGCCTTCGTCTTCTTATCCATGATCGCCAATGGTCTCTCAACATAATTCAGGCGATTATCAACCTCAATGTCATCAAAAGGGACAATCATTTAATCATTATCTACATAGCTGAGAAACATTAAAGGTGTTGTGGATTTGACTAAGCTCATTAGGAAAATCCAACCGATATGCCACCTTACCCACCCGGGCACTAATCCTGAAGGGACCAATAAATCGAGGGCCCAACTTGCGCTGCTTTTAAAATCGGATGACACATTTCCATGGTGACACCTTCAGGATCCCCAAGTCCCCCACTTGAAAGTCGAGGTCCAAACGTCATCGGTTCGCATAACTCTTATGTCGGCTTTTCATGACTCACAACTTGTCGTACACCTACTGAATCAACTCAGTAGTCTTGAGTACCACCTCAATACTCCCTATGATCCAATGCCTGACATCTCGCCAGCAAACCAGGGTCCTACACCTCCTCCCATACAACATCTCAAAAGGTGGTCGATAAATACTAGCATGATAACTATTATAGTAGGAGAATTTGACCAGTGGAAGATAGGTATCCCAACTCCCTCCAATGTACGCCTGAAGCATATCTTTGAGTTTCTGAATTGTATGCTCACTCTATCCATTGGTTTGGGGGTGGTATGTTGTATTGAACTGCAATTGAGTACCTAACTCCTCATGAAAATTCATCCAAAACCTAGAGGTGAAATGAACATCTTGGCTTAAAACCACTAAAATTGGTACGTCGTACCGAACAACCACCTCCCAAATGTAAAAGTTAGCTAACTTATTAGTAGATATACTCTCGGTGATAGGTATGAAGTGTGCGCTCTTGGTCAATATATCTACAATGACCTATATAGACTAAACTCCAAGCACCATCCTTGGCAGCCTCGTGATAAAATCAATGGTGATCTTTTCTTAATTCCACATGGGAATGGGTAATGGATACATCTTGTCATGGGGTCTCATATGTTCGTCCTTGAGTTTCCTGCAAGTTGGGCGCCACTCTACAAACCATGCTGTATTTGCCTTCATACAGGGCTACCAATAACTTAGCTTTAGATCCAGATACATCTTTGTGGACCCTAAATGGTTCGAAAAGTTTAAATTTATGAGACTCTTCTAGAACAGTCTGCCTCATCCCACCAGTAGTTAGAACCCAAACTCTACCACGCTGAGTTAACAATCCCAAACTGTCCCTAACAAATAAAGTAATATGCCCACTGATTCGCTCCGCATTCTAATTCTCCTTTTTCAATCCTTCCACCTGAGCCTTCTTGATTAAGTCCAACAAAAGATGAATGATAACCATCCTCATACATATATCTCCAAAAGGTGTGCTCACTTCCTTACGCCTCAAGTCATTGACCACCACATTGGCCTTCCCAAGATGGTACAAGATCTCGTAATCATAATCCTTTACCACATCCAACCATCTCCGATGTCGCATATTCAAATTCGGCTGATCCATTAGGTACCTCAAACTCTTGTGTTCGGTGTAGATAGTGTAGCCCCATACAGATAGTGCCTCCAAATCTTGAGGGAAAAAACCACAACCCCCAACTCCAAATCATGTCTAGGGTAATTCGCCTCATGAGGCTTCAGCTGCCTCGAAGCGTAAGCAATTACATGAACCTTCTACATAAGAATAGCTCCCAAACCCAATATAAAAGCATCACAATAAACCACAAAATCATCCATACCCTTGGGAAGCACGAGGACTAGGGCCTTGCACAATCTCTGTCTCAGCATCTCGAATGCCGACTACTGATACGGCCCCCACCGAAAAGTAACATTCTTTTTTGTCAAGTGGGTTAACGACATTGCAATCTTGGAGAAATCCTGGATAAATCTCCTATAATACCCCGTGAGGCCTAGGAAGCTCCGAATCTCAGATGGAGTCCTCAGAACCTCCCATCACATCACATACTCAATCTTGGTCTGGTTGACTGGTATACCCTTCTAGTTAACAATGTGCCCCAAGAACCGCACCTCTTGTAACCAGAAATCTCATTTGAAGAAATTGACATACAAACTCTCTCTCCTTAGGGTCTCCAATACCTCCTGTAAGTGTTCCTCGTGTTTGGTCTTCGAGTAGCAAAAATATCATCTATGAGGACTATCATTGACTGATCTAGCATCGTCCTATAAACCCTGCTCATGAGATCCATGAACATTGTTGGTGCATTGGTGAGACCAAATGGAATCACCACAAAATTCTAATAATCGTAACGAGTCCTGAAGGTGGTCTTCTGTATTTCATCATCCCTGACCCTCATTTGATGGTAACTTGATTGCAAATCAATCTTGGAAAACCAAGATGCACCCTGAAGCTGGTCAAATAAGTCATCAATCCTCAAGAGTGGGTAATGGTTCTTCATCATTAACTTATTCAACTCTCGGTAGTCATTGCAAATCTTGTGTGAACCATCATTCTTCTATACGAAATGGATTGGTGCTCCCCAAGGTGAACTAATCAGACGAATAAATCCTTTATCTAGTAGCTCTTCAAGCTCCGTAGACAACTCCTGTATCTCTAGTGGTGCCAAGCGATATGGTGCCTTAGCTACTGGAGCCACTCCAGGAACCAGATCAATTTGAAACTCGACTTATCTGGATTGGAGACCGGACTCGACGAGTCGACTCGTGGACTCGGCGAGTCCATGCTATTAATTGAAACCCTAATTTCTTGGGTTTGGGATCTATTTAAAGGCTCTTATAGCCTTCAGTTGCGGCTACCATACCCCATAGAGAAACCCTAAGAGAGCTAGAACTTTTGTGAGGAAGGAGAGGCCATTTTTTATCCTTGTGTAGGTGTTCTTGCAAGAAGAAGGTGAACAAGTCAAGAGGGAGCTGAAGAGGGTGCTATTCTATAGATTTTAGAGCCCAGGGACTTCATATTTGAGGTATAGATTCGATCCTTCTTCAGTTTTGGTGTTAACCTTTGGAGTTTGGGTTTTCTAGACCCTTTAGAGGCTTGATTGGATGAGCATTTGGTCGCTTCTCGTATTGATGCTTTGGATCTGGATCCAAAGAGGTCCAGAGACCATAACCCTTTGATCTTTATGATTGATATTAGGAGGCATGAGCTTAGGATGTCATATTTGAGGTTATTTATCCAAATAGAGCCTTTGGGCCTTTGCATGAGCATCAAGATCTGAACTTTACGTAATTATCATGCTTGGGAAGGTCAGATCTATGGATTAAAGGAACAGATTTGACCTTAGGAGGTCATTTGAGTTTGAGCATGGCATGAATTCGCCATGTCCAAGAACAGACTCGACGAGTAGGATTAGTTTTCCCTATGAATCACACAGTTGGTGACTCGCTGAGTTGGGGAAATGACTCGGTGAGTCAGAGGGGATTGAGAGGACCTGAGTTCATGACTGAACTCGCCGAGTCAAGAGCCTGACTCGACGAGTTGGGTCGGGTTGTCCTGCAATTCACAACCAGAGATGATTTCGAAGAGCGAAGGGTTGCCCTAGTTATTCAAGTGAGTACCAGGGATGAGGAGGACATGCATGGACTCACCGAGTCACATTTGTGCACTTGACGAGTCTGGTCAAAGTTTTGATTGTTGACTTCTGTTAACTTTTAGGGTTTAGCCAACAATTGGACTTGTGGAGTGTTTGAAGGGTAAAATTGTCTTTTAGCCTTCTTAGAGGACATGTGAGGATCTAGTCTATCCTGGAGAGCCATTATTGATTGAGATGATTGTTTATGTGTTTAGGTAGAGGCTAGATTAGTGTTTACTTGAGCGAGATATTACCGAGACATCCGAGGTGAGTCTTCTCACTATATTTTACCTCGATTGGTAATTAGAGTTATGTGACAGAGTTCTTGGGATTTTTGACTTATGTTTGAACATATGAAACAATGTGTTTTTATAAGATTGTGAATTAAATTGTCCTTAAAATGTGAAAATTTGTTTGAAATTTTACGGCGTTACAAGTTGGTATCAGAGCCTTGGTTTGAGGGATTCGGGTACAACTTCGGGCATATCTAAACTCAAACTGAGGATTTTGAGAGATATTTTTCAAAAAGTGAAACAAAGTTTTCTTAAAGAGTAAAAGAATTTGAAAAGAGAAGAGCAGAGCCATGTGTATGCCAGCCAGCGCCCAAACGGTGATTTCCCAAAATACCCTTATGTTATATGTTTATGACACGATATGATATGTCTTGCATCCTAGAGCAGGCTAGGTATTCCTATTAGGACTAGAGTGGCCTAATTTGTGATGCCATATCCTAGGGGTTACTACTAGGAGATGCTTGAGACGGGGTAGATAGCAGTGAGAGGCTTATGAGAGATCTGCTGGAGAGTAGACTATGCTTAGTGAGAGTAGAGTACTTGGAATTTATGATCCTAGGAGGAGGACTTGGGGTGTATACTGATGCGGTGGGGATAGTAGTATTGGGCCCGTACTACTGAAAACACCGAAGCGGTGCACAGTCCAAGTAAGAATCCTTAGGGCATCATAGATCAAGTAGGGTAGAGTTATCGAGTGCGAGTATACTCGAGCGAGTCCCTGATAATTTCTTATGTTGTATCTCAGAGACATCATGGTCAGGACACGCCTAACACCAGAGAGCAGCAGTGCTAGCGACAAGGAGATCCGGAGGATGATCCATGAGGAGGTGGCTGCTACCATCAGAACAGAGATACCAGAGATGTTTGGGTCTATCAAGACCACTCTGATTGAGGCTTTTAATGAGCGATACGCTGCTCTTTCTGATGATGCTGTTGTTACGGCCACCGCAGCTGTCGCCGCTGCCAGGCCACAGGGGTGACTCGTTGCTGTACCGGGAGTTCAGCAACACGAAGCCACCAGAGTTCGAAGGGACGCATGATCCTATTGCAGCGATGAGGTGGATTTCAAACATCAAGGGGTGTTTCTACACATGTTCATGTCCAGAGCATTTGAGGGTCAGGTTCGCACTGAACGAGCTTCGTTTGGGAGCGAAGGACTGGTGGAAGTTTGTGACGGTGCACTTTTCGTTTGTTGAGCTTGCTGCGGTGACCTGGGAGAGGTTCACCGCTATGTTCCGTGATGAGTACGTTCCCCTGGTGGAGAGGGAGCGTTTGGAACATGAGTTTCTGACCCTCAAGCAGGGTACTGAGTCTGTTACAGTGATCACCAGGATGTTCCATGAGAGGGCGATGTTCTGGCCGGAGCACGTGTCTTCCGAGAAGGCACGTATGAGTCGGTATCTGAGTATTTTGAGGAGTGATATACGGAAGTTCGTGGCGAACTCCTCATGGCGTACATTTTCCGAGCTTCAAGCAAATGCTCGGAAGAGGGAGATAGAGCTGGAGACTCAAGCCAGGGAGGAGGCGGAATCTCAAGGGAGGGATTGACGACCATCACAGTCCCAGCCGACAGCCAAGCGGGCCAAGCCCACCGATTCCAGATCAGGGAGCCAGTACGGCCGCAATTGTGGCAAGTGCGGCAAGGTTCACAATGGGGTTTGAAGAGCAGGGTCTTGCTACAAGTGTGGAAAGGAGGGGCATATGGCCAAGGATTTCCCCAAGGGGTTCACAGTCTGTTTTCACTGCAACCAGACCGGACACTGGAAGGCAGAGTGTCCGCAGATGCGGGGTTCAGCACAGGGAGCATCTCAGGGATCTACCCCTGCTACTGTCAGAGCTACAGAGAGCCGGCCGGTGAAGGCCAAGGCACCGAAGTCACGAGGGAGAGCCTTCCAGTTGACCGCGGAGGAGGTCCGCGCAGCACCCGACGTTGTGGCTCGTATGTATACTTTCATGTATTTATTTTTAATGTTGAGATATTGTGCTTATATTATGATATGTGTAGGTACTTTTCTTGTGAATTATGTACGTGCCTTGGTGTTATTTGACTCGGGTGCGAGTCGGTCTTTTGTATCTTTAGCTTTTAGTCAGCATATCAGTAATACTCGAGAGACATTGAGTCGATCTCTGAGAGTTTCCATAGTTGACGAGAGAGCAGTGTATGCCACTGAGGTGATTCGAGGATGTGTACTCGAGATCTTCGGCGTTTCCTATTGATTTGGTCCCAATTGTGATGGGGGATGTCTGTGTTATCGTCGGCATGGATTGGTTGAGTAGTTTCGAAACGATTATTGACTGCGAGCGACAGTTGATGACCATACGAGACCCTAGTGGGGGAGTTCTTATGGTGTACAGCGAGGGTACCTGTAATGGTTCAACGTTTTTTTCGGCTGCTAGAGCGAGTTAGAGTCTACGGAAGGGCTGTAGTGGGTTTCTGGCTTACGTGATGGATACGAGAGTTGATTCAGAGAGACCAAGGTCATTCGATGAGGTACCGATAGTATGCGAGTTCCCGGATGTTTTCCTCGAGGAGTTGTCGGTTGTGCCTCCCGAGAGGTACGTAGAGTTCCGCATTGATTTGATTCCGGGGGCAGCACCTATCGCCAAGGCGCCCTATCCCCTTACGCCTCCAGAGATGCAGGAGTTATCCTCGCAGCTTCAGGAGCTGCTGGGGAAGGGGTTTATTCGGCCGAGCAGCTCACCGTGGGGATCTCTGATCCTTTTTGTCAAGAAAAAGTATGGTTCACACCGGATGTGCATTGACTACCGGGAGTTGAACAAAATTGACGGTCAAGAACCGTTACCCCTTGCCGAGGATCGATGATTTGTTCGATCAGTTACAAGGAGTGTCTTGGTTCTCCAAGATCGATCTGAGGTCTGGATATCATCAGGTGAGAGTGCGAGATGATGATATTTAGAATACGTCATTCAGGACTCGTTATGGGCATTACGAGTTCGTGGTGATGCCTTTCGGGCTCACCAAAGCACCAGCAGTGTTCATGGATCTCGAGAATAGAGTAGGCAGGCCGATGTTTGATCGTTCGGTGATCGTGTTTATTGACAATATATTGGTGCTCGAAATCCAAAGGGCAGTATGAGGAGCATTTGAGGGAGATCCTCGGAGTTCTGAGATCGGAGAGGCTTGATGCCAAATTCTCTAAGTGCGATTTCTGGTTATGAGAGGTTTAGTTCCTAGGACACCTCATTATCCAAAATGGGATATTGGTCGATCCGGCCAAGATTGAGGCAGTGATGAGTTGGGAGGTGCCGAGATCCCCCACCGAGATCAGGAGTTTCCTAGGGTTGTCCGGCTACTATAGGAGATTCATCAGGGATTTCTCCAAGATTGTCATGCCTCTCACCAGGTTGACCTCGAAGGGTGTTGCTTTTACGTGGGGTCCGGAGCAGCAGACCTCGTTTGAGACTCTTCACCAGAGATTATGTGAAGCTCCGTTGTTAGCTCTTCCGGAGGGGATGGAGGATTTTGTGGTGTATTGTGACACGTCGATATCATGATTGGGAGCGGTGCTGATGCATAGAGGGCATGTGATCGCATACGCATCAAGGCAGCTGAAGCATCATGAGATGAGGTATCCCACCCACGATCTAGAGTTGGGGGCTGTAGTGTTCGCCCTCAAGATCTGGCGTCATTATTTATATGGGGTCCGGTGTACCATATATGAGGACCACAGGAGTTTGAGGTACTTGATGGATCAGCCCAACCTAGATATGCACCAGAGAAGATGGTTAGATGTGGTAAAGGATTACGACTGCGAGATCCTGTACCACCCGGGCAAGGCTAATGTTGTAGTCGATGCACTGAGTCGTAGGGCGGAGAGTGCCCCGATACGAGACATTTTCATGAGATTGACAGTGATGACTCCAGTGTTGGACACCATTCGAGAGGCCCAGGTTGAGGCCGGGAGACCAGAGAACCGCAAGAGAGAGCGTGTAGTCGGGCAGGAGACCGAGTTTGTCACTGACAGTCGAGGGCTTTTGACCTTTCAGGGTCGGATTTGGGTGTCGTTTGAGGGTGGGGCACGCACCATTCTGATGGAGGAGGCGCATAGGTCGCGGTTCTCGATCCATCCCAGGGCACTAAGATGTACTTGGACCTGAAGAGAGAATATTGGGTCGTGTATGAAGAGGGATGTTGCATGGTTTGTAGAGAGGTGCCTAACCTGTCGCAGAGTCAAGGCTGAACATCAGCGTCTGCATGGCAACTTGCAGCCATTAGAGATTCCCTAGTGGAAGTGGGAACAGATTTCCATAGATTTTATCACCAAATTGTCGAGGACTGCGAGAAGTGTCGATGCAATTTTGGTGATCGTTGATCGGTTGATGAGGAGCGCTCACTTCCTTGCTATCAGTGAGAGCTCTTCTGTTGAGAGGCTGGTGGAGTTGTACGTTAGGGAGGTGGTATCTCGGCATGGAGTTCCGGCCTCGATTATTTTAGATCGAGATGTGCGTTTCACTTCCAGATTTTGGAAGAAATTCCATGAGGAGTTGGGTACGAGGCTTCATTTTAGTACCGCATACCACCCACAGACGGACGGTCAGAGTGAGCGGACGATTCAGACGGTCAGAGTGAGCGGACGATTCAGACGCTCGAGGATATGCTTCGAGCATGTGTGTTAGACTTCGGGAGAAGTTGGGACACGTATTTACCTTTGGCTGAGTTTTCATATAACAACAGCTATGATTCGAGCGTTGGTATGCCTCCCTTCGGGTTATTATATGGGAGGAGGGGTCGGACCCCTATTTGTTGGGGAGAGGTCGGGCAGCGTGTGATGAGCAGCACAGAGATAGTGCTTCAGACGACTGAGCAGATTCAGCAGGTCAGGCAAAGATTGCTGACAACTCAGATTCGTCAGAAGAGCTACGCGGATAGGGGTCGCTCGGAGCTCGAGTTTCAAGTTGGTGACTTTGTACTCCTGAAGGTATCTCCTTGGAAAGTAGTGATCCGATTCAGGAAGTGGGGCAAGTTAGGGCCCCGATATATTGGTCCATTCAGGGTGATTGGAAGAGTAGGTACGGTAGCATATCGGTTGGAGCTACCTGCGGAGTTAGGTCAGATTCATGACACCTTTCACGTATCGCAGTTAAGGAAGTGTGTGGCCGATGAGTCGGCGGTGGTACCATTAGAGGATATCCAGGTGGATGCGAGCCTGAACTACATTGAGAGATCGGTTGCAGTTATGGATCGGAAGATCAAGGTTATGAGGAACAAGAAAGTGCCCCTGGTGCAGGTCCGGTGGCAACATCGAAGAGGGTCCGAGATGACTTGGGAACCGAGCGAGAGATGCGTAAGCAACATCTAGAGTTGTTTGCGGATAGAGACTTCGAGGACAAAGTCTGATTCTAGTGGGGGAGAATTGTAACATTCGGATTTCCAGGTATATTATTTTATTCATTTATTTTTGAGTTTGGGGAGGAACTCGGCAAGTTGATGCTTAGACTCGCTGAGTAGGACCGCGGGTTCTTATCCGGATTGGAGACCGGACTCGACGAGTCGACTCGTGGACTCGGTGAGTCCATGCTGTTAAGTGAAACCCTAATTTACCGGGTTTAGGATCTATTTAAAGGCTCTTATAGCCTTCAGTTGCGGCTACCAGACCCCAGAGAGAAACCCTAAGAGAGCTAGAACGTTTATAAGGAAGGAGAGGCCATTTTTTATCCTTGTGTTGGTGTTCTTGCAAGAAGAAGGTGACCAAGGCAAGAGGGAGTTGAAGAGGGTGCTATTCTGTAGATTTCAGAGCCCAGGGACTTCATATTTGAGGTATAGATTCGATCCTTCTTTAGTTTTGTTGTTAACCTTTGGAGTTAGGGTTTTCTAGACCCTTTAGAGGCTTGATTGGATGAGCATTTGGTCCCTTCTCGTATTGAGGCTTTGGATCTGATCCAAAGAGGTCCAGAGACCATAACCCTTTGATCTTTATGATTGATATTAGGTGGCATGAGCTTAGGATGTCATATTTGAGGTTATTTATCCAAATAGAGCCTTTGGGCCTTTGCATGAGCATCAAGATCTGAACTTTACGTAATTATCATGCTTGGGAAGGTCAGATCTATGGATTATAGGAACAGATCTGACCTCATGAGGTCATTTGAGTTTGAGCATGGCATGAACTCGCCAAGTCCAAGAACAGACTTGACGAGTAGGATTAGTTTTCCCCATGAATCACACAGTTGGTGACTCGCTGAGTTGGGGAAATGACTCGGTGAGTCAGAGGGGATTGAGAGGACCTGAGTTCATGACTGAACTCGCTGAGTCAAGAGCCTGACTTGACGAGTTGGGTCGGGTTGTCCTGCAATTCACAACCAGAGATGATTTCGAAGAGCGAAGGGTTGCCCCAGTTAGTCAAGTGAGGACCAAGGATAAGGAGAACACGCATGGACTCGCTGAGTCATATTTGTGCACTCGACGAGGCTGGTCAAAGGTTTGACCATTGACTTCTATTGACTTTTAGGGTTTAGCCAACAATTGGACTTGTGGACTGTTTGAAGGGTAAAATTGTCTTTTAGCCTTCTTAGAGGACATGTGAGGTTCTAGTCTAGCCTAGAGAGCTGTTATTGATTGAGATGATTGTTTACGTGTTTAGGCAGAGGCTAGATCAGTGTTTATGCGAGTGAGATATTACTGAGACATCTGAGGTGAGTCTTCTCACTATATTTTACCTCGAGTGGTAATTAGAGTTATGTGACAGAGTTCTTGTATGCTATTTATGTGATGTGTTGCACTGCATTATTTCAATGTGATTTATGATGTGTGTATATCAGAGTTAGAACCGGAAGGTTCATAGAGTTAGGACCAGAAGGTCCATAGAGCTAGGGCCCAAGGGACCACAAAGTTATAGCCTCGAGTGGCTAGTATGTGTTATGTATGGTATTTTGGGGAACTCACTAAGCTTCGTGCTTACAGTGTTTTGTGTTATGTGTTTCAGGTACTAGTGAGGATCGCGGGAAGGTGCCGACATGATCAATACACAGACACGCAGAGTTTTATTTATATGTTATGATCTTGGGATTTTTGACTTATGTTTGAACATATGAAACAATGTGTTTTTATAATATTGTGAATTAAATTGTCCTTAAAATGTGAAATTTTTTTTGAAATTTTACGGCATTACACTGTACCTACTCTGGCTTGTGCTTCGTCCGAAGCTCTAGCTAAATCTCCTGCTCATGGGCCTTCCCAATCATATCATTCAACGTCTTGCATCTTGAAAAGCACACATACTCTCTGATGTTGTCCTTCAACATGTCATTATATCTTGTCTTCTTTATCTCCTCATCTGCAATATACTACGAAACCAACAGAGCCCTCTCACGAAACTTGGCAGGAATCGCTACCATAGTCTTAGTAGTATATCGAAGGTCCTGGAACTCCCTCTCTAGCTGATATACCTCGATCATTGGTGCAAACTCCCTCTGGAATCTCGTATCAAACTCCTTACAAGTCATGACTACCACTTCCGCATAACTTATAGCTCGACCAACCTCATCCTACCAATCATGTTCTCGGTCCCTTAGTAGGTAGGATGAAAGTGCTACCTTTGCCCCTTCCGGGTAAAAAATTGTCTACTAAGAATTCTCCATGTCAGCGATCCAGCATCGGCTAGCAATGGGGTCCTTAGCTGCAAAGAACTATGGAGCTCCACACACCTTGAACTCTCAAAACGAAGGGTTTGCACTCCAATTTGACCCACAAAAATCTCGACTCGAAAAGACCTGAGAGGCTCATCCATAACCTCCATAATCCGCTCATTGATGGTACCAAACATCACAGGAGTAGCATCCAATGTACCGCATGTGACCTTGGACACAATCAACTCACACAACCTCTCATCAATCGGTTATGTGCCTAATCCAGAAACTAAACCAGAACGAGACTTAGAACCTCCTCCTTGAGTGATTACCACCATACTCAAACTCACAACATACAGGTCTCCTTAAAGTCCCTAGGTCCTTCCTTGTCTCGAGTACAGATCTTATGCTTCTATAAGTACGTGCCCATTACTACCTTTCACACCTATTTGTACCTTCCTCAAGAATCATCCTGATTCTTCTAAGTCTCCACACTAAGTCTATATATCAAACCTATGCTAAACAACATATATATCCCAGATTTTCCTAGGAATTCTCAACTCCACTGCCTGCAATACCGAGACCATCAATCAACACCACTGGTTTCCTTATGCATGGAAGTTATACACAAAAATGGAATCATATAGACTGTCAAATGATCATTCTATCCTAAGTCCACAATCAAACAAGGAACAGAAAACGAGGCTAAATCGATCATTGTAGAGCTATATAATCCTAATCATATACAACTTTAATAGCATACACTTAGCAATTAACTGAGCCAATATCAATTCCATGTAATACATAACATCCGATCCTCATAGGCTATAAGGCATCACACAACTCAGGTAATTCTATCATATTATTACTGAATGTATCCTTATCCCTATTCTAGCATGTAATTCATATATCAAGCATACTAATCATAATACATAAGTATGTGTAATTTGGGAACCACTTACTTGAGCTCAACTGATTGCACGCATCGCACCCCTTTTTACTTAGTAAAATCTTTTTAAAAATTCAATTTCTTTTTCCTTTGAAAATATTACGTTCTCCTCAGTTTGAGTTCTGACACACCCAAAAGTGTGCCCGAATCCCTCAAAGCAAGGCTCTAATACCAAATTGTAACAACCCAAAAATTGTGATAAAATTTTTCATTTAAAAATCAAAAGTTTCAGTCACAAAATAGGTTCAAGTCAATAATAGTGTACAATATCAAGAACATTAGAGTAATAGTTATCAAAAAGTCCGGAAATCATGAGGGAAGGATGTTGTGTCATCACGTCGGGCTCTTCCCTTTGCTACCAGAAGTACCTGAAATCATAAACATAAACTGTAAGCATAAAGCTTAGTGAGTTCCCAAAAATACCACATGCCAAACATATAAACTGGGCCTAGCCCTGAGGTATATTCCCACTCTATAAACAAATATGGGCCTAGTCCAGGGGCCTCGCCCTGGGGTTTATTTCAACCTGATAATACGACAATGGGCCCCAACCTGGGGTTTATTTCAACCCGAACATGCCATAATGGGCCTAACCCTGGGGTTGATTTCAACCCAAATATGCCCTAATGGGCCCTGCCTTGGGGTTTATTTCAACCCGATCATACAGGTATATATATATATATATATATATATATATATATATATAATCACATAACATCTAATTCTCTACATAACATGATAATGAGCCAGCATTGGTGCCTTCGACCTATAGATACAGTGAGGAGACTTAACCCGAATATGCCCTAATGGGCCCTGCCTTGGGGTTTATTTCAACCCGATCATACAGGTATATATATATATATATATATATGTGTGTGTGTGTGTGTGTGTGTGTTTGTGTGTGTGTATGTATATATATATATATATATATATATATATATATATATATAATCACATAACATCTAATATTCTACATAACAGGATAATGAGCCAGCATTGGTGCCTTCGACCTATAGATATAGTGAGGAGACTTAACTCACAAATAGAGGAAATAGTCCTTTACAAATAATAGTGACCAAAACTCAGACTACAACTTAATTTACCCAAAGTACTCCTAGGTTAAAGTTAATCAAATCCTTGTCAAAGCCAAAAGTCAACCGAGTCAACCCCAGTGTACTTAGATTTTATGCATGATATACTAGCATATTGACCAAAATGGGCCTTTGACCATGTACATCGTACTCTAATGTACGCCAAGCATACGCACATGCTACATTTTCCTTATATTAAGAGCTTAATCCCTTAAGCTGTTTCATCCAATATATAGATGTAGTCCTGAAATGATATCCTTTATCACAAAGTTTCCAACTTTATAATCTTGCATGGCTATTAAGTGCTCAATACCAAAAACCCTACCTTCGGAACACATTAAGACATCCTACTCCGTGCATGGAGGAAAACTATGGATCAGGATTACATTTTATGATTCTAAACACTCCAAAATGTCTGAAAATGACAGTTCAAATGAATTAGAGTAACCCGTACTCAAATACATCAAGCTTATGGGACTGAAATGAACACAATCGATGGCTAATCAAGATCTAAGCAAAATTTCATCAAGATCAAAGCTTTTTACATCCAAGTGGTGCAAAATGATGATGTGCTTTAGGATCCAAAGTGCTTTAAGCTTCCAAGATGCTTTCCTTTCCTTCCTCTTCCTCTAAGAACACTAAAGTTCATTAAGACATCATCATGCCATTAATTGTCCCTAAATTCATTATTTAGTTTGTATCATGCAAGATTTGATTTTTATCAACCCTAAAGGTTATTAGAATTAAATCATGCTAAGATTAGTTACCTAAATCATGCACATACGTTAAAGTCCATATATTTGTTAATCTAACCCTAGATTTTGATCCAATACTTGCAACAATTATTTTATGGTAATACAAAACAACTATGATTCAATAATATATAGTTAGATTGTTCTTCTAATCCCATACACTCAACAATAGGTAATAAAGTAACAAACTTTAACACATATGGATCTTCAATCAAACTTGACACAATAAATTAAATAAGAACAAACGATCCAAATAACAATTTAATCCAAAATCCCATGATTCATCTAATCTAAAACGCAAAACAAAAGGTTTTCACACCTAAATTCAGAAAGTAAAAACAAAAGTAATATAATTGGAATACTAATCGTAATTAGAAAATCAAACCGAAAGATCCCTGTCATTGATGCACTCTCGAATCCTTCAGATCTTCACTCTATATCATCATAACAGTCCTCCGGCTACCTTCTAGACTCTCAACATCGCAACTTTTGGGTTTATTATTGTAGAAAACAAATAAATTATCAGATCCCTCAAAAGTGGTGGAATGATGGGGTATTTATAGTTGAATTGATGAGGTGTATTTAGTATATTAGGGTTGTATTGGAATTAGGAAACTAATATTGGCTTAGGGATTAAACAAATAAAAGTAAGGTAAGTGGTGCTTCAGGAATAAGTAACTTGGAGGGAATTTTTGTCCAGTTTTTATGGTCCATCTTCAAGGCAGATTTCGGACATACTACAAACAAATTTAGCAAAAAGTCCCTCACACATAAGTTGTCCGAAATTTTGTCTGGTTTCCAAAATATATTGAATCTCCTTAATCAGACTTATGAGCCATTAGATATGCCCAAAATACTGAAAATGGGTCCATTAGCCCAATTATAGTTTAACAAGCCGTTTTTATGTTTTGTTCCAAACTCATCAATTTAACTCCGTTTTAGCCGTTTTCTCTTCTATTTCTTTAACATGTAATTTTTACCTACAAAATAATAATTCAAAACTTTATAAGCATATTTTATTCCAAATAATTGAAAAACATAGCATAAAATAATTAGATAACGTCGGAAATGTATGTCTAAAACAGACGTTATCAGAAACCATGGAAAACAACATCCTCAATATGTGCATGTAGACTTTCCATAGCTATGATAAAAATGATCTTCTTGTCTAAGCCCACACTCCATCTGAAAGTGAAGAGTAGGACTACCACCGACCAAGATTGAGGAACCAACACACATTAAGCGAACCTGAATCCACGCTATCCAACCTTGTCCAAATCCCACAAAAGCCAACAAACTGATAAGATAATCCCAACTAATCGAATCGTATGCCTTTTCAAAACGACTTGAAAATAAATGATTTTTTCTTGCTCTTCTTGTACCAAGAAATAATTTCACTACTGATCAACAAACCATCTAAAACTTTGTTTGCCTTTTAGAAAGACAAGCTCATAACTTATAATCCTGCCCATTAATTTTGCCATCCAAATCGATAAAACGTTAGCAGTGATTTTATACTCCACTCCAATCAAGCTGGTAGGTCTATAATCCTTGTGAAAACCGGGTTCTCTTTCTTTGGATTACGAGTTACAAGAAGAATTACACCCCCACGGGATTTTACAAGAAGCATATAACTCTTCCATAAAATCACAAACATCTTTCTTAATCACATCTCAAAATAACCACAGGCTACACAACATGTGCTACCACAAAATTGAAGCTATCCGGACTGATGCACGATCACAAACATCTTTCACCAATACTATAATGACTGAACATAAGACTCTAATATATTATGATTTATGAGTCGATCACTAATATTCTAATTAACAATTTTCATGAAAAATGTTTAACATTATCAAACAAATAGATGCAAATAATATAAATTAAACAATGATAATTAAATTAACAAGTAATTAATAAAAATGATATATTAATCATACACTAACAGTATAATAATAAATAAAAATGTTCGTAAACAAAATTGTTACCGGTATTGACTTTGTAGCAACTTCAACTGTTCTTTCATTTTGTAACTCCGGACTCCTCATTTTTACCTACAATTACAATTTTTAATCATTTTTTTTTTTTTTGTCTACGATGATCTTATGTTAACAATAGCAAAAATAAAAGAACGAAATTAATGGTAATAACTAAAATATATTGTTTATATGGGAATCCATTACTAATCTGTAAATTAAACAAAGGACATGTCTTTTAATCGATGGATTCTATTTATACAACGATTATGTATACGTATTTATGCAACACGTCGTAGGATGCTTATTATCATTCCCGAAGAAGCGAAACCCTCTCATCTCTAAAACCTCGAAATCGGAGACGCAGCAGTGATCCATACGAGTAACAGATTATCTGTATGTATGCAGTATATTATATGTATGACAACAATATATGACGTATTGTTAGATTTTACGACTGGAATACAGAATACAGTAGTTGATATAGTGATGACAAGCCACCTAACTGGTGGGGCTATAAGAAGAAGAATATTTAGGAAGTACGGTATCCTATTCTTCTTCGAAGAAGATAGGACCATGAAGTCGATAATAAAAGCGTCGAATGGAATGGAGAGAGGTGGACTAGGGACCAAAAAAACCACAGGCTACACAACATGTGCTACCACAAAGGTGCGTGCAACCCGGGCCGGGTCCTGGTCCTGCAAAAGTCTTCACATCGGAGCCCTAATTTCTTCCACATGCACATGCACCCATGGACCATTTACCACCGCAGCCCATAAGTAGGAGACAGTTTTATATTAATGATTATAATATAATTTTATATTAAAAGGATTTGTATAGATTTCCTTATAATAAAGTGTCATAAAATGGTTACGGAATTGTCATTGGCTATTTGTCTCTTAATGAGGTAGAGGTGTCCCTTGTGAATGTCAGGTGCGTTTGGACCATTTGGTCAATTCACATTTAACGTTTTCTTAATTGAATGTATATGCATTCTGGTTGTACTTGTACCACTTGCTACTCAACTTGTACACCTATGTTGTATCCACTTCTCACTTCTTTCATTTTAATATTTCATATTAATTTTTGTATAAGGGTCGATTCATTCTTCATTGTAGTGAGAACTGTTTTATTGATCAAATTATATATATATATATATATATATATATATATATATATATATATATATATATATATATATATATATATATATATATATATATATATATGAGAAAATTGAATATACCTTTAAAGGTATATAAGTTTAGGTATACCACATCGTTTTGTATCATATATATACATTGTAATTGTCCAATGTTCTTATAATTCAACTTCTAACTTGATTTACTTCCAATATTTTTATTAATTTCACATTTATATTCCTCTTATATAATTTTCATTTTCAACTATAATATATATAGCCAAGTAGCTGTTCGGCAAAAAGATGTGATTTAAGAGGAAGATAATAATGAAATTTCGAAAATTTTGAAAGTAAATCAAGTCAAAGGTTGAAGTTTAAGAACATTATAAAGAATATATTAAACAAAATGACGTATTATAATGGGTTTGAGTACCTAAGCTTATATACCATTAAAGGTATATTCACTTTTCCATATATATATATATAATAGGTTGAGACCCATATACTATATAGATTTATTAAAAATAAAAGTTTAATATTAAAATATAAACATTAAACATTTTTTTATTTTAATATTTTTTACATAAAAATATCAATGATTATGCTTTAAGTATAGAAGATTAGAAATAGTAGGAAAGAAAGGAATGTGGAGGGCTTGATTTAATTTCTGGTATTGATTAATATAAAGGGTAAATTACACGGATGGTCCCTGTGGTTTAAGGTAATCTACATGCTTAGTCCCTAAGAACTATTTTTAACTCGAACCGTCCTTAATTGATATTTTTGTAACACGCTTGGTCCCTGTCCGTTCTAAAAAGACTGATTTGCCCTTACTGGTTTCTTTTACCTTTTTTTAATTATCAGTTAATTAAAAATATATATTAATTTAATATGAAAAATGTATTAATCAAATATATATTTGTTTGATTCAAGGACACCCCAGCCTAACTTAATACCCCTCCTTCATTTCATGAGAAACACGAATCTTTTCCCCCAAACCTGCATCATCACCGTCTCGTCTCCCTCTCATATTCCGGCAACCAGTCGTCGATGGTTGAACATCAGAAATCAATTTCTTTTGGTGTTCGTCGGATGTATACCGATCATCGGGTGGTCGTGTTTGCCGGACATGAGACCTACGTCTCACTTATTTCCTTCGTCCCCCACTTCCTCAATCTTGACCTCGCCGTTTCACAAAGTATTATCATCGATAACTGCTTTTGGTAAAGCACCAACGACGTTTCATCACCCTATTTGCAACTGGGTTGCACTTTGTGCTTCATGATTTTGTTTTAGCTTTAATTTTAGATTCATGTAATTTCATATCTACTGTAGAAATCAGTTTGATTTCCGATGATTAAATCCCCCCCTGTGGCAGTCTAAATCCATGGGTTCTAATACCGATTCCAATCTTCCCTTAACCATACTTGATTTCTCTATTCTTTCACCCCAAAATGTAGAGACCGTGAAAAAAAAATTGACAGATCCAAGATCTTCTGTTCCATTTTGGTTTTAGATTTGATTTTCAGGTTTTATTTTGGTTTTGATCTTAGTTAAATGTTTTGGTTTGAGATGTATTTTTCACATTTGTTGTTGAACGATAGGTATTTTCTGTTTAATTCTGGGTGATTTCCATGGTATTGGTAATGATTTTTGGTTTGGATTTCGGTGGAACCTAGTGTTTTCCGATGGAGTCCGGCGTTTTCTGGTTGAGGTCGGATTTTTCCGGCGAGTGGAGTCAGATTTTCCAGCAACTAAACATAAGGAGGTAGGGCAGGGGAGGGGAGGAGGGTACGATGGTGTGGGATCTTGAATCAAACAAATATATATTTAATTATTACACTTTTCATATTTAATTAATATATATTATTAATTAACTAATAATTTAAAAAAGGTAAAAGAAACTAGTAAGGGCAAATCAGTCTTTTTAGAAAGGACAGGAACCAAGCGTGTTACAAAAATATCAATTAAGGACGGTTCAAGTTAAAAATAGTTCTTAGGGACCAAGCATGCAGATTACCCTAAACTATAGGGACCATTTGTGTAATTTACCCTAATCTAAAATGAAAATAACACATACTTTGATGAAGTGACATGTATTAAAAACGATTTTGATATATATATATATATATATATATATATATATATATATATATATATATATATATATATATATATATATATATAATTTAGATTTGTATTTTAGATTGTGAAAACAACTAGAAAATATAATTTGCATTGTGATTATTAAATTTTTAATTAAAAACAATTCAGTGGATTTTATTAGCTAATGGATTACGTAAAGTTATAATTATACATATATTTTTAATTCTTAATTTTTTCGCCGTTAAAAAACTAAGAGTCATTATAATATTCTCTCTTAACATAAAATGTAAAAAATAAGAGTGACATTAAGGTTGAGTAGTCATAAAATGTTTGAAAATGTTAGTAATATTATTTAGTTGGAATCTAAAATTTAGAAAAGCATAGTAGATTGAATGAAATAAAATAGCACAAAATAAATTGTAATATTTTATGGTTATGTTTGGAGTTTACAAAGAGATGGTCGTGATTGAGTTTTATAACCATAAAATCAAACAATTATTTAGTTTTGATTCCTATATACAAACCAAGTATAAAAATAATCTCTAATAGAAGCACATAACGAATCCCTTCTTGTTTGTACCCAAGAGTTTCTAAAATTTCCAAATACTCGCCACATAGTCAAGACAATCGCATCCAGAACCATAGGTCTAGTGGCTGATAAGTGAACTATGTTAATCCACCCAAAGACCTCTTCCATCAAGCCAATTTGGGAATAGGCACACCACATCAATTACCTATAAAGTGTCAAATTTCCCTCGCCAATTCACGTGAAATAAAAATATGAAATACCAATTCGAGGGTCATAGAACATATGCGACAAAGAAAAGTAGGAACAACAATACCTCGATATGCCAAATTTTGAAAGTTTGACAATCTATTCAAAGGAAGCCTCCAACAAAAAATGTGTATCTTTCTAAGGATGAGCAATTTCAATGTGTAACCAAGTTACCACTAATAAACAGCTAACCGTTTGGGTTTTGATGATTTGATAAACATATGGAAGATATTGTTAGATAAATGTTTATATTAGAGGGTCATTTGTGTAAATATGTAGTCTATATATACACTATAATATTTTCCCTTAATGAATACAATATACAATTACCAAGTTTAACTTGGTATGAGAGCGGACTATACTCTCTTTAAAAATCGGCACCTCTTAACCTAACCCTAACCCTAATCCAGTCGTCACCTGCGTCTCTGCTCCTGCTGCGACCACCTTTTTCCGCTACTTCTCTTCATCATGACTACTCTCACTGCATTCTCTTCAGCAGAAAAGACATCTCACAACTCCCATAAGTTTGGTTTCACCCTTTCTCCTACAAACTATGGATATTGGAAGGCTATGATTCAACCGTTTCTCATCACCAACAATCTTTTTGGCTATGTTGATGGCACAATCCCATATCATGCACCTCTGGTCACAACACCGGGTAAAGAGGGAGATCCTGTCACTACTACATTCAATCCTAGTCATTCTATCTGGATCTCAAATTATGTACATGTTCGTATGCTCCTCATGTCAACCATATCAGAAGCATCATTCCAACATATCCAAGGTACAACTTCTCGTGATCTATGGCTAACCCTTGAACGTGCTTATGCCCTTATCACGTCATCAAGGGAATTTCTGTTAAAAGTACAATTGTTGAAGTTGCAAATGAAAGGTGATGAGACTTTTGATGCCTGTCTCACTAGAGCACAAGAGTATGTTGCTGCTCTTGCTAACATTGGGCAACCCATTTCAGACAAAGATATTGTTATGTTAGTTGTTGCAGGTCTTCGGGATGAGTACAACAGAGTCAAACAAAGTCTTCTTTCGAGGCAGTTTACCACCTTCAAAACTTGTGAAAAAAGAGGCCCTTCGATACTCATTAAGGAGTATTTGATTGTAATTCACAGGAAACCACACAAGCAATTCGTCATCTCTTTTGATGTCGAATGAAGTGATCTTTTCCCGGTATCCAACTACTTTTAAATCAAATATAATTTGATGTTACTATTTACACAAATTTTTTTTTAAAATTTGATTCCAACTAATTCTTTGGAACACATTTGCACTGGAATCCTAGAGATTTTGGGTAATACCAATTCGAAACCTAGATTTCGCAAAATCTGGTATATGATTTTGTTTTCCAATCCTAAAATTGAATGAACCTAACCTCATAGAGAAGGCCTAATGTTCTCTTGATGACAAAACTTTATGTTGTAATTGTTACACACTTCAAAGCATACGATGGTTCTTATCCCATTAGGATCAACAACATGTTCGGTGGATTTGACGGTTCGTGGGTTTTTAGAAAATTATGATGATCACTTTTCTAACATGGCGACTTTTACGGAAACTGACTCCATGACCAAAGCATACGATGGTTCTTATCCCATTGGGATCAACAAAATGTTTGGCGGATGTGACGGTTCATGGGTTTTTAGAAAATTATGATGATCACTTTTCTAACATGGCGACTTTTACGGAAATCGACTCCATAACCAAAGCAACACATGGTAGAATTTGATTGGTTACCGGTTCAAATTCAAATTATACGTCGATTATAAAAGGAATTTGGTGGTGTAAATTGAATACTTTATGCTTTCTGGTTAAATTTTCCCTAAAGTTCTTCAAAGATAATCGTTCCACAAACTTTTTGCAAAACCCTAAGCATGGGGGCTTTTACTGGCAATGTTAATCCTTCCAACACCATAAATGAAAAAAGGACACTTCATAACCATTGCTCAAGATTCAAAGTTCCAATCTTTGATTACAGCCAGATGTTACTCAATATTTTGAACAACTATAGATGTTGATTGTTACCCTAAATCACTCTGTTTTATCAACTGCCATGTCGTCTTCATTCTATGTTCCTATGACCTGGTTATCACTAGCGAGATCAACGACAGTGTTTAACAAAACAACGAAGGTTGTGACATTCCAACTAACGAATAACAAATTGCATAACCTTACCAAGAGACAGTTTGCTCAAATCATGAAGCTTCCGTATATAGTTCCATTCTATGAAGTAATGAATGAACAAGTTGTTTATATGTTTAATGAAATGGGTCATCAACTTCCTATCATTGGAATTAGTCAGTTCCGTAAGTCAAGCTTTCCTTATATGTAGAATTTTCTATTTGGTGTTTTTCTATGATGCTTGATTGGTCGTAGTTTAGGGCTTGATAAGGCGAAGTTGGAGGTGTCTGTGATGATTACGCGTCTTTATTATGACCTAAATGTTGATTATGTCACTTAGCTATGGGAATAATTTAGTATAGAAATTTTCACACCAGTGTAACAAATGGTGTCTCTTGTTCAAGATATTGGAGTCTAATTATAAAGGATGTGTATGAAAAAGTAGGGATTTTGGGTCCATCGGAAGAAGGCAAAGTGGAGTTTTCGACATTGCAGACTCCAAAATTGGTAACTGATGATCCAGTTCTTTTTCGGAGTGTGGCTCGTATTCCTGATTCCATGTTAAGAACAATTGATCTAGCAAATCTGGTTCTTCTTCAATATTTGCAATCTGTTAACCCAAATGTTACAGTTGTGATTCTTTTTCCAAAAGGGGCTGAAGGTACATCGAAGGCTACTAAAGTTTCTCGGAAACTGAAGAAGACTGAACAATCCAAACCTGTTCAAGAGGATGTGGAGAAGGAAGTTACAAAACATGTTCAAGAGAGTATAGAGAAAGAAGTTCCTAAGGAGGTTGTTCCTTCGAAGCGAAGATGAAATTTGGTTTACTATTTAAATCATCAAAGTGATGTCGATCAATAGGGAAAACTTGTTCGAGGGCATACTTCAAAATTTTGGTATGTGGTGGTAAGGGCAAACAACATTGTTTGTGAATTCACTATTGCAGACTTCCCTTTCATGAATTTGAATGATCTCGTCACTATAACGACTATTCTCAGCAACATGGATGTATCGAAACTTCTTGAGAATAACAAGGATGATTTCATTATCGTTTTGCTCACATCAAAGTGTTCATCGACAGTTACTATGATTGCCTTGTTGTAACTGATATCAAGCTTGCCATGGCAGTTAACAAGACTTTGAAAGCCCCCTAATTGTTGCTAAACGGGAAGATAAATATCGACAAATGTGAAGATGGAGAGATTATCCATAAGCCACTGGGGGTTGTTTTCTGTAGAAGGAACAAGAATCAGAAAATGAAAAAATTTCGTTTCAAGTGGTAGATGTCAAGAGCTATACGAATGTCCAGTATACAAGCTTACTTGTTCGAATCAATAACTATAAAAAGAATAGTGCAGAAGACAAAGCTGAAATTCTGAAGACTATTCTATGGTACAAGGATATTCGCAACGTACTTCTCCAAACTATGATGTTGATGTCATGAGTTCGACACTTCTCACTAAGGGGGAGATTGTTAGGGTCGAAATGTCTAGTGAGGCGTCGAAGTCCATTTTGGTATGTATAGTGTTGAAGTCTAGCACTTACACTTCGTTGTGTATGTATTTTGTAAGGCAATGTTAGATGTTGAAGTGTAATGTCTAGTCCTTACATATTTTTTGAGTGTTCGTATCATCCTATAAATAGGGTTAGTATAGAAGTCGAGAGAAGCTTTTGAGCACTTTGTTCACTTTCTCTCTTGTGTACTTGTATACTCATTCAGACGTATCAAAGAGCCAAACATAACTTATTTACGATTGTGTTCTATACTCTTTTTGTTATTGATTTTGTTCTTAATACTCGATTCAAACACACTACACACTTTATATCGATCTCTCATTGATGCACTACAGTATTTAACTACTACAAGATCTAATTTACCATATGTCGTAAACCAAGCCAATCAGTTTCTTCATTCTACAATGGATCATCATTTTCAACTGGCAAATCGGATCATTTGATATGTTAAAGGTACTCTCACTCATGGTTACATTTTCACATCCAACTAAGTTCAATCTCATTAAATACTTCAATGCAGATTGTGCTTGTTGCATTGAAACCTGACATCCACTTATGGAAAATCATTTTTTTTGGTGGAAACCTTGTATCTTAGAATGCTAAAAAGTAGCTGACAGTCTCTTGTGCTAGTTGGGAGTCCAAATATCGGGCTATGACAAATACCGTTCCTGAACTCATAAGGAGTATTAACTTGTTACGAGAAATGAATGTCCTACCATCTGAATGACCAACCTTACTATGTGATAATTTAAGTGTCATTTTCCTTAGTCAAAATCCGATTGGACAACGACAGGCAAAATACATTGACATTGATTATCATTTCGCTCATGAACTTGTGTCTTCAAGAAAGTTGCACAACAAATTTGTGCCTACCCCTCACCAGGTGGACGGCATCTTCACGAAAGCATTACCAAACCCTCTATTTGGCTCATTCCAAGATCAGTTGAGTGTTCACTTGACGGATAGGGGGGGGGGGGAGGTAGAAGATAATATGACCACAAGTTAAAGTCTGTCATAGCCGTTATAAACTTTCCTTTTATATTCCTTAAATTATGTTGTACTCTGTCCTATAAATTAATTGTTAAATGTTATATGCAATTGTGGTAAGTTTTATATTACCTCTCAAAGACGTATATGGTGTTTAATTTCGAAGAAAATCTAAATAGCCCACATTATGTTGTATCTCGAAAAAATGAATACCTTTTTTGGTCATCAAAAATAGGCAAAAGTGTGCTTTCCTAAGATGAGTTGTTATCCAATAACTTCCAACATCAATTAAATCAACAATAATTATTTGGACACGAACTAAATATTTCAGTAATTATTAATTTTTTTTCATTGCATATTACATAATGGTTTTCTCAACATCAAATTATGGAGGTAAATATATAAAATCAAGGAGGAGAACAAATGTATAACATTTTAGGAATAAAATTACTTTATCATATGTACTAAAATGTCAACATCTATTTATCCCTTCTACAGAGAAGATAATAGATAGGATCGTTAAAAGTAAAACATGAAAGGATACCCCATCTGGACTTCAAATTTGAAGTAATTGACTTATATGAAGGAAGTGATCATATTCTAATATACATTGTTTTCACGTGATAGTGATAATGACTTTGAAATCCACAAATTTTGCACACAATCATGACAGGATTAAGATCCGTCTTTATTATATAGAAAACGTATAAATTTTAATGAATATATTATTGTTTATCGAAAAAACTCAAGATTTTACAAAAATCGTTTTTGTTGAAAAAATGTAAATATAACAAATCGTACATGTTAATGAATAGAAACCTCGAATTATTATTATTATTATTATTATTATTATTATTATTATTATTATTATTATTATCTACATCTTTAATCCTTCCTAATAAATAAAAATAATTTTGCCAAATATCACTCTCTCGTTAAATTGAACACATGTCATCTTTAATCCTTCCTAATAAATGAAAATAATTTTGCCAAATATCACTCTCTCGTCAAGTTGAACAAATGTCATTTTTTAGTATTTTTGATTAAATGTTTTTTCTATTTATAATTTTCTCATTTTTTTTATCTTTTCTTAATTAACAATCATATTTACACCTCAATTAATAATTATCGTAACTGAAAATAACCAATAAATTATAATATTAGTACTCATATAATATTTAATATGTTTCCTTTTAAATTCAAATTTTAAAATTTAAATTTCAAATATAAATTTTCAAATTTAAATAATTTTTGTTTAAACTTACATATTTAATTTTTTGTTTTATCAAACCCGTATAATATATGGTTTCCCACACAGTGCAATAAATATCTAAACCTTTGGCACAATTTTTTGCTAGACTATACAATCATGCCACCATGATGTTGATAACGAATTCCGAAAGTCAATATCATATTCGAAATAAATGTATATCTCTCCCTCTCTCTCTCTCTCTCTCTATATATATATATATATATATATATATATATATATATATATATATATATATATATATATATATATATATATGTGTGTGTGTGTGTGTAGTAAGGATCTTTTACAAACACACACACACACACACACATATATATATATATATATATATATATATATATATATATTGTAACGACCCAAAATTTTTCGTTTAAACAATATTAAGGTTATCAACGATCTATAATATATCATAAAATCGTATGTCATAAATCCCAAAATGTTATAATAGAGGTGTCACAACAAAAGAACTGTAACAACATAAAATAGTATCTGAAATAAACTCCCAGGACAAAAGTTGAAAGTGTGGTGTGTGCAATGTCATCATCCCGAGCCATTCCCTTTGCATGCGGAAGTATTTGAAACCAAAACTGAAACTGCAAGCACAAAGCTTAGTGAGCTCCCCCAGACTACCGCATACCATACAATCATATAAACACATATTGGGCCTTGCCCACTGCATCGGACCGAAGTCTGGAAACTGCCTCAGACCGATGTCCGGAACTAACCAGGGCCTTGCCCTCTGCATCAGATCGAAGTCCGGAAACTAACTGGGACCTTGTCCCCTGCATCAGACCAAAGTCCGAAACTAACTGCATTGGATCGAAATCTAGAACTGACTGGGACCTTGTCCGTTGCATCGGACCGAAGTCCGGAAGCTGTCTGAGCATAACATAGCATATCATAAAGATATCAACTAACGTAAACACATATACTGCATATTGTATCAGACCAAAGTCCAGAACACATAACACAAAGACATGCTTGATTCACAAAGACATCAAGCACACTGAACTACTGCATCGGACCAAAGTTCGGAACTACTGCTAACTAGGTGGGCCGACATTGTGGCCGTAGACCCGTTCCTACTGGAAGGAAAACTCACCTCGTAGTGCTGGCTGCTGAGATGCTAACTCTAAAAGTGGCTGACTGCTGCTCCGGAACTGACTGGCTACAAATCCCAAAAACACTAGATCAGTTACTTGTAAATGCCCTCAGGGTAAAATGACTATTTTACCCCTAGTCAAAGTCAACTCCCTCTTTTACGAACTCTAACTTTAATTCACCAAGTCCCTTTCCCACTCACTGATTCACTCTGAACTCACAACTAGAAGGGAAAACGGGGACTCGTGACTCGAATCGTCGAGTTCGAAGAACAACTCGCCGAGTCCTATTGCAGATTCCATACAATTAAACTCTAATCCATTCCAGGGCCTCTAACTCATAGATCTGAGCCCTTGGGACAATCTGAACACGTAAAGTTGCTGACTTTACGTGTAACAACTAAGGAATGAATCCATTTCACTAAAACAGTACTTTTCTCGGGAAAAACTCATCCGAATCGACGAGTTGTAGAACAACTCTTCGAGTCTACAACAATCTTCATCGGACTCGTCGAGTTGCTCATCCAACTTGTTGAGTCCACGACTCAATTCATATGACTCGCCGAGTCCTTTCAGTCCCTTTTCCATACATACTTGATTTGAGCAATGCAGCGGCTCCAAGTCACAGATCCAAGCTTCTAGGGCATGGTTATCATGTAAAGTTGCAAACTTTACGTGCATGCATGGCTTTAAAGGCTTCAAATGCCAAAACTAAGCTCTTAATGGGGCTCTAAGCTCAAGAGGGACCTCAATCACGACCATAGCTGAAACTTTACACTACTAGAATGCAATAAGGGTCCAGATCTGAAGTATGACCCAAACATAAGGCTTAATCATAATGGATTTGGGGTTTTTGGGGTTTAAAAGCAACAATTTGGGGATAACCACTCAATAAACAAGATGGAGGCTTTATTATCAGAAAATATGACCACAACTGAGTGTGCTCTGGATCTACTTCCTCTTCATTGAACAATCTTCTCCTTCTTCTACTTGCTCCAAAAATTCCTTCATAAAGCAACAATCACTCACACACACAAAAAGGGGGCTAGGGTTCGATAAGAGACGCTCTGAGAGTGGAGGCGAGGTTAGGGCGTATAAGTGTGTTTAAATAGGGGCATGTAGCACCTGGTTCCTGGTACGTAAAATTTATCTAAGTATTTGTCATTTTAGCCTTGGACTCGGCGAGTTGTAGGTCCGACTCGCCGAGTAGGGATACGGTCCGGGGGTACGTTTAAGTTGGTGACTCGGCAAGTCCATATTCTAGACTCGGCGAGTCACCGCTGTTTGATGAAACCCTAAATTTCATGGGTTTGCACCCTATTTAAGCCCTCATTTCCGCCCCAAGCTTGCCTCCATTCACACTCAGAGCTCCCAACATCGTTTTTACCCTTTTCCTTGTGAGAATGAAGTGTTTTGGTGTGTTCTTGAAGTTTTTGAGGAGAAAGAAGAGTAGATCAAGAAGAGGAGAAGGAGACCAAGCATCTTTGTGACATCTCAACGTTTTCCTTGAGGTATAGCTCGTTTCCCCTCTGTTTTCAAGCTTGTAGTCCCTATTAGCTTCATGAAAGTCCTTCGTGAGCCATTCCCCAAGCTTGTTTGTGCTTTGTGGGTTGTAATAAGTTGTTAGCCTTTAGATCTAGGCATGATTTAGTCCTTGGAGCTTGGATCTACTGCCTTTATGGAGTCATATTGCATGAAAGTCCTAGATCTACCCCTTTTAGTGCACTTTGAGCCCTAAAACCTTCATTGGTGATTATCTACACGTAAAGTTGGAAATGTTACGTGTAAACTAGGCCCTAGGAACCCAGATCTATGAATGGCATGGGTTGGATTCAAGGAAAATCACGCATATAGTTTTTGCATGAGGCAGACTCAGTGAGTCGTTCATCTGACTCGGTGAGTTGGGTCGCGAGTCCCCGGGTTTTTCCCCTTTTCGTGTTTGAGAGTTGGAGTAGTGAGTCATAGGGTATGACTCAGTGGGTTGGAAGCCAGACTCACTCATGAAGTCACTCGGCGAGTCAATGCTATGACTCTGCGAGTTCATGGAAATCTTCTTGTCTCAAGAACAACTCGGCGAGTCACAGCTTAGAGTGTTCTTCAGATGAAGGCGAACTCGGTGAGTTGTTCATACAACTCAGCGAGTAGGATGAAGGACTATTGGACTTGGGTATAGAGAAAGGGGCTCGGCGAGTTGGCAAGCCAACTCGGCGAGTCTGGTCAACTAGCAGTTGACTGTGACTTGACTCATGACTTGTTAAGGGTAAATGGATAATTTACCCTGAGGGTAATTAGCAGTAGTTGACTAAGTGTTTGGTGGGAATTCCAGCCAGAGGATTTCCGGAGCAGCAGCAGCAGCAGATAGACCATTCCCATACAGATCAACAGCTACTACGAGGTGAGTTACCTTCCAGTAGCGGTGGGTCTAAGGCCACAATGTCGGCCCACCAGTAGGAGATGTATGATGGATGATTATCTTTGTGATATCATCTAGGTTTGCTACTACCTGATATGTTATATGCTAGCATGATATGTTGTATGTGATAGTAGTAGAGTTCGGTTGTTAGGACCGAAGGGTAGTCAGACACCCCAGATACGTCTGACAATATATGATGATATGTTTGCACACTGGCTTTTTACGTTATATGCGATAGAGGTAGTAGGAGTGGACTAGTCCCCGAGTTCGGTTGCTATGACCGAAGGGTAGTTTAGGCACCCCAGATATGTCTGATAATATGTTTTGTTATGATATATGTGATAGTAGCAGTAGGGGTGAAGTAGTCCCCGAGGTTCAGTCGTCAGGACCGAAGGGTAGTCAGCACCCCAGAATGGCTTGACATGGGTAGTCAGCACCCCAGAATGGCTTGACACGGGTAGGTCGGCACCCCAGAATCACCATACCGGGTAGCTCGGGCACCCCAGAAATACCTGGCAATATGTATGATATGTGATTGTATGATATGCGGTATGATGGGGGAACTCACTAAGCTTCGTGCTTATAGTTTTCGGTTTTGGTTTCAGGTACCTCTTCTTCGAAGGGGAAAGAGCTGGCGCGGTAGCGGCCCATCACACACATGCTCCGTATTCCACATCATGAGATCTTCCTGGGAATTTGTACTCTTACATTATTATGTTTTATGAAATGTTTTCCAGAGATGCGATATCTTATTAAAATGTTATGTTCAGTAAACATTTTAACTCGAATGTTTTGCTAAATATATGTTTTCAAAAATGAAATTTTTGACTCGTATTTTTGGGGTGTTACAAGTTGGTATCAGAGCCCTGGTTTGAGGGATTCGAACACACCTTAGGGGGTGTTTGAACTCAAATCGAGGGATTAAAAGATTTTGGAAAAAGAAATGTTTTCTAAAAAGGCTAGTAAAGGGTTCTAAGAAAGAACAAAGTGTGTGATGTGCGCGACCGGTCGAGCTCAAGTAAGTATTTCCCAGTGTACCCGTACAAGTTTATATATGTTTATCAGTTTCTGTAGAACAGCATGCTAGAATAGGACTAAGGATCTAGGAGTGATGTCTTATGTGCCTGCTTTATGTGCTTCAGTATATGAAAAGTTGCATGCTAGAATTGAGTAGACAGTAGTAGGGTAGCCTGTTTAGATTATTCCTGATAGTACGAGTTTATCGTTGTATGCTAGATCAGTTTTTCTCTAAGAGGATAGAGTTGCTTGAGATTGTTTTCTTTATGTCCAAATGCTGTTTGCTTTGTGCTATGTGGGCTTATAGTGATGGGAGTTAGTTGTTAGGTGGATACGTTAAAGTCACATGTGATCAGGGTTGAATAATCTCAGAGTGTTGGATTTGACCCTATTGCGTAGCTCTTGTTTGAGTCCTAACCGTTGTAGGGATGAGTCCCTTACTCGAAGGATTATCCGATCCTTGTCGCATGTGATTATATTCAGGTAATATCTAATTTGCATCACAAAGAGACCATCAACAGCTGAGGACTAGGATGGGTGGGTCAGAGGTTTCCTAGGGAAAGCCTAGGATAAGAGTAGAAGTGATTAGTGGTAGTGGAAGGGACCTGGTTGGGTCAAGGCGGTCTTTGGGGAAGGTACGGATAGATGTGGAATGTAGTATGAGCCCGTACTACTGAAAGCAGAGGATCCGTACCTGAACCGAGGAAGGCTAAGATAAGACCAGGGAACTTGTAGTAGGTGTGATCCCTCCAGGGGTATCAATATCACTAACAGTTGTTATTTCCTTGTATTTCAGAATGGTGGTACTACACCCGAGGCCAGCAGTTGGCAGTACAGGAGATCACCAGAGGCATACTTGAGTCGACCCCCATTATCTTCGGGTCGATCAAGGAAAGGATATTGGAGATGATGGAGGATCACCTCCGGGCATTCAGGAGCGACATGGCATCTGGCCAGTCAAGACCCCGCACACTGTCCTTGAAGGACTTTCAGGGCAGTGGTGTGCCGGATTTTCATTGGGCGAAGGACCCCATAGCTGTCAGGCGATGGATTGCAGACATTGATTCTGCACAGACGATTAGCTTCTGCCCTGAGGGGTCGAAGGTGAGATATGTAGCAGGGTGTTTACGAGATCGAGCCAGGGATTGGTGGGAGTCCGTGAGCGACTCGTTGGGAGCCTCGGCTGTCGAGGCTATGATATGGTCGGACTTTGCGACCAGGTTTAGGGCAGAGTTTGCGCCGGCTGTCGAGCTTCAGCAGCTGGCCAGGGAGTTTTTGGATATGAGACAGACGATGGAGACTGTGGCAGAGATCACCGCCAAGTTCCAGGAGAGGGCATTATTAGTTCCCCAGTATGCGGGTGATGAGGACATGAGGAGGACCCGCTACCATGACATGCTCCGAGCTGATATTCGAGAGCATGTCAGTTTTTCAGCTTGCCCTACCTTGGACTCTATGATTGTCAGGGCGAGGCAGAGAGAGATAGATCTAGAGCACATCCGGAAGAGGAAGACAGATGAGGGACAGACAGGAGGGGCTTCCGGGAAGAAGCCCAAGGGATCAGATGGTAGGCCGAAAGGTCAGTCAGGACCAAGTCGCTGCAGGAAATGCGGCAGGCCTCATGAGGGGGCATGTAGACTGGGATCGACAGGTTTCTATAAGTGCGGAAAGACAGGGCATTTCAGCAGGGATTGTACTACCCCTGCACCTGTGATACAGACGTCTGAGTTGCTATGTTTCTACTGCAACCAGAGGGGCCACAAGAAGGCCAATTACCCCCAGTTGACATCACCAGCACTGGTTAAGGCACCAGATCCAGCTACCCTGCGGATTACAGATGGCCGGCAGGGCAAGGCAGAGGCTCCAGTGGTGAGGAGCCGGTCGTTTCAGCTAACTGCAGAAGAGGCATGCGCCGCACCCGATGCGGTGACGGTTATGATTCTTTCCTCTACTTTATTTTATGATGCTATGTTATTGATATGTGCTCTGTGTATATGCATTAGGATCGTTCCATGTGAACGATATTCCGGTTCAGGTGTTGTTCGACTATGGTGCCACCCGATCATTTGTTTTCCTTGCGCTTAGCAAGAGGTTTACTGAGTCCTCGGGCATGTTGGATTGCCCTTTAGAGGTAGAGATTGCCTATGATCGATTGGTGCGAGCGTCCGCCATATTCAGGGATTGTGTCCTAAGGTTATTTGACGAGCGCTATTTGGTGGACTTGGTTCCCATACTGTTGCGGGGGAACAAGGTGATTATAGGCATGGATTGGTTGAGCCCTAATGGGGCGGTGATAGATTGCGCACAACAGCTAGTGCGAGTCAGGACCCCAAGTGGGGGAGAGTTGGTGATCCACGACGAGATGCCACAGCATGGACCTATAGTATGTTCAGCAGCGACAGCTAGGCGCTACCTTCAGCAGGGATGCGCGGGGTATGTTGCGTATGTTATGGATACCCGGGAGACGGGTAAGGCGACGGTGAGCGAGTTTCCAGTGGTGCGAGACTACGCTGATGTGTTCCCGGAGGAGCTTCCTGGAATACCTCCGGAGCGTAAGGTAGAGTTCAGGATCGATCTAGTTCCTGGTGCGGCTCCGATAGCCAAGGCACCCTATCGGTTCGCTCCTCCCGAGATGCAGGAGTTGGCTACGCAGCTGCAGGAGCTGCTAGACGAGGGATTTATTCCTCCGAGCAGTTCACCCTGGGGAGCCCCGATCCTGTTTGTGAAGAAGAAGGATGGGTCGCACCGGATGTGTATAGATTACCGGGAGCTGAATAAGGTAACGGTGAAGAACCGTTACCCACTCCCGAGGATTGATGACCTCTTTGATCAGTTGCAGGGAGCATCTTGGTTCTCCAAGATCGATTTGCGTTCAGGCTATCATCAGATGAGGGTTAGAGAGGAGGATATACAAAAGACCGCGTTTCGGACACGTTATGGCCATTATGAGTTCGTGGTGATGCCATTTGGGCTCACCAATGCTCCTGCCGCGTTCATGGACCTCATGAACCGCGTGTGCAGGCTAATGCTGGATCAGTCCGTGATAGTTTTCATTGATGACATCTTGGTTTATTCCAAGACTCAGGAGGAGCATGAGGAGCATTTGAGAGATGTTTTGGAGACCCTGAGGAGGGAGAGGTTGTACGCGAAGGTCTCCAAATGTGAGTTTTGGTTGCACGAGGTGCAGTTTCTTGGGCACCTCGTCAACCAGAATGGTATTTCAGTAGACCCGGCCAAGGTGGAGGCCGTGATGAGGTGGGAGGTTCCAAAGTCTCCATCTAAGATTCGGAGTTTCCTAGGATTAGCAGGCTACTATCGGAGATTCATTAAGGATTTCTCCAAGATAGTTGTACCCCTGACACGGTTGACTAGGAAAGCTGTGGTCTTTCAATGGGGGCCTGAGCAGGAGGCAGCATTCGAGACTCTGAGGCAGAGGTTGTGCGAGGCGCCAATCTTAGCTCTGTCCGAGGGCGTGGAGGATTTTGTGGTATATTGTGATGCGTTGATCTCAGGCTTAGGCGCAGTGTTAATGCAGAGGGGGCATGTCATTGCTTATGCCTCGAGGCAGCTGAAGCCTTACGAGGTGAACTACCCGACGCACGATTTAGAGTTGGGGGCGGTGGTCTTCGCCCTCAAGATATGGCGTAATTACCTTTATGGGGTTCGTTGTACCATTTACACGGACTACAAGAGTTTGAGGTACCTCATGGATCAGCCGAATCTGAACATGAGGCAGCATCGGTGATTGGACGTGGTGAATGATTATGATTGCGAGATCCTTTACCACCCGGGGAAGGCCAATGTAATGGCCGATGCACTTAGCCGCAAGGCGGCACCGATCGGGGATGTTTGCATGAGGATGACTGTAGTGACTCCCCTGTTGGAGCAAATTCGGGAGGCTCAATAGGAGGCTATGAAGGAGGAGCATCGGAAGAGTGAGCAAATAGTGGGACAAGTCACCTCCTTCGATTATGATAGCCGGGGGTTATTGACACTACACCGTAGGGTGTGGGTGCCGTATCATGGAGGCGTGCACCAGATCTTGATGGAGGAGGCGCACAAATCCCAATTCTCTATTCATCCAGGGGCGACGAAGATGTATCGGGATCTTCGCCTAGACTATTGGTGGCCCTGCATGAAGCGGGATGTGGCGTGGTACGTCGAGCGGTGTTTGACCTGTAGGAAGGTCAAGGCCGAGCATCAGAGACCGCACAGAAAGATACAGTCGTTGGATATCCCATTATGGAAATGGGAGGATATTACGATGGAATTTATCACTGAGCTAACACGAACGGCGCGAGGAGTAGATTCGATTTGGGTCATCGTCGATCGGTTGACCAAGAGCGCCCATTTTATTCCAATTCAGGAGAGTATCTCGGCCGAAAAGTTGGCCGATATCTATATCAGGGAGATAGTGGTGCGGCACGGGGTGCCAGTGTCAGTGATATCAGATCGAGATGTGCGGTTCACTTCCAAGTTTTGGAAGAGGATTCATGATGAGTTGGACACTCGTCTGCATTTTAGCACCGCCTTTCACCCGCAGAAGGATGGTCAGAGTGAGCGGACCATCTATACTTTGGAGGATACGTTTCGGGCATGCGTGTTAGATTTCGGTGGTAGCTGGGATACCTATCTTCCCTTGGCTGAGTTCTCGTACAACAACAGCTACCACGCGAGTATTGACTGTTCCCCATTCGAGATGTTGTACGGTCGGAGGTGCAGGACCCCGATATGCTGGGGTGAAGTTGGCCAGAGGGTCATGGGGAAAACTAAGGTGGTGCTCAAGATGAACGAGAGAATCCAACAGGTTCGGAGCAGGCTTCAGACTGTGCAGAGTCGGCAGAAGAGCTACGCCGACAAGCGTCGATTAGACCTGGAGTTCCAGGTCGGTGATATGGTTCTCCTGAAGGTGTCACCTTGGAAAGGCGTCATTCAATTCAGGAAGCGGGGCAAGTTGGGCCTGAGATTCATTGGACCGTTCAGGGTTGTAGCCCGGGTGGGCAAGGTGGCATATAGGATGGATCTGCCAGCCGAGCTCAGCCAGATCCACAACACCTTCCATGTCTCCCAGCTGCGGAAGTGTCTCGTGGATGATTCAGCGGTGGTGCCATTAGAGGATATACAGGTTGATGACAGCTTGAATTACATTGAGCGCCCAGTCGCAATCCTCGACCGGAAGTCGAAGGATCTAAGGAACAAGAGGGTGGAGCTAGTGAAAGTGCAATGGCAGCACCGCAAGAGTTCGGAATGGACTTGGGAGCCGGTGGAAGAAATGATGGAGCATTACCCCGAGCTGTTTCAGGATCGAGCGACAGACTTCGAGGAAGAAGTCTAAAATAAGTGGGGGAGATTTGTAGCACCTGGTTCCTGGTACGTAAAATTTATCTAAGTGTTTGTCATTTTAGCCTTGGACTCGGCGAGTTGTAGGTCCGACTCGCCGAGTAGGGACGCGGTCCGGGGGTACGTTTAAGTTGGCGACTCGGCAAGTCCATATTATGGACTCGGCGAGTCACCGCTGTTTGATGAAACCCTAAATTTCAAGGGTTTTCACCTTATTTAAACCCTCATTTCCGCCCCAAGCTCGCCCCATTCACCCTCAGAGCTCCCAACATCGTTTTTACCCTTTTCCTTGTGAGATTGAAGTGTTTTGGTGTGTTCTTGAAGTTTTCGAGGAGAAGGAAGAGTAGATCAAGAAGAAGAGAAGGAGGCCAAGAATCTTTGTGACATCTCAACGTTTTCCTTGAGGTATAGCTCGTTTCCCCTCTGTTTTCAAGCTTGTAGTCCCTATCACCTTCATGAAAGGCTGTAACGACCAAAAATTTCAACAAAATTTAACTTTTCAAAAATAGCCCATTTTAATCATGTTATTACAAAAAGGTTTTCAATACATTTATTATCAGAGTATTCCTAGGTCCATATCATAAAACATAAACACGAGGAGCGGTACGATCACGCCTTTGCCTTGTCACGGTCTCCTGAAGAACCTGAAAAACGTTAAACCACAATTGTAAGCCCAAAAGCTTAGTGAGATACCCCCAAAATACCAACCACATATACCACACACATAACATGCTATATCATATCGAATCACAGAACAACCATGCATATCGGGTCTACTGTGTGACTAGTTCGCCGCACCGGCCAACAGTTCACCTGGTCCACCCTCCGCGTCTAGCCATATACATCGAGTCTGTAGTGTGGTTGGTCCGCCCGCATCGGGCCTTCAATCCACCTGGTACACTCTCTGAGTTTACAGTATGACTGGTCCGCCCGCACCTGGGCCTTCAGTCGGCCTGGTCCACTCTCCGAGCCTTGGCACGTCTGGTCCGCCCTCGTGGGGCCTACAGCCTATCCGGACCGCTCGCTGAGCCTTTGTAATAACCGGTCCGCCTTGGGTATGTTGGCCTACAGCACAAAGCAGGTCCCGCCTCAACCCAACCCTAGTCAACAACTATGTGCACATAAACAAACAATCATATAACAATTCATATTCAATCAAACCGATCTAGCAGATCACGTAACACAAAATACCCTAAGCAGGATACCGACCTAACCAATCACTAGCATAACATCACCCTATATACCAGGACACCAACCTTAAACAGGTCTCTAACGAATACCATCCTAACTACCAGGATGCAAACATAGTAAAACAGCAACATAACAACAATACCCGGATTACAATCCGATAAAGGGCCGGCCTTGGTGCCTTAGACCCTGTTGATATAGTGAGGATAACTCACCTCGCAACTGCTGACTGGAAAGATAAGATCGAGATGCTCCGACCACAGACATGATCTCCACCACTAGCTAGCACCAACACTGAACTCAAACAAAAGCCAACAATTACCAAAATGCCCTTAGAAGTCAACTGGTCAACTCTTGGTCAAAGTCAAAGTCAAAGTCAACCTTCTGGCTGACTCTACTCGCTGAGTCAGCCCGCTGGCTCGCCGAGTCCCCCAATAATGAAAAGGACCCCCTTCTAACTCACTGAGTTATCCCTTGACTCATCGATTCTTAGCTTAACCAGGAAAGGCTAAGACCTCAAGAATAGACTCATCGAGTCCAAGAACAGACTCACCGAGTCCAAGGCTATCTTCAACCAACTCGCCGAGTTGTTCTTCAAACTCGTCGAGTTCTTTTCCGCCTTCAAGCAACTCGCCGAGTACACCCTTGTGACTCGCCGAGTACCACTTGTTCTTAACCCATACAGAAGCCTTTCAGGCCATGCAATTGATCCAAAATGTAGATCTACCCTTCTACAACCCTTCCATCACGTAAAGTGGCAAACTTTACATGAATCCAAAGAGATCTAGGCATTTTACACTCTAGGGATAGGGTTTGGGACAAGATGGCTTCACGAATCACTCAATAAAAGGGACTTTAATGCACTCTAGACCTTATCCATTCCAGATCTGAGGTAGCAACCTTAGATCTAACCTTCAAACTCTAAATACCACAAGCCAAACTTTCCATACAACCCAAAAATGATGAATCTACATGAATAGCAGCCCAAAAACGAGATAATACCTCAAAGAGAAGCCCCCAACAACAAGGAAATCTGAATCTAAGCAAAGCCCCTTGCTCCAAGCCTCCTAACTCTCCAAGATCTTCCTCCAACTTTCTTCTCCAAGGCTCAAATGCACTCAAATCCTTCACAATCACGTTTCTAGGGTTTTTTGGACTCCAAGGGAAGGTAAGGAGGCTGGGGAGAGGGTATAATGTCCTTTATATAGGGCTCATCCCCCGAAATTAGGGTTTTCTTCGCACAACGCCTACTCGCCAAGTCCAGCTTTGGACTCGCCGAGTTGGCCACTTAACACGCGACCTAAGTCGCGACCTTACTCTCCGAGTCCACCTATGGACTCTCCGAGTTGCCCTTCAAATTTACACTTTGAACCCTGAACATGCCTTCCTGAACTCGGGATGTTACAAAGTCCTTCTTGAGCCATTCACCAAGCTTTTTTGTGCTTTGTGGGTTGTAATAAGTTGTTAGCCTTTAGATCTAGGCATGATTTACTCCCTGGAGCTTGGATCTACTACCTTTATGGAGTCATATTGCATGAAAGTCCTATATCTACCCCTTTTGGTGCACTTTGAGCACTAAAACCTTCATTGGTGATTATCTACATGTAAAGTTGGAAACTTTACGTGTAAACCAGGCCCTAGGAACCCAGATATATGAATGGCATGGGCTGGATTCAAGCAAAATCGCGTGTATAGTTTTTGCATGAGGTAGACTCGGCGAGTCATTCATCTGACTCGGCGAGTCGGGTCACAAGTCCCCGCGTTTTTCTTCTTTTTGTGTTTGCGAGTTGGAGTAGTGAGTCATAGGGTATGACTCAGTGGGTTGGAAGCCAGACTTACTCATGAAGTCACTCGGCGAGTCAATGCTATAACTCAGCGAGTTCATGGAAATCTTCTTGTCTCAAGAACAACTCGGCGAGTTGTTCATACAACTCGGCGAGTCACAGCTTAGAGTGTTCTTCGGATGAAGGCGAACTCGACGAGTTGTTCATACAACTCGGCGAGTAGGATGAAGGACTATTGGACTTGGGTATAGAGAAAGGGACTCGGCGAGTTGGCAAGCCAACTCGGCGAGTCTGGTCAACTAGCAGTTGACTGTGACTTGACTCATGACTTGTTAAGGGTAAATGGACAATTTACCCTGAGGGCGGTTAGCAGTATTTGACTAAGTGTTTGGTGGGAATTACAGCCAGAGGATTTCCCGAGCAGCAGCAGCAGGCAGACCATTCCCATACAGATCAGCAGCTACTACGAGGTGAGTTACCTTCAAGTAGCGGTGGGTCTAAGGCCACAATGCTGGCTCACCAGTAGGAGACGTATGATAGATGATTGTCTTTGTGATATCATCTAGGTTTGCTACTACATGATATGTTATATGCTAGCATGATATGTTGTATGTGATAGTAGTAGAGTTCGGTTGTTAGGACCGAAGGGTAGTCAGACACCCCAGATACGTCTGACAGTATATGATGATATGTTTGCATGCTGGCTTTTTAAGTTATATGCGATAGAGGTAGTAGGAGGGGACTAGTCCCCGTGTTTGGTTTCTAGGACCGAAGGGTAGTTTAGGCACTCCAGATATGTCTGATAATATGTTATGTTATGATATATGTGATAGTAGCAGTCGGGGGTGAAATAGTCCCCAAGGTTCGGTCGTCAGGACCGAAGGGTAGTCAGCACCCCAGAATGGCTTGACATGGGTAGTCAGCACCCCAGAATGGCTTGACACGGGTAGGTCAGCACCCCAGAATGGCCGTACCGGGTAGGTCGGCACCCCAGAAATGTGTGACAATATGTATGATATGTGATTGTATGGTAGGTGGTATGATGGGGGAACTCACTAAGCTTCGTGCTTACAGTTTCAGTTTTGGTTTCAGGTACCTCTTCTTCGAAGGGGAAAGAGCTGGCGTGGTAGCGGCCCATCACACACATGCTCCGTATTCCGCATCATGAGATCTTCCTGGGGATTTGTACTCAGACATTATTATATTTTATGAAATGTTTTCTAGACATGCGATATCTTATTAAAATGTTATGATCAGTAAAAGTTTTAACTCGAATGTTTTGCTAAATATATGTTTTCAAAAATGAAATTTTTGGCTTGTATTTTTGGGGTGTTACAGTGCAAACCCTTAAATTAGGGCTTCACCCAGACAGGCGGACTCGCCGAGTCCAGCGTGTGGAATCACCAAGTTACCAGCTTAACTCGCGTGATCAACCTGTCTTCTACTCGATGAGTCGGGCTACAGACTCGTCGAGTACCCCTTTAGAAAGAAAAACTTTAATTAAATCACGTACCAGAAACGGAGCGTTACAAGTCTCCGCCACTTATCTTAGACTTTGTCCTCGAAGTCTGCTGCTGCGTCTGAATCTGAAAATAACTCTGGATAATGCTCCCTCATCTCCCCTTTGGACTCCCACATCCACTCTAAATCCCTTCGGTGCTGCCACTGCACCTTCATCAACTGAACCACCTTCTTCCTCAAGGTCTTCGTTTTTTGATCTAGGATTACAACTGGTCTCTCAATATAATTCAGGCTGCTATCAACCTGAATGTCCTCCAAGGGTACAACTTCCGTCTCGTCCACTAAATACTTTCTCAACTGAGAAACATGGAAAATGTTGTGGATCTGGTTAAGCTCTGCCGGAAGATCCAACCGATAAGCCACCCGACCCACCCAGGCCATAACCCTAAAAGTACCAATGAACTTGGGGCCCAGCTTGCTGCTTTTCCGAAACCTAATAACACCCTTCCAGGGTGATACCTTCAGGAGGACCATTTCACCCACCTGAAACTCTAGGTCCGAACGCCTCCTGTCGGCATAACTCTTCTGCCTACTTTGCGCTGTCTGCAGTCTGCTACGAACCTGCTGAATAAGCTCTATGGTCTTGAGCACCACCTCGGTGTTCCTGATGACTCGCTGACCGACCTTGCCCCAACAAATTGGGCTCCTACACTTCCTCCCGTATAACATCTCGAAAGGAGGACGGTCAATGCTAGAGTGGTAATTGTTGTTATACGAAAATTACGCTAGTGGAAGATACGTATCCCAACTACCACCGAAGTCTAAAACACATGCCCAGAGCATGTCCTCCAGAGTCTGAATCGTCCTCTCGCTCTGCCCGTCCGTCTAAGGGTGGAAAGCGGTGCTAAAATGAAGACGAGTCCCCATCTCGTCATGAAACCGCTTCCAAAATCTAGAGGTAAAACGAACATCTCGGTCTGACACTACTGAAATAGGCACTCTGTGCCGTGCTACTACCTCACGCATATAGATTTCGGCTAGCTTCTCAGCCGATATGCTTTTCCTGGATCGGTATAAAGTGAGCGCTCTTGGTTAGCCGATCCACTATGACCCAAATCGAATCCACTCCCCGCGCAGTCTTGGGAAGCTTAGTGATAAAGTCCACAGTAATGTCCTACCCTATCCATACGGGAATGTCTAACAGCTACATCTTGTCGTGGGGTCTCTGGTACTCTGCCTTGACCTTCCTGTAGGTCAGGCATCTCTCCACATACCAGGCGACATCCCGCTTCATGTGTGGCCACCAATAGTCAGGTCGAAGATCCCTGTACATCTTCGTCGCCCCTTGGTGGATAGAAAATCGAGACTTATGGGCCTCGTCCATCAACACCTGTTGTACTCCGCCCTAGTACGGTACTCAAACTCTCCCATGAAGGGTCAACAACCCCCGACTATCATAATCAAAAGAAGCTACTCGTCTCACGATCCTATCACACTTCTGCCTCTCCTCCTTGAGGCCCTCGACATGTGTCTCCCTGATCCGCTCCAACAACCGAGTAATCACTGTCATCCTCAAGCATATATTCTTGATCGGGGCCACTGCCGTCTTGAGGCTCAAGGCGTCGACCACTACATTAGCCTTCCCCGGGTGATAAAGGATCTCACAATCATAATCCTTCACCACATCTAACCACCAACGCTGCCTCATGTTAAGGTTCGGCTGGTCCATGAGGTATCTCTAACTCTTGTGATCCGTATAGATGGTATAACGGACCCCATAGAGGTAGTGCCTCCAAATCTTGAGGGCGAACACCACTACCCCCAACTCCAAATCGTGCGTCGGATAGTTAGCCTCGTGAGGATTCAACTGTCTAGAGGCATAAGCTATCACATGCCCCCGCTGCATCAACACTGCTCCCATGCCTGTGATTGAGGCATCACAGTATGCTACAAAAGCATCCACTCCCTCTGACATGATAAGAATCGGTGCTTCGCACAATCGCTATTGGAGGGTCTCAAATGCAACTTGCTGCTCAGGCCCCCAACGAAACACCATCGACTTCTTGGTCAGTCGGGTGAGTGGTACTACTATCTTGGAAAATCCTGAATGAATCTCCTATAGTACGCTGCCAAACCTAGGAAGATCCGAATCTCTGATGGAGACCTCAGGACTTCCCACTGCATCACGACCTCAATCTTGACTGGATCTGCTAAAATACTCTTCTGGTTGACGAGGTGACCAAGGAACTGCACCTCACGCAACCAAAACTCGCACTTGGAGAACTTCACAAACAGTCTCTCCCTTCTCAGCGTCTCCAACACTTCTGAGTCTTGGAGTAAACCAGGATGTCATCAATGAATACTATCACAGACCGATCCAACATTGACCTGCATACGCGGTTCATGAGGTCCATGAATGCGGATGGGGCGTTGGTGAGCCCAAATGGCATCACCACAAACTCATAATCAGCATAGCGGGTCCTAAAAGCTTTCTTCTGCATATCCTCATCCCTAACCCGCATCTGATGATACCCGGAGTGCAGATCAATCATGGAAAACCAAGATGTTCCCTCAAGCTGATCGAACAAGTCATCTATCCTCGGGAGTGGGTAACGGTTCTTCACTGTTACCTTGTTCAATTCCTGGTAATCTATGCACATATGGTGCAACCCATCCTTCTTCTTCACAAACAGAACCAGGGCTCCCCATGGTGAACTACTCGGTCTGATGAAACCCTTGTCTAACAGCTCCTATAGCTGTGTAGACAACTCCTGCATCTCTGGAGGAGCCAACCGATACGGTGCCTTGGCTATCGGAGCCGCACCAGGAACTAGGTCAATCCTAAACTCAACTTGTCTCTCCGGAGGTATCCTAGGCAGATCCTCCAGGAATACATCCGGGTAGTCTCGCATCACCGGTACATCGTCAACTATGGCCTTGCCCTTCTCCCGCGCATCCAAGACGTAGGCGATGAACCCTGCGCAACCCTGCTGGAAGTAGTGCCTTGCTCTCGCTACTAAATAAAGAATCGGTCCGCGCTGTGGCCTCTCGCCCTGAATCACTAACTCTCCCCCTCTAGGAGTGCGAACCTTCACTAGCTGCAACTCGAAATCAATCACCGCCACATTGGGGCTCAGCCAATCTATGCCTACTATGACCTTGTTTCCTCTAAAAGGAATAGGGACCAGGTCTACTAAAAACTACTCATCGAATAACTGCAGCGAGCATGCCTTATGCACCTTCGTGACCCTGACGGTCCCATGATCGGTTATCTCCACCTCGAGTGGACAATCCAGCTCCCCTGGAGCTCTGCTAAATCTCTTGCTAAGCGCAAGAGAGACAAACGATCAGGTAGCCCCCGAATCAAATAACACTGTAGCTGAAATGCTGTTCACTACGAACGACCCTATACGCAAACATATATCATTAGAAACAATCAATAATAAATGCAAAGATAAAAGGAAAATACATACCCGACACCACATCTGGAGTCGCTCGTGCCTCCTCTGCTGTCATCTGAAAAGCTCTACACTTAGCCACTAGCGCCTCGGCCGGGCCCTGACGACCGTCCGTAATCCTCAATGTAGCAGGGGCAGGTACCGACACCTTCCCTTTTGAAGCTAAGCTCGAGCACTGGGACTTTTTATGTCCCCTCTGATTGCAATGGAAGCAAATCAGATCTGATGATGCGGTGGTGGTAGAAGCTGTACAATCTATGCTCATATGCCCAGTCCGACCGCACTTGTAGCAGCCGGAACTCCCTGCCTTGCAAGCCCTATCGTGCAATCTCCCACATTTGCCACACCGACTGTGGCTCTGCTGACCCCAAGACCTACGATCTGAAACCTTGGGCTTCTCGCTCGAACCCCGTGTACCCGAAGCCGACTCCGACTTCCTCTTCTTCTCACTCTCAAGATCAATCTGTCTCTCTCTCTCTCGCCCTCGCAATCATATCATGCATCGTCTTGCAGCTGGATCGGCTCACAAACTGGCGAATATCACTCCGCAACATCTCATGATAATGGGCCTTCTTTATTTCCTCATCAGCTGCATACTGAGGAATAAGAAGGTCCCTTTCCCTGAACTTGGCGGTAATCTCCGCCACTGTCTTTGTGGTCTGCGTAAGATCCTTGAACTCTCTGGCTAACTGTTGCACGTCAATAACCGGTGCAAACTCGGCTCTGAACCTGGTAGTAAAATCAACCCAGGTCATGGTATCAAGTGATGTGTCATCCCCGATGACATGACCAACTTCTTTCCACCAATCACATGCCCTTTCCTTTAAAAGGTAGGATGCTAGTCTGACCTTGTCCCCCTCGGGACATCTGCTCGTGCGGAATGCGTTGGCAACACCTGCCAACTACCTGGTACTCGTTATGGCGTCCCGTGCCCCATGATAGTCTGGAGCTCCACAAGCCCGGAACTCTCTGAAGGTGAGCATGCGCGACCCCATCATGGCCGCCATCTCAACACAGAACGCACTCAAATTCTCATCCGTTAACTACAAGATACCCTCCTTGATCGAATGAAAGATCACCGGAGTCTGCTCAAGTATGATGTGGGTAAGCTCTGAAGTGAAAAACTCCCTAGTCTGCTTATCCAACTGCTCGGCCCCCGAGCCTGATCCTGATCTCTCCCCGACACCTGAACTGTCGCCTGCTGGTCTAAGGCTTAAAACCATCATTGTGAAAACACATTACGATAAACTTCAGAAACATTGATATATCTCAAGGGATCATTACTATAGGTTTTTCGGTCTCCTCTCAGCCTTCCTTGATTCAAGTACGGATCCTCTGCTTCCAGTAGTATGGGCCCTACTACCTTCCACATCTATCCGTACCTTCCTCAAGAACTCCCTCGACTCCACCAAACCACTACTACTGCTATTGATCTCTGCTACTCTCATCCTAGGCTCGCCCTAGGAAAATCTATGACTCAACTGAAAACCAATCCTCAGCTGCTAAAGGCCTCCTTGTAATGCCAATTAGTCATCACCTGAATACTACCACATGGGACGAGTCTCAGATAATCCTTCGAGTAAAAGACTCATTCCTACAACGGTTGGACTCAAACAAGAGTTGTGCATTAGGGTCAAATCCAACACTCCGAGATTATTCAACCCTGATCACACGTGGTGTGACGTATTCACCTAATGGCTAACTCCCATCACTTGATGTCCCACAAAGCACAAGCCAAGCAGCATTCGGACACAGGAACTAAGCAAGCAACTCTATTCTCGTAACAAGAAACTATACTAGCATACAATGCTAAGCTCACACTATCAGGCATAACCTAATCAGGCTATCCTACTACTATCTACTCAATACTAGCATGCAATTCTCATAAGGATGAAACACATATAGCATGCACATAAGGCATCTCCTTAGATCCTTAGTCCTATTCTAGCATGCTATTCTACCGTAACTGAAACAGATAATCATAATGTAAACTTGTATGGGTAATCGGGGAGTACTTACTTGAGCTCGGCTGATCGCATGCACTACGCCTTTTTCTTGTTTTCAAAATTCTTTTCTTTTTAAGTCTCTTTTTCAAAAATTCTTTTGAAAACACTTTTCTTTCAAAAAACATCTTTTACTATTTCCTTAGTTTGAGTTCAGTCATACCATAAGTGTGCCTGAATCCCTCAAACCAAGGCTCTGCTACAAACTTGTAATGACCCAAAATACGACCAAAAATATTTAGTTTAAATAATACTAAGGTTATTAACGATCTATAATATATCATAAAATCGTACGTCATAAATCCCAAAAAGTTATAATAGATGTGTCATCACAAAAGAATTGTAACAACATAACATTGTATATGAAATAAACTCCCAGGACAAAAGTTGAATTTGTAGTGTGAGCAATGCCATCATCCTGAGCCCTTCCATTTGCTTGCGAAAGTACCTGAAACTGTACGCACAAAACTTAGTAAGCTCCCCCAGACTACCACATACCATACAATTATATAAACACATATTGGGCCTTGCCCACTGCATCGAACCGAAGTCCAGAAACTACATCAGACCGAAGTCCAGAACTAACGAGTGCCTTGCCCTCTGCATCAGACCGAAGTCAAGAAACTGCATTAGACCGAAGTCCGTAACTGACTGGGACCTTGTACCTTGCATCGGACCGAAGTTCGGAACTAACTGCATCGGATCGAAATCCGGAACTGACTGGGACCTTGTCCCCAACATCAGACCAAAGTCCGGAAGCTGTCTGAGCATAACATAGCATATCATAAACATATCAACTAGCGTAAACACATATACTGCATACTGTATTAGACCAAAGTCCAAAACACATAACACAAAGACATGCTTGAATCACAAAGACATCAAGCAAACTGAACTACTGCATCGGACCAAAGTCCGGAACTACTGCTAACTAAGCAGGCCGACATTGTGGCCGTAGACCCGTTCCTACTGGAAGGAAAACTCACCTCGTAGTGCTGGCTGCTGAGATGCTAACTCTAAAAGTGGCTGACTGCTGCTCCGGAGCTGACTGGCTACAAATCCCAAAAACACTAGATCAGTTACTTGTAAATGCGCTCAGGGTAAAATGACTATTTTACCCCTGGTCAATGTAAACTCCCTGGTCAAAGTCAACTTCCAGTTGACCGGAATCGTCGAGTTAGGGCGCAGAATCACCGAGTCCCTCCTTTGCTAACTCTAACTTTAATTCACCGAGTCCCTTTCCCACTCACTGATTCATCCTAACTCACAACTCGAAGGGAAAACAGGGACTCGCAACTCGACTCATCAGGTCCGAAGAACAACTTGCCGAGTCCTATCGTGGATTCCATACAATCGAAATCTAATCCATTCCAGGGCCTCTAACTCATAGATCTGAGCCCTTGGGACCATCTGAACATGTAAAGTTGCTTACTTTACGTGTAACTACTAAGGAATGAAGCCATTTCACTCAAGCACTACTTTTCTCGGGAAAAACTCATCCGACTTACCGAGTTGTAGAACAACTCGTCGAGTCTAAGGCAATCTTCATCGGACTCACCGAGTTGCTTATCCAACTCGTCGAGTCCATGGCTATCTTCATATGACTCGCCAAGTCAAGCTTGTGACTCGCCGAGTCCATTTAGTCCCTTTTCCATACAGACCTGATATGTTGCTTCAACGGCTCCAAGTCATAGATCCAAGCTTCTAGGGCATGCTTATCACGTAAAGTTGTAAACTTTACGTGCATGCATGGCTTTAAAGGCTTCATATGCGAAAACTAAGTTCTTAATTGGGTTCTAAGCTCAAGAGGGACCTCAATCACGACCATAGCTAAAACTTTACACTACTAGAATGCAATGAGGGCCTAGATCTGAAGTATGACCCAAACATAAGGCTTAATCATAAATGATTTGGGGTTTTTGGGGTTTAAAAGCAACAATTTAGGGACAACCTGTTGGATTAGTGTCTAAGTCCATAACTATTTTGGTATGTACTTGACCCGATGGTGCATGGTCCTTTTGGGTTGCCTTCACCAAAGCAACTTGATAGGATGAATTATGGAGAGAAAGTATTAAATATGATTTATTAATATGTTATGAGAATAATATATTAAAGGAGAAATCATATTTTTTGATTAATATTAGTCAAGAATTAATTGATAATTAGTTTTGTGACTAAAAGAGATTAATTAAACTTAAGGGACTAGAATTGTCAGTGTTGTAAAACTCGCCGAGTTAGCCGATTACTCCTCCGAGTACTCGCTACTCCCCCCCTTGCCGAGGCGAGTTACATAATCCCGAGTACTCCCCGATCGGCCCCTTACGAACTGAGTAGTGTTGTGAAATTCGGTCAACTCGGTGATTAATATGTATAATATACTTAATGATTTATTATTTGACACACACACATGTGATTATTATTACATATATATCTTAAATTTTCAGTAATTATTCACGAAGTGAGACCATTATGTGTTTTTCATTTTTTGTGTATTCACATGTATCCAATTTTGTTATATATTTAATCAACTTATGATTTTATCTTATGATTTTGACATATATAATTTCCCTAAAAATATTTCTACACAAATTTCCAAATCCGAGTACTCCCCGAGTACTCCCGAGTACTCCCCGAGTACTCCCGAGTACTCCCGAGTACTCGCTACTCGGTAGGTGGCCGAACAGGTACCGAGTAACGAGTTCTACAACCTTGAGAATTGTAATAATAAAATAATTGCAATTGGGCTATAGATTACCTTATAATATAAGGTTGGACAAATTCTATGGGAAACCCATTAGAAATCGTCCAAGGCTTGTTAAAGAAGGGTTCATGGGTTGCTTAGGGCCTAAGCATCCAAAATAGGGTTTCCTTGTTAGATAACCCTAATAGCCTCATTATTTAAAGGACCCTTAAGCCCCAAAAACGTGGTGAACTGGTTCCTTAGGGTTTCCACACATTTTGGGCAGCCTCCTCTTCTCTTCTTCATCCTCTTGCTGTTGGCGTTTGTGAACTATTAGAGGAGTGACATTTGTTACTCTAAGCTTTATAAAGTCATTACAAGGAGGATTTGAGATTGTTACTGCTACATAACAATCAAGGTATTATCTTAAATCCATTTTATGTTAATATTGATTATCATATGCTAGAATCTAGGGTTTAAAGTCTTGGATGAGTTGCATGTACAATAGAGAAACCTAGATCCAAGCATTAGGGTTTATATGAGCACATAGAATGTTCTTATGGCTAAAACCCATCAGTGGTATCAGAGCCTTGATTGGTTTCTATTGTATTGATGCGTTACATGTTTGTTCAAGCTGTAAAATTGATTTTTGCCCCCCCCCCCCCTTGCATGCTGAACTCGGCGAGTTCGAATGTGGACTCGGCGAGTCCATTGAGGTACTCGGCGAGTTCGAGCGTCAGAATGAGGCAGTTTCGGGATTTCTTGCTATTTTGGTCATGGATACTTGCCTTAACTGTTTTGGGTCATTAAAATTCGAATTTTGATCATATTTTGAGTGTATCCTTGATTAAACAAAAGATAATTACCAATTGACTTGATAATAACTTCCTTATTTGATTAAAGTTTGATTATTTGTATTAATTGGGTAAAATTGAAATTAGGTCAAATATAGATAATAATAAAATTAATTGTTTAATTTAATTTATTTGCTATTTGATCCTTATGTTTTGAAAAGTTTCAAACTTGCCCTCAAGTTTTGGAATTTAAAATTTTGATTAAAAGGTTTGTTTTTGAAATATTTAAATTCTAAACCCTAATGTTTTGAAATGTTTCAAAACTTGCCCTCAAGTTTTTGAATTTAAAAGTTGATTAAAAGTTAATTTAGAAATGTTAAATTCTAAAACCCTACTATTGTTTTGAAAAGTTCAAATCACACCCTTATGGTTTTATTAATTAATTAAGGTGTATAATTAAAAGAGGTTTAATAAATCCATAAAGTTTTAGTTCACAATCTAATTGAATTAAAAATATAATTGTTAAATTTGACCACCTAGTATTTTAAAAATGTAAAATACACCCTATACTATATATAACATTAGAAGTCTAACATTATATATATATATATATATATATATATATATATATATATATATATGTATATATATATATATATATATATATATATATATATATATATATATATGAGTAAAAGTCTGTCTTACCGTTAGTAGGCTTCATTCACGAAGCTGGTCTATAAGGGGTGTTTAAGGAAATTGCATATAAAATGGCGATTGAATGGGTATCCACTCTTACCCACCGCACTCTTGACTAGTGGAGGGTTGTTAGCCGAATGGGTAGGATAGGACAGAAACCTTCCATTATAAGTATAATGAAGTACAAAAGTAACTAAATGCTTTTACAAAATTCTCAATCTTAGTTACTTTAGGCAAAAGTGAATTGATGCAATTCCATGATATTACACTTTGTACCCTTGCGAAAACGTTAGTGGAGCGTGTGTGGTTAACCAGAACACTAAATGGTTCTAAGAAAAGGTAGTAAATGGTGGCTCAATGTTTGTCATAGTTCGGTGGAGCGTGTGTGGTTAATCGGCACATCGAATAAGTGACTGTAACATGTGGGGGCACCATGTAAGTTTGCATGGTTATTCACACCCGCTTTGTGATCCTCGGTATCCCAGTCACAAACTAGAGGGGCATATCGAGATTTAAACATGCCATTGAAAATTTCGATAAATCTCAAAGGATCTAGGAGTTTTCAAATCATTTAAAACTTAATCCGTTTTTCGTTTTTCATGGTGGAAAATTAGTGAATCGTCATTCACTCACCTTCAAATATTCAGCAACTAGATTACAACATCCCTTTTCTAGGTTGTAGCGTATTGTGTTGGGTCCTAGCCTTAATATCTCATTTGGGTGACTTATTAAGGACTCAATCAATCAACTAACTTGAATTTATTTTCTCCCGTTTTATAGATGTCAAAGTACGACAACTATGGTCTTCCCAAATCCCGTGGAACAAGCATTCCACATGAAGATGATATTCCAAGATTCAATCGAGGAACAAGAGATCATGCTTCACTTCATCCACCTCCTCCAATTATTCTCACTAACCGACAAGATCGAAGAATTGAAAGGTTCAATGTCACTAAATCCTTATTGGAAATGAAACATGAAGATTGTAAACCAGTGTGTGCCCACGTTCTAGGAATGAAATCACACATCGATAGGTTGATAATGTTGGGTGCATCATTCCCTGATAAGTTGGCTGTGAACTGGGTTCTGTAGTCACTCCCTGAATCATATAATGAGTTCAAAAGAAAGTATTATATGATGGATCATGACGAAAACCTCATTGACCTAATTTACATGCTCATTGCTGCTGAACCAGAAATGATTTGGCAAAGCAATGGAGCATATTTGTTGGGAAAGTCAACCAACCATGCTTCCGAGGAAGTTCTAGGAGAACCGACCTACGTTTGTTGCCAAGTGAAAGGGCGTTGGATACAAGTCTGCCCTAAGAGCCTGAAGAGTCCAGAAGATGGGAGAGTCAAAGAGTATGGTTGTGCTTCAGGTAAAATCCACTATCTAACTCCATTAAGTTCCTATTCGTTGATTCTTAATACACGATGTGATAAGATTGCATTTGAATGTTTTGCAGGATCAATGAAAAGAGAGGAAGCTTGATGAAAGAGCAAGATGAGTCTAATCACGAAGAAATGGATCTCGATCGCATGGATTTGAAGATTAGATTTTGACCTTAGAAATTTATGATAGATTTGTTAGGAATTTTTCCTTTTGACTATATAGTTTTCAGTTGATTTTGCATTGTAAGGATAATTTTTTTTTCCGCTCCTTTTATGAATAAAATAAATTTTAGTTTGACTCATTTATTTATTTATTTATTTCCTTGCAATGAAATTGTTATGAAAAAGTGATGTTCACATATTTGTGATTCTTAATTATGTTATTTATGGAAATGTCAAGGATTTACCAAATAGGGAGAGTCTCTCATCGCCCAAGTTTCAAATTGGACAGAAACCTGGAATCATGCAACTTGGTTGCATGATGAATGATAAACTTCATATTTGGAAATTGGACTAGTTCGTTGACAAAGTGTCAAGTGAAGGACTGGGAGATCGAATACACAAAGTTATGTGTTGATCAAGTCCACCACAGGAGTAACAAAGATATTCGTCATGATTTACTAAAGGTTTAGTAAATATGATTATACTTATAAGATTAAGTGTGTTACTGAATTGATTGAAAGAGTTTAAATCAATAACAGAACGAATAAGAAGAATCAAGTAGGCAGAAAGATGAAAGTTTCTCTATTCTAAGAAGAAGGGAGAGTACCTTTTATTATGTTTTATGATAGGTCTTAATGAGTAAGAACCATATCTCAATTGATCCTCTAAGTGAGTCTTAGTACAATTGTATGACTGAGAAGAGGAATCAAGAATTGAAGAAATGGTTAAATCAAAAAGGTCAATCATACTTCGTTCCAAACCAAGTCTTAGAGTTAAGATTGTGACATTGAGTGACAACTCTTAAGAAGGTTTATAACATTCATCAAATGTAGAATTTGGAAAAAGGTTTTCTTATTCTTGCACATTTGAAATTGGTAATGTGTAATGTCTTGGATAAGACAAAGACCAACAAGGACCAATTTTATGAAGTGTTTCGTCTTGATAAAAACTACACTAACTCTTGAATATTTGTTTGTCAAGAAATGTTTATTGACATGAGAATCTTATATGTCAAGGAGTCAGTGGTAGTCTTAATGGTCTTGAAAAGGTTCAAGAACTTACCAAGAATAAACCTTATCGATCATCACTAGCACACGAGTTGAGGTCTACAACCTATCGTGTTGACACTATCTTGTTTCTATGCAATTCCAATTGAGTTAATTATGCATGTGAGTTCTATGAGTTCTCATCTGAATGCATAAAAGGCAAGCACCTTGATCAATGAAAAGTACATTGATAAGAAAGGGTGAGTCGTTTAACTACTTGGAAGACATGGTGGGCACTCGTGTTGCCATAAGGCAAGAAATCAAGATTTAGAAGTTCGGTCCATATGAGTTTGGATTTTTCGCAAACCTTGGTTTTGACAAATACAGATGGATAGGAACACATACACCATTAAAATCTAAGTGTCATAAGATTCCCTCCTTCATGAAAATGACTGTGAGGAAATGCTTTCAATAAGAGAAATTTTAAGAAGATAATGATTGTGAAAAATTAGATTCTTGAATTCGATTATGGTTACGGTATCCCTTTCCATTATTTGAATTGTGAGATTTGGCGAGTAGTCTGAATTGTTTAGACACACATATGAGCTATCTAAGGCAAAGGTGTATAAGCTTAGATAAAAGATTATCAAGGCATTAGGTATTAGAAACATGAACTTAAGAAATTCAATAGGTATTGTTTTTCTAGAAGTTAAGCTGGTTTCTGAATACATGTCAAAGCTAGTGGGAGCATAAATGTTGTGCTTGTGTGATTATTATGGAAAGTATTGCAAGTTAGCAATATTAATTATAGAAAACAAGAGCTATACTTTGCAAAGTTGTAAGGATTGAATAGTTGTTTTCCTATAATTAAGGGAGAGAATATTATGCTTCATTTCAAATCTAAAGGCTTAGGTTGTGGAATGTTAATAAATTTTTTCAATGATACATAGTGCGCTCTTAAATTTTAATTATGGTTACGACATTCCTCTTCATAGTTCGAATTGTGAGAACGTGACACATAAAAAATTATGGCAAAAGATTGATAAAGTATCAAATCTTTATGTAATACATTATGCATCGTGTCCCATACGCTTCGAATATAGGATCGATTGAAAATGCTATAATATTTGACCATTCTAAAATTTTCCAAATGTCTAGCGCATTAAGAGGAATAAAGGACGAGAATCGGTTTTGACTAAGATAATTAAAGGACGATCCAAAGCTCGCTGAGGATTGGTCGCTTGTGAGTAGTTAGAAGTATGATATTGGATGGACCATATCGACATTATTATGAATAGATAAGATTCTATTAAGAATGAGTTGTCATATGGAAAATATGGAAATGGTTCCATATTGGGAGTTGGATATTGAGAGTCTATGTCTAGATTAGAGAATTTTATGCAAAAGGATGTTCAAAGGAATGTACTTTGAGAGAGAAACATCACGTCTATAGAATTGTATTGTAACAATCACAAATAAAGAACTTTGTAATTTCATTGGCAATAGTCATTGTAACTTTTGTAACTTGCATATTCTGTAAGTAACAAGAATTAATATTCTTTCACTTGTGAAAAGGATTAGGAGTTGTGAAATGAGTATGATTGGAAATGTGTTCATTTGATTTATTTCACAAAGTAAGAACCATAGGTAAACATTGTGTCCATGCTAAGAGCATGGGACAAGTGTAGTAATAATTCAAGTAAGAAGTTGATTACCAGAAACAACAAATAATGAGTAATCGATATGGTGATAAATAAAAGGGGTTTTATTTATACTCAAGGGTTTGGGACCATATAGGAGTATTATTTTTGTGTTTCACTTTGCATGTTTTGACTTCCTGCATAATTTAATTGGTTAAGAACAGTCAAATTATTCAAACAGGCTACAGTCATTCATATGTTGGAAGTAGATATGAATGAAGACTATCATGAATTGGTGTGTGGATTGTCTAAAGTGTATTAGACATAAACAAATGTTTGCTGCAACGTTCATGAGTGCTTATGAATATGATTTGAGCATTGGATTAAACCCACCCTCACTTGGATCACTTCATGAATTGTATCACGAATGATGGGTGAGACGATAATATCTTATATTCTTGAAACCGAGATGTGTGAGTTGTATCTTGTGAATCGGTTGCATATTGATAATATGTGAATCGGTTATAAAACATATTGTTGTGTGTGATTCAGTGAGTGAGTGCAAGCAAACATTGAATCAAAGTTTATCCGTTCGTTTTATCCAAAGTGGGATGAAAGCGATGTCTGTGGGCCTCTCGATGATTTAGTGATGGCACCTAAGCGCTTGGCCAAGCTAGGACTAATTTGATGTGTTCAATTGTAGTATGTTGTCAGTCATCATATATCGGAAATCGGGAAATAGTATAGAGAGAATGATTATATTTCATGTCTCATATCTATACGATATCTAGAATGGAGGAATATATGATCCATTATCTAAAGGACACGCGTATCTGATAAGATCAGAGTTGACAGTGGCTTTAGAAAGCTACGATTGCAGATCAGGATCTGAAGTCATATGCAGAATAGTTATTAGACTTATCCAAGTGGGAGACTGTTGGATTAGTGTCTAAGTCCATAACTATTTTGGTATGTACTTGACCTGATGGTGCATGGTCCTTTTGGGTTGCCTTCACCAAAGCAACTTGATAGGATGAATTATGGAGAGAAAGGATTAAATATGATTTATTAGTATATTATGAGAATAATATATTAAAGGAGAAATCATATTGTTTGATTAATATTAGTAAAAAATTAATTGATAATTAATTTTGTGACTAAAAGAAATTAATTAAACTTAAGGGACTGGAATTGTAATTATAAGATAATTGCAATTGGGCTATAGATTACCTTATAATATAAGGTTGGACGAATTCTATGGGAAACCCATTAGAAATCGTCCAAGGCTTGTTAAAGAAGGGTTCATGGGTTGCTTAGGGCCTAAGCATCCAAATTAGGGTTTCCTTGTTAGATAACCCTAATAGCCTCACTATTTAAAGGACCCTTAAGCCCCAAAAACATGGTGAACTGGTTCCTTAGGGTTTCCACACGTTTTGGGCAGCCTCCTTATCTTCTCTTCTTCATCCTCTTGCTCTTGGTGTTTGTGAACCATTAGAGGAGTGACATTTGTGACTCTAAGCTTTCTAAAGTCATTACAAGGAGGATTTGAGATTCTTATTGCTACATAACAATCAAGGTATTATCTTAAACTCATTTTATGTTAATATTGATTATCATATGCTAGAATCTAGGGTTTAAAGTCTTGGATGAGTTGCATGTACAATAGAGAAACCTAGATCCAAGCATTAGGGTTTGTATGAGCACATAGGATGTTCTTATGGCTAAAACCCATCACAACCAAGATCTACCAGATCAATAAACAAGATGGAGGCTTTATTATCAGAAAAGATGACCACAACTGAGTGTGCTCTGGATCTACTTCCTCTTCCTTGAACTCTTCAATCTTCTCCTTCTTCTACTTGCTCCAAAAATTCCTTCACAAAGCAACAATCACTCACACACTCAAAAAGGGGGTTAGGGTTCGGTAAGAGATGCTCTAAGAGTGACGGAGGCGAGGTTGGGGCGTATAAGTGTGTTTAAATGGTGTGCAAACCCTTAAATTAGGGCTTCACCTAGACAGGCGGACTCACCGTGTCCAGCGTATGCACTCGCCGAGTTGCCAACTTAACTCGCGTGATCAACCCATCTTCTACTCGACGAGTCGGGCTACAGACTCGTCGAGTACTTCTCAAGAAAGAAAAACTTTAATTAAATCATATACCAGAAACGGAGTGTTACATCTATATATATATATATATATATATATATATATATACATATACATATATACATATACATATATACATATATATATACATATATATATATATATATATATATATATATATATATATATATATATATATATATATATATATATATATGGTAACGATCTTTTACAAACACATATATTCCCACAAACCACTTTTAAAATATAAACTTTTTTCTGTGAATTATTTTTTTGAAAAGAAGTGACATAAAAAAAAATTAGTAGCATAGAACCATATTCACAAAAACAATCTCGAAAAAAATATGCATATACGACAGTTGCAAATATGTATTTTTTTTACGAACTGTATGAATTTCCGACACTTGTTATGCATCCGTTGTATATACACAAATATTTTGATATATATATATATATATATATATATATATATATATATATATATATATATATATATATATATATATATATATATATAAGTTTGTAGAACTCGCTACTCGGTATTTGTTTGGCTGACTACCGAGTAGCAAGTACCCGGGGAGTACTCGGGTTCAGTAATTCATGTAGAAATATATTTTTAAGAAATTTATATATATTTAAAAATTATAAGTTAAAATCATAAGTTGGTTGAACTATATAACAAAATTAGATACATGTTAATACATAAAAACTGACAAACACATAATGGTCACATTTAATGAATAATTTTTGAAAATAAGATATATATATATATATATATATATATATATATATATATATATATATATATAGTAATAACCAAATGTGTGTGTATGTGTGTTAAATAATAAATCATTAAGTATATTATACATATTAATCACTAAACTTATCAAGTTTTACAATACTGTTCATTTTAGTAAGAAACTGATCGGGAAGTACTCAGATTCTGTAACTCGCATCGATAAAAAGTTAAGTAGGGTGTACTCGACCGAGTAATAGGCTAACTCGGCGAGTTTCACAACATTATATATATATATATATATATATATATATATATATATATATATATATATATATATATATTGTTTGTTTGAGTAGATTTGTCAGATAATTTTCAATTTTTTCTAGAAGACAGGTCCAGGTAAATTCTTTCGTGTAATCCTTTTTGGCTTATGATATCATGGTTATATTCTTGTGTGTATGTGTCTCTTTTATATATATATATATATATATATATATATATATATATATATATATATATATATGCTCATGGAGTATCATTTCTTTGCAATTCAACAATTATAATAACAATTGAATATATATATATATATATATATATATATATATATATATATATTGTTAGTTTATGCTAAATATCTATCTATCAACATTGTATAATATGTAAATATTCAATTGTTATTATAATTGTTGAATTGCAAAGAAATGATACCCCATGAGTGTATATATATATATATATATATATATATATATATATATATATATATATATATATATATATATATATATATATATATATATCCTTTCTAATAAACGAAAATAATTTTGTTATTTTTCTTCTTTTTATCATTATGTTAAATGTTATTTCGTGGTAAATTTAGATTAAATTATATTATGTGTGATTTTATTTTATTTTATTTTTTTTATTTTATTAGATTTCATATAATACTTAAATATAATAATAATTATTAATTAATTCAACTTTCCTTAAAATTTTGAAATTTATAAATTAAATTCAATTATTGTAGTTGCTTATTTATTTAGGTTATTAGTTTAAATTTAAAAAATTAATAAGCTCTTCAATTTTAATAATTAATAATTTACTTTTTTTTTCTTATAGATTTAAATTTTTTAAACTGTGAAATATTTATGTTTGTTTAATTTTTAAATAACCCATATAATACATAGTTTTTAAACAAATATAGCTTGTATTTTTAATCTTGAAAGATTATACGTTATTATTAACTAGGTCAATTCAATGCCAAGGTAAAACAAAACTAATTCAAGGAAAGAGGGATTTTTCATCATGGGATCTTATGGGCCCTCCCAATGATTTGTAGGGCGCTTTCCTCCTGTCCTTCATTAGGGTATTGTCCCAGCCAATTTTCACCTTCGACCGCTTTACAAAAAAACGTGTAATTGGTTATAAAACCAAGTGCTTTGAATAGAATTGAGTTACACTGTGAACACATAACTCAACTTTAAAATAAATTCCATATTACCATCACCATCGTTGCCGCTGCGGCTAGCTGCCACCGGAGCACCCCCCCCTCTCAACTTAACCGAAACAAGAACTCAAATCATCCCACTCACTTTTTTTTTCACTTCTCCCAACCGGTCCTTATCAGTCACTAACCTATCAATGGACAGGGTTCTTTCATGTTTCAAGATTTGTACACCATGCTGATAATGTTGTACCTCCATTGATCTCATCCATCCTTCCATTTGTCACCACATCAGCAGTAGCTTTTGTCTTAAATTGGAGTAGGCCCCAATCCAATCATTGAAAAAAAATATAACTTAGTTAAGTGTTTAGATTTGTGGTGCACTTTGCTTAGAGCCTCTAACCCCACCTCCACCCCACCCCATGCCTTCGGTTATTGGTGTGGTCCTCCTCCCCTTGGGTCTCCTCTATGATAAGGATCTTTGGTGTCATCACTTTGAAAGTTTTGTAAGGGTTTCTCAATGGAAATTCACACATTAATTCGCTATGAATTTATATTGATAGAGTTTTCTAGTGATACATTATTATGATTTTTCCACAAAAGAGAGAATGAGAGTGAGTTCCTCTCCACTTTGTTCCACCTCATTGGTGGAAAAAAATTGTATTTTTTGTCATCGGGAATTAATCTCAGTCGTATTTCAATACAAGACTTAACACAAATACAAAACCTTCTTGTGTCATCGTTTCTTATGCAAGAACCAATGTCTCTAGAAATGTTAGTGAAACGATATTTGGCACCTCAAATACGAGTGTATATGTAAACCGTAAGAGAAAGATCGATTAATATATATGCCCATGAGTTAATTTTTCTCCTTGACATCTTGTATGTACAAGATAGGGTATATAAGCATATATGTATTTAGTTAGATATACTGATATAGCCACCTATGAATCTTGTTAAAAGAACTAATAAAATCAAGATTGAACTATTTACTAACATTATATGAATTTCACAGCATTTTTTTGTAATCAAGTCCTTTTACAAGAAATCGACAAAGACATATTGGTCCCCATTACAAATGACAAATTTCGTATCTTTAATCAATTATTTTGTTGGATATTGACGAATCAATCAACAAAAGTAGGTCAAACAGATGATAATAGATTGTGCTCTTATTTCAAAATCCAAGTACCTTAAAAGTCATAAGAGGCCGATAGATGCATATATATATGGGTATGATTATGGTTCAAAAGATCGACAAATTTCAACCAAAAATGACAACTATTCAAGAATGTACTACTACAAAATTTTATTCCTATTAACCCAAAGAACTATGGGATATGAAAAATACAACGCAAAATTATTAGATGGTTAAAATCCCCTATTTCAAAGCATAAAGGAAATAAACATTCAGATTTATATACCTCAAAATCTACCCTAGTTACTAGCTATGGACAACAAAAACTATGTACAAACTTATAATGTTTATGTACATTTAGCAAACATAAAACACGTTCCCTAAAGAAACTAAGAACACTCACGAAAAAAAAAATTAATCTCTATATATAAATCTATACTAGTTCTATGTCCGTTGTAGACACACACATTTTCCATCTGAGTATTGACGTGAAATATCTTTCGCAACCCTAGAAGCATCCATGGACGCACCAAACAAACCTCGTTTTGTAAATCCAACTGCATATAACCCTCTTTCTCCTTTCCATCCTTCTGGATACTTTTTCTTAGGAAATCCATCTTTTTTTGAGAATAGATTCGTGTCCTACAAACAAAATAATATCATATATATGTCGTATTGCAACTGAATGTTTCCGTATCAATTTTAAATCAACTTATTAGAATTTGTAGTATACCTTCAACCAAGTGGGAACATTACTTCTATAACCCGTGGCTAGAATTATGGCATCAAATTTCTCCTTTCTGCCATCTACAAACTCCACAATGTTACTTTCTAGTCTCTTTATTGCTGGGTAAACCTAGACAAGATACATATCCGAAGCATCTTTGAGATCGATGTTTATCAAAGCATTCAATTGTAATCGATGACGTTTGCTTTAATTTGTCAACACTTAGGATACATGCACACTGATTAATGTAGAAAGGTAGTACCTTGATATCGCCACTTCTGATCTTTGCGAGCGTGCCTACATCCAAAACGGGTGTTTTTCCAGAAATGCCCTTTAGCTCGAGTGGACCAAGTTTTGGTCTATTGAGGCCAAGAAGACTCGTGTCACCAAGCATACAGCGTGATACGAAAAGCAAGAGCTGATCAACTATTCGCACAGGGAACCACTTGAGGAGCCACATGGATAGTCCAAAAGTTGATATCCCAAACATCTCTTGTGGCAACACATGCAACTGAAAAAGTTACCCCAAAAGCAAATCAAAAACTAGGGTTTTAAAAAGCAAGTGAAGTAGAAGTGGGTTTCAATGCCCTTTGGAATCTTTTTTTTGAGTTTTCAGGAAAAGAAAGATTACCCTTATCAAAGAGACGCAACGATGCGCATGCATACGAATTTCAAGAAAATTCTAACCCTAACAGGCTTAATCTATTGACTCTTTGGGTTGTTGTACTATTTGACTTTCCGGTATAAGTAATTCTTACTGTGAAAAGAGTTGTTCTACACTTTCCAACAAAAGCAATTTTAGAAACATCTTTGGAAATGAAACTGGAAAAGATCTGATGCACTTGACCTTCTTTTGTTAAAGTATTTATTTTATATTGAATATAAGCATTGAAGATTCTAGAAGTACATCAATCACTCTAAAACTACACAGCAAAGCTAAAGCTCAATGAAACAGGACCATTTTCCTCGTGATTTGACATTATCATTCTTTGAGTTTAGCACGAAAAAGTGACTACCCATCGGTCCATCCCAGTTTTGCGAAAATAAATAAAGAAAAAACGGTTTAAAAACCCTCAATCTTTTTGTTACTTGGATTTTTAGTTAATCAATTACTCTATTAAACTGTTATTGAAATAGTAACACAATCCTCCGATGAAAAAAAATTAAAGGATTCTTGCATCGTTTTACAATCTTGGATGCGAAAATTGTTAATATATCAATAAAAGTTTTCATTTTTATAAATCAAGATCGCAGCAATTTATGAGAGAGAGAGAGAGAGAGAGAGAGAGAGAGAGAGAGAGAGAGAGAGAGAGAGAGAGAGAGAGAACATACTGAATCCCTAACGATAAGGGAAGGAAAAGCGTTAGAATTGCAGAGATCCAAACAAACTTCCATGCCAGAATTCCCACACCCTACAACCAGAACTCGTTTATTTTGAAAACCCTCGCCGCTTTTGTAAGAACTGGTGTGTACTATTGGTCCATTGAACTCATCCATCCCCTCAAATCGAGGCACAACTTCGACAGCATTCTCACCAGTCGCAACAATTAGCCATTGACAAACGTACTCAGTACCCTTCGTTTTTACCCTCCAGAACCGACACCCATCGTCATATTCTGCACTTAAAACTGTTGCATTGAAAACTGGCTTCAATTCGAAGTTTTTCGCGTAGGATTCAAGGTACGATAAAAACTGTTCTTTTGTAGGGTAGGTTGGAAAATCTACAGGAAAGGACATAAGCGGAAGCTGACAGAATTGTTTTGGAAGATGAAGGCGAAGTCGATCATAGGTTTTGAATTGCCATAAAGAAGCTATACAGTTTGCCTGTTCAAGAATCATGGCTGGGACGCCGTGGTTCTTGAGACAAGCGGCGGCGGCAAGGCCTGAAGGACCAGCTCCGACAATGACCGGCCCTGGCACCCAAACACGGCGAGGTAGGGAGTCTGAGTTTGTTGAAGTGATCATCTTGGGTTGAAGATACGGATCATGAACTTTCTTGAATTCAACTTCTTCCATCAACCAGAGAAGAATCTTGATTCTTGAAGAATGCACAAACCTTTGATCAGTTTGATTTGTTAACCTTGAATTTAATCCAAAGATCTTGTTATTTTGGATTAGGATGATGACTGAGATGAAGAAAGGAACATGATTTTATTATGGATATCAATATCAATCAGAATGATTTGGGAGAGATTTCAGGAGGGAGATATGGATAAATACGAGGTAGGAAATTAATCAAGAAAATTTATCTGTTTCAAATATTTGAGTTTCTAATCAAAAAATTAAACACCTGGAGAAGTTTGCCGATAGAGGGGAGTTTTGGTTTATGAAAGATGATGGAGGTGAAGTCGTAGGTGTGTATCTCTACATGTGCGTTATATATAGACTCACTTTTTCGTATATACTTTATTTTTATTTTTATTGGTTGTTATGACATTTTGTAGAATTTTTTTTTTTTGAAGTACAAGATTCATGTTACTTCAAATTAGAATAACAAGATATGGAAATTATTATTAGAGTAAATAACATAAATGGTCCATATGGTATAGTGAAATTACCACTATGAGTCCAAATTTTGAAAATTTGGCTTGTGTAGTTTTTGTGGATTTATTTTCTTGTATGCTTGATTATTCGGTCCAACTTAATTAGAAATAAAATGCTAAATATAAGTAAATGACCAATATATTCATCATTTTTAGGAAACGACATTTATTACATATAAGTTGGTGGCTTGCAAAAACGAAAAATTACAGGGGTTTAGAGAATTACTAGGATTTACAAGCCAAGTTAACAATCCTAAATCAAAGCCTCTACATCAAGAATTAACCCACAAAAAAGCAGTTAATCTAATGGTATTAAACAACACCTCCTTGCAACCTTTCATACCGCTAACTAATGACATCCAACAACTTTTTTCACTCCAACAAAAACATTTCAGGTCATTCCGCCTTATGTTGATCTCCCTGTGACTATTTACTAAGGAGAAATAAAGGTTCTATAATCTTCCGAAACTCGACCAAATAGCTTCAATGAAAGAACTGTTCAAAAAATAAATGATCTGTATTTTCCAATTTAGAGTCACAACGCCCATATAAAACATTTTCTAAGTCGACGAATTCCCATGTATGGTTGTGCAAGATGGAGTATGCCTCACTCTTGAAAGCTTTCTTCCATTAAGGTATGTTCGTTTCTAAAGTATCAACCGTCTCTTAGTAGGTTCATGGTTCATTTTCTAGCATGTAAGTTACAAAATCATTAGCAAATTATTTTTCAACCCTTTTCCCTTTACTTCTTGGATCAACCTCATCTTCATAAAAATGATAATATTGTTCCTCTTGGACAACATTGTCATTTTGTTCATTTGGACATTGAAATTATTTGGTTAAGAAAGGAAACACATCTTTAAAAAACAATACATTCCTTGAATTCGTTATCATGCTCTTGTGTATATATGGATTCTTCAACTCACGCATAAGGAATATATATTTAGCGGAGAGAATAATCAATAAATATGTAATCTATGATTTTAGGCCTTATCTTCTGAACATTTGGTGTTAGAACTAAAACTTTGACAAGACACCCCCAAACTTCTAAGAACTTGTAAGATGGTTTTCTTCTCATATATAACATGTAGGAAGTTACAACCAGTTATATATATATATATATATATATATATATATATATATATATATATATATATATATATATATATATATATATATAGGTTAAATTGAGAATAGGTTTTTATGTGAGAACATGAGGAGTATTTTTAGCCATTAGATTTGGTGTATTTAAGGGTCAAGATTGAGTATTCCTAATGTATATATATTCTAACGTGATTTCTTAATACGCGTAATATTCTACGGTGATATGTATGTATTTAATGAGGTCTATGTAACATACGATATTGTTAAATAAGGAAATGGTGTGAAATTGCAAACTGTTCTTGATAAACCCTCGGAGGAAAAATCTAACAAAATCGTTTCCATTTGGGTGAAACGATCCTGATAGAATCTTCAAAAAAGTTCCAAGATATTATGTGAATCGTTTTATGTTATAAAATTGAAGCGAAATGAGGTGGACGAGATCACAGAGCTTGAGAAGGAGTCGAAGAATGATGGAAGGAGGATTTCAGTCAAAGTGTAGTAATACGGCTAACAATGCTATCGATGTTGAAGAAGAAGTCTTGTACATTGAATCAGGTAACATAAAGATTTAGTTTTTGGTTTTTGATCTACGATCGGAAGTAGGGTTTTGTTTTAGGGTTGTCTGAGGAGTTATGATGTTTTGTCTGTTTGTCGGTATAAACAAAGTTTTTTTTTTTTTTTTTTTTTTTTTGTGTGTGTGTAAATGTTAGTTGGTAGTGAGTGTGATTTGATCGTATGTTTGGTTTGCTTGAATAACAATTTGTCTCTGGATGTGATATGAGGTACAATTCTGTTTTGAATGAATGCCTATTTAAATGTGATTGGTCACTAAGTTATCGAGTTGTTTGATTAAACTTTGAACTTTATTTTGTTTGATCTTTGAAAAAATAGAGTTAATATCGCCTTAAATGTCATTTGTAAACAGTCAATTGGTTCAATTTTCTGAATTGTGTTCGATGATTAAAAGTGAAATGTGTATTGCTTTTAGGCGCATACTGCTGGGTAGGAAAATTACAATAAATAAGATGTAGATGCATTTATAAATATATTATTTATAAGGTGATATTCTTTGGTGAGTTTGGTAATACTGAATATGAATGGTAGTGAATTTGTTAATTTGTTTAGAATATGGGTGTATGATTATGTGGTTAATAATTGAATGTGTAATCAATACTGAATACGAATTACTATGCAATAGTGAATGTGTGTGGAGATGAATGGGAATTCTGTATTGAATCTGCATATATGTGGTTGTGAATTTGGTAGTGAATTTGGTAATCTGTTTAGAATGTGGATGTGTGATTATGTGGTTCATAATATAATGTGTAATCAATAATGAATATGAATGAGTATGCAATAGTGAATGTGTGCGACAATGAATGAGATTTCTGTAATTAATCTGAATCAAGGTTTGTGGGATAATTTTTATGCCAACAGTTTGTAATTGCTTAATTGAATGAGGAATCTACAATGAATGTGGATGTGAATGAGTAATCTGGAAGTGTATGTGTATTTTTAAAGGAAGTGAGTATTTAGTCTTTTGTGAGTACATTGTATGATGGATTAGTTTTTTGGCACATGAGTATGTATTCGTGTGTGAATATGGGTTAAAAATGGCTTTTAGTGATTAATCTTTTATAAATTTGTATTAATTTGTCAATATGTGAGATAATGTTTTTTATGTACATTAGTTATTGGATAAATAATGTAAATACAATGTGTAAAATGTAAGAATGATAATTTTTTAATTAAAATGTACAGGGTCATCAAGCATCCGTGTAGTTGAAGGAAATAAATATATGAGAAGTGCAAGGAAGAAAGGGGTACCTGGTAGGGGGAAAAAACTAGAATTACCCAAAAAGAGAAGCAATGGAAAATCATATAAGAATGACTTAGGTGATGATGATTTTGTTGAGAAGAAAAAGGAGGTGGGTTTTGGAAAGAATGAAAGGAAAATGAAAAGGAAAAGAGTTGACAAGAGTGTTAATGATAAAAAGGTTAAGGTGAAAAGGAAAAAAGTAATTGGAGCTTAAGGAAAATGTAAAGAAGGGAAGGTAGGAACTAAATTTCAAAGGTTGAGTACTCGTATGTCTCCAAATTCTTTGTATCTAGCCATGAAAAGTTTGTCAAAGAGCTAGAGAGAAATAGTACGTGATATGGGTTTTGGATGTTTTCTGGGAATGAAGATTGATACACTACCTAGAAAGATAGCATATTTTGTTGTGGATAGCTTCACAACGAGTTCTTGTTCCATAAGGGTTAGAAGTGGTGAAGTGGCCATAACAAACGAGACAGTGGAAGCTATGTTTGGACTTCCGAATAAGGGTTTGGATTTTAACACACTGGATGAATGTGATAAGAATGATCCTTTTCTTGAAGCTTGGAAAGGACAATATGGGAAGGGAAATTATTATATTGAGAACTATTTGAAGAATATAAGGAAAACAAATATTACGGATGAGTTGTTTAAGCTGAATTTCTTGACGTTATTCATTAACACATTTGCTGAAACTGAAACAATGGGGTCTTGTAGAATTAATTTTATTGAAAAGTTAATTCAATGCAAAGATGTGTCAAGGATTAACTGGTGTGAGTACATAATGGAATGTTTAGGAAAAAACAAGAATAAATGGAGGCAAAATGACAAAAACTGCTACTTCACAGGACCTGTAGCGCTTCTAATGGTATGATATTGAATATTAATTTAATCTTTTAACTTTTTTATCATTAAAAATTATTTCTAATGAAAAAAAATTATTGAATGTAATTGTGCAGATGGCATATGCAGATAGAGTGATATGTGAAGATGTCAATTTGTGTAGGCATAGGCCCTTCATCACATAAATTGATTCGGAGCACCTTAGAGTGTTAGAAGAATATAAAGTAAGTAGGGGTGTATTTGGTTGTGTTTTTCTTCAAATTCATATAACAACCATTTGGTAGTTCCAGGAAAAAATTTAAATCGTATACGTGCCTTGCATCCGGTCCTGCTAGTGTCAACCATTCTCTTAATTTTACTTGTTTTTGGGTCCAAAGTATCAACAAGAGATGTATTTGGAAAACCTTCCCTGTTACATAGCAGATATTTCATGTACACCATACCACGCTTTTTTTTTGTTTGTTGACTTTCTAACATCAAAACCTACTGTACATGCATATCTTCTGTACATGTCTTCAATTGCATCATCAGATGGGTATTTATGGTTTATTATTGGCTTGAGATCATTAGGGACATAAGGAATCCAATACGATTTACCAGCTATTACCAAGTGTTGATCAATGTCTGTAACATCTAATAACCATGACAAGTTAATAACATAATACAAATAACAAATCAACAAATCAAATAAACTTAAATAGATAGTATATGATACTGAATGTCAATTTTTGATAGTATTCTAACAATATACAAAATTTTGTAATGTAACCGACACATTTTTTTAACAAACTTAAAGAAAAAAAACAAACATACCAGGAACTTGAATGGATTGATCAATATTTTCATGAAATGCGAAATCCCGTTGATTGTGTTCAGTCATGATGTCGACTTTCCCAAATGCGGTATTATCATCATCAGTTGAACAAAATTCATCATCACTTGACAAAAAATCGTCATCGACTGATGCAGTTTGAGCGTAATTGATTTCGTCCTCTTCATTGATCGCGTTTATATCATCAAACTCGTTGCAGAATGACAAATCCATTAATGGATTCTTACAGACACCTTTTAGACCAACTAAACTTGAATGTACGATTCGGGTTGCTAATATTGAGGACTGGCACACACGATTGATGATTGAAGAATTCATAAATGTTTGATAGATATAATATAAAACGTTCCTTAATTATAGGTGTTTGATTGGTATATTCTTTAAAGCTGATTAAACAATCAAACCTTGCCTTTATTAATGTAAAATATTATAATTTTTATATTTAATTAATTATATAAATTGATTGGTTGAGATTTTTCCTCATATTCTCACTTTAAAAATGGTTCTCACTTAAAATTAATTAATTATATATATACATATATATATATATATATATATATATATATATATATATATATATATATATATATATATATAATGTTGGTAAGTTCAACGTCTAATCTAATGTTGCTATTTGTCTCCGTTAGCATCTTCTGTCACTGTCCTTCATCGATCGATCCAAAATCTCGGCTGTTCTTCGAAATTAACCTTTTTCATCCAATTTGCTAATAATTTCTTCAGATTTCACCTAATAATCAGATATTTTTAATATCTATTCATCTTTCGTTTATGATTATTAGGTCAATTCGGATGCATTGTTTATCAACTTATTTTTATTGTTATTGTAATCGTCTATTGTCAAATTCTGTTGATTTTACCGTATAATCTTCAAATTGTTATGTTTTTATTGTTAATTTGCTATTTTTATGTCGTATGTTGAATTTGCGTTTGATGTTACTGGTTTTCATTCGATCGTTTTTGTAATCATTCGTCTGTAATGCATATTCGACATTTAGATCATCAATTATATCTTGTGCATCTTCTGACATTTAAGTTATTTCCAAACTTTTAGTGATTTTGAGAATCTTATCTTATCTTGTGCATATATTTTAAAGTTTTGTGATTATCTTGTTTATTTGTTTCTTTTTTTTTGTATAATTATCAATTCTAAATTTCTAATATGTATATAAATTTCATGTTACCGACGATTCATTATGAGTTCTTTGAATTCTTGTTCAGATTTACATTCAACTATTAATGAACAATCACGCAAGTTTTTTTTTATTAATATAAATTTCACATTTTCTATATAATGTAATAAAATATAGGGTTTTTTTTTTTTTTTTTTTTTTTTTTTTTTTTTTTTTTTTTTTTTTTTTTGCAGTTCATGATCAGTTATCTTTAAATATGAATATTGATCATTCAAATAACAGTAATTCTTGTTCATATTTGCATTCAATTATTAATGAACAATCACGTAAGTTTGTTTTCTTAATATAAATTTCACATTTTATATATAATGTAATTAGATAGATGTTTTGTTTGGTTTTGCAGTTCATGATCAATCATCTTCAAGTATGAATATTGATCATTCAAATAACAGTAATTCTCATTATAGTTTTGATTACTAAAAGTTTTAAGCTTGTTCCTTATGATAAGTTGATACATAAGAAGCCTTTCAAAGGATTGATGTTTGATTCATTGGACATTGATCTTGACTTTTACAAGACTTATGGTGAAGAATGTGGTTTTGATGTGAATATGTCAAGTAAAAAAAGATACAAGGATGGCACAATTCGTATTAGATATTCAACATGTAGTAGATCTGGTTTCACGGAGTCATTCAAGAATGAAAATGTTAATGTGAAATTTTCAGATGTTAAGAGAAGGAGAACTTCTTCTAAGAAGAACGGATACCCTGCTGTTTCAAAGTTCAAAAATCTCCGATGTTCTTTAATGTTCTACTTATATGTGTTTGTTGAAGATTACAACCATGAACTTGTTGCTCAAGATCAGTTTCACTTATTAAGGATTAATAGGACAATGGATTTTCTTGATGAATCCTTTATACATAAGGTTAGTACTTGTAACATTGGTGCTTCAAAAGCTTATCACTTGGTGAGTAGTATGAAGGGTGGCTTTGATTCTAAGGGAGGGACTGCAGTTGACTTTAAAAATTTTCATAGAGATTTGAATTGTAAAATTGGTGTCAAAGATTCCCAAATGGTTGTGGATATATTGACAAACAGAAAATTGTGTTTCTCTAATTTTTCATTTGAGGTTCAAAAAGATGTTGATGATCATCTTACTTGACTTTTTTGGGCTGATGATACTTCGAAAGCCAACTATAAGGAATTTGGAGATGTACTATCTTTGGATGCTACTTATCAAACAAACAAGTAATTCCTAATCCTTATTTGTTCTTTTTATGGTATTTGTTCTTTTTAATAATACCTATAAAAAATTAAGGTATTCTGTGGTATTTGTTCTTTTTACTTGAGTTAACTACCACAAGCGTTGTGTTACTTTTGCTGCTGGTTTACTAGCTCGTGAGAGCAGATGCATATGTGTGGTTGCTTGAAGTGTTTCGTAAAGCATTTGTCAAGTCTCCTATGATGATTGTAACAAATCAGGATTCATCAATGAAGAAAGCTGTTAATTTTGTTTTTCCTGAATCGATGCATAGACTATGCATGTGGCACATCACTCAAAAACTTGAGGAAAATGTATATTTTTTGTTTCTTGATTCCTATATATGTTTATAACCATATAGATCATAAAGCATATAGTGAATTCACAATGTAAATTTTCATATGATGAAAGGAACAAATCTAAATCATAAATCACACTATGAATTCATAATGTGAACCAAATGTTATGTTAACATGAATTACATCAAATATTCAACATATGTAATGATTCTTATGTGTTTCTTTTTTTTAGATTCCTGTCGATATTTATAACCATTCGGACTTCTAGAAGACATTTTTTGATATTATAAGGAATCTTCAATGTTCTCCACAAGATTTTGAAAGTTCGTGGTCAACAATGTTAGATAAGTTTCATCTAAAAGAAAATGACTAATTAAGGTCTGTTTTTTAAATAAGGGATTTACGGATTCCAGATTTTATGAGAGATCTTGAACTTTCTGGTTTGATGCGAACTACTTCAAGATCAGAGAGTATGAATAATGCTTTCTCACATTTTTTGCATCATAAATCAAATTTGGTGAAGTTCATGATGTCGTTTGATAGTGCAATGGAGAAGCAAAGGCATCATCAATCTTTATTAGATTATCAGTCCACAACTACTACCCTCAAGCTAAGGACTCCTTTGGCTATTGAAAAGCATGCATCAGAAATTTATACACATAATATTTTCTTGGACATTCAGAAAGAGTTATATAAATCCGTGTTTTATTGTGTTCAAGAATCTGTAGTTATTGAAGATTAAAGTGAAGTTTATGTTTTGAGAGATAAGAAGAAAAAAAAAGTTGATTGATAAAAATATGAATGAGGATGAAGAATATGATGACTTTTATCGAAATAGTCTTCCTTCTAATTGTCCTAATACTCGTTACAAGGTATGTCTCTTTGTCCTAATACAGTTTATTAAATATAAAATGTATTTTCAAAATTCACACTATGAAGGCAGGATGTTTTGCTAATTAATAGTGTGAACTTTTATAGAGTTATTAATTGGTTTGTACTTTTCATTAGATTAGTATGGAATTTTTTTTTATTTTTTTTTTATTTTTTGTGAATTTGATTTGAAGTACATATTTATATTATAGTATTATGATTTCTAATGTCCTGTTGATTAATAATGTGAATTGACGTTAATTTGTATAATTTTTATCGAATGGTATGAGATAGAATTTCTTAATCACATATTAATTTGTTTATTAATGATAAATTTGTAGGTTGTATTTAGTAGAAGGGGTGATAGCATTAGCATCAGTTTTAGCTGCATGCTTTTTGTCCAGGAAGGATTGTTATGTCTTCATATGTTTTTCATATTAAATATGAAAGAGTATGATGAAATTTCATCAAATTTCATTTTGAGGAGATGGGGAAAAGATATCACAGCTGATGGATTGTTGAGAAAAGGTACTCATATCCTCATAAAGGCAGTAAAAATGAATGTTTGATTCAAGATGCATATGCTATTCTTCGTTTGTCCATTAACAAACTAACAAATAATGAGGAGGAGTTCGCTAAATATATAAAGCAACTTCAGGAGGTTGATAGTGGTATTCCTTTATGTACCTCATCAAGGGCATCTTCGAGTAGATCAGTTTACATTGAAAAAATTATTGGAGCTGCAGTACCTGATGTTATCGACATTCATAATCCAAAGGGGGTCAGAAAGAAGGGATGGGCTAGTGGTAAAAGAATCAAGAGCACTAGAGAGAAAGTGATTGAGAAATCTAAAAATGGTACTAGGTTGTGCAGTTTATGTCATAAACCAAATCACAATGCTAGGTGTTGCATTTTGAGGTTTAAGAAGTCTGAATTAGAATCTGAGGTTACAGAAGGCTGATTGTTTCTAATTTTTTCTTTTTAAGATGACTAAAATAAGATTTGATTTTTGTAATGATCATTCAATGGATAGAAATGTTGAAATATTGATGTTAATTTTGATATTCATTGTTTTAGAGTTTATTTCTAATAATAGAATATATATATATATATATATATATATATATATATATATATATATATATATATATATATATATATATATATATATATATATATTTCAAATTTACTGTTTTTGGTTAAAGATATTTTTTTATTGTTAGTTTTTTTGAATATTTTCTAATAAAAATTTCATGCTAATGATTTAATTTATGTATATTAATTATCATTGATAATCTCATATATAAAATTTTCACATTGTCTTAATGTAATTTAATTCACATTGTGAATCTCAACTATTAATTGTTTTAATGATCTACATGTACTATAATTCATATTGTGAACCTTATATGTAAAATATACATGTTATAATATATACTGTAATTCACATAGTTAATCTTACATATAAAATTTTCACAAGGTTAACATATAAACAATGTAAATTTTCTACATATATTGTATTGTTATTACATTAACATTTAATCGTTTAGACCAAAAGAAATGAAGTAAATGTATGAAATGACAATGTACTTTCAATTCTTTATTCAGAGTAGAAATATAATCACTTCCCCCACCCACACACCAATATCATATTTTTAATAAAACATGTAATTGTATAACATACATGTAGACATTCACATTAAAATATAAACATCTTTTAAGTATTTAGTAAAGTTCATTATATTTGATATAGAAACTAACATCAAATTGTAACATAACAAGCATGTATATGTTCTTAAAGAAATTAAAGTGCATCTAAACTTATACTAATAATGAATAGAAAACTAAGTTTTAAGTTTTACACTTCTTTTTTCAATCCTTGAAGTACTATATCCTTTCTCCCCTTTTTTCCCATCCCTTGTCGAGCAAATCTTTTATTTCTTCATTAGTCTTTTTTGCAAACTTAGCTGTTTGTGCAATGATTTTTGACCTGTGTGTGTTTGCGCCACTCAATAGTATCTTTGTCAAATATTTAATGCGTAAATCGTTTAACACACTTTGTTGTTGTTTTGATCCTTTTGACAATCCACATGTCCAATTTACTGTTTTATCTCCCATATATGTATCCATATGACACATGCAAAAAACTACACAGTCAACATGATTATCCCTCGTGCGCCAATCATGTTCACCCTTTCTGGTTCAACACCCTCCAAAGTTAAAGCTGATTTGTGATTGACCCTCATCAAGTACCTACTAAAAAGTATTTTCTGCAAAAAAAGAAATTGTCATTTTCTATAGTTATTATTTTATTTAGATTTCAGTCTATTAATACTTATATTTATAATGTAAATTTAACATTCTTACCAATTCATTAGGTGCATCACGATAAGCTCTAGAAAACTTTGCAACTGAATTCCTATTGTCAATGACATCAACCGCTGGTTCCTCTAAGTTTATGCAGATGATGTAAAAGTGATTTTTTTGATGAACTAGTAAAAAAAACTGTTTAATAATTTAAATTGTTAAATTTTGTTAAAACTATGTAATATATTCAACAAAAAGAACAATTTATTACCAAGTGAATTTTTTCAAATGTCAGAAGTTCTTTGTCATTTTTTCATTGCATCTTTGATATTTGACTCAAATTTATCAAATCTTTGATTGAAGGGGATATTTTTGTCAAATATGAAATGTCTCTGCAAAAAAATTTAAATATACATCAATCTTTAAAGAGTAAATTGTTAAATTCACAATAAGTTAAATTTAAAATTTAAAATTATTCACACTGTAAATTATAATGAGATTCGCCGTGTGAATTTTATTACTTATTCAGAACTATTGAAAATTGTATTTATTATATTATCAACACTATCATGATACATATTTTAATTAACTTACCACAATTGATGTATCAAAGAAATACCGATTCACTGTAGAATTTGATTTAAGCTTTTCTTCATAATTCAAAATATCTGTCCAAGCATCAATGACATGTGCATGTACTCATAATCCTGGCTGCATTGTTTCAATCATTCCTCTTCCAAGCACATACCATCTCTTAGTCTGAAATACCTTCTCACTTAATTTGTAATCAAATAAAACAAAAAAGTAGTTAATAGAAAATTAATTTGTATTTGTATTTTATATACTATTGTATTTAAATAAAAGATAACATGAATTATTACATGCTATTACCAATTATGGAAAAAATTCTATCTGATACTTTTACTTCATCTGGATCTACAAATTTTGATGCACATACCTGTTTTTTATTAATCTTTTTCCTACTTTTCTGTTTTTGTCTTCATCATCTTCAATTCCCAAGATATTATTGTCACATTCTGTTTCTTCTGAATCATAACGTTATCCTTCATCAAGTTTTTCATCTTTTATTTCTTTCTTCATGTGTTCATCTTCACTACTTTCATCTCCTTCCTGAAACTCTTGTGTTAGACCAAGACCAAGTCCAAGTGAAAAACTAGGCATTGATGATTTTCTAGTATTTTTTTTATCATCTATTTTTTGTTCTCTAAAACTTTTTACATTTTCAAAATCATCATAATTATCACAATTTAAAATACATTGAATAGAATCAGCAATCTTATGCACTATTGGATCATTGTATAAATTTCCTGGTGTTACCATGATTGTTTGATTCTTTATTTCATGTTCATTCAAATTCTCTTCGCTTTTTTTTTTTCATCTTCATCCCTGGAACCTTTTGCATCATCTTCATTTTGAGTTTTATAAATGAATTCTTTTTCAAAGACTTTCTTCATATCTTTCAACTCATCGCTTTCTGTGAATTTTGTTGTTGAAAACTCAATTAACTTTCCAAACTTCATTTTATCATTCACTAGTTTTTTGTAATCATTTTTCACTTTGAATACCAATTCCTGGGAAATAAGATAAAAAATGTCAAAGAAAATGATTTTTTAAACTTTTTTCTATAATAAATTACAATTTTAGAATATGAATGCATTGATGAGGTATCACATTTTTAATGCATTTTAATAAATTATATATTCACTTTGTAAATTTATTATAGAGAAAGTAATAAAATACACTTTTATATTCACAATGTGAATCACTTTATGAATTTCATTTTAACTACATTTTAAAACATATTTCTGTAATTTAACTTCAATTTTTTTAATTATATAGATTATTAACTTATGTCGAGTTTCATATCTTCATTTTCATCGGTGTCGGATTTTGTGACAACCGTCAAAATCAAGTTAAAGTCAAAGTCAACAAGTCAAATTGGTCAATTTGTATAATACTTGTATGATTAAAAGTTATTCTATGAAAACGTACATTTATATGTCAAGAATTCAAGTTGTCTCGGTAAGTCTATGTGTTTATCAATGTGAAACCGTAACAAGGGAGTTAAACGCATCAAAACACGACTAAGGACCCTTTCGGGGACTTAAAATAATCATAAACGAAGTATAACGGGGTCCACGGACCTTGCTTTGGAAGATTATTCGATAAAAATGGCTAAAAATGAACCTCTCTCTCTCTCTCAAATCTCTCCCAAATCTCTCTCAACTTTTTATAGTCATCCGGGTCATCCCGACCCTTAACGTGGCCAAAAATCACGCAGAATGGGGAGTTATATTGAAAAATAGCCATTTAGAGCCGAAACTCCTCTTAGGAGCCGAAACCTTGGTAGAAGCCTTTCGGACCGAATCAACAGCGAGGACCGAAACACCAGCAGCAACGAGGACCGAAACAGTATGCGAGGACCGAGCCTCGCCCCTCGCAATCTCTCCAAGACCCTCACACCCTGCCACTTTCGTTTCCCTCTCGATTCTTCTTCCCTTATCTCGGTTCCTTCTCCCCTCCTTTCTGTTTCTTATCCCACATTCGGTTCTTAGCTATTAGGAGCCGAACCTCGCAGGTTTGGTCCCTAACTTCCGGTTTTCAACTACTTTCGCCTCCTTAGCCCGTTTTTGACGGGATTTTTTCACCAAATTCATATTTTTATCACTTTTAACCCCCATAACTATTATTTTATTTATTTCCCAACGATTTATTAATTTAAAATAATTATTTTATATTAAAAGGATAATTACCCCACAAGTAGGTCAAGTGTGCCCACTTGCCTTCCATATGTTACCCTCCCACTTGCCACCTTATCCACATCACGCAAACCAATTCACACATCATTTCAAACTCCCAACTTGCTCCAACAACTCCCCTATATAAAGAAATCCCTGGAGAACTTCTTGATTTACTTGATCATTCCCACACTCTTACACATTTCTTACCATCCAAAGGAGCTTATTTTCTCTCAACTTCCAGCCACTTTTTAGAAGTGTTCTTGAGCTATTAATTCACTTTTTGGTAAGTATTTCCTCTTAAATCAAGTGTTATTCCATGTTTTCATAACATCCTTGATTCATCTACACATATTCTAACGCCAAAGAATCGTTCTTAGGATCATCCAAGCTTTTACGTGTTCATCAAGTGATCTTGACTTGATACTCCTCGTCTTGACCTTCCACTCTTCCAATAATCACTACAGGTGAGTTCATACCCCTACATTTTCTAGTTTTCTTTAGTTTTCAGGAGGGAATACAAGTTCAAACACCAAAATGTATTTGAAACTTAACTTGACAGCTTACAACAGAAAAGTTGTGACCTGTTCACGAACTGTTTTACCCAACTTAAACTTAATATTTTTCAAAACTATTCAATATACAAATAGTTCAGATTTATACCTTTAAAATGACTACTTGAAAATCTTCATACGGTTTTTCTACAATTTTTGGTGATTTTTACAAAACTGCCTATCACTGCAGCAACGAAATCGGACCAAGTTGTGAAAATGAACATTTTCACCATGGTTTGAGACCAGAAAAAATTATAAGAAATTTTTTGAACATAGTACACTCTTTTTCCAAACTCTCTAAGTTTACAGATTTAGTGTTCGACTTACGATGATTTTTCTATAAATAATCTAAAACAGTGACAGTTAAGAGTTAAATTATTAAAACAAGTTTATGAGTTATTCACACCTTGTAACATGCTGAGCAAGGTGTGTAAGATTTTATACCTAGTATTTTAAATGTTATTTTATTACAAGGTCATGTATAATAAGGTTTCATTCATCTAAAACATTCTTATAAAACTATAATAGGTATAGTTTGGGCACCGCAAACGGTAATACTATTGATTTACAAAACAAACATTTTATTACAAACTACGTGAACATGTTAACGATTAAATTTGTGAGTCATTCATCTTCGGAGTACTCTTTAGTACTACAGAAAAGTCCTGTAGTTATAGCAAGAATCTCTTGTAGGGAGAACGTGATAATTGTGTATAGATCTATATTGGGTTTGACAACCCGCACCTAAGCTGCTTGCAATAGCTAGACCGGCAGGTCTGGGGTGACAAGTGTCATAACATTCCGATGCGTGAAGAACGTCGAGTACGATGTCCCCGAGTCATAGTATGGTTATAACAACTCACATGGAAAAATTAACAAGCACACCGTTCACGAGAATTTAATGATTTCACGAAAAGGAGTTTTATTTAAATATAAAACCACATATAAGTATGATGATTTACTTACATATACTAAGTCTTGGTTCAGTTATGACTACACTAAATCTTTTAGAAAATATTGGATTTTCTGGAAACAAACTTATAACAAACTTCAAGGAACAATATGCATTTTTCATTCATAAATTGCTTATGAACTTACCAGCTTTAATGCTGATACTCTTTCAAAAACAACTTGTATTCTCAGGTAATCAGTAATATTTTTGACAAGACGCTAAGGTGTAGATTTCTTTTGAAGGCAAGACGCTAAGGCGTAGATTTCTTTTGAACTATTTTTGACATCATATGTAATTTATTTGGAAACATGTATTTTTGCAATGATGTAACCTTTTTAAATTATACTTATGATGATTGTGTTTACTTTCTTCACTATGGTTATGATACTGAACATGACGTCCTCTGCCCTCGAATGTTTCCGTCGTTCCGGTTTGGGGGTGTGATAGTGTAACATCCCCAAAATCACGGCCAGAAAAGACCGGTTTTGTTTATGCTTTGTTTAAAAATCAGAGTAACATTTTAAATAAAAGTGTTACAGAATTTATCCCAAAACAAAATATGATAAAGATTTATCAAAAGCATTTCCAAAGAAATGTATTTCATTAAAATACTTGGGATGTCATGTTCGATACAAATCAAAAGCATAAACAGTACAATATAAGCCTTACTACATTATTTCGTATCTACAAGCTTATACCCGTAATCCCTCATCTAAAACATCACATTTATGCTCATGCGCCACTACATATAATACAAGAAACTGAGTGGGTCAGGCTGGGGAGCCTGGTGAGCACATAAGGTTTCCAACCCACAATAAATAAGTTTATTAATTTCATCAATTAACAATAACCCGATTACCCATTCCCGTTATCCTCACCTTACGTCCCTAAGCACCTATCATAAGGGACCTAGCCTAAGGATCATCATCGGGATGGACACTACTGCTAAGGGGATTCCTTAGCAATAAATGTCCTAAAGGAAACCATGTGGGGGATGGAGTACACCGGTGAACACATCGTTCACAAACACCTACAGGTTGCGAGCCTGCCGGCGTTCCACTGGACTGTCTAGAAGAGTCCGTGATCGTTATCTATACTACGCTAGATGACTGGATCAATGACATCAACATCGAGGCCTCTCATCATTTTATCACACATCACCTATTACATCTACCCATGTTTTACCCCAACATTTTCGTAGATATAAAATACATATACAATTTAAATCATTGAAAACATGTATAAAAACGTTCATCCAACATAGATAGAAAGTATTCATATAATATGCACACATAGCACGTAATTTATATAAAATACTTCATATCTATGTGTAAGCTGAAAGTAACTATGCACTCACCTGAAAGGTGGTGACTCAGTACTCGGACAGCGTTTCGATACTCTCAAAACAATTTTCCTTCGATAAAACCTAGTATCAATTCCACTAGGGTTTAGTCTTACGTCAACCGTGACTAATTAATAGTCTAGCTATTATTATTATTATATAAGCCTTAAATAACACTCAATATAGCTCATAATAATAGCCCAAATAATTATTTTAAGGATCTAATAACATTACTATAATTATTTGAAAGCTATATTAAAAATTGTGTAAGCGTAGCTCACTTACAGCGGATTTTAAAGAAAACTGGGCTTTATTTGGAGCAGCGTTTCGAAACCGAAAGACTCTTTTTCTCGGGACCACAGGAGCCTCGGGGCTTCCTTAGGGTGCTAGGGGATCACCTAGGCTTAGGGGAGGGTTAAAACCCTTAGAGAGAGAAAGAAATCTAGAGAGAGAATGATTTTTGTGTGAAAAAATGAAGCTGCCTCGGCCCCCTTTTATAGCCTGTGATGCCTCGGTACGATGGGCGTACCTCGGACCTACGTTCAGCGTAGTTCTTCGTTCATACAACACGCATCGCGAAAGGGCTGGGTCATCGTGGCGTAATATGAACCGAGCGAGAAACAAGACCGCTGCGTGTTCCGAGCCTCGTACTCGAGGCGTACTCGTACACTGGGCCTTGGATCTGAATGCTGGGTGTATGTGAGGACAGGTGTCAATATCCGAAGCGAGAACCGTGGGGAGCAAGGTACGGCTGGGATCGTGCCACGTCATCAATCTCGCACCAAGTTTTGCATTTTCGAGTCCCAAATTCAAAAATTCGTATGTTCCACATTCGAGCTCCGTTTTTGACGTTCTCCATATCCACGCGAAGGTGGGAACGTACTCTACATCTTTCGTTTAGACTCTGTCGGCTAATTTTGAATTTATTTTAAAATTTATATTATTAACAGGCCAGGACAGGATTGGTTCGTTAAATTGTCATAACTTCTTCATCCGATGTCCGTTTTCGCCCATCTTTTTCTCGATACGCTACTCTAACGAGATCTTCGATTCTCGTTTATGTTGTGTCGGTTAAAAATCACTCGATCTAATATTCGAATTCTAGGGTGTACACTGCTAAGCCGAAACTTCGAAAAATCATAACTTCTTCGTACGAAGTCAGATTTGGGCGTTCTATTTATGGATACTCTTGGTTTAACACATTCTATGACTTTCATTTAGATCGCTAAGGCTAAATCTCGCTCTATCGTAAATTCATTATTTACGCTTCCCGGTATTGTGCCGATTCCGTTGCGAAACTTCAACGGGTCATAACTTCTTCGTTATAAATCGGATTTCGGCATTCTTTATATCCACAGAATCCGTGTTTCAACTACTACAACTTTATATAAAGATATCGGGATTATCTCACACTTTAATTTTGACTCTTATTTTTATTCTTTAATAATTATACATTTATAATTAAATAATAAGCATATAAATACACATAATTCACATAATACTCAAATATTTCATCTTTATTACTTCAAAAGAATTACAAGAGTTAACCTAGACTATTACATTCTCTAAAAATGCTTAGCCCTGAAACCCGAGCGTTACAATTCTCTCCCCCTTAGGATGATTCTGTCTCGGAATTATGCATCAGCAAACAAATGTGGATAGAAACTCATCATGTCATCCTCTGTTTCCCAAGTGAGATTCGACCCATTCGAATGTTTCCATCAGACTAGCACTAAGTCGATCATCTTGTGTCGTAACTTCTTAGTCTTACGGTAAACAATTGCCTCAGGCTCTTCGATCAACCTTTTATTCTTATCCATCCTTAACGCTGAGATTGGAATTATGTCGGGAACTTCTCCCGTGAATTTCCTCAAATACACACATGGAAGGTGTTATGTATACCATCGAGTTCTTCAGGCAATTCCAGCATGTAAGCGTGGTTGCCAATCTTCTGAAGAACTTTAAATGGTCTAATAAACCTTGGACTCAACTTTCCTCGTTTCCCAAATCGTATAAGTCCCTTCCACGGTGAGACTTTAGGCAAAACCGAATCCCCAACTTCGAAGGTCATCGGTCGTCTTTTCTTATCAGCATAGCTATTCTGATGATCCTGAGCTGCTAACATCCTTTCCCTAATCACCATTAGTTTCTCAGCAGTTTCATGGACTATCTCGGGGCCCATAAACTGCTTCTCTCCAGCTTCAAGCCAACAAGACGGCGTACGACACTTCTGTCCATACAAGGCTTGATAAGGTGCCATCTTGATGCTCGAGTGGAAACTGTTGTTGTAGGAAAATTGTACCAGAGGTAAGTGCTCATCCCAATTCCCTTGTAACTCAAGGGTACATGCTCTCAGCATATCTTCCAGTGTTCGAATCATTCCTTCGCTCTGACCATCAATTTGCGAATGATAAGCAGTACTCAAACACAACTTTGTACCCAACTCCTCTTGCAGACTCCTCCAAAACCTTGACGTGAAACGATTATCACGATCTGATACAATCGTAAGAGGAACACCGTGAAGTCTTACAATTTCCTTCACGTAATCATTTGCGAGCTTATCCATAGACCACTTCTCGTTGGCTGGTATGAAGTGTGCACTCTTGGTGAAACGATCCATGACTATCCAAATCATGTCGTGTCCGTTCTTCGTCCTGGGTAGTTTAGTCACAAAAATCCATGGTGATGTCTTCCCATTTACCCATGGGTACAGGTAAAGGTTCTAAACTCCCACACAGTTTCTGATGTTGTGCCTTAACTCTCGCACATGTTACACACTCGGCCACATACTTCGCAACATCGAGCTTCATCGTCGGCCACCAATAGTAGGGTTTTAAATCCTTATACATTTTAGTGCTACCGGGATGAATTGAGTACATGGTCTTGTGTGTTTCTTCCATCTAAAGATCTCTTATTCCTCTCGTCTTAGGTACCCAAATCCGATCTTGGAATACCTTCAGTCCTCGACTGTTTGTACTGAACACTAATGTTTTGCCCAAACATTCTTCCTTTTAATCATTCTTCTTTAAAGCTTCTTCTTTGGCTTTCCTGATACTTTCCGCAATCGTCGAGACGACTTCAATTCTCAATGCTCTTGGCATTTTCCTTTCAAGGTTGACTTTCCGACAGAGAGCATCAGCAACAACATTTGCTTTACCGGGGTGGTAAAGTATCTCACAGTCATAGTCCTTAAGTAGTTCTAACCAGCATCGTTGCCTCACGTTCAATTCTTTTTGAGTAAAAAGATACTGGAGACTCTTATGATCAGTGAACAACTTGCACTTCGTGCCGTAGAGGTAATGCCTTGATATTTATAGAGCGAAAACTACCGCAACCAACTCCAAATCGTGAGTGGGATAGTTTTTTTCGTGCTCTTTCAATTGTCGAGATGCATATGCTATCAAATTTTTTCTTTGGGTTAGAACACAACCCAACCCGACTCCAGAAGAGTCACTATAAACCGCAAAATCTTCAACTCCATCGTGTAGAGAAAGTATCAGTGCTTCACATAGCTTCTTCTTCAGCTTCTCGAACGCTTGTTCATGCTTCTCATTCCACATATACGTAGCTCCTTTATGGGTAAAAGCTATCAATGGAGATGATATCGAAGAAAATCCTTGGATAAATCGTCGGTAATATCCGACTAATCCTAGATAGCTTCGAATCTCCGTGGGACTCTTTGGATGTTCCCACTTCATTACAACTTCGATTTTTGCGGGGTCAACCATTATTGCCTCCTGGTTAACTACATGACCCAAGAATTGGACTTCTCGGATCCAAAAATCACACTTGGAGAACTTAGCGTAAAGCTTGTCCTTCCTTAACACTTCCCGTAGATGCTTGCCATGCTCCTCTTGGCTCTTCGAGTATATCAGAATGTCGTCGATGAACACTATCAGGAATTTATCGAGGAATGGTTTACAAACCCTATTCATCAAATCCATGAATGCTGCAGGAGCATTGGTTAGTCCAAATGACATAACCAAGAACTTGTAGTGTCCATATCTCATTTTGAATGCAGTCTTCTCAATTTCATGATCTCTCACTTTCAGCTGATGATATCCCGACCTAAGATCGATCTTTGAGAAGTAGCTCGAACCTTGCAGCTGATCGAATAGGTCGTAAATCCTTGGTAATGGATACATGTTCTTCACTGTTGCCTTGTTCATCTCTCAGTAGTCTATACAAATTCTCATACTTCCGTCCTTTTTCTTCACGAATAACACCAGATCTCCCCAGGGTGATGAACTAGGTCGAATGAAACCGTTGTCCAACAGCTCCTGAAGTTGCGTCATAAGCTCCTTCATCTCCATCGGTGCTAATCGGTAAGGTACCTTTGCTATTGGTGTTGTACCTGGTAACAAGTCTATCCGAAACTCCACTTGCCAATCATGTGGTAACCCGGGAAGATCTTCGGAAAAGACTTCCAGATAATCACACACAACCAGTATGTTGTGCACCTCTTTCGTTTCCTTCTTAGCATCGATTACGAATGCCAAGTATGATGCACATCCTTTGGACAAACATTTCCTGGCTTTCATCAGAAAGATGATTCCAGAATTCACTTTGCGTTTGTCCCCGTACACCATAAATGATTCCTTTCCGGGTGGGTTTACCCTTACTATCTTCTTTCGACATAATATCTCGACATCATTGGCGCTTAGCCAATCTATACCCAAAACGATGTCGAAACTGTTTAACTCTATGGGTAATAGCTCTTCATGGAACTCATTTCCGTTTAGGTCGATGACAATGTTCCTAATATGATTACTGACAGGTACGAATTTGCTACTGGTAACTTCTACAACCAAGGCATTATCAAGTTTTTCTACAGGTAATGCTAGTTTCCCACCAAATTTACATGACACAAAGGAGTAGTTGGCTCCGGAATCAAATAGTATATTGGCAGGCAAACCATTTACAAGAAAGATACCTGAAGCGACGTCTGCCACCTCCTTTGTAGCCTCGAGAGTCATTTGGAAGGCTCTCACCTTCGGCTTTGGCAGTATGTTGGGTCTTCCTGCCTCCTTCTTCTTCGGGAAATCCTTTAAAATATGATCCTCCTCGTTGCACTCATAACAGACCTTTTTAGTGAACGTGCATTCATTGGTATAGTGCCCAAGCTTTCCACATTTGAAACAAGTGACCCCTCCGTCACATTTCCCAGAGTGCTTCTTCTTGCACTTGTCACACCACTTCGCTTCTGATCCTCCTCCTCTCGAATTAGGTTTCGAGAATTTACTCTTCTTTCTGGACCTTGAGGATCCGTCAAACTTCCTTTTCTTTCCCACCTCTGCTCTCTCCAAACCCTTCTCTCGTATCTGGGTGTCCACATTCTTAGCAGCCCAGATAGCGGATTTCAGAGTGGTCGTTTGCTTGACCATTAGACTGAAGTCCGCTGGTAATCCGAGGGAAAATTTGGTAACCTTGGAGAGTTCGGTTGGGACGAGGTGAGGAACAAGCTTCATTTTCTCAGTAAAGCTTGCAGCGTATTCAGTAACGCTTATTCTTCCCTTCTTCAAATTCTGGAATTCATTGTTGATCTCCAGAAGATCCTGCTCAGAGCAGTATTGTATCTTCAATTGTACCAGAAAGTCCTCCCACGACATCTTGCTTGCTTCACCTTTGGGCATTGAATCAGCTAGTAGCTTCCACCAACTTAGTACTCCAGATTTCAACAGAGGAATCGCGAGAGCAGTCTTCTGCCTGTTGCTACACTCATAACTCTCAAACATCATCTCCATCTCAGAGATCCAGTTCATGACTTCCACCGGCGTCCGGCTTCCCGATAGACTCGGTGGTTTGGATGCCATGAAATCCTTGTATTTGCATCCACGTCCGCCATTTCCTCCATCATGCTGGTTTTGCCTAACTATCAGTGGGTTGGCTTGACCAACAGTCCCACTGTAGTTTCCCTCCTCAATCTGCCCTTCATTCAACTCGGGCTGTTCGATCTGTATGGTCGCTTCCTCTCGATTTTGCTAGAGCAAACGCCTGGTTTCCTCCATTTGACGAACCAACATTGCCTGGATCATCGCTTGTATTCCGGCCATCGTTATTGGCTCGGCAGCGGCTTCTACAATTGATATTTGCTCAATCACTGGGGGTTGGTTTCTGTTCCCATTTGCATTCACATTTCCGCTACGGGTCCTTGCCATCTTGATCTTTATTTAGGTCTTTATTTAGGACTGATGTTTAAATCATCCTTATCACTCCGAAATGTTTACATGCTAATTTTAGTATCGTAATCGTACGTTTAGAATCCTAAACACATAAGGTTTCCAGATCCGGTCGGCAACAGACCACAGATCCAAACAATTAACAACATATCAGGCACAAGCATTTAGCACATAAAAGCATTTTAGGCATAATTCCTAAAATAAGTTAGTGCTCACACCTCACAATCATTGCTTAGCATTCTAAGTTTAAATCTAGAAATGCTACAAATTCCTAGTTCGCTTAAACAAATGCTTTGATATCAACTGTGACATCCCCAAAATCATGGCCAGAAAAGACCGGTTTTGTTTATGCTTTGTTTAAAAATCAGAGTAACATTTTAAATAAAAGTGTTGCGGAATTTGTCTCAAAACAAAATATGATAAAGATTTATCAAAAGCATTTCCAAAGAAATGTATTTCATTAAAAGACTTGGGATGTCATGTTCGATACAGATCAAAAGCATAAACAGTACAATATAATCCTTACTACATTATTTTGTATCTACAGGCCTATATCTGTAATCCCTCATCCAAAACATCACATCTATGCTCATGTGCCACTACCTGTAATACAAGAAACTGAGTGGGTCAGGCTAGGGATCCTGGTGACCACATAGGGTTTTCAACCCACAATAAATAAGTTTATTAATTTCATCAATCAATAATAACCCGATTACCCGTTCCCGTTATCCTCACTTTACGTCCCTAAACACCTATCATAAAGGACCTAGCCTAAGGATCATCATGTGGATGCACAATACTATTAAGGGGATTCCTCAACAATAAATGTCCTAAAGGCATCCATGTGGGGGATGGAGTACACCGGTGAACACATCGTTCACAAACACCTACAGGTTGCGAGGCTGCCAGCATTCCACCGGACTGTCTAGAAGAGTTCGTGGTCGTCATCTATAGTCCGCTAGATGACTGGATCAATAACATCAACATCAAGGCCTCTCATCATTTTATCACACATCACCTATTACATCTACCCATGTTTTACCCCAACATTTTCGTAGATATAAAATACATATACAATTTAAATCATTGAAAACATGTATAAAAACGTACATCCAGCATAGATAGCAAGTATTCAGATAATATGCACACATAGCACGTAATTTATATATAATACTTCATATCTATGTGTAAGCTGAAAGTAACTATGCACTCACCTGAAAGGTGGTGACTCAGTACTCGGACAGCGCTTCGATACTCTCAAAACAATATTCCTTCCCCTTATGTATTATATGGAGCATAAGGGATGTTTTATCGAATATAACGACATGGATTTCAATTACAGTAAAGGAAACAATCAAACCAATCAATATTATTATGGGAATAATTTGGGATCTTCAGTTCTTGTTTTACGGATACAAATTTCATGCAAAGTTAATAGATAAACTATGTCTGATTTAGTTTATCTCTGTTTAATTTAGATACCAGATATTTTCATTGTATTAAACTGTTTTTACTGTATTATGTTTCAAAATGACTATGATGTTTGATAACGACTGAGTACACCGTGAATAATTTAATACTAGTTTGTGAGATTTATCTTCATTAAACCCTTCGGGTTATCAGTAAATCCTCCCCGGAAGTATAACCAGAGTCTCCTGGAGGGAGAGCGTGGAATTTGTGAATAGATCTATTCGGGACTGACAATCCCACACCTTAACTGCTAGCTACAGTTAGGCGGGCACGCCTGGGGTGACAAATTCTGGATATCATCGGACGCCTGAAGAACTTCAAGGAGGTCTCGTCGTTATATTAGCATGGCTATCCTACTCACAATACGTATTAATATAAAATATAAGTTTATTAACGGATTTTATATCTTCCTTTAATCTATAGTTTTATGTATTAAAACTACCTACTGTTGTCCTGGATGTTAATCCCATGGGTTTTCAATCTATAGTTTTATGTATTAAAACTACCTACTGTTGTCCTGGATGGTATTCCCAGGGGTTTTTCAAGATATAGTTTTACGTATTAATCTATCTACTTTTGTACTGAACGGAAATTCGGAACTTTAACTAAACTGTCTTTATAAGAAAATATGAGATTTTCTTGGATAACAACTTTTCAGACAACCAAAGGAAACATAATATTTATACATAAACAAACAGTTTATGAACTCACCAGCTTTATGCTGATTTTCAAACTGCTTGTATTCTCAGGTCCACATTAGACATGTACCCGTGATCTTTTGGAGAAGACAGAGCGTTTTAGAAGACACATCTTACTTTTGTTCAAACTTATGTATATATAAACATGTATCACTTTACTTTCAAAATCATGTAATTATTCATATGTAATGTAATGTTTTGTGTTTACTATGCTTACTATGTACATTGGTTATGATACTACACATGACGTCCTCCGCCCCAGAATGTTTCCGCCATCGGTTTCGGGGTGTGACAAGTTCCCCCTGGATTGCAGATGGAGGTTCCTCTTGAGCGTGAGAAAATTCTCCCTGAAGTGTTGGAATTGTGAGAACTTTTGGGTTACTTCTACTGTCGATATTCTCCATGTTTTCCTCATCCAAGTCCAAAGAGACATTTGATGGTTGAAATCATCTGCGGGGAGGGGTTGGAGCTGCTTCTTCTAATACTAGAAGCTCGATGGTTGTAACATGATCCAGAGTTGAGTTTTCCCCCTCAACCGGCAAGGTGGAAGTTTTAAGTGATACCTCATCAGATGGCGTAGGACCAGATACTTCAGCATGCTGCATTTGAGCTTTAAGAGACACGAGAACTTCAAATAGCTTAGCAGTTTCGATGGGATCAAAGAGATCGTCATAGTTAACATCAAATATTTTGAATGGACCAGAAGAGTCAAGAACATCACATTCCAAGATTGATTTGGTTTTGGTGGAAGGACCAATGTTGCGGACATAATAATCATCAAACTTCACATCAAAACTTTCGATTATTAGTCTCGTACGTCTTATGAGAACCCTATAGGCTACTTTGTTGAGTAGCCAAGAAAAATGCCTTCATCAGATTTAGGTGCAAACTTGTTGAGATGATCCTTGTTGTTAATCAAAAGTAATCTGCACCCAAATATATGGAAAAATTGAACATTAGGCTTTCTATTAGGCCCTCATATGGTGTTTTGCTGAGGTGTTTGCATACGATGCTTCGGTTTTGCACAAAGCAGGTTGTGGCCACCACTTCGGTCCAAAAATAGAGAGGAAGGTAGGAAATATTGAGCATAGATCTGATTGCTTCTACCAGAGTGTCGTTCCTACGTTCTACTACTCCATTCTGCTGGGGGTTTATGGAATTGAGATATTATGACTTATGCCCTTGGAAACCAAGAAACTATTCAGATGATGATTAGTGAATTCGGTTCCGTTGTCACTATGGATGCGACGCACTAGTAGTTTGATTTGAAATTCTATTTCCTTGATAAAATTGATGAGAACTTATGGTGTTTCTGACATGAGTCTAAGAAAGAAAACCCATGTGAAATAAGTGAAGTCATCTACTATAATCAGTATGAATTTCTTATGGTGAAGACTTGCTGCGGTGGATGGACCGCAAAGATCAATATGAAAGAGTTCTAGTGTTTCTGAGATTGAGGAATCGATCACCATAGGATGACTTGCTTTGGACTGTTTTCCACATTCATAAGTCGGGCAGACAGTGTTATTGTGATACTTAAGAATAGGGAGACTTCGGACAAGTTCCCCTGTGACCAGGTTATTGATATACCAGAAGTGGAGATGAGCAAGCTTGCGATGCCAGAGCCAAGTAACTTCGGATATGGCTTTTGATAGGAAGCAGAGCTGTGGTTTGCTGATGATCAGAAAAACATCCAAAGGGTACATAGTACCTTCGGATCTGGATTTGATCAGGCAAGTGCTTTTATCGCTTGTCATAATGTAGCAGAATTGCTTATCAAATTCAACCCGATGGCCTACCTTACATAGTTGGCCAACATTAATTAGATTGTGTTTGAGACCTCTACATAGGCTAACTTTTGAATAGAAAAATTTCCAGCAGTAAGAACACCGTAACCTAGGATGATTCCATTCGCGTTGTTGTCGAATGTGACGTTACCCCTGTTACAAATTGGCCTGAAATCCCAAAGGTATTCTAACATTCCGGTCATATGCAAGGAGCAGGCATTATGGATCAACCATTCTTCTTCTTGGTCCTCCTTGCACAAAGCCTGAGAATTATACGGTAAGTTTAGGCACCCAAACGAGTTTTGAGACTGGGGCAACATAATAATTCTTAATTGATGCAGGATACAAGGTTGCAGAGACCGGTTTTGTGTCAACTTTTAGACCTAGTCCTGGGTGTTTGAGATTTTTTGGAGTTATGTGAGTTTACGAAAGGATACGAGATTTTTTAAAAGAGCATGATTTGACATGAGAAGAAAAATTTTGACATTGACATTTGCAAGCTGGACTTTTGTCATTTGTTTTGACCTTTTGTTTAGTCAGTGGTCTTTGTGAAGTAATCTACTTGTGTCCAGTCCGAGGATTGTGAGGTCTGACAGTATGATTTGAAAAAGTGGATTTTGCAGGTGGAAGAGCACATGTAGACCTTTTCTGAAGTGATTTCTTAAAACTTTTATGTAACTTTAAGAGTGCTAGAGTTGGCAAAATACCATTCCATTTTGGATAATCTAAGGAATAGATTTGAAAACCATTACTTCGAAAAGACTTTACTTTCTTTTATTTTGTGTCATATGGATTTGAAATGAATTTAGAAATTGTACATTCCTTTTTCTTCATTTTCTTGACTGCAAAGTTTCTAGACAGATAATTTGAGAAAACAAGTTTTTCTGGTCTTCTAGACTTAGGAATTTTGACAAATTGTTTTTGTTTTCAAAGATTTTGCCGCTTCTTCCCATGGGATCAAATTTCTTCCTTGAGAGCCTTTTTGGCCTTGGTTTTAGGAGAACCGCAGTCAGTGACATTAAGTTGCAGTTTCCTTGAGACAGTTGGTAATTTTGAGAAATGAGGACTTGATTCATCCGAACAAGATAGTTCAGGATTCAGGTAACGTTGATCAACTTCAAAATTTTTGATTGTTAATTCATGATGAGTTGGCTGAATGGTCACAATACTCTTGACTAAGGTTTGAGGTTTGGTTCCTTGAACAACCGCATAATACATCTAAGAGGATACATTGGTATGACAATTGATGGAAGATAGATGGGCAGACTGTGGTTCATGACTACAGTAAGGGAGACTGCGGTCTGTCGACAGAGACGGGAAGTCTATTGAGAATTTGGGACCTTCCAAGTCAATTTCCTCATCAGCAATAGATGAAGTCTAAAAACTAGGAATAATTGCTCTATCAATAGGATTAGAGAATTCAGGAAGAATTTCTTCGATAACACAATTGTTACTCAGATCATGAAGTCTACCAATGTGAACCTTGATATCTTCAGGAAATGTTTTGTTATTGACCGGAAAAATAAACTCACGGTCAGGAGGGACGTAGGGACGTTCCTTATTGAATCGGGGTGATGAGTCCGTTGCAGTAGAGTATGCATTGGACCAACCCCAGTTGTAAGTATTATCAGTAGTCCCATTGTTAACAAGATTTTCGATGGCTTCACTTTCATTAAACTGTTTTTCTATTAAAATATTTAAGCGTACAATCTCACTTTGAGCTAAATCTCTCTGATTCAAAGCTATTTCTAACTGTGTTTCACTCAACATTCTTGCATCTTTCTCTAAACTTAAGTCCTTTTCTAACATAGCCATTTTGAGTCTTTTGTTGTCCAGTTGTCCTCTTATGTGAAACATCTCCTGGGACGCAATGTTCTTCTCATCTAATGCTTTGTTATAGTCTATAAGGACGGCAACACATGTGTCATTAAGGTTGTTTATGAAGGGCTGACAATCATGCATGATATAATTTAGTGTTTGGATCATAAGTTTTACCTGTTCGACGATGTTGAGTGTCCCATCTTTAGCCATATAGCAGTAATTCTAATCTATCTTTGTGGATCCATCCTCATCAGCAGCTTCAATCATACAGATCTTTCCTTTTCCTTTGTGCTGCTGATGTCCTCATCTTCATCCCCCGAGGACCAAACTTGATGATCTCTTTTCACTTGAGAAACATAAGATCTTCCTTTTCCCCTTTCTTCCATCTCCTGATCCATCCTGAGATAGAATGTTGTATCTTTAATTGCATTTGCCTTGTAATCTTTGGCAAATTCATTTTCTTTGTTGCACTTGTTACATATCACAATATCACTTTTATCTTCTAAAGGAGTACCAGAGTACGTAGTTTGAATGGACTGCGATGCCTCCTTGGGTTGAGTATTTTGATACTACGGTGGTGGGTAAGGTTTTTTAGTGAACCGAGAGTGATTGTTTTGAGAGTTGGGATTGCGGTTGAAAGGTGGTTTGTTGTATTGTTGGTTATTTCTGAATGAAGGTGGTAACCGACTGAATTTTTGATTGACGAGAGAAATTGCATTCTAAAATTCTTCTTCGTCATCATGTTTTGAGTCTGCTTTGTATGACTGTGGAGGGATGTCGTATACAGTGGAGTATGATTGAGAGTGAGGAGATTAAGCCATGAGAGCGAGTGGACCACCGAAGTCTGTACAGTCTTTGAGTATCGTAGACTCTTGAGCTTGCAGTTCACCATAGATCTTATATATATATATATATATATATATATATATATATATATATATATATATATATATATATATATAGAGAGAGAGAGAGAGAGATAGAGAGAGAGAGAGAGAGAGAGAGGATTTTTCTATCCCCTTGGACAATCATTTTGGCAGTTGTCCAGTGTCTTCCGAAACCGTTTAGAAACAGAAGATTGGTTTCATGGTTACTTCGGATCGTGCCAGCATTGGATAGCTTTGTGACTATCAGATTAAACCTTTTAAAGGATTCCTCCAAACTTTCACCGATATGAGCTTTAAAGTTGTTAAACTCATTGAGTGCAGTAGTAAGCTTTTTGTCTTGTGCTTGTTCGGTTCCTTCATATAGATTTTTTAGAACATCCCAGATCTCCTTAGCAGATTTACAATTTATGATTATGTCGAAGTTTTCAAGCGCAACTCCACATGAAATCTCATAAAAGGCAATAGCATCATTTTCCATTTTGTCAAGATCGTCCTTGGTGGGACGATTCAATGTTGGTTGACCTCCACCTAATTTGACTGTGGCTCCATCGATTTGTACTGGAGTAAGAACAGGAACATGAGGTCCTTCTTCTATAGATCTCCATATGTCTCTTCCAAGTTTCCTTAAATATCTTTCCATTCTTTGAGAGCAATGATTATTGATTTGCCACAAGTATTGGTGCTCTATTCTAACCACCAACACTGTTTGATACATTAAGAGATAATGCATGTGCCATATTTCCTTGTTTTGAAGAATTTGTTTGTTTTTTTAGAGAAGCGAGCTTTAGTGGTATATAAGGATTTTTGAAAATCATAGTTTTCCTACAAAAGGCAACCTCTTTGGCTCTGATACCAATTGTTGAGAGAAAAACTTGAGACACACTTAAACAAACATTAGAACAAGTATAGTTGTGGAATAGTTTATCTCAAAGGATCATAAAAGCTCAAAAATAATAATAAGTTAGAGTTAGATAATTAGAGAGTTAGGTGCAGAAATGTAAGGAAATATACATGATAGTAGGTGTTATCTCAAATATACACATAAGTTGATTCTTAACAAGGAATGCATTCAAACTAAGTTAGTAAATGAGATCAAACTTAGTGATTAAGTCAAGAATGACTTGCTCCGAAGAGAGAAGATATCTAGTTGTGATATGATGAATTTGGAGAGTAAGAAAGAGATGAGAGTAATAACACAAGATATAAATTTTAAGATGCGAAGTTTTATCGGATGTATATATCTTGAGAAAGATTGAGTTCTATATATAGAGACTCAACGATTACACTTGTTCATCTATCTAAAAGTAGCCATGCAAGGAATACTGGATAAAAGAGAGTATTCTAAGAAAAGCATATAAATAGATAAACTAAGAGAAACTAGATTGTGAACTGTTGATGATTATGAATTCGGATGCGGTTGCTGATGTGACTTCACTACGGATCTTCAAGGGGCTGCGATAGGTCAAGTTTAAGAGGGTCACTTTTATGATTCAACAATATTTTTCCATCTAACACGTAGAATTTGAGTGATTTGAGTTCATATAGAGGTTTGGACTTCGGATCTAGACCATATAAGGTCCCTAGAGTCCAAAGCTCCCTGCTTTATTTAGCCATAATAATGCTCTTGAGTGAAAAAAAACCCTTATTAGAGTATGTTTTTGGGATATCAAGCCCTAAGTGTCATGCGTGGATGCAAAGCTCGTGGCTTTACATGATAAAAGAGCCTTAAGAGTATAGATCTAGAGTTTTGGAAGCTTTTCTACCTTGAAATCGTTTGAATGAGAAAAGAGTCTCAATGGACTCGCCGAGTCGCTGAGCCGAGTCGATGAGTCAGTTAGGGTTTTTCTCGATGAGCTGGCTATGCTATACCTCGACGAGTTAGGGGTTAACTCGATGAGATAGAACTTCACGAAGACTTCTGAGGGACGAGTGGACTTGACAAGTCACATGAGTGCACTCGGCGAGTCAGGTCAAACTTGGACTGTTGACTCTAGTTTGACTTCTGTTTAATTTAGAGTTGGTCAACTTGAGTAATGGGGACCATGGAGGGGTAAAATGGGCTTTTAGCTATTCCAGAATTTGAGAGAAAGAGAGAGAAACCGTTGTGTAATTGAGTACGAATAGAGTATTAATTAGAGATGGTTATCCTATGTATTAGGCGGATGCTAGTTTGAGATTTTCTAGCACGAGACTTGTATTTACTAGCTTACGAGGTGAGTCTTCTAACTATACTTAACATGAGTGGTATCCTTGTGTAACTAAGATTTCGTTTGCGCTTATTTGTGTATTGTGATACTTTAAATTTTGTCCTTGTGGTTTATGCTTATTATTGTAAACTTATTGAATTACGGTCGGAGAGTCATCCCGAGTGGTGGGACTAGAGGGTCTCCACTGGAACACATTGACCAGAGGGTCGTATTGAGTTAGCCTCGAGTGGCTAATGCAATATTTGTGGTATTTTGGGGAACTCACTATGCTTTGTGCTTACCGTGTTATGAGTAATGTGTTTCAGGTACTTGTACGGATCACATGAAGGCGTTGGTCTGATTGTACACACATCAACGATTAAGTTATCATTTAGAGGATCCTGGAGTTATGAAATAAACAGTTTTTAATATGAGATTTGACAATTTAACATTGTGACATTTTGTGTTCATATATTGAGAGTGTGTGGCGAGGGTACCAGATCTATTTCATCCTTCTGCTCTGCTACCAGGGCGAGGCAGTGTCTACAGTAGGGTTGTATGGGTTTTCTAGCTTATGTGTCGGATACGCGGGTTGCTACTGAGAGACCGGGTTCTTCTACTAAAGTTCCAATAGTGAGAGAGTTTTTGGATGTTTTTCTCGAGTAGTTACCGGGCGTGCCTCCTGAGAGGCAAGTGGAGTTCCGGATTGATTTGTTTCCGGGAGCGGCGTCTATCGCCAAGGCACCTTATCGCCTTACGCTGCCAGAGATGGAGGAGTTATCCTCATAGCTCTAGGAGCTGTTGGGGAAGGGATTTATCAAACTAAGTAGCTCGCCGTGGGGAGCGCCGATCCTTTTGTTCAAGAAAAAGGATGCTTCACACCTGATGTACATTGATTACCGGGAGTTGAACATATTGACGATCAAGAACCGTTATCCAATTCCAAGGATCGACGATTTGTTCAATCAGTTGAAGGGGGCTTGTTGGTTTTCCAATATCGATTTAAGGTCGGGATATCATCAGATGAAAGTCCGTGAGGAGGATATCCAGAAGGAGGCATTTAGGACTCGTTATAGGCACTACGAGTTTGTGGTGATGCCTTTTGGGCTCACCAACACACCAGAGGCGTTCATGCATCTTATGAACCGGGTATGCAGGCCCATGTTGGATCGATCGGTGATCGTGTTCATCGATGATATCTTGGTGTATTCAAGATCCAGAGAGCAGCATGAGGAGCATTTGAGAGAGATTATTGGGGTTTTGAGATCGGAGAGGCTGTATGACACATTCTCCAAGTGTGAATTTTGGTTACGAGAGGTCCAGTTCCTAAGACACCTTAGTAATTAGAATGGGATATTGGTCGACCCGACCAAGATTGAGGCAGTTATGCGATGGGAAGTGCCGAGTCCCCATCCAAAAACAAGAGTTTTCTGGGATTGGCTGGCTACTATCAGAGATATCTCCAAGATTGTCGTCCCCCTCACCAGGTTGACCCGAAAGGGTGTTACTTTTATTTGGGGTCCTAAGCAGCAAGCCTCATTTGCGACACTTCGCCATAGATTGTGCAAAGCCCCGATGTTAGCCCTCCCTGAGGGAGTGGAGGACTTTGTGGTATACTGCATGCATCTATAGTAGGAACGGGCATGGTACTGATACAGAGGGGGCACATGATAGCATATGCATTGAGGTAGTTGAAACCTCACGAGACGAGATATCCCACCCACGATCTAGAGCTGGTGGCAGTGGTGTTCGCCCTCAAGATCTGGTGCTATTATCTGTACGAGGTTCGGTGTACCATATTTACACACCACAAAAGCCTGAAGTATCTCATGGATCAGCTCAACCTAAACATGAGACAGAAGAGATGGTTGGATGTGGTGAAAGACTATGACTACGAGATCCTGTATCATCCGCGCAAGGCTAATGTGGTAGTTGACACCCTGAGCCGTAGAGCCGAGAGTGCTCCGATCTGAGATATATGCATGAGGCTGATGGTGATGACTCCAATCTTAGATACCCTTCAAAATGCCTATGTGGAGGCCGTGAGACTGAAGAACTGCAAGAGGGAGCGGGTAACTGGGCAGGTGTCTGAGTTTGTGACGGACAATCATGGGCTTATAACTTTCTAAGGGAGGATTTGGGTGCCCTATACAAGCAGAGCTCAGCATATATTGGTGAAGGACGCATATAGGTCGAGATTCTCGATCCATCATGGGGCCACCAATATGTATAAAGAGGGATGTGGCTTGGGTAGTTGAGATGTGCTTGACTTTCCGCCAAGTTAAGGCAGAGCACCAGCACCCACATGGTCCATTGCAGCCCCAGTAGAAGTGGGAACAACTTTCTATGGACTTTATCACCAAGTTACTGAGGACTACACGTGTAGTTGACGCGATTTGGGAGATTGTGGACCGGCTGATGAAGAGCGACCACTTCCTCGCCATCAGTGAGAGTTCTTTTGTAGAGATATTGGCCGAGTATTGGTATGCCTCCTTTTGAGCTTTTATATGGGAGAAGGTGTCGGATTCCCATTTTTTTAGGGAGAGGTGGGGCAACGGGTGATGGGTGATACTGAAATAGTGCTGAAGATGAATTAGCAGATTCAACAGGTAATAAAGAGGTTACTAACAACCTAATGTCTCCAGAAGAGTTATGTGGACAGGCGAGAATCCGAGCTGGAGTTCTAGGTTGGAGATTTTATACTCCTGAAGGTGTCACCTTGGAAAAGGGTGATCCAATTTTCGAAATGGGGAAAGATAGGCCCCCAATACACTGGTGCTTTCAAAGTGACCACCAGAGTGGGTAAGGTAGCTTACCGAATGGAGCTACCTGTAGAGTTGAGTCAAATCCATAATACCTTCCACGTGTCTCGACTGAGGAAGTGTGTAGCCAATGAGAAGGCAGTGGGGGCCATTAGAGGACATTCAGGTGGATACGAGTCTGAATTACATTGAGAGGCCAATTACGTTTGTGGATCAAAAGATGAAGGTTCTGAGGAACAAAGAGGTGCCCCTGGTTTAAGTACAGTGGCAGCATCGGAGAGGGTCCAAGTTGACTTGGGAGTTGGAATCCGAGATGCGGGAGTAGTACCCAGAGTTATTTCTAGAGCATGACATCGAGGGTGAAGTCTGATTCTATTGGGGGAGAATAGTAAAATCCAGACTTCTAGGTATATTGTTTATTTATGTTTTGACGAAAGACTATTGAGCGACTAGACGAGTTTGTGCTACAACTCGTCGAGTAGGGTCATGATGTACCACGCGGATTAATGATCTACTCGAAAAGTCCAAGAAACGACTCACCAAGTAGATGCTATGAAGAGAAACCCTAAATCCCCGGGTTTGGAGTATATTTAAGGACACTTATAGCCTCATTGGCAGCTCACCAGCTGTTACCTTCACTGAGAGAAAACCTAATCATCCATTGAGCTTAGAGAGAGTTTGTGCTACAAATCATCGAGTAGGGTCATGATGTACCACGTTGATTAATGATCTACTCGATGAGTCCAAGAAACGACTCACCAAGTAGACGCTATGAAGAGAAACCCTAAATCCCCGGGTTTGGAGTATATTTAAGGACACTTATAGCCTCATTGGCGGCTCACCAGCTGTTACCTTCACTGAGAGAAAACCTAATCATCCATTGAGCTTAGAGAGAGTATTTTGAGCTATCTTTGAGTGTTTGGTGCATCTTTTGAAGAGAAGGGAAGGATTCCAAGCCAAGGGAAGATAAGGGGCTGTTAGATTCGTGGTTATTTCACCTTAGAGCTTCTAGGAAAGGTATAAAGCTTACATTTTTCTCATTTTGTTAAGTAGATCTCATGATTTTGGGAGTTTAGGGCTTTTTCCATCTAATACGAGGACTTCGAGTGTTTCGAGTTCATATAGAGGTTTAGACCTCAGATTTGGACCATGTGAGGTCCCTAGAGTCCAAAAGTCCCTGCTTTATTTAGCCAGAATAATGCACTTGAGTGAAAAACCCTTATTAGAGTATGTTTTTGGCATTTCAAGCCATAAGTGTCATGCATGGATGTAAAGCCTGTGACTTTACATGATAAACGAGCCTTAAGAGTGTAGATCTAGAGTTTGGGAAGATTTTCTTCCTTAAGATCGTTTGAATGAGAAAAGAGTCTGAATGGACACACCGAGTCGCTGAGCTGACTCGACGAGTCAGTTAGGGTTTGTCCCGATGAGTTGGCTATGCTATAACTTGACGAGTTAGGGGTTAACTAGATGAGTTGGACCTTCACAAAGACCTTTGAGGGACGAGTGGACTCGACAAGTCACATGAGTGGACTCGGAAAGTCAGGTCAAACTTGGATTGTTGACTCTAGTTTGACTTCTGTTGAATTTAGGGTTGGTCAACATGAGTAATGGGGACCATGGAGGGGTAAAATGGTCTTTTATCCATTCCAAGAATTTGAGAGAAAGAGAGAGCAACCTTGGTGTAATTGAGTAAGAATAGAGTATTAATTAGAGATGGTTATCCTATGTATTAGGTGGATGCTAGTTTGAGATTTCCGAGCACAAGAATTGTACTTACTAGCTTACGAGGTGAGTCTTCTCACTGTACTTACCATGAGTGGTATCCTTGTGTGACTGAGATGTCTTATGTGCTTATTTGTGTATTGTGCTACTTTCTATTTTGTCCTAGTGATTTATGCTAATTGTTTTGACCTTATTGGGTTAGGGTCGGAGGGTCCTCCTGAGTGGTTGCACCAGAGGGTCTCTACTGGAACACATTGACCAGAGGGTCGTATTGAGTTAGCCTCGAGTGGCTAATGCGATATATGTGGTATTTTGGGGATGTCACTAAGCTTTGTCCTTAACGTGTTATGTGTTATGTCTTTCAGGTACTTCAACGGATCACGGGAAGGCACCCGCCTGATTGTACACACATCAGGGATTGACATATGATTTAGAGTATCCTATAGTTTTGATATATGAACATTTTTTTATATAAGATTTGATGATTTGACATTGTAACGTCCTAAATTTCAAGTCCAAAATTTTCAATTTTTAATATGATGGTTTAGAAATCATTTAACAGGAAACATCATTAAGTCATATCTTTTGTAACCATAATCTCGTGTCTGAAAATCATATCATAAAAGTAGTAACATTGTCAGAGTACAATCCCAAGAATTCTCGTAATGTGGAAATCCAATGTGTGTGTGTATGATGTGCAGCTACCGTGCCGGCTCCTTCCCCTTCGCTGAAGAGGTACCTGAAACAAAACTAAAAATTGTAAGCACAACGCTTAGTGAGTTCCCCCATCGTACCACATACCATACAATCACATAACATACATACTGCCAGGAAATTCTAGGGTGCCCAACCTACCCAGTACGGCCATTCTGGGGTGCCGACCTACCCGTGTCAAGCCGTTCTGGGTTGCTGACCGACCCGTGTCAAGCCATTCTGGGGTGCTGACCTACTTTTCGGTCCTAACATCCGAACCTTAGGGATTATTCCACCCCTACTACCACTCTCACATATATCATAACATAACGTACTGTTAGGCATATCTGGGGTGTTCGACCTACCCTTCGGTCCTAAAAACCGACTTGGGGTCTATACCCCTCCTACTACCACTATCACATATAACATATCGTGCCAGCATAAAACATATTAGGTAGTAGCAAACCTAGATGAATATCACAAAGACAATCATATAACATACAAATTCTACTGGTGGGTCGACATTGTGATCATAGACCCACCACTACCGGAAGGTAACTCACCTCTTATGAATGAATGTTGTCGATTCAAGTGAAAAGTCTCTGTCTGCTACTCTGGCAGTTCTCCGACTATAATTCCCATAAAGACACTTAGTCAGAAGCTGATAACTACTCTTAGGGTAAAATGACGATTTTACCCCTAGACAAAGTCAAATCCTGGTCAAAGTCAACTTCCAATTGACCTACAGATCCTTTGCTTTCAGTAGTATGGGCCCATACTACCTTCCACATCTATTCGTACTTTCCTCAAGTACTGCCTTGACTCCACTAAGTCCGTTCTACTACTCCTGCCCTCTGCCACTCTCATCCTAGGCTTACCCTAGGGAAATCTCCAACTCCAAATCAGTCCTCAGCTGCTGAAGGCCTCTTCGTAATTCCAATTAGCTATCACCTAAATACTATTACATGCAACAAGGCTTGGACATTCCTTCAAGTAAGGGACTCATCCCTACAATGGTTAGGACTCAGACAAGAGCTACGTAATAGGGTCAAACTCAATACTCTAAGATTATTCAACCCAGATTGTACGTGACTGAACGTATTCAACTAATAGCTAACTCCCATTACTCAGACTCCCACAAAGCACAAAGCAAGAAACATTCAGACAAAAAGGAACAAACTCAAGCAATTCTATTCACATAACAATAATCTGTACTAGCATGCGATGTAAGCTCATATAATCAGGCATAACCTAAATAGGCTATCCTACCACTGTCAAACCAACACTATCATGCAGCTCCAAAGCGCTTATAACAGGCACATAAGGCATCTTTCCTAGATCCTTAGTCCTAATCTAGCATATTGTTCTACTAGTTGATAATCATAACATAAACTTGCATGGGTAATTTGGGGAAAACTTACTTGAGCTCGGCCAGTCGTGTACATCACACACCATGTTCTTTTCAAAGATCTTTTTGTCACACTCCGAAATAGATGGAGGAAACGTTCCGGGGCAGAGGACGTCATTTAAAGTATCACAACCAATGTACATAACAAGCATAGTAAACACAACCATTACATTACATAGAAATATTTACATTTTTTTGAAAGTAAGGTAATACATGTTTTATTTATACATCAGTACGAGCAAAAGTAAAGACGTGACTTCTATACGCTCCATATTCTCCAAAAGAATGCGGGATACCTGTCTAACGAGAACCTGAGAATACAAGCAGTTTTAAAATATCAGCATAAAGCTGGTGAGTTCATAAGTATGTTTTGTAAGGAAAACTGGTTATTTAATCTTGTGAAAAATACTTCATTTCCTTTGATAAAGAATGCTGTAATATCAAAAACCATTGTTACTTAGTTATGAAATACATATGCATGTTTTCCCAGAAAATCCCATATTTTCTAACATGTAAGTCGATTTCCATAAGATAAGAAAAACCTGGCTATCACCAGTAAGTTAAGAAAACCAAAGGTTATGATCCCTGGATTACCCTCCAATACGAAAGTAGGTAGTTTTAATACATAAAACTATAGGTTAAGATCCCTAGAATACCCTCCAGTATGAAAGTAGGTAGTTTTATTACATAAATAAAATTATGGAAGAAAGAAAGAAATTCGTGAACAAAGTTAGTTAGTTTAATACGTATTGTGAGTCGCATAACCATGCTGATTTGACCCGTGACCTCCTTGAAGTTATTCAGGCATCGATCGATTACAAAATCTGTCACCCCAGGTGTGCCCGCCTAACTGTAGCTACCAGTTTAGGTGTGGGATTGTCAGTCCTGAATAAATCTATCCACAAGTTTCACGCTCTCCCTCCAGGAGACTCTGGTTACACTTCCAGAGAGGATTTACTGGTATCCCGAAGGGTATAATGAAGACAAGTCTCACAAACTAGTATTAACTAATTCACGAGATAATTGATCGTTCTCGAGTTTCAAAATCGATTGGTACAAGGTAGAGTATAAATAATCATATACAAAGTAATTAGTTAGCATGATACTCTAGATTAAACATGGATAAACTAAATCAGACATAGTTTATATTATTGAATTTGCATGAAATCTGAATCTGTAAAACAAGTAATGAACATCCCAAATTATTCCCATAATAATTTGAATGATTTGTTAAGTTCCAATGTCGTTTGAAAACCATGTAATTATATTCGGAAAAACCTCCCTTATGCTCTGCATATTACAAAAAGGGATAAAGTATCTGAAAGTTTGTCAGAAAATCATATAATTACATCAGTTTTTAAGTTTCAAAAATCTTTATGATTTTCTTGTATTCCCCCCCCCCTTGAAAACATGAAAAACTCGAAAAAAGTGTAGGGGTATGAACTCACCAGACGAGGATGTGTCGGGTAGGACTCTAGGTGTCAATTTAGGGCTTGAATACACGCGAGGATCCTATGTAAAATGAAGAGATACATAATTGTATCTAATTGGACATTGAACCACTAATTAAGTAAGATAATACACTGCTATGCACGAAAACACCTTATCTCAACTGTCGGAAGTGATACGGGTTGCATCCAAGGAGTGTATGTCCTAGTTAGGGAGTTTACTCTTCAAGAGTAAACTCATAGGGGATATTTCGGCCCAAAGACCATATCCCCATGAGTTTACGGTCGTAAACTCATGGATGGAGTGTTTTTGGTTGCTCAAAGGTCCTATATTACACAAGAGAAGGTTCTAGGGTTGATTCAAGGGCTTAGGAAATGATCGGGACTTGAAATGACCTTGGAAATGGAGTTTGCAGTTCTTGAAGGATACTTGGTGAGTTTACTATCGTAAACAGATGGGTTTATGGTCGTAAACTCATGCTTGGCCCATTCTTGCATGATTTAGGGTCTCAAATGAAAGGATACAAGGTTCTCTGCATTAATCCAAGACATAGGGGGAAGTTAGGGCACCATTTGACCTCTTTAAGGGAGTTTACGGCCGAAGGACCATTTCCTTGATGGTTTACAACCATAATCTCTTTAAGGTCATGGTTTCTTTAATGTTTAAGGTCCCTACTTCGATGGTGGTTGGTTCTAGACATTAACCCAAGCCATAGGAGGTGTTTAAAGGGTAATTTAACACCTTAAAAGGTGTTTACGGTCTATGAAGGGGTGTTTATGGTCCATGAATGTTCATGGGCCGTAAACTCATGTTTACTCCCCTTATGACATGATATTTATGTTCTAAGCTCATTCAACCAAGTCCCTAAGCCATAGCTAAGCACTAGAAAGGATTTCGAAGGGTTTTGGGGCTTCAAAACCCCACTTATGGGTGTTTACGGTTTTGGGGTTGTTCCTTGGCCATAAACACATGATTTTGAGGCTTTTGAATGATTTAAACACGAATTTGCATGCATGAAAAGCGAAACAATAGGCTAGGAAGGTTTACTTACGATTTTGGAGCTCGAAAGGGGCGTTTTGGATCAAAACCCAAGTTATAGAGAGAGAGAGAGAGAGTGTGTTATGAGTGGGAAAAGGTTTCAAATGTGACCACTCAATCCCTTATATAGGGGTTGAGTTTGCGGCCTGGTGGGAATCTACCCGATCCCGACGTTAGACGGAGTTTATGGTCGTACCCGATTAAATGTTCGTAACCCGACTTGGTCGTAAACTTAAAATCATTTCAAAGGGATATCGAGGGTGTTTCACGTGTTTCAACACTTATGAAGTCATGATAAAAGTCTCAATTTAATTAACCTAATCCAAAATGTTAACAGAAAATTTTAAATACAAACAGGTTTTATAAACGGAAATAGGTTACAATGACGATATAAATTTCAGGTTGTCACATCATCCCTCTGTTAGAGGGAATTTCGTCCTGAAATTTAGAATTAAGATACAAATAATGGATTTGGAAAGAGATGTGGATATTTCTGCTTCATCGAGTCTTCGCACTCCCAAGTAAATTCGGGTCCCCGCTTGGCATTCCAACGAACCTTCACTATCGGGATGCAGCTTTGTTTCGTACGTTTGATCTCTCGATCCATGATTTTGATTGGTTCTTCTACAAAGTTCAGGTTTTCGTTGATTTCGATCTCATCAAGAGGGATCATAAAGGCTTCATCGGATAGACACTTTTTAAAATTAGAGATGTGGAATACAGGATGGATGTTGCCAAGTTCTTGAGGTAATCGGAGTTTATAGGCTATGTGACCGATCCTAGCGAGGATCTCAAAAGGTCCTATGTACCTTAGATTCAATTTTCTGTGCTTTCTAAAGCGTATCATGCCTTTCCAGGGTGAGACCTTCAACAAGACACGATCTCCAACTTGGAATTCTAAAGGTTTTCATCGTTTATTGGCGTAACACTTTTGTCTATCTCGTGAAGCTTTTAGTTGTTCCCAGATTTGAATGATCTTTTCGGTTGTTTCGTGGATAATTTCAGGACCAATGAGAGTACTATCCGGGACTCGACCCTTGGCTAGCTGCGTGTCCCCTACCTCGGACCAGCACAGAGGGGATCTGCACTTGCGACCGTAGAGGGCTTCGAACGGGGCAACCTTGATGTTGGTGTGGTAGTTGTTATTATACGAGAACTCGACCAAAGGTAAATGAGTGTACCACGACTTTCCGAAATCGATGACACATGCTCTTAACATGTCTTCCAAGGTCTGGATAGTTCTCTCACTATGCCCATCAGTCTGAGGATGATAAGTCGTGCTCATGTCTAGCTTAGTTCCAAGAGCTTTCTGAAGGGACTGCCAAAACCGTGAGGTAAACCTGCTATCTCGATTGGAGATAATGGACACAAGCACACCGTGCAGCCGGACTATCTCCTGAAAGTAGATTCGCGTGAGTCTTTCCATCTTGAATGATTCTTTAATTGGAAGGAAATAAGCGGATTTTGTCAATCGGTCGACAATTACCCAAATGGTATCGTACCCACTCGGAGATTTAGGTAACTTGGTGATGAATTCCATAGTAATAATCTCCCATTTCCAATCAGGTATCTCGGGCTACTAGAGCAGGCCCAAGGGTTTCTAATATTCGACCTTTACCTTGGCGCAAGTCAGACACTTGCCCACGAAGGTAGCAATTTCGGCTTTCATGTTTGGCCACCAATATAGTTTCTTGAGATCCAGGTAGATCTTATCCGAACCTGGGTGAACAGAGTATCTGGTCTTGTGAGATTCGTTCATGACAACCTCCCTGAACCCTCTGAACTTTGGTGTCCAAATCCGATTCATGAAACAATAGACTCCGTCGCCTCTGATCTCCAGTTTCTTATCTATTACCCTCAGGGCTTCATTCAACACGTTCTCTGGTTTTAGGGCTTCTAACTGAGCCTCTCGGATTTGTGCGGACAAGTGGGAATGGATGGTCATTGTTAGTGTCTTCACCTTGTTTCCTGAGCTTTCCTTTTGGCTAAGGGCATCTGCTACCACATTGGCCTTGCCAGTATGGTAGCCAATTTTGCACTCGTAGTCACTGAGCAGCTCTACCCATCGCCATTTTCTCATGTTTAAGTCCTTCTGATCGAAGATGTGTTGTAGGGTTTTATGGTTAGTGAAGATCGTGCACTTGGTTCCGTAGAGATAATGTCTCCAAATCTTTAGTGCGATGACCACTGCTCCTAACTCCAGGTCATGAGTCGTGTAGTTAACTTCGTGTGTCTTCAGCTGTCTCGAGGCATAAGCGATAACCTTTACTCTCTGCATAAACACACAGCCTAATCCCTAATTGGACGCATCGCAATAGACCGCATAATCCTCTGTCCCTTCAGGCAAGGACAGCATAGGTGCGCTGCACAAGGCTCGCTTCAACGTTTGGAATGCAGTGTCTTGCTTTTCACTCCAACAAAAGGGTATACCTTTCTGTATCAGAGTGGTTAAGGGTTTGGTGATTCTGGAAATTTTTTGAATGAATCTATGATAATAGCCGGCGAGACCCAAGAATTGACGGATTTATGTGGGTGTCTTTGGTGCCGACCAATTCTCTATTGCCTTGATTTTGGACGGGTCCACATGTATACCTTCCTCGCTTACCACGTGACCAAGGAAATTTACCTTTTGGATCCAGAATGCGTACATAGAGAATTTCGCGTACCACTTTTCCAATCTAAGAGTTTCCAACACTAACCTCAAGTGTTATTTGTGATCTTCTTTGCTTCTGGAATAGATAAGTATGTCGTCAATGAACACGATGACGAACTTCTCCAGAAAGGGGCGACACACCCGGTTCATTAGGTCCATGAACACTTCTGGTGCGTTGGTTAGACTGAAGGGCATCACTACGAACTCGTAGTGTCCATACCGAGTCCTGAAAGTTGTCTTGGAAACATCGCTCTCATGAACTCGTAGCTGATGGTACCCTGACCGAAGGTCTATCTTTGAGAAATAGCTGGCTCCCTGAAGTTGATCGAAGAAGTCATCTAATTGCGGAAGGGGATATCGGTTCTTGACGGTCAACTTGTTCTACTCGCGGTAGTCGATACACATCCAGAAGGATCCATCTTTCTTCTTTACAAATAAAACCGGAGCTCCCCAGGGTGAGGAACTCGGTTTGATGAACCCTTTACTGAGTAACTCATTGAGTTGGCTGGATAACTCTTGCATTTCTGCTGGAGCTAGGCGATATGGAGACTTGGCTACGGGGGTAGCTCCAGGAATTAGGTCAATGCGAAATTCAACCTAACGTTCGGGAGGAATTCCTGGAAGCTCTTCTGGAAAGACATCAGGAAAATTACAGACTTCGGGGATGCTCGCGAGGTCTTTAATTTCCGTTTTCTCGTTAATGACATGGTCTAGGAATGTTTGGCACTCCTTTTGCAAGAGCTTCTGGGCTTTGATGTAGGAAATGATACGAAGGTTGGAGCTGAGTTTATCTCCATAGATTATGAGGATTTGACCCGAAGGTAAGTTGAGACGGATGACTTTTCGTAGCAAAGGATATCAGCATGATTGGGACTCAACCAATCCATGCCAATGATAACATCAAAGCTCTTAATGGAGATTGGCATAAGATTGATGGGAAATGAATGATCATTCAGGGTAAGGGTACAACCTATGAATACATCGCAAGCGCTCTCTTTCTCACCGTTAGCAATCTCGACAGTAAACGTTTCGGTTAATGGATGGGGGTTAGGTTTAAGAAGATGCTTGAATGAATGGCTAACAAAACTTCTTTCAACACCAGAATCGAAAAGGATGCATGCATAAGAGTTGTCAAGAAGGAACATACCCATGACAACGGTAGGATCGACGACTGCCTCCTCTAGCCCTATAGTTAGAACTCTCCCGATGTTGTTGGTTGTTGCTGATTTGGGGCAGTTTCGCTTGAAATTCCCGACTTCACCACAACTGTAGCAGGCCTGACTAACACCTGCTCCAGAAGCTTGATTGGTTGGTTGGGATGGTGTTCTACAGTTTCGAGCAATGTGGCCCTTCTTGCCAGAGTTGTTGCAGAGCTTTTCACAACAAGGCCTAGGAGTACGATGTTGGTAACTGCACTTGCTGCACCAAAGGATGGTACCATTGTATCCACTGGTAGGAGCCTAAGCTGTAGGAGCGGTGGCAGGAATTGTAGCAGCGTGAAATACCATAGTTTGTTGTTTCTTTGAGGATCCTTGCAAACCCTCACCCTTCTGTTTGTTCCAAAATTCCTTCTTATTTTCACCGCTCCCTTTAGCCGGTTCAGGAGTGGTGGCCACTTCATTTAGGTCGTCCCCATGATCAATCAGAGTTTGCGCCAAGCATTTAACGTTGTCGAAGGTGTCTGGCTTCGCAGCCAAAACATTTCCCTTGGTTGGCTGGGTCATCCCCCAAGTGAATCTTTCAATCTTTTTGCTTTCCGGGGTAACCATTCCCGGATAGAGAAGCGCTAGGTCATAAAATCTGGAGGTGTAAGCGGCAATATCAGAACCCTTCATCTTTAGATTCCAGAGTTCGTGTTCCAATTTCTGCATTTCACCTCGCGGGCGATACTCAGCAAGTAGAAGCTCCTTCATGCTCTCCCAACCCATAGTATTAGCTATAGGTAGGGTTAAGGATTTGACTCGTCCATTCCACCAAGTCAAGGCTTTATCGATGAAAGTGCAGGCGACGAACTTCACCTTGTCAGCTTCCGAATAGGAACAAATTTCAAAAATAGACTCGATCTTCTCAAACCATCGAGTTAGAGCAATAACACCTCCAGTGCCATTGAAAGGTGTGGGTTTCGCGTTCATGAAATCTTTGTAGGAACACTCCTTCCGGTGTCCCTGATCACCTTCCTGGTTTTGAGGATGAGTAGCACCTCCTGGCCCGCCGGAAACACCTGGGTTCATCTTAGACATGACAGCAGCCACAACAGCAGTAACTACTGCTTGAAACATTGCGGGATGAAACGGAGGAGGTGGTGGAGGAGGATTGTTTTTCCTTGAGTTGGGTCTTCTTCCTGGAGGCATATTGATCTAAAATGGTCAGGAAAGAGACGATGGTAAGTCCTCTGGATTGAATCAAGAGATATGGAACAAGAGATATCTCATTATGGCAGATAAAATGTTCTACTATGCGATAATATATTGAAAAGCTATCAAAGCAAGGGAATTTATCGCTAAGGGAAATGAGTAGCAACACTTGAATGAGGATTTCTGTAACGAAGTTGACTCTAGAAAATACTCCCATAGTATTTTATGTTTCGCTGCGACGATGACTCATTGTTTGGATATTTGGTAAGTTTTAGGCCTGCTATACACCACAGTCACTCCCAAGCACATGTTGCTCGTGTCTCGAATGAATATAGTTGATCAGGCTATATTGACCCTAGACACGACTACATAAATACCCAGGTTTAACCGCAGTGTACAACACCCTATTACTTATGGTTTGTTCTACTTGTGGTTACGGTTTCTGGCGTTTAGATGTTCTTGTATACTTGGAGTAAAAATACTTATATTTTTAAAGTATACTTTTAGTTCAGAGCGCTTCGGCCCCTTAGTGTTTATTCTTATATACCATGTAAGGTTCGGTATACTTAGTTCACTATAAACAAGGGCTCTGATACCAATCTGTAAAACCCTGAAACCGATGGCGGAAATGTTCTGGGGCGGAGGATGTCATGTAAAGTATCACAATCAATGTACATAGCAAGCATAGTAAACATAACCATTACATTACATAGAAATATTTACATTTGTTTGAAAGCAAGGTAATCCATGTTTTATTTATACATTAGTACGAGCAAAAGTAAAGACGTGACTTATATACGCTCCGTGTTCTCCAAAACAACGCGGGATACCAGTCTAACGAGAACCTGAGAATACACGTAGTTTTAAAATATCAACATAAAGTTGGTGAGTTCATAAGTATGTTTTGTAAGGAAATCTGGTTATTTAATCTTGTGAAAAATACTTCATTTCCTTTGAGAAAGAATGTTGTAATATCGAAAACCATTGTTACTGAGTTATGAAATACATATGCATGTTTTCCTAGAAAATCCCATATTTTCTAACATGTAAGTCGATTTCCATAAGATAAGAAAAACCCTAGCTATCACTAGTAAGTTAACAAAACTAAAGGTTATGATCCCTGGATTACCCTCCAGTATGAAAGTAGGTAGTTTTAATACATAAAACTATAGGTTAAGATCCCTGGAATACCCTCCAGTACGAAAGTATGTAGTTTTATTACATAAATAAAACTATGGAAGAAAGAAAGAAATCTGTGAACAAAGTTAGTTAGTTTAATACGTATTGTGAGTCGCATAACCATACTGATTTGACCCGTGACCTCCTTGACGTTCTTCAGGCATCGATCGATTCCAAAATTTTTCACCCCATGCGTGCCCGCCTAACTGTAGCTACCATTTTAGGTGTGGGATTGTCAGACCCGAATAGATCTATCCACAAATTTCACGCTCTCCCTCTAGGAGACTTTGGTTACACTTCTGGATAGGATTTACTGGTACCCCGAAGGGTATATCGAAGACAAGTCTCACAAACTAGTAGTAACTGATTCTCAGGATAATTGATCGTTCTCGAGTTTTAAAATCGTTTGTTACAAGGTAGAGTATAAATAATCAAATACAAAGTAATTATTTAGCATGATACTCTAGATTAAACATGGATAAACTAAATCAAACATAGTTTATATTATTGACTTTGCATGAAATCTGAATCCGTAAAACAAGTAATGAAGATCCCAAATTATTCCCATAATAATTTGAATGATTTGTTAAGTTCCAACGTCGTTTGAAAACCTTGTAATTATATTCGGAAAAACCTCCCTTATGCTCCACATATTACAAAAGGGATAAAGTATCTGAAAGTTTGTTAGAAAATCATATAATTACATCAGTTTTTAAGTTTCGAAAATCTTTATGATTTTCTTGTATTCCCCACTCCCCTTTGAAAACATGAAAAACTCGGAAAAAGTGTAGGGATATGAACTCACCAGACGAGGATGTGCCAGGTAGGACTCTAGGTGTCAATTTAGGGCTTGAACACATGTGAGGATCCTAGGTAACATGAGGAGATACATAATTGTATCTAATTAGACATTGAACCACTAATTAAGTAAGATAATACACTCCTATGCACGAAAACACCTTATCTCAAGTGTCTGACGTGATACGGGTTGCATCCAAGGAGTGTATGGCCTAGTTAGGGAGTTTACTCTTCAAGAGTAAAGCCTTAGGGGAGATTTCGGCCCAAAGATCATATCCCCATGAGTTTACGGCCGTAAACTCATGGGTGGAGTGTTTTTGGTTGCTCAAAGGTCCTATATTGCACAAGGGAAGGTTCTAGGGTTGATTCAAGGGCTTAGGAAGTGATCGGGACTTGAAATGACCTTGAAAATGGAGTTTGTGGTTCTTGAAGGACACTTGGTGAGTTTAATGCTGTAAACACATGGGTTTACGGCCGTAAACTCATGCTTGGACCATTCTTTCATGATTTAGGGTCTCAAATGAAAGGATACAAGGTTCTATACATTAATCCAAGCCATAGGGGAAGTTAGGGCACCATTTGACCTCCTTAAGGGAGTTTACGGCCAAAGGACCATTTCCTTGAGGGTTTACGGCCATAATCTCTTTAAGGTCATGGTTTCTTTAATGTTTAAGGTCCCTACTTCGATGGTGGTTGGTTCTAGACATTAAACCAAGCCATAAGAGGTGTTTAAAGGGTAATTTAACACCTTAAAAGGTGTTTATGGTCTATGAAGCGATGTTTACAGTCCATGAATCTTCATGGGCCATAAACTCATGTTTACTCCCCTTATGACATGTTTTTGTTGTTCTAAGCTCATTCAAGCAAGTCCTTAAGCCATAGCTAAGCACTAGAAAGGATTAGGAAGTGTTTTGGGACTTCAAATCCCCACTTATGGGTGTTTATGGTTTTGGGGTTGTTCCTTGGCTGTAAACACATGATTTTGAGGCTTTTGAATGATTTAAACACGAATTTGCATGCATGACAAGCTAAACAATAATCTAGGAAGGATTAGTTACAATTTTGGAGCTCGAAAGGGGCGTTTTGGATCAAAACCTGAGTTGTAGAGAGAGAGTGTGTTATGAGTGGGAAAAAGCTTCAAATGTGACTGCTCAATCCCTTTTATAGGGTTGAGTTTGCGGCCCAGTGGGAATCTACCCGATCCCAACGTTAGACAGAGTTTATGGTCATACCTAATTAAATGTTCTTAACCCGACTTGGTCGTAAACTTGAAACCTTTTCAAAGGGATATCGAGGGTGTTTCACGTGTTTCAACACTTATAAAGTCATGATAAAAGTCTCAATTTAATTAACTTAATCCAAAATGTTAACGGAAAATTTTAAATACAAACGGGTTTTATAAAATAGTGTTACTTTTGAAAATTTTCATACCAAGTTCTTAGTTTGAGTTCAGACACACCCGAGAGTGTTCCCGAATCCCTCAAACCAAGGCTCTGATACCAACTTGTAACGTCCTAAATTTCAAGTCCAAAGTTTTCAATTTTTAATATAACAGTTTGGAAAACATTTAACTGGAAACATTATTAAGTCATATCTTTGTAACCGTAATCTCGTGTTTGAAAATCATATCATAAAAGTAGTAACATTTTCGTAGTACAATCCCAAGAAATCTCGTAATGCAGAAATCCAATGTGTGTGTATGATGTGCAGCTACCGCGTCGAATCCTTCCCCTTCGCTGAAGAGGTACCTAAAACAAAACTGAAAACTTTAAGCACAAAGCCTAGTGATTTCCCCATCATACCACATACCATACAAATATATAACATACATACTACCGGTCAATTCTGGGGTGCCCGACCTACCCAGTACGACCCTTCTAGGATGCCGACCTACCCGATACGATGATTCTGGGGTGCCGACCTTGCCGTGTCAAGCCATTCTGGGATGTTAACCGACTTGTGTCAAGCCATTCTGGGGGGCTGACCTACCCGTCGGTCCTAACAACCGAACCTCGGAGACTATTCCACCCCCTACTACTACTATCACATATATCATAACATAACGTACTATCAAGCATATCTGGGGTCTCTGACCTACCCTTTGGTCCTAACAACCGACTTGGAGACTATACCCCTCCTACTACCACTATCACATATAACATATCGTGCCAACATAAAACATATTAGGTAGTAGAAAACCTAGATGAATATCACAAATACAATCATCTAACATACAACTTTTACTGGTGGGTCGGCATTGTGGCCGTAGACCCATCGCTACCTAAAGGTAACTCACCTCGTATGAATGAATGTTGTCGATTCGAGTGAAAAGTATTTGTTTGCTGCTCCAGTGCTTCTCCGGATATAATTCCCATAAAGACACTTAGTCAGAAGCTGATAACTACTCTTAGGGTAAAATGACTATTTTACCCCTAGCCAAAGTCAACTTCCAATTGACCAGACTCGCCGAGTTGGGCTGCCAACTCACCGAGACCGTATTGTTTCATCTGACCCCTCCCAACTCCAGTCGTCAAGTTTAGAAAAGACTCGACGAGTTCTCCTTCTATAATATCATCGAATGAACCTTCATCCGACTCGCCGAGTTGTATGAACAACTCGTCGAGTCCATCTTTAAAGGGTTGGGAGATTGCCTTGGGCTCGCTGAGTCTATGCATACACTTGTCGAGTCATATGATTCCCAGGTGTAATGCTAAGTCTAATATGTTGAGTCAGTCCTCTAGAACCTACCATGACCCTTCTAACACTCAACTGGGTTCCGTTGAACCTCAACAGACGGCGGGCTCAAGCCTCGGACTCGCCGAGATCCAAGAACAACTCGATGAGTCTGTGCTATCCGAGTCTTATATCTTGATTTCTGATGTACAACATGTTGGATAAGGTATCTATGTCCATAACTATTTCTGGTATGTACTTAACCCGACCTGGCATGGTCCATTTGGGTTGCATGGCACCACGCAATTGGATAGACTAAATGAGAGAAATAACACTTGTGGTTTATTAATATAATATAAGTTCTAATATATTAATAATATTATTTAATTAGTTTGATCAAGAATTAATTTAGAATTAATTAAGTGATCAAAAGATAACTAATTAAATATATGGGTTGATTATGTAAATCATCCATACTTGTATAGTGGGCTAAGAGGCTCCATGGATTATCAAGTTGGGTTCCACCCATAGGATGCTCCATGGGAGCTACAAACCCATGGGTCATGGAAATGAAGAGTCATGACACATTAGGGTTTACATGGTGTAACCCTAGATGTGTCAACACTATATAAGGATCATATTCTCCACCAAAATCGGCTACACATGGACAAGTGACAGCTAGGCCGATTTTTACAAGTGTAAGATTCTCTCAAAGTTACTCCTTTGCATTTGGTATTGTGTGAAGCATTTGAGGCATCACACTTGGGGTGCTAGGTCACAAGGTTTCAAGGATCACAAGCAACAACAAGGTAAGTTATTCTATCTTCCATTAAAGTTACATATTCCTCCTTATGTATGCTAGATAGGAATATAACCTTGGAATTCAACTTTGCATGATAATTAGACAAACATAGATCTAAGATTGTTAGGGTTGCTTGTACACTTAGGAAGTGTTAGAATGCTCAAAACACATCAGTGGTATCAGAGCCTAGGCTTGTTTGTTGATTATTTGTACAAACTGCTTGAAAAAATAGATTTTCTGCTTTCTACTCGTATGCACTAGCCGAGTCCATGGGGGGACTCGACGAGTCCATGACAAAATGCAAGCTACTCTTCGATTTTGTTCTTGCACTCGACGAGTGGAGGCTGCAGTGTTCAAAATTTCGATATTAGTTGCTGGACATGGACTAAAAACATTACCCTAAATTGTTAGTTGGTGTAATGTTTATGCTAATCCATTTACAATGACAATTATCGAAAATTACAAGTTTTAAGTGTAATTTTTTGAGTCTTGAAAGTGTTCATATTCATGTTCTTGTTCTTATGATGTTTAGATGATCATAGGAATTGTTTGTAACCTATTTGGTAGATTAATTCATGATCATTATGTGTTTTAATGGAGTCCATAACTTGTCCTTAAGTTATGGAAAACCAAAAGTCACTTTGTTAAAAGCCATTAAAAGAACACATGAGTTATAAAAAATGAAGAGTCCTCATTTTTAATACTCTATTAACTCATAAGTTACAAGAAATGAAAAGTGTTGAAAGTTTACAAAACTTGCCCTCATGTTTTGGAACAAGTAAAGTCTTAATTAAAACTTTAGTTCCAACCCTTATACTTTAAAAGTTAAAATTCAACCCTTATACTTTATAATATTATAAGTTAATATATATATATATATATATATATATATATATATATATATATATATATATATATATATATATATAAGATCAAGTCGTCTTACCGCTAGTACGCCTCATTCACGAAGCCGATCTATAATGGGGGTATAAGGTTGTTGCCTATAAAATCGCAAATTAATGGGTGTCCACTCTCACCCACTGCTTCCTTGATTAGTGGAGGGTCGTTAGCCGAACGGGTAAGACAAGTACTTATAAATTCTCATTAAAAGTATGATGAATATTATAAAGTAACTAAATGTTTTATTAAATTCCAAATCTTAGTTACTTTAGGAAAAATGTGAATAAGGTGCTAATCCATGAAATTACACTTTACACTTTGTTTAAGTTGTTGGTGGAGCGTGTGTGGTTAACCGTCACACTAACTTGGACTTAACAAGATAGGTAAAGGGTGACTTAAGGTTTATCAGAGCATCGGTGGAGTGTGTCTGGTTTACTAGCACATCGATTGAGTGATAAACTTTAAGGGTACCAAGTGATTTTCATGATTATTTCACACCTATTTTGTGATCCTCGGTATCCCAGTCACAAAACCTGGAGGGCACACTCGAGATTGAAACATGTCATTGAAAAGTTCAATGAATCTCAAAGAATCTTGGAATTTCTAATAACCAATTCAAAACCTAATATCAATATTTCGTTTTTCATGGTGGAAATTGGTGAATCGTCATTCACCTACCTTTCAAATATGTTATAACTTGGATTACAATATACCTCTTCTAAGTTATAATATATGGTGATTGGATCCTAGGCTTAATATTACGTTTGGGTGTTTTATTAAGGACTCTCTTAATATCTAAACTAATCTTGTCCTCTTCATTCAGATGTCTTCAAACAACGTTGCTTCTCACTCTAATCCTAATAGCTCCTTTACCCTTATGAACTTGTGTGGGAAAGTAACTTTTGATGGATCCAACTTTAATGAATGGATCAGAAACATGAGGATGATTACCCGCTACGAGGACAAAGAATATATCCTTCATAAGGAGTTTACAAAAATTGATGAGACCACTACAACTCCTCAGGAGATCGCTGACTTCCAGGCACATGAAAGGGATGCAACCAAAGTAGCATGCATTATGATGGCCACCATGATAGCGAAACTCCAAAAGTCCTATGAGGACTTTTACCCATTTGAAATGCACCAAGATCTAATGGAAAGATACCATCAAAGTTCACAACAAGAGAGGTATGAAATCATGTGCTCCATGATAACAACCTTGATGAAGGACGAAGAGTCCGTCACGAGCCACATGCAGAAAATGCAAAGGTATGTGGATCGATTGCTGAAGCTTAATGTGAAATTCCCTGAGGAGCTTGCAATAGATATCATTTTTCACTCCTTACCATCGTGCTATGATCAATTCCGCATGACATATCACATGAATAAGGAAGAGGTCACACTCATCAAACTTCAGGGACTTCTCAAGACCACAAAAACAAGTCTTAAGGGGAAGTTGGTTGTTAACACTCCTACTCCAAGATTGGAGTTTATACTCTATTGCTAAGTAGTGGGTTTAATTTAGATTTGAATAATGTTGTTATTCGCCAGAAATGGCAAGAAATATTATTTCATTTCATTCATTGTATAAACAAGGTTTCACCTTTTCGTTCGATAATGAAGTTGGTTCGATTAATGCTTTCTTTAATAATGTTCTTTATTTCAAAGAATTACCTTGTGATGGTGTGTATGAAACTGTATCTGTGGTTGATAACTTAAGAAATAGTGTTTTGTGTACTGATTTTGTTAATGATTATAACTTGGATAAATCATCATTATGGCATTCTTGTCTTGGACATATAAGCAAGAAACGCATAGGCTAACTCCAAAAGGATGGAGTCTTGGAGTCATTTGACCTAAAGTCAGATGATAGTTGCGAATCATGCTTACTTGGAAAAATGACAAAGTCACCCTTCACAGGTTCTTGTGAGAGGGGTGAAGGTTTGTTGGATCTTGTACACACAGATGTGTGTGGGCCCTTCAAACATGTCACAAGGGATGCTAATCGTTATTATTTGACTTTTACTGATGATTACAGTAGATATGGATATGTCTACTTAATCAAGCATAAGTCAGAGACTTTCGAAAGGTTTAAGGAATTTAAACAGGAAGTTAAGAATCAATTGTGCAGGAACATTAAGATGCTTCGATTCAATCGAGGTGGTGAGTATCTCAGTTCAGAGTTCCTCGACTATCTTAGGGAATGTGGGATTGTCTCACAATTGACACCTCCCAGGACACCGCAGTTGAATGGTATGGCTGAGAGGCGTAATCGGACCTTGTTAGACATGGTTCGTTCCATGATGAGTCGAGCTTCGCTACCAATCTCATTTTGGGGGTATGCCTTAGAGACTGTCGCCCATATCCTTAATCTGGTCCCTACAAAGAAAGTTTCCAAAACTCCTCATGAGATGTAGACTGGTAAACTACCTAAACTAGACCACATCAAGATTTGGGGTTGCGAGGGTTTCGTGAGACGCGAGACTCATGATAATCTCACACCTCGAAGCGAGAGGTGTATTTTCATCGGCTACCCACAATAATCCTTTGGTTACCTCTTCTACAGACCTAGTGAAAATGTGGTATTTCTACAGACCGAGAGAGAGAGAGAGAGAGAGAGAGAGAGAGTTCATAAGCTAAGGAAACAGTGGGATGCATGTTGACCTTGAATAAATTCAAGAGTCAAGCATTGAAGGTGATGGGTTTTAAGCATTCTAACACTTCTTAAGTGTACATGCAACCCTAATAACCTTGGATCTATGTTTGTCTAATTATCATGCAAAGTTGAATTCCAAGGCTATATTCCTAACTAGCATACATGGGGAACAATTTTAACATGAATGATAGATAGAATAACTTACCTTGTTGTTGCTTATGTTCCTTGAAACCTTATGAGCCTAGCACCCCAAGTGTGATGCCTCAAATGCTTCACACAACACCAAATGCTCTTGGAGAGACTTTTGAGAGAATGCACACTTCTTGAAATCGGCCTAGCCCTCTTGTTTCCTTAGTGTAGCCGATTTGGTTGGAGAATGAGATCCTTATATAGTGTTGACACATCTAGGGTTACACCATGTAAACCCTAATGTGTCATGACTCTTCATTTCCATGACCCATGGGTTTGTAACTCCCATGGAGCATCCATGGAGCATCCTATGGGTAGAACCCAACTTAATAATCCATGGAGCCTCTTAGCCCACTATACAAGATATGGATGATTTACATAATCAACCCATATATTTAATTAGTTCTCTTTTGATCACTTAATTAATTCTAAATTAATTATTGATCAAACTAATCAAATAATATTATTAATATATTAGAACTTATAATATATTAATAATCTCCAAGTGTTATTTCTCTCATTTAGTCTATCCAATTGCATGGTGCCATGCAACCCAAATGGACCACGCCGGGTCGGGTCAAGTACATACCAGAAATAGTTATGGACTTAGACACCTTATCCAACAGTCTCCCAGTTGGATAAGTCTAATAACTATTACTGCAAGTATGACTTCAGGAACCGATCGGCAATCATAGCTCTTTTCAAGGTTTCTCGGAACTGAGAAGATGATGGTACACCATTTAAGATAAGTGATCATATAATCCTCTGTTCTTAGATATCAGTTGGACAAATACATGGAACAATGTCTTACTTATTTTCCAACAGTTTGTTTTCCCGATTTCCAATTTGTTTGACAAAGAACTTAATTGAACACATCAACTTAGTTCTGACCGGGCCCGGTACATGGGTCAAAACAAAATCATCGAGGGGCCCAGATATCAGCTTCTAATCCAAGAAGGAACAGATAAACTTTGACTCATATGTTTGGTCTACCACTCATTGAATTACACACAAGAGCACGATTTATAACATCGAGTTACCAATGCGTTTTCGTACAATCAATGCATAACCAACTTGTAAGTAACAAATCATATCTCTAGGTTTGAAGACTTATACGATATTACCGTCTCACGATCACTCGAGATAGAATTCCATGAAGTGATTCCAGTGAGCGTGGGTTGAGTTCAATGCTCAGAACTTATGAGCACTCATGATTGCTGTAGCCTTGTCCAAGACCTCTACAACCAAACATGACAGTTTTGATTCATACCTACTTCCGACATATGACTGACTGTGGAGGTTTGAATAATATGTTATACCAAACAAAAATTATTCTGGAAGTCAAAACATGCAAAAGAAATATAGTAAACGATCGACAAGAGATAGCAACACTTTACTCATAAATAAAACATTTTTGATTCATCATCAAATGTCAATTACACTTTACAAATTTCGAGGTTATCTAACTACTAAATCTAATATCATCCTTCAGCCCTATGCTCCGAGCATGCTGGAGATGCTTAACCCGAGTCAGTCCCTTCGTGAGGGGATCTGTCGGATTCTCATATGATGATACCCTCTTTGCCACGAGGAGTCCTTCTTCAATCCGATGTCTGATGAAATGGTATTTTCTGTCGATGTGTCTGGATCTCCCTTGATCCCTTGGTTCCTTGGCTAAGGCAACAGCACTTTCACTATCACAGAAAATTTCCATTGGCTCTTTAATAGCTGGTACAACTCCAAGGTCTCCAATGAAGTTCTTCAGCCATATCGCCTCCTTTGCCGCCTCGCTAGCTGCAATATACTCTGATTCACAAGTAGAATCTGCCACTATGTCTTGCTTGGAACTCTTCCAAGAAATTGCTCCTCCATTTAGGGTAAAGACCCAGCCTGACTGAGAGTGGAAATTATCCCTATCAGTCTGGAAGCTAGCATCACTATACCCTACAAATCTCAAGTCATCATTCCCACCGAGGGTAAGGACCCAGTCCTTAGTCCTTCGTAGGTACTTGAGAATATTCTTTACCGCAGTGCAGTGTGCCTTGCCAGGGTTCCCCTGAAACCTGCTAACCATGCTCAGGGAAAAAGCTACATCAGGTCGAGTACACGTCATAGCATACATGATCGGTCCTACAGCCGAAGCATAAGGTATTCGACTCATTTCTGCTATCTCAGCCTCAGTGCTAGGGCTTTGTGTCTTACTCAATTTGGCGTTACTCTGGATGGGCAACTCTCCTTTCTTGGAGTCCTGCATGCTGAATCTCTTCAGCACCTTATCCAAGTAGGTACTCTGACTAAGTCCAATTAGTCTTTTACTCCGATCTCTTTAAGATCCTTATCCCTAAAATATAGGTAGCTTCACCAAGGTCCTTCATAGCGAACACTTGCCAAGCCAGGACTTTACTTCCTGCGGGGTTGGAATGTCGTTTCCTATGAGTAGTATGTCATCCACATACAATACCAAAAAGCTAACTATACTCCCACTAGCCTTGACATACACACAAGATTCATCTTCATTCCTAGAAAAGCCAAATTCCTTGACCTTTTCATCAAAGCAAAGATTCCATCTGTGAGGTGCTTGCTTCAATCCATAGATGGATTTCTCAAGCTTACACACTCTATTAGGGTACTTGTTGCTGACAAAACCTTCTGGCTGACTCATGTAAACATCTTCAGCCAGTTTTCCATTAAGGAAAGCGGTTTTGACATCCATTTGCCAAATTTCATAGTCATGAAATGCGGCTATGGCTAACATAACCCTGATAGACTTAATCTTGGCTACTGGAGAAAAGGTCTCATCATAATCCACTCCAGGAATTTGTGAGAACCCCTTTGCAACCAGTCTAGCCTTATAAGTGTGTACATTACCATCCATGTCGGTCTTCTTCTTGAAGATCCATTTGCACCCCACCGTCTTACGACCTGGTACATTTTCAACCAAGTTCCAAACTTGATTGTCATACATGGATTGTATCTCGCTATCCATAGCCTCTTTCCATTTAGCAGACTCGGGGCCTGCCATGGCTTCCTCGTAGTTGTTAGGGTCATCTTGACTTACTAGTGCCCCATCACTAATAAGTGTCTCACCTTCTGCAGTAATATGGAATCCATAGTAATGCTCAGGTGCACTCCTAACTCTCGTGGAATGCCTCAGAGGTACAGATTCGTTAATTGGCTCAACAGGAGTTTCCTCCTCAATTTAAGTGCTAGAGTTTGAAGTTCCTTCACCACTTGACTCTTGAATTTCTTCAAGATCAATTTGCCTCCCACTGTCTCCTTGGCTTATAAACTCTCTTTCTCGAAAGACTCCGCTTCTTGCTACAAAGACCACATTGTCACTAGGTCTGCAGAAGAGGTAACCAAAGGATTGCTGTGGGTAGCCGATGAAAGTACACCTCTCGCTTCGAGGTTCGAGCTTATCATGAGTCTCGCGTCTCACAAAAGCCTCGCAACCCCAAAATCTGGATGTGGTCTAGTTTAGGTACTTTACCAGTCCACATCTCGTGAGGAGTTTTGGCAACTTTCTTTGTAGGGACTAGATTAAGAATATGGGCGGCAGTCTCTAAGGCATACCCCCAGAATGAGATTGGTAGCGAAGCTCGACTCATCATCGAACGAACCATGTCTAACAAGTTTCGATTACGCCTCTCAGCCACACCATTCAACTGCGGTGTCTTGGGAGGTGTCAATTGTGAGACAATCCCATATTCCCTTAGATAGTCGAGGAACTCTTAACTAAGATACTCACCACCTCGATCGGATCGAAGCATCTTAATGTTCCTGCCCAATTGATTCTCGACTTCCTATTTAAATTCCTTAAACCTCTCAAAAGTCTCTGACTTATGTTTGATTAAGTAGACATATTCATATCTACTGTAATCATCAGTAAAAGTCAAATAATAACGATTAGCATCCCTTGTGGCATGTTTGAATGGTCCACACACATCCGTGTGTATAAGGTCCAACAAACCTTCACCCCTTTCACACGAGCCTGTGAAGGGTGACTTTGTCATTTTTCCAAGTAAGCATGATTTGCAACTATCATCTGACTTTAGGTCAAACGACTCCAAGACTCCATCCTTTTGGAGTTGGCCTATGCGTTTCTTGCTTATATGTCCAAGGTGACAATGCCATAATGATGCTTTATCCAAGTTATTATTATTAGTAGAATCAATACACAAAACATTATTTCCTAAGTTATCTACAACAGACACAGCTTCATACACACCATCACAAGGTAATGCTTTAAAATAAAGAACAGTATTAAAGAAAGCATCAATAGAACCAACTTCATTATTAAATGAAAAGGTAAACCCTTGTTTGTACAAAGCATGAAAGGAAATAATATTTTTTGCCATTCTTGGCGAGTAACAACATTTATTCAAATCTAAACTAAACCCACTACTTAGCAATAAAGTATAAACTCCAATCTTGGTGACAGGTGAAGCTTTCCTATTCCCCATGATCAAGTTTATTCTTCCTTGCTCCACATCCTCACTTCTTCTTAGTCCCTACAAGTCACAACAAATATGAATACGACAACCGGTATCAAGGACCCAAGATTTAGAATGGGGTGAGTTATTAGAAAGGATAGTGTAAATACCTGCATGGTTGGGTTTGACTTTCCCATCCTTCACATCCTGTTGGTATTTTGGGCAGTTCCGCTTCCAATGAGCCTTTTCATGGCAATAGAAGCATTCAGCCTCTTTTGAGTCCAAAGAAGGAGTAATGAAACCTTTCTTGGTTCCACTTGAAGAAGAACCATCAAGGGTCCGAGCTTTGGTACCCTTCGAAGATCTCTTTCTCTTCCTCCCTCGACTTTTCCCGATTGCCAAAACCGGAGTTGAGTTTGGAGTAGGAGTGATAGCAACCGACTTCCCCTTAAGACCTGTTTCTATAGTCTTGAGAAGTCCCTAAAGTTTGCTGAGGGTGACCTCTTCCTTGTTCATGTGATATGTCATGCGGAATTGATCATAGCACGATGGTAAGGAGTGCAAAATGATATCTATTGCAAGCTCCTCAGGGAAGTTCACATTAAGCTTCAGCAACCGATCCACAAACCTTTGCATTTTCTGCATGTGGTTCGTGACGGATTCCCCGTCCTTCATCATGGTTGTTATCATGGAGCAGATGATCTCATACCTCTCTTGTCGTGCACTTTGATGGTATCTTTCCATCAAATCTTGGTGCATTTCATAAGGGTATAAATCTTCATAAGACTTTTGGAGTTTAGTTGTCATTGTGGCCAACATGATGCAAGCCTCCTTGGTCGCATCTCTTTCATGAGTATGAAAGTCAGCGATCTCCTGGGGAGTTGCAGTGGACTCATCAATTTCCTTAAGCTCCTTGTCAAGGACATATTCTTTGTCCTCGTAGCGGGTAATCATCCTGATGTTTCTGATCCACTCATTGAAGTTGGATCCATCAAAGGTAACTTTCCCACACATGCTCATAAGAGTAAAGGAGCCATTAGGATTCGAGCCAGAAGCAGCATTGTTTGAAGACATCTGAAAGAAGAGAACAAGTTTAGTATAGATATATGAGAGTCCTTAACTAAACACCCAAATGTAATATTAAGGCTAGGATCCAATCACAATATAACATAGCTTAAAAGAGGTATGCCGTAGTCTAAGCTATACCATATTTGAAAGGTAGGTGAATGACGATTCACCAATTTCCACCACGAAAACCGAAACATTTAAGTATAAGGTTTTTTTTGTTTGGTTCTTACAAATTCCTAGATTCTTTGAGATTCAATGAGCTTTTCAAAGGCATGTTTCAATCTCGAGTGTGCCCTCCAAGTTTTGTGACTGGGATACTGAGGATCACAAAACGAGGTGTGAAGTAACCATGCAAATCACTTGGTACCCTTAAAGTTTATCACTGAATCGATGTGCCGGTAAACCACACACGCTCCACCGATACTATAATAAACCTTAAGTCACCCTTTACCTACCTTGTTAAGTCCAAGTTAGTGTGCCGGTTAACCACACACGCTCCACCAATGACTTAGACAAAGTGTAAAGTGTAATTTCATGGATTAGCACCTTATTCACATTTTCCTAAAGTAACTAAGATTGGGAATTTAATAAAACATTTAGTTACTTTATTGTATTCATCATACTTTGAATGAGAATTTATAAGTCCTTGTCTCACCCGTTCGGCTAACGACCCTCCACCAGTCAAGCAAGCGGTGGGTGAGAGTAGACACCCATTAAGTCACCATTTTATAGGCAACAACCTTATACCCACCTTATAGACCGGCTTCGTGAATGAGGCGTATTCGCGGTAAGACGACTTTGTTCTTATATATATATATATATATATATATATATATATATATATATATATATATATATATATATATATATATAATTATTAAATCATCATAATATAAGTATAAGGATTGAATTTTAACATTTAAAATTCCAAGGGTTGGAACTAAAGTTTTAACTTAACTTTACTTGTTCCAAAACTTGAGGGCAAGTTTTGTAACTTTCAAAACTTTTCATTTCTTGTAACTTATGAGTTTAATAGAGTAATAAAATGAAGACTCTTCATTTTTCTAACTCTTGTGTTCTTTTTAATGGTTTTAATTCAAGTGTGACTCTTGGTTTTCCATAACTTGAGGACAAGTTATGGACTCCATTAAAACACATTATGATCAAGAATTAATCTACCACATAGGTTACAAATAATTCCTATGATTATCTAAAACATCATAAGAACAAGAACATGAATATGAACACATTCATAAATCAAAATTACACTTAAAACTTTGTAATTTTGATAACTAGTTGTTGTAAATGAATTAGAAAGAACATTACACCATCAAAACAAGTTTTCAAGTACCAAAACAGTTTAGGGTAATGTTTCTAGTCCATTTCCAGCAACTAAAGTCGAAATTCTGCAATATGTCGACCCTACTCGCCGAGTGCATGAACTTACTCGCCGAGTAGGTTGAAGATACACGTGAACTCGACGAGTCCCCCCATGGACTCGACGAGTCCATTCGTTAGACAGCAAGATTTTCAACTTTTTTTTCAACTTTTAAGCACAAATAAAAAGCAAACAAGCCTAGGCTCTGATACCACTGCTGGGTTTTAAGCATTCTAACACTTCCTAAGTGTACATGCAACCCTAATAACCTTGGATCTATGTTTGTCTAATTATCATGCAAAGTTGAATTCCAAGGCTATTTTCCTAACTAGCATACATGGGGAACAATTTTAACTTGAATGATAGATAGAATAACTTACCTTGTTGTTGCTTATGTTCCTTGAAACCTTATGAGCCTAGCACCCCAAGTGTGATGCCTCAAATGCTTCACACAACACCAAATGCTCTTGGAAAGACTTTTAAGAGAATGCACACTTCTTGAAATCGGTCTAGCCCTCTTGTTTCCTTAGTGTAGCCGATTTTGGTGGAGAATGAGATCCTTATATAGTGTTGACACATCTAGGGTTACACCATGTAAACCCTAATGTGTCATGACTCTTCATTTCCATGACCCATGGGTTTGTAACTCCCATGGAGCATCCATGGAGCATCCTATGGGTAGAACCCAACTTGATAATCCATATAGCCTCTTAGCCCACTATACAAGATATGGATGATTTACATAATCAACCCATATATTTAATTAGTTCTCTTTTGATCACTTAATTAATTCTAAATTAATTATTGATCAAACTAATCAAATAATATTATTAATATATTCGAACTTATAATATATTAATAATCTCCAAGTGTTATTTCTCTCATTTAGTCTATCCAATTGCATGGTGCCATGCAACCCAAATGGACCATGCCGGGTCGGATCAAGTACATACCAAAAATAGTTATGGACTTAGACACCTTATCCAACAGAAGGAACTTCAAACCCTAGCACTCAACTTGAGGCGGAAACTCCTGTTGAGCCAATTGACAAGTCTTTACCTCTGAGGCATTCCACAAGGGTTAGGAATGCACCTGAGCATTACTATGGATTCCATATTACTGTGGAAGGTGATACACTTATCAATGATGAGACACTGATAGGTCTGGATGAACCTAACAGTTACGCGGAAGCCATGGCAGGCCCTGAGTCAACCAAGTGGAAATAGGAAATGGACAACGAGATATAATCCATGTATGACAATCAAGTTTGGAACTTGGTTGAGAATATACCTGGTCGTAATATTGTAGGGTGCAAATGATCTTCTAGAAGAAGCCCGACATGGATGGTAATATACACACTTATAAGGCACGACTGGTTGCAAAGGTTTTCTCACAAACTCTGAGAGTTGATTATGATGAGACCTTTTCTCCAGTGGCCAAGATTAAGTCTATTAGGGTTCTGTTAGCCATAGCTGCATTTCATGACTATGAAATTTGGCAAATGGATGTCAAAACTGCTTTCCTTAATGGAAAGTTGGCTAAGGATGTTTACATGAGTCAGCCAGAGAGTTTTGACAATATAGAGTAGCCTAATAGAGTGTGTATGTCACACCCCAAAACCGATGGCAGAAACATTCCGGGGCAGAGGACGTAATGTAAAGTATCACAACCAATGTACATAGTAAGCATAGTAAAACACGAAACATTACATTACATAGATTCATTTCATATGTTTGAAAGTAGAAAGGCAAAGTAATACATGTTTATAGATACATAAGTTTAAACAAAAGTTAGATGTAACTTCCATCTACTCCGTCTTCTTCAAAAGGACGCGGGATACCTGTCTAAGGAGAACCTGAGAATACAAGCAGTTTAAAAATCAGCATAAAGCTGGTGAGTTCATAAGTTGTTTGTTTATGTAAAACGATCATGTTTCCTTTGGTTTTTTGAAAAGTTGTTATCCAATAAAATCTCATATTTTCTTATAAAAACAATTTAGTTAAAGTTCTGAATTTCCGTTCAATACAACAGTAGATAGTTTAGTACATAAAACTATATATTGAAAACCACTGGGAATACCATCCAGTACAACAGTAGATATTTTTAATACATAAAAATATAGATTGAAAACCATGGGAATACCATCCCGTACTAGATATAAGGTAGTTTTTAATACACAAAAACTATAGATTGAAAGCCATGGGATTACCATCCCGTACTAGATATAAAACCATGGGAATACCATCCCGTACTAGATATAACGACCATGGGAATACCATCCCGTACTAGCTTTAAATTCTATAGATCAAAGATAGATATGAAAATCCGTGAATAAACTTATATTATTATATTAATACGTATTGTCAGTCGGGTAACCATGCTAATATGACCACGAGACCTCCTTGACGTTGTTCAGGTGTCGGACGATATCCAAAATTTGTCACCCCAGGTGTGCCCGCCTAACTGTAGCTAATAGTTAAGGTGTGGGATTGTCAGTCCCGAATAGATCTATTCACAAATTCCACGCTCTCCCTCCAGGAGACTCTGGTTACACTTCCGGGGAGGATTTACTGATAACCCAAAGGGTTTAATGAAGACGAATCTCACAAGCTATTATTAAATTATTCACGGTGTTCTCGGTTGTTATCAAACATACTAATCGTTTTGAAACATAATACTATAAAAACAGTTTAATACAATGAAATTATCTAGCATAATACTCTAAATTAAACAAAGATAAACTTAATTAGACATAGTTTATCTATTAACTTTACATAACTTTGTGCTCGTAAAACAAAAACTGAAGATCCCAAATTATTCCCATAATAATTTAATTGGTTTGATTGTTTCCGTTACTGTAATTAAAATGCACGTGACAATATTCGATAAAACATCCCTTATGCTCCACATAATACATAATGGGTAAAGATATCTAAAAGTTTTCCAGATATTCATAGAATTACATTAGTTTTAGGTTTTGAAAACATTTATAGTTTGCTTGTATTCCCCCCGTGAAAACATTGAAAAACACGGAAATAGGCGTAGGGGTATGAACTCACCAGTTGAGAAACGTGTCGATTTGGATGCTAAGTGTCAAATCAGGGCTTAATAATGCGTGAGGTTCCTATGTAATATGAAATGATACATAATTATATTTAATTAGACTTTAACTACTAATTAGATAAGAGTAAACACTTCTATACGCGAAAACACTTCAATTCAAGTGTTTGGAGTGACCCGGGTAGCATCTATGGATGAGTATGGCTTGGATATGGAGTTTACTCTTCAAGAGTAAACTCCTTTAGGAGTTTACGGTCCAAATGACCATTCGCCATGAGTTTACGGCCATAAAGTCATGGTAGGGGTGTTCTTGGTTGCAAAATGGCCTTGTAATACTTGAGGGTTGATGCTAGACTTGGTTTCAAGGTTTTTGAATGAGATTTGAACATCTTAAGGACCATTTGAGCAGTTTACAACCGTAAACTGTTGTGTGCCATGTTTTAATGTCTTGTGGTTGTCCTAGGTCAATTACAATGCACATAGGAAGGTTCTAAGGTTGATTCCATGGCTTAGGAAGTGTTTGGGACATGAATTGACCTTGCAAAAGGAGTTTATGGTCTATGAAGATGTTTTTGGAAGTTTACTACCTTAAAAACATGAGTTTACATCCATAAACACATGTTTTTCCATGATTCATTGGTTTTAGTGGTTGTTGGTTAAGCATACAAAGTTCTAGGTCCAATTCCAAGCCATACAAGGTGTTTAAGGCACTTTAACACCCATTGGAGGAGTTTAAGGTCTGAAAAGGCGTGTTTACAATCTAGGAATGTTCTTGGGCCATAAACTCAAGTTTTTCCCATTTGTATATGTTTTGGTGCATTTTTGGAAGGATTATAAGGTTCTATGCACTCATGGAAGTTCATGGAGGCTTTTGGAGGTGTTTAAGGGCAATTTAACACCTTAAAAAGGTGTTTATGGTCTATAAATGAGGGTTTATGGTCCAAGCATGTTATTGGTCCGTAAACTCATGTCCAAGCCTCAAATGATAAGATTTTGGGGTCCTAAGCTCATGCATGCTAGTCCAAAGGTCTTAACTAAGCACTAGAAGTGATTTGGATGGGTTTTGGGGCTCCAAAACCCCATTTATAAGTGTTCACGGTTTGGGGAGGTTCCTTGACCGTAAACACAAGTCTTTGGTCCTATTTTATGATTTAAACACGAATTTGATGGTTAAAGATGCTAATCCATGAGTTAGGATAGTTACCTTAATGATTTGAGGCTTGAATTGGATGATTTTGGATCAAAGTCGAGTTTTAGAGAGAGAGTAGTGAGAGAAAGTGTTTTAAGAGAGAGAAAAAGCTTCAAAATGATGTCACTCAATCCCTTATATAGGGGTTGAGTTTATGGCCCGTAGGAATTCTACCCGATACTGACGTTAAACGGTGTTTTCGGTCGTACTCGATAAATTTGTCGTAATCACGACTTAAATGAAACTAAAAATTTTCCTAATGAATATGGAAAATATTTTAATGTTTATAATGTATCCCGACACTGATGAAACCAAAATAGAAGTCGCAATTAAATAAATTTAAAACAAAGTTAACGGAAAAATTGGAATGTAACAGCTTTATTAACGGAAACGGGTTACAATAACGTAATAAATTACGGTTTGTGACAATATCCCCCCGTTTGAGAAAATTTTGTCCCGAAATTTAAAATTAAGACAGAGTCATGAGTTTGGAAAGAGACGTGGTTATTTCCATTTAACCGAGTCTTCATGCTCCCATGTGAACTCGGGTTCTCGCACGGTATTCCAGCGAACTTTCACTTATCGGGATACAGCTTTATTTCGTACATTTGATTTCGGTTGGTTCTTCCATGAAGTTTATACTTTTGATATCTCGATCTCATAAAAAGAGATTACTAGGCATTCATCAGTTAGGTGCTTCCAAAGATTGGAGATGTAGAGTACATGATGGATGCAACTAAGTCCTAAAGGTAGTCGGAGTTTTATGGGCTACAGGACCCATCCTGGCTAGGATCTCGAAAAGGTTCTATGTATCTCGGGTTAAGTTTTTATGAACTTCCAAAGCGTACCATGTATTTCCAGGGCGAGACCTTCAACGGACACGGTTTCCAATCTAGAATTCTAAGGGTTTTCGTAGTTTATCGGCGTACACTTTTGTCTGTCTCATGAAGCTTCTCAGTCGATCTCGGATCTGGATGATTTTCTCAGCATTTTCACGAGTGATTTTAAGTACCAGAGAAGGCACTGTCAGGGAAATGGTCTCTTGACTAGCTGTGTGTCCTCTATCTCGGTCCAACACAGAAGGGATCGTGTACTTGCGACCGTAGAGGGCTTCGAACGAGGTAGTCTTAATGCAGGTCTATGATGATTCGGTCAAGGGTAAATGGGTGTTCCACGATTTTCCAAAATTGATGAGACATGTCCTTAGTATGTCTTCTAGGGTATGGATAATTCTCTTACTCTGTCTGCCTGTCCGAGGATGGTAAGCTGTACTCGTATCCAGCTTAGTTCCAGGAGCTTTCTGCAGGGACTGCCAAAATCTTAAAGTAAACCTACTATCTCAGTCGGAGATAATGGACACAGGTACACCGTGCAGTCGGACTATCTCTTGGGTGTAGATTCATGTGAGTCTTTCAATATTGAATGATTCTTTAATCTGAGGGAAGTGAGCGAATTTTGTCAAATGATTGACAATTGCCTAAATGGTATCGAACCCACTCAGAGACCTAGGTAATTTGGTGATGAACTCCATGGTATTCATCTCCTATTTCCATTCAGATATCTCGGACTGCTGGAGTAGACTTGAGGGTTGTTGTTACTTGACCTTTCCTTGGCGCAAGTCAGACACTTTCCCACAAAGGTTGTGATCTCGGCTTTCATGGTTGGTGAGGATCATGCACTCAGTTCCGTAGAGATAATGTCTCCAAACCTTCGGTGTGAAGACCACAACTCCTAACTCTAGGTCGTAAATCGTGTAGTTAACTTTGCGTGTCTTCAATTGTCTCGAGGCATAAGTGATGACTTTTCCTATTTGTATACGTACACAGTCTAGATTCTGAATAAAAGCATCGTCGATGACAATGAAATCCTCTGTTCCTTCGGGCAGAGACAAGATAGATGTGATGTACAAGGCTTGCTTCAATGTTTGGAATACTGTATCTCGCTTTTAATTCCAACAAAAAGGTACACCTTCTTGTGCCAGAGTGGTCAGGGATTGGCAAATTCTAGTAAGTTTCTGGGTGGATCTGCGATAATAGCCGGTGAAACCCAAGAATTAACGGATTTCTGTGGGTGTCTTCGGTGCCAACTAATTCTTTATCGTCTTGTTTTTGGAAGGGTTCACGTGTATTTCTCTTTTGCTTACTACGTGACCAAGGAAAGTGGTTAGACTGAAGGGCATCACTACGAACTTGTAGTGATCATATCGTGTCCTGAACGTCGTCTTGGAAACATTATTTTAGTGAACTTAAAGCTGATGATACTCTTTTGTTGAGCAGTTCATTAGGCTGATTGGATAATTTTTTCATTTCCTCTGGAGCTAAGCGATACGAAGACTTGGCTACTTGATTAGTTTCAGGAATTAAGTCGATGCGAAACTCGACTGGATGTTCGGGAGGAATTCTTAGAAGCTCTTTGGGAAAAACATTAGGAAAGTTGCAGACTTCGGGGATGCTCTCGAGGTCTTTAACTATTTGTTTCTCGTTGATCACATGAGTTAGGAATGCGCAACACTCCTTTCACAGAAGCCTTTGAGCTTTGATGCAACATATGATCCGAAGATTGGAACTGAGTTCATCGTCGAGGCTCATGAGAGTCAGGCCAGAGGGAAGATTGAGATGGATGGTTGTAACAAAGGATATTTGTATGATTAGGACTCAACCATTCCATGCCAATAAGAACATCAAAGCTCTTGATGGTAACTAGTATTAGGTCAATAGAAAATGAATGATTGTTCAGGGTAAGGGTACAATTTATGAACATGTCGTTAATGTTTCCCTTTTCTCACTATTAGTTATCTCGACGGTAGATGTTTCGATTACTAGATGAGGACTATATTTAAGAAGAGGTTCAAATGAATGGCTACTAAGAACTTCTTTAACATTAGATTTGAAAAAGGATACGAGTATAAGAATTGTCAAGAAGAAACGTACCCGTAACGACAGAGGGATTAACGACTGCCTCCTCATGTTTTATAGCTAGAACTATCCCGGCATTGCTAGTTGTTGTTGCTTTGGGGTAGTTTCTTTTGAAATGCCCGAATTCTCCACAGCCGTAGCAGACCTGTTCGGCAGTCGATCCGGAAGCTTTATTGGTTGGTGTTTTGCAGCTTCGCACAAGGTGACCCTCTTGGCCATAGTTTTTACAAAACTTCACGCGATAGGGACCGGGGATGCGGTGGTGGTAATTGCATTTGTTGCACCAAGGGATGTTACCAGCATACCCAGTGGTAGGTGCTTGAGCTGTTATGAAGCAACAGGAGTAGTGGCAGCTTGAACTGCCACATATTCATGCCTCTTGGAGGGTCCTTGTGAACTCTGACCCTTTCACTTTTTCCAGATAACCTTTTTACTTTCCTTACGCTTATTTTGTCGCTCCTGATTATCTTCATGGTTTTGGGGGTAGGTGTTACTTCCTGGTCCACTGAACCTGCTAGGGTACAATAGCGTTATTGTAGTCGTCACTGTAGCAGTAATGGCTGCCTGAAAATAGACAGGGTCGAACGGAGGAGAATATGGTGGCGGAGAGTTGTTGTTCCTAGAGTTGGGTCCTTTCTTTGGAGGCATGATGATCTAAAATGATTACGAAAAAGAGGATGGTAAGTCCTCTGAATTGAATCAAGAGATATGAAACAAGGAATATCTCTTTATGATAGATATAAGGTTCCATAAGCAATAAGCAGGAAGAGTTATCAAAGAAGATAAACTATCGCTAAAGAAGGAACGAGTAGCAATACTCTAAATGAATTTCTACAACATACTCGAATTTGGCTAAAATACTCCCATAGTATTTTTATGTTTCGCTGCGACGACGGCTCGTTGTTTGGGTATTGGGTAAGTTTTAGGCATGTTATATACTACAGTCACTCCTAAGCACATATTGGCCATGTCTCGAATGAATATAGTTGATCAGACTATATTGACCCTAGACACAACTACATAACTGCATAGGTTTAACCACAACACACAACACCCATTTACTTATGTTTTGTTCTACTCGTAGTTACGGATTCCGGCGGTTAGGTATACTTGTATACTTTTGAAAATACTTATGTTTTCAAGTATACTTTTAGTCCAGAGCACTTAGTCCCCTTAGTGTTTATAGTCTTATACCAGGTAAGGTTTGGTATACTAGTTCACTATAAACAAGGGCTCTGATACCAATCTGTCACACCCCGAAACCGATGGCGGAAACATTCCGAGGCGGAGGACGTCGTGTAAAGTATCACAACCAATGTACATAGTAAGTATAGTAAACACGAAACATTACATTACATAGATTCATTTCAATTGTTTGAAAGTAGAAAGGCAAAGTAATACATGTTTATAGATACATAAGTTTAAACAAAAGTTAGATGTGACTTCCATCTGCTCCGTCTTCTTCAAAAGGATGCGGGATACCTGTCTAAGGAGAACCTGAGAATACAAGCAGTTTAAAAATCAGCATAAAGCTGGTGAGTTCATAAGCTGTTTGTTTATGTAAAATGATCATGTTTCCTTTGGTTTTCTGAAAAGTTGTTATCCAAGAAAATCCCATATTTTCTTATAAAAACAGTTTAGTTAAAGTTCTGAATTTCCGTTCAATACAACAGTAGATAGTTTACATAAAACTATATATTGAAAACCACTAGGAATACCATCTAGTACAATAGTAGATATTTTTAATGCATAAAAATATAGATTGAAAACCATGGGAATACCATCCCGTACTGGATATAATGTAGTTTTTAATACACAAAAACTATACATTGAAAGCCATGAGATTACCATCCCGTACTAGATATAAAACCATGGTAATACCATCCCGTACTAGATATAAAGACCATGGCAATACCATCCCGTACTAGATATAAAGACCATGGCAATACCATCCCGTACTAGATATAAAGACCATGGGAATACCATCCCGTACTAGATATAAATTCTATAGATCAAAGATAGATATGAAAATCCGTGAATAAACTTATATTATTATATTAATACGTATTGTGAGTCGGGTAACCATTCTAATATGACCACGAAACCTCCTTGAAGTTGTTCCAGCATCGGACGATATCTAGAATTTGTCACCCCAGGCGTGCTCGCCTAACTGTAGCTAACAGTTAAGGTGTGGGATTGTCAGTCCCGAATAGATCTATTCACAAATTCCACACTCTCCCTCCAGGAGACTCTGGTTACACTTCCGGGGGAGGATTTACTGATAACCCAAAGGGTTTAATGAAGACGAATCTTACAAGATATGATTAAATTATTCATGGTTTTTTCGGTTTTTATCAAACATACTAATCGTTTTGAAACATAATACAATAAAAACAGTTTAATATAATGAAATTATCTGGCATAATACTCTAAATTAAACAAAGATAAACTGAATCAGACATAGTTTATCTATTAACTTTACATAACTCTGTGCTCGTAAAACAAGAACTGAAGATCCCAAATTATTCCCATAATAATTTAATTGGTTTGATTGTTTCCGTTACTGTAACGGAAATCCACGTGACTATATTCGATAAAACATCCCTTATACTCCACATAATACATAAGGGGTAAAGATATCTAAAAGTTTTCCAGATATTCATAGAATTACATTAGTTTTAGGTTTTGAAAAAATTTATATTTTGCTTGTATTCCCCCCTGAAAACATTGAAAAACACGGAAAAAGGCATAGGGGTATGAACTCACCAGTCGAGAAACGAGTCGATTTGGATGCTAAGTGTCAGATCGGGGCTTGATAACGCGCGAGGTTCCTATGTAATATGAAATGATACATAATTGTATCTAATTAGACTTCAACTACTAATTAGATAAGAGTAAACACTTTTAGATGCGAAAACACTTCAATTCAAGTGTTTGGAGTGACCTGGGTAGCATCTATGGACGAGTATAGCTTAGATATGGAGTTTACTCTTCAAGAGTAAACTCCTTTAGGATTTTACGGTCCAAATGACCATTCCCCATGAGTTTATGGCCATAAACTCATGGTAGGGGTGTTCTTGGTTGCAAAATGGCCTTGTAATACTTGAGGGTTGATGCTAGACTTGGTTTCAAGGCTTTTGAATGAGATTTGAACATCTTAAGGACCATTTGAGGAGTTTACGGCTGTAAAATCATGTGTGCCATGTTTTAATGTGTTGTGGTTGTCCTAGGTCAATTACAATGCACATAGGAAGGTTCTAAGGTTGATTCCATGGCTTAGGAAGTGATTGGGACATGAATTGACCTTGCAAAAGGAGTTTATGGTCTATGAAGATGTTCTTGGAAGTTTACTACCTTAAACATATGAGTTTACAACCGTAAACTCATGTTTTTCCATGATTCATGGGTTTTAGTGGTTGTAGGTTAATCATACAAAGTTGTAGGTCCAATTCCAATCCATACAAGTTGTTTAAAGCACTTTAACACCCATTGGAGGATATGTTTTGGTGCATTTCTTAAGGGATTATAAGGTTCTATGCACTGATGGAAGTTCATGGAGGCTTTTGGAGGTGTTTAAGGGCAATTTAGCACCTTAAAAAGGTGTTTATGTTCCATAAATGAGGGTTTACAGTCCAAGGTAAACTCATGTCCAAGCCTCAAATGATAAGATTTTGGGGTCCTAAGCTCATGCATGCAAGTCTAAAGGTCTTAACTAAGCACTAGAAGTGATTTGGAAGGGTTTTGGGGCTCCAAAACCCCATTTATAGGTGTTCACGGTTTGGGGAGGTTCCTAGACCGTAAACACAAGTCTTTGGTCCTATTTTATGATTTAAACACGAATTTGATGGCTAAAGATGCTAATCCATGAGTTAGGATAGTTACCTTAATGATTTGAGGCTTGAATTGGATGATTTTGGATCAAAGTTGAGTTTTAGTGAGAGAGTAGTGAGACAAAGTGTTTTAAGAGAGACAAAAAGCTTCAAAATGATGTCACTCAATCCCTTATATAGGGGTTGAGTTTATGGCCCGGAGGAATTCTACCCGATACTGACGTTAAACAGTGCTTTTGGTCGTACCCGATAAATTTGTCGTAATCACGACATAAATGAAACTAAATTTTTTCCAAACGACTATGGAAAATATTTTAATGTTTATAATGTATCCCGACACTTATGAAACCGAAATAGAAGTCCCAATTAAATAAATTTTAAAAAAAAAGTTAACGGAAAAATTGGAACGTAACGGCTTTATTAACGGAAACGGGTTGCAGTGATGGAATAAATTACGGTTTGTCACAGTGTAAGCTTAAGAAATCCATTTATGGGTTAAAGCAAGCTCCTCGCAGATGGAATCTTTGTTTTGATGAGAAAGTCAAACAGTTTGGCTTTTCTAGGAGTGAAGATGAATCTTGTCTATATGTCAAGGCTAGTGGGAGTATAGTTAGTTTTTTGGTATTATATGTGGATGACATACTACTCATAGGAAATGACATCCCAACTCTGCAGGAAGTTATGTCCTGGCTTGGGAAGTGTTTCTCTATGAAGGACCTACTAGAAGCTGCCTATATTCTAGGGATAAGGATCTTGAGAGACCGGAGGAAACGACTAATTGGACTTAGTTAGAGTACATACTACTTGGATAAGGTGCTGAAGAGATTCAACATGCAAAATTCCAAGAAATGAGTGTTAACCATCCAGAGTAACGCAGAATTAACTAAGACACAAAGCCCTAGTACTGAGGCTGAGATAGCAGAAATGAGTGAATACCTTATGCTTCGGTTGTAGGATCGATCATGTATGCTATGATGTGTACTCGACATGATGTAGCCTTTGCCTTGAGCATGGTTAACAGGTATCAAGGGAACCCTAGCAAGGCACACTGGCCTGCGGTAAAGAATATCCTCAAGTACCTACGGAGGACTAAGAACTGGGTTCTTACCCTCGGTGGGAGTGAAGACTTGAGAGTTGTAGGGTATAGTGATGCTAGCTTTCATACTAATAGGGATTATTTCCGCTCTCAGTCAGGCTGGGACATTACCCTAAACGGAGGAGAAATTTCATGGAAGGGTTCCAAGCAAGAGACATTGGCTGATTCAACTTCTGAATCAGAGTATATAGTAGCTAGCGAGGCAGCAAAGGAGGCGATATGGCTGAAGAACATCATTAGAGACCTTGGAGTTGTACCAGCTATTAAGGAGCCAATGGGAATTTTCTATGATAGTGAAAGTGTTGTTGCCTTAGCCAAGGAACCAAGGGATCACAGGAGATCCAGACACATCGATAGAAAATACCATTTCATCAGACATCGAATAGAAGAAGGACTCCTCGTGGCAAATAGGGTATCATCGGATGAGAATCCAGCAGATCCCCTCACAAAGGGACTGACTTGGGTTAAGCATCTCCAGCATGCTCGAAGCATAGAGCTGAAGGATGATATTAGATTTATTAGTTAGATAACCATGAAATTTGTAAAGTGTAATTGACATTAGATGATGAATAAAAGGTGTTTTATTTATGAGTAAAGTGTTGCTATCTCTTGTCAATCGATTACTATATTTCTTTTGCATGTTTTGACTTCCAGAATAATTATGTTTGGTATATCATATTATTCAAACCTCCACAGTTGGTCATATGTCAGAAGTAGGTATGAATCAAGATTGTCATGAGTGGTTGCAGAGGTCTAAGGTGTTGGACATGGCTACAACATTCATGAGTGCTCATAAGTTCTGAGCATTGGACACAATCCACGCTTACTGGAATCACTTCATGGAATTTATCTCAAGTGATCGTGACACGGTAATCTCATATAAGTCTTCAAACCTTAAGATATGATTTGTTACTTACAAGTTGGTTATGCATTGATTGTACGTAAACGTATTGGTAACTCGATGTTATAAAACGTGCTTTTGTGTGTACTTCAATGAGTGGTAGAAAAAACATATGAGTCAAAGTTAATATGTTCCTTCTTGGATTAGAAGTTGATATCTGGGCCCCTCGATGATTTTGTTTTGACCTATGTACCGGGCCCGGTCACAACTAAGTTGATGTGTTCAATTAAGTTCTTTGTCAAACAAATCGGAAATTGGGAAACAAATTATTGTACAATAAGTAAGACATTGTTCCATGTATTTGTCCGGCTGATATCTCAAATAGAGGATTATATGATCACTTATCTTAAATGATGTATCATCATCTTCTCAGTTCCGAGAAACCTTGAAAGAGCTGTGATTGCTGATCGGTTCCTGAAGTCATACTTGCAGTTATAGTTATTAGACTTCTCCAAGTGGGATACTGTTGGATAAGGTGTCTAAGTCCATAACTATTCCTGGTATGTACTTGACATGACCCGACATGGTCCATTTGGGTTACATGGCATAATGCAATTGGATAGACTAAATGAGAGAAATAACACTTGTGGTTTATTAATATATTATAAGTTCTAATATATTAATAATATTATTTAATTAGTTTGATCAAGAATTAATTTAGAATTAATTAATTGATCAAAAGATAACTAATTAAATATATGGGTTGACTATGTAAATCATCCATACTTGTATAGTGGGCTAAGAGGCTCCATGGATTATCAAGTTGGGTTCCACCCATAGGATGCTCCATGGGAGCTACAAACCCATGGGTCATGGAAATGAAGAGTCATGACACATTAGGGTTTACATGGTGTAACCCTAGATGTGTCAACACTATATAAGGATCATATTCTCCACCAAAATTGGCTACACATGAAAAGTGAGGGCTAGGCCGATTTTTACAAGTGTAAGATTCTCTCAAAGTTTACTCCTTTGCATTTAGTGTTGTGTGAAGCATTTGAGGCATCACACCTAGGGTGCTAGGCTCACAAGGTTTCAAGGATCACAAGCAACAACAAGGTAAGTTATTCTATCTTCCATTAAAGTTAAATATTGTTCCCCATGTATGCTAGATAGGAATATAACCTTGGAATTCAACTTTGCATGATAATTAGACAAACATAGATCCAAGGTTATTAGGGTTGCATGTACACTTAGGAAGTGTTAGAATGCTCAAAACCCATCACAACACTCATCCAAAAGACAGATATGGGCTTCTAAGATCGATCTAGCTCGTAAAGTTATGAACTTTACGTGCATGCATGGCAGTATAAGCTTAATGGACCCAAAAATGAGGTCTATAGGTGCATGTGGTTCTCAAAAGCTACAAAGTTGGCCACTTTAGGCCATGTAGTCCCCTAAGGACCCTAGAGCTGGAATCTTAACCCCCAACCAAGCTTGCACTCATGATTGGTCACCAAAAATGGTTCCTAAAAGCCATAATTCACTCTGAAAAGGGACTTAGAGCATGAATGAACAAGGTATAAGCCTTATACCTCTAAGGAACTGTAGATGTTGCACAAACTCGAAATCTCCCAGTTTCCCCTTGGCTTCTCAAGCTTTTCTTTCTTTCTTGTGATTACAAACTACAAAAATCACCAAAAAGGGCCTTAGATCTTCATAAAATGATTAGGGTTTTGGTATGGGGTATTCTGGGAGCATAAGGGACGATGGAGGCTGCATTAAGACGTTTAAATAGGGTGCAATCCATCGGATTTAGGGTTTTGCCGAAACAGTGCCTACGCGTCGAGTTGGTTTGCCAACTCGTCGAGTAGGTCACTAAACTCCCATGTCCAAACTCGATTTTACTCGACGAGTTGGACCTTCAACTTGCTGAGTACCAGGTCAAAAATGTTATAATTACTTGAATGAAAATACGTACCAGGAAACGGGTGCTACAGACATTGTGACATTTTGTGTTTATTTATTGTGACAAATGTGTTTTTAAATCTAAAAGTTTGGTTTGAAATTTTACGTTGTTAGAGTATCCATCTAAGCATACAGGATGATGCCTCCACGAAAAAGTCCATGAGTTCGTCCACCACTAACTCCCCAAAGAAATCGAGGAAGTGCTCCAGAAGTAACTCAAACTTCAATAGAAACTCTAAACCCCGGAGGAGATCTGGGTGAAGATAATGTGAACCCACCATTCCAAAAGGATCCTACTGTAACGCAAACCCTTCTTGCACAACGGATCGCTACAGCCTTAGCCACGTACGAGGCTTCCAGAAAACATAACATTTGAGCAATATAAATAGTGGCGGCACTTCAAGCAATTGGATTATTAGTTGACTGAACAAAGTAGCCGTTGAAGTACCATAACCTTGCCAAAAGAGAAGAACAAGGTTGGGAGTACAAAGAGGAAGTTTCATTGAAAGCCGAAAGTGAACTTCAAGCATCACAATCCAATATAGAACTTGTACTTAGTGCAACTTCCACCATGTTGGAAATTACTTGATCTGGAGCAATTGCAACTTAAGGGGTCACAATGCCATGTTTTTTAGAAAGTCCCTAAACAACACAACCTTAAACACTACACTAGGAAGAAGCCAAAACTACTTCGAATGCAACCAACCAGGGCACAAGACTGCCCAAAATTGAAAAACCAGCTTGCTAGAGGAACAGAATTTGTGATAGGTACGAGAGATGCACGACAAGAATCAACTGTGATTACTGGTACATTTCCTATAAAGAAATATTTATGCTTTCTTATTATATGGCATTGCTATCAATAGAAGCTTTATTTCCCATAAGTTTAGAAGAATTATAAATCATAAATCATGTAACAATATTTATGCATTCGTATTGTATGACATTGGTGCCAATAGAAGCTTTATTCCCTTATGTTTGAAGAATAATAAATCATAAGTAATGACAACTTAATGAAGCTTATACAGTAGAAGTAGCAATTCGTAAAATAAAGAGCACGTTAGAAATACTCACTAATTGCCTTCTCACCCTGAATAACCATGTCTTCTATGTTAGCTTAATGCATATAACTATTAGAAGTTTCGATGTTATCATCGAAATGGATTGGTTAACAATTCATCGAGCGGAGATTCTAAGTTATGAAAAAAGTTGTCCGATTACCTTTACCAAACAACAAAGCCCTTGTGATTACAGTGATAAATTAGGGAAGAACCTAAGATTCATCACTTGCATGAAGGCAAGGAAGTATTTGCAGAATAGATGCTTCACTTTCATGGCCTAAGTGGTGGATATGCAAGAAAAGGGTAAGGAAATCAAAGACATACTACAAGTGCACAATTACCCGAATGTATTCCCCAAAGATCTACCTGGAGTACCTCTAATCAGATAGGTCGAATTTTGAATTAAACTAATCCCCGATGTAGCACTATTGGCATGATTTCCTTATCGTTTGGTTCAATCGGAAATGCAAGAGCTATCCAATAAATTTTAAGAACTTCTCAATAAAGGCTATCTCCATTCAACCTTCTCTCCATGGGAGCCCTACTATTATTTGTCAAAAAATAATGTTGGATTGTTCAGGATGTGCATCGACTATCGAGAGTTTAATAAACTCACCATCAAGAACCAATATCGACTCCTGAGGATCGATGACCTTCTTGACCAACTGCAAGGATCTTTCCACTACTATAAGATCAATTTAAGATCCAACTACCATCAACTTAGAGTTCAAGAGGTAGATGTTCTAAAGTTTGAATTCCAGACTCGATATGGTCAAAATGAGTTTCTGCTTATGCCATTTGGAGTGACAAATGCATCATTCGTATTCATTGACCATATGAATCGGGTGTGTTAACTGTAATTAGATAAATTCGTGATCGTCTTCATCGACAACATACTGATATATTCATTAATCAAGGAAGAACATGGCCAATAGTTTCATTTAATTATGGAACTGTTAAGAAAAGAGAAACTTTATGCAAGGTTTTCTAAATGTGAGTTCTGGATTAAGGTAGTGCATTTCCTTAACCATTTGGTCAACAGTCAAGGGATTCATTTTGATCTTGCAAAGATCAAAGCGGTTAAGCATTGGAAAAGCACCAAACACACCCACCAAAGAACGCCAATTCCTAGGGCTTGCGAGCTACTCCTAGATAGCCAAAACTCTTACCGCCACAACCCATAAAGATAAAAGGTTCAACTGGGGAGACAGTCATGAGTCTGCCTTCCAAAAAAATAAAGCAATTGTGTAATGCACCATATATGTCTCTTCTAGAGGGAATAGAAGACTTTGTAGTATTTTGTGACACCTCACGCCAAGGTTTAGGATGCATTCTAATGTAAGGGAATAAGGTTATTGCATATTCATCCTAATAACTTAAACTAAACGAGATGAACTACACTACCCATGACTGAAAGTTGGGAGCTGTAGTGTTTGCTTTAAAATTTTTGAGGCACTACTAGTGTGGAACAAACTCGTCATATTCATCGATCACAAAAGCCTGCAAGACATCTTTGATCAAAAAGAGCTCAACATGTGACAGTAAAGATGGGTCAAATTGTTGAATGATTACGATTGTGAAATTCATTATCATCCTAGTAAACCAAATGTCGTAGCAGATGCTTTAAGTATGAAAGAACGAGCAAAGACACTTTGTGTAAAGGCTCTAACCCTAACCATCCACTCCATCCTTACCAGCCAAGTTTGTGACGCTCAGTTAGGAGCACTCAAACCAAAGAATATCACGAATGAAAACCTACAAGGGTTAAATAGTTCGACCTCAAGGAAGATGGAACCACATTTGGACTCCAAAGTTCATAGAACTCAAAATTTTAGTTTTAAACGAAGCTTTATTGGTGGCCCAATATGAAGGCATATACTTCCACCTATGTCGATAAATGCTTGACTTTCTCCTAGGTCAAAGCAGAGTACCAGAAGTCGTCTAGTCTACTACAACAACCATAAATCCCAGAATAGAAGTGGGAACAAATAACAATGCACTTCATAAAAAAATTGCCAAAAACATCAAGCATTTGTGACAAAATCTGGGTAGTGGTTGACCGTTTGACCAATTCTACCCATTCTTAGCCATTAAAGAGACCGACAAGATAGAGAAACTCAATAAGACCTATCTTAAGGAGATAGTCAAACTGCATGGTGTGGCAATATCTATCATCTCATACCGAGATAGAAGATTAACTTCCAAATTTTGGAAATCAATGGAAAGGTCTCTAGGAAGCAAACTTGATATGACTACAGCATACCATCCTCAAACAGGTGGCTAGAGTGAAAGAACAATAAAAACTTTGGAAGTTATGCTCTGAGCTTATAAGATAGAATTCGATAATGCATGGGACACTCACTTTTCGTTAGTCAAATTTTCATATAACAACAGCTATCACACTATCATAAAGGTCACCCCATTTGAGGCCTTCTACGGCATTATAAGCTATTCTTCGATATGTTGGGTAGAAGTTAGAGATACTTAATTAGCTAAAAAGCATTCTGGAGAGACTCTACTTACTGGTCCCGAGATCATTCATGAAACCAAAGAGTAGATTGTTTAAATAAAGGAATGATTATATGCTGCATGTAGTCCACAGAAAAGCAAAGCTAACATAAGATGCAAACCATTAGAATTTAAAGTAGGAGACCGTGTCCTGCTAAAGGTTGTACCATGGAAGGGCATCATTAGACTTGGAAAATAAGGTAAACTATACCCCTGTTACATCGATCCTTTTGAAATCCTTGCAATGGTTGGTCCAGTGACTTATAAACTCAAGTTACCTCAATAAAACAGCAGAGTTCATGATACCATCCACGTATGTAACCTTAAAAAGTGTCTCTCTGATGAGAACCTCATCATTCTACTCGATGAGAGCCAGGTTAATACTAAACTTCACCTCGTGGAGGAATCGATAAAGATCATGGATCGAGAAATCAAAATCCTTAAGAAAGTCGCATACCTATAGTAAAGGTCCAATAGAACTATCTTAGAGGGTCGGAGTTTACTTGGGAACGTGGGGATCAGATGAAACTAGTAATGGGATAATATTAGAACAAAGTAGCCTAGAACATAATAATTTCAGGATAAATTTCCCTTAATAGGGAGGTAATGTGACATCCCAGAATTTAGATCAAAGATTGAGAACGGTCAATTCATAGTAAATCTCTTTGTAATTTGACTCATTGAGTTTTAGTGCAGCTTATGTAAATAAATGAGTTCATTTCAAATACTATAAGATACCATTTGATATCTTACTTCTAAATGTGTAAACTAGCAGACGAATCAAATAACTCAAACTACAACCCTAGTTAATGCGTTTGAAAAACTGAAAATTTGGATTAAGCAGTTATGAGAAAAGAAACATTTTAATATCATCGTACATTTTCCCCGGTTTTCGAAAATATGAATAACATCCAAAACATAGTTCATATGCAAAAGATATGATAGTTATAAGAAAACCAACCAGTAAAACACAAACTTTCTTTAAACTGATAAAACCAAATCGATCCATTGAGGCTCTTGCATACCTCCAATGGAAATTTCAAGATCATTTTTGGACTCGAGCTATGGTCTAATATTTAATTTCATACTAAAAAAATAACCATTCGTGTTATTGGAATCCTTGAACTTGGCTCTATCTAAAGACACTTTAGAACAAAACAATTTGACGCCGGGATACACCAAAATAAGATTGTTTTGGGCAATTAAAGAGGGTGTGACATAACTTAGGGCCCACCCATTTTGGTAGAAATGAAAAAGAAAAATCAAATGCTTTTGTATTTCTCATCCCTCCAACGTAAAAGACCTCACTACCCATCACCATGCTCTCTTGTGTGCACATTTATCAAGGTACAAAGATAGTGTTGGAGTATTATGCATAAGGTTGTGTGAGAGACCATATTATACTATAATAATAAACACTTGGATTCCACATTCCTCACTCCATTCATCTACTGTTTTCCGTCTTAAGACTTACTGACACAATCTCTCTAACCCCCCCCCCCCTCTCTGTGAATATATCACCATCACGGAACAACCTTATTCCACCACCTTTAGCAACCCCTTTTGATCAGAATTACTATCCAACACGCCCTCCATCACATACCCACTACCTTCCCTCATTCCCTTCATTTTCATCAAAAACAAATAGAAATACAGGTAGCAGGAGGCTTTCATAGCTCTCCTACTACAACTAGACTTTCTCATTACCACCCTCCTACCACCCATCGACCACCTCTATTTTGCTGTTCTCATTTCCCGTAAGTCTATACCACCACCACCTTCATTATTATTGTGTCCCTTTGATGGAAAAAGGCATAACTCCTTTAATTTTTATGCATGAACGACAAAAAAACAGGAGGTGATCACCTCCTTTTCTAAACTTCATTTTAAATGTACAAAATCCACCCCCCCCCCCCTCGAAATTCTTTGCAAACAAGCCTAAATCTCTTCAACTCCATTTCAAAAATAATTCAAACCACCCCCTCTTAAATATTTCTTACAAAAAAGGTCCCAAAGTCTAAAACATTGATTTTTTATTCCAAACTACCCCTCCTTGAAATTGTGTTCAAAATAGATCCAGAACACTCAAACTGCCATTTCATGTTAATTATTTTAACCCTTCCTTGAGAAAATTTCACAAAATATGTCCAAAACTCAAACTTGGAATTTAAATAAACCATTTTTATCCCTTTCTTGGAATATAATTACAATACAAGTCCAAATTATTTATTATTTCACCAATCTAACCTCATACTTATTAGTTAATACCAAATATATCCTTTTGTTAATTATGTAACTAAATTAGTCTGTGAGGTTCTTTTTATAAGCAACACATCTTGGTTTCTCTCAGAAAATTATCGAAACAAATCAACAACCCCACATTAAAGTGAGTGTTACTGCCCCTCTTTCATATTTGTTTTATGCATTGGGGGAGAATAAATGTGCTTAATTGTAATAGTTTATACAAAAATACACATAAAATATTATTAGTTTATGTTAAAACTATAACTAGTTTATAAAATATTCGTTTAACATTTATAATTTATAAACACAAACTTATTTTAAACATCAATAATTTCATATGTTATGTTATTAAATTGATACAACTAATAAAAATAACATTTGCCTTTTTACTACAAAACTCTATGATTTTATGTAACATTTGTGTCATAAATTTTATGTCATAAAACTTTGTAGTAAACCAACGAATTTAAACTCTACATGTATGTGTACAAAGTATATGCATGAAACCTACTTTATTATAAAAGGTAGTACGTTATAATATACATGCATACCAGTCATTCTCGGCTGTTATAAACTGTATACAACACATTATGCCTTGTAACTTATCCACTTATAAGTTAGGGCTAAGAGGTATTCATCTACCTTAGTTAAGGGACTTTTAGTGAGACTATATTCATCTGCTAACTATAAATACTTATTATACCCACACTACTATAACCGTTAATCTTCAGAGTGAGATACATATGTATAGATCTATACAAGGTTGACATCCCCACCTACAGTTGCTAGGTACAACATCTACCAATCAATCGAAGCGGGTGAAGCATTATAAGGGGGTACAATCAGTCACATAGCGTGGTTATATGACTCACTATAAACATTAACTACTATCTCTCTCTTTTTACTACAAACCATGGGCTTGATTGTTTTCAAAACTATTTTAAGTATGGATTTGCTTTTGTAAAGATACAATTTGGTTTGCAAAAGTTATTCAAAGACTCCTTACAAAACTGTTTTAAGTATGGTTATACTTACAAAGAAAACACTTTTTGGACTTTTTAAAAGTATCATACTGTTGTTAAGAAAAAAACATGTATGTTTCACGAACCTTGTGTTGAACCTCAAAAAGTACATGTATTCTCAAGGAATCAACAATTCAAGCATTCAGATGATGGATAATCATAGATTTCTTGCAATCTAGGTTACTAGTTTTTGTTACGTCTCCTACGTACTAAGGCCATTCATGTATTACTATTATCTTTAAGAACCCTGTATTTAAAATTAAATATGGAATAAATATGCTATTTTGTTTATTATTGTACTTGTGTTACATATTCATGTTATCAGTGATTCATGAACTTAGGCGTATATCCCAGCATGTTATGCCATCTTAGTTGGGGGTTTTATAAGGGATTTATCAGAGCGAGTAGTTCGCCATGGAGAGCATTGATCTGGATCGGTCAGTGATTGTGTTTATTGATGATATCTTGGTCTACTCCATGACCAAGGAGCAGCATGAGGAGCATTTATGTGAGGTATTAAAGACCCTGAGGAAAGAGAGACTTTATGCCAACTTCCTTAAATGTGAGCTATGGTTGCATGAAGTGTAGTTCTTAGGGAAAATCATCAACCAAAGAGGTATATTGGTCGATTTTTCCAAGACTGAGGTGGTGATCCGATGGGAGGCCCCGAGGACACCATCTAAAATTCAGATTTTTATTGGTCAGGTGGGTTATTACTAGAGATTTATGTAGGATTTCTCGAAGATTGTTATACCATTGATCCGCTTGACAAAGAAGAATGTAACTATTCGATGGGGGCCTAATCAACATGCAACTTTCGAGAAAGAAAGACAAATATTATTTGAGCCTTCGATTCTCACTCTTCCGGAGGGTAAGGATGATTTTGTGCTTTGTTATGATGTGTCGATCTTAGGATTGGGAGCAGGACATATGCATAGAGGTCGTGTCATTCCTTATGCTTCGAGGCAATTAAATCCTCATGAGGCAAATTACCCGACCCTTGATTTGGTATTGGGAGTTGTGGTTTTTGTTGGATTAATGTCTAAGTCCATAACTATAATTGGTAAGACTTGACCCGACCCGGCATGGTCCATTTGGGTTACATACCATCATGCACTTGGATAGACTATAATGAGAGAAATAAGACACTTATGGTTATTAATATATTATAAGTTCTAGTATATTAATAATAAGAATAATAAGATTATTTAATTAGTATTGATCAAGAATTAATATAGGATTAATTAAGTGATCAAAAGAAGACTAATTAAATATATGGGTTGATTGTGTAAATCATCCATGCTTATATAGTGGGCTAATGCTCCATGGATAATCAAGTTGGGCTAAAACCCATAGGATGGTCCATGGATGCTCCATGGTGTATTTGAACCCATGGATCCAAGGAAATGGAAAGCCATGACAATTAAGGATTTACCCTAATTGTAACACTATATAAAGATCTTATTCTTGACAAAAATCGGCCACTAGAATCACATTAGAAAGTGAAGAGAGGGCTAGCCGATTTCATGAAGTGTAGAACTCTCTCAAGTTATTCTAAGTGTTTTGATGATTTTGATTCCATTTGAGGCTTCCAAACTATTGGGGCTAGGCACTCAAGCTTCATGAAGACTTTCTACATCTAAGAGGTATGTATTCTATCTTGTTACACTCCTTGTTTTGTATGCTAGATTAGGATAATGCCTTGGATGTTCTTATTTGCATGTATAATAGAGAAAACATAGATCCAAGGTATTTAGGATTGCATGTACACTTAGGAGTGTTAGAATGCTCAAAACCCAATAGTGGTATCAGAGCCTAGGCTTGTTTTCTTGTTATACCTGCAAAACTGCTTAAAAAATCGAAAGTGTTGCTGTTTGATCATCATACTCGGCGAGTCCATCAAGGGACTCGGCGAGTCCATGCCTAAAAATTGATCAATTCGATCCAACTTGCCGAGTTGGTTCATGCACTCGACGAGTTGGACCCCAGACAACATATTTTCGAGGTTTTTGGCTAGAAATGGACTAGGAACATTACCCTAAGTTGTTTTTGAACTTATAAACTTGTTTTTTAATGTAGTAATGTTCATGCTAATCCATTTTCAAAGATAATTGTCAATAGATTCATGTTTTGTATTAGTTTAAGGTTTAGACTAATTACATGAAGAAGTTTGATATGAATTATCTTGTTCTTATGAGTTGATTAGATTAATAGAAAAGTTAATTGAAATAGTTGCTTTCAATCCATTTTAATCTAAGAGTTGAGTATAAAATGTGTTTGTGTAACTTGTCCTCAAGTTACATGAAGAGTCACATTAAAGACTCATAAAACTCATAAAAGTTGGTAATGGTTACAAAATGAAGAGTCTTGTGTCATTGAATTTTTTTTTATGACTCCATAACTTGTCCTCAAGTTATGGAAGTTCAAGAATCACTTCATTAAAGAGTAAAAGTGTAACCTTAATTAATTCCATAAGTTATAAAAATAAAGAAAAGTTAATTCTCTTATTAGTTTAAAGTCTTCCATAAGTTATGGAACTTGAAGAGTTTTTTGGATTAAAGCTACTTTAAACACATAAGTTATGGAATTAATTAGTTTTGAATAGTTTCAAAACTTGCCCTCAAGTTTTGGAATTTGAAAAGTTTTCACTTATGAATACTTTAATTCCAAGTTAGCCCTTAGAATTCTAAAAGAGTTAAAATTCAACACTTATACTATTTATAACATTAATGGTTAATTATTATATATATGTATAAGAACAAGTCGTTTTACCGTTAGTAGGCCTCATTCACGAAGCCGGTCTATAAGGTGGGTATAAGGTTGTTGCCTATAAAATGGCGACTTAATGGGTGTATACTCTCACCCACCGCTTGCTTGACTGGTGGAGGGTCGTTAGCCGAACGGGTAGGACAATGACTTTAAATTCTCCCTTCATTAAAAGTATTAATGATAAATAATAAAGTAACTAAAATCTTAATAATTCCCAATCTTAGTTACTTTAGGAAAAACGTGAATTTGGTGCTAGCCCATGGAATTCACACTTTGTACCTTACCAAGTCGTTGGTGGAGCGTGTGTGGTTAACCGACACACTAACATGGACTAGTAAGGATCACGAAGGGTGACTTAATGTTTGTCATAGATCAATGGAGCATGTGTGGTTAACCGGGACATTGATTAGGTGATAATATTAAGGGTACCAAGTGAATTGGTATGGTTATTCACACCTTGTTTTGTGATCCTCGGCATCCCAGTCACAAAATTTGAGAGGGCACACTCGAGATTGAAACATGCCATTGAAAAGTTCAATGAATCTCAAAAGATCTAGGAATTTCAAATCCATTTAAAACCTAATAAATTATTTCGTTTTTTCATGGTGGAAATTGGTGAATCGTCATTCGCCCACCTTCAAATATTTTATGCCTTGGATTACGGCATCCCTCTTCCAAGTTATAAAATATTGTGTTGGGTCCTAGCCTTAATATTTCATATTGGGTGTCATATTAAGGACTTTAAATCAGCTATCTTGAATATCTCCCAAAACATGTCTGGTTTAGACATTTATGATCTTCCCAAATCTCTTGAAACTAGCTTTCCTAAATGAAGATGATGTTCCAATGGAAATCATACTTCTTTCACCTCCTCCAATTATTCTCCCTACCCCACAAGTTCTTGAAAAGTTTAAGGTCACTCGAGCCCTATTGGCAAGTAAAGGTCTTGGTGTGGTCACATCTTGGAGATGTAGTCACATATTGACAAGCCGGGAGAGTTGGGTGTCAAAGTCTTGAGAAAGTTGGTGGTTCAATCACTTTCTAAGTTACATAGTGAGTTCTTTTGGAACACCTATGAAAAATACTATGACAAGACCCTTAATGATTTTATATATTTGCTAAGATCAACTTCCTCAAAACTTGATGGACATTGACAATAGTGACACAGGAAATCCAGAAAAGCATTCTCTTCCCAATGGAAAGGGACCGGCCATAGTCAACTCGGTTGACCAAATGGTAAAGAGAAAAACTAAGTCTGTGATAGTCCCGTGTACCGTTATCAAAGGGTCCATATGTTTATATTGCCAAAGAAAGGGGCATTGGTTGCAAAGCTGCCATAATTTACCTAAGGATGTTAAAGTCGATAAGTTTGACTCTACTTCAGGTAAAGTCCACTATCTAACTCTGCTAAGTTTCTATTCTGATATTCTTGATACATGGTGTGCCTGGGTCACATGGTGATGTTTTAAGAATCAAAGAAAAGGTAAAGAAACTTAAAAAAGATTATGCTGAATCTGATCGCGTAGATGGATTTCTATCGCGTAGTTTGAAGATCGGATTCTTGAGCTACTTCTTAGGAGTTATAATATATTGCTTGTGAATAGATAACAACAAGGTTTTCATGTGGATTGTAAGGATAAGTTTTTCCGCAAAGTTTTAAAATAAAAGAAAAAAAATGGTTTTAATTTTATTTATTTTAAAAAAATATCCTTGCAATGGCATCTATGGAAAATTGTTGCTTATATGTTTCCAGTAATAGAAATATTGGAAAGTGGATTTGATTCTTTCATTTGTGGTAGTGTCTGAATTTACCAAATGAAGAAAGTTTTTCATCACCCAAGTTTCAATTGGACAGAAACTTGGAATCATACAAGTTGTATTGTATGATGAATGAGAATTTTCATCTTTGAAAAAATTAAGACTAATTCTTTCATCACATGTATATGTGAGTCAATTGAAGGACTAAGGAATTAGGTACACTGGGTGTGCACTGGTCAAGGTCAACCACAAAGATTGATTTGTCATGATTTACTAAAGATTAGTAAATATGATTATACTTATAAGGTTAAGTATAATTATGTAACATTGGAAAGGTTCCAATGTATTGCAGAGCGAATAAGAAGAATCAAATTAGGCAGAAGGATAAAATTTTCTCAAATCTGAAAAGATGGGAGAGTACTTTAGTATCAGTTTCATGATCATCTTAATGATATAGAAACCATATCACAAATTCATATTCTAAGGACGTCTTAGTGCATTGTTATGGCTAAGAAGAGAGGTCATGAATTGTTGGATTGGTTAAGATCAAGGAGATGAGTCATACTTCATTCTAAAACAATTCTTAGAGTCATACTCCAAGATTGTAACATTGAGTGACATAAATTAAGGTTTAAAATACTTATCAAATGTAGTGTGAAATGTTTCTACTCTTGTACATTTGAGATTGGTAAGTTGTGATGTGTTGGATGAGGCAAAGACCAACTAAGACCAAATTGTGTGAAGTGTTAGTCTTGATAAGAATCCGCACTATCCCTTGAATATTTGTTTTGTCAAGGAATGGTTCTTGACTAGGAAAACTTATATGTCAAGGGGACAGTGGGAGCCTTAAAGATCCTGAAAGAGTTTCAAGATTTAATCAAGAGTGAAACCTGTAATTTATCACTAGCACACGACTTAAGGTTTGCAACCTATCGTGTTGACATAATTCTTATTTCTGTACCTACTTCAAATAAGTTGAATTTGCATGTGAGTTATCAGAGTTCAACTTGGAAGCATTGGTGGGCCTTATGCTACCAAGGTGACAAGAAACTAAGATTGAACAAGTTTAATCCATGTAAGGCTGAATTTGTCACTAACCTTATCTTGTGATTATGGTTTTGACAAATTCACATGGATAGGAACTCATACACTATAAAATCTAAGTGTCATAAGGTTTCTCTCCGATTCATGAAAATGATGGTGAGGAAACGCTTTCACTAAGTAGATTTTACGTAGATATCAATTCTGTTATTTGCATTTTCAAAAGTCGTTAGTGGAGCGCGTGTGGTTAACCGAAACACTAACATGGACTTGTGAGAAATGGCAAATGCCTAAGAAATTGAGACTATGATTACGACATCCCTTTTCATAGTTCTGAAAATTGTTTAGACACACATGTGAGCTATCTAAGCAAGGGTGTATGAATCTAAATTTCAGAAGTCCAACAGATTTCTGGAAATATGTCAGAGCTAGTGGGAGCATAAGTGTTATGCTGATAATCATCATGTTAGTGGGAGCATGATTATTATGATTAGTATTGCAAGCTAGCAATGTTAATTATAGAAAACAAAGTTTCAATTCGTGAAGTTGCAGGGGTTGAAAAGTTGTTTTGCTATAATTAAGGGAGAGGAAATTATACTTCATTTCAATTCTAAAGCTTAGATTGAGATTTTTATCATCTTTAGTCAAGGACTTATATATGAATTTTATGTCTGAATGGTTTGACTTTAGGAAATTCTATATATATTGTGTTCTCAAAATTCAATTATGACTACGACATCCCTCTTCATAGTTAAATTTTGAAAACATGGCAAATAAAAAATATTGTAGCAAAAGACTGGTCTAGTATCTTGTCTTTATGTCAAACATCATGAATCGTGTCCCATATGCTTCAGATATAGGATCGATTTCACGTGTTATAATATTCATCTTTTCTAAATTTTCCAAATGTTTAAGGCATTTAGAAGGGAAAAGTCTAGAACTGGATATGACTAAAGTGATTAAACAATTGTCGAGGACAATCTAAGGTTTACCAAAGATTGGTTTCTCAAGGACAATTGGATGTATAGTGATAATTCTGGAAGGACCATATTGACATAATCTGTAAGGAGGCAACTCTTGTTCAGAAGTGATAGTCAAAATGGGATCTGGAAATGTTTCAAAGTTAGAAATTATTCAATCTATGTAAGATTAGGAAACTTAATGCAAGAAGGATGTTCCCAAGGAGCTGATCTCCTTTGGAATGCTCTGTAATGGTTGTTGTCAAGTCTTTCTGACTTCGTGCATAATCATTACAAGAGGATCAATGCATATAAGTTTAGAATCTAACAGATTTCAGTAAATGACATGAATTTGGAATTCTTGCATTTACAATAAGGATTTGGGATTGTGAAATGAGTATCAATGGAATCATGTTCAATTGATCTACATCACAATGTAAGGATCATAGACAAACATAGTGTGCACACTTGGAGTATGGCATAACTATTGTTTAGAAAAACAAAGTGTACATGCTAGGAGCATGGGACGACTGTTGTTTTATTCAAGTCTTAAGTTGATTATTTGAAACATTGAATAATGTGTAATCAATATGGTGATAAATAAAAGGTGGTTTTATTTATATTCAAAAGGGTTCTGAGACCATATTAGATATATGGGTTGATTATGTAAATCATCCATGCTTATATAGTGGGCTAATGCTCCATGGATAATCAAGTTGGGCTAAAACCCATAGGATGGTCCATGGATGCTCCATGGTGTATTTGAACCCATGGATCCAAGGAAATGGAAAGCCATGACAATTAAGGATTTACCCTAATTGTAACACTATATAAAGATCTTATTCTTGACAAAAATCGGCCACTAGAATCACATTAGAAAGTGAAGAGAGGTCTAGCCGATTTCATGAAGTGTAGAACTCTCTCAAGTTATTCTAAGTGTTTTGATGATTGTGATTCCATTTGAGGCTTCCACACTATTGGGGCTAGGCACTCAAGCTTCATGAAGACTTTCTACATCTAAGAGGTATGTATTCTATCTTGTTACACTCCTTGTTTTGTATGCTAGATTAGGATAATGCCTTGGATGTTCTTATTTGCATGTATAATAGAGAAAACATAGATCCAAGGTATTTAGGGTTGCATGTACACTTAGGAGTGTTAGAATGCTCAAAACCCAACAGTTTCTCCCTCAATATTTGGAGGCATTACTTGTACGGGGTTAGGTGAACTATTTAGATTGACCGTAAGAGCCTGAGATACCAGATGGATCAGCCGGGGAAGGCCAATGTTGTAGCCGATGCCTTGAGTAACAAGGCCATGTGTACACCCATCAAATATCTGTGTTTAAGTACAATTATTGTTTCTTTCTTGTTATATGTGATCAAGAAGGCTCGAATAGAAGGGTTGAAAAAGGAAAATTGGAAGGCAGAGCAAATCAGGGGTCAGATTACTTTGTTTTTCAGGGATAGCCATGGGTTAGTAACTTGGTGTGGTAGAGTTTACGTCCCATTTGCTGGTGCGGTTAGATAGACACTACTGGATGACGCTCATAAATTGAAGTTTTCGATCCACCCGGGGGTCATGAAGATGTAAAGGGATCTAAGGTTGAGTCACAGGTGGCCCGGTATAAAGAGGGAGGTAGCATTGTTTGTGGAGCGGTGCTTGACTTGCCAGAAATTCAAGGTCGAACATCAGAGACCCTACGACAAGATGTAGCCATTACCCATTACTATGTGGAAATGGTAGGAGATCATAATGGATTTGATCACAAAGTTGCCAAGGAAGGAACGTGGGGTTGATTCTATCAGGGTCATCGTTGATATATTGACCAAGAGTGCCCATTTTATACCTATCCCTGATAGTATATCTCCTGAGAAGTTGGTCCACATCTACATCATGGAGTTGGTCGTGCGGTGCGAGGTGCAAGTTTTTGTGGTTTCGGATCGGGATATTCGCTTCACCTCCAGGTTTTTGAGGAAATTTCATGAGGAGTTGGGTACTCAGATGCATTTTAGCACAACGTTCTACCCCCATATCGATGGATACAGGGAGTGTACTATTGTGAAGCTCGAGGATATGATCAGGGCAAACATGCTGGATTTTGCTAGGACTTGGGATACTTATCTTCCATTGGATGAGTTTTTCTATAAGTGTTGTCATCATGCCAATATTGATCGACCACCTTTCGAGATATTGTATGGAAGTAAGTGTTAAACACTGGTTTATTGGGGAGGAGGCCGAGCATAAGGTAATGGCGAGTACTAAGGTAGTACCCAAGAGCACCGAGTTAATTCAGCAGGTGCGAGGCTAGGTATAGACCGCATAGGGTCGCCGAAAGATTTCTACTGACCGGCGATGATCGTATCTCAATTTTTAAGAGGGTGATTATTTTCTTCTGAAGGTGTCACCTTAGAAATGTGTCATCTGATTCCGAAAATGGGTCAAGTTGGACTCCTTTAAGCCACATTATGCAAAAACCATTAATTTTTGGTCCCTAGATCAGTATGTAGGGTGTACCCTATGGGTACGTTGAGCATACTAGCTCTCCATTGGAACACAGATGCACCCTTGTATGTTGGGCTTACGTTGGTGAACGTGGGGGGTACTCCGGCCAACTAGAAACCCTGATTTTTAGTGATTTACCACTATATAATCTCATTAAGTCCCATGAGCTTTGCCTCTTACCAGCCTCCATATCTCTTAAACCCTAATCTCAACCCTTAGCCAACATTTTAGTTCTCTTGAGCTCTTGTGAAGAATACTAGTGTTCTCTTGTGCATTTTGAAGTGATAGAAGGATGTTGAAGATTCATTTCTTGGAGTGAAGCTTGGAGATCCTAAGTTATCACCTCTTTTGCAAGTCATTGAAGCTATAAAGTTCTTAGCTTGACAACTCCTTATGTAGATCTATTTTAGGGTGATTTATGACTTTTTTAGTCTCTTTTAGTTTGTCCTTCTACGTAAAGGTTACTCCAGGAGTTTAGCCTCTAGATCTGGACATTTTAGAGGTCCCTAAATCATAAAAATGTCACATTGATGGGTTTTGTGAATCCATGCAAAGTTGATGTCTCATTTCATGGAGCTACGATGTTAGAATCAGACTGCGGGGTAGTTTTAGCCATGCAAGGCATAAAGCCTTCGGCTTTATGGGTTGGGACCTTAATCTGATTCTTGGGATTAAAACCATGCTTGTGATTTGATGAACAAGATGCGGAAAAAAAGAACAAACACAAATAAAGAATATATGTCGAATGATCACTGGATTTATTCAAAACACGAGGAATAGATTACACTTTTAGAATAGACTAAATAATCTAACGCTACATAAGAAACCTCACAATGTGTCGGCTACATTTTTCCTCACTCTTAACTCTAATTATGAATAATACATGACTATTTATAGGGAAAAGACAAGTCTTGGGCTTTTAACCTACACTTCATCAAGGGGTCCCATTACCATAATCCATGGAGTACTTTGAAACCCTACAATCTCCCCCTCAAAGTATGGAATGGATGACAATGCTTCAACTTCCAAAATAAGCATCTAGAAAATAAGAAAAGATCTCGTGACGATGAATATTTGAAGCAATCCATGAATCATGACTCTTCAATAATCTTCAAAAACGGGTTCTCGGATATATATATATATATATATATATATATATATATATATATATATATATATATATATATATATATATATATATATATATATATATATATATAAACCAAGCACTGAAGTAATGTCTTTAAACTTCATTTTCTACTATAATCCCAAAGATCTTCAATAAAGCCAAACCCGCCATAAAAACTCATTTCAGAATTAAGAAACCAAATCACTTCTTGTCTTTGAAGAGCTCCCCCTCCAAGTGACAATGGTCTTCAAATAAGCTAATGATATAATCCACCAAAAATTATCATATAACAACCCAAATTTTAAGATTCGTAACACCACTTGATCAAGAAAATACTAGAAGTTGGAGATATAGCAAGTCCTTAGAAGAGTTCGATGAAGAACTACTACTGTAAAGGATACTTCTTTGTAAAAGCTTTAGAAGAGTTAGATGAAGAACTACTATTGTAAAAGCTACCTTAATAAGTATATCACAAGCCTTATCAAAAATCTTCAAATTTGAAAAGCCACAAATCCAATTTCGAATGGCCATAGCAAATTCTCCCCTGATTTATAAACAAAGCGTGATTATAAATCCTTCAAATGATCATGAGATGATCTTGAATGGATAAATAATTATTATGCTCCCCCACGAAAAAATGATATAAATGATGAAGTATAAAATCCAAAATAGTCAAAAGATTTTGATGTTATCATGAAAAACGACTTTTCGAACCGCCAAGACTTGATGAAATCCTTAATTTTCTATTCACGAAAAAAATGTGCGTTAAAAAATCCAAAACTGTTTACCAACCCTCAAATTTGCAAAGTTTTCGAAAAATGGGCTAAAACTGTCACTTTGCTGAAATTCTGGGACAAAAAGGTAATTTTCCATCAATTTCCCGCTTTAATTGTAACAATTTCTGGAATTGGTCCATAATCGCCAAGCTGTGTAAACAACAGGGACCAAAAGTGTCAAACCGCTGAAGTGGCAGGGACCAAAAATGAACCTTTGTAGTGTTCTTCCCCAATTACCCCTGATAAACGAATGCGACTAGAATGGTGATTTCAAATGAATGTTCACAAGCGAAACCGCAAATACGATTTCGATGATGGATCAAAGTCTTTCGTTCCAAGCACACCGATACAAATGCGAATCCGAACCCGGTTCCATCATTCGTTCCAAATCCATCGATTACACACCCAAAGTGAACGTTCGTAGGTGAAGAACGAGTGTGAGACCAAGATCCAATACCGAATCCAAGGCGTTCGTAGGTAGTGGATCCATTCACAAATTCACTTTTCAATTTTGACTGTCGTTCATCCTAGATGAGATCGATTCATTCACAGGTAAGGACATTCATTTAATATTCACCCGAATCACAGTCTATTTTGACATTTCTATTGACAAGCAATTGCGAATAAGCACATAATCACTCCGATTTCTATCCTTCTTAACATTACACTTTGAACCAAGAGTATGTGAAGCACCAAATTGCGTCCCTATTCAATTGAAACTCCTACAAGCCAATTTAAGCCTCAACGTCGTTTTTCATTTAGTTGAAAAAACCTGATAGCTTTTCGATTACATTCATAGATGAGAGCATCGTTCTCAGATTCCAATTTTAACTTTTCTGTTTGACCATCGTTCATCTCAATTAAGTTCTGATTAAAATATCATTCGTTCGATTAATCATGCTCCGATCAATTGCGAAAATGTTCATTACCGAGAGATGCTGTTCTGAAATTGACCTCATATCCCCCGTGATCCGATTACCTTCTTAGTTTCCTTTCTGATTCCCTTCGCAATCCTGATAACAAGACGCTTCTTGTTCCGATTGTGAGTTAACATTCTGATTGAGAAATTCATTTCACAACTGATAACAATTTGTGACATAAGATTGACCATCCAGAACCTAGTACTTTACAAACACCAAATCCAATTTCTTCAAACATATTTCCAGATCAAAGAAGTCGATATTGAGATCCGAAAAAAAAATCAAACATTCGATCAATTAAGAGAGAAAACTTGAATTCGATTATCGATCTTGAGTACAAACTTGATATTGATTATTGATAATGAAAATATTGTGATCTAAATATCCGATTCAGTGAACAGAAGATGCAACAAGTACGGGAGTATGGGAAATAAGAAACAGTCGTTAAAGCCTTTTACAATTTAGGTCAATGAAATTTAATGTACATGGAACGAATCAAGATAAACAAATAGCAAATTGGATTTGGACCTAAGATGAAACAAATGAACAACAAACAATGGCTTGAACAAATGACTTTCAAATCTAAATTTAAAACAGTGAATATGATGAACATGAACACGATTATTTGGGCTAAAAGATGGATCTATAGAAAATAATTGAATCAAAAGACTTTGATCTTAAAACATATCAGATCGAAAGAAAAAATACGAATTAAATGAGAATCGGATTGGAATTACCAAGATGAACAGTAGAAAAATTCATATATACCAAGATCGACAGTAAGTTGAAGAGAATTTTGATTCCAAGACGCCAATACACCTAAAATATTTAATAGCTTGTGCAGAAAATCATCAAATCAAGAACCGATACTTCAAAAATCTGTACATCTTCACATACCCGCTCTGATACCACTTGTTAGGATTAAAACCCTAATTGTGAGTTGATGAACAAGATACGGAAAATAAGAACAAACACAAATAAAGAACATATGTTGAATGATCACTCAATTTATTCAAAACATGAGGAATAGATTACACTTTCTGAGTAGACTAAATAATCTAATTGTACATAAGAAACCTCACAACATGCCATCTACATTTTGCCTCACTCTTAACCCTAATTATGAATAATACATGACTATTTATAGGGAAAAGACAAGTCTGGGGCTTTTAACCTACACTTCATCAAGGGGGCCCATTTTCATAATCCATGGAGTACTTTGAAACCCTACAATGATGATATCTTATGGACTGGATTGTAAGTTCTAAATTGATTAAGACATTGGACAAAGGGTTTGGATCAGGTGAGTACATGGGGCGTACTCCTAGGTACACTGAGCGTACTAGCTGCGAACCCGTTTCTCCATCGATCGCATATGTAGGGCGTACGAGCCTGGTACATTGAGCGTACGCTAGTATGGGCCTAAGGAATTGTGGGTTTGGGTTTTTTGGTTATTTTTTGTATGGTCTTGGCCCCTTAACTTACATGGCTAATTTCTGGTTTTGGACTTTTCCAGATTGGGCCATTTGGGCTTTATGTGCGATTTAGGAAATTAGACCTTTAGAGAAAAATGGGTTGGGCCTTAATTTTGGGCCAAGTAGAAAAAAGGGTAAAATGGTCTTTTACCCTGGATGGTAGACAATAGAACAATACTATCGATTTTGTATTAAGACCCAATTATCAACTGGGTATTATTTATGTTGTTAGTGCATGGATTTTCTAGACCAGCATACCGAGATTTTATTTTAGGGATTCAGCAGTTTGAGGTAAGTTTCTTCACTGTGTTTAGTGGGTCGAAGGTAACGATGTCGGCACAAGGTTTGTTATGTTTAGGATGCTAGTTGTCTGCGTGACTTTTGCATGTGATATGTGTTAATATGTTTACCGGGCGGGCCCCGATGACTATCATGTATGCTATTTATCTTTGTGACCGTTGCACATGTTTGTATTATTATCTGTTTATATGTTTATATGTATACCGAGTAGGGCCTGATGATTGACATATCTATTTACCGATTGGGGCTCAATGTCGGGAGGGGCCCGATGATGGGTGGGGCCTTTTATATGTTTCATATGTATGGTATGTGGTATTTTGTGGAACTCACTAAACTTTGTGCTTACGGTTTTCAGTTTATATTTCATGTACTTCTGGTTCAAAGGCGAAGAGCCTAAGATGATTTTAGTGCACACACCACATCATTCTGAAATTTTCTGTTATTTTGATGTAATTGGATGGTATTGATACAATTTGGCTCCCCATGATTTCTATGATGTTGTTTCGGTGATGGTTTTATTAATTTAAAATTTGAAATTCTTAGTCTTGATTTTTGAGATGTTACAAGTTGGTATCAGAGCCTTAGTTGGAGGGATTCGGACATACTCTCATGTGTTCTTGAACTCAAACTGAGGGTTTGGTAGAATTTTTCAAAATAAATGTTTTATAAATAGAGTTTTCTAAATAAAATAAAAAGGGTGTGGAGCATGCAATCGACCGAGTGCAAGTAAGTTTTCCCAAAATACCCATACATGTTTTATGATATGTTTTGATTTGTGAATCTGTGAATCGCATGCTAGTTAGGGTTAAGGATCTGCTCAGGATTTGCATGATAGAATGCTAGGAGAGATGCCTTTATATGCCTACTGTATGAGCTTGTAGACTTGCATGCAAGTATTGATCAGGCAATGATAGGATGGCATATTTAGGTTATGCTTATTCCGATTGATGAATGATCGAATGCAGCTTGCTTTGTGCTTCTTAGAAGTTCCCATTAGCTTCATCTAACTAGTAAGTGAATACAATAAGTTACATATTGTTTAGACTAAATAATTTTATAAGGTTAGGTTTTAACTCTATTGCACAACTCTTGTGTGAGTCCAACTGTTGTAGTGTGAGATCTTTCAATCGAAGAATTATCTAGTGTTGATGATATGTAATTGTATTCATGTGCTACTTAGAGGATGTTAGAGGGAGTTCCTTCTACAGCTGATGTAGAGGAGTAGTGTGGTGGTTGCCATAGTAAAACCTAGGAAGAGATTTATTGTTAGGAGCCTTGTCTTGTTGAGGATCGTATGTATGGATAGGAAGTGACTTGGAGGATTCAAGGAAATCCTTGAGGATTGTACGGATAGATGTGAAAGGTAGTATGGGCCCGTACTACTGGAAGTAGAGGATTCATACTAGATCTAAGAAAAGTTGCGATGACACCAGGAAACTTGTAGAGTATGAGACCCCTCAATATTATTTATGTATGTTCTGATGGTTTGTGTGGACTATTTTTAGAATGTTAGCCACACGAGGAGGTTCTTGCAGTGGTTCTGTTTCTGGATCTAGAGTCGTACAATTGGATGAGTAGATGTGGGAGTTCATTTCGTATGAGATTAACCATAGCTTACTCGAGCGGACTCCTATGATCTTTGGTACAGTCAAGGAGGGTAACATGAAGGTGTTGGACGAGCGCTTGAGCTCTTTTCATTTTGATATGGTAGCTTTGATTGGGGCACGTTTGTTGAATTTCAAGGAGTTCTAGGCATCTGGAGCCTTAGAGTACTTTAGGGAGAAGGATCCAAGCGTTAGATGACGTTGGTTAGCGGATGTCGCTAATGCCTTCCACACTAGCAATTGTTCCGAGGGGGAAATTTTCAGACTTGCTTCCTGTCTTCTGATAGATAGAGATTGAGGCACTTGATTTGATGACATGGGATGATTTTGTGACAAGATTTTGATCTGAGTTTACACCAGTGATTGAGGTGTAGCAGTTGGTGAGGGAGTTCCAGACCTTTCGCTAAACTACTAAGATGATGGATGATATCACTGTGATGTTTTGTGAGAGACCGTTATTGGTTCTGGAGTATGTGGCGGACAAAGAGATGAAGAACGCGAGATACCATGAGATGTTGAGGGGTGATATTTGGACATTTTTGAGCTAATCTAGTTCTAAGACACTATGATTACGATAGATAGAAGGAGGGATATCTATCTAGAGATGGAAAATAAGAGGAAGCCGGATCGGGCTCATGTTTCAGGGGTTTCGGGAAAGAGTCCCCAAGGTATTTGATTCAAGATCAAGAGTCCAGAAGGGCCAAAGACACTGTGGCATGCGCGGCAAGACGCATGATGGGGTGTGCAGGGTGGGTGGTTCTAGTGTCTTCAAGTGCGGTAAGACGACTCATATTACCAGAGATTTCACTGCTACTATTACCACCACCATCCTAGTATTTGATATGATTTTCTCTCATTGCAATCAGAGGGGCCACAAGAAGACCCATTTTTTGATTTTGGCAACAGAAGGACTGATGGTAGTACCCACTCCAGCAACTCTACGAATCACCGATGGTCGCCATGGCAAGGCAAATGCACCAATGGTGAAGAGCGGGTCGTTTCAGCTGATAGTTGAGGAGGCTCGCGTAGCACAAGATGTGGTTACCATATCTTTATGATCATTATCTCCGCATTGGTATTGTTTAATTGGAGGGCTACCCAATATTTTGTATCGCTTGTACTTAGCAAGAGGTTTGCTGGAGATCCAGGGGAGGTGGATTTCCCCTTAGTTGTCGAGACTGCAGATGATCGATCTATCCGGGCATTAAGGGTTCATTGGGGTTGTGTTCTTGAGATGTTCAGTGAGTAGTATCTGATTTATTTGGTTCCCATTCCTTTGCGTGAGAATAATGTTATTGTATGGATGGAGTGTTTGAGCCCCAATGGGGTGGTGATCGATTGTGAGCATATGTTAGTACAGATTCAGATGCCAAGTGGGGAGAATTGGTGGTTAAGAGAAAGAGAGCTCCGTATGGGTCGATTCTATGTGTAGGAGCTAGGGCCATATGTTATCTTCATCAGAGTTGTTCCAGATATGTTGCATATTTTATGGATACACGGGATAAAGGTAAGGTGACTATTGTGATGTACCGATTATATAGGAGTACCCAAACGTGTTTCCAAAGGATTTTCCTGGATTGCCTCCTTAGAGCCAGGTGGAGTTTATGATTGACATGGTTCCTAATGCAGCTCTGATAGTCAAAGCATTGTATCGGTTCACTCCTCCAGAGATGCAGGAGTTGTCTACATAGTTGCAGGAGCTATTAGACAAGGGGTTTATTCGACCGAGCAGTTTTCCATGTTGAGCAACAATCATGTTTGTGAAGAACAAGGATGGGTCTCATCGTATATGTCTTAACTACCGGAGCTGAATAAGCTAACAGTGAAGAACCGCTATCCACTCCCAAGGATTGAAGATTTGTTTTACCAGTTTCTGGGTGCATCTTGGTTTTCCAAGATTGATTTGCATTAGGGTTATCATCATATGAGGTTCAAAGAAGAGGATGTGTAGGAGACGGCTTTCCGGACTCGTTATGGTCATGACAAGTTTGTGGTGATGCCCTTCGGGTTAACTAATTCTCCATTCATGTTCATGGACCTCACGAACTGTGTACGCAGGCTGATGTTGGATAGATCTATGATTGTATTCATTGATGATATCCTGGTCTATTCCAATACTCAGAAGTAGCATGAAGAGCACTTGAGGTAGGTAGTGGAGACTTTGAGGAGGGAGATACTTTATGTGAAGTTCTTCATGTGTGAGTTTTGGTTATGCGAGGTGTAGTTTCTAGGGAACCTTGGCAACCAGAATGGTATTCTCGTCAATCCAGACAAGGTCGAGGCTGTGATGAGATGAGAGTTTCCGAAGTCTCCATCTGAGATTTGGAGTTTCCTTACGTTGGAAGGTTGCTATAGGAGATTCATTCAAGATTTCTCCAACATAGCGGTTCCTTTGACTCAGTTGATGAAGAAGACAGTCACTTTTCACCGAGGGTCTGAGAAGTAGGCAACTTTTGAGACACCAAGACAAAGATTGTGTGAGGCACCAATTTTAACCCTGTTGGAGGATGTCGACGATTTCGTGGTTTATTATGATGCGTCCATCATGGGTTTAGGTGCAGTTCTGATGCAGATGGGTTGCATGATTACTTACGCTTCGAAGCAGATGAAACCTCATGTGGAAAATTACCCGACACATGATTTAGAATTGGGGGTTGTGGTTTTTGCCCTCAATACTTGGCTACATTACCTCTATGGAGTTTGTTTTTACTATTTACATGGATCACAAGAGCCTAAGGTATCCGATGGATCAACCGAATCTGAACATGAGGCAGCACCAAAGGATTATGATTGTGAGATCCATTACCATCCGGGAAAAGCCAATGTGGTTTCGATGCTCTTAGCTGCAAGGCGGTTGCGGCTCCGATCAGGGATATTTGTATGAGGATGACCACGATTACTCCACTTTTGGAGCAAATTAAAGAGGCTCAAATTGAGGCTATAAAGGAAGAGCACCGGAAGAATGAGCATGTACAGGTTCAGGTGGCTTCCTTTGATTATGATAGCTGATGGTTATTGATACTCCATCAGAGAGTGTGGGTTCCATATTGGGGTGGTATGTGTCAGGGTCAGATGGAGGAGATGCACAAATCAAGGTTCTCCATTCATCCAGGTTGATAAATATGTATAGAGATCTTCGTCCTGATTATTGGTGGCCCTGCATGAAGTGGGTTGTAGTTTGGTATGGGAGAGGTTCTTGACTTGCAAGAAATTCAAGGTTGGCCATTAGTAACCTCACGACAAGATGAAACCGTTATAGATTCTTGTTTCGAAATAAGAGGATATTACCATGGCTTTCATTACGAAGTTGCCTCGGACTGCGTGTAGAGTGGATTCGATCTGGGTCATCGTGGAATGGTTGACCATGAGCACGCATTTTATTTCGATTCAGGAGATTATCTCTATGGAGAAGTTGGCTGAGATATACACCAAGGAGGTCGTGGCATGACATGTTGTGCCGATTTCTTTGGTTTCTGACAAGGATGTCCGGTTTACTTCCAGATTTTGGAAGAGGTTCCACGAAGAGTTGGGTACTCTTTTGCATTTCAGTACAGCCTTCCACCCATAGACTAACGGTCAAAGAGATCAGACCATTCAGATCTTCAAGCATATTCTTCATCCAATTCTATTGGATTTCGATGGGAGTTGGGATACGTATCTCACTTCGGCAAAATTTTCGTATAACAACAGTTATCACACCAGCATTGAGCAACCTCCTTTTGAGATGCTCTATGGGAGGAAATGCAGCAACCTGATATGTTAGGGTGAGGTCAGTCAGCAAGTCATGGGGAGTAGTGAAGTGGTAATGAAGACTTTCGATTTGATTCAGCAGGTTCAGAGTAGACTCCTGACTGCTTAGAGTTGAAAGAAGAGTTATGTACAAGCACCGATCAAATTTAGAGTTCCTATATGGGGATATGGTTCTCCTGAAGGTGTCACCTTGGAAAGGTGTCACCCGATTTAGGAATCAGGGAAATTTGGGCCCCAGATACATCGGTCCTTTTAGGGTTTTGGCCTGGGTGGGCCGACTTCCTTATCACTTGGATCTTCTGGAGGAGCTTAGTCAGATTTATAGTAAGTTCAACGTCTCTAAGTTACGAAAATGCTTAGTGGATGATTTTGTAGTGGTTCTATTGGAGGACATTCACGTGGATTATCGCCTTATATTACCTAGAGACTGGTGGTGATTTATAATATGAAGACGAAAACCTTGAGGAACAAGGTTGTTGAGGTTGTAAACATTCAGTGGTAGTATCGCAAAGGTTTAGAATAGATGCGGGAGCTGAAGGACGAGATGAGGGAGCTTTACCCCGATCTTATTCAATTAGGGGGTATTATAAAATTCTAAAGTATTGGTATGTTTCCTTTTGTTGGGTTTTGAGCAATCTAACACTCCTAAGTGTACATGAAACCCTAAATACCTTGGATCTATGTTTTCTCTATTATACATGAAAATATCAACTTTCCAAAGAATTGTACTATTCTAGCATACAAAACTTTGAATAACACAAGTTAGAATAACATACCTTTTGTTGGTGCTTGTCTTCATGAAGCTTGAGTGCCTATTACCCCAAGTGTGACACCTCAAATGGCTCACACAACACCATAAGCACTTGGAATAACTTAGAGAGAAATTAGAACACTTCATGAAATCATTTTGCCCTCACCCTCACACATAGTGTACGATTTCCTGAGCCATGGGATTCTTTTATATGGTGGCTACTAGGGTTACACCATGTAACTCGTGACTTTACGCATTCCTTATGCTCCATGGATTTTAACCTCCATGGAGCTTCCATTGGTCACCCCCATGGACTTAGTCCAACATAAGGAATCTTGGATCACAAGCCCACATATATAAGAATGAATGATTTACACAATCAACCCATATATTTAATTAGTCTCCTTTTGATCACTTAATTAATTCCAAATTAATTCTTGATCAATAATAATTAAATAACCTTATTAGAACTTATAATATATTAATAAACCTTAAGTGTTATTTCTCTCATTTTAGTCTATCCAAGTGCATGATGCCATGCAACCCAAATGGACCATGCCGGGTCGGGTCAAGTTTTACCAATTATAGTTATGGACTTAGACATTAATCCAACACCTTTAACCCCCTTTATGGAAAAAGCTTTCGTTTTTTATCCCTAGCTCAGAATGTGGGGCATACGCTATGGGTACACTGAGAGTACCGACACTCCTTTGGATCTTGGATGTACCCATGTGGGAGAATGCAATGCATACTCCAGCCAGCAAGAAACCCAAAATTTTAGGGTTTTACCCCTATATAATCTCATTAAGTCCCATGAGCTTTGCCTCTTATCAGCCTCCATATCTCCTAAACCCTAATCTCCACGCCTAGCCACAATTTTAGTGGTCTTGAGCTCTTATGAAGAATATTAGTGTTTTCTTATGAACTTTGTAGTGATAGAAGGATGTTGAACATTCATTGTTTGGAGTTAAGCTTAGAGATACAAAGTTATCACCTCTTTATCAAGCCATTGAAGTTATAAATTTCTTAGCTTGACAACTCCATGTATATATGTAATTTGGGGTGACTTATGGCTAAGTTTAGTCTCTTTTGGTTTGTCCTTGTGAGTAAAGGTTACTCCAAGAGCTTAGCTGTCACACCCCCGAACCAGACGGCGGAAACGTCTGGGGGCTATCGTGACTCATTGAATACCATTACAATGCATATATATGAAACATAACATTATACATCACCAACATTTGGAATTGATACAACTGGTAACGTTTACATACATTACATTGTTCCAAAAATTACGTTCAAAGAAATAACTGTTTGGTACTACTTAAATCATAGCAAAACGTCAGCGAGTACAAATCATCTTCACTTTATCTGTTACCTGAGAATACAAGTATTTTGAAAAACGTCAACATACGAAATGTTGGTGAGTTCATAAGTAGAGTTTGAAATCCGGTGTGTTGTTTAAAAACCTTTAGAAAATCCGATATTTTCTAGAAATTGAATGGTGTAAAAATAATAAGTGATGATCCATGAGTATGCTTGTTTGAATTCTATAGATGTAAGCGTAAGGGTTGTGAAGTTCGATCGGCAATTGGTAATAGTTATTGAAATCCCAGGAAAACCCGACGTTTTCCCATCGTTGTATCGTTGTATTCCGGAGGCATCGAGGGTACAGAGGGTGGTGAAGTGTTGGGACAAGCGTTCGTGAAAATGCAAGTCAACAACCTTACAAGCGATCCTTATAGGCGTCACTCGTAAATCTTCACGCGACTCGATCCTACCGGACTTGTTAAGTCCCACGACCGGAGGGAAGGAAAAAGGTACGAAACCTTCGGGGTTTCCCCGCGTCGTCCGAGACCAAATGCAATTGCGAAGGGCCCGAAGCCCAACTCGCAATCGTGAGTTATAGACTTTACTAGCAGCACTGAAGGACCCTTGGGGACCAGCAGCATATTGCCATTGAAAGTCCTGTTACGTCATGTAGGGTCGGTAAAACCCAACACTTCATAAGAGAGAGAGACCTTCGGGCCTTAAGATCAGGTCGTTGGGCTAGCTAGGCTCAACGGACAAGATTTTACACTTTTGGGGCCCAAAGATGGTGCGTAGACGTCTGTGCACACTCGCATGTAATCGTAATCGTTATGGTTATGAATCGAAATGTCGTAACTTTGTTGTGTTAGTAGTTTTGCATTTTTATTGGTTCGAGACCGAACCAATTCGTTTGACAACGACTTTTGGTATTGTAGTATATTGTATTTCGTCGACAAGCGTGTTACCATCAATTGGTCAAATTGCATGTATTAATTAGCCTTGAAGATTTTCTGTTTTCAGCCCCTCCTTGATTGAAGGATTTACTCTTTTTACCCCTTTATTTAAAAATTTTCCGGTTTGGTCCTTAAATCAATTTTCTTGACATTTTTATACCAAAACTTATTGACATAAGTATTTTTCCAGCAAACTTATCATAGAAAACAGTTTAAGCCCTTGAAACTTCAGTTTTCTCGGTTATAGCCCCTATTTTTCGCAACTTTTACATTTTTGACCCAATTTGGAAAAATTTTACAATTTTGGTCCCTTTTAAATTTGGAAAGCATTTTAAACCTTTGAAAAGCATATGGAACACTTATAGCCCACTGTTTTACAGAAAAATGCAGTTTTGGTCCTCCAATTTAGAAAATTTCGCATATTGGGCCCTATTGGGCCGAAAATGTCATGTTTAGCCCAATAAGCTTGGAATTTATGTTTTTAACCCTCTAAATGGTATATTTTCAGAAAAATACATTATGCAAACTGTTTTGACTCATCACACCCATCAGATTTCGAAATGTTTCATGTTAGGCCCTTCAACTTTGCATTTTCAACATTTTATGTCAAAAAAATGAGTTTTTAGCCCAAGTTAAGTGTTGTTAAGCTATTTAGCAATTTTCTTAGTATACTTTGCATGTGATAGTCTATTTTATGCTATGATAAGATGTATGTCTCGGTTTTTAGCATATCACCCTAGATCTATCAATAAAATCATACAAAACATACATATAAGCATAGAAATCAACCACAACATACACATAATGATGGATCTTCACATTTTCTTGTATTCTCCCCCATAAAAACTCATAAAAATCGAAAATAAGGGGATATGAAACTCACCTTGGGTGTTGTTTCGGTTTTTGGGAGAAAGGATGGAAGAAAACTTGATGATTTTTGGCCTTAGCACCTTTCCTTGGTAGATCTCGAGTTTGAGATGGTTCTAGGGTGCAAGATCACGATTTTTGCATAGTTTAGGAAAGGATTTTGATAACAAAAGGATTTAAATCATAGATCTATGCATAATCTTACCTTAGATGAAGAATTTTGTGGAGATTTCCTCTTGAAGGCTTCCTAGAACTCGAGATTTTTGAGTGGAGAGGGAGAGATGTTCTTGAGTGATTTAGAGAGGATTTGTGAGAGAGTTGTGGTGTGTGTGTGTGCTTGTGGCCGAGAATGAGAGAGGAGAGAAGAAGAGATGTGATCTTGAAGTGATTTGCATGGAAGAATGGGAAATAATGCATGGAGGTCCTATGGGTAATAGTGAGGTGGCAAGCAAATAGTCAACTCTTCCTCACCTTCTTGGATTTGGGTCTTGGGCCGAGATTTTTGAAAGGGAAAAGAAAATTTAGGGCTTTTTCCCTTAAGCCCAAAATTAGAGTTAGTTAGAGTGTATTTTATGCTTAAAAGAATGTAGTATGATTTTTTCTATTTTTGATGAACTAGTTTAGGGTGTTCATGGCTCAAAGCTTTCAATTCATTTCGTTTCTAGGCCCAATATGGCCCAAAATTGTTGAAATAAATAAGTGTGGGTCCAATTAGAGCCCAATTAGGGTTCTATGCCCATGATAGTCCAATTGGAAGTTTATTGGTCCATTTGGATCCAATAAGGAAGTCTTAGTCCAAAATGGACTTAACCAAAACTTCTAGGGTCTCCAATTGTTTGATGACTATTTGTAGTACTTGCATATTGTATTTGATTGAAGTTTTTGATTCACATTAGCTTGAATGTATGGATTACATGACACAAAATTTCCAGTTGTGACATCATCCCCCCGTTAGAGGGAATTTCGTCCCGAAATTCTGTTTGAAAGCTAGATTTGAGAATTCTGGCCCACGCTTTGCGTTCCCAAGTGAATTCTGGCCCACGCTTTGCGTTCCACCGTACCTTCACGATCGGGATGCGACTCTGCTTAGTACGCTTTACCTCCCTGTCCATGATTTCGATTGGTTCTTCGACGAACATAAGTTTCTCATTGATTTCGATTTCGTCAAGAGGGGTGACGAGTGTTTCATCTGAGAGACACTTCTTCAGATTAGACACGTGAAACACGGGGTGTACACCATTTAGCTCTGCGGGTAGTTGCAGTCTGTATGCTACCGGACCAATTTGAGCGATGATTTCAAAAGGTCCAATGTATCGCGGATTCAGTTTTCCCCTTTTTCCGAAACGTATAACCCCTTTCCAGGGCGAGACTTTCAACAGTACTCGATCACCGACCTGAAATTCTAAGGGTTTTCGTCGTCTGTCAGCGTAGCTCTTTTGTCGATCACGCGATGCTTGCAGTCGAGCCCTGATTTGAACGATCTTTTCCGTGGTTTCGCGAATGATCTCGGGCCCCGTTAATGTTTTGTCCGACGCATGCACTTTTGCTAGCTGGGTGTCACCTACTTCAGCCCAACATAACGGTGATCTACATTTACGTCCGTAGAGTGCTTCGAAAGGAGCCACCTTGATGCTCGAATGGTAACTATTGTTGTATGAGAACTCGATTAATGGTAGGTGAGTATCCCAAGACTTTCCGAAGTCTATCACGCATGCACGGAGCATATCCTCGAGTGTTTGGATAGTTCGCTCACTTTGACCATCCGTTTGAGGATGATAAGCGGTGCTCATATCAAGGGTTGTTCCCATCGCCTTATGAAGTGATTGCCAAAATCGGGACGTAAACCTACTGTCCCTATCCGAGATAATGGATTTTGGCACTCCATGGAGTCTCACGATTTCTCATAGGTACAACCGTGTCAGTCTCTCCATCTTGTAAGATTCTTTGATTGGCAGGAAATGGGCAGATTTCGTCAGTCGATCGATGATTACCCATATGGTATCCAGTCCGTCCGACATCTTGGGTAGCTTGGTGACGAAATCCATTGAAATCCCCTCCCATTTCCACTTGGGAATTTCCGGTTGCTGCAACAATCCTGATGGTTTCTGGTATTCCACCTTTACTTTGGCGCATGTAAGGCACTTGCTAACGTAGGTCGCGATTTCCGCCTTCATGTTAGGCCACCAATAGTATTGTTTAATATCCAAATACATCTTATCAGAACCGGGGTGAATGGAGTATCGCGTCTTGTGGGCTTCCTTCATGACAACATCTCTAAACCCTCCCAGTTTAGGGACCCAAATGCGGTTCATGAAGTAGTATACCCCATTCTCCCTTGTTTCTAGGTTCTTTTCCATCCCGCGTAATGCTTCGCTAGCTCCATTTTCCATTCTCATGGCCTCCGACTGGACCGACGCGATTTGAGTGGCTAGATGAGATTGAATGGTGATTGAGAGCGTTTTCGTACGACGGCTAGAGTACTCCTTCTGGCTTAACGCATCAGCTACTACGTTGGCCTTGCCTGGGTGGTACTTAATCTCGCACTCATAGTCGTTTAGCAACTCAACCCATCTTCGTTGCCTCATCTTTAACTCCTTTTGGTTTAGGATGTGTTGGAGACTCTTGTGATCTGTGAAGATGGTGCACTTCGTACCGTAAAGGTAATGCCTCCAAATTTTTAGGGCAAAGACTACAGCTCCCAACTCTAGATCATGGGTTGTGTAGTTCACTTCATGCGTCTTTAGCTGGCAGGATGCATAGGCTATGACTCTCCCATGTTGCATGAGAACGCAACCTAACCCTGATTTGACGCGTCGCAGTAGACTACAAAATCTTCCGTTCCCTCAGGTAGGGATAGTACTGGTGCGCTACAGAGAGCTTGCTTCAAGGTTCGAAATGCGATTTCTTGTTTGTCTGTCCATTTAAATGGTACGCCCTTTTGCGTAAGCGAGGTAAGTGGCTTGGCGATCTTAGAGAAGTTTTGAATGAATCTCCTATAGTAGCCTGCTAATCCCAAGAATTGACGAATTTCCGTGGGCGTTGTTGGGATTGCCCAACCTTCTACTGCTTTGACCTTAGAGGGATCCACGTGGATTCCATCTCGGCTGACTACATGGCCTAGGAAGTTCACGCTCCGCAACCAGAACTCACACTTGGAGAGTTTGGCGTATAGCTTTTCTGATCGTAGAGTTTCTAAGACTTGTCGGAGATGTTGGCCATGCTCTTCCTTGTTTCGAGAATAGACGAGGATGTCATCGATAAAAACAATGACAAAGTTGTCGAGAAACGGTCGGCAGATTCGATTCATTAGATCCATAAATGCGGCGGGGGCATTCGTTAGACCGAAGGGCATTACGACAAATTCATAATGTCCGTAACGAGTTCGGAAAGCGGTTTTTGGAATATCCTCTTCTCGGACTTTGAGTTGGTGATACCCGGACCGTAAATCTATTTTAGAAAAATAACTAGCCCCTTGGAGTTGGTCAAATAGGTCATCGATTCGTGGGAGTGGGTAGCGGTTTTTGATTGTGAGTTTGTTTAACTCTCTGTAATCGATACACATTCTAAAAGATCCGTCTTTCTTTTTGACAAAGAGCACCGGAGCTCCCCATGGCGAGTAACTAGGTCGAATAAATCCCTTATCCAGAAGTTCGCTGAGTTGGCTGGATAATTCCTGCATTTCGGCAGGAGCCAACCGATAGGGTGACTTAGCGAGAGGAATTGCTCCTGGGATAAGGTCAATTCGAAATTCGACCTGTCTTTCTGGGGGCACTCCCGGAAGATCTTCAGGAAATACATCCGGAAATTCACATGCTACTGGAATGTCTCGAACGCTAATTTCCTCCTTGGTCTTGTCCACCACATGAGCCAGGAACGCCAGATTGTTCCTTCGTAGGTATTTTTGTGCCTTGACACACGAAACGAGACGAAGGTTCATGCTAGATTTGTCTCCGTAGACTACTAGGGTTTCGTGATTTGGGAGACGAAGACGGACGGCTTTCTCGTGACACATAATGTCGGCATGGTGGGGGCTTAACCAGTCCATACCGATGATCACGTCGAAACTCCTAATTGATACTGGCATTAGGTCTATTCGGAAGATGTGTTGATTAAGAGTTAGGGTACATCCGACATAGATTTCCCCAGTGGATTCGGTTTTTCCATTGGCCATTTCCACCGTATAGGCTTCATTTAGCTTTTGGGGAGGTTGTTTTAGTAAGTGTTTAAACTTATTGCTTACGAAGCTTCGCTCCGCTCCGGAGTCAAATAAGATGCATGCATAAGCGTGGTTTAAGAGAAACGTACCGGTAACAACAGAGGGATCCTGAATAGCTTCCCCCTGACCCACGGTCATCATCCTTCCTGTTCCTCCATTTCTTGAATTGTTGTTGTTGGGACAGTCTCGGCGGACGTGTCCAGTCTTCCCGCATCTGTAGCAGGTGTAGCTAGGCCCTGCGCTGATGCCGCTGACAGGGGCGTTGTTGTTGTTGCGAGGGTTGTTGTTGTTGATTCCCTGATTTTGGTTGTGGGGAGGGTAAGCTTTGCAGTACTTTGCAGTGTGACCCCTTCGGTTGCAGTTGGTGCACTGAAAATCCTTGCATTCTCCATAATGATGGAAACCACACTTGTTGCATTTAGGAAGATTACCGGAATAAGGTTTGGAAGTATTTGAAGTGGCTGAGGTTGGAGCATGTGGTGCGGCTGGAGCTGATGTAGTAACGGCATTTACCGCCACTGTCTGTTGTTTCTTGAACGTGTCGGGGCCCTGACGCCCCTTCCTCTTGTTGTTCCTTCCCCTCTTGTCATCTCCTTCCTTCTTCTTCTCAGCCTCCACTGGTTTCTCTCCCTTTTTGTTATTATGGTCGTACAACCTCTTCGCCAATCTCTTTGCGCTGTCAAATGTTTCTGGGTTTTCAGCTATCACATTCCCTTGAATTGGTGATGTGAGTCCCCAGATGAATCGCTCGATCTTCTTTCCTTCCGAGGTGATCATACCCGGGCACAACAGAGATAGTTCGCTAAATCTCGATATGTAGGCATCGATATTCGCGTTTTGTACAGTGAGGTTCCATAGCTCTTGTTCCATCTTCTGTATTTCGCCTCGTGGGCAGTACTCTGCCATCAACATTTCTTTCATTTCTGTCCAGTGGATAGAGTTGGCTACAGGGAGCGTCATGGATTCTACATGTCCATTCCACCAGGTGAGCGCCTGATCCGCAAAAGTGCAAGCTGCGAACTTCACCTTCATGTGCTCAGGGCAGTCGCATATCTCGAATATCGATTCCACCTTCTCGATCCAGCGCTTCAGAGTAATCACTCCTCCGGTGCCATTAAAAGTTCGTGGTTTGGCGTTTGTGAAGTCCTTATAGGTACACGTCTTGGTGGATCCTTGGTTCGTTCCATTGTTTGAACTTCCGGCTCCTTGCCCATTGACTCCTCCATTGTTCCCTTGTTGAATTTGCGCAATTGCTGCAGTGACTGCCGCAGACACAGCTGCCTGGAAGGCGGCTGAGTCAACTTCAGGTGGGGTTGGTCCTGGGTTTCCGCGAGTAGTTGGGCGAGGCATCTTTCTGTCATGAAACGGAAAGATGTTGAGTGCTCGTGGTTTCTGTGAGGTTGCGGCCCTACTATCTAGGTGTATGATGCGAACCTAAACGTTTCTACTATCAGGCATACAATCATAACGTTCCAACACATGACAAGTTGCAACATTGAAATAAAACACATAGAAATTTACTAATATTATCCGCATTTGATACATGAAAATTTGCTCGTAAGAGCATACATAAGTAATGCTAATCCGACAGCATAACGGCTCCATGAGTAGTGTAGTCACTTAAACATAGAGCCGGAGTACATAACATAGTTCCTAATGATCTACTATGATGAGTCTATCCCTAGCCGCGATGAGCTGCGTCCTACTATAATGGTGAAATCATATGCCGAAGTGCTGAGCTAGCAGCTGCGCCATCTCTGTCATGTCTACAATAACCTCATCCCTCTCAAGCTCTGCTCGTACAGCTCGCGCTTCCATGACGAACAGTTGTTGTCGTAAGTCGGCAATCACGGCTTCTGGGGAGTGGTTCTCCCGCGAGGGATCCACTGGTGGGACGCGGGGATTCCGTCGCGCTTCGCTACCAGGAGATGCGATGTGACCCGTGTCTGGGGCCTGATCCTCCTTCATGTCATCGTCGGTCTCCTCGAACTCGTAGTCGGTGTCCATGTACTCATCTGGTTCAATGTCGTAAGCCCCCTCTTGATTCCCTCCTGGTTCGCCTTCGAGTACCCCGTGTGCCTCAGGGGCTTGGAAGAACTGAATGCCCTGATGCTCTCCCTCCATGACGACTGAGAGAAAGTATGCGAATAAGCTATCACTTTCCTATGATTCTAATGCTACGGCACAAGCTAAACCGACATCCTTTTCTTGGTGGTAGGGGTATAGTTTTAGGTTCCCTAGCTATCCCGATCTCATCGGGACGTGTATTAGCTTTACCTTGGAGAGAATGTAGTTGATCAGTCTACATTCACTCCTTGGTATCACTAAGAACAGTCCCAATTTAACCGAGATACCAGCATTATTGTGTTCGATTCGGCGTTATGTTCTTATTCCTAATACAAGCAAGCGTATTTTATTTACTTGTTTTGTTCAGAGTTATGTTAGTCCCTCTTTTTGGTTTATAGTTGCATATCCGTGTGCGGCAAGATATGCTAGTTCACTATAAACAATGCTCTGATACCAACCTGTCACACCCCCGAACCAGACGGCGGAAACGTCCGGGGGCTATCGTGACTCATTGAATACCATTACAATGCATATATATGAAACATAACATTATACATCACCAACATTTGGAATTGATACAACTGGTAACGTTTACATACATTACATTGTTCCAAAAATTACGTTCAAAGAAATAACTGTTTGGTACTACTTAAATCATAGCAAAACGTCAGCGAGTACAAATCATCTTCACTTTATCTGTTACCTGAGAATACAAGTATTTTGAAAAACGTCAACATACGAAATGTTGGTGAGTTCATAAGTAGAGTTTGATATCCGGTGTGTTGTTTAAAAACCTTTAGAAAATCCGATATTTTCTAGAAATTGAATGGTGTAAAAATAATAAGTGATGATCCATGAGTATGCTTGTTTGAATTCTATAGATGTAAGCGTAAGGGTTGTGAAGTTCGATCGGCAATTGGTAATAGTTATTGAAATCCCAGGAAAACCCGACGTTTTCCTATCGTTGTATCGTTGTATTCCGGAGGCATCGAGGGTACAGAGGGTGGTGAAGTGTTGGGACAAGCGTTCGTGAAAACGACAAGTCAACAACCTTACAAGCGATCCTTATAGGCGTCACTCGTAAATCTTCACGCGACTCGATCCTACCGGACTTGTTAAGTCCCACGACCGGAGGGAAGGAAAAAGGTACGAAACCTTCGGGGTTTCCCCGCGTCGTCCGAGACCAAATGCAATTGTGAAGGGCCCGAAGCCCAACTCGCAATCGTGACTTACAGACTTTACTAGCAGCACTGAAGGACCCTTGGGGACCAGCAGCATATTGCCATTGAAAGTCCTGTTACGTCATGTAGGGTCGGTAAAACCCAACACTTCGTAAGAGAGAGAGACCTTCGGGCCTTAAGATCAGGTCGTTGGGCTAGCTAGGCTCAACGGACAAGATTTTACACTTTTGGGGCCCAAAGATGGTGCGTAGACGTCTGTGCACACTCGCATGTAATCGTAATCGTTATGGTTATGAATCGAAATGTCGTAACTTCGTTGTGTTAGTAGTTTTGGATTTTTATTGGTTCGAGACCGAACCAATTCGTTTGACAACGACTTTTGGTATTGTAGTATATTGTATTTCGTCGACAAGCGTGTTACCATCAATTGGTCAAATTGCATGTATTAATTAGCCTTGAAGATTTTCTGTTTTCAGCCCCTCCTTGATTGAAGGATTTACTCTTTTTACCCCTTTATTTAAAAAATTTCCGGTTTGGTCCTTAAATCAATTTTCTTGACATTTTTATACCAAAAATTATTGACATAAGTATTTTTCCAGCAAACTTATCATAGAAAACAGTTTAAGCCCTTGAAACTTTAGTTTTCTCGGTTATAGCCCCTATTTTTCGCAACTTTTACATTTTTGACCCAATTTGGAAAAAATTTACAATTTTGGTCCCTTTTAAATTTGGAAAGCATTTTAAACCTTTGAAAAGCATATGGAACACTTATAGCCCACTGTTTTATAGAAAAATGCAGTTTTGGTCCTCCAATTAAGAAAATTTCGCATATTGGGCCCTATTGGGCCGAAAATGTCATGTTTAGCCCAATAAGCTTGGAATTTATGTTTTTAACCCTCTAAATGGTATATTTTCAGAAAAATACATTATGCAAACTGTTTTGACTCATCACACCCATCAGATTTCGAAATGTTTCATGTTAGGCCCTTCAACTTTGCTTTTTCAACATTTTATGTCAAAAAAATGAGTTTTTAGCCCAAGTTAAGTGTTGTTAAGCTATTTAGCAATTTTCTTAGTATACTTTGCATGTGATAGTCTATTTTATGCTATGATAAGATGTATTTCTCGGTTTTTAGCATATCACCCTAGATCTATCAATAAAATCATACAAAACATACATATAAGCATAGAAATCAACCACAACATACACATAATGATGGATCTTCACATTTTCTTGTATTCTCCCCCATAAAAACTCATAAAAATCGAAAATAAGGGGATATGAAACTCACCTTGGAAGAATGGGAAATAATGCATGGAGGTCCTATGGGTAATAGTGAGGTGGCAAGCAAATAGTCAACTCTTCCTCACCTTCTTGGATTTGGGTCTTGGGCCGAGATTTTTGAAAGGGAAAAGAAAATTTTGGGCTTTTTCCCTTAAGCCCAAAATTAGAGTTAGTTAGAGTGTATTTTATGCTTAAAAGAATGTAGTATGATTTTTTCTATTTTTGATGAACTAGTTTAGGGTGTTCATGGCTCAAAGCTTTCAATTCATTTCGTTTCTAGGCCCAATATGGCCCAAAATTGTTGAAATAAGTAAGTGTGGGTCCAATTAGAGCCCAATTAGGGTTCTAAGCCCATGATAGTCCAATTGGAAGTTTATTGGTCCATTTGGATCCAATAAGGAAGTCTTAGTCCAAAATGGACTTAACCAAAACTTCTAGGGTCTCCAATTGTTTGATGACTATTTGTAGTACTTGCATATTGTATTTGATTGAAGTTTTTGATTCACATTAGCTTGAATGTATGGATTACATGACACAAAATTTCCAGTTGTGACATTAGCCTCTAGATCTAGACATTTTAGAGGTCCCTAATGCATAAAAATGTCACCTGGATAGGTTTTATGCATCCATGCAAAGTGGTTGTCTCATTTCATGGATCTAAAATGCTAGAATCGGACTTTCGGGTATTTGTAGCCATGTAAAGGCTTCAAGCATTCGAATTTGTGGGTTAGGACCTTAACATAATTATATCATGTGGATTTAATAGTAATTTCTAAAGTGCTTAAGTCATTTGGACAGAGGGTTGGGATCAAGCTAGTACACAGGGGGTACTCCAGGGTATGCTGAGGGTTCTTGATGTGAACCCGTTTCTACATCAATTGCGTATGTAGGGCGTACAAGCCAGATACGTTGAGCGTATGATAGCTTGGGCAGAAGAAATTTTGCATTTTGGTTTTTGGGTTGTGTTTTGTTTGGGTTTGGCCCCTTCACTCCCATGGATAATTTCTGATTTTGGGCTTTGTCTAGATTGGATCATTTAGCCTTTGGGTACCATTTAGGAAATTGAACATTTAGAGAGCAAATTGGTTGGACCTTGATTTTGAGCCACGTCGGGAAAATAGTAACATGGTCTTTTACCATGGATGTTAGACAAGTGAACAAGACTATTGATTTTAGATTAAGATCCAACTATTAATTGGGTATTAGTGATGATGTTAGCGTGGGGATTTTCCGAACCAGTAGGCCGAGATTTTATCTGAGAGATTCAGTAGTTTGAGGTGATTTTCCTCAGTGTGTTTAGTGGGTCGAACGCACCAATTCGGGCCCATCGTTTGTTATGTATAGGATGTTAGTTTTCTGCGTGACTCTTTGCATGTGATATGTGTTTATATGTTTACCGAGTGGGGGCCAATAACTATCATGTAGGCTATTTATCTTTGTGATTATTGCATATGTTTGTATGATTATATGTTTATATGTTTATATGTATATCGGGCAGGGCCCGATGCCCGGTAGGGCCTGATAATTGATAGATTTGTTTACCGAGCGGTGCCAAATGTCGGGCGGGGCTAGATCATGGGTGGGGCCTATTATTTGTATGATATGTATGGTATGTGGTATTTTGGAGAAATCTTTAAGCTTTACGCTTAGGGTTTTCAATTTATGTTTTTCAGCTACTTTTGGTTCAAAAGGGAAGATCCCGGGATGATTGCAGTGCACACACCACATTATTTCACATTTTTATATTACTCTGATGTACATGGATGATATTAATACACTCTAATTCACCATGATTTATATGATGTTGTTTGGATGATGTTTTTTCTAATTTAAAAATCGAAATTTTTAGTCTTGGTTTTTTGGATTTTACACCCTCAGCCTCCATCACTCTCCTAAACGCTAAGGAAGCTCTAATCTCTTTCCTCTATTGTTGAAGCTCATTTTGGTGCTTTTTGAAGATCTTGATGGAATAAAGGAGAGGAAGTGAGCAATGATCCAACAAGCAAGTTTCCATTTCTCATCATAGCACACTCATGGACATCTATAAGTGTCCAAGACTCCACCTTTATCTTGTTAAGTTGCTAAATCTTTAGTTTGGTCCCATATTCTTCTTGTTCTTCTTTTTTAGGGTGGTAAAATCAAATAAAGGTTTTAGATTAATGGATCTATGGGTCATTTGGAGTGGTTAGGGATTTGGATCAGAAGTATGTGTTTATCTTTGAGCCATGCATGATATTTTTGGTTATAACCCTTATTTTGACCTAATATGAGTTCAGGACATGCATTGGACATGCATGGCTGTAAAGCACCAATTTTTATGTTTATTTTGGTGTTAGAAACTTTTTTGGAGCTGATAGATAAGGAACTTTAGAGATCAAGTACTTATTGGTTAAGTCCATGCCATATTTTTCCTTTATTGGACTTAGGGTCTGAGATCTTCATCACTTGGAGGGTCATAAGGGATAAAGTTGAAAACTTTATCCATCTAGACCATAGGAAGAACCATATCTGAGCTTTCGATCTCTTGGGATCGAAGAAAATGACTTAATCCATTAAGTTGTTGAAAACCCAATACCCACAGTTTAGCCTTAGGTTGCCATGGAATGGAGTTTGGGAAATTCTCGTCTATTTAGCCATTTGTGGGCCATGATATGGTCATGGATGGCCATGACGTGGCAACCGAATGAAGGCATAATTACCCATTGAATTTGATTGTTGACTTGTGACTTCTGGTCAAACTCCTAATTTTGGAAAGAGGCCTAAGGTTTTACCTTGTGTAACGACATAGGTGGTTTATAGCTTCTGTATTTGTGGCATTAAGAGAAGAATCAATTGTTTATCATCCGAGAGGTGATTCTTCTCACTGTACTTTTGGATCGAAGACACCAACGTCAGCCCATTGGATTGTGTAGGATGCTAGTTGTCTTTATGATATTTTTGTGGAAGACCTCGGGGGTAGCCCTTGGCATTTTTATGAAAGACAATGGGGGTAGCCTATGGCACTTGGATGTTAGACCATGGAGGTATCCCATGGAATTTCAAGGAAAAAACATGGGTTAGCCCATGGTACATGGTTTTAAGACCATGGGGGTAGCCTATGGAAATTTTATTAATGGCATGTGGTATTTTAGGGGAAAGTTACTAAGCTTTGTGCTTAATATTCTATGGTTTAATATTTTTTGGTACTTTCAGTTTGAAGGGAAGGGTTTGACATAATCGTACAACATCCCCTTAATAGTTTTCACATCGATGGTTATTCTACACTGATGTTTTTGATACATTGTTTTAGGATATATTGAGACACCTGATAAATGTTTTGATGTTTTAAAAATGAAAACATTATCATTCTTTTTGGGTGGTTATACATCTGTTAGGTAATAATTAACTATGCTACTACACATGCTAAAATAGTTAATCATATGAATAATACGACGTTAATTCCGTTTAATTTATTTTATTTAATAGGAAATAAAAACATTTTATATGTTCAAACATTTGTGTTTCATAAATAATTTCATATCATGTTTTTTATAAAAATATATTTATTTGCTCATTTGTATAGAAATACAAACATTTAAAATATATAAAACATTTTGTTTTCCATTAAATAAAAATAATTAAATAAAATTAATTTCATATTATTCATATGATTAATTATCGTAGCATGTATAGCAACGTAGTTAATTAATAGCTAACATTCGTTTTTCAATTTTGCTTTGAAAAATTTATGTCTCGTTCAGGACTATATTCAAAATTTGATAAAACCAAATAATTTTTAAAATTAAATATCAAAAATTTATATCGAACAAATATAAAATTTATTGTGCTTATATTTTGAAACTAAAATTGAAACATATTTTTATCTCTAACTCAAAACCACATACTTATATTTTTAAAATAAAATAGCAACTCACTAATAACATACATTTCTCATAATAGCATATCGTATTATCATAAAAAAAAATCTAGTTGTATAAGATAAATGAAAAAGAATCTTAAAAATTACATCATTTAAAAACTAAAAAGTAATAAAATGATGTTTTTATGCTTCAACGTGTTTTTGATAAAAAAAAAAAAAAATAGAAACCGAAGATATTTAATGATGTATTGTAGTTTGAACATTTTAGATAAAGTCTAGATAAAAAATTATTTATAAATTAAACAAAATATATCTGCATGATGATTAACATTTTTAAGTTTTAATTATATATATATATATATATATATATATATATATATATATATATATATATATATATATATATATATATATATATATATATATATATATATATATATATAACTTGCATAAGCATGATTTGTAAAATTTGTAAAGAATGACCATTTGTAAAACTTTAAATAAATCTATTAAAACTTGTATTAATTACCATAAAGCAAAAAAAAACTAAAACATAGAAAATGTAATATATATATATATATATATATATATATATATATATATATATATATATATATATATATATATATATATATATATATATATAACTTGCATAAGCATTATTTGTAATATTTGTAAAGAATGATCATTTGTGAAACTTTAAATAAATCTATTAAAACTTATATTAATTACCATAAATAAAATAAAAAGGCAAAAAAAAAACTAAAACATAAAAAATGTAATATATATATATATATATATATATATATATATATTACATTTTCTATGTTTTAGTTTTTTTTGCCTTTTTATTTTATTTATGGTAATTAATACAAGTTTTAATAGATTTATTTAAAGTTTCACAAATGGTCATTGTTTACAAATTTTACAAATGGTCCTTATGCAAGTTTCACAAAATTGTAGAAATGGTCCTTATCCATAATTCTTATGAATTAACGGATCAATGTAATGGACATTCCCAGTAAGGACCATTTGTATGCAAGGATTGCTTCGTATTGACCATCCATGCAAAAAGTTACATAAGGATTATTTTAGAGACACACGTAAAAGCTTAAGTCGATGTAAGGATCTGCGCGGAAAACATTTAAGAAATCAAACCTTGAATTATCTCAAGATCAATGTCTGCTTATAATAAAGATCCAGTTAAGTCGGAAAAACCATTCTGGTCTTGGAATTAAGATAATCAACAAAGTGCTCAATACGAAAATAGTTATAATAAGTATGAACAATGTAAAGTGATTTAAGAACAAGAAGACTGTAATGGAATGATTAAATAAATGATTATTGATATGAGTAAAAAATGTTTACAATTGTTGTTTGCATATATTCACTCTAATATTCAATTAAGGTTGGCAACACCTTAAATAGATAGGAACTCACTAAAGAAAAATCACGAAAAGGTGTGCATGGACTGTGAGACATCTGATGAGCAACAGACTAACACATCCATTGCTCTTGATCTTATCTCTTGTACAACACTACAAAACATTAAGAACCATAAAAAATATTACTTTCAACATTAAATATGTTATAGACACAAAATATTTCCAAACAGAAATTCTATCTCGGATTGGTTTTCACTTCGTAATGACCAACATCTCAAAATACCTATAGCTTCGGAAGTGTCTATCTTGGATTGAAAAAGGATCATTCATGTTCCAACAATATCCCCTTATCTGACCTTAGAAATATTTTGACTTATCACTTGATTTCATCAATCACAAACAGGTAGGCACTCTAGATTCAGCTTTGGACTTCAGTGTACCATTGCAGATGTATAATAAATTTCTTCTTGATGTGTTCAGGGGAGTCTCTCACAGCAGCATTCATGATAATCTTTTGAAGAATCTTGGTGGGAACGAGATGTTTGTCAAGAAATCGGAAAAATTTCTTTTGACTGGTCATTTTAATGGGTTATACATAACCAAGTTCTGGTTCTTCAATAAGTTCATCTGCTAATATTTGAGCTTTTGGAAACTCATAGGTGATTTTAGCCAAAAACTTTTTAGTTCCAAAGAGATTAGCAAACTCCACATCGGATCTGTAGTATTCATAAACATATTCCTTGAGAAAGCTAATTGTGGAGTTGTAAGCTCTAATGCTTGATTCATTCGTTCGAAGATCTTTGAGATGACCAACAACATTGAGAATGTCGTTTGGATTGATTGAAGAAAAGTCGGCATCTGGGATTGTGATAGTGGATTCCTTGTTTCGAGATGCATAGTATCTGTACAGAAGACAATCGAGATCAAACATGCTTTGAACCTTTCTACTGTGACCAACAACTTTGGTAATTCTTTTCCGAAACCACACTCCCTTTGGGGATTGTGTATTAGTGGAATAGAAGGTACACAATCTCTCATGCTCAGTTCAAATGAATATGTTAGCATCATCGGATGGATGCAAAGCTATGAACTTGATGTAGTAGCGTCCATGAGGCGAGATTGGTAAGTCAAGTTGGTCTACATCATTTGTAAGAAGATCAAAGTACATGAAGGGAACAAGATTGATGTCATGTAAGATTCCTTCTTGGAAGAAAGGAGATTGGCCCAGCATCGGATTGAGATTTTCTTTTAGATCTTGGATCTAGATTCTTTCTTCTATTTCTTGCTGCAATTGTTCTTTGGACTAGCCCTCAGACTTTTTAGACAACTTCACTAGGTTGTCCGATTCAAATGTAATCCTTTTTCCTTTGTCTTTAGCTTCGTGAGAAAGGAAGGAAGAGATGATTTGACAACCTGATTGAGTAATGGCCAGTTCGGATGGAGGATGGACTAAATGTTCTTTGAGAAGCTCATCAGGTTTCCTAGTAAGAATACCTACGTCAATGGACGCGATCTTCGAATCAGGAATAGAATGAGGCATTGGTTGAGTGGCTCGAAATGCATCGATTTCCAGATTTGTTTTCAATTTTTTCATGTCGCAACTCCTATTAAACGTTTCTACTAGAGTTGACAACCAAGAAAATGATGACCATTTTTTCTTCTCTTCTTCCAAAAAGACTTTTGTGAAGGAAGTTTGTTCCTAGATTGCTTAAAGTCCTAGAATCACATCATTCACTATATCATCTTTATCATCATCATCATCATCATCTTCTGCTTCAGAAGTTTCAATCTCCATAATTTCCTTATCGGAGTTTTATATCGGAGTGCAAATTCCGAGACTAGTTTTTGTTGTACTATCTTAATATCTCCCCCTCTTGCATTAGACGGTCGTGATTTCGATGCAAGCATTGTATCTAACTCGATCTAGACCAACCGTTCGAACACTCGTTGAAAGATCATGTTGATTTTCTTGGAAAGAAAATCATAAGTGGTGGCTATGGGACCTTAAGATCTAAGATAATCAAAGGTTTTGTCCAGAACGATTAGCATTCATCAAATTTGTAGTTCGGAGTATCCAAAAAGTGTTGAGTTATTTGGATGATCTTTAATAAAATGGTACTAAATATTAATTTGCTTGGTCTTAGAGTGCTGAATTGGATTATGAGAGATCGCAATTTCACTTTAAGAGCCATAACAGAGGGGAATTTGTTGAAATCGATAACCATAGTCCAAAAGCTGAGATTTCACCCATAGAACTTGTGATGTACAGCTTGCAGTAGCAATGTATTCTGCTTTGACTGTTGAAAGTGCAATATAGTTTTCTTTCTTGGATGACCAGCTAACCAATCTTCTACAAAAAAATTAACAACCACCAGATGTAACTTTTCTATCACGGTGAAGTCCTCCATAGTTTGAGTCGGAATAGGATTAAAGCAGAAAACCTTTATTTGCAGGATACCAAATTCTGAGATTCATTGTTCCTTTGAGATATCAAAAGATTTTCTTTATGGCAAGAAGATGTGACATCTTCATATTACCCTGAAATCTAGCCCACACACATGTAGAGAATATGATGTCGGGACGACTTGTAGTGAGGTGGAGTAGTGATCCAATAATTGCCCAATACTTCTTTAGATCACCGGTGACACTAGATGGATCTGAGAAGATCTTGTGTCGAAAACCCATTAGAACCTTTGAAGAGGCACATGTGTCCATTAAATATTTACTTAGAAGCTTTGAGATATATTTCTCTTAATGAATAAAGATTCCTCTGTTGGTTTGTTTAACTTGTAATCTGGGGAATAAACTTAATTCTCTATATATACTCATTTGGAATCGACTAACCATCATCTTAGCAAAGTCGGCAACCATTGTCGAATCAATTTATCCAAAAATGATATCATCGACATAGATTTGTAATAACATAAGATGTTTCCCATTTGTTCTCCGGAATAACGTGGGATCAATAATTCCTCTTTAAAAACTAGAACGCTTTAGAAAACCAGTGAGAGTCTCATATCAGGCGTGAGGAGCTTTCTTGAGGCCATAAATAGCTTTTCGAGTTTGTAGCAATGGTTCGGATATGAAAGATTCGAAAATCTAGGAGGTTGTTGAGGATATACTTCACTATATAGTTCACCATTGAGAAAAGCACTCTTGACGTCTATTTGGTAAACTTTAAAGCCTTTGTGAGCAACATAAGCAAGAAATATTCGGATAGCTTCAAGACGGGCAACAAGAGCAATGGTGTCGTCATAGTCTGAGTAAATACTTTGGCGACCAATATCGCTTTGTTTTGGATTATGACTCCAGCATTGTCGAGTTTGTTTTAGAAGACCCATCTTATACCAGCAATAGAGTGATCTTGAGGAGGAGGGACAAGAGTCTACACTTGTTTCTGTCAAATTCGGATAACTCTTGAATGGTTGTAATCCAATCCGAATGTTCTAAAGCTTAGTTGATGGATTTGGGTTCAACCATTGATATGAATGCTAAGAACTGACACTTATATTTGAATGTTAGTAGCAGAGCGAGCTTGAACTCTAGTTTCAAGATTTCCAGTTACTTGATTTGGAGGATGCTCCTTTGTTCAGATATGTAATCTTGCAAATTCTTGAGTAGCGGATGATTTGATATCAACAATGAGGTTGTTTTGATCCCCCTGAACAATTTAAATTTCAAGATGATGCTCCCCCATGAACTTCAGAACCGGATATGTTAGCATCGTCAGAGTTCGAAAAGTCGAAGAAGTTGACATCATCATCATTGTTGTTCGGAATAAGATCAATGTCAGCAAATTGATCAGCTACATCTTGAAATCCATCGACATTTGATTCGAGGTTTGGATTGCTATTCTCCAACTCAATATGAGAAGATAGAAATGTCTCAGAATCAATTAGAGAAAAGGTTGGGGTCAAAACATTAATGTTTCGGAATTAGGAATAGCATTTAAGGACAGTCTTGATCGAGATTCCAAATCAAGAGCAGTTTTTATTAGTCCAAACAAGATTCTGAAATCAACTTCATAGATAATTTGAGGATTCTGAGACCCAGGAGGTGGAGCATTGGACGCCATGATATGTTTTGTGTCATGAGCAGGAAATGAGTGTCGAACAATATTATCATCAAAAGTGATATCAAAGCTTTCTTCAATTACACGAGTTCTAAGATTCATAACTCCTTAAGCTTTACATTTTGCTGAGTATCCCAAAAATATGGATTCATTGGATTTCGGTTGAAACATTGTGAGTAGATCACAGCTTTTGTTATAAAGCATCTACAGCCAAAAATGTGCAAAAATGAAATACTCGGCTTCTGACCATTCACTGCTTCATATGGTGTCATATTGAATCGCTAGTAGATGATACTTTGATTTTAAGTGAAGTAGGTTGTGAAGACTACTTCGGCCCAAAGATAAAGAGGAAGATTTGCAAAGTTCAACATATTCTGAGCGGCTTCAACTAGAGTTCAGTTCCTTCTTTCAACAAAACCATTTAGCTGAGGGGTATATGGAGCAGAAAATTTGTGTTTAATGCCTTTGACAGTAAGAAGATTTTCAATTTTGGCATTTGTAAACCCAGATCCATTATCAATTCAAATTCTTCTGACATGAATTTTAGTAACAACTTCAATGCCTTTGATGAAACTTATGTGCTGGGAGGCAACTTCTAACTTTAGCCTTAAGAAGAAAACCCAGGTGAACCTTGTGTAGTCATCCACAATCACAAGCATATACTTTTGTGATGTAAACTCTCTACGGAAAAAGGCCCACGGAGATCGATGTGAAGAAGTTCAAGTGGTTTCGAAATGGATTTTCCATTCAAAACAAGATGTGATTTCTTTGATTGCTTCCCACATTCATACGCATCACAAAGATGATCATTTTCAATTTTAAGGAGAGGTAGACCTCGGACCATTTCACTAGAAACCACATCATTCATGTATCGGAGGTTGAGATGCGTAAACCTTCGATGTCATAACCAATTTACGTCTAGAATGGATTTTTACAATAGACATAATTAAGGTTTCACTATGATCATCTTGATATTTAGAGGATACATATTTTTGATGTGATATGATATGATGAGGCATTCTTTTCAGTCTTCTATCATAACATAGTTTTGTTTCTTACATAACTCAACACTCTTATTTACATCAGTGAGCTAGGCCATGCAAATCAGATTATGCTTGAGATCAGTGATGTAAGCCACATTGGAGATAAAGAAATCGTCATTAGTTAGGATGTCATAACCTCGAATTTGAGAACTCAAGTTGTTGCCATAAGTAACATAACCGACATTTGGAGCAAGCTTCATATCACATGGAAAATCCTTCTGCCCAGTCATGTGCCTGGAACAAGCACTATCACTATACCAAATTGTATCTTGTTCCAAAGCAACAAAAAAAGCCTGCAAAATCAGTGACTTTCGGAGTTTTTAGTCTCTGAGTTAGATGTTGGGACTTTAGGATAGTCTTTTGACTAGGTTTGCCTTTTTGTGAATAGTTGGTATCTCAGATGGCTTTTTATGAGATTCTTTTCGGAAAATGTAGAATGTCAGAGCCTTTCAATTTATCCAAAAATCATACTCAACCATTGGCTTTTTGGGAACTGCTTTCCTCAAAGGAAGAGTTTTCCAAGATGTTGTAGGAAGAACTGTGTTCTGAGGTTTTCAGTTGAATTTTCAGATTTTTTTTAACATTCCCTTCAAAATTTTGTTTTGCTCCTTTAGAAAGTTCCTGAACAGTAGTGGTTAGAGCATATTTCCTTTTGTTCACTATATTCATAGCTATATTTGATTCCAAAAATTGTTTTGGTTTAAAAATCATGCCATCTGAGGTAGCAATAAACATAGAAGAAAATACTTTCCGAGGACAGTCAGTTTTCTTGGATGAGGCCTCAACAGTAACAGTTTTCATATGATTTTTTACATATGTTTTACAAGTATACGAGCTAACTGGAACAAATGGTCTCTTAAGCACTGATGTGTATATTTAATGCACTAGTTTTTTTATTAATAATTCATAATTTATCGCATCTAAACCACACCTTACAGGCAGTGAACCCGATCGAGTATAGTATAGCTTTGATAAGCAAGGGTGTCGATCACAGGGAACGGTGGATTAATTTAATATATTTTATTATAGGTTACTGGTCACATGAAAAGAATAAAAGAAATAGTTTAATAAATCTCAAACTAATAATTAATTAACAACTCTCGATAAAGTAACAGGAAAACAAATCTCTTCAGGTACTTTGGTTTAGACAAGTTGCACCTTAAAAACATAGACAATTGCATACACAAAGTCATTTATTCATGTTCACCGATTCCTAAAATGATTAGATTCGCATTCACTATAACTAATCCTTTAGCAAACAAGTCAATTCAAACAGTGATCAATTGGTTAAACTAACATGCTTCCTAGTGTTCAGTTCGTATCAAGCAAGACTTGCAAATATAGTTAATCAAATTAGGCATTCAATAAACCTCTTGTTGATGGTCATCAAACAAGGCTCACACATTATCTTACTTATTCCCAAGTTAATCCTAGTTTCACATTCGTTATTCCTAGACTTATAATCTCGATGGTCATCAAAATCATAAGAGACAAGCAATCAAGCATATGTTCATACAACTCAATTTACTTAACAATTAACAGCAAATAATTATTATTAATACGTAAGGATCTTTTAACAAGCTTGGAAAGATAAATTAAACACAAACAAACTATTCAATATAGCAATTAGTCTAATAATCAAAGCTTCATTCAATCATAAACACAAAGTAAAAGGTTTTTACACCCAAGTCAGAAACTAAATATAGAATAGTAACACAATGGAATGCTAAACATGGTCACGTTAACAGCCCATATGATTACCGACACGTATCCGCTCTCCAACCCTTCCGATCTCCGCTCCCGTTAGCTTAACGACCTTCCGGCCACCTCCTAGACCCTCAAAACGGCAACTATGAAGTTTTCTTGTTGCACAAGTCGAAGTGGAATATCATAGATTATTCAAATTGGTGGAATGATATGGGGTATTTATAGTTGATGGAGATGGAATTTATATGGAATATTAGAGTTGGATTGGAATAAGGAAACTAATGGTGGCTTAGGGATTAAGCAAATAAAAATAAGATAAGTGGAGCTTGGGGAATAAGTAACTTGGAGGGAATTTCCGTCCAGCTTTTATGCTTTATATTAAAGGCCGATTTTGGATAAGATAAGCGTCGAATTAGCCAAAAGTCCCTCTCACATAAGTCGTAGGAAATTTTGTTTAGTTTTCAGAAAAGTTTGAACCTAGTCAATTGGACTTATGAGTCATCAGATATACCCGAAACACTGAAGAGGGGTCAATCTGCCAGCAATATCCTTTTTGCATCTTTTCAGCTCCATTCTCTTTCTTTTGCATTCCATCTCCCATTTTAACTGTAATTAAATATTTCAAAGCATATTAAGTTTATTTTAGTTCTAAATAATAATAATAAATGCTAAAATATTAAGATATGTTATACATAAATATATATAAAAATACACATATCAAGCACCTTAACATGCATGAAAGTATTGTGATTCCTAGCATTTGGACTGACTATTTGAGACACTTTCATATTTGATCTCTCAGGGAACCTAGTGCATTGCCTAAACCTCATTTCTTTTTCAAGAGATTTCCTAGCTTCGATCTTTGGATGAATATCCTTCTTGTTCAACTAAGCTTTCTTTTGAGAGTCAAATGATGACTTGGAAGTTTGTCCAACCGATGGATTGTTGAAGTGAGGTTTAACTAGAACTAAGATCAATTTTGAAACTACATTAGAGTTAGAAACTTAATTTCTTCGTCTACATCACAACTAAGGGATGTCCAAATAGATTTGCATTGGTCAGACTTATGTTTGTTTGCCTTAGGAATGATTTCTTCAATAACACAATTGTTCAAAGGATCGGAGTTCGGAGTACAAATTCCAGTACTACATGTGTTATGTAAAGGTATCGAGGATTGATTTAGTTCCAGGGAAATCTGTAACAGCCGGATTTCCAGGTATCTTTTATGTTTATGATTTTGGTGTTCTGAGAGGGGACTTGGCGAGTTGGAGCTCAGACCCACTGAGTAGGGTCGTGGATCTGGTCGTGGGATCGCGCCTGGACTCGGCGAGTCCAGGATATGGACTCGGCGAGTCCGCGTTGTGTAATGAAACCCTAATTTCTCGGGTTTGGGACCTATTTAAAGGGCCTTATGGCCGTCATTTGTGCTCACCAGTCCCTTGAGTGAAACCCTAATCGAGTGTGAGCGTTTGGAGCAAAGTAGGAGGCCATTATTGATCTTGGAGGTGTCATTTTTGCAAGGAGAGAGAGATCTAGCTAAGGGAAAGCAAGTGGAGCCAATTCTGAGAGTTTGGAGTCCAGAGCATCACTATTGTGGTAATAATTTCGAGTTATCTTCTTCCTTGTTGATGTTTACTTTGATTTAGGGTTTGTTGAACCCTCTTGTGGCAAGATCTTGTGCCCCCTTGGTCCCTTATGTGGTTTAAACCATAGATCTGGACCCTTGGAGGTCCAGAGTGTCCCTTTGCCTAAGATTTTTGGGAATCAATGGAGGTTTTGGATTGGAATCCTTATGCCTTAGGTCAAAACTCTATTTATGAGCCATGGGGTGTGTTATGGACACTAAGCTAGAGGCTTTACGTGATGAATCAGTCTAGGGAGGCCAGATCTATAGATTGTGGAAGCAGATCTGACCTCAGAAGCAAGTTAGAGTGGTTGCATGGCATGGACTCGCCGAGTCCGATGAACAGACTCGACGAGTAGTTTGAAGATTGCCTTGGGTTCGCTCAGTGAGTGGTCCAATCGAGTCATAGGTTGACTCAGTGAGTCAGGGTGAGTTAGAGAGGGACGACAGGTGGACTGAGTCGAATTGGGACTCGCCGAGTTGTTCTTGAGACTCAGCGAGTTGAGTTGGGGTGGCCCCGCGATTCTTCCAGATGGAACTCGTCGAGTCAGGGGGAGTACTCGACGTGTAGAACGGGAATTCTAGAGAGTTGGTGAAAACGTCTAGACTCGCCGAGTCGCCATAGTGCACTCGCCGAGTCCGGTCAAAGTTGACCATTGACCGTTGACCGTTGACCGAAGTTGACCTGTGTTGACTTCTTAGGGATAGTCAACCTTAGAAATATAAAGTATTAATCAGAGACATGTGATGATATAGGAGGATTAGAGCTAGGAGGATCGAGCACGAGGGATTTCCAGGATTCGTGAGATACCGAGATACGCGAGGTGAGTCTTCTCACTATACTTTACCTTGAACAGATAACCAGAGTGATGTGATAGAGTATTGTATGCTATGTATGTTATGTGTTGTACTGCATTATTTCTATGTGATTTACGTGGTGCATGTTTATCAGAGTTAGAACCTGAGGGTTCACAGAGTTTGGGTGCACGGACCCACAGAGTTATAGCCTCGAGTGGCTAATATGTGTTATATGTGGTATTTTGGGGAACTCACTAAGCTTTGTGCTTATAGTGTTTGATGTCATTGTTTCAGGTACTAGTGACGACCGCGGGAAGGCGCCAGCTTGATCCGTACACACACACATGGAGTTTATACATATGTGATCTTGGGATGTTGTGTTGACTTGAGTTGGATAATTAATATGGTTGTTTTATGAATATTAAATGAATTATGTTTTACGCAAATTTGAAAAATTTGTTTGAAATTCATGGTGTTACAATTTGGTATCAGAGCCTTGGTTTGAGGGATTCGGGTACACCTTCGGGAGTATTTGAACTCAAACTGAGCATTTGGAAAAATAATTTCAAAAGAAAACTTAACTTTTCTAAGAGTAAAAGATTTTCTTGAAAAAGAAACAAATTCAAGGAAGAAACATGTGTACGATCAGTCAGCGCCCGAACGGTGATTTCCCAAAATACCTTTATATTATGATATTGATGTGATGTATCTGCATGCTAGAGTAGGCTAGGTATTACTATTAGGACTAGAGTGGCCTGATTTGTGATGCCTTAGTCTAGGGAGAGATGAGCTGTTATGAGATGCTTGAGAGTGAGTAGGTAGCAGCGAGGGGCTTATGAGAGATCTATTAGAGAGTGGTCTACGCATGATAGAGTACTTGGGATTTGGTATCCGAAGAGGAAGATTTGGGGTGTGTACTGAGACGGTGTGGACAGTAGTATTGGGCCCGTACTACTGAAAGCACCGGGGCGGTGCACGGTCCAAATAGGAATCTTTGGAATACCAAGAATCAAGGAGGGATGGATTGTCGAGTGTGAGTATGCTCGAGTGAATTCTAATTTATCATATGTTGTATTTCAGAGGGTGATCATGGTGAGGACACGTCATATGCCAGAGGGTGTCGGAGCTAGTGATGAGGAGATTCGACAGATCATTCATGAGGAGGTGGTTGCGGTCATCAGAGCTGAGATACCAGAGATGTTCGGGTCTATTAAGACCGTACTGATTAAGACATTTGACGAGCGTTATGCCACTCTTTCTGAGGCTGCTGTTGCAGCGGCTACCGCAGCGATCGCTGCAACGAGACCCCAGGGAGGTGATGCGTCGCTGTTTCGGGAGTTCAGCAACACCAAACCACCAGAGTTTGATGGGACACAGGATCCGGTGGCAGCTATGAGGTGGATATCTGATATGGAGGGGTGCTTCTTCACTTGCTCATCTCCTGAGCATCTGAAGGTTCGGTTCGCGCTGAACCAGCTTCGCTTGGGAGCGAAGGACTGGTGGAAGTTTGTGACGGTGCATTTTACGCCTGCTGAGCTTTCGGCGGTGACTTGGGAGAGGTTCACTACCATGTTCCGGGATGAGTACGTTCCCCAGGTGGAGAGGGAGCGTTTGGCACAGGAGTTTCTGACCCTCAAGCAGGGTACTGAGTCAGTTACAGCGATCACGAGGATGTTCCATGAGAGGGCGATGTTCTGCCCTGAGCACGTGTCCACTGAGCAGGCACGTATGAGCCGCTACTTGAGCATTTTGAGACGGGATATTCGGGAGTTCGCCGCGAACTCCTCGTATCGGACATTTGCTGAGCTTCAGGAAAATGCCCGGAAGAGGGAGATTGAGCTTGAGACACAGGCCAGGGAGGAGGCGGAGCCTCAGGGGAGGGATCGGCGGCCGGCACAGTCTCAGCCGGCAGCCAAGCGGGCCAAGCACGGTGATCCCAAACTCGGGAGCCAGAAGGGCCGCACTTGCGGGAAGTGCGGCAAGGGTCATGACGAATTCTGTCGAGCGGGATCTTGCTACAAATGTGGCAAGGAGGGGCATATTGTTGGATTAATGTCTAAGTCCATAACTATAATTGGTAAGACTTGACCCGACCCGGCATGGTCCATTTGGGTTGCATGGCATCATGCACTTGGATAGACTATAATGAGAGAAATAAGACACTTATGGTTATTAATATATTATAAGTTCTAGTATATTAATAATAAGAATAATAAGATTATTTAATTAGTATTGATCAAGAATTAATCTAGGATTAATTAAGTGATCAAAAGAAGACTAATTAAATATATGGGTTGATTGTGTAAATCATCCATACTTATATAGTGGGCTAATGCTCCATGGATTATCTAGTTGGGCCAAAACCCATATGATGCTCCATGGTGTATTTGAACCCATGGATCCAAGGAAATGGAAAGTCATGACAATTAGGGTTTACCCTAATTGTAACACTATATAAAGATATTATTCTTCCCAAAATCGGTCACTAGATTATTCTAGAGAGGGCTAACCGATTTCATGAAGTGTTCTAGTTTCTCTCAAGTTATTCCAAGTGTATTTGGTGTTGTGTGAACCATTTGAGGTGTCACACTTGAGGCACTAAGCACTCAAGCTTCATGAAGACAAGCACCATCAAGAGGTATGTATTCTATCTTGATATATTGATAATATTGTATGCTAGATTAGGATAATACCTTGGATGTTCATATTTGCATGTATAATAGAGAAAACATAGATCCAAGGTATTTAGGGTTGCATGTACACTTAGGAGTGTTAGAATGCTCATAACCCAACAGTGGTATCAGAGCCTAGGCTTGTTTTCTTGTTATACCTGCAATAGAAGCTGAAAAATCGAGTTTTGATGCTGTCAGCCCAGCTGACTCGCCGAGTCCATGAAGGGACTCGACGAGTCCAAGGCAAAATGCATCCAACTCGCCGAGTTGTGTTCATGCACTCGACGAGTTGGACCCTAGACAGCATATCTTCGAGGTTTTTGGCTAGAAATGGACTAGGAACATTACCCTAAGTTGTTTTGAACTTATAAACTTGTTTTTAAATGTGGTAATGTTCATGCTAATCCATTTTCAAAGATAATTGTCAATAGATTCATGTTTTGTATTAGTTTAAAGGTTAGACTAATTACATGAAAAAGTTTGATTTGAATTATCTTGTTCTTATGAGTTGCTTAGATTAATAGAAAAGTTGAGTGAAAAAGTTGTTTTCAATCCAAATTAATCTAAGAGTTGAGTATAAAATGTGTTTGTGTAACTTATCCTTAAGTTACATGAAGAGTCACATTAAAGACTCATAAAACTCATAAAGTTGGCAAAGGTTACAAAAAAGATGAAGAGTCTTGTCCTTAAGTTATGGAGGTTCAAGAGTCACTTCATTAATAAATAAATAAATAAAATATGTAACCTTAATTAATTCCATAAGTTATAAAATAAAGAAAAAGATTAATTCTTTATTAGTTTAAAGTCTTCCATAATTTGTCCACAAGTTATGGAACTTGAAGAGTTTTTGGATTAAAACTACTTTAAATACATAAGTTATGGAATTAATTAGTTTTGAATAGTTTCAAAACTTGCCCTCAAGTTTTGGAATTTGTAAAGTTTTCTCTTATGAATACTTTAATTCCAAGTTAGCCCTTAGAATTTTAAAAGTTAAAATTCAACCCTTATACTTTATAATATTATAAGTTAATAATATTTATATGTATAAGAGTAAAGTCGGTCTTACCGCTAGTACGCCTCATTCACGAAGCCGGTCTATAAGGTGGGTATAAGGTTGTTGCCTATAAAATGGAAACTTAATGGGTGTTCACTCTCACCCACCGCTCGCTTGACTGGTGGAGGGTCGTTAGCCGAACGGGTTTGACATGACTATAATTCTCCCTTCATTAAAAGTATTAATGATAAATACTAAGTAACTAAACTCTTAATAATACCCAATCTTAGTTACTTAGGAAAATGTGAATAAGGTGCTAATCCATGAAATTACACTTTGCACTTTGTTTAAGTCGGTTAGTGGAGCGTGTGTGGTTAACCGGCACACTAACTCGTATTTAACAAGGTAGGCAAAGGGTAACTTAATGTTTATCATAGTATCGATGGAGCGTGTGTGGTTAACCGGCACATCGATTGAGGGGTAAACACTTAAGGATACCAAGTAATTTGCATGGTTACTTCACACCTTGTTTTGTGATCCTCGGCATCCCAGTCACAAAACCTGAAGGGCACACTCGAGATTGAAACATGCCATTGAACAGTTCAATGAATCTCAAAAGATCTAGGAGTTTCAAAACCAATTAAAACCTAATAATACATTTCTTTTATCTTGGTGGAAATTGGTGAATCGTCATTCACCTACCTTCAAATTGTTTTATAGCTTGGATTACGGCATACCTCTTCTAAGTTATAAAATAGTTTGTTGGGTCCTAGCCTTAATATTTTCATATTGGGTGTCATATTAAGGACTCAAAGATCAACTATCTTGAATATCTCCCATAACATGTCTGGATTAGACATTTATGATCTTCCCAAATCTCTTGAAACAAGCTTTCCTAAATGAAGATGATGTCCCATGGATATCATACTTCTTTCTCCTCCTCCAATTATTCTCCCTAACCCACAAGTTCTTGAAAAGTTTAAGATCACTCAAGCCCTAATGGCAAGGCAAGGTCTAGGTGTGATCACATCTTGGAGATGTAGTCACATATTGACAAGCCGGGAGAGTTGGGTGTCAATGTCTTGAGAAAGTTGGTGGTTCAATCACTTTCTAAGTTACATAGTGAGTTCCTTTGGGACACCTATGAAATAGACTATGACAAGACCCTTAATGATCTCATCTATTGTTAAGATCAACTTCCTGAAACTTATGGACATTGACAATGGTGACACTGGAAATACAGAAAAAACATTCTCTTCCCAATGGAAAGGGATCGGCCATAGTCAACTCGGTTGAACAAATGGTAAAGAGAAAAGCTAAGTCTGTAATAGTCCTGTGTACCATTATCAAAGGGTCCATATGTTTATATTTCCAAAGTAAGGGTCATTAGTTGCGAAGCTGCCTAATTTACCTAAGGATGTTAAAGTCAATAAGATTGACTCTACTTCAGGTAAAAGTCCACAAATCTAACTCTGTTAAGTTTCTATTCTGAGATTCTTGATACATGTTGTGACTGGGTCACATGGTAATGTTTTAAGAATCAAAGAAGAGTAAAGGAACTTAAAGAAAGAATATGCTGAATCTGATCGCATAGATGGATTTCTATCGCGTAGTTTGAAAAATCGGATTCTTGAGCTACTTCTTAGGAGTTATGAGATATTGCTTAGGAATAGATAACAACAAGTTTTCATATGGATTGTAAGGATAAGTTTTTCCGCATAGTTTTAAAATAAAAGGAAAAATTTTGATTTTTATTTATTTTAAAATATCCTTACAATGGCATTTGAGGAAAAATTGTTGCTTATATGATTCCATTAATAGCAAGAGTGGAAATATGAAATTGATTCTTTCATTTGTGGTAATGTCTAAATTTACCAAACAAGGAAAGATTCTCATCATCCAAAGTCTCAATTGGACCGGGGCTTGGAATCATGCGAGTTGTATAGCATGATGAATGAGAACTTTCAAGTATTGGAAAAATTAAGACTAATTACTTATTCACATGGATGTGTGAGTCAAGTAATGGACTAAGGGATCGAGTACATAGTCATGTGCACTGATTAAGTCCACCACAAAAGATATAAGGCTATTCGTCATAGTTTACTAAAGCTTAGTAAATATGATTATACTTACAAGCGTAAGTGTAACTCTGAGACATTGGAAAAAGGTTCCAATGTAAGGCAGAGCGAATAAGAAGAATCAAATTAGGCAGAAGGATAAAAGTTTCTCAAATCTGAAGAGATGGGAGAGTACTTTAGTATCAGCTTTGTGATCATCTTAATGATTAAGAAACCATATCAAAAATTTGTTCTCTAAGGAAGTCTTAGTGCATTCTTATGACTAAGAAGAAGGGATCTTGAAATTGTTGAAATGGTTAAATCAAGAAGATGAGTCATACTTCATTCCAATACAAGTCTTAGAGTCATACTCCAAGATTGTAATTTGAGTGACATGTCTTTAAGAAGGTTTAAAACACTTATCAAATGTAAGAGTAAAAGTTTTCTACTCTTGTACATTTGAAATTGGTAAGTTGTGATGTTTTGGATAAAACAAAGACCAACTTAGGCTAATTGTGTGAAGTGTTTGTCTTGATTAGAATCCACAATATCTCTTGGATATTTGACAAGGGAGTCTTATAGGTCAAGAGGACAGTGGGAGTCTTAAAGGTCTTGAAATTCTCAAGAACTAGTCAAGAATGAAACCTGAAGTTCTTCACTAGCACACGACTTGAGGTTTATAACCTATCGTGTTGACATATTCTGTGCCCATTCTAGTTAAAGTTGGATTTGCATATGAGTTCTTAGAGTTCTCAATGTGTTGCACAACAACTTGGAAGTAATGGTAGGCCCTTGAGCTGCCAGGTGGCAAGAAATTAAGATTGAGTTCAATCCATATGGTTTTGGATTTGTCATTATCCTTGTCTTGTGATTATGGTTTTGACAAATTCATATGGGTAGGAACTCATACACCATTAAATCTAAGTGTCATAAGGTTTCTCTCCGATTCATGAAAATGATGGTGAGGAAACACTTCCACTAAGTAGATTTTAGCTAGATAGCAATTGTGATCTCAAAGTCGTTAGTGGAGCGTGTGTGGTTTACCGGCACACTAACTTGGACTTGTGAGAAATGACAAAGGTCAAAACGATCAAGACTATGATTACGGCATCCCTTTTCATAGTTCTTAAAATTGTTTTGACACACCCATGAGCTATCTAAGGGAAGGTGTATGTTTTTTGATAAAGTCTTATCAAAACAATCTAGTATCAGAAATCTGAACTTTGGTAAGAAAGTCAATAAAGTATTGATTTCTAGAAGTCGAGCTTTCTGAGTATATGTCAAAGCTAGTGGGAGCATAAGTGTTATGCTAATAATCATCATGTTAGTGGGAGCATGAGAATTACGATATGTATTGCAAGCTAGCAATGTTAATTATAGAAAAACAAAAGGTTTCGATTGGGAAAAAGTTGTTTTGCTATAATTAAGGGAGAGGAAATTATACTTCATCTCAAATCTATAAGCTTAGATCGTGAGGTTTTAATCATTTAGTCAAGGATATATATGAATTTCATGTTGGAATAGCTCAACATAAGGAAATTCTGTATATGGGTCCATTATTTGCGTTCTTAAATTCGATTATGATTACGGCATCCCTTTTCATAATCTGAATTATGAGAACTTGGCAAATTGAAATGGAAATGTTATAGCAAAAGACTGGTTTAGTCTTTATGTGAGACATCATGAATCGTGTCCCATATGCTTCGGATATAGGATCGATTACATGTGCTATGTGCTATATTCATCCTTTCTAAAAAATTTCCGAATGCCTGGGGCGTTAAGAATGGAAAAGGCTTAGAACTGGATATGACTAAAAAGGATTAAACAATTGTCGAGGACAATCTAAGGTTTACCAAAGATTGGTTTCTCAAGGACAATTGGAAGTATAGTGATAATTCTGGAAGGACCATATTGACATAATCTGTAAGGAGGCAACTCTTGTTCAGAAGTGATAGTCGAAATGGAATCTGGAAATGTTTCAAAGTTAGAATTTTCAATCTGTTTAAGATTAAGGAAACTTAATGCAAGAAGGATGGTTCCAAGGACTTGATCTCCTTTGGAATGCTCTGTAATGATTGTTGTTAAGTCTTTCTGACTTTGTGCATAATCATTACAAGAGGATTGATGCATATAAGTTTAGAATCTAACAGATTTCAGTAAATGACATGAATTTGGAATTCTTGCATTTGCAGTAAGGATTTGGGAGTGTGAAAAGAGAATCATTGAAGTTATGATTCATTTGATCTAGTTCACAAAATAAAGATCATAGTCAAACATATTATGCATACTTGGTGTATGGCATGACTATTGTTTAGAAAACATAGTGTGCATGCTTGGAGCATGGGACAACTATTGTTTTTAAATTCAAGAATAATGTTGATAGCTGAAACAATATACAGTGAATAATGTGTAATCATATGGTGATAAATAAAAGGAGTTTTATTTATATTCATAAGTTCTGAGACCATATTGGATTCAATTATTATTGTGTTTCACTTTGCATGTTTTTACTTCCCGAATAAACTAGGTTATTCTTCCGGAATGACTAAGTTATTCAAACCATCCACAGTCGGTCATATGTTGGAAGTAGATATGAATTAAGACTGTCATGGGTTGGCTTGTAGAGGTCTAAGATGTTGGACAAAGGGCTACAACACTCATGAGTGCTCATAAGTTCTGAGTATTGGATTCAACCCGCGCTCATTGGAATCACTTCATGGATTTTATCACGAGTGATCATGAGACGATAATATCTTATATTCTTCAAACCTAGAGATATGAGTTGTTACTATGAGTTGGTTGTACATTGATTGCACGAAACCGCATTTGGTAACTCGGTGCTATAAAACGTGTCTTTATGTATGATTCAACAAGTAGTAGAACAAGCCATATGAGTCAAAGTTTATCCATTCCTTTTACCTTCGGGATGAAAGCGATATCTGTGGGCCCCTCGAATGATTTGATGATGACAAATGGAAGTGCTCGGCTGGGCCAGGACTGATTTGATTTGTTCAATTAGTCAGTCGTCATAAATCGGAAATCGGGAAACAATTAATGGACAGAGAGAATGATTATAATCCATGTCTCAGTCCATATGATATCTAGAATGGAGGAATATATGATCCCTTATCTAATGGACAAGTCGTTGACAAAGATCAGAGTTCATCTACAAGGTCAGAGTTCGACAGAAGCTTTTGAGAGCTACGATTGCCGGTTGGTTCCTGAAGTCATACGCAATAATAGTTTTAGACTTATCCAAGTGGGAGACTGTTGGATTAATGTCTAAGTCCATAACTATAATTTGTAAGACTTGACCCGACCCGGCATGGTCCATTTGGGTTGCATGGCATCATGCACTTGGATAGACTATAATGAGAGAAATAAGACACTTATGGTTATTAATATATTATAAGTTCTAGTATATTAATAATAAGAATAATAAGATTATTTAATTAGTATTGATCAAGAATTAATCTAGGATTAATTAAGTGATCAAAAGAAGACTAATTAAATATATGGGTTGATTGTGTAAATCATCCATACTTATATAGTGGGCTAATGCTCCATGGATTATCTAGTTGGGCCAAAACCCATATGATGCTCCATGGTGTATTTGAACCCATGGATCCAAGGAAATGGAAAGTCATGACAATTAGGGTTTACCCTAATTGTAACACTATATAAAGATATTATTCTTCCCAAAATCGGTCACTAGATTATTCTAGAGAGGGCTAACCGATTTCATGAAGTGTTCTAGTTTCTCTCAAGTTATTCCAAGTGTATTTGGTGTTGTGTGAACCATTTGAGGTGTCACACTTGAGGCACTAAGCACTCAAGCTTCATGAAGACAAGCACCATCAACAGGTATGTATTCTATCTTGATATATTGATAATATTGTATGCTAGATTAGGATAATACCTTGGATGTTCATATTTGCATGTATAATAGAGAAAACATAGATCCAAGGTATTTAGGGTTGCATGTACACTTAGGAGTGTTAGAATGCTCATAACCCAACACATATGGCCAAGGACTGCCCCAAGGGGTTTGCAGTGTGTTTTCACTGCAACCAGACCGGACACCGAAAGGTGGAGTGTCCACTGTTGCGTGGAGCATCTCACGGATCTGCTCCTGTCGCCATCAGAGCTACCGAGAGTCGGCCCGTGAAGGCCGAGGTGCCAAGAGCTCGAGGGAGAGCCTTTCAGCTGACTGCGGAGGAGGTCCACGCTGCACCCGATGTTGTGGCTGGTACGTTTCCTTCTATGTATTTATTTTGATGTTGAGATATTATGCTTATATAATGTTATGCGTAGGTACCTTCCTTGTGAACTCTGTGCCTGCTTTAGTGTTATTTAACTCGGGTGCGAGTCGGTCTTTTGTATCTTTGGCCTTTAGTCAGCATATCAGTGTTAGTCGTGAGGCATTGAGTCGGCCTCTGAGGGTTTCCATAGCTGCCGATAGAGTGATTTGTGCCACGGAGGTCCACAGAGGTCCTCTGAGGAGTTACCGGGTGTGCCTCCTGTGAGGCAAGTAGAGTTCAGTATTGATTTGGTTCCGGGGGCCGCGCCTATCGCTAAGGTGCCTTATCGTCTTGCACCTCTAGAGATGCAAGAGTTATCCTCGCAGCTTCAGGAGCTGCTGGGGAAGGGGTTTATTTGGCCGAGTAGCTCGCCGTGGGGGGCGCCCATTCTGTTTGTAAAGAAGAAGGACGGCTCGCATCGAATGTGTATTGATTATCAAGAATTGAACAAGTTGACGGTCAAGAACCGTTACCCGTTACCGAGGATCGACGATTTATTCGATCAGTTACAGGGAGCATCTTGGTTCTCCAAGATCGATTTGAGGTCGGGCTATCATCAGGTGAGAGTGCGGGATGAGGACATCCAGAAGATAGCGTTCAGGACGCGATATGGGCATTATGAGTTTGTGGTGATGCCTTTTGGGCTCACCAATGCCCCGATTGTGTTCATGGATCTCATGAACATGGTATGCAGACCGATGTTGGATCGGTCAGTGATTGTATTCATCGATGATATTCTGGTATATTCGAGATCTAGAGAGCAGCATGAGGAGCATTTGAGGGAAGTCCTTGGGGTTTTGAGATCGGAGAAACTTTATGCAAAGTTTTCCAAGTGCGATTTCTGGTTGTGGGAGGTCCAGTTTCTGGGACATCTTGTTAATCAGGAAGGGATATTGGTCGATCCGGCCAAGGTTGAGGCGGTGATGAGTTGGGAGGTGCCGAAGTCACCTTCTGAGATCAGGAGCTTCCTTGGGTTGGCAGGGTACTATCAGAGATTTATCAAGGATTACTCCAAGATCGCGGTGCCCCTCACCAGATTGACCCGTAAGGTTGTTGCATTTTCATGGGGTCCCGAGCAGCAGACCTCCTTTGAGACGCTTCGCCAAAGGTTGTGCGAAGCCCCGGTATTAGCTCTTCCGGAAGGGATGGAAGATTTTGTAGTATTTTGTGATGCATCGATTTTAGGACTGGGAGCGGTACTGATGCAGAAAGGACATGTGATAGCATATGCATCGAGGCAGTTGAAGCCTCATGAGACGAGATATCCCACGCATGATCTAGAATTGGGGACAGTGGTGTTCGCCCTCAAGATTTGGCATCACTACTTGTATGGGGTTCGTTGTACGATATACACGGACCATAAGAGTTTGAAGTACTTGATGGATCAGCCTAACCTAAATATGCGGCAGAGAAGATGGTTGGATGTGGTCAAGGATTATGATTGTGAGATCCTATACCACCCGGGCAACGCTAACGTGGTAACTGATGCGTTGAGCCGCAGGGCGGAGAGTTCTCCACTGCGAAATGTATGTTTGAGATTGACCGTGATAGCTCCAGTTCTGGATGCCATTCGTGGGGCACAGGCCGAGGCTGTGCAACCGGAGATGCAGAAGAGGGAACGGGTCATTGTTTGGTTTCAGAGTTCGTTTCGGATAGTCGAGGGCTTATGACTTTTCAGGGCCGGATTTGGGTGCTGTTTGTGGGCGGTACGCGTACTACTTTGATGGAGGAAGCACATATATCGAAATTTTCGATCCATCCTGGGGCTACGAAAATGTATTTGGATTTGAGGAAAGAGTATTGGTGGCCCTGTATGAAGAGGGACGTCGCATGGTTTGTCGAGAGGTGTTTGACCTGCCGAAGGGTTAAGGCCGAGCACCAGAGACCACATGGCAAGTTGCAGCCATTGGAGGTTCTCGAGTGGAAGTGGGAACATATCACTATGGATTTCATTACCAAATTGCCGGGACTGCCAGAGGAGTTGATGCTATTTGGGTGATTGTGGATAGGTTGACGAAGAGCGCTCACTTCCTTGCCATCAGTGAGAGCTCTTCGGCGGAGAAGTTGGCGGAGGTTTATGTGAGAGAAGTGGTATCTCGGCACGGGGTGCCGATCTCGATTGTTTCGGATCGTGATGTGCGTTTCACTTCCAGATTCTGGAAGAAATTTCATGAGGAGTTGGGTACTAAACTGCATTTTAGTACCGCATATCATCCCCAGACAGACGGCCAGAGTGAGCGGACGATTCAGACGCTTCAAGACAAGCTTCAAGAATGTGTGTTGGATTTCGGGGGTAGTTGGGATGCGTATTTACCCTTGGCAGAGTTTTCCTACAATAACAGCCATCATTCGAGCATCGGTATGCCGCCCTTTGAGCTGTTGTATGGTAGGAGGTGTCGGACCCCCATTTGTTGGGGTGAGGTTGGGCAGAGAGTGATGGGCAATACAGAGATCGTGATTCAGACGACAGAGCAGATACAGCAGGTCAGATAGAGGTTATTGACCGCCCAGAGCCGACAGAAGAGTTATGCAGACAGATGACGGTCCGAGCTTGAGTTTCAGGTCGGCGACTTCGTTCTCCTGAAGGTTTCTCCTTGGAAAGGAGTGATTCGGTTTAGGAAGATGGGCAAGTTGGGGCCCCGGTTCATAGGACCATTTCGTGTGATTGCGAGGGTAGGCCGAGTAACCTATCGGTTGGAGCTGCCAGCAGAGTTGGGGCATATCCACGACACTTTTCATGTGTCGCAGTTGAGGAAGTGTATAGCTGATGAATCGACAGTGATTCCATTAGAGGATATTTAGGTGGATGCAAGCCTGAATTATGCCGAGAGACCAGTGGCCATCAGAGATCTGAAGATCAAGGTTCTGAGGAATAAGGAGGTACCTCTGGTGTTGGTTCAGTGGCAACACCGGAGGGGATCGGAGATGACCTGGGAGCCAGAGCGTATGATGCAGGAGCAGCATCCGTAGCTATTTCCAGAGCAAGACTTCGAGGGAGAAGTCTAGTTCTAGTGGGGGAGAGTTGTAACAGCCGGATTTCTAGGTATCTTTTATGTTTATGATTTTGGTGTTTTGAGAGGGGACTCAGCGAGTTGGAGCTCAGACTCGCCGAGTAGGGTCGCGGATCTTGTCGCGGGATCGCGCATGGACTCGGCGAGTCCAGGATATGGACTCAGCGAGTCCGCGTCGTGTAATGCAACCCTAATTTCTCGGGTTTCGGACCTATTTAAAGCGCCTTATGGCCGTCATTTGTGCTCACCAGTCCCTTGAGTCAAACCCTAATCGAGTGTGAGCGTTTGGAGCAAAGTAGGAGGCCATTATTGATCTTGGAGGTGTCATTTTTGCAAGGAGAGAGAGAACTAGCTAAGGGAAAGCAAGTGGAGCCTCTTTTGAGAGTTTGGAGTCCAGAGCATCACTATTGTGGTAATAATTTCGAGTTATCTTCTTCCTTGTTGATGTTTACATTTATTTAGGGTTTGTTGAACCCTCTTGTGGCAAGATCTAGTGCCCCCTTGGTCCCTTATGTGGTTTAAACCATAGATATGGACCCTTGGAGGTCCAGAGTGTCCCTTTGCCCAATATTTTTGGGAATCAATGGAGGTTTTGGATTGGAATCCTTATGCCTTAGGTCAAAATTCTATTTATGAGCCATGGGGTGTGTTATGGACACCAAGCTAGAAGCTTTACGTGATGAATCAGTCTAGGGAGGCCAGATCTATAGATTGTGGAAGCAGATCTGACCTTAGAAGCAAGTTGGAGTGGTTGCATGGCATGGACTCGCCGAGTCCGATGAACAGACTCGGCGAGTAGTTTGAATATTTCCTTGGGTTCGCTCAGTGAGTGGTCCAATCGAGTCATAGGTTGACTCAGTGAGTCAGGGTGAGTTACAGAGGGACGACAGGTGGACTGAGTCGAACTGGGACTCGCTGAGTTGTTCTTGAGACTCGGCGAGTTGAGTCGGGGTGGCCCCGCGATTCTTCCAGATGGAACTCGTCGAGTCAGGGGGAGTACTCGACATGTAGAACGGGAATTCTAGAGACTTGGTGAAAACGTCTAGACTCGCCGAGTCGCCATAGCGCACTCGCCGAGTCCGGTCAAAGTTGACCATTGACCGTTGACCGTTAACCGGAGTTGACCTGTGTTGACTTCTTAGGGATAGTCAACCTTAGAAATATAAAGTGTTAATCAGATACATGTGATGATATAGGAGGATTAGAGCTAGGAGGATCGAGCACGAGGGATTTCCAGGATTTGTGAGATACCGAGATACGCAAGGTGAGTCTTCTCACTATACTTTACCTTGAGCAGGTAACCAGAGTTATGTGATAGAGTATTGTATGCTATGTATGTTATGTGTTGTACTACATTATTTCTATGTGATTTATGTGGTGCATGTTTATCAGAGTTAGAACCTGAGGGTTCACAGAGTTTGGGTGCACGGACCCACAAAGTTATAGCCTCGAGTGGCTAATATGTGTTATATGTGGTATTTTGGGGAACTCACTAACCTTTGTGCTTACAATGTTTGATGTCATTGTTTCAGGTACTAGTGACGACCGTGGGAAGGCGCCGGCTTGATCCGTACACACACACATGGAGTTTATACATATGTGATCTTGGGATGATGTATTGACTTGAGTTGGATAATTAATATGGTTGTTTTATGAATATTAAATGAATTATGTTTTACGCAAATTTGAAAATTTTGTTTGAAATTCACAGTGTTACAAAATCAGAGGTAGAAATTTCATTGAATCAGGACATGTAATAGCGATTAGTTTGAACTCACAAATTAATAACGGATATTTATCTGAGGTCTCATCAAGGGACGATAATGGTGAGACAGGGGTTTCCGAATAGGTGTGGTTCGAAATATCTCCCATAAGCTTTATATTTTGAAGTTCCTTTAGGCGACGAGCAATAGGTTTTGGAAACTCACTTTCGAGACTAGGTGCTTTGGACTAGGGATAAGGAAATGATGTATCATTCTTTCATTAGCTTTAAAAATATCAATCGAATTATGCAAACCATCAATGTTAGCGTTAATATGCTTGTTATCTAATACCAGAACCTTTCTTTGACTAACTGAAATTCCACATTTGTCATTCAGAATGATACATTTATCCTTATCCATTACAAGCTCTCTTTCTAATGATTCAATCTTAAACTTGCGGTCTTCAAATTGTAATCTAAGACGGGTTAACTCATTATCCAGCTTCTCACTCACTTCTATGGCATACTCATATGCTTTATAAATGACTTTCATATCTAACTGAATTTAATTTAAGTAAGGTTCACAAATGGATAAAGCAAAATTATTATTAGTAATCATGGATTTTATCTTTTGGATGATGCTACGTCCAAGTAGATCGTTGGTTTCCATATAGAAATAGTTTGGCTCCATATTTTCATCATTATCTACTGAAACGGAAGACCAATAACCTTCATCACACTTAATAGACTTTCTAGCCATAAGACACAAGTCTCTTCTAGATTCTCCTTTACCCTCATCATCAGATGACCAATACCCATCAACACTCTTTGAAACCGTAGTGACAAAATCCTTTTCACTTTTAGCAAGTTCTTTTCCTCTTTGAGCATAGTAGACAGAGTCTTTCACGTTTGGTTTTTGAAGAACTTCATTCAAACAATCCTTAGCATAGTGGTTTTCGAGACCACCTTTGAGACATAGAATCTTGGTCTTGGTTGAGTTCGGAACTTCCTACGGTTTTGAGGAGCAATTTAGAATGTTAGGACTATAAGTTGGTGGATTTTCTTTAGGTTTAGGGTAGTTTGAGGATTGATTTGGTGAGGAGCTTTAAATTTGTTTAGAGAAGATTTGTTTATTGGGATTCTTAGGATGTCTGTACTTCATAGATCGAAGTGAAAACTCTTGCTGGAAAAGAAGTTTGAAATCTGCTTCTTCTGGGTTTAAACTTTCTTCAAATGAGTAACTCGGAACTTGAGGAATAGGTGCAACAGATGGAGTGGGTCATGTAGGCTGAACACGTGGAATAGGTGCGATGGATCCAAATGGATCCAAAACAAATGGGTTCGAAATCAGTGGATTGACCAATATGACTAAGGCGAGAGGACCTCCTAATTGTTCTCTGAATGTTTGCGCAATTTTAGATTCATGACCTTGCAATTCATCAAACAACTGATAGAGCTTCAGTTTCTTCAGGAACCCATTGCTCTGAAGACTAGGGTTAACATTTCCCTATCCTTTTCACAGGTTGTTGATGAACTTGAGATTTTACTCGAGTTAAGGTCAAACTACTCCATGTGTTGTCATTTTGTTCACCATGATCCTATACCGATTTGATGCAGAAGCAACGGATTCACCAGGAGTTGTAGTGAAGGTGTCACAGTCGTTCACCATAGATGTCAAATGCTTTTATTTCCTATTCTCTGATCCTTCGATCAAATCTTGAAGTGTATGTCAAATCTCTTTGGCATATTTACACAACTTAACGTGCTCAAAGAGAGAAGGAGGAACACTAAACACCATTTCAGAGAATGCGATGCATTGATATGCATGGAGCTTTTCAATGTCAGTTGCAGTCAGTGGTGTCGGTCGAGTTTCTTCTTGACCCATGAGAGTGGAGACAACATCTCTAACAACTTGTCTGTCGGGAACATGAGGATCTTCTTTCACAAACCTCCATATTTCCTCACCTTTTTCATTACCAAGCAAAAATATCTCCTTTCTAACTTTCCAATGATCATAATCTTTAACAACTAGCCATGGGGCACATGAAGAGCAACCTACGTTGTTTTCTATTTTCCTTGAAAACATTTGTTGAGATTGATTAGAAGCATCCATTGAAGTTAAAGATATTTGAGCTAAAGTGGTATATAGAAGAACTTTTTGATTGGTTTTATAGGCTACAAAAAATAAGTGGTGGAAAAACTTAACCCTAAGTTCACATGCAACCTAATGGATCTATGTTTTCACAATTGATTTGCAACAAACAATTGAACATTAAGAAGCCAATGAATACTCTATTATTATCAAAATTGACAAAGGGGTTAGGTTTTACATTCCTTTTGATTATTATTGTAAATAATCAATAAAATCATTCATGAATAAGCAATAGAAAGTAAGCACCAGAAATCTCGTGCCTTTGATGGCTCACACCCAAAACCCTACAAACCCTAAAATGATGAGGAGAGAGAGGGGGGGGAGAAGGAAATTTCGTTCCTAATACTCTTAGGAATGTCAAAAACAAAAATCGATGGCTTTGGTGTCTTTTTTATAGTTTAGGTAACTTGCAAGCAAAGCAGAATCTGAATTGATTAAATAATAGTTTTAATCCTAATTCAAATCATTTCCTTTTATGCAACTAGGAAGCTTCTAAAAACCCTAAAAAGATTCCAATATTCTACAATTGTTTCTTTTGTTGAACTATTAAACAATTACAATTCACCCCTCAAAGCTTTAAATAATTCTAATGAATTACAAATTAATTCTGATTAATAATTAATTAGTTCTAATTGATTTCTTATTAAATTGTTAACCATATAAGTTAACAAATCATTTATTTAAATATTCATCTCATGCTAATTTATTAATCTGATAATAAATTAACATATCAATTATTTATTCCTAATTAATATATATTAATAAAACATTTCTCTCTCTCTCTCTCTCTCTCTCTCTCTCTCTCTCTCCTAATATCATTTCTAGCTATTTCTAGTTATAAGTGCAACCCAAAAGGACTTTGCTTTTTAATTCAAGTATATACCAATTTGGTTATTGGCATAGACACCTTACCCCAAGAGCATCCCAGTTGGATAATTGATCAAATATCCTTCGGTCTACAAGATATCATATGGACATAAGACATGGATTAGAATAAATCTCATACTCCAAGATTTGGTCTCTCGATCACTTGATTTATGACGACTGAATTCAGACTACTAAGTAACACATCATTTTATTCTGGTTCGGTCAAGCACTTCAGATCTCGACAAAAAATCATCTAGGGGCCTAAATATATCGCTTTTCCCATAAGGGCAAAAGGAACGAAAAAATTTCGACTCATATGATTGTATCTTTTTCTCACAAAATCTCGCATGACACTACGTTATATAACATCACATTATTGATGCATTTACTTAACACCGATGCACAACAAAATTGTAAATTACAACTCATATATCTCCATTTTAAGAATATAAGATATTATCATCTCACAGTTACTCGTGATATAACCCATGAAGTACTTCTCTGAGCGTGGGTTTATCTAAATCTCAAAATTTCCATTTTCTAAGTAGTCACTAATATTATGGCAACCATTTCAATGTCTATCTCCATATACAATCTAGAATTCAATTCATGATAGTCTTAATTCGATACTTACTTCCAAAATTATGAGCGACAATGGAATTTCAACTAATCAAATCATTCAAGAAGTAAAACATGAAAAGTGAAACACAATGAAAAACTATTTAACTGTGATCTCATGTTGAATATAAATAATCTCTATTATTTAATCGTCATAATAATTACAAATTTATTCATTGTATAATGTTTTGAGTAATCAACTAACCACTTGAATTAAACATCAGTCATGCAATGTTATGATCATGTATACTATGCCTCTCCATCGTCCTTCCTTTGTAAATAGATCAACTGGACATTATTCCAATGATGCTCATTTCATAATTCCAAATTTTTATCACTATCAAAGATGTGATGGAATGCCAACTTAACATGCATTAAAGTAATGTGATATTAAAATTCTAAAGTCTCAAAGATTGATCCTTGGATATTATAGAATATCCCATTGGAACTATGTAACTAGAAACAATTATATGGTAATGAAGGTTCTGATTCAAGGCACACTCCTTGAACACTTCTCTTGCATTAAATTTTCCAACTCACATGTAGACTTTTCAAGTATCTCGCATTATGGAAACATTTCCATATTTCCATATGATTATCAATTCTGATCAAGAACCATCTTAATCCAAAATCATGTCACTATGATCCATCCAAATTAATATCATACTTATAACTGTCCATAAGCAACCACTCTTTTGGTATAACCTTAGAGTGTTCTTGACATTTATTTAACAACTTTAGTTACACGAAATTCTAGGCCTTTTTCTCACACTGCTCTGAGCATTTGAATATTTAGATAAGTGAATATTATAGCATATATAATCGATCCTATATCCAAAGTATATAGGACTCGATTAATATATCTTATATAAGGATTCGATATCTGTTCAATCTCTTGCTATAATATTTCCATATATGGAATTTCCTATGTTGAATCATTTCAACATGATATTTATATATGTCTATGACTAAGTTCTGTTAAATTATACGATCTAAACTTTTAGAATCGAAACAAAGTATGAGTGCTGTCACACCCCAAAACCAAGAACAGCGGAAACATTCTGGGGCGGAGGACGTCATGAAAAGTATCACAACAGTGTAAAGTAGTAAACAAGCAACAATATCATCCATTGCATTAATAGTAACATTTTAATACATGTGTATTCTTTCATAGAAAAGGACATGAAAATAAGTAATCCAAAAAAAAAGACGAGTCTTGACTGCTCCGTCTTCTCAAAACCTGGTCATTGTACCTGTCTAATGGTGACCTGAGAATACAAGTTATTTTGAAAGAGTTTATCAACATAAAAGTTGGTGAGTTCATAAGTATTTAATTTCATTGTTTGTATGAAAATGTTTGTACGTTTTTGATGTATAAGTTTGTAAATGTTTGCAGCAAATGTTTGTATATGTTTGAAAAAAATGTTTATAAATGTACAATGTAAATGTTTGCATAAGTTTCAAGAAAATGTTTATAAATGTACAATGTAAATGTTTGTATAAGTAATTGTATCTCCTAGAAAATCATAAATTTTCTACTAAACGTAGCCTTCTACCAAGGCATCAAAGTTCTACATGTTTGTTTGTTGTAAAAGTGTGTATTCTTCTCAAGTGTGACTATCATTAACAAAATATAGTTTATACATTACCAATTATGTGAGAAGATCACAAAATGAATGCAGTGGGGAAAATATTAAAGTAATGTAGTATTGTATTACAGTAACCACAGTTGTACTTATTGTCTTAAATCGATTATTTAAGGTATAATGTGATGGCTAGTTCCCATACTAAATGTTCTCCCTCTCAAAGATTCTAGGAACCAAACACGACTTGGAAAACTGGTGGTTGCATCGTGTACATCCACATTAAAGTTATATGATCATGTATACCCAATTTAACAATCATCTTTTGTTTAGAACAATGAGTTAGTGATTCATTGGTATAATCAGATCATGTAGTTGTTGTATTCTAGAGCATCTTAGTATGTATTGTTTCTCGTTATAGTATTCTTTATCTGTTTCTCATCATAGTATAGTTGTATAGTTTCTCATAATTGTATCATTGTATAGTTTCTCATCATAGTATAGTTGTATAGTTTCTCATAATAGTATCATTGTATAGTTTCTCATCATAGTATAGTTGTATAGCTTCTCATAATAGTATCGTTGTATAGTTTCTCATTATATTATAGTTGTATAGTTTCTCATCATAGTATCGTTGTATAGTTTCTCATAATAGTAAGTAGTGACTCATGAATGAACTGACTCATTGTATGCTTCATTGGACTAGAAGTAGTAAGTAGTATAGCCCTAAATTGTACCTATTATAGTTTACTAGTAGACTTGTTTGTATGAATTAATGTATTGAAATGAGATAAAAGTATTTATATCTATACATATATACATAATAAATAACTAAGGGTTCAATGACACTCGGACAAACAATCGGGTACTCTAAGTCCACAACCAAACAAGGAACAGGAAGTAAACTAAGTTATCAGTCTTTAGTCCTTCAAACCTTATTTATATAACTATATATGTAGTATACATGGTTTTAACAATATATAAGTTTAAAAACTGTAAAAGAAAGGTTTGGTATACAAAGGTGAATTTAATGAAGAGTTTAACATGTAAAATAGTTTCATAAGCAGTTTGAAGTCATACGTTTGGTAAAACATTTTGAAAGTATATTAAATCCAGCGATTGATAGATATTAATCATATGTGATTGATATAATTGTTGGATTAATGTCTAAGTGCATAACTATAATTGGTAAGACTTGACCCGACCAGGCATGGTCCATTTGGGTTGCATGGCATCATGCACTTGGATAGACTATAATGAGAGAAATAAGACACTTATGGTTATTAATATATTATAAGTTCTAGTATATTAATAATAAGAATAATAAGATTAATTAATTAGTGTTGATCAAGAATTAATCTAGGATTAATTAAGTGATCAAAAGAAGACTAATTAAATATATGGCTTGATTGTGTAAATCATCCATACTTGTATAGTGGGCTAATGCTCCATGGATTATCAAGTTGGGCTAAAACCCATATGATGCTCCATGGATGCTCCATGGTGTATTTGAACCCATGGATCCAAGGAAATGGAAAGTCATGACAATTAGGGTGTACCCTAATTGTAACACTATATAAAGATCTTATTATTGACAAAATCGGCCACTAGTATCATTCTAGAGTGGGCTAGCCGATTTCATGAAGTGTAGAATTCTCTCAAGTTATTCCAAGTGTATTTGGTGTTGTGTGAACCATTTGAGGTGTCACACTTGGGGAACTAGGCACTCAAGCTTCATGAAGACATTCTACATCAAAGAGGTATGTATTCTATCTTGTTATATTGATAGTTTTGTATGCTAGATTAGGATAATACCTTGGATGTTCATATTTGCATGTATAATAGAGAAAACATAGATCCAAGGTATTTAGGGTTGCATGTACACTTAGGAGTGTTAGAATGCTCATAACCCAACAGTGGTATCAGAGCCTAGGCTTGTTTTCTTGTTATACCTGCAATAGAAGCTGAAAAATCGAAATTGGTGCTGTCTGCCAAGCAGACTCGCCGAGTCCATGAAGGGACTCGACGAGTCCAAGGCAAAATGCATCCAACTCGCCGAGTTGTGTTCATGCACTCAACGAGTTGGACCCCATACAACATATTTTCGAGTTTTTTGGCTAGAAATGGACTAGGAACATTACCCTAAGTTGTTTTTGAACTTATAAACTTGTTTTTTTTAATGTGGTAATGTTCATGCTAATCCATTTTCAAAGATAATTGTCAATAGATTCATGTTTTGTATTAGTTTAAAGGTTAGACTAATTACATGAAAAGTTTGATTTGAATTATCTTGTTCTTATGAGTTGCTTAGATTAATAGAAAAGTTGAGTGAAAAAGTTGTTTTCAATCCAAATTAATCTAAGAGTTGATTCTAAAATGTGTTTTTGTAACTTGTCCTAAAGTTATATGAAAAGTCACATTTAAGTTTCATAAAACTCATAAAAGTTGGCAAAGGTTACAAAAATGAAGAGTCTAGTTCTAATTAATTGGAGTTATGACTCCATAATTTGTCCTCAAGTTATGGAGGACCAAGAGTCTCTTCATTAAATAAAAAATAAAAATAAAAAAAAATAATGTAACCTTAATTAATTCCATAAGTTATAAAAAAAATAAAGAAAAAAATTAATTCTTTTATTAGTTTAAAGTCTTCCATAAGTTATGGAACTTGAAGAGTTTTTGGATTAAAACTACTTTAAACACATAAGTTATGGAATTAATTAGTTATGAATAGTTTCAAAACTTGCCCTCAAGTTTTGGAATTTGTAAAGTTTTCTCTTATGAATACTTTAATTCCAAGTTAGCTCTTAGAATTTTAAAAGTTAAAATTCAACCCTTATACTTTATAATATTATAAGTTAATAATATTTATATATATATATATATATATATATATATATATATATATATATATATATATATGTATAAGAGTAAAGTCAGTCTTACAGTTAATAGGCCTCATTCACGAAGCCGGTCTATAAGGTGGGTATAAGGTTGTTGCCTATAAAATGGCAACTTAATGGGTGTCCATTCTCACCCACCGCTTGCTTGACTGGTGGAGGGTCGTTAGCCGAACGGGTTTGACAGGACTATAATTCTCCCCTCATTAAAAGTATTAATGATAAATACTAAGTAACTAAACTCTTAATAATTCCCAATCTTAGTTACTTAGGAAAATGTGAATAAGGTGCTAATCCATGAAATTACACTTTGCACTTTGTTTGAGTCAGTTAGTGGAGCGCGTGTGGTTAACCGACACACTAACTCGTATTTAACAAGGTAGGCAAAGGGTAACTTAATGTTTATCATAGTATCGATGGAGCGTGTGTGGTTAACCGACACATCGATTAAGGGGTAAACACTTAATGGTACCAAGTAATTTGCATGGTTACTTCACACCTTGTTTTGTGATCCTCGGCATCCCAGTCACAAAACCTGAAGGGCACACTCGAGATTGAAACATGCCATTGAATAGTTCAATGAATCTCAAAAGATCTAGGAGTTTCAAATCCAATTAAAACCTAATAATACATTTCGTTTATCTTGGTGGAAATTGGTGAATCGTCATTCACCTACCTTCAAATTGTTTTATAGCTTGGATTACGGCATACCTCTTCTAAGTTATAAAATAGTTTGTTGGGTCCTAGCCTTAATATTTCATATTGGGTGTCATATTAAGGACTTTAGATCAACTATCTTGAATATCTCCCAAAAGATGTCTGGTTTAGACATTTATGATCTTCCCAAATCTCTTGAAACAAGCTTTCCTAAATGAAGATGATGTCCCATGGAAATCATACTTCTTTCACCTCCTCCAATTATTCTCCCTAACCCACAAGTTCTTGAAAAGTTTAAGGTCACTCAAGCCCTATTGGCAAGGCAAGGTCTAGGTGTGATCACATCTTGGAGATGTAGTCACATATTGACAAGCCGGGAGAGTTGGGTGTCGAAGTCTTGAGAAAGTTGGTGGTTCAACTACTTTCTAAGTCACATAGTGAGTTCTTTTTGGAACACCTATGAAACAGACTATGACAAGACCCTTAATGATCTTATTTATTTGTTAAGATCAACTTCCTCAAAACTTGATGGACATTGACAATAGTGACACAGGAAATCCAGAAAAGCATTCTCTTCCCAATGGAAAGGGATCGGCCATAGTCAACTCGGTTGAACAAATGGTAAAGAGAAAAGCTAAGTCTGTGATAGTCCCGTGTATCATTATCAAAGGGTCCATATGTTTATATTGCCAAAGAAAGGGTCATTAGCTGCGAAGCTGCCAAATTTACCTAAGGATGTTAAAGTCAATAAGTTTGACTCTACTTCAGGTAAAGTCCACTATCTAACTCTGCTAAGTTTCTATTCTGAGATTCCTGATACATGATGTGACTGGGTCACATGGTAATGTTTTAAGAATCAAAGAAAAAGTAAAGGAACTTAAAGAAAGAATATGCTGAATCTGATCGCATAGATGGATTTCTATCACGTAGTTTGAAAATCGAACTCTTGAGCTACTTCTTAGGAGTTATGAGATATTGCTTCGGAATAGATAACAACAAGTTTTCATATGGATTGTAAGGATAAGTTTTTCCACATAGTTTTAAAATAAAAGAAAATTTTTTGATTTTATTTATTTTAAAATATCCTTACAATGACATTTGAGGAAAAATTGTTGCTTATATGATTCCATTAATAGCAAGAGTGGAAATATGAAATTGATTTCTTCATTTGTGGTAATGTCTAAATTTACCAAATAAGGAAAGATTCTCATCATCCAAAGTCTCAATTGGACCGGGACTTGGAATCATGCAAGTTCTATAGCATGATGAATGAGAACTTTCAAGTATTGGAAAAATTAAGACTAATTACTTGTTCACATGGATGTGTGAGTCAAGTAATGGACTAAGGGATCGAGTACATAGCCATGTGCACTGATTAAGTCCACCACAAAAAAATATAAGGCTATTCGTCATAGTTTACTAAAGCTCAGTAAATATGATTATACTTACAAGCTTAAGTGTAACTCTGAGACATTGGAAAAGGTTCCAATGCATGGCAGAGCAGATAAGAAGAATCAAATTAGGCAGAAGGATAAAAGTTTCTCAAATCTGAAAAGATGGGAGAGTACTTTAGTATTAGCTTTATGATCATCTCAATGATTAAGAAACCATATCAAAATTAGTTCTCTAAGGAAGTCTTAGTGCATTCTTATGACTAAGAAGAAGGGATCTTGAATTGTTGAAATGGTTAAATCAAGAAGATGAGTCATACTTCGTTCCAATACAAGTCTTAGAGTCATACTCCAAGATTGTAATATGAGTGATATGTCTTAAAGTAGGTTTAAGAACACTTATCAAATGTAAGAGTAAAAGTTTTCTACTCTTGTACATTCGAAATTGGTAAGTTGTGATGTTTTGGATAAAACAAAGACCAACTTAGGCCAATTGTGTGAAGTGTTTGTCTTGGTTAGAATCCACACTATCTCTTGGATGTTTGACAAGGGAGTCTTATAGGTCAAGAGGACAGTGGGAGTCTTAAAGGTCTTGAAAGTCTCAAGAACTAATCAAGAATAAAACCTGAAGTTCTTCACTAGCACACGACTTGAGGTTTTTAACCTATCGTGTTGACATATTCTGTGCCCATTTCAATCAAAGTTGGCTTTGCATATGAGTTCTTAGAATTCTCAATTGGTTGCACAACAACTTGGAAGCAATGGCAGGCCCTTGAGCTGCCAGGTGGCAAGAAATTAAGATTAAGTTCAATCCATATGGTTTTGGATTTGTCATTATCTTTGTCTTGTGACTATGGTTTTGACAATTCACATGGATAAGAACACATACACCATTAAATCTAAGTGTCATAAGGTTTCTCTCCGATTCATGAAAATGATGGTGAGGAAACACTTTCACTAAGTAGATTTTAGTTAGATAGCAATTGTGATATTTGCATTCTCAAAGTCGTTAGTCGAGCATGTGTGGTTTACCGACACACTAACCTGGACTTGTGAGAAGTGGCAAAAAGGTCTAACCATTAGGATTACGGAATCCCTCTTCATAATTGTTTAGACACACAAGTGTGCTATCTAAGGGAAGTTGTATGTTTTTGATAAAGTTCTATCAAAACAATCTAGTATTAGAAATCTGAACTTTGGTAAGAAAGTCAGCTGATTTCTGAGTACATGCCAAAACTAGTGGGAGCATAAGTGTTATGCTAATAATCATCATGTTAGTGGGAGCATGATAATTATGATAAGTATTGCAAGCTAGCAATGTTAATTATAGAAAACAAAAGTTTCAACTGGGAAAGAGTTGTTTTGCTATAATTAAGGGAGAGGAAATTATACTTCATCTCAAATCTATAAGCTTAGATCGTGAGGTTTTAATCATTTAGTCAAGGATATATATGAATTCATGTTGGAATGGCTCAACATAAGGAAATTTTGTATATGGGTCCATTATTTGCATTCTAAAATTCGATTATGATTACGACATCGCTTTTTATAATCTGAATTATGAGAACTTGGCAAATAGAAATGGAAATGTTATAGCAAAAGACTGGTTTAGTCTTTATGTGAGACATCATGAATCGTGTCCCATATGCTTCGGATATAGGATCGATTACATGTGCTATATTCATCCTTTCTAAAATTTTCCAAATGCCTAGGGCATTAAGAAGGGAAAAGGTTTAGAACTGGATATGACTAAAAGGATTAAACAATTGTCGAGGACAATCTAAGGTTTACCAAAGATTGGTTGCTCAAGGACAGTTGGAAGTGTAGTGATAATTCTGGAAGGACCATATTGACATAATCTGTAAGGAGGCAACTCTTGTTCAGAAGTGATAGTCAAAATGGAATCTGGAAATGTTTCAAAGTTAGAATTTTCAATCTGTGTAAGATTAAGGAAACTTAATGCAAGAAGGATGTTTCCAAGGAGCCGATCTCCTTTGGAATGCTCTGTAATGGTTGTTGTCAAGACTTTATGACTTTTTGCATAACCATTACAAGAGGATCAATGCATATAAGTTTAGAATCTAACAGATTTCAGTAAATGACATGAATTTGGAATTCTTGCATTTGCAGTAAGGATTTGGGAGTGTGAAAAGAGAATCATTGAAGTTATGTTCAATTGATCTAGTTCACAAAGTAAAGATCATAGACAAACATAGTATGCATACTTGGTGTATGGCATGACTAGTGTTTAGAAAACATAGTGTACATGCTTAGAGCATGGGACAACTATTGTTTTAAATTCAAGAATAAACTTGATAGCTGAAACAGTATACAATGAATAATGTGTAATCATATGGTGATAAATAAAAGGTGTTTTATTTATGTTCATAGGTTTTGATACCATATTCGATTCAATTATTATTGTGTTTCACTTTGCATGTTTTGACTTCCCGAATAAACTAGGTTATTCTTCCGGAATGACTAAGTTATTCAAACCATCCACAGTCGGTCATATGTTGGAAGTAGATATGAATTAAGACTGTCATGGGTTGGCTTGTAGAGGTCTAAGGTGTTGGACAAAGGGCTAGAACACTCATGAGTGCTCATAAGTTCTGAGTATTGGATTCAACCCGCGCTCATTGGAATCACTTCATGGGTTTTATCACGAATGATCATGAGACGATAATATCTTATATTCTTCAAACCTAGAAATATGAGTTGTTACTATGAGTTGATAGTACATTGATTACACGAAACCGCATTTGGTAACTCGGTGCTATAAAATGTGTCTTTGTGTATGATTCAACAAGTAGTAGAACAAGCTATATGAGTCGAAGTTTATCCATTCCTTTTACCTTCGGGATAAAAGCGATATCTGTGGGCCCCTCGATGATTTGATGATGACAAATGGAAGTGCTCGGCCGGGCCAGGACGGATTTGATTTGTTCAATTAGTCAGTCGTCATAAATCGGAAATCGGGAAACAACAAATGGACAGAGAGAATGATTATAATCCATGTCTCAGTCCATATGATATCTAGAATGGAGGAATATATGATCCCTTATCTAATGGACAAGTCATTGACAAAGGTCAGTGTTTATCGACAAGGTCAGAGTTCGACAGAAGCTTTTAAGAGCTACGATTGCTAGTTGGTTCCTGAAGTCATACACAATAATAGTTTTAGACTTATCCAAGTGGGAGACTGTTGGATTAATGTCTAAGTCCATAACTATAATTGGTAAGACTTGACCCGACCAGGCATGGTCCATTTGGGTTGCATGGCATCATGCACTTGGATAGACTATAATGAGAGAAATAAGACACTTATGGTTATTAATATATTATAAGTTCTAGTATATTAATAATAAGAATAATAAGATTATTTAATTAGTATTGATCAAGAATTAATCTAGGATTAATTAAGTGATCAAAAGAAGACTAATTAAATATATGGGTTGATTGTGTAAATCATCCATACTTGTATAGTGAGCTAAAGCTCCATGGATTATCAAGTTGGGCTAAAACCCATATGATGCTCCATGGATGCTCCATGGTGTATTTGAACCCATGGATCCAAGGAAATGGAAAGTCATGACAATTAGGGTGTACCCTAATTGTAACACTATATAAAGATCTTATTCTTGACAAAATCGGCCACTAGTATCATTCTAGAGAGGGCTAGCCGATTTCATGAAGTGTAGAATTCTCTCAAGTTATTCCAAGTGTATTTGGTGTTGTGTGAACCATTTGAGGTGTCACACTTGGGGCACTAGGCACTCAAGCTTCATGAAGACATTCTACATCAAAGAGGTATGTATTCTATCTTGTTATATTGATAGTTTTGTATGCTAGATTAGGATAATACCTTGGATGTTCATATATTGCATGTATAATAGAGAAAACATAGATCCAAGGTATTTAGGGTTGCATGTACACTTAGGAGTGTTAGAATGCTCATAACCCAACAATAATAACTATAATATTCAACTTGTATTTCCCCCCCCCCCCCCCCCCCCATAAAAGCATTTAAAATCATTTAAAAGGTTGGTTAAGGGGTATGAACTGACTTGTAGTGAGTGGATTGGATGGAAGTGTCGGACAAGGTGCTAGGTGTCAAGTGAAGACTTGAACACACACAATGATCCTAGTTAACGTATAATACAACATATATCTATCCAACTAGTCATTTAACAACTAATTAACTAAGTTAAGACACCCTAGGACATGGAAACACTTTGATTCTAGTGCTATAGGCTCCAAAGGGTTGCATCTAAAGGTTGCATGGCATGGCATTGGAGTTTATAGCCCAAGGACCACTCCTTATGGAGTTTACGGCCCAATGTCATTTCGCCCATGAATTTATGGCTGTAAACTCATGGTACTAAGTGTCATTTGGTGTTTTGAGGTCTTATAAGTCAAGATTGAGCATCCAATGTTCAAGTCCAAGCCTTAGGAAGCATTAGGGGCACAATATCACCAGATTATAGAGTTTACAGCCTAAGGACCATTTACTTATGAGTTTACGGCCGTAAACGCTATGGGGACTTGGTTTCTTTGATGTTTAAGGTCCTAAACACTTCAAGGAAGTGATTTAGACTAGTGTCCAAGGCTTCAGAAGGGACTACGGTGCATTTTGCCCCACTTATAAGGGTTTAAGGCCCAAGAACATTCCTTGGCCGTAAACACCTTTGATATTGTGTTTCATTGTGTTTTCTAGGTGCAAACAAGTCCATTTCAAGTGTATAACAACCTAGGATATGTGTACTTACAATCTAGAAGCTTGATTGGGTGTTTAAGGTCCAAGAACACTAGTGTGTTCTTGGTGAAACTTGAAGATCTATGAAAACATGATTTTTATGGATGAAATCATGAGAGAATGCTAGGTTAAGAGGTGTGTCAAATAGTCAAGGAAGAATAGTTACTAGTTTTGAAGATCTAGGGATGGAATGTCGATGACACTTGAGAGCAAACCCGAGTTCTAGGCTTGAAATGGCAAGAATGAATCAAAATGGCTAAGTTTTTCTTATATAGGCATGGAGTTTACTGCCCCCATACTATTTGGGCCATAAACTCTAAACTCTTGGAGTTTTGGAACCTAAATGTTGCACACTTTATCCTAAAGTATCCTCTCTCCGGTTATCTCTTGCAGTACTAGGCTTTAGAACACTCAAACTGACTTTAGACCGGCTAAACATTAGTAGAAAGTATTTAACTTTTAATTGAAGTGCTTGACTGTAGAGGATAGAAAATTTCGGGTTGTCACATCATCCCCCCCCCCCCTTAAAAGGGAATTTCATCCCGAAATTAGTGTTTTGGTAAGGAAGTAGGTATGAATAATCAAGTAAAGAGATGAGGATAATTCATTTTCGATTGATCCTCGTGCTTCCAAGTGAATTCAGGTCCTCGCTTGGCATTCCAGCAACCCTTCACTAATGGGTTCGACTTTGCTTCGTTTGCTTGACCTCTCGGCCCATGGTTACTACAATTCCTCCATGAAGTTGAGGCTCTTGTTGATCTAGATCTCGTCGAGTGGGATTACAAGAGTCTCGTCGGACAGACACTTTTTCAACTTCGAGATGTGGAAAGTAGAATGTCCGTTATTGAGTCGCGGGGTAAGTTGAGTCATGGATGCTTCTTTTCTCTTTCTTACTATGTGAGTAGATAAGTAGGTCATTTATAAGGAAGATGACGAACTGATCCAAGTAAGCACGACATACCATATTCATTAAGTTCATGAATACGATGGGCGCATTGGTCGTATCTGGGAGGTATCACTACGGACTCATAGTGTCTGTATTGTGTCCGGAAGGCCGTCCTTGAGACATCCTCCTCTAAAACTTGTAACTGGTGATACTCGGATCTCAAATCCATCTTCGAAGGGTAATTCATTCCTTGCGGCTGGTCAAAGGATCCATCTATGCGAGGCAGAGGGTAATGATTTCTAATGGGAATCATGTCGAGGTCTCTGTAGTTGGTGCGTATACTAAACAATCCGTCTTTCTTTTTGACGAACTAGACTGGAAATCCCCAAGGTGAGGAGCTCGATCTTAATATGCCATTCCTGAGAAGTTCGTGAAGTTTGATCGGACAGCTCTTGCATCGCTGTAGGTGCTAGACTATAGGGAAACTTGGTTATAGGGGTACCATTTGATTGGATTCTAAGTTTTTTCGCATGTCGATGAGATTACTCGTAGTCTTGGGTTGTCTCTATCCTGAAGTTCATATTAGAAGTCCTACATGGTTTATCGATCACAGTCTCGTGTTTACGAGTCGTATATAACTAAGATTGAAAAGGTAGTCGAATAAATGATTCTTCCTTCAGCTCACATCCAAACAAGGAAAAGAAGTTAAAGCGGAATTATCAATTCTAAACCTATAGAACCTTGATTATATACCACCCTTGTGTATACATTCTTCAACGATAGATCAACCGTAAGGGTCTTTGGATTGAACTTGACATACTGTACGAGTGGTATTCTGGGGAGGTTTCTTCAGGAAGGTTATGAAATATAGGATATCCCACACATGAGTATCTCAGAGTTCTGGATTGACGACTTTGCTAGAAAGGTGATTTCAGAGAAAGAGACTTACGTACAAAACTGGTATTGTGAGGATCAAATTGACTCAAGTTGTATGATAATAATGGACTCCCTTGGAAATAAAATCATTAGATTTGATCATAAAGGCGTTACAGACAAAACACAACAGTTCAACTTTTTAACAGAGCTATAGTACTTTAGATTAACTACAAGACTACTGTTGCGAACAAGGTATACTACAGAAGGCAAGTATACGCAGCACGAGGGTCCCTTGACTGCCGAGATCTCGCAAAGGATAAGACTCGAGTTGCACTAGTTTTAAACAATTTAAAAGCATACTTAAGTACTGCCGATTGGAAGTGAACCTATATTATAGTAGGTTCATTTGTTTCCTTTTTACATTCTGAGGCCAAACTCCTCCTGTTCCACCGTCATTCTTCTATGTTGGGCAGTCCCTCTTGAAGTGTCCCATCACCCCTCATAAATGGCATATCCGAGAAATTTCGACATTGGTGGTTGAAGTAATGTGTTCGATCTGAGTCCTGCAGAACGGGTAGTGTGTCCATTCTTGTTGCAGTTATTACAATGTAACAGACGACAACTACTTAGATGATGGAAGTTGCACTTACTGCACTTTGGTAGGTTTCCAGCATACTGTCTTGCTGGGTTAGGGATAACTAAGATACCAGAAGGGATGGTAGTAGGAGTTACAAGCGTTGTGGCCATGAAGGCTGCTAAAGGTTGTTGTCCTTTGCTTATCCCTTGGGGTGATTTGTCTTTAAATCTCTCCTAGAACTTTTGTTTGTTACTCTTGGGTTTGAGATTCGGATTGTCGTGGTAGTTTATTACTCGTTGATGTACTTGATTGTTACTTTGTTTGGAATTATTGATAACAATCCCACTAATATTTGCATTGTTAGCGTTAAGGTGAGTCATGACAGCTGTCACGGTTGCTGAGACTGCAGCTTGAAAGGTAGCTGCATCAATATGAAGAGTTTGAATTTGGTTGATGGGTTATTTACTTTTCTTAGACGGCATGATTCTGTTACACGAAAAGAAAATGAGTTTTTGATCGTTTATGGTTGAACCTAGATGTATTCTGATCATTCATGTAAAGAGTAGAAGTATGTTTTCGAAGGTTTGACCTACATCCCTATGATGTAATCCTAGTACAGGGTAGAAGTAAGTTCATAGAAGGGTCTCAAGATGTTTTCCGTCTAAACCAGAGTATTATTGGTTGGTGGATAACATGATCCAACCTTTGAAAAAGAATTGGAAATGATCCTAGAGTTAAATTACTATAGTCCAATAACTTGACTAGAAGGGGTTTCAGATAGACTCCAATGAAAGTATTTGAACAATGAGTGACACAGAAGTTAGCCGACTATCAATATCATTGATGTTTAAGATGTAATAAGTTTGGGAAAATTGACCTTGTAGTAGGTCTTACATCATATCCGGAGTAGACTAGTTTTTGACAGTAGAAAGGTCTAACCAAAAGTACTTACAGTACAAGATACTTACATAGAAAAGTGCTACCTAGGACATAGACAGGAAAATGGTTCCTTAAAACAATTAAGGAAAGTAAAGCATCTCCTACTGGTGATGGTCACCCCTATGGTGAACCCTTAGTTCAGCTAGTTGACGTTCCTATCAAGCAGGTATCTTTCATACATCATCTCGCGTACTCGGAGCTCTAAGACTTCGGCTCGAGTTTCAGCTAGTGCTTGCAGCAAGGTCTCATGGTCTCTCTCAGATCTCTCAAGAGTATTTTCAAGGCGATTGGTGCGGAGGGAATGCATTCCTGCATTGGCATCAACCTCTGCGATACGATGGAGAGCCGTCCTGCCCTGAATTTCGTTTCAGGCAATTCTATGGACTAGGATTGGTAGAACTCTGTCTGTTGAGCCCCCTTCGCTTAAGTTGTAGAAGCTTCATTCTCCATTAAACTTCATAGGTTGATCTTGCTCTTCGCTCCATGTTTCCAAGCATTCTACCCAAGGTGGCGTTGGGCCATGAAAAGCTAGACGAGGGTTAGGAATTGGAATGGGAGCTACCGGGGGTAGGTTCTCAGCCTTGGGCTCAGAGTTAGCACCATCCGAAAAGTCTTTAGCATGGTGATCATCCAAAGGGATTGGATGATCATCCTCTGGTTCTTCTCCAAACCATCTAACATTGTCTTCATTCGGAAGGTACAGATCATCGTGGGGATGGGGTCCAACCATATTATCTACGCGAGAATTGGGGTAAAGAAATAATTATTATTCGTACTAACTAGATAGTCATAAGATAATCTTCATTAGTTACTTCACTATTTGTAAAGTGCATACAAGTCATATGTAATCAAAACAGGATTGGCCTTCGAATAAGTGACCTTAACTCCAAATTCACAAGGAACAGGGGTAAAGCAAAAATTCACAGATTCTAAGTCTATGTCATCCTAGTTACATATAACCTTAGTGTATCCACTTAGCAACTATTAACCTAGTAATGAAGATCTTTTTAGTTCTCAACCAAGTACTTATAGTAACACAGGATATTCTTAATGTCTTTATTGTAGTAGTGTTTGTAAGGTTTTAGACTTGTTTCCATATCACAACCATTCCTGGCATATGCTAATCACTCCTCAAACCAGCATAGTTGATCAGGCTATGCCACTCCCAGGATTGACCATACATCCCCGAGCTTACTTGTGATATTCAAGAATCGTAATACTTTTGTTCTTGTCATTGTGACACTGATTTTAGTATGAATGTAGGTATGTATACTTAGTTAAATATTTTATTATTTAAAAGTATAAACTCTTGGTAAGAGTATTTTAAGCCCATTGTATTTATAGTCTGTATATCTTTTATGGGTTGATATACTCAATTCACTATAAACAATGCTCTGATACCAATCTGTCACACCCCAAAACCAGGAACGACGGAAACGTTCTAGGGCGGAGGACGTCATGTAAAGTAGTAAACAAGCAACAAAATCACCCATTGCATTAATAGTAACATTTTAATACATGTGTGTTCTTTCATAGAAAAGGAAATGAAAATAAGTAATCAAAATAAAAGATGAGTCTTCACTGCTCCGTCTTCTCAAAACCTGGCCATCGTACCTGTCTACTGTTGACCTGAGAATTCAAGTTATTTTGAAAGAGTTTATTAGCATAAAAGCTGGTGAGTTCATAAGTATTTAATGTCATTTTTTGTATGAAAATGTTTGTAAGTGTTTGATGTAGAAGTTTGTAAATGTTTGCAGTAAATTTTTGTATAAGTTTGAAGAATATGTTTATAAATGTACAATGTAAATGTTTGCATAAGTTTGAAGAAAATGTTTATAAATGTATAATGTAAATGTTTGTATAAGTAATTGTATCTCCTAGAAAATCATATATTTTCTACTAAAAGTAGCCTTTTACAAAGGCATCAGAGTTCTACATGTTAATTTGTTGTAAAAGTGTGTATTCTTCCCAAGTGTGACTATCATTAACAAAATATAGTTTATACATTAACGATTATGTGAGAAGATCACAAAAGGAATGCAATGGGGAAAATATTAAAGTATTGTAGTACTGTATTACAGTAACCACTATTGTACTTATTGTCTTAAATCGATTGTTTAAGGTATAATGTGATGTCTAGTTCCCGTACTAAACGTTCTCCCTGTCAAAAGATTCTGGGAACCAACCACGACATGGAAAACCGGTGGTTGCAACGTGTATATTCACATTAAAGTTATATGATCATGTATACCCAATTTAACTATCAGCTTTTCTTTAGAACAATGAGTTAGTGATTCACTGGTATAATTAGATCCTGTAGTCGTTGTATGCTATAGCATCTTAGTATGTATTGTTTCTCATTATAGGATTCTTTATCTGTTTCTCATCAAAGTATAGTTGTATAGTTTCTCATAATAGTATCGTTGTATATTTTGTCATCATAGTATAGTTGTATAGTTTCTCATAATAGTATCGTTGTATAGTTTCTCATCATAGTATAGTTGTATAGTTTCTCATAATAGTATCGTTGTATAGTTTCTCATCGTAGTATAGTTGTATAGTTTCTCATCATAATATCGTTGTATAGTTTCTCATAATAGTAAGTAGTGACTCATGAATAACTAACTATTTGTATGCTTCATTGGACTAGAAGTAGTAAGTAGTATAACCCTAAACTATACCTATTACTAGTTTCCTAGTGGAGTTGTTTGTATGATTGAATGTATTGAAATGAGATAAAAAGTCTTTATATCTATACATATATACATAATACATGACTAAGGGTTCAACGACACTCGGACAAACAACCGGGTACTCTAAATCCACAATCAAACAAGGAACAGGAAGTAAAGTGAGTTATCAGTCCTAAGTCCTTCAAACCTTATTTATATAAGTATATATGTAGTAGACATGGTTTTAATAATATATAAGTATGAAAATTGTAAAATAAATGTTTGGTATACAAAAATGAATTTGATAAAGAGTTTGACGTGTAAAATAGTTTGATAAGCAGTTTGAAGTCATATTTTTGGTAAAACAGTTTGAAAGTATATTAAATCCATCAATTGATAGATATTAATCATATGTGATTGATATAATAACTATAATATTCAACTTGTACTCCCCCCCTCCCCCCAATAAAAGCATTTAAAATCATTTAAAAGGTTGGTTAAGGGGTATGAACTCACATGTAGTGAGTGGAGTGGATGGAAGTGTCGGACAAGGTGCTAGGTGTCAAGTGAAGACTTGACCACACAAAATGATCCTAGTTAACATATATGTATCCAATTAGTCATTTAACAACTAATTAAATAAGTTAAGACACCCTAGGAAATGGGAACACTTTGATTCAAGTGCTATAGGCTCCAAAGGGTTACATATAAGGTTGTATGGCATGGCATTGGAGTTTATGGCCCAAGGACCATTCCTTATGGCATTGGAGTTTATGGCCCAAGGTCATTTCCCCCATGAGTTTATGGTCGTATGTCATTTGGTGTTTTGAGGTCTTATAAGTCAAGATTGAGCATCCAATGTTCAAGTCCAAGCCTTAGGAAGCATTAGGGGCACAATATCACCACATTATAGACTTTACGGCCTAAGGACCATTTCCTTATGAGTTTATGGCCGTAAACGCTATGGGGACTTGGTTTCTTTGATGTTTAAGGTCCTAAACACTTCAAGGAAGTGATCTAGACTAGTGTCCAAGGCTTCAAAAGGGACTAGGGTGCATTTTTCCCCACTTATAAGGGTTTACGGCCCAAGAACATTCCTTGGCCGTAAACACCTATGATCTTGTGTTTCATTGTGTTTTCTAGGTGCAAAAAAGTCCATTTCAAGTGTATAACAAGCTAGGATAAGTGTAGTTACAATCTAGAAGCGTGATTAGGTGTTTAAGGTCCAAGAACACTAGTATGTGTTCTTGGTGAAACTTGAAGATCTATGAAAACATGATTTTTGTGAATGAAATCATGATAGAATGCTAGGTTAAGAGGTGTATCAACAAGTCAAGGAAGAATACTTACTAGTTTTGAAGATCTAGGGATTGAATATTGATCACACTTGAGAGCAAACCCGAGTTCTAGGCTTGAAATGGCAAGAATGAATCAAAATGGTTAAGTTTTTCTTATATAGGCATGGAGTTTACGGCTCCCATACCAATTGGTCCATAAACTCTAAACTCTTGGAGTTTTGGAACCTAAATATTGCACGCTTTACCCTAAAGTATCCTCTTTCCAGTTATCTCTTGCAATACTAGGCTTTAGAACACTCAAACTGACTTTAAATCGGCTAAAAATTAGCAGAAAGTATTTAACTTTTAATTGAAGGGCTTGACTGTACAAGATAGAAAATATCGGGTTGTCACAAGTTCCCTCTCCCTTAAGTTTACTATAGCGAAACAATTCCCAAACTTTGCAATTTGCAAATTGGAAACATTGTTCCCTATAAACAGTATACTCAACATGTAACATTAGCATAACAATTATGCTCCCACTAGTATTGACATCTACATAGAAATCAAGTGGACTTCTTGAAATCAATACTCTTGACTATCTTACTGAAGCACATATTTTTGTTACGTGATGCTTCGATAAGTCTCCAACAAGACTTCTTAAGCTTATACACCTTCATTGGATAACATATGTACGTATTTAAACCCTTTTAGACTGATAAGTATATCTCTCAAAAGTTCAAAAAACTCCTTGCCATTCCTTACAATTTGAAATATGAAGAGGGATGCCATAATCATAATGTGAATTTGAGAATACAATTAACAAAACCCATATCTATAGTGATTGTTATCGCATTTTGTAATCTATCAGCAAAAGTATTTCCTTACAATAATTCTCTTGAATTAGAGCTAAAACTTTGCCACCTAGATTTTACGGTGCATATGTTCCCATCCTTGTAAATCTATCATTTCCAACCTATAATCATGCGAAAAGGTATAGTATACAACCAAATTCAAATTTAGATTTCCTTCATGGATTGAACTTGCACTTCTAAATTTCTTGACCTCTGGTAGGACAAGGGCCTACTAGTGCTTCCATGTTGTTGCAGCTCACCCATATTGATCAATTTACATTCACTGACCAACGAGCTTTTTCTTTTGCAGTTAAATGAAAACATAGAACTCATAATCATTGCCAACTCAACTTGGAGTGCAAAGAAATAAGAATGTGTCAACCAAAGACAATAGGTTATCCACCTCAGGTCATGTGCCAGTGATAACTAAAAGGTTTATTGCCGATTGACTATTGAAACTCTCAAGATCAATACGACTCCCACTTCCTTCTTAATTGTAAGTCCTTAATTTGCCCGTGTATCAGTCAGATCCGTTTGATGGTGCGGAATCCCAATCAAACGGATGATGTAAGATAAAAATAGAAGAGAAGGAGAAGAAGAATTGATATGATCTTGTATGTATTGATATGAATTATAATCCGGATACAAAAGATTCACACACGATTTCTCTCTCTGGCCGTAAACTCTCTAGGGTTCATCAATCTATACTCCTCACCCTAACACCTCTATTTATACTTGGAATATGGGCCAAATAATACATGGGCCGTAAATGAGTTTACGGCCGTAAGGTGTTTACGGCCGTAAACTAGACCATAAATTCATAAAATATTACAAAAAAATATAATTACCCAGAAAATCAAAGTATAAACCATATTTTGACCTAACAATCTTCCCCTTGGTTTATAGCTTTCTTTTCTTAATTGACCCAACAAGCTCCCCCTAAAAAGTAGCTGGCTTTCTTGATAATCTTCATTGGGAACTTGGCTTCAGCATTAATCTTCAAATTCTTCAAGACTTCAAGATGACCTTGATGAATCTTCAATGAATGACTTCATCTTGAGCAGTTGGGCTTTTCTTCAGAATTTGGCATTGAACGCACGTTGGGTGAGGAGGCTTGATGTACTGATTCTTGAAAGATAACGCTTTCAGCTTGAGAATCTTCAGAGAGAACATCAGAGAGAACAAATATTCTAGATCAGTTCAGCAGGTACAACAATAGCAGCAGACTGATTGAGGAGGCTTCAATGCAATCTGTCACATAATCTTCAATTGCAGCTTCACCTTGCTTCTAGGGTTGAAGGATTGAATGTTGAAAGAATGATCTTCATTTCTTGCTCCTTCGAATGCGAATTCTTCGATGCTCACGGACGAAGCCTTTGGCTCAGAAATCTTCAACACAAACTCCATGAGTCTTATCTATACCTGAAATCACTTTTCAAGACAAAACAAAACTAAAAGAAAACTTATCACACAAATTAAAACATAAACAAAAATATTTTTGGATTTTTTTGATTTTTCTGAATAATAAATAAAACATAAGTAACACTATTTTTGGATTTTTTAATTTTTCTGATTTTTTTTTTCATTATTTTTAATTTTTAATTCTCCCCTAATATTTAAATTAGAAGAAACTATGACAAATTTAACCCATTTGTAGTTGGGTTTAACCCATTTCTTTTTCGATCCGATGGGTGGCTCAGTACTTGATTTGGAACTTGAAGCCGACTACCGAGATGATGTTGACCTAACCGGTCTTGGCTTCACAGGAGCATCTCTTGAACTAGGCTTGTTGGCTGACATATCCTTCTTGCCCTTGAGATTTGGATGCTTGTCCTTTGGAGTTTGATTCTTGGCCTTGGGAGTTACATTGTTGGCCTTCTTGGCATTCCAGTTGTCAATGTCTGAACGTGACCTTGAGGGGTTTCTTTTGGAGTATCTCCCTCTTGGCGCGTTCTGCCAGCCTTGCGCATAGTAAGGAACGTATGCGTGATTTGGACAATTTCGGGCAATGTGTCCAGGTGTTCTACAGTGAAAACAAGTCTTTTTCTTCACTGTAAAGTTATTTATTCCTGCCCCTAGAGGCGTATCTTTGCCTTGTCTTTTGTTATCCCCACATGCACACTTGCCACAAGAACTCTGTTGCACTGGAATTGGAGGCCTGTATTTCTCAACGACAGGTTTATCAGAAGCAACTAAGTTCGAAGCAACAGACTTAGAGCTCAAAGAGACATTTGTTTGTTCAATAGTGTTCTACTTGTTCTCATCTTCTACTACTTTACCTGCACATGAAGTAGCAACATTAGTATCTTCAAAATTAATAACTCCTCCTGACACAAATCTAGCTCGTTTTCCATATTGCAGATGCGCCTCTTTGTCAATTTCTTCTTGTTTCATAGGGATGGATGTGTAGTTATGATTGTAAGGAGGAGGTACACTATCATGCCCTAGACCCTTGTGTTGATTCCTTTTAAACTGCATGCTTTGGTCTATCATATTTGCAACCACCACACTTGAGAAATCATATTTTCTAACATCAAGTTTGGCGGTTTCAAACTTTCCTATCAAAGATTCAACTTCAGCCACTAGCTTAGTGTTTTGTTTGACTACATAATCATAGTTTTCACATTTGTTACTATAGTCTTCCTGAAGTTTCTTAAAGTCCTTGCTTTTTGCTTCTAATTCAGCCTTCGGGGGTTTCTGTCCTTTCCTAAGTTGATATCCTTTATATCTCAGGTCCTCAACTTCCCCTTTTAATAAATCAATTTGTTCCTGAAGAAATTTAATCGTATCTTCACATGATTGAGAACATGAAACTTCACATGAATGAGAACACGACACTTCATTGACCGGAAGGTTTGCTGAACTCATTGTTTTTCGACAATTCAAAGCGTTAAGTTCTTCAATTATATCATCCAGACTAAGACGTTTGAGATCTTTTGTCTTCTTGATGTTAGCCACGTCCATGCCCCATGATTTTGGAAGTGAATTCAACAGCTTTTTGTTGATCTCGGACTTAGTCAAGAATATCCCGACTATATTCATCTCAGTAGTGAGTGTAGTAAATCGCTACAACTGAGTTTCGAGCGTTTCTCCAGGGACATAATCGAAAAAGTTGAAATTTTGTCTTAACATATCCTGACGACTCTCTTTCATGTTTTGCAAATTCCCTCGTAGACCTTAAAATCAATTAATTAAAAAAACAACTAGAAGCAAACGTCAAATTTAAAATGCCTTTTTTTTTTTATTTAATTTTATTTTATTTTTTATTTTATTTTAAAAACCTTAAAAGTCAAATTTAAAAAAAAAAATCAAACTCAAAAGTCGAACTTGAAAAGTCAAACTTAAAAGTCAAACCGAAAAGTTAAATTTGAAAATTTTAAAATTAAACGAAAAAGTCAAAGTTTAAAATCAAAATTTGAAATAAAAAGTCAAAATTAAAAATAAAAAATAAAAGGTTAAAAATAAAGAAAGAAATAAAAACAATTTATTATTATTATTATTATTATTATTATTATTATTATTATTATTATTATTTATTAAATTTTTTTATTTATATGAAAGAGGAATTTAAAATTAAAAGGAATTGAGTTTTGGGATAAAAAGTGTAAAAAATGTGAAATTGGTACCGAGAGAAACGGGTTATATTTTAATTTTTGAAGAAACGGAACAAGGAATTAGCTAGACTAGTTGGTAAGGCGATGGGCAATGACTTAGAGGTCAAGGGTTCGATCCTTGTAAGACGCGAAGCGGTTCTTATTTTTATGAAGCGCACGCAGGAGCCGCACACGTTCGATCCGCAAGCCTCCGAGCCGAGCCGAGAACTTCCAACTGAGTCTCAAAGCCGCCAAGCCGTAATCTCGGAAACCCTAGCCGTAAACAGGAATCCGCCGCCGGCCGTAAACAGTATAAAGATTACGTGAAAATTCGACTTTGAAGCTCCAAAACTCAATCAAAAACCTTTTTTTATGAAAAACACAAAGAACAAACCCTCCTTATTTTTGCGAGATCTATCCAAAAAACGTAAAAATATTTCGAAAATAAGATCAAATAATGCCCCAAATAGAGTTTACGGCTCAAGAACTCGGTGTTTACGGCCGTAAGCTTGGACCGTAAACATAGAATATTCAGATTCCAAACGAATTGTAAAACCTTTTGACTGATACAACCTTGCTCTGATACCAATTGTAAGTCCTTAAATTGCCTGTGTATCAGTCAGATCCGTTTGATGGTGCGGAATCTCAATCAAACGGATGATGTAAGATAAAAAAAATAGAAGAGAAGGAGAAGAAGAATTGATATGAATCTTGTATGTATTGATATAAATTATAATCCGGATAGAAAAGATTCACACACGATTTCTCTCTCTGGCCGTAAACTCTCTAGGGTTCATCAATCTATACTCCTCACCCTAACACCTCTATTTATACTTGGAATATGGGCCGAATAACACATGGGCCGTAAATGAGTTTACAGCCGTAAGATTTTTACGGCCGTAAACTCAGCCGTAAACTAGACCATAAATTCATAAAATATTACACAAAAATATAATTATCCAGAAAAGCAAAGTATAAACCATATTTTGACCTAACATTAATATATGAGTTTTCTCTCAAGGAACATTTCTTGACGAGCTGAAACAAATATTCAAAAGTTCGTGTAGATTCCTAATAAGAAAACACTTCATAAAATAGGTCTCGGTTTTCATTTGTTTCTCGATTAACGAAAACATCACAACTCTAATTCAATATGTGCTACAGTAATAAAACATTTTACTCCACAGATTTCAATGTTTTTTCAAATATGTTAATTTGAAATGCGTTTCAAGATATGATTTTTAGTTACTAGAGTATGACTCTACAACTTGATTTGGAATGAAGTATGACTCATCTCTTGATCAAACTATTTCCAACAATATTTGATTCCTCGTCTTAGTCATACAATTGCATTATGATAATTTATGAGGATCAATTGTGAGATGAATCCATAATCACTAAGATGATCATAAATCATGATACCAAAACATTCTCCTTTCTTCTCAAACTGGATAATCTTTTATCTTTCTGTCTAATAGATTCTTCATATTCATTCTACTACTCTTTGAATTTTTTTCAAAGTATTAGAACTATGCTTATCTCATAAACACAACCATATTTACTAAAGCATCAGTAAATCATGAAAAATAGAATTATCGTCTTTTGTGGTGGATTTGAAGAGTTCATATCAAAATTTACTAGATCCATTAGTTCTTCACTTGACTCACATAAACATGTGATCAATGAATTAGCCATAATTTTCCACTAAACAAGATTCTCATATACTACACAATGCAACTTGTACAACACCAAGTATTTGTCCAGTTAATTATGAGCTTTTTTTCATTTGGTTAATTATGACAATACTACAAGCGATATTAGAAGAATCAAATCCACAATTAATATTGCTATTATTTGAAATGTAACCAACACTTTCATAAATTCCATTGCAAGGAAATATAAAATAAGACAACTAGATAAACCAAAATTTCACTGTTATTGGAAGACTAAGCATAAAACATTAAACTTATCCTTATAATGCATAAAATGAAAACTATGTTTCTAGACATATCCAAAGAGTAATAGGAATCCATTAAATTATCCTAACTCCTTAGTAGTAGCTCTAAGTTCTGATCGTCGAACCATGTCACCAAAGTCCATTTCTCATGATCAGATTTAGCTCAGCTTGCTCAATCTTCCTTCGTTTCTCTTAACACCTTTAATACAATCAAAATATGATCATCACAACATGTATTATGAGTCTTTGAATAGGAACTTATAAAATAATAGAGTCGGATAATGAACATACCTAAAGCAGAGCCACATGACTTGGCTTTACTATCTCTAAGATCTTTCAGGTATTTTGGACAGCTATGTCTCCAATGTCCCTTTAATAGGTAATAGAAACAAATGGACTCTTTGAGGTCAACATATCTTTACCATACAATTAAAAAGTTTGATTTAGGACAACTCCTTTCCATTGTGAAGAGAAATCTTTTCTGGACTACCATCCATTTCTAATATCGATGGAAACCTTACAATTAGACCCTCTACTTCAGAAGTACTCTTTAGAATTTTTGCTTTAGCAACTATCAATATTTGGGTCAGATCAATTAGTGTAACATCCCATTTAAAATAAAATAATTAAATAATTAACCCGTAACCCCGAGAACTAATTTATTATTATCTTATATAATTAGAATCCAAAAATTTTAATAATGATTATCGGAATGTTAGTTTTGGGGGTTAAAGAATAATACTAGACTTAATTTGAAAGGATCTTGAATGGCTGGGGCTAAAATGGTATATTACATACCTAGGTGGAAATTAATTGGTCATGGATGGGCCATATGGTAATTTATGGATCTTAATTGAGAATAATTTGTAGATGAGGGGTTGTTTTTGTAACTATTAGATTTATATTGAAAAGGATTATGGGAGCAAGGGTTTCAAATGGTAAATTAAGGATCAAAATTTAAAGAAAAGAGGGATGAGGGACTAAAGATGTCATTATGGGCAGAAACTTGTATGAACCGGGGTTTATAATCTCTCATTCACAAAACCCTAAACCTAAATAAACAACAACCGCTACCTCCCTCACTACCTTCCCTCCAGCTTCCACCCCCTCCGCCTAACTTCCGGCCTCCACCACCATTGCTAACATCCCAAATCTCCGAATCCAACCATCATGCCTCATCCTATTATCCGGAAGGTCCATTGGTGACCAAAGTTGGAGCAAGAATCGTCAGCATGAAGGCTGTGAAAACTCCACAACGATTTCCCAGCCGAGTTTGTCCGCTGCTATGTCGTCATGTCGCTATTGTGGGCAGCGAAGAGCTCCATGTGGGATGTCAGAGACAGCAGGATGAGAGGTTAAACCGGAGCTATGTTTGTATGAATGATAGGTCGAACCAGCTTCTGTTGGGTGTCATTGTGACCGTGCCGCTGTCGGATGCCATATCGTTGTTGCTGCCATTTTCCTGCCACCATCTACCACCGATTACCGCCTCCAGGTCGTTGGCAGATGGGTTTGTGTGATCAGTTCACATTTGCATGTGTTTTGGTGTTGCTGCTCGAGGGTGGTTGTGCCTTTTGGCCGGAAACCATAGAGAAACCCATCATGGCTGCCAACCATGGTGGTTATCGCCACCTTTCTATTCCGCTACGACCAGCCGTCACATGGTGGTGGCTATGTGCGTGTCTCTAGGTGTGTGTGTATTTGTGTTTATGTTTGTGTGTGAGTGTGTGGTATCAGGATTGGGTTGTAATTTGTAATCAGTATCGGAATGATAATAGAAACTCAAAAACCACCACCGTAGGGTGATGGCTGCCGCCACCAGCCGGCGGCGTGCCCGGTTAGCATTTTTGGACTTCTTTAATGGTATTTGCGAAAAGTGGTCCAACTAAACCATAATGGACCAAAACAAACCCTAGTGAGCCCAATGATACCTTAATGGGCCCAATGAAGCCCTAATGGACCTAAAAGCCCAACCATTTGATAAATGGGCTAATATTTGGGGTAGCCGTTGCATTCACTAGCGATCGGGTGGTATGGGAAGTGTTGCAAGTATGTGGGTGTAGCCACAACATTTACTAGGTTGGTAAATAGCATGAGCGTGTTGTTAGGGCACGGAAGGGACAATAATACCCACCAATTCGGGTGTAGTAGTGAGTACATAAAAATCCACAGATTGGCTTATGGGTTTCCCCATAGAGATTAGACTTGGTTAAGCTAATGATAAGACTGTAGAAGCATCACTACAGAACTGAGATCAAGGAAGCAATGGATTGCTTAACGTTGCTTGTGATGTAAGGTTGTCGTTGGTCATGAAGCGATCGCTTTTAGCCGTGGATTTGGTAATGACGGGATTCATCGCATGGATCCGATCTGTTGGATCAGGGGGTTGTTAGAGTCGCAGTGGCATGATAACTAGTGGCAATTAGCTCTAGGAAAGGATTTCATTCGAAAGTCGTGTGAGGCAACTATGTGGGATTCCTTTAGCTCTGCGACCAGGACGAAACCCGGTATTTCAGATAATTGGTGAACGGATCGAGATCTGGGAGGTCTCGGTAGATTTTGGAAAGCAACCTTGTGACAACATACTGCTCCAGGCAGATCAGTGTTCAGATAGTTTCCGTGTTTAGCGCGGTATTTCCGAGTTGAGTCTTCAGGTTTATGAGAAGTATCTAGATGTTGGAACCCCCCCAGATATCAGAAACTGAATAGTCAGATGAGAAACAAGCGATCTGGGCTCAACAATAATGATTTAGTATGAGAGGTTTGTCATGGAGCCAGACCATCTCGAGACTTCCGGCTTCGAATCGAGTAAATATGATCATATTGCCAGGGATTCGTTTATTACAGGTTTTAGAACCCTGTGGGGATTGGTTACGGATGCCTTGGAAAGGCTAGGGTTACGCTCAGGATTGTAGTTCAGGTTGTTTGGCAAGTAAGGAATGATAAGAAACGATTTCTAGGACGAAATCAAATTTAAGTGGGGGAGAGTTGTAACATCTCATTTAAAATAAAATAATTAAATAATTAACCCGTAACCCCGAGAACTAATTTATTATTATCTTATATTATTAGAGTCCAAAATTTTTAATAATAATTATCGGAATGTTAGTTTCGAGGGTTAAAGAATAATATTGGACTTAATTTGAAAGCATCTTGAATGGCTGGGGCTAAAATGGTAAATTCATACCTAAGTGGAAATTAATTGGTCATGGAGGGGCTATATGGTAATTTATGGATCTTAATTGAGAATAATTTGTAGAGGAGGGGTTGTTTTTGTAACTATTGGACTTATATTGAAAAGAATTATGGGAGCAAGGGTTCAAATGGTAAATTAAGGATCAAAATTTAAAGAAAAGAGGGATGAGGGACTAAAGATGTCATTATGGGCAGAAACTTGTATGAACCGGGGTTTATAATCTCTCATTCCCGAAACCCTAAAGCTAAATAAACAACAGTCGCAACCTCCCTCACTACCCTCCCTCCAGCTGCCACCCCCTCCCCCTAACTTCCGGCCTCCACCACCATTGCTAACGTCCCAAATCTCCAAATCCAACCATCGTGCCTCATCCTACTGTCCGGGAGGTCCATTGGCGACCAAAGTTGGAGCGATAATATCTTCAGCATGAAGGCTATGAAAATTCCACAGCCGCTTCCCAGCCGAGTTTGTCCATTGATGTGCTGCCGACAAAGCTGTGAACCACAATACCAGGAATCTGTTGCTCCCATGGACCGGTCGGACTTCTGTGCCCTCCTCCGTCTTCTTCTGTCGCTGTTGCCAGATGCTGTTGGCAGCGAAGAGCTCCATGTGGGACATCGGAGACCGTATAACGAGAGGTTAAACCGAAGCTATGGTTATATGAATGGCAGGTCGAACCCGCTGTTGTTGGGTGTCGTTGCGACCTTCTGCCGCTGTCGGATGCCATATCGATGTTGTTGCCGTTTTCCTTCTAACATCTACCACCGATTGCCGCCTCCAAGTCGTTGACGGATAGGTGTGCATGATCAGTTCACGTTTGCATGTGTTTTGGTTTTGCTGCTTGAGGGTGGTTGTGCCTTTTGGCTGGAAACCATAGAGAAACCAACCATGGTGGTTATTGCCACCTTTCCGTTCCGCCACCACCAGCCACCGCATGGTGGTGGCTATGTACGTGTCGCTAGGTATGTGTGTATGTGTTTATGTTTGTGTGTGAGTGTGTGCTATCAGGATTGGATTGTAATCTGTAATCGGTATCAGAATGATAATAGAAACTCAAAAACCACCATCATAGGGTGGTGGCGGTGTGCCCGGTTAGCATTTTTGGACTTGTTTGAGGGTGTTTGGGTAAAGCGGGCCAACTAAACCCTAATGGGCTAAAAGAAACCCTTGTGAGCCCAATGAAACCTTAATGGTCCCAATGAAGCCCTAATGGACCTAAAAGCCCAACCATTTGATAAATGGGCTAATATTTGGGTTGGAAAACCAAATTAGGGTTCGGAAAACCCTAATGCCATGAAACCTTAATTTTTGGACTGATAGGGACCGCACGAGAATTATTTAATAAACCTAAGATAGTAATTAATTATTAAACTTAAAATATTAAATTATAATCATTGGTAAATTAACCTAAGGCAATAATGGACTTAATGGATTAAGTCATTAATGAATAAAGCCATTAATGGGTTTAGTAGGAACACTTAACCCTAATCGTCATTTCATGTGAAAACCCTAATCTTACTTGGGCCTTGAGTTGGGCCTTCCTATTGAGCTTTGGCAATTGGACTATTGATGGGTCTTCTAAGAACAAGTAAATGGTTTAAAATAATTAGATGGGCTTTAGGGTAAGGCCCATATGAGAGACTTGGGCCCAATTTGTAAAATTGGGCCATAGATGGGATAATCAGGCCTTTATGATTATGTGATATTGGGCCATGGGAATACCAAGAGTTTGGACTAGAATAATTGGTTGGGCCTTAAGGTAAAGCCCATGTGAAAGGATGGGCCCAATTTGCAAATTTGGGCCATATGTTGGGCTTTGACCCATTATTTGACTTTTGGGTTTTGGAGTGTGAGTTGGACTTTGGGTTTGGAACCCAATTATTAATTGGGTATTGTTTCATGTTGACATTTCGGGAAGCTATCAACCAGCAGCTGGAGTTTTATCCGTGGGGCTTCAGCAGTGTCAGTTGAGTTAGCCTCACTATATCAATAGGGTCTAAGGCACCAAGGCCGGCCCTTATAGATTGTATTCGGATTATCGTATGATATGCTTACTGATTTACATCCTAGTAATTAGGATGGTGATATGCTATGCTCAGTGATCTGGTTAGGTCGGTATTCCTGGTATATAGGATGATGTTATGTTAGTGACATGTTAGGTCAGTATCTTGTTTATAGGATGTTGCTATGGTTAGAGATTTGTTAGATTGGTTTGACTGTTATATGCATGCTATTGTTTGTATGTTACCCATGTGCACATGATTGTTTGTTTGGGGGTTGGGTTGAGGCGGTCCTGCTTCGTGCTATAGGTCAACATACCCAGGGCGGTCCGGATAGGCTATAGGCTCTGAGGAGGCGGTCCAATCATGTCGAAGGCCCGCTGAGCAGTCTGGATAGGTTGTAGACCATGAGGAGGCGATCCAGTCATGCTGAAGGCTCGGGAGCGGTCCAGATAGGCTGTAGGCCCTGAGGAGGCGGTCCAGTCATGCTGGAGGCTCATTATACATGCTGTTTGTTATTATTATATTGGATGTTATATGTTGGTATTTTGGGGGTAACTCACTAAGCCTTCGAGCTTACATTTTATCGATTATTGTTTTAGGTACTTTTGATGATCGCTGGAAGGCAAAGGAATGATCGTGCACCTCTTCATGTTTTATGATTTGGTTCTAGGAAACTTTGATATTAAACCATTTCGAAAATACATTAGAAATAATTATTGGTTTTGAAATGTTTTAAAAAGTTTTAATTTAGCGCTAATTTTTATGGATGTTACAATTAGGGTCATGTCGATATTACTCATATAAATGTTCTCAGTGAACTGATCGTATGTCTTTGGAAGCGAGAGAAGAACCAAATCAATGGCTTTCTCCCTTATGAAAATGACACCCATTTTGTCCAACTTGTCAACGTATAATTTCATTTTAATAACATTCGCACACATAAAAATTCCATCTTGATGCCTACATTCCAATAGGGATTGAGTAGTCTCATATCTTTCAACTTGAGGGAAACATGATGTTGGGAGAGTCACATGATGTTGGGAGAGTCACATGAGGAGGAGGTGGAAGAGTTGAAGAGAGATGATGTGTAGTTCCATTATTTTCTAACTTTTATGGAAGGGAAAGCAATTTCACCTTGACTTGAAATTCGAAGACCGTCTCTAGAAGATTGAGGAAAACCATTTACATGAGAATGAGGAAGACCATTTCTATATTCATAATACATTTAAAATTAGGAGAAAATAGAATTCAAGTTAGTTTATTTTAATCCTTAATCATTAACCCATAAATTTAAATTAAAGCTAGGATCCATATTTTTTATTCGAATTTTGAAAAGGGATGTCGTAATAAAATTTGAATCTAGTTTAGGTAGGTAAGGCTTTTACCAATTCCAATCTTATGAAACTCCTAGATATTTAACATTCATTGAATCTTATCAATGGCATGTTTAATCTTGGATTATGCTCTCACTTTTGTATCTGGGATGTCGAGGATCACAAACGAGATGTGAATAACCATGCAAACTCGCTTGACAACCTCAATGCCATTTATAATCTCACATTGATGTGTCAGTTAACCACACATGCTCCATCAACAATGATAATTTTCGAGATGCCTATCATATCTTTTATATTCCATATTAGTGTGTCGGTTAACCATATACGCTCCGCTAACAACATATAAAGCATGATGTGTGTTTCATGGATTAGCTTAATTTTCATATTTTTCTTAAAGTAAGGAAAGTGGGATTTTTTTAAAGAAGTTTCTATTACATTTATATCATTATACTTTCAATGAGATTATGTCCTATCAAATGTGTTCGGCTAATAACCCTCCATCATACAAGGGAGCAGTGGGTGAGAATGAACACCCAACGGCGGTCATTATATATGTCGTTTCCTTATACCCCCTTTATAATATGGCTTCTTGAATAAGGTGTACTAGCAATTTGGTTGACTTGTCTTAAACATATACTAATTAACTTTTAATAATAGTATATAAGGTATATTTTAAAACCTTTTAAAATATAAGGTTGGATATTAATTATTTAAGTTAAGCCTTTTAATTAATTAATATTAACCAATTATGGCTTATATTTATCTTTTAATTAAAAAATTAATTAAATTAATTTAATCATTATGGATTAAATAATTATTTACAATTAATCAATTAATAAAATAACTCAAACTTAATCCTAATCCAAAAGCCCCTTAATTTTCGAAAATAGGGCTATGGTTTATCAGGTTTTAATTGTTCAAACTTAAAGGCTTTTGAAATAATAAATAAGGAAACAAGGTAAACCCTAAAAGGGGCTCCTCAATTTTCAAAAAGGGTTAAGGGAGGCTAGGGTTTCAAGAACCCTAACAAATTTTGAAAACCTAAAGGTGCAGGCTAGGGTTTCAAGAACCTTAGCAGATTTTGAAAATTGCCTCCTAAGGTTTTAGTTTCTATAAACCCTAAATTTGATCTATTCAACTTTTTTCAAGATTAATGAAAACCTGAATCTAATAATACTGATAGGTTTTGTAGGTTACAAAAAATAAGTGGCAGAAAAACTTAACCTTAAGTTTATATGAAACCTAATGGATCTATCTTTTCACTACTGATTTCCAACAAACAATTAAACATCAAAAACCCTAAGAATACTCTCATATTTTCGAAATTCACAAAGAGATTAGGGTTTACATACCTTTTGATTATTGTTGTAAATAATCAGTAAAATCCTTCTTGAACAAGCTTTAGAAAGCAAGTACCATAAATCTTATGCCTCTGATGGCTCACATCCAAAACCCTAGAAACCCTAGAATGATGAGGAGAGAGAGGGAGGAGAAGGAAAACTTGTTCCTAATACTCTTAGGAATGTCATGAACGAAAATTGATGGTATATGGGTCATATTTATGATTTAGGTAACTTGCATGCAAATGAGAGAATCTGAATCGATTAAATAATATATTTAATCCTAATTCAAATTCTTTCCTTTTATGCAACCAGGAGGCTTCTGCAAACCTTAGAAAGACTCTTAATTCCGTTCACCCCTTGGATGATTCTAGAATTGCTTCTTTTGTTCAACTATTAAAAAATTGCAATTCACCCCTTACACCTTTAGTTAAATCCAATTAATCCCAAATTAATTTTAGATTAATTCTGATTAATAACTAATTAATTCTAATTGATTTCTGATTAATTTATTATCCATATAAATTATCAAATAAATTAACTAACTATTGATACCTTGCTAATTTATTAATCACATAACAAATTAATATATCAATTATCTATTCCCAATGAATATATACTAATAAAACATTTATCTTTCTCTCTCCTAATATTATTTCTAGCTATTTCTAGTTATGATGGCAACACAAAATGACTTTGCTTTTTAATTCATGTATATACCGATTTACTTATTGGCTTAGACACATTAATTATGCAACACATTTATGCTAAACACATAAATGATTGAGATACCAAGGTAATCAATAATCAACTATAATATGTTCTTATAGATTCAAAAGACAACCACCTAGGCTCAGATACCAATTGCACATGTAAGGATCTACACGGACAAGGTTTAAGAACTCAAACCTTGAGTTATATTAAGATTAATGTCTGGTTATAATAAAGATCTAGTCAAGTCTGGTAAACTAGTCTTGTCTCACAATTAAGATAATCAACAAAGTGTTCAATAAGAAAACGATGACAATAAGTATGAACAATGTAAAATGATTTAAGAACAAGAAGAATGTAAGAGAATGATTGACTCAATGATTATTGATATGAGTGAAAAAGGTTTACAATTGTTGTTTGCATATATTCAGTCTACTTTTCAGCTAAGGTTGACAATTCCTTAAATAGATAGGAATGCACTAAAGACAAATCACAAAAATGTGCACATAGACTAAGAGACATCTGATGATCAACAAACTGACACATTCGTTGTTGTTGATCTTGTCTCTTGTACAACGCTACAAAATAATAAGAACCATACAAAAGAGTACTTGCAACATTAAATGCATTACACACACAAAATATTTCTAAACAGAAATTCTATCCTGGATTGCTCTACACTTTGAAATGACCAACATCTCGGAATACTTGTAGCTTCGGAAGTGTCCATACCGGATTGCACAAAGATCACTTCATCTTCCAACATTACGGAGCTTCTGTAAAATTTTGTTTAAATTTATTCATTTTTGTTAAAAAAAATATATTAATCGTTTAACATAGGGTGTTATCAATTTAGTTAAGTTGTTTTTGCTTATCTATTAAAAAGTAAAAGTTAATTTACCAAACGGTATCGGAATCATGGAGTATATATATAGTTCACATGCATCATGTATAAAAACAATAATGGAAATTCGTCTAATGAAAGCTCGTATTATATTGATCATTGATGTATTGTTTTGTTTGAAGCAATTTAAGGAACATCCAAAATGTCAAGAGTAGCAGCATAAAAAATCATAGATTTTAAAAGGTTTTGACTTTTTAATCCTTATTGATAAATGCCACTTGTTTTTTAAACTTATGTTTATTTTTGTTCGTATAATATGCCATCTTCGCAAACAAAAATATTCCTTTCATATATACTTAAAAATAATAGATATTTAGATCAAAAGGCAAAAAAACTCTATGTGTGTGTGTAGAGGGGAGTGGGGAAGGGGCTTGATGAGACTTTTCAGATGTCGTTTTCGAGAAGACGGTCTTCAGTTCTTGATGGTCTCATTGGATCCAAGATTGTCTTGAATCTATTATAGTTTCTGTTCTAGTGAACAATGTGCCAACCTAAGAGTTTCACTTTCAATGGGGATTGATACAAAGTGACTTAGCTTTCATATTTTCTTGTCATTCTTGTCCTGGCGTTGTAAGAATATATGTAAAATGGTGTTTTAAACAAACGAGTTGTTGGTTTTTTAGACTTTGTTATATCTCACTTTTTGTATTTGGATGATTTTTATTGGTAAGTGGTCATATGAGAACATGGCTAATTTGATTTGATTTTTTTAATTTTTTTTTTTAGCTTCTTGTTTAAAAATCAGCATAAGTGAGAGCAAGCTTCTTGGTATTGGGGTGAGAGGGGGGACTCCCTTTCTAATCGGTTTGGGTGTCCCTGAATTTCCAAATAATCCATCAAGTTTTCATGATAATATCATCTAGCACTACTAGAAAAACAGCCTTTTACGACACTCATTGTGCGTCGTAAAAGGCTCAGACGACGCGCAAATGCGCGTCAAGGAAGGCCCTGTCATAAAGAGAGACGATGCGTTTTTGCGCGTTGTCTATAGACGACGCGCATTTAAGACGCGCGTTTACGACACGCAATGCGTATCAAGGAAGGCACTGTCATAAAGGAAGACGACACGCATTCGCGTGTCGTAACCTTACGACGTGCGTGTTAATGACACGCAATGCGTATCCAGAAAGCCCTGTCAAGAAAGGTCATGTCATAAATGAAGATGACACACATTTTTGCGTATCATAATTTAAATGTTTAAACAAAATTATTTATAGATTTACTTATTTTCAAATTAAATTTGTATTTAATGTTTCATAATAGAAAATAAAATATCATATGCAAAAAATAGAATCTATTACATAAATTTAATGTCATACAATTCTATCTCTTACAATATATAAATTTGCATCTAATCAACTATGTACATCAAATTCCAACTAACTAAAGTTGCATCTTGCCTTTCATAATTCTTTAAGACTAATGCTCCAAATAGCTGATTATATGGATAAGTAGTTGTACATTGGCCCATCTCACTTAATAATGACTTAGCCAAATTCAACTCCAAGTCTTTACTGCATCTTGCTGATAATGATGCAAGATTTAAATCAAATTCAACTCCAAGTCTTTACTCAATAATCAAAATCCCAAGAGCAACATCCATTGTAGAGGCAAGTTCATTTTCAAAACAAAACATAGTATTTATAATGATAAGAATGTGGAGGGTATACTGTAAAAACTCAGACATGGCTATAATGGAGATAACAGGGATATATATATATATATATATATATATATATATATATATATATATATATATATATATATATACCTTAAGCAAATTAGCTTCCAGATCAGATTGAGAGCTGCGGAAAAAAAAAAAAAAAAAAAAAAAACCCTAATATATGTTAAGGTAGTATTTGGAGGATGTAATATGATGACATACACGTCCAGAAGGCTATTATCTATGAGCTTGACCAACACCAAGGGCATTATTGGTAGAAATAATGTTACTATTTGTAGGGTTGATAGGGATAATGTTTCCTCACTTTGTTCATGTACTGAAGCTCCCTGTTGAATATATTATGTTTTTCTATGCATATGGGAACATGGGGAGGCGTCCTATGGGGGTAGATTAGTCATTTTACATACCGGTGACTGAACTGGAGGTGAAGACAAAGCATTTTCATGAAATTTTTTATTCATATGAATTCCTTCTACATAGGGCAATTAAGCCAACTAACTTGACTAAGTTGACATGGTTTGTAATTGAAACTAGTTTCTAGATGATGAATGGAATATAAATTCAAGTAGGTTTTTGAAGTTTGAACAACAGATATGTTGTTACCTTAACGAGGTCAGGTGGACCAATGATAACAAGATCTTCAAGTGCTTCTACTTTGTCTAGTGATAAGGTTTTAACATCCTCAAACTCATCAAAATCCTCCAGCATATGAAATGGTTTGTGGTGGTTTTAGATGCTTTGTGAAAAGTGAAAACAACAAGAATCTTTTATCATGAATTTGACAAGGTGGCATAGAGGATAGAACCTCAAAGAAATTATTGAGAAAATGTGAAAGGGAAAAAGTATATGATTACCTGATTTCGTTCCACATAGTCATCAATGAAGTCCTTAACATCATTGACTTGTTCCTCCAGAAATAGGAGGCATACCAAGAAGGGTGTTGCTTCCTTGTTGTACTTGTTGGAATCTGTTTCAGTTCTTCCACGGAATTGTCCCTATTAAAAAAAATTAAAAAGTATTTTAGTTAATGTAGATACAATGTATAGTATAGCAATATATATAGCATACCCCTTCATGTTGAGTTTGGAAGAAACTACCAGGTCTCCACTGAATGTCAGGAACACCAGAAGGTGAAAAAACTCTTGTGCCCATGCCACAACCCTCACCACCATTTCCATTATCACCATCAGTACTTTTGACACCACTTTGTGGCAACATCATTCTGCTACTCAAAGATGAAACAGGAGGATGTTGCTGAACCATTCTCTCATCTGTCCCTAACATAGCCCTCTTAGCCATTTCAGAAGCTTGACCAACACCAAGGGCATTATTGGTAGAAATAATGTTACTATTCGTAGGGTTGATAGGGACAGTAATTGAAGAATAACTTCTCAAACTGGTCAAACTGCCCCTCCCGAGATTCCTTAATCCGAATTCACTAAGGGCAAGAGATGATTTACGAACAGGGAATCCTCCGACTTCTTCTTCCTTGTTTATAGGTGAGGAAGGGATGGGGAGACTAAGACTGAATTGTCTAAAACGCCCCTCACCGGACTTGGACTTGGAGGGACTGAAAAATGAAACAAAGTAAATGAATATCTCACCATTTTCCCATAGTATAAATAACTAATTCTAGGGCTAAACACAACAAAGTACAGGGATTTAATAGAAAGAAATGAAACAGGATGTTATAATACACGTGTAAAAGAAAGTATGCTGTTGTTTCTTGCATTTAACAATAAATAACAAGTGTAATAAAAAGTAAAAAGTAACCTTGTGTAGCTCCAGGGGTAGGAGTACTCCTTCACAAAACTGTAGGTCAAGTTGGCTTCCACAACAATAAAGTTGTGAGTCACTTCATTTCTATTTTTCTTTCTGATTTTAAAAAAAACACATCAAAACTGGATCGTAAAGTTTAAAAACAATATTAAACTCCAAATTTTATGTAACAAGTATAAGTAAAAAACAGAGGATTGATTACCTTATTGTGGGTTGCAGAACCACCGTGTTGAATTGCTAAAGTGTCACCCATTTTTTCATAAACTTTCGTTAAATTCTCTGCTAAATTGGAATCAAGCTCAATAACTGTGGTGTCATTGTATCCCATGGTATGAAGTTTCTTACGTGTAACAAATATTATTTGTTAAAGATTGAATTTCATCAGCATTCAGCAGTGAAATTGTTCTCATCCCATAGAACATGATAATGAGCAGGTCTGCTAGTTCTTTGTAGAGAAATAAGAATGTAGTTTTATTAATTTCTTTATTATGGCATCCTACTCTTATTAAATGACTGTTTAATTATCATACTTGGATTCCTGCATGACTGCAATGGTAGAAGTCGAACTCAACTGGATGACAAATCTTTGTGTCCACCACCGTACCTACAAATCACCAAGTATAGCAACCTACCTTTATATATATATATATTTTGGGATTTAAGATGATGATAAATATGAAATATTTTTTGAAAATGAAAAAGATACCGGGTAATATGTTTCTACTTTTTTTGGTGCTTTTTCGGTCGTTATGATTGTTTGGAAAGAGGTGCGTGTGATGGCGTTTTTGGACAACAATGAATGTGACTGGAGGTTGGTAATTAGGTTCAAGAGAAGCACATGCTGAAAAATATGATTTTAAATAATAGAAATTGTTGATTAATCATTTGAAGCAAATACAAATTAAAGGTATCTTAGAATTATTTATAAACCAACCTTACAAATTGCATCGGGCTCATAGAGTAGGACCTGATAGAACTGTCCATCACTTACACCATCTTTGTAAACAAAAAACAAAGTGAGGATTGGATATTTTTTTTTAAATTGCACCAGTTGAAGTTATATATATATATATATATATATATATATATATATATATATATATATATATATATATATATATATATATATATATAGATATATATATACCTGTAGAATATGATCCTCATTGGTTTTTTTCCCTGTATTTTCAAATATCTGAGTTACTACATTACCCAACCTATGAACATCCATAAAAACACATATTTTCTTTTAACCCACCCCAAAAAAGTGAAACAAGGTAGGACAGGGACTTGCTTCAGACCTCTCATCTGTGCAAAAGACATAAACGCCCCTCATATCAAACACAATATGTAATATGCACCTGATCATGCCTCCATTGACTTTTCCACGTTGAGGATCTTGCCAGGTTTTATACAAGTCCTGGATAAGTTCTTGCCTGTGAGGTTGAGCACTAACTAGCCGTACATATTTTGTAACTTCTGGCTAGTCTTGAGAGGAAACAACCTTTTTTTATAAAAATAGTTGTAAGAAAAATTACAATATTATATGCAAATTGAGCAACATGTGTTTGATCCCAACAGTCTATATAGTTTGTTCTCAAAACCCCTGTTTGGTATTTAGGGGAATGAATTGGGAAAATGTTTAAATTTAAACAATTTAAGTGTTTTTATTATATATTCTTACATATGATATCATGTTTAATATTCAAACGTGAAGTGTCCTGTGACCAGAAGACGGATATTGAACCCCAGTTTTGAACAACAGAGCTTATTTGCAAAGGGCATCCTTCAGGGACATCTTCAAATACAATTTGTTATGTTTCAACATCATTTGCAACACAGACCTTTCTCATTTACCCCTCATTTCAAGTATCTATATAAAAAAATAGAAATATAATTAACTAACTTACATGAGCCTGACAAAATAGGAGGTTTCCAAAGATTAAGGAAATCATACCAAATTCCCGCATACTGGCGAGATCATCTAGCAATGAGGGTCAACTTGAAGTCCTTTTCTCCTATTGAAAGTTTGACCTAATTTTTATAAGAAGAAATAAGAATGCTAGATATTTATATTACTTGATTCGAAAATAATGAACGCTAGATATACCTGTTTAAAGTAGCCATAAACTAGTGCTACAATCCACAGATTATTCTTCAATTGATTGTGAATTGTGCTAGTTAAGAACTCATTCCAAACAAACATTGTTTCATTAAGAAACGACCCTTTCTCATGAGTAGATAGATTCTTTTGAAAACTATGCATGACACGATAAGAGTTGCTGAAATAGAAGTCCTTTGTAAGATCCAATGAGCATATCAATGCAGCTCCATCGCCAACAAGGCCTACAAAACTCACTACATGAATTGTCTCTGGTGGCATCATGAACCAAACTCCTTTTCCAAAAACGATTTTCAGAGCTTGAAAGATGTCATGCGGACCCACTACCACTGCTTGAAGCTTCACTTCCGTCATCCCTTGGTTCTGAAACAGATGGATCAGGAGCAATCAAGTTGTCACTTTCATCATCTTGTTTCTGTGTCATGGAAACCTGAATAAAGATATTGAAAAACCAGTTGTAATTAGTAGACATCGGGACTACATCACAACAAGAACATGAATCATACCTTATACTCTAAATGGAAGATGGCATTTTATCGAACACCTAGAAGGCAAGATTTCGATAAAATCAAATCCATGCACTACTAGAAAAACATAAGTGCATTTTTAAGTGCACAAAACATTCTTTTTTATGCTATGTAGGGTAATATCTGTTTATTTTGACCTAATTTTTTGGATTATGCACTTGGCAACATGCTCAAATGATGGTTTATATTAATTTTGATTGGCATTAACATTATGATAAATACCTACGTCTGATCATCTTGTTTGGCATCTCACTTTCCTTTGAAGATATTATAGATTTGAGAACTGTTCTTTCTATGCTCAAATGGGAAAAAATATTTAAAAGAAAGAAACAAAAGTGCATTTTTAAGTGCACAAAACATCCTTTAATGCTATTTTATCTTTTCTGGAAGTAATGACATAAAGGAGTTAAGTCTTGTAGAGTGTAAGACATACTTGAGGAAGCATGGATTGAGGTTATCTGGTTCGAAGGAGGAATGTAGACAGAGAATCAAAGAGCATGAGAGGTTAGTTATTATTTGCAATTATAAAATAAATGACATTTTAAAATATATGATGCTATGAATCTTACCTTGATAAAAGGTTTAATATCAATTCCATTGATAAAATACAGAACTTATCTGCAAATAGTTTTTTGTATAGTGAATGAACTTTTTAGTTACATTTGTTCTTTTTGAACTTTTTATATCAAATAATTAAAACATTTCTAGCAATGAACTATCTTTTTCTACATTAAAAAACCCTTTTTCTTTATCTTGTTAAAATCCAGGTTAAAAGATGTAGGGGGTGAGTCAATATATCCCAAATCATCATTTTCAATTAACTGCACTGGTAATACTTTTTTTATTTTCTTCTTTATTTTCTCAATTAATTACTTTAAAGTTTAAACCAAAATGTTTCTTTAAATACAGGTGATGCATGTAAAGGAGATGTCGTATTGTTCAAACAAAAAATAAAGCAAGAAACCTTAAATTTTGTTACCTTTTTTTAGGCTCTCTTACTAAATTGTTTTTTCTCATTGAATTAACAATTGAATCACGTACATTTTTTTAGACTTCACCATCATTTGTTCTCTTAAATTTTGTTACCTTGTTGTGCAGGAATTAAATTAAATTAACAGAAGATTTATATTGCTATTTAAGTTAGTAATCTTGACATGAAAATTTTCATAAATGGGCTGTGAATCCTCATGTAGATACACCAGTCCTCTTGCAGCATCAAGAGAGTTTTCTTCTCGTGTCTCAATCTAAAGGCAAGTTGAACATCAGTAGGACTGTAAATAGACAACTATACCCTTACCTCTCATTAACAATTTTATAAGAAAGTTATATAAGGAAAAGATCCTCTTGGATAAGGTTCCACAATCCATTGCTTAGCTGTTGTTAAATGTTAACATGAACAGAAGGTAAATAATTAAGGTAAACATATAAAAAAGGGGAAAACATATAAATGGAACATCATTTCATACCAATTTCTTTTGGCAGTGGTTCTGGTCATATTTGAGGTGAAACACATGAACAAAGTATGAACACATAGATAAATGGAACATCATTTCATAACAATTTCTTTTGGAAAGACACTTTTTGTTCCTTGGAGTTGTCATATACTTGGCAGCAACTTGTCTTGTCTTGGCCACAGGGGTACAATCGACTTTTGAACCAGGTCTGATATTGCTTTGTTGGTCACATATCTTTTGAGAAATCGAACAAGAAACACCTACTAACCTTGGTATCCTGGGCTTTGAAGGTTTTGTAGGAGCTGAAAGTGGACATTTCATGCTAACAACACCCACACACACAACCACAACCACCTAATGGTTGTGGGTGGTGGTAGAGAAACACGTCGATAGCCTAGGTTGTCGGCCACGACGGTAGGTGGTGCTTGATGTAAAAAACAAAAATGAAGGAGAAGAAAAGAACAGGAATCGATACCAAGCAAAGTTTGTCTTGAGGTCCTCTTCTGTCTTCTCCCTCGATGGTGACTCAAAAATCCGACAGACCTACACAAAAACTCGAACAACTCCCTCTTTAGCCACTAAGAAGAACGAACGGAAGATTAGGGTTATTTTGGGATGCTAAGGGTTTGGTTAAAGGGGATGTAAGAACCAAATATATGAGAAATCGGCCCTAACATAAGAGCCCAAGGGGATCTCTACATCAAAATGAGGCTTTCATCTCAAGGGTAACTGATGTCAACATGTGGCTGCCAATTAGGGTTTTTTTCATGTAGAGGATGTAGTTGGAGGTTTTCTTGCAGATTAAAGCCCGAGTTGTGTTGGACGAACGAAGAAGGGTTGGAGGTGCTGGATGTAGGTGAAGATGAAGGCCCTAGGGTTTCTTTCTAGCTAATTCGAAGATTAACATCGATGGAAGAAGGTGGAGGCATCAGTAGAGGGAACAAGGGAGATTGAGAGATGAGCAAATAGGCGGGGGGGGGGGGGGGGGGGGATTTAATTTTTGGGATGTCATTCCCCTGACTACTAAAACGCGCGTTTCATTAATAAAAATTATAAAGCAACATGTTTAGACGACGCCCACTTTAAAATAAGCGCCCTCCGTGTTTTTTTTTTTAACGAAACACTAATTTTAGGGCACGTAAAAATGCGCATCGTAAATTCTTCAAATTTATAAAGATCTGACATTATTTTTAGGGTACGCCCTTTTGCGTATCATTAATCAGTGCATGTCGTAAAAAGCACGTCATTAAAGGTCTGTTTTCTAGTAGTGTAGGTATAATGCTATTTTCATCTTATATTTCAGAAACAATCAAAAAATTCATAAAAATCTCACAGCTTAATATAACAAATTCATATCTTAATACATTAAATTTATAATTAATACAATTAGTTACAGCTTAATACAGTCTACTCTCAGTTTAATACACAAAATCCATAGCTTAATATAATAAATTCAAAGTTTAATACACAAAAATTACATTCATGACCATATTCTTAATTTAAAACTTACATTCCGAGACTTTAATTCATAGTTTAATAATGCAGTTTAGGACTCTCATTCATAGTAATTACAACTTAAAACATACTTGATTTTGTTGAAACATTTCATCAAACATCTTGTATGCAAAACACAAATTCACAGTTTAATTAAGCATTTCAGGATCTCATTCACAATCTAAGAAAAAAGTTTATGACTCTTATTCATATTATTCACAACTTAAAACATATTAATTCACTCATTTAAAATTAAAACTAATATTAACAGAACTAATCAATATCTAAAACATCACAATTCACACCTTAAAAACCTAAACTAACATTATTTGAGAAGACACTAACATAATAACATACATTCTAAATTAAAGCCATAACATAACAACCATAATACGTAAACTGTGAATAATATTTTTCGAAAATATTAAAACAAATAATAAAATAAACTTAGATTCACAATTTAATAACACTTAAAACTAAGATTAACCAAAATAAACAAAAATAAGAGATTAAAACAGTAAAAAAACAGTTTAATATAATAAATAAAAAAAATCGGCATTCCTGATGTGTTTCACCAGAGACCAGAAAGAAAGAAAAAGATGGAGGCAGCTACTTAAGTTAAGCCCCGAAACCTATTCAGCAGTTGTAGTGGATCCTTAGATGAAGGTGGTTGTGGTGGATCCTAGCCAGTCACCACAGCTTCTGGATTAGGCATTGTCAGTCATTGGAGCTCATAGATCTAACATCTGGTACGTCAAACGACAGTGGCGGCAGTGATGGTTCATTCTAGTAGCGGCAATAGGGTTTTAGATATGAGATATTTTGGCGTATGTTTGTCTTTTTTGTTGGTTTCTCTCTAGATCTGAGATATTTCTGATGGGTTTTAGCCATAAGAACTTTCCTATGTGCGCATGCAAAACCCTATTGCTCGGATCTAGGCTTTCTAATTAAACATGCTTTGAATCCAAGACTTCTAATAGCTAATTAGGTTAACTAACAATGATGAAACAGATCTAGAATCATACGTTTGAGTTCCTTGTTGATCTTGTTTGTCTTGGAGCTTCTAGAGTCACAAATGTCACTCCTCTAATGGCTTACAAACACCAATAGCAAGCAAGATGATTTAGGAGAGAGGAGAGGGGAGGAATTCGGCCAGAGGTTCCTTGCTTTAGGTTGTGTGTCGAATTCCCTCACCCCTAGGGTCTATTTATACTTGTAGACTCCTTAAGGGTTACAACCTAAACCCTAATTGGATAATCTTCTCTTAAGGCTATCCAAATCCATTCCATAGATAACCCTATGGACGATTTTGGCTTATCCAAGCCCTAGAAATCGTCCATCCTATCTAGGATAAGGATTTACAGTCTAAAGTGTAACTATCAAACAATTGACAGTTTTTACCCTCTTATTTAATTAATCTCTTTAAGTCACCAAATTAATACCAATTAATTTATGACTTATATTAATCAAATAGCCATATATTATTCCTTATAATATTTACTCTCTCTTAACAAATCATCCTTCAAGTTGCTATGGTGAAGGCAACCCAAAAGGACCATGCACAACCGAATATAGTTACAGCCTTAGACACTATTCCAACAGTCTCCCACTTGGATAATTCTAGTAACTATACAAGTGCAATTCGGTTTGCAATCGTAGCTCTCAAAGACGCTGTCAACTCTGATCTAATCAATCTTGTCCTTTAGATAAGGGATCGTACAGTCCTCTGTTAGATATCATGCTGACAATCCTATGGAATGGTTAGTCATGCATTTAAATTTCTCGATCTCCGATTTATTCGACATAGAACTTAATCAAACACATCAATTCAGTTCTGACCGGGCCCGGCACATAAGTCAAATCAAATCATCGAGTGGCCAAGATATCTCTTCTACCCTCTTAGGATAAAATTTACAGATAAACTTCGACTTATATGCATTTACTTATTCATTAACCAACAATACACAACAATGTGTTTTATAACATCAAGTTACTGATGCGTTTTCGCATTATCAATGCACAATCAATTAACAAATAATAAACCATATATCTAGGTTTTAAGACTATATGATATTATCGTCTTGCGATCACCTTTTATATCGTATTCCATAAGGTGATTCCAGCAAGCGCGGGTTTATTCCAATGCTCAAAACCAGTTCATAAGCACTCATGAACGTTGCAGCAACCCTTGCTATGTCTAACACCATTTAGACATTCTACACACCAATTCATGACAATCTTCATTCATATCCACTCCCAACATATGAACGATTGTGGACCATTTGAATAATTCGATTATTCCTAATAAACTCAATTATTCTGGAAGTCAAAACATGCAAAGTGAAACAATAGTTAAACAACCAACATGTGACAGTAACTTTACTCATAAATAAAACTCCTTTATTTAATCATCAAATGTTAATTACATTTATCTATTATACGTTTCTAATACTATCTAATCTATACTAATATCATCCTTCAGCTCAATACTCCTAGCATGCTGCAAGTGCTTAACCCTACTCAGTCCCTTCGTAAGCGGATCTGCTGGGTTATCTTCTGATGATATCCTCTTCACTACGAGTTGTCCTTCTTCTACACGATGTCTAATGAAGTGATATTTTCTGTCGATATGTCGAGATCTACCATGATCCCTCGGTTCCTTGGTCAAGGCAACCGCACCTTCGTTATCACAGAAAATATCCATGGGCTCCTTTATGGCCAGTACAACTCCAAGATCACCAATGAAGTTCTTTAGCCATATTGCCTCCTTCGATGCTTCGCTCGCTGCGATGTACTCTGATTCGCACGTTGAATCAGCTACGGTTTCTTGCTTGGAACTTTTCCAAGTCACTGCTCCTCCATTTAGGGTAAAGACCCAGCCCGACTGCGAACGGTAGTTGTCCCTGTCGGTCTGAAAGCTGGCGTCACTATACCCTCGCACCTTCAAGTCATCACTCCCTCCAAGGACTAAGAACCATTCTTTCATCCTCCGAAGGTACTTAAGGATGTTCTTCACCGCAATCCAATGTGCTTTGCCAGGGTTCCCTTGATATCTGCTAACCATGCTCAAAGCGAAGGCTACATCAGGGCGAGTACAAGTCATAGCGTACATGATTGAGCCAACTGCGGAAGCGTATGGTACTCGGCTCATTTCTGCTATCTCAGCTTCGGTACTCGGACTTTGAGTCTTACTCAACTTGGCATTTCCTTGTATCGGTAGTTCTCCCTTCTTTGAGTTTTCCATACTAAAACGTTTTAGTATCTTCTCTAAGTAAGTATTCTGACTAAGTCCAATTAGTCTCTTATTTCTTTCTCTTACTATCCTTATTCCCAAAATGTAAGAAGCCTCTCCGAGGTCCTTCATAGCGAAGCACTTCCCAAGCCAGGACTTAACCTCCTGCAGAGTCGGGATGTCGTTTCCTATGAGTAATATGTCATCGACATATAGAACGAGGAAGCTTACTATACTCCCACTGGCTTTGACATATACACAAGATTCGTATTCGCTTCGTACAAATCCAAACTCTTTGACTTTCTCATCGAAGCAAAGATTCCATCTGCGAGACGCTTGCTTAAGTCCATAAATGGACTTCTCAAGCTTACACACTCTATTTGGATGCTTCAGATTCACAAACCCCTCTGGCTGAGCCATGTAAACATCCTCAACCAACTTTCCATTAAGGAAGGCGGTCTTGACATCCATTTGCCAAATTTCATAATCATGAAATGAGGCAATTGCTAGCATCACTCTAATAGATTTAATCTTCGCAACTGGTGAGAAGGTCTCATCATAGTCAACTCCTGGAGTTTGAGTAAAGCCCTTCGCAACCAATCGCGCTTTATACGTGTGTACGTTCCCATCCACGTCAGTCTTATTCTTGAAGATCCACTTGCACCCAACGGTCTAACTTCCGGGCACATAATCAACCAAATTACAAACTTGGTTATCGTACATGGATTGGATCTCGCTATCCATTGCCTCTTTCCATTTCGCAGACTCCGGGCCTGCCATGGCTTCCTTATAGCTATTAGGTTCATCAAGATTTACTAGTGTACCATCACTAATATACGTGTCCCCTTCGGTAGTAATATGAAAACCATAAAACTGGGGATGAACTCTAACTCTATCGGAACGTCTAAGAGGTAAGGACTCGTCAATCGGTTCAACCGGAGTTTCCTCCTCGGGTTGAATGCCAGCGGTAGAGGTTCCTTCATCTATCGACTCTTGAATCTCTTCAAGTTCGATTTTCCTCCCACTGTCTCCTTGGCTTATGAGTTCTCTCTCTCGGAAAACTCCTCTCCTCGCAACAAAAACAACATTGTCTTTCGGTCTATAGAAGAGATATCCAAAGGAATTTTGCGGGTAGCCGATGAAAATACATCGCTCACTTCGAGGTTCAAGCTTGTCGTGAGTATCTCGTCTTACGAAAGCCTCGCAACCCCAAACCTTGATATGTGCCAACGAGGGAGCTTTCCCTGTCCACATCTCGTGAGGTGTTTTGGCAACCTTCTTAGTTGGGACTCGGTTAAGGACATGGGCGGCAGTCTCTAAGGCATACCCCCAAAAGAAGATAGGTAGTGAAGCACGACTCATCATAGAGCGAACCATATCCAATAAGGTTCGATTCCGCCTTTCTGCCACACCATTCAACTGCGGTGTCCTAGGAGGCGTCAATTGCGAAACTATTCCACACTCCTTGAGATAATCGTGGAATTCAAGACTTAGGTACTCTCCTCCTCGATCGGATCGAAGCATCTTGATTTTCCTGCCCAATTGATTCTCCACTTCATTCTTGAACTCTTTGAACTTTTCAAAAGTTTCTGACTTTTGCTTGATTAAGTAGATATACCCATATCTACTATAGTTATCGGTAAAAGTCACATAGAAGCGATTCCCATCCTTCGTGGTTGATCTAAAGGGTCCACATACATCGGTATGTATTAGGTCCAATAGCCCCTCACCCCTTTCACAAGTACTTGTGAAGGGTGACTTAGTCATCTTTCCAAGTAAACAAGACTCGCATGTGTCATCTTCCCTAAGGTCGAATGACTCCAACACTCCATCCTTTTGGAGTTGGGCCATGCGTTTCTTGTTGACATTTCCAAGACGACAATGCCACAAGGATGCTAGAATCAATATTCAAAACATCATATCCTAAGTTATCAACAATCATAACAGTTTCATATATTCCATTACATGGTATAGCTTCAAAGTAAAAGACACCATTTATATAAGCCAAAATAGAACCATTCTCATTATTAAAAGAAAATCTAAATCCTTGTCTATATAAACCATGAAATGAAATGATGTTTCTAGCCATTTTTGGCGAATAGCAACAATTGTTCAAATCTAAAACTAAACTATTCCTAAGCACTAAAGAATACACTCCAATCTTGGTCACAGGCGATGATCTTCTGTTCCCCATGATTAGATTGATCCTTCCTTGCTCCACATCCCTACTTCTTTTTAGTCCCTGCACATTAGAACAAATGTGATAACCGCAACCGGTATCAAGAACCCAAGAAATAGCATGATTAGAATCGTTAGATTTGATTGTGTATATACCTGCGAAAGATGGCTTGATCTTTCCTTCCTTGATGGCTTGCAGGTAATCCGGGCAGCTTCTCTTCCAATGTCCTATCTTGTGGCAGTGGTGGCACTCTGCCTCCCTTGGGTTGGAACAGGGCTTAGAGGGATCAACTTTGGTCCCACTAGAAGAGGAACCATCTCGGGCTTTCACCTTTCGATAGTTATTCGATGAAGCTTTCCTCTTCTTTCCCTTCCCTTGACCAATAGCCAAGACAGGAGCAGCGGATGGATTGGGAGTTGGTGCAACAGACTTGTCCTTGAAGTTGCTCTCAGCAACCCTCAAGAGACCTTGGAGTTTGCTTAGGGTGACCTCCTCTTTGTTCATGTGGTAGGTCATCCTAAATTGGTTGTACATCGGAGGCAAAGAGTGAAGCGCCAAGTCTTCGCCGAAGTCAACATTTAACTTGCGAAGGCGGTCGACATACCTTTGCATCTTTTGCAGGTGCACGGTAAGAGATTCTCCATGACCCATCTTAGCGGAGATCATGTTAGTGAAAATCTCGTAACGCTCTTGTCTCGCGTTTTGGTGGTACCTCTCCAACAAGTCTTGATGCATCTCGTATGGATACATGTCCTCGTAGGACTTTTGGAATTCGGAGTTCATGGTGGCGATCATGATGCAATGTACTTTCGTTGCATCTCGCTCATGAGTTTCAAAGGCGGTGATTTCTGCGGGAGTAGCAACTTCGGGGTTGATTTTCTCGAGCTTCTCATCGAGGACATACTCTTTATCCTCATAGCGAGCAATGGTGCGAATGTATCTTATCCATTCGCTAAAGTTCGTTCCATCGAAGGTGACCTTTTGGCAAAGGCTCATCAACGTGAAAGAACTAGCAGCAGCGTTGTTTGCGTTTGACATCTATAGAAAGGACAAAGATAGATTAGAACAAGAATCCCTAATTATCACCCAATAAGAAAAATTAGGGCTAGGATCCAACAATAACATTTACATACTAGAAAAGGGATGCCGTAATCTAATATGCAAATAAATTGAAGGTAAGTGAATGACGATTCACTAATTCTCCATTACAAAACTTAAACTATTAGTCCTAAGTGTTTTTGAGAATTCCAAGGTTCGGATGAGATTCATTGAAACTATTCAATGGCATGTTTAAATCTCGATATACCCCTCTTGTTTGTGACTGGGATGCCGAGGATCACAAAGCTCGTGTGAATTACCATGCAAATTCACATGGTGCCTTCATTGTAACGATCACCTATTCGATGTGCCGGTAAACCACACACGCTCCATCGAACTATGATAAACAATGAATCACCCTTTGCCACCTTCGCTTAGAACCAATTAGTGTGCCGGTAAACCACACACGCTCCACTAACTTCTTAGCAAGGTGCGTGTAATTTCATGGGATTGCATCAATTCACTTTTCCTAAAGTAACTAAGATTGGGAAATTTTTAAAACGTGTAGTTACTTTGTGTTTCTTATTACTTTTAATGAGAGGATGAGGTTGCCCTATCCTACCCGTTCGGCTAACGACCCTCCACCAATCAAGCAAGCGGTGGGTGTGAGTGTACACCCATTAAGCGCCATTTTATAGGTCGCAATCTTATACCCACCTTATAGATCGGCTTCGTGAATAAGGCCTACTAGCGGTAAGACTAGCATTTAGTTATACATATATATATTATTCTAGTAATATCATATAAGTATAGGGTTGTATTTTAAAACCTTTTAAAATCTAGGGTTTGAAATTTAAGTTGTCTAAATTAAAACTTTTTAATCACAAATATAAATTTCAAAACTTTAGGGTAGGTTTTAAACATTTAAAACATGGAGGATCAAATAACAAATAATTCCAATTAACAATTAATATCCTAATTATCTTTATTTGATTTATCTAAGATTTCTTTTAAGATAATTATCAAAATAATTAATCATTATCATATAAGGAAATTAAATATTTTATTAGATGATAAATATCTTTAGTTAGATCAAGATAATAGTCATATTTATCAAAAAATCGGATTTAGATTGATCTAATATGATTAAGGTAAGTTTCCATAAGATAATTATGAAAAAGTCCCGAATCTGGCCATTCCTGACGCCTGGACTCGCCGAGTACACAATGGGACTCGCCGAGTCAGGCCTACTCGCCGAGTCCACCTTGGAACTCGCCGAGTCAGTGACTCATAAACCCAAAAATCAAATTTTGCAGGTTTGTTTCAGTTAATCAAGCAACAATTTAAAGAAAACCAAGCTAGGCTCTGATACCACTAATGGGTTTTAGCCATAAGAACTTTCCTATGTGCGCATGCAAAACCCTATTGCTCGGATCTAGGCTTTCTAATTAAACATGCTTTGAATCCAAGACTTCTAATAGCTAATTAGGTTAAATAACAATGATGAAACAGATCTAGAATCATACCTTTGAGTTCCTTGTTGATCTTGTTTGTCTTGGAGCTTCTAGAGTCACAAATGTCACTCCTCTAATGGCTTACAAACACCAATAGCAAGCAAGATGATCTAGGAGAGAGGAGAGGGGAGGAATTCGGCCAGAGGTTCCTTGCTTTAGGTTGTGTGTCGAATTCTCTCACCCCTAGGGTCTATTTATACTTGTAGACTCCTTAAGGGTTACAACCTAAACCCTAATTGGATAATCTTCTCTTAAGGCTATCCAAATCCATTCCATAGATAACCCTATGGACGATTTTGGCTTATCCAAGCCCTAGAAATCGTCCATCCTATCTAGGATAAGGATTTACAGTCTAAAGTGTAACTATCAAACAATTGAAAGTTTATACCCTCTTATTTAATTAATCTCTTTAAGTCACCAAATTAATACCAATTAATTTATGACTTATATTAATCAAATAGCCATATATTATTCCTTATAATATTTACTCTCTCTTAACAAATCATCCTTCAAGTTGCTATGGTGAAGGCAACCCAAAAGGACCATGCACAACCGAATATAGTTACCGCCTTAGACACTATTCCAACAATTTCGTCGAATTAGATCTAGATAAGATACTTTCCGGTCGCTTTGAGAGATAAGTAAAAGTTAAGGAAATGGTTTGGCAATGGATAAACATCAACATGTAACAGCCCGGATTTCCAGGTATCTTTTATTCATATATTTTTGGTGTTTTGTGAGGGGACTCGACGAGTTGGAGCTCAAACTCGCTGAGTAGGATCGCGGTTCTGGACGCGGGTTCGTGCCTGGACTCGGCGAGTCCGCGCTGTTTAATGAAACCCTAATTTCCCGGTCCTAAGCCCTATTTAAAGGACCTTATGGCCCTTCATTGCAGCTACCTTGACCTTGAGAGCACCAAAGCAACTAAGGGTTCCTGTGAGTGAGATAAGAGGCCATTGTTCACCAAATTTGTGTGTATTTGCAAGAAAGGAAGGGGAAAGTCAAGCTAGAAGAGTTGGGGAGCTTGGATCTACTTCCATTTTGCCAGGGGAAGCTTCTTGAGGTGTCATTCAGAGCTTATTTCCGTATTTTTGTTGATATGGTCAAATCTAGGGTTTCTTCTTGCCTTGTTTGCTTTGTAATTGAAGTGTAAGAGGTCCCATGGGGATATGGTACCTAGATCTGGACCTTAGCAGGTCCAGAAAGTCCCTAATGCTATGCTTTATGTCCTTCCTTTTTGGGTTGGAGACTAGGGTTGCCATCTTAGAGGTCATTTCTCCAAAAAGAGCCTTGTAGGTGTTGCATGGTAGCCAAGACTGCAACTTTACGTTATGAATGAGCTTAGGAGGGCCAGATCTATGAGTGGATGGAGCGGATCTGACCTCAGAAGCGAGATTGAGTTGATGCATGGCATGGATAGCATGAAGATTGTCCTTAACCACTCAGTGAGTGGTCCTACCGAGTTATGGTTGACTCAGTGAGTCATGGGGAGTTAGAGAGGGTTGACAGGTGGACCTAGTCGAGCTGGAACTCGCCGAGTTGTTTTTAAGACTCGGCGAGTTGAGTCGTGGTGGCCCCGCGATTCATGCCAGGTGGAACTCGTCGAGTCAGGGGAGTACTCGACGTGTGAAAAGAGAATCCTAGAGAGTTGGTGAAAACATTTAGACTCGCCGAGTCGCTCTAGTGCACTCACCGAGTCCGGTCAAAGTTGACCGTTGACCAGTGTTGACTTGATAGGGATAGTCAACCTTAGTGGTAAAAGTATTAATTAGAGATATATGATGTAATAGGAGGATTATAGCTCGGGGGATCGAGCACGAGTGATTTCCAGGATTCGCGATTTATCGAGATATACGAGGTGAGTCTTCTCACTATACTTTACCTTGAGTAGGTCACCAGAGTTATGTGACAGAGTATTTGTATGCTATGTATTGTGCTGCATTACTTCTATGTGATTTATGCTGTGCATGTTTACAGAGTTAGAACCAGAAGGTTCACAGAGTTAGAACCTGAGGGTTCACAGAGTCTGGGTGCACGGACCCACAAAGTTATAGCCTCGAGTGGCTAATATGTGTTATGTGTGGTATTTTGGGGAACTCACTAAGCTTTGTGCTTACAGTGTTAGTGTTGTTTGTTTCAGGTACTAGTGATGACCGTGGGAAGGCGCCGGCTTGATCTGTACACACGCACGAGATTTTTATGAAATGTGATCTTGGGATTTTGTATTTACTTGAATTAGATAATTAAATATGGTTGTTTTATGAATACTAAATGAATTATGTTTTATGAAAATTTGAAAATTTTGTTTTGAAATTTACGTTGTTACAATTTGGTATCAGAGCCTTGGTTTGAGGGATTCGGGTACACCTTTGGGAGTATTTGAACTCAAACTGAGGATTTGGAAAAATATTTTCAAAAGAAAATTTAACTTTTCTAAGAGTAAAAGATTTTTAGAGAAATTCAAGGAAGAAACGTGTGTACGATCAGTCAGCGCCCGAACGGTGATTTCCCAGAATACCCTTATGTTATATGTTTATGATGTATTCTCTTGCTAGAGTAGGCTAGGTATTCTTATTAGGACTAGAGGGCCCTGATTTGTGATGCCTTAGCCTAGGGAGATGTGATCTGCTATGAGATGCTTGAGAGCGAATAGGTAGCAGCGAGGAGCTTATGAGAGATCGGTTAGAGTGTGATAGAGTACTTGGAATTTGGGATCCGAAGAGGAGGATTTAGGGTGTGTGCTGAGACGGTGTGTACATTAGTATTGGGCTCGTACTACTGAAAGCACCGGGGCGGGGCACGATCCAAATAAGAATCTTCGGAATACCAAGACTCAAGGAGGGATGGGTTTTCGAGTGTGTGTATGCTCGAGCGGATTCTAATTTATCGTATGTTGTATTTCAGAGGTTGATCATGGTGAGGACACGTCATATGCTGGAGGGTGTCGGGGCTAGTGATGAGGAGATCTGATAGATCATTCATGAGGAGGTGGCTGTGGTCATCAGGGCAGAGATACCAGAGATGTTTGGGTCTATTAAGACCGCGTTGATTGAGACCTTCGACGACTGTTATGCCGCTCTTTCTTAGGCTGCGGTTGCGGCGGCCACTGCAGCTATTGCTGCTGCTAGGCCGCAGAGTGGTGACGCGTTGCTATTCCGAGAGTTCAGCAACACGAAACCACCGGAGTTTGATGGGACCCAGGACCCGGTGGCGGCTATGAGATGGATTTCTGACATAGAGGGGTGTTTCTTCACTTGCTCGTATCCTGAGCATTTGACAGTACGGTTCCCACTGAACCAGCTTCGCTTGGGAGCGAAGGACTGGTGGAAGTTTGTCACAGCACACTTTTCACCTGCTGAGCTTGCGACAGTGACCTGGGAGAGGTTCACTGCCATGTTCCGAGATGAGTGCGTTCCCCAGGTGGAGAGGGAGCATTTGGCCCAGGAGTTTCTGACCCTCATGCAGGGCACGGAGTCTGTTACGGTGATCACCGGGATGTTTCATGAGAGGGTGATGTTCTGCCCTGAGCACGTGTCCACTGAGCAGGCACGTATGAGTCGATATTTGAGTATTCTGAGACGGGACATTCGGGAGTTCGTGTCAAACTCCTCATACCGGACATTTGCTGAGCTTCAGGAAAATGCCCGGAAAAGGGAGATCGAGCTAGAGACCCAGGCTAGGGAGGAGGCTGAGTCTCATGGGAGGGATCGGCGACCGGCACAATTCCAGCTGGCAGCCAAGCAGGCCAAGCCCGCTGATCCCAAATCAGGGAGCCAGAAGGGCCGCACTTGTGGAAAGTGCGGCAAGGGTCATGATAGAGTGTGTAGAGCGGGGTCTTGCTACAAATATGGCAAGGAGGGGCATATAGCCAAGGACTGCCCCAAGGGGTTTGCAGTATGTTTTCACTGCAACCAGATCGGACACTGGAAGGCGGAGCGTCCACAGTTGCGGGGATCAGCTCAGGGAGCACCTCAGGGATCTGCCCCTGCCGCCATCAGAGCTACTGGGAGTGGGCCAGTGAAGGCCGAGGCGTCGAGGGCACGTGGGATAGCATTTCAGTTGACCGTGGAGGAGGTCTGCGCAGCGCCCGATGTCGTGGCTAGTATGTATTCTTTTGTGTATTTATTATAACGTTGAAATATTATGCTTATATCATGTTATGCATAGGTACTTTTCTTGTGAATTCTATACCTGCCTTAGTATTATTTGACTCGGGTGCGAGTCGGTCCTTTGTATCTTTGGCTTTTAGTCAGCACATCATTGTTAGTCGCGAGGCACTGAGTCGGCCTCTGAGAGTTTCCATAGCTGACGAGAAGGCGATATATGCCACGGAGGTGATCTGTGGGTGCATACTCGAGATTTTCGGTGTTGAGTTCCCGATTGATTTGGTTCCTATTGCCATGGGGGATGTTTGTGTCATCGTGGGCATGGACTGGTTGAGCAAGTTCGGTGCGGTTATCGACTGCGAGCAACAGCTAGTGACCATACGAGACCCTAGTGGGGGAGTTCTTACAGTATACGGCGAGGGTACCCGTTCTGGGTCAGCATTTTGTTCGGCCGCTAGGGTGAGATAGTGTTTACAGCAGGGCTATAAGGGTTTTGTTGCGTACGTGTCAGATACGCGGGTTGATTCCAGGAAGCCGAGGTCGGTGGAGGAGGTTCCTATAGTGTGTGAGTTCTCGGATGTCTTTCCATAGTAGTTTCCGGGGGTGCCTCCCGTGAGGCAAGTAGAGTTCGGTATTGATTTGGTCTCGGGGGCCGCGCCTATCGCTAAGGTGCCTTATCGTCTTGCACCTCCAAAGATGCAAGAGCTATCCTCGCAGCTTCAGGAACTGCTGGGGAAAGGGTTTATTCGGCCGAGTAGCTCGCCGTGGGGAGCGCCCATTCTGTTTGTTAAGAAGAAGGATGGTTCACACCGTATGAGTATTGATTACCGGGAGTTGAACAAGCTGACGGTCAAGAACCGTTACCCATTGCCGAGGATCGACGACTTGTTCGACCAGTTGCAGGGAGCATCTTGGTTCTCCAAGATCAATTTGAGGTCTGGATACCATCAGGTGAGGGTACGAGATGAGGACGTCCAGAAGATAGCGTTTAGGATGCGTTATGGGCATTATGAGTTTGTGATGATGCCTTTCGGGCTCACCAATGCTCCGGCAGTGTTCATGGATCTCATGAACCGGGTATGCAGGATGATGTTGGATCGGTCGGTGATCGTATTTATTGATGACATTTTGGTATATTCGAGATCTAGGGAGCAACATGAGGAGCATTTGAGAGAGGTTCTCGGAGTTCTGAGGTCAGAGAGGCTTTATGCCAAATTCTCCAAGTGTGAATTCTGGTTGCGGGAGGTCTAGTTCTTAGGACATCTCGTTAACCAGGAAGGGATATTGGTCGATCCGGCCGAGGTTGAGGTGGTAATGAGTTGGGAAGTGCCGAGATCACCCTCCGAAATCAGGATTTTCCTAGGGTTGGCAGGGTATTATCGGAGGTTTATTAAGGATTTCTCCAGGATCGCAGTGCCACTCACCAGATTGACCCGGAAGGTTGTTGCTTTTTCATGGGGACCCGAGCAACAGGCCTCCTTTGATACACTTTGCCAAAGGTTGTGCGAAGCCCCGGTTTTAGCTCTCCCGGAAGGGATGGAGGACTTTGTGGTATACTGTGATGCATCGATTCTGGGGTTAGGAGCGGTGCTGATGCAGAGGGGGCATGTGATAACATATGCATCGAGGCAGCTGAAGCCTCATGAGACGAGATATCCCACCCATGATCTAGAGTTGGGGGCAGTGATGTTCGCCCTCAATATTTGGCGTCACTACCTATATGGGGTTCGGTGTACGATTTACACGGACCATAAGAGCTTGAAGTATTTGATGGATCAGCTCAACCTAAATATGCGTCAGAGAAGGTGGTTGGATGTGGTCAAGGATTATGATTGTGAGATCCTGTACCACCCATGAAGGCTAATGTGGTAGCCGATGCATTGAGTCGCAGGGCGGAGAGCATCCCGCTGCGGGAGGTATGTTTGAGATTGACCGTGATAGCTCCAGTGTTGGACGCCATTCGTGGGGCACAGGCCGAGGCTATGCAACTTGAGATGCAGAAGAGGGAGCGGATTGTTGGTTTGGTTTCCGAGTTTGTTACCGATGGTCGGGGGCATATGACATTTTAGGGGCGTATCTAGGTGCCGTTTGTGGGAGGAACGCGTACCATTTTTATGGAAGAGGCTCATCGGTCGAAATTTTCGATCCATCTGGAGGCCATTAAGATGTATTTGGATCTGAAAAAGGAGTATTGGTGGCCCTGTATGAAGAGGGATGTCACGTGGTTTGTTGAGAGGTGCTTGACCTGCCGTAGGGTTAAAGCCGAGCACCAGAGGCCGCATGGTAAGTTGCAGCCATTGGAGGTTCCCGAATGGAAGTGGGAACAGATCACTATGGATTTCATCACCAAATTGCCAAGGACTGCCAGAGGAGTTGATGCAATTTGGGTGATTGTGGATAGGTTGACGAAGAGCGCTCACTTCCTTGCCATCAGTGAGAGTTCTTCAGCAGAGAAATTGGCGGAGGTGTATGTGAGGGAAGTGGTATCTCGGCATGGGGTGCCGATCTCGATTTCTTCAGACCGTGATGTGCGTTTCACTTCCAAGTTCTGGAAGAAGTTTCATGAGGAGTTGGGTACTAGACTGTATTTTAGTACCGCATATCATCCCCAAACAGACGGTCAGTGAAAGACCCCAACTTTCGTATTTATGAAAGACCCAAACATTCATACTATTTCAAAAGATTTCTTAAGTTACTTCCTCAAAACATGCTACATGCATATTTATAAAACAATATTTTATATTGATAAAGTGATTACAAAGGATTGGATACAAACCGACTAAGTTTTATTACATTTCATGTCTACCCAGGAATCTACTATTCATATACATACATGAACATTAAAAAATACAGAGAAATACTATTAACTATTCTAAATCTTTCAGTATTATAAAGCTATATTGGAATACTCATCATCTACAATTGTTAAATATTGAGAGGAATAAGCGATAATGCTTAGTGAATTCAATAGATAGATACAATATAATCTTATGCCTTACATATACCAATATGACAGAAGCAGAAGGGAACAAGAACACATATGTGAAATCATGTGACAAGCGTTCATATCAATCAAAGACTTTATTTCAAGATATACTTTTCAATGAGACATAACGATTTCAATAATTCATATGCATCAATAAAGCATTGGCCCAATTGGCACATAAGACTTACAATTTCTAATTAACATTTAGGTAGATTTCAGACTTATAGCCCTGTCTAACCATTTGCCAATACCATAGAATAGAGTTCATTCTCTTACGGAGTCATGCTCTACATGGTAAGAGGCTACATACCATTCCTATCAAACCTTATGCCAATGCCATAGAATAGAAGTCATTCTCTTACGGAGACATGCTCTACATGGCCAGAGGCTACGTACCAGTACCAATGTGAATCTAAGTCCTTTCACTGATCACATGGTCAAAGGTATTATAATTGCTATAAACATATCGAATAAAATAACACGGGAGAATAACTCAGAATAATAACACTAAGAAGCACATAGCACATATAACACATAACATACAATTGTTTCTATATATTGAACTCACCTTAAGTTAACCGGGGGTTAAAATAGTAGTTTGGACAACATTTCGGCTTTAAATATGCCTTTCAATGTTGAAAATCGGGAGCTTAATTGAAAACCGGGCTCTGCGAAGGTAGGGTTTCAAAACCGAAAAAATAAAATTTTCGGGCTTCTTGGGGGTCTCGGGACGTGTTTTGGGTGCTAAAATTGATATCGGGGCTTCGAGAAAAGTCAAAATAGTGAAAATATGGAAAAAGGGGCCAAAAATGGCAATTTCTCAAAATTGCCCGAGAAGGCTCACAGGCCTCTTATTTATAGGCGAGAGGCTCGGATCTAGAGCAAATTAGAAGCACGCACGTGGCTCGCATGCGAGCCTCCAGGTGGCTCGCTTCGCAGGTTGACACGGGAAGGGTATGTGGCGGACTCGGATTGGGCCAGCGCTTCAGTCCACTCTGAAGGCGACAGGAGCGCGAGGCGTGTCAGCAGCTCAGATGGCACACGATTCGGTGATGTAGCAGCTTTGTGCGAAGGACGTGGCCGAATCCGAACCTCTCATGCGAGATTTCTCGGATTTTGAGCCCCGAACTTCTAAAATCCATAACTTTCGCATGCGAGCTCTGTTTTTGATGTTCTTTATATGCACGTGTAGCTAAAATTATGCTCTACAACTTTCGTTTAGACTTCGTTGGCTAATTTTGAATTTAATTTTAATATTATTATTTTTAACAGACCGGGACAGGAAAATCTGTTAAAAATTCATAACTTCTTCATCCGGCATCCGTTTTCGTCAGACTTTTTACCGTTGTACTACATATGATGAGACCTTCGATTTTCGTTTAGAATGTATCGGTAAAATATCGCTCGATCTAAAATTCGAGTTTTTAGCTGTCTACTGCTAAGTTGAAACTTCGAAAAATCATAACTTCGTCATACGAAGTCAGATTTTGGCGTTCTTTTTATCGAATTTCTCGGTTTACCGAATACTATGACTTTCATTTAAATTACTAAGGTTAAAAAGTATTTTATCTAAAACTCACTTTTTACGTCATTCGGCACCGTGCCGGTTTGTCGTGGATCTTCGGTTGGTCATAACTTCTTTGTTATAACTCGGATTTTGACGAGGTTTTCGCCTACAAGTTTCTAACGAAATGATTTACAACATCAAATAATAAAATTTTACTTATTTCAAATTTTATATTTTCGCTAAATTTCACTATTGGGCTATTAATTGGAATCTCATAAGACTTCCAATATTTTATGAGTGATTCTAAACATAGTTTTACTTCATTTCTAGTAAAAACTAGTTGTTAGAACTCAACAGTCAAATTTATTCACTTTTAATAATAACAATACACAATTTCAGAATGTGTATGTTACAAATACCTCCTCCTTTTGAGGATTTCGTCCTCGAAATCATAACGATTAAAACAATTAGGGACACTTCACTCTTATTATTTTTTTTTCAAGTATAATTTGGGCCTCGATGGTGCTTTCACTTGACAATCACCAACTTCATTTATTTATTACGTAAACTAGTCGTTCTTTCATTTACAACCTCTTCTATTCATCTCGGATAATAGAACCGTTTCATCATATATGCTTAACCTTTACACAGATAGCTCACATGAAACACTTCATGAATATCTGTCAAATCTTCAGGAAATTCCAAGCAGTATGCTTGCTGACCAACCGTTCTTTCTTTCAAAGTAGTATAATGCCTTTTCATGAAATACCTTCAGTATTACTAAATCAACCACCCGGAATTCTACGGGTCATCTCCTCTTTTCTGCATAGGGAATTTATCGATCCTGGGCCGCTTTCATTCTTTCTCGGAAAATTTGTATCTTGTTAGTGATGTCTTGATTCATTTTAGATCCTCTAAATATTTTCCGTCTTATGTCACGTCAAGATATTTGAGTATGACATTTACACTCATACAGTACTTTATATACCTTCAGTATATTTTCTATTGTTTGGATTACTCTCTTCTTTTGATCATTTGTCTGAGGATGATAAGTTGTACTAATGGCAACTCAAGATCCTAATTCATGCTTCATTCTCACCCAAAAGTGAGGAGTGAAATGAGTATCACAGTTGGAAATAATCTGTAGTGGCGCATCATGACTAGCCACAATTTCGTCTAGGTAACTTACGCGTATTTCATTAATGGAGTCGTTTCACGTGTGGCGAGAATATATGTACTCTTCATCAGCCGATCGATAATTATTCCAAGGGTTATCATTCACAGTTTTCTTCTCCTCTTTCAAGGTATCAACTGTATAGGCCGGATAAGTAGAATATCCCTTCGACATAATTTACGATTTTTTTAAGAAAGAAATTTATTATTTTCACAGTAGACATAAATAGAATCTTCCCTTTCGATAGGGATGCATATCATCTCTTTCTAGATCAAGAGCTTTGCGTGGTTCTTTAACAATCAATCTATGTCGAGAATAATATCAAAGACAGGAATTAGGTTAGCAGGAAGATTATAACTTTCAATTCCTATAACACTAACTCTATAGGCTTTATCAGCAAGTAATGATATATTTCCTATGTTATCTATATGAAATGATTGGACAACTACGTAACAAGCAATTTGAAAAGAATATGGCACGAAAGAATCCGAGGCATTGAAATCAAATAAGATGTGAGTAGATCTAGAGTTTACGAGAAAATTACTAGTTACAACATTCGAGTTTTAACTTACTCCCTTTGTGGTAATCTAAAATGTACGATATTTAACTTTTAGTTTGCCAAATGATTGTCAAATTCTTCAAACTTCCTAATTATTGGCGGTGTTCAAATTTGCACCTGCTCTTCATTCTTTATTGAACATTCGATCCTAATCTTTGAGTTAAAACTCAATTCTCATTGCAGACTCCTGCTCCTTCTTGGTTTATAGACTAAACCCAAGATAAGGTCTTTACTTTTGCTATAACGACAACTCGAATGGTCATATTCTAATGACCTTTGATTTTATCTCGCACAAGATACATAACGATCCAAACTCTTGTATTAGAATCAAATCGAATAAATCGAGCTGATAGAATAACGAAAACAAAAGGAGTTTGATCAATACGTAGATGCTTTGGAACAGAAAGAATAGCACCGCGTATCTCTAATTCGTGCTTTCGGACCTACATATCTTTTAGCTTTTGGCACCTCCTCCTTTTGAGTTGGAGTACTCTTTAATTGTTGAACGACAACTTGACTCCCCGCTATTTGATTAGTAAGTGTAGGGCGGATACATTTCTTGTGGCCAGTAACACCACATAGCAAGTCACATCTCTGGTTAATGATTGCTCAATTCTTTAATGAAGATTGTTATGTTTCTATTGACTATCTCGACCATTTACTTTTTCAGTATTCTTACTGATGTTTTGTCACTATATAAGACATGGTTCTCTGAACCAATTAACTCCTTTCGCGGATTTGTACTAATCGGACTCGATTCTTTATTAAGATTTGAATGATAATTATCTTCTTAGTCATTACCGAACGAAGGTAACGACACACATGAATAAAACGAAATCATTTACTAGCTTCTTGGTAACCTTGTGACTTTTCCTGATCCAAGTGTGAGTCTTGTGCTTCCAGTAGTATAGGCCTCTACTACTATTCACACCTACTCATACTCGTCCCAAGTATTGTCTTGCGGTTCTCAAGTCACCATTCAAAAGTTTTCACAAAGCAACTTATCACACATGAACGTGTTTAAACAAATACATACAACAGTTTCTCCTAGGCTCAACTAGGGTTTTCACGTTTCTATCAAACATATATTGGACTACTTATACTCGCCTTCTAGGATTCTTCTCATGGATATGCTCGCTTTAATATATCATAATACTTTTCCATAGGTCGATAGAAATTTTACTTCCATTTCTTCATATAAAGTCTTTCTTGAGTAGTGTCTACTCTACAAGACATACTATTCCAAAATTTACTTTAGCAACATGGAGATAAACGGTCTTCTACTACCTGCATCATCTTCTAACTCATGCAATCCATCATGCACTTTTGTTCATTTCATTATTCTTCCTTGACACCGTTAATCTTGTATCTGAGTAAATCTAAGTCTACTTCATAGGAGTCTATCCTAAGAAGTCTGCATCTTAGCTGCATCTCAGCAAGCTCTACTAGCTTCAACTTGGTTCTCTGTCATTCCTGACTACAACATCTCTTCTCATACAATACTATGGGTGTATTTATTCTTTAATTAAGCATTCTACCTTACTTAAACAAGTAAGTTGCTTAACCATTTACCACTAAATGATTCAATTCACCATCCCAATCTTGTATGTTAAAGTCGGCTTAACACACAATGGAACTTTATATGACAAAGTCATGGCCTATTGAGTCTGAAAACTTCATTAGCCTTTCTTTTTATCTTCATTTAATTCTTCTAATCTTGTACCACATCAATTGAGATATTATCGAAGTATTGATCACCGTCTTCGGTTCTTTCGACTTTCTAAAAAATCACTGCTTCAATCTGAACAGCGGTAGAACAACTTCGTGGATTTGTACCAACACATTTATCTTGCCCAAACGTGACGCACATCGTTCTTCCAAAGATCTTATTATATATCAAACATAGTTTAAATGTATATTACAACTCCATTGGTTTTTTATACACTTATTATGATAACAATTCATACTTATTATTTTACGATATCTCGCGATCGTTTATTTATAAACTTATCGATGTCAATAATCATAAGTCTCTTTATCACTCTGAAAAATTCTATTATGAAAATTCTTAAAATTTTCTAAACCATGGTCGACAACAGACCTTAAGCTTTCTCACATAATAGAATATAAGGCATATCTCTTCACTATATTCATTATCATTTAGCACATAATAGAATATAAGGCATATCTCCGCTTAATATTATAGTGCTTGCCTCCATTAGGTATTCAACCTAAAATATATCGTATTATCTTTACTTAATAATTCTTGTTTAAGTTTAGAAATTCTTAAAATTTCTAGTTCACTTAAACTAATTTTCTTAAAATTATGAAGTAACTTAGTATCTTAGAATACTAGGGTTTATCACTACCCAATCCCCCAATTAAATATTTCCTATGGTTTGTATCCATATACTTATTATGAATCAGCTCATATATTGAGCTTCCAACAGTTTAAGTCTAAATACCAATCCGTGATATTTAGTTCACTTAAACCATTGCTCTGATACCATGATTGAAAGACCCCAACTTTCGTATTTATGAAAGACCCAAACTTTCATACTATTTCAAAAGATTTCTTAAGTTACTTCCTCAAAACATGCTACATGCATATTTATAAAACAATATTTTATATTTATAAAGTGATTACAAAGGATTGGATACAAACCGACTAAGTTTTATTACATTTCATGTCTACCCAGGAATCTACTATTCATATACATACATGAACATTAAAAGTACAGAGAAATACTATTAACTATTCTAAATCTTTCAATATTATAAAGCTATATTGGAATACTCATCACCTGCAATTGTTAAATATTGAGAGGAATAAGCGATAACGCTTTACATATACCAATATGACAGAAGCAGAAGGGAACAAGAACACATATGCGAAATCATGTGACAAGTGTTAATATCAATCAAAGACTTTATTTCAAGATATACTTTTCAATGAGACATAACGATTTCAATAATTCATATGCATCAATAAAGCATTGGCCCAATTGGCACAGAAGACTTACAATTTCTGATTAACATTTAGGTAGATTTCAGGCTTATAGCCCTGTCTAACCATTTTCCAATACCATAAAATAGAGTTCATTCTCTTACGGAGTCCTGCTCTACATGGTCAGAGGCTACATACCATTCCTATCAAACCTTATGCCAATGCCATAGAATACAAGTCATTCTCTTACGGAGACATGCTCTACATGGCCAGAGGCTACGTACCAGTACCAATGTGAATCTAAATCCTTTCACTGATCACATGGTCAAAGGTATTATAATTGCTATAAACATAGCGAATAAAATAACACGGGAGAATAACTCAGAATAATAACACTAAGAAGCACATAGCACATATAACACATAACATACAATTGTTCCTATATATTGAACTCACCTTAAGTTAACCGGGGGTTAAAATAGTAATTTGGACAACATTTCGGCTTTAAATATGTCTTTCAATGTTGAAAATTGGGAGCTTAATTGAAAACCGGGCTCTGCGAAGGTAGGGTTTCAAAACCGAAAAAATAAAATTTTCGGGCTTCTCAGGGGTCTCGGGACGTGTTTCGGGTGCTAAAATTGATATTGGGGCTTCGAGAAAAGTCAAAATAGTGAAAATATGGAAAAAGGGGCCAAAAATGGAAATTTCTCAAAATTGCTCGAGAAGGCTCACAGGCCTCTTATTTATAGGCGAGAGGCTCGGATCTAGAGCAAATCAGAAGCACGCACGTGGCTCGCATGCGAGCCTCCAGGTGGCTCGCTTCGCAGGTTGACACGGGAAGGGTATGTGGCGGAGTCGGATTGGGCCAGCGCTTCAGTCCACTCTGAAGGCGACAGGAGCACGAGGCGTGTCAGCAGCTCGGATGGCACACGATTCGGTGATGCAGCAGCTTTGTGCGAAGGACGTGGCCGAATCCGGACCTTTCATGCGAGATTTCTCGGATTTTGAGCCCCGAACTTCTAAAATCCATAACTTTTGCATACCAGCTCTGTTTATGATGTTCTTTATATGCACGTGTAGCTAAAATTATGCTCTACAACTTTCGTTTAGACTTCGTCGGCTAATTTTGACTTTAATTTTAATATTATTATTTTTAACAGACCGGGACAGGAAAATCTGTTAAAAATTCATAACTTCTTCATCCGGCATCCGTTTTCGTCAGACTTTTTACCGTTGTACTACATATGATGAGACCTTTGATTCTCGTTTAGAATGTATCGGTAAAATATCGCTCGATCTAAAATTCGAGTTTTTAGCTGTCTACTGCTAAGTTGAAACTTCGAAAAATCATAACTTCCTCATACGAAGTCAGATTTTGGCGTTCTTTTTATCGAATTTCTCGGTTTACCGAATACTACGACTTTCATTTAAATTACTAAGGTTAAAAAGTAGTTTATCTAAAACTCACTTTTTACGTCATTCGGCACTGTGCCGGTTTGTCGTGGATCTTCGGTTGGTCATAACTTCTTTGTTATAACTCGGATTTTGATGAGGTTTTCGCCTACAAGTTTCTAACGAAATGATTTACAACATCAAATAATAAAATTTTACTTATTTCAAATTTTATATTTTCGCTAAATCTCACTATTGGGCTATTAATTGGAATCTCATAAGACTTCCAATATTTTATGAGTGATTCTAAACATAGTTTTGCTTCATTTCTAGTTAAAGCTAGCTTTTAGAACTCAACACTCAAATTTATTCACTTTTAATAATAACAATACACAATTTCAGAATGTGTATGTTACAGTCAGAGTGAGCAGACGATTCAGACGCTTGAGGACATGCTCCGGGCATGTGTGTTGGATTTCGGGGGTAGCTGGGATGCATATTTACCCTTGGCAGAGTTTTCCTACAACAACAGCCATCATTCGAGCATTGGTATGCCACCCTTTGAGCTATTGTATTGGAGGAGGTGTCGGACCCCCATTTGTTGGGGAGAGGTTGGACAGAGGGTGATAGGCAGTACAGAGATAGTGCTTCCGATGACAGAGCAGATCCAGCAGGTCAGATAGAGGTTGTTGACCGCTCAGAGCCGACAGAAGAGTTATGCAGACAGACGCCGATCTGAGCTTGAGTTTCAGGTCGGCAACCTTGTACTCCTGAAGGTCTCTCATTCGAAAGGAGTGATTCGATTCAGGAAGAGGGGCAAGTTGGGGCCCCGATATATTGGTCCTTTCCGTGTGATCGCGAGGGTAGGCCGGGTAGCCTATCGTTTGGATTTGCCAACAGAGTTGGGGCAGATTCGCGACACTTTTCATGTGTCGCAGCTGAGGAAGTGTATAGCCGACGAATCGATAGTGGTTCCATTAGAGGATATTCAAGTAGATGTGAGCCTGAATTATGCCAAGAGACCAATGGCCATCAGAGATCGGAAGATCAAGGTTTTGAGGAACAAGGAGGTACCCCTGGTGATGGTTCAGTGGCAGCATCGGAAGGGATCAGAGATGACCTGGGAGCCGGAGCGTAAGATGCGTGAGCAGCATCCGGAGCTATTTGCAGAGCGAGACTTCGAGGGCGAAGTCTAGTTCTAGTAGGGGAGAATTGTAACAGCCCGGATTTCCGGGTATCTTTTATTCATATATTTTTGGTGTTCTGTGAGGGGACTCGGCGAGTTGGAGCTGAAACTCGCCGAGTAGGATCGCAGTTCTGGACGTGGGTTCACGTCTGGACTCGGCGAGTCCAAGGAATGGACTCGGCGAGTCCGCACTATTTAATGAAACCCTAATTTCCCGGTCCTAAGCCCTATTTAAAGGACCTTATGGCCCTTCATTGTGGCTACCTTGACCTTGAGAGCACCAAAGCAGCTAAGGGTTCCTGTGAGTGAGATAAGAGGCCATTGTTCACCAAATTTGTGTGTATTTGCAAGAAAGGAAGGGGAAAGTCAAGCAAGAAGAGTTGGGGATCTTGGATCTACTTCCATTTTTCCAAGGGAAGCTTCTTGAGGTATCATTCAGAGCTTATTTGCGTATTTTTGTTGATATGGTCAAATCTAGGGTTTCTTCTTGCCTTGTTTGCTTTGTAATTGAAGTGTGAGAGGTCCCATGGGGATATGGTACCTAGATCTGGACCTTAGAAGGTCCAGAAAGTCCCTAATGCTATGCTTTATGTCCTTCCTTTTTGGGTTGGAGACTAGGGTTGCCATCTTAGAGGTCATTTCTCCAAAAAGAGCCTTGTAGGTGTTGCATGGTAGCCAAGACTGTGACTTTACGTGATGAATGAGCTTAGGAGGGCCAGATCTATGAGTGGATGGAGCGGATCTGACCTCAGAAGCGAGATTGGGTTGATGCATGGCATGGACTCACCGAGTCTAAAGAACAGACTCGGCGAGTAGCATGAAGATTGTCCTTAACCACTCAGTGAGTGGTCCTGCCGAGTTATGGTTGACTCAGTGAGTCATGGAGAGTTAGAGAGGGTTGACAGGTGGACCGAGTCGATCTGGAACTCGCCGTGTTGTTTTTAAGACTCGGCGAGTTGAGTCGTGGTGGCCCCGCGATTCATGCCAGGTGGAACTCGTTGATTCAAGGGAGTACTCGACGTGTCAAAAGAGAATCCTAGAGAGTTGGTGAAAATGTTTAGACTCGCTGAGTCGCTCTAGTGCACTCACCGAGTCTGGTCAAAGTTGACCGTTGACCAGTGTTGACTTGATAGGGATAGTCAACCTTAGTGGTAAAAGTATTAATTAGAGATATATGATGTTATAGGAGGATTATAGCTCGGGGTATCGAGAACGAGTGATTTCCAGGATTCACGAGTTATCGAGATATACGAGGTGAATCTTCTCACTATACTTTACCTTGAGTAGGTCACCACAGTTATGTGAGAGATTATTTGTATGCTATGTATTGTGATGCATTACTTCTATGTGATTTATGTTGTGCATGTTTATAGAGTTAGAACCGGAAGGTTCATAGAGTTAGAACCTGAGGGTTCACAGAGTCTAGGTGCACAGACCCACAGAGTTATAGCCTCGAGTGGCTAATATGTGTTATTTGTGGTATTTTGGGGAACTCACTAAGCTTTGTGCTTATAGTGTTAGTGTTGTTTGTTTCAGGTACTAGTGATGACCGTGGGAAGGCACCGGCTTGATCTGTACACACGCACGATATTTTTATGAAATGTGATCTTGGGATTTTGTATATACTTTAATTGGATAATTAAATATGGTTGTTTTATGAATACTAAATGAATTATGTTTTATGAAAATTTGAAAATTTTGTTTTGAAATTTACGGTGTTACACAACATTCATGTAATAGATACAATATGCCAAAGGTTGGTGGTGGCAGTTGTGAATGTCGCCAGTGTAACATCCTAACTCAGAGGTATAATATTTATATATGTTTATTTATGAGTTAGCTGGGTGACTCAATGAGTTGTTGCCTCAACTCATCGAGTAGACACTGATTGACCACGTGGGTCTAAAACCCGACTCAACGAGTCAAAGAGCTGACTCGCCGAGTAGGTGCTGGGAGTTGAAACTCTAAATCCACAGTTTTGGGGCCTATTTAAGGAAACTTATGTCCTCATTTCTGCCTCACCAACTGCCCAAATCATGAGGATCAAGGAGGTACGTCTAGTTAAGGGGCGGCGAGAGCACCGCAGAGGATCAGAGGGATCTTGGAAGTCGGATTCCTAGATGCGCGAGTAGTACCCAGAGTTATTTCCAGAGCATGACTTCGAGGGCGAAGTCTAATTCTAGTGGGTGAGAATTGTAACATCCTGACTCCAAGGTATAATATTTATATGTGTTTCTTTATGAGTTGGTTGGGTGACTCCACGAGTTGGTTCCTCAACTCGTCGAGTAGAGATTGATTGACCACGTAGGTCTAAAAAACAACTCGACGAGTTAGAGAGATGACTCGTCAATTAGGCAATGAGAGATGAAACCCTAAATCCTGGGTTTAGGGCCTATTTAAGGAAACTTATACCCTTATTTACACCTCACCAACTGCGCAACACCTCTGTGTGAAACCCTAATCAGGCCTTAAGCTAAGAGAGAGCTTGTGAGCTAATATTAAGTGTTTTGGTGGATATTTTGGAAGGAAATGAGTAAGATACAAGCAAGGAATGATGAGAGGTTGTGGGATCTAGCATTCTTTCACTTGGAGCTTCTGTAGAAGGTAAAAAGCTTACACCTTTCTCATCTTATTAGTTGGATCTCTTGAGTATGGAAGTTAGGGTTTTTACCACCTTTTTTTGGGATAATGAGTGCATAGAGTCTATTAGGAGGTCTAGACTTCAGATCTGGACCTTGTGAGGTCCAGAGAGTCCAAAGGTTCCAACTTTATTCAGCTATATTAGAGTTATTGTGCTTAAACACCCTTATTAGAGTTGTATTGGCATTTTGGAGCAAAATATGCTATACATAAACGTAAAGATCGAAGCTTACATGACATCCGAACCTTAAGAGCCCAGATCTAGAGTGTGGAGGGGTAGATCGGCCTTAAAATGTCTGAATGAGAATTCAGACCGAAGGGACTCGCCACATCAACGAGCTGACTCGATGAGTCGGCTAGGGTTTTCCCCGATGAGTCTGGACATGGGCAACTCAGCGAGTTGACGAGACAACTCCACGAGTTAAATTAGATGTTCGCAATATTTCATAAGAAACAAGGGGACTCGACGAGTCACATAGATGCATTCGGCGAGTCAGGTCAACATGGACTATTGACTTGAGTGTTGACTTTAGGGTTTGGTCAAGACAAAGATTATGAGGACAATGGAAGGGTAAAATGGTCTTTTACCGATTCCAAGAGTTAGAGAGAGAATAACCTTTGGTTTAATTGGAGTTGTGAATAAAGTGTTAATTAGAGATAATTATCCTATGTGTTAGGCAGAGGCTACTTCGAGATTCTTGTACGAGGTTATTTTGTGCTTGCTTACGAGGTGAGTCTTCTCACTATACTTTACCTAGAGTGGTAATCTTTGTTTGATCGGAGGGTCTTATGAGTTTATATTGAATATTGTGATATCATGCATTATGTCTTTGTGATTTATGATGTGTTTTAGTCTTAGCTTTACTGAGTTAGGACCGGAGGTCCGCCCAAGCTGTAAGACCGGAGGGTTCTCACCGAGACGCATGAGACTGGAGGGTCCATGATGAGTCATAGCCATAAGAGGCTTATTATCTGAGCATGTGGTATTTTGGGAACTCACCAAGCTTCGTGCTTTAGGTACTTCTCAGGATCACGGGAAGGCGTCGGCTTGATTGTATACACGAAACTGAGCTATATTTGAGGATCCTGGATTTTGTTGTCATGGACATGTGTTTTGATAAAATGAGATTTTGGGAGCTTTTGTGATTTATGCAATGATATTAATGTGATTTTTCAATGAAAATTTACGGTGTTACAGTCAGATGTTAGTCGTGGACTAGATCCGAACAGATCTGATAGCGTTTCACACATAGTAGGGAGAAATATATATATATATATATATAGAGAGAGAGAGAGAGAGAAGCAGACCACTAAAATGACAAGACTGATGGGTTTTATACAAACAATCCTATGTGTGCATGCAACCCTAGAATTGGATCTATGTTTTACTATTAGTTACAAAACACTATAAACACATAATAAAACCCTAATGAGTCGTACTATTTTCGAAATTCACAAAGAAGATTAGAATACATACCTTTTGTTGTTATATAGCAATAACAACTCAAAACCTCCTTATAATGGCTTTAGAAAGCTTAGAGTCACAAGTGTCACTCCTCTAATGGCTCACAAACACCAAGAGCAAGAGGATGAAGAATGATAAGAGAGGAGGCACCCAAAAACGTGTTGAAACCCTAAGGAAACTCTTATCCACGTTTTTGGGGCTTAAGGGTACTATATATACATGTAGGCTATTAGGGTTTTAAACTAGGAAACCCTAATCTGACTGCTTAAGCCCTAAGCAGCCCATGGATTCCTTTGGTATATCCCTTGGACGATTTCTAATGGGCTTCCCCATAGAATTCGTCCAACTTATATCTTATTAATTAATCTATAGCCCAAATGCAATTATCTTATAATTACAGTTCCAGTCCCTTAAGTTTAATTAATCTCTTTTAGCCACAAAATTAATTATCAATTAATTCTTGACTAATATTAATTAAACAATATGATTTCTCCTTTAATATATTATTCTCATAATATATTAATAAATCATAATTAATCCTCTCTCTCCATAATTCATCTTGTCAAGTTGCTTTGGTGAAGGCAACCCAAAAGGACCATGCACCATCGGGTCAAGTACATACCAAAATAGTTATGGACTTAGACACTAATCTAATAGTCTCCCACTTGGATAAGTCTAATAACTATTTTGCGTATGACTTCAGATCCTAATCTGCAATCGTAGCTTTCAAAAGTCGTTGTCAACTCTGATCTTATCACATACGCGTCCTTTAGATAACGGATCATATATTCCTCTATTCTAGATATCATATAGACTTAGACATGGATTTAAATCATTCTCTCTATCTATGTGTTGTTTCCCGATTTCCGATTTATGACGACTGACAACATACTACAATTGAACACATCAAATTAGTCCCGGCTTAGCCAAGCACTTAGGTTTCATCACTAAATCACCGAGGGGCCCACAAATATCGCTTTCATCCTACTTTGGATAAAAGGAACAGATAAACTTTGATTCAATGCTTGCTTGCACTCACTTACTAAATCACACACAACAATATGTTTTATGACACCAAGTTACTGGTGCGTTTACATATTATCAATGTGTAACCGACTCGCAAGATACAACTCACACATCTCGGTTTCAAGAACGTAAGATATTATCGTCTCACCAATCACTTGTTATAAAATTCATGAAGTGATCCAAGTGAGCATGGGTTTAATCCAATGCTCAAATCATATTCATAAGCACTCAAGAACGTTGCAGCAAACATTTGCTTATGTCTAATATGATGGGTCTTATACAAACAATCCTATGTGTGCATGCAACCCTAGTATTGGATCTATGTTTTCACTATTAGTTATACAACTTTATGAACACAAAAAGAAACCTGGCATGCTACTATAATTTTCAAAATTCATATATAAAGCTAGAATACATACCTTTTGTTGTTATATAGCAATAACAACTAGTTCCTTGAATTTCCTTAGCTCTTGAAAGCAAGTACCACAAGTGTAGTACCTCTAATGGAGTCACAAACACCTTATGCAACTTGGATGAAGAGGAGAAGAAAAAGAGGCACCAAAAACGGCTGGAAACCCTAATGGAAGTGTTGTTCACGTTTTTGGGGCTTAAGGGTCCCTTTTATACATGTAGGCTATTAGGGTTTACAACTAGGAAACCCTATCTAACTGCTTAGGCCCTAAGCAGCCCATGGACTCCTTAAACATATCCCTTGGACGATTTCTAATGGGCTTCCCATAGAATTCGTTCAACCTATATATTATTAGGTGATCCATAGCCCAATTATAATTATCTTATAATTACAACTTCAGTCCCCTAAGTTTAATTAATCTCTTTTAACCACAAAATTAATTCTTAATTAATTCTTGACCAATATTAATTAAACAATATGATTTCTCCTTTAATATATTATTCTCATAATATATTAATAAATCATATTTAAACCTTTCTCTCCTTAAATCATCCTACATATTGCTATGGTGAAGGCAACCCAAAAGGACCATGCTCATAATCGGGTCAAGTACATACCAAAACAGTTATGGACTTAGACACTAATCCAACAGTCTCCCACTTGGATAAGTCTAATAACTATTTTCCGTATGACTTCAGAACCTGATCAGCAATCGTAGCTTTCAAAAGCCGCTATCAACTCTGATCTTATCAGATAGCGTGTCCTCTAGATAAGGGATTATATATTCCTCCATTCTCAAGATATCGTATAGACAAAAGACATGAATTTCAATCATTCTCTCTATACTATTTCCCGACTTCCGATTCATGACGACTGATAACAGACTACAATTGAACACATCAACTTAGTCCCGGCTTGGCCAAGCGCTTAGGTGTCATCACTAAATCATCGAGAGGCCCACATATATCGCTTTTATCCTACTTTGGGTAAAAGGAATGGATAAACTTCGACTCAAATGCTCACTTGCATTTACTGATCGAATCACACACAACAATAAGTTTTATAACACCAAGTTACTGGTGCGTTTACTTATTATCAATGTGTAACTGACCAACAAATAACAACTCACACGTCTCGGTTTCTAGAATATACAATATTATCGTCTCACTAATCACTCGTGATAAAACCGTGAAGTGATCCAAGTGAGCGTGGGTTTAATCCAATACTTTAATCTTATCAAAGCACTCACGAACTCTGCAGCAAACTTGTGCCATGTCTAAACACTTCAGACAATCTACAGACAGATTCATGACAGTCTTTATTCATACCTACTCCCAACGTATGACCAACTGTGGATGTTTGAATAACCTAGTTATTCTGGAAGTCAAAACATGCAAATTGAAACATAACAACAATACTTAATCCTATATGGCCCCAAACTTGTGAGAGTAAATAAAACCCTTCTATTTATACACCATATTGATTACTCATTATTTATCATTTAATGTTTCGGATAATCAACTCATTGCTTGAATTACAACAACAATTGTCCCATGCTCTAAGCATGCACACCGTGTTTCCTATGGTCCATGCTTTGTGAAATAGATCAATTGAACACATTTCCAATCATTCTCATTTCACAAATCCAAATCCATTTTCATAAGTGTAAGAATATCAAATTCTCGCTACTTATAGAATATGCTAGATCTTAACACTTTATGCAACGATCCCTTCATAATGTCATTGCACTATTGCCAATGATATTACAAAGTCTTGTATCGGAGATTGTTACAAGACAATTCCTTAGATATGATGTCTCTCACTCAAAGTACATTCCTTTGAACATCCTTTTGCATAAAAGTTTCTAATATAGATTTTCAATATTTACTTCCTAATATGAACACGCTTCCATATTACCCTCATGACAACCCATTCTTAATAGAATCTTTTCTATTTGTAATGATGTCGATATGGTCCATCCAATATGGAAACATTTCCATATTTTTTCAATACTATACTTCCAACTACTCACAAGCGACCAATCCTCGTCGAACTTTGGATTGTCCTTTGATAGTTGTTTAATTATTTTAGTCAAAACCAATTTAGTCCCTTTTTTCCCTCTAAATGCGCTAGACATTTGGAAAATTTTAGAATGGTAAAATATTATAGCATTTGCAATCGATCCTATACCCGAAGCGTATGGGACACGATGCATAATGTCCTACATAAAGATATGATACTTTACCAATCTTTTGCCATAATATTTTATGTGTCATGTTCTCATAATTCGAACTATGAAGAGGGATGCCGTAATCATAATCGTTTTAAGAACACACAATGTATCCTTTGACTGAAAATATTAAAATTTCTTAATCTAAGCTTTAGATTTTGAAACGGAGTATAATATTCTCTCCCTTAATTATAGCAAAACAACTTTTCAACCCATGCAACTTTGCAAATTGAATCTTTGTTTTTCTATAATTAATATTGCTAACTTGCAATACTTTCCATAATAATCATACAATCATAACTTTTATGCTCCCACTATCATGATGATTACTATAAAACATAACACTTATGCTCCCACTAGCTTCGACATGTATTCATAAACATCTTAACTTTCAGAAAGACAATAACTATTGAATTTCTTAAGTCCATGTTTCTAATACTTAGTGCTTTGATAATCTTTTATCAAGGCTTCTTGAACTTATACACCTTTGCCTTAGATAGTTCATATGTGTGTCTTAACAATTAAGACTAATTGCCAAACCTCACAATTCAAATTATGGAAAGGGATACCGTAACCATGATCGAATTCGAGAATGCAATTTTACAATCACTATCTTCTTAAAATCTTTCTCAGTGAAAGCATTTCCTCACAATCATTTTCATGAAGGAGGAAATCTTATGACACTTAGATTTAAATGGTGTATTTGTTCCTATCCATGTGAATTTGTTAAAACCAAAGTTTATGACAAATTCAAACTCATATGGACTGATCTTTCTTAATCTTGATTTCTTGCCTTATGGTAGCACAACTGCCCACCACGTCATCCAAGTAGTTAAGCAGCTCACCCTTTCTTATCAATGTACTTTCATTGATCAAGGTCCTTGCTTTTTATGCATTCAAATGAGAATTCATAGAACTCACATGCATAATTAACTCGATTGGATTGGCACAGAATCAAAATAATGTCAACACGATAGGTTGTAAACCTCAACTCGTGCGCTAGTGATGATCGATAAGGTTTATTTGATTTGTTCTTGAAACTTTTTCAAAACATTAAAACTCCCACTGACCTCTTGACATATATGATTCTCTTTGTCAAGAAACATTTCTTGACAATCAAATATTCAAGAGACAGTGCAGTTATTATCAAGACAAGAACACTTCACAAGTTGGTCCTAGTTGGTCTTTGTCTTATCCAAGACATCACAACTTACTAATCTCAAATGTACAAGAATGAGAAAACTTTTCCAAGTTCCATATTTGATGAGTGTTATAAACCTACTTAAAACTTTTCACTCAATGTCACAATCTTGACTTTAAGACTTGATATTGGAACGAAGTATGATTGACTTCATGATTTAACCATTTCTACAATACTTGATTCCTCTTCTTAGACATGCAATTGCACTAAGACTCACTTAGAGGATCTATTGAGACATGGTTCTTAATCTTTAAGACTTATCATAAAACACAATAAAAGGTACTCTCCCTTCTTTCTAGAAGAGAGAAACTTTTATCTTTCTGCCTACTTGATTCTTCTTTATTCGTTCTACTATTCATTGAAACTCTTTCAATCAATCTCAGAATTACACTTAATCTTATAAGTATAATCACATTTACTAAACTTTAGTAAATCATGACGAATATCTTTGTCACTCTTGTGGTGGACTTGATCAACGCATAACCTAGTGTACTTGATCTCCTAGTCTTTCAACTGACACTTTGCCAAAGAATTAGTCTAAGTTTCCCAAATGTGAAAGTTTTCCATTCATCATACAATACACATTGCATGATTCCAAGTTTCTGTCCAATTGAAACTTGGGTGATGAGAAAGTCTCCCTATTTGGTACACTTTTGACATTTCCATAATTAAGAATCAAATCCATTTTGCTAATAATAGAAGTACATGAACATCAATTTTTCATATATTTCATTGTAAGGATAAATAAATAAGACAAAATCAAAATTTATTTTATTGCGGAAAAAACTTGTCCTTACAATGCAATTCAACTGAAAAACTATGTTAACAATCTATTCTAACTCCAAGTCGTAGCTCAAGAATCCATTCTTCAAGTAATGCGATCGAAATCCATTTGTTCATGATCAGATTCAGCTCACTTCTTTTCTCAAGCTTCCTTTCTTTTCTTCGATCCTACAAAACATCAAAATGTAATCTTATCACATCATGTATTAAGAATCTAGAATAGGAACTTAAAAGAGTTAGTTAATGGATTTTACCTGAAGCAGAGCCATACGTCTTGACTCTCCCATCTCTTAGATCTCTCAGGTAATTAGGGCAGCTTCGTCTCCAATGCCCCTTCTCTTGGCAATAAAAGAAAATAGACTCCTTTGGCACAACACATCGGACAATCACAGACTTAGTTCTTTCTGGACTTCCAATGTTGCCAGTGTCCATTGAAGTTTGGGAGTTTGATTCACTAGACAAATTTGCTTGACCAGCACGCCAAATCATTGCTGATTCAGCAGCTATAAGCAAATAGGTGAGATCAATTAGGGTCACGTCGTGGTCCATCATATAGTACTCTCTAACGAACTCACTATATGATTCAGGAAGTGACTGAAGAACCCAGTCAACAGCCAACTCACTTGAAATCTCGACACCCAACATGTTTAACCTATCAATGTATGACTTCATCTCTAAGACGTGCGCACACACAGGTTTCCCATCTTCGTGTTTACTTGCCAAAAGGGCTTGAGTGAGTTTGAACTTTTCAAGCCTTTGAACTTGTGGGTCAGGGAGAATAATTGGAGGAGGTGGAGGAAGTGAAGCATGACTCTCATTTCCTTGATCGTATCTCGGAACGTCATCTTCATTTGGAAAGCTTGTTCCAAAGGATTTAGGAAGACCGTTGTAAGATTCAGACATCTACAAAACGGGAGAAAATTCAAGTTAAGTTGATTAGAATTCTTGATGCAACACCCAAATGAAACATCAAGCTAGGATCCAACACAATACTCTACAACCTAGAAGAGGGATGCCGTAATCTAGTTGCAGAATATTTGAAGGTAGGTAAATGACCATTTACCAATTTCCACCATGAAAAACGAAAAAGAAGTTTAAGTTTTAAATGAATTCAAAACTCCTAGATCTTTTGAGACTCATTGAACTCTTCAATGGCATGTTTAATCTCGATTATGCCCTACTATTCGTGACTGGGATGCCGAGGATCACAAACAAGGTGTAAATAACCATACGAATCACGTGGTGCACCCAATGCTACTATCACCTAATCAATGTGCCGGTTAGCCACACACGCTCCATTGATCTATGATAAGCATCGAGCCACCCTTTGCCACCAATGTCATCCCCAAATTAGTGTGCCGGTTAACCACACACGCTCCACTAACGTTTAACAAGGGTACGAAGTGTAATTCCATGGGTTAGCATACAATTTCACATTTTGCCTAAAGTAACTATGATTTGGGAATTTGAAAAAGCATTTAGTTACTTTGTACTTCATTATACTTATAATGGAAGGTTTCTGTCCTATCCTACCCGTTCGGCTAACGACCCTCTACTAGTCAAGAGTGTGATGGGTAAGAGTGGATACCCATTCAATCGCCATTTTATAGGCAATTTCCTTAAACACCCCTTATAGACTAGCTTCGTGAATGAGGCCTACTAACGGTAAGACTGAATTTTTAGTTATACATATATAATATTAAACTTTTAATGTTATATATAGTATAAGGGTGTATTTTACACTTTTAAAATACTAGGTGATTTAAATTATACTTTTAATTAACCAAAATCATTATGGATTTATTAAATCTCTTTTAATTATACACTTAATTAATTTAATAAAACCATAAGGGTTTAATTTGAACTTTTCAAAATCAGGGTTTTGGAATTTAGACTTTCAAAATTAACTTTTAATCAACAATTTAAATTCCAAAACTTGAGGGCAAGTTTTGAAACTCTTCAAAACAATTAGGTTTTAATCTCACTTAAAATTTTCGGATTTAAGACATTTAAATTAAAATTTTAAATATTAAAACTCTTGATTTAATAATTACCATAAATTAAACAATTAATTTAAATTATTAAATCACAATGGATTATCTAGATCATGAGGATAATTACCAATTATACATCTAAGATATCCTAATCCCTTGAATCCCTCTCTAAATCTCGAAAATAAGGGATGAGATAATTCAAGATCTTTAATTACCATATTTAACAATTAAAAGATAATTACAAGATATGGGATTATCCAAATCCCTAAAATTTAGGATCTAACCTTGGGGAAGGAGGTAATTTCGAAATCCAAGGGTTGGATAACCCTAGATTTCAAAATCTTGGAGGCTAAGGAAAGGATTTGGGAAACCCTAGCAAAAATCGCCATCTAGGGTTTTGCAACCCTAATTGCGAAAATTACCTAGCCTTTAGGGTTTATCAGCCATAAACCCTAATATGTCAAGTTCACAAATTTGAATAAAAGCTAATTGAAAACAAAAACCAATGGCTCTGATACCACTGATGGGTCTTATACAAACAATCCTATGTGTGCATGCAACCCTAGTATTGGATCTATGTTTTCACTATTAGTTATACAACTTTATGAACACAAAAAGAAACCTGGCATGCTACTATAATTTTCGAAATTCATATATAAAGCTAGAATACATACCTTTTGTTGTTATATAGCAATAACAACTAGTTCCTTGAATTTCCTTAGCTCTTGAAAGCAAGTACCACAAGTGTAGTACCTCTAATGGAGTCACAAACACCATATGCAACTTGGATGAAGAGGAGAAGAAAAAGAGGCACCAAAAACGGCTGGAAACCCTAATGGAAGTGTTGTTCACGTTTTTGGGTCTTAAGGGTCCCTTTTATACATGTAGGCTATTAGGGTTTACAACTAGGAAACCCTAATCTGACTGCTTAGGCCCTAAGCAGCCCATGGACTCCTTAAAAATATCCCTTGGATGATTTCTAATGGGCTTCCCATAGAATTCGTTCAACCTATATATTATTAGGTGATCCATAGCCCAATTATAATTATCTTATAATTACAACTTCAGTCCCCTAAGTTTAATTAATCTCTTTTAACCACAAAATTAATTCTTAATTAATTCTTGACCAATATTAATTAAACAATATGATTTCTCCTTTAATATATTATTCTCATAATATATTAATAAATCATATTTAAACCTTTCTCTCCTTAAATCATCCTACATATTGCTATGGTGAAGGCAACCCAAAAGGACCATGCTCATAATCGGGTCAAGTACATACCAAAACAGTTATGGACTTAGACACTAATCCAACATAATACACTTTAGACAATCCACACACCAATACACAACAATCTTCATTCATACCTACTTACAACATATGAACGACTGTGGTCCGTTCGAATAATTCGCTTATTCTGAAATAATTAATTATTCAGGAAGTCAAAACATGCAAAGTGAAACACAAGAATAATACTAATCCCATATGGCCCCAAACTCTGGGTATAAATAAAACATTTTACTTAATCACCATATTGATTACTCATTATTTGTTGTTTCGGGTAATCAACTTCTTTCTTCATTATTACTACACTTGTCCCATGCTCTTAGCATGCATACAATGTTCACCTATGGTCCTTACTTTGTGAAATAGATCAAATGGACACATTTCCAATCATACTCATTTCACAACTCCCAATTCCTATCACAAGTGTAAGAATATCAAATTCTTGTTACTTACGCTAGATTCTAACATTTTATGCAATGATTCTTTCTTAAAGTCATAGCTCAAAATCATCAAGACTTGGCCAATATCTATAAGAAACAATTCTATATATATATATGGTGTCTCAAAGTACATTCCTTTAAACATCCTTTCTTGCATAAAAGTTTCTAATTTAGATATAGATTCTCAATATCCAACTCCTAATATGGAAACATTTCCATATTTTCCATATGACAACTCATTCTTAATAGAATCTTATCTATTCAAAATAATGTCAATATGGTCCATCCAATACCATACTTCCAACTACTCACAAGCGACCAATCCTCAGCGAGCTTTGGATCGTCCTTTGATAGTTGTTTAATTATCTTAGTCAAAACCGATTCTTGTCTTTTTTTCCCTCTAAATGCGCTAGACATTTGGAAAATTTTAGAATGGTCAAAAATTATAGCATTTGCAATCGATCCTATACCCGAAGCGTATGGGACACGATGCATAATGTCTTACATATAGATACGATACTTCATCAATCTTCTGCCATAATATTTAATGTGTCACGTTCTCACAATTCGAACTATGAAGAGGGATGTCATAATCATAATCGAAATTTTGAGAACGCACTATGTATCCTTGACTAATATTATTAACATTCCACAACCTAAGCCTTTAGATTTGAAATGAAGCATAATATTCTCTCCCTTAATTATAGCAAAACAACTTTTCAACCCTTGCAACTTTGCAAAGTATAACTCTTGTTTTCTATAATTAATATTGCTAACTTGCAATACTTGCCATAATAATCATACAAGCACAACTTTTATGCTCCCACTATCATGATGATTATTATCATATAAGCATAACTCGTATGCTCCCACTAGCTTTGACATGTATTCAGAAAACAGCTTAACTTCCAGAAAAACAATACCTATTGAATTTCTTAAGTTCATATTTCTAATACCTAATGCTTTGATAATCCTTTATCTAAGCTTATACACCTTTACCTTAGATAGCTCATATGTGTGTCTAAATAATTTAGACTAATTGCCAAATCTCACAATTCGAATCATGGATAGGGATATCGTAACCATAATCAAATTTAAGAATGCAATTTTCACAATCACTATCTTCTTAAAATCTCTCTTAGTGAAAGCATTTCCTCACAGTCATTTTCATGAAGGAGGGAATCTTATGACACTTAGATTTTAATGGTGTATGTGTTCCTATCCATGTGAATTTTTTCAAAACCAAAGTTTGCGACAAATCCAAACTCATATGGACCGAACTCTTAATCTTGATTTCTTGCCTTATGGAAACACGAGTGCCCACCATGTCTTCCAAGTAGTTAAGCATCTCACCCTTTCCTATCAATGTACTTTTCATTGACTAAGGTCCTTGCCTTTTATGCGTTCAGATGAGAACTCATAGAACTCACATGCATAATTAACTCAATTGGAAAGGTACGGAAACAAAATAACGTCATCACGATATGTTATAAACCTCAAGTCGTGTGCTAGTGATGATCGATAAGGTTTATTCTTGATTTTTTCTTGAAACCTTTCAAGACCATTAAGACTCCCACTAACTCCTTGACATATAAGATTCTCTTGTCAATAAACATTTCTCGACAAACAAATATTCAAGAGTTAGTGTAGCTTTTATCAAGACAAAACACTTCACAAAATAGGTCCTAGTTGGTCTTTGTCTTATCCAAGACATCACAACTTTCCACATTTGGTGAATGTTATAAACCTTCTTAAGACTTGTCACTGAATGTCACAATCTTAGCTCTAAGACTTGTTTTCAAACAAAGTATGATTGACTTCTTGATTTAACCATTTCTTCAATTATTGATTCCTCTTATCAGACATACAATCGTACTAAGACTCACTTAGAGGATCAATTGAGATATGGTTCTTAATCATTAATACCTATCATAAAACATAATAAAAGGTACTCTCCCTTCTTCTTAGAATAGAGAAACTTTTATCTTTCTGCCTACTTGATTCTTCTTATTCGTTCTGCTATTGATTTACACTCTTTCAATCAATTCAGAATTACACTTAATCTTATAAGTATAACCATATTTACTAAACCTTTAGTAAATCATGACGAATATCTTTGTTACTCTTGTGGTGGACTTGATCAACACACAAATTTGTGTACTCGATCTCCTAGCCCTTCACTTAACACTTTGTCAAGAATTAGTCTAATTTCCAAATATAAAATTTCTCATTCATCATGCAACCAAGTTGCATGATTCCAAGTTTCTATCCAATTGTAACTTGGGTGATGAGAAACTCTCCTTATTTGGTAAATTCTCGACATTTCCACATAATTAAGAATCAAATCCATTATTGCTAATAATAGAAACATTCAAAACATCAATTTTTTATACACGCCATCGCAAGGATAAATAAATAATATAAAATCAAAATTTTATTTTATTGTGGAAAAATTTGTCCTTACAATGCAATTCATTGAAAAATTATGCTAATACATATTTCTTAGCACTTGCATTCTAACTCTAAGTAGTAGCTCAAGAATCTAATTTTCAAGTAATGCGATCGAAATCCATTTCTTCACGATTAGATTCCGCTCACTTCTTCCCTTAAGTTTCCTCTCTTTTCTTCGATTCTACAAAACATCAAATGTAATCTTATCACATCATGTATTAAGAATCTAGAATAGGAACTTAAAAGAGTTACTTAATGGAATTTACCTAAAGCAGAGCCATACGGTTTGACTCTCCCATCTCTTAGATCTCTCAGGTAAATAGAGCAGCTTCGTCTCCAATACCCCTTTTCTTGGCAATAAAAGAAAATGGATTCCCTTGGAATGGCACATGGAATTATCTCAGAATCTACATTTTCCGGATCTCTAATGTCACCATTTTCAATATCCATTGAAGTTTGGGAGTTTGATTTGCCAGACAAATTTGCTCGACCAGCTCGCCAAATCATTTTTGATTCAGCAGCTATAAGAAAATAGGTCAAATAAATAAGGGTCACGTCATGATCCATCATATAGTACTCTCTAACGAACTCAAGTTATGATTCAGGAAGCGACTGAAGAACCCAGTCAACAACCAACTTACTTGAAATCTCGACACCCAACATCCTTAACCTTTCAATGTGTGACTTCATCTCTAAGACGTGTACACACACAAGTTTCCCATGTTTACTTGCCAAAAGGGCTTGAGTGAGCTTGAACTTTTCAAGCCTTCGAACTTGTGGGTTAGGGAGAATAATTGGAGGAGGTGGAGGAAGTGAAGCATGATCTCTTGTTCCTCGATCAAATCATGGAATATCATCTTCATGTGGAAAGCTTGTTCCACGGGATTTGGGAATACCATAGTTGTCATACTTTGACATCTACAAAACGGGAGAAACCAAATTCAAGTTAGTTGATTGAGTCCTTAATAAATCACCCAAATGAGATATTAAGGTTAGGACCCAACACAATACGCTACAACCTAGAAAAGGGATGCCATAATCTAGTTGCAGAATATTTGAAGGTAGGTAAATGATGATTTACCAATTTCCACCATGAAAAACGAAAAAGAAATTTAAGTTTTAAATCTATGAAAACTCCTAGATCCTTTAAGATTCATTGAACTTTTCAATGACATGTTTAAATCTTGATATGCCCCTCTAGTTTGTGACTGGGATACTGAGGATCACAAAGCGGGTGTGAATAACCATGCAAACTTACATGGTGCCCCAACATGTTACAATCACATATTCGATGTGCCAATCAACCACACACGCTCCACCGAACTGTGACAAACATTGAGTCACCCTTTGTTACCTGTGCTTAGAACCATTTAGTGTGCCAGTTAACCACACACGCTCCACTAACATCTTCGCAAGGGCACAAAGTGTAATTTCATGGAATTGCATCAATTCACTTTTTCCTAAAGTAACTAAGATTGAGAATTTTGTAAAACTTTTTTTTAGTTACTTTATACTTCATTATACTTTTAATGGAAAGGTTTTTCCCTATCCTACCCGTTCGGCTAACGACCCTCCACCAATCAAGGAAGCGGTGGGTGAGAGTGGACACCCATTAAACGGCCATTTTATAGGCTATAACCTTATACCCCCTTTATAGATCGGTTTCGTGAATGAGGCCTACTAACGGTAAGACTAGCATTTTAGTTATACATATATAATATTAAACTTTTAATGTTATACATAGTATAAGGGTGTATTTTACACTTTTAAAATACTAGGTGGTTTAAATTATACTTTTAATTAACCAAAATCATTATGGATTTATTAACTTTCTTTTAATCATACACTTAATTAATTTAATAAAACCATAAGGGTTTAATTTGAACCTTTCAAAATTAGGGTTTTGGAATTTAGACTTTCAAAATTAACTTTTAATCAACAATTTAAATTCCAAAACTTGAGGGCAAGTTTCGAAACTCTTCAAAACAATTAGGTTTTAATCTCACTTAAAATTTTCGAATTTAAGACGTTTAAATTAAAATTTTAAATATTAAAACTCTTGATTTAATAATTACCCTAGATTAAAAAATTAATTTAAATTATTAAATCACAAGGGATTATCTAGATCATGAGGATAATTACTGTTTATACATTTAAGATATCCTAATCCCTTGAATCCCTCTCTAAATATCGAAAATCAAGGATGGGATAATTCAAGATCTTTAATTACCATATTTAACAATTAAAAGATAATTACAAGATATGAGATTATCCAAATCCCTAAAATTTAGGATCTTATCTTGGGGAAGGAGGCTAATCTCGAAATCTAAGGGTTTGCAAACCCTAAATTTCGAAATCTTGGACTAATGGAAAGGATTCATAAAACCTTTTCATGATATTTTCGCAAATTAAAGTTAGGAAACCCTAATCTCGAAATCTATAGCCTCCTAGGTTTTATTGGCTATAAACCCTAATTTGTCAAGTTCGTACATTTGAATAAAAGCTAATAGAAAACAAAAACCAATGGCTCTGATACCACTGATGGGTTCTATACAAACAATCATATGTATGCGTGCAACCCTAGAATTGGATCTATGTTTTACTATTAGTTACAAAACATTATGAACACATAATAAAACCCTAATGAGTCATACTATTTTCGAAATTCACATAGAAGATTATAATACATACCTTTTGTTGTTATATAGCAATAACAACTCAAAACCTCCTTGTAATGGCCTTAGAAAGCTTAGAGTCACAAGTATCACTCCTCTAATGGCTCACAAACACCAAGAGCAAGATGATGAAGAATGATAAGAGAGGGGGCATCCAAAAACGTGTGGAAACCCTAAGGAGACTCTTATCCATGTTTTGAAGGCTTAAGGGTACTATATATACATGTATGCTATAAGGGTTAGAAACTAGGAAACCCTAATTTGATTGCTTAAGCCCTAAGCAGCCCATGGATTCCTTTGGTATATCCCTTGGACGATTTCTAATGGGCTTCCCCATAGAATTCGTCCAACTTATATCTTATTAAGTAATTCATAGCCCAAATGCAATTATCTTATACTACAGTTCTAGTCCCTTAAGTTTAATTAATCTCTTTTAGCCACAAAATTAATTATCAATTAATTCTTGACTAATATTTATTAAACAATATGATTTCCCCTTTAATATATTATTCTCATAATATATTAATAAATCATAATTAATCATCTCTCTCCATAATTCATCCTATCAAGTTGCTTTGGTGAAGGCAACCTAAAAGGATCATGCACCATCGGGTCAAGATTTTCTGACAAGATTTTTTATCCATAAAATTACCAAATATATATATATATATATATATATATATATATATATATATATATATATATATATATATATATATACATCTTTTAAAAGAACCACAAAAATGATTAATTTTTCATGCCTATGTGAAAATTTACTCTTTTCAATCAAAACACTACCAAACATGCAAATATGCATATCATCTAAGAGGTTTGAATTGAAAAAACAAAACATTTTATTATGTGCACATATGTATAGAAAAGAAAAGAAAATTGGTTTTTTCAACTAAACCTTTTAGAATATGCATATGAAAAAATAAACTCATCCAAGATGTCAATCATAGAAACATTAGTAATATTTTTGTTGTATCATGTTTGAACCAAATATTTTAGAGAAATTAAGTTGTCTCGTATCTTTTATGCCTACGAATATTTCTACCCATTAATATTACGACATGTGTCATCATTCCACTATTCAATTTAATTTTATTTGATATATTTCTAACATACTTTTAACGAAATAGTTAAATAAATATAGAACGGTGACACGTGTTATAATATTAATGTGTAGTAATATTCGTAGACATAAAAGGTAGGAAACACTTTGGTTTCTTACTATTTTATGTGTTATTTGGCATATCAACTACTAAACGGTGCATATGTGCACCTTTAATGGTAATATTGTGTATTTAAATGTTACTATTCTAAAAATTGTGAGTTTAAATATTTCATTAAAAATAGTTATAATTTTATAAGTAGTACACTCAGATAAAATTAAGAGTTCAAAAAATGGACATTGGTCCACGTTTTCCCAGTTTAATATTTAAATGGAAATATTTAAAAGATTGTGAGTTTAATATATTTCCTATCAAAAAACTTAAACATTTTTTTTAACACAAACTGTTCGTACATAAGCATGATTGCCACTTGATTATCTACTTTAATCATGATTAATTAGACAAGGGCGCTCACTATGTTTAGCTTTTATGATCCAATGAAATCGTTGCCTAATTTCTTTTTTGCATTTTTGTCTTGATTTTTCTTCAAAGTTAATGCTCAACAAGCAAGTGAATCATGATTATTAATAAATACAATAATTATATTAAATTTGCAAGTGCAATTAATATACAGATAAGATAAAGAAATTTGGTATTGGAAATTTTTTTTTTCAATCTTTATCATAGAATATTATCAGTATTTAAATTTAGCGACCCCATTTCTATTTCCATCCATAAGAACTTCATTATCAATCTATCATTTCAGATTTTTTTTGTTCAAAGATTCTACTTGAAATGATTAAAATATTTTTAAACATTTTAAAATTGTTAAAAATAGTATTGTTGTGATTTCTTTTTGGGGTTATGTACCAAAGAGGAAGCACTAATCAAAAGCCCTAAAAGCAAGGCTTTAGGTTCAATCTCAAAGGATACCCCGTTTTTAGGCCAATGGATTATTAATAGACAAACATGCATTCATTATCAAAATTTGGTATTTCATATAAATTATAATATTCATATTAACTTTTTTTTTTTTAACAATGGGTTAATTTTTTTATAAAGGTTGTATCAAGTTGCTATAAAAAGCATAGTCACACCGGGAAGTCCACTTAACATTAGAAGTTGTAACTAGATATCAGTATCGGTTTTGATCGGGATTGACCCAGATCGGGAACCAAATACGTAAGAATTGAAATGAACAAAAGAATGCGACCGAAAATCAGACCGGTTAACGGTGTCGGTTCTAGTTCCGACATCGGTTTTGATTCCAGAACTGAAAACCGAAAACCAAAAAAATAGAGTTTGCAGAACCGGAAACCGCATCGATAATATGTAATCTCGGGCCGGTCCATAGTCAATTTCAGATTTTTTTTCCTGTCCGATCTGGTTCCACCAACTAACATCAGATACCTCTCCATCATAACAAAAAATATAATTGGTTTCCTTTACCCACCAGAATTTCTACAAAATTTTCTAAAGTTAATATCAATTAAAGCAAAATCTGTGTTGACGATACAACTAACAGCAAATTCTCCTTTATTAAAAGTCATTTTTCTAGCATCTTATTTATTTTGTGTCATATATGGGGCCACTATCAAGATTTTTGAAACTCGTTTGTTAAAGTTAATAATATTTTAACCTTATTTGGACTTATTATATTTATAATCCCCTTTAACAAAATTTTGACGTTTATATATATATATATATATATATATATATATATATATATATATATATATATATATATATATATATATATATATATATATATATATATATATATATATATATATATATATATATGTGTGTGTGTGTGTGTGTGTGTGTCTGTGTGTGTGTGTTCAAATTCATTTGAGACCATTCTAATTTTGTGAGACCGTGAAACCAAATCTAAAAATAATTTTAAAATGCAAAATAAATGGAAAAATCCAAAAAAAAAAAAAATTTTTTAAATATTATTTTCGGAACTTGAATTATCTACATATTCGGAACTTGAATTATCTACATATTCCAAAAATTCTAATAGAATATTACACTGACATATTCTAAAAAATAATTTTAAAATGCAAAACAAATGGAAAAATCTAAAAAAAAAATTTAAATATTATTTTCGGAACTTGAATTAACTAAAAAAATAATAAAATAAAATAAAAAAATCTCATTTTTTTTAAAATACGTGAAATATTCTAATAGAATATTACACTGTACATATTCTAAAAAATAATTTTAAAATGCAAAATAAATGGAAAAATCTAAAAATTCTTTTTTTAAATATTATTTTCGGAACTTGAATTAACTAAAAAAAATTAAAAAATATAAAAAAAAAATTAAAAAAATACATCTCACGGTCTCACAAAATATATGTGGTCTCAAATTAACCTAACTATATATATATATATATATATATATATATATATATATATATATATATATATATATATATATATATATATATATAATAAAATAGTTCATCAGAATTTCATGTTTTGGTTTAAATGATCTTTAAAATTATTTTTGATGGAGTATGGATTATTCTTTTGGTCTTTTTAACCTCTAACAATTTGTACACCATGTCATATGTTCATTTTCATCACAAGTCACTAGTGATATGACATTAAATTTATTACTTTCATTTTCAACACAAGTCAGCATAAATATAACATTAAATTGATTACTTGCCTGCACGGATGCATATGTGTTATTTGTTTTTTGTTTGGTTTTTATATTTTTATCCTTTATCTTTTTAAATGATCTCTCTCTCTCTCTCTCTCTCTCTCTCTCATCGACTAGTTCTCACAAATCATCGTTTCTCACTAATCGATCAATGTATATGATATTGATGATTACTTGAAGGTCAACATGTGAGTTGCCTACAGTCTTCTGATTTCTAGGTTATACTTTCGACGAATCTCATTGTGAGAAAAAAAAGAACACCTTAGGATTGAATTCAATCAAACGTAATCTCAAATTTTAAGCACGATTTTCCTACATATCCATTTGATCAACAAAAAGAATAATGCATTGGTAAACTCGAAGACATTGACAGCATCACCAACCAGAGATACCACATCAATTCCGGTGACAAAACATCTACTATTCTTAGGAAGAGTTTCTTCTTTATTTTTTCGTTTTTTGCAGGCTGTAAATTAATCGTCATGGTTTTACCTCAAAAAAGAAGAATTCATAGGTAAACTTGAATATATTCGCATGACATCTTATGTATTCTATCTAAGATTTTAACTTTTTGATAACCTAATTCCGTAAGTTTCTTAATTAGATCATGGGAATTAAATTACCGGTTTGAGGAGTTGGGTCAATTCGTTTCTGAGTGTGATTCATGGAGAAGGGGGAGAATTATTCAAACTAAAAATGAAGAAGGAATTTTCAAAACCGAATATAGAGACACAAGAAGGCAACAATTTAGACATTTACTATGAAGGGTTATTGATGACAATAGTGCTGATTTGGATGAATATGTATTTGTGACTCTTATTATCGAATAATTGAAGTTAAAGAGTTTAAAATGACAGGTCATAACCAACCTATGTCCCAGTAACCAAAAAAAAAAAAAAAAAAAAAAAAAAATAGGGACCATTTAGACAAAAACGTGAAATTTCAATGAACTACAATGTCATTTTCTCTATACTTTTCCTATAAAAAAATAAGACAATTTGAATCGGTATGATTCAATATAAATAATCATATTTTACCATATTAATTTGGATTTTCAAAATAATTCTTAAATGTTGGAACCAATTACAAAATGGTTATGATAGAATTAGGTCTAATTATTATGTTTAGGCTGTTGGGAGTTGGCGTTGTTAAGACTCTTGCTAGCACAAGCCAACTACCGCCCTTGGCATGCTAAGATACACTCGCTAAGCCCTTAACGAGAGAGAGAGAGAGAGAGAGAGAGAGAGAGAGAGAGAGAGAGAGAGAGAGAGAGAGAGAGCAATGATTAGTTGTTATTGGTTGTGGCTATATTCGTTTATTTTTTTTGTTTTTTTTCAAAATAAAACTTATTAAACTCATCACACTACCACTCCCTACATTTTTCAATCTTTACATGATAAGCTTATGTGGCTATATAAAAACTTATATGGCAATAAAAGTATATTTGTGGCAATTATTAGGAGTGCTACCATTCCCTCCAACCTTATAAAGTTTTGACCTAACTGTTATTAAATATTTCAAAAAATAATAATTTTTTTCATAAATTCAAAAAGAATAGTGACAATGCTTTAAACTAACACAATTTAGCTTTTTTACCTAAATAACAAAGAAGTGATGTGTATATATCTCAGTTGTTACAAATTTAAAATTGTAAAAGACAATTAGCGAGGGTGCTCACAATTTTGAGTTTTATACCTCAACGGCTCAACCAACTCAATTCAGTTTAAACAATGATAACATCTTAAAAGGGTGATATGTGTTTTTATTTGTGCATATTTGAATTTTCTTTTATCCATATTTTCTAAATGAATTTGTTATTTTGTACACAATCAACCCTTATGACCAGTTGATGTAGGTTTAGCTAGTTTTCGACGTTCTTGGCAGCTCCAGCGAGCCTCTGGTGATCTTCTCCGATGAATCTCCGGCATGAAATCTAAAACAATTTGATTTTTGATTCTTAGATCAAGAGCACACACACATCAATTCTTCATCTTCATCCATTAAAGAGCATACACACACTCATGATGTTGCTACCCAGTCGTCATTTTCTTGTCGATGACAACTTCCGACAAAACCCAGATCCCGTCTCAAGCTATCTCCAACAACCTTCGATCAAACTTCATCAACTTGTGCTTCACTTCAGGCAACTTGTAACATCCCAAAAATACAAACCAAAAATTTGTTTTAATTAAGTTATTACATAAAACCATCAGTATAAAAACATTCATAATAATATCTCATGTCAAAACCAAAGTGTCAATAATCAAAACATAGTATCATAAAACCATATCAGAGTGTAATCTCAAAGATCTCGTGTGCGGAAAATATGGTGCGATGCGTTGCGATCAAGCCGACTCCTTTCCTTTGAAAACGTAGTACATGAAACCAAAACTGAAAACTGTAAGCACAAAGCTTAGTGAGTTTCCCCATCATACCACATACCACACAACATACATACTGTCGGGCAATTATGGGGTTCCCGACCTAACCATGTCAAACAGTTCTGGGCTGCTGACCAACCCATGTCAAGCAGTTATGGGGTACTGACCAACCCATGTCAAGCAGTTCTGGGGTGCTAACCTACCCTCCGGATTATCCCAACTAGATCCGAGGACTATTTCACCCCTACTACTACCACATAAAATATAACATAACCATATTGTCAGGCATATCTGGGGTGCCCGACCTACCCTTCGGTTCTAACAACCGAACTTGGGGTCTATTACCCTCTTACTACCACTATCACATATAACATATCATAAACATACTGTAAGGCATGCATGGGTTTAGACGACCCCTTTCTTCCAACCAGTATTCGGGGCTTACTTCACCCCTATTACTACTAACATGTATCACAAAGCATCCTAGCACACAAACATAACATATAATCGCATACCAGATAATTATCACAAAGAAAATAATCTAACAAACAACTTCTACTAATGGGTTGTCATTGTGGCCATAGACCCACTTCTACTAGAAGGTAACTCACCTCACACTGTTGAAGTCCCGCAGACCCAACCCACCTACTAGATGATAGGTTCCTGAACTGTCAACATCAAAATAACACCCAATTATTAATTTGATTCCAATATATAACCATAAGTCCATGCTTGGGGTAAAAGACTGTTGTCACACCCCCAAACCAAGGATGGTGGAAACATCCGGGGTGAAGGACTTCATGTACAGTATCATAACAACGAGTATAATAATGATCAAACTAAATACAACCATCATAAATATAATTGAGAAAGTTACATAGTTTCATGAGTTACATGTTTCAAAATCGATTACATTAAAATGATAAAAATGTTTTGTCTGACGTCGTAGCGTTCCACCCTCAAAAGCTGGTAGTTACATGTTTTTATTGATTACCTGAAAATACAAGTAATTTTGAAAGAGTGTCAACAATTATGTCGGTGAGTTCATAAGCTTGTGTATATAGAGTAGAAAAAAACTTTCTTTGTAAATGTAAGGTATGCACAAGAAAAATCCAATATTTTTCTTATAAAATGATTTGTAGTCTTAAGATCCAAAGACTGAAATGTACAAGTATTTTCCATACTTATGATAGTATAGAAAATTTTAAATAAATAAAACCCTTCTTGATATAAGAAGTCCCGTAAACTATATGTGTCGTTATTTCCCTATGTGAGTTATTGTAACCATACTATGACATAGTAGACTTGTTACAGCGTTCTTCAGGCATCAGAATGTTATGACATTTGTCACCCCTGACCTGCCAGCCGAGTTGTTGCAAGCAACTTGAGTGTGGGTTGCCAATCCCAATATAGACGTATATACAAGTATCATGCTCTCCCTACAAGAGACTCTGGTTATAACTACATGATTTTTGATCCGTACTCTATGAGTACAATGAGGTAGTGCCTCACAACCTGATTTAACGAGTTTACGTGTAGTGTAATTGAAAATCCTTGTGTAGTAAGAAAATAACATTCCATAGTGTGTTTATAGTATTAATGTACCATAGACTATACCTATTATAGTTTTCAAATATATTTTTAGTGAGTGAAAACCCTTTTTGTAATGTAAATGGAACTTTCCGTAGTGAATTTGTAGTGTAATAAACCATAAACTATACCTATTATAGTTCATCTTGTATGTTTGTAATGTCTACGAATCCTTATAATGAATTAGTATTTTCTATTATTTAAATGTAACCTAACAGAAAACACATGTAAAATATGAAGTTCTCATAGATAAACACTTTGCTCAACACATTACAAAGTGTGAATAACTTATAAATTGTTTGTTGCAAATTTTTACTTTTCACTTCTTGTTTTTGTAAAAATCATAGAAAAATCATCGTGAGTCAAAATCTAAATCCATAAACTCCGGAAGTTCAGAAAATGTGTCTAGTATACTCACAATTTTTATTATGATTTTTAATGAATTCTAACTAGTGTCAAAATGACCATTTTCATTGATTGGTCTGAAATATTTGCTACAGGGATAGATAGTTTTGTAAAAAACACCATAAACTGTAGAAAAATCATATGAACATGTGAAAGTAATCATTTTAAAGGTATAAAGCTGAATTATTTGAATATTTAACAGTTTGAAAGTTATGGGGTTTAAGATGGTCAAAACAATTCATGATTGAGTCATAACTTTTTTGTTAAAAACTGTCATTTGAATTTAAGCATGTTTTGATGCTCTAACTTGTATTCTCTCTCCATAAAACTAGATGAAAACATGAAAAGAAGGGGGTATTAACTCACCTTGAGTGATTCCCTGAGATGGATGTTGAAGAAAAGAGGTTTCCAAGTCAATAACACTTGGAGAATGCTTAAGGATTTGAAGATCCTAAGAACAAATATTATGATATTTGTATAAGAAATCCATGATTTGAGTGAAGGAGTGTAGAATATCAAGAGTGGAAAATGAAGAAATTACCAAATGTGGGGGAAGAACTCATGATCTCCTAAAGTTCTTGGTTCTAGGGAGAAATAATTGAGAAGGAAGAGAGAGAGAGAGAGAGAGATAGGGAGAGGGAGGGAGGGAGAGAGAGAGAGAGAGAGAGAGAGAGAGAGAGAGAGAGATAAAGAGAGAGAGAGATAAAGAGAGAGATAAAGAGTATATTTGATATGTGAATGTGATGAATGAAACTTTTGGGAAAAGGAGAAGAATATAGAGCCTTATGTGCATTTTGTGTAAGTAAATTTGATAAAGTGTTGGGAAAGGTATAAAAAGGACAGTGATTTGATGTGGTAAGGTGTGAATAGTGACATAAAATGGGTATGGTGTCATAACTTCTTGGAAAAGTTAACTAGCCCTTAGATAATATCGTATACAAAATATATGATCTATATTAAGATTTCCCCTAAAATTGGAATAAAATATGAATTTATGGGGTCTTATACGTCAAAATATGAGTTTAGGTGAAAAACCCCCGTCAAAATCAACAAAATGGGCTTAAAACGCTAAAATCGTCAAAAAACGGTACTCAGAGGCGAAGCTGTGAAGTTTCTGAGGGTCGGATCCTAAGGTTCGGTCCAAGAAGGCTGAGACCCAAAGATAGGTTCGGTCCGAGAAGGATCGCATGCAAATTTTGTCTAGTGGGAACTGAGAGAGAGATGAACCGAGGACCGAAGACAACATGAATTAAAAGAAGATTTCTGTCCAAAGTGTCTTGAATCGAATGGAGGTTTCGGTCTTAAGGGGGTTCAGCTCTAGGGGGCTTCAGTCCTGAGGGGACTTCGGTCCTAAGGGTGGCTTCGGTCCTAAGGGGACTTCGGCCCTATATTGCTGTTTTACAATTAATCTTCCCGTTTCGAGTGGTTTTTTACTAAGTTAAGGGTCGGGATGCCCCTAGTGATTATAAAGAAGTTAAGAGAGGATTTTGAGAGAGATTTGGGAGAGAGAGAGATAGATAGAGTGAGAGAGATTGAGAGAGACTTTTCTGGTGACCTTTGTTAGTGTTTAGCCTCTTAATGCAAGGTTTGTAAACCCTGTTATGCCTTGTTATGAGTGTTTTACACCCCCGAAGGGTACATGATAGTGCTTTACAGAGTCATTACCTCACTCACCTTGATTAGGGTTTAAAATTTCAGAACATTTGAAACTTCTGAGTGATACTTTGTATTATGACAGAGGGTTGTACATAAGAAGACATATAATATATCCTACCATACAAGCAATAAATGAGTTTATCAGTTTGACTTGTTGACTTTGACTTGACCAAAATTTGATGGTTGTCGCAACTGCTTTACCCCAATGTTAGCTTGATCCAGTCAAAAGGCCCAATAGTCAACTATGAGTCAAAGCCCAACATATGGCCCAATTTTCCAAATTGGGCCCAAACCTTTACATGGTCTCGCTCTAAGGCCCAACCATTTATTCCAGTCAAACATTTGACATTCTAATCGCCCAATATCATATAATCATTAAGGCCCAAACTATAGCCCATCTATGATCCAAATTTGCCAAATTGGGCCCAAACCCTCATATGGGCCTTACCCTAAACCCATCAACATATTCTAGTCCAAATGATTATTCTTGGATGGACCATTAATAATCAAATTAACAAAGCCCAATGGAAAGGCCCAACTCAAGACCTAAGTGAAATTAGGGTTTTCACATAAAATGATGATTAGGGTTAAGTTTCCTACTTAATCCATTAAGTCCAATATTGACTTAAGTTGATTGCAAATGATTATTAATTAATATATTAGGTTTAGTGAATAATCCAAGTGCGGTCTCGATCAAATTCCCAAAATTAGGGTTTCACATAAAATGACAATTAAGGTTAAGTTTTTCTCACTTAATCCATTAAGGACTTAATTCATTAAGTCCATCACTCTACTAGATAAGTCATACAGTGTGATTGGGTGTAATTTACAATCGCATTCCAATGGTCCAAATGTGGGTCCCGATAAGTCCAAGGCGCATAAATCCAATATTAGGGTTTTCTAAACCCTAATTAGGGTTTCCAACCCCATTTTAGCCCAATAGGCCCAATAGATAGGTCTTTTGATCAATTAAGGTTCATTAGGCCTATTAGTCACATGTTTAGGCTTTTAGGTCATTTAGGGCTTCATTGGGCTCCCTAGGGTTTACTAGGCCCACTGAGGTACATTAGGCCCATTAAGGTTTTAGTCCTTTTGTCGAAACATCCCAACGTATCAAACACAACAAGCACACCGCCACCCAACACAGCGGCTGGTGGCAGCAGCCACCACCTCACGGTGGTGGTTAGGGTTTCTTTTTCATTATTCCACTTTCTAATACATTTTACAAAGCTTTAATCCCAAAATAAACACACATTGAAAAATAAACAAACACACACAACCACCTTGGTGGTGGCCGGCGGTGGCAGATAGTGGCAGCCTCCACCTTACAGTGGTGGCGGTGGCCTTTTCTTGCTTTTCCAGCTATACAAAACACACACATCACACAACAACCGTGGAAAATACAGCCACATACACATGCTCTAGTTGCAAAAAGAACCTTGCCACCCACCTGGTGGCGTATGGCAGGCCGACAGCGACAGAAGCACCTACAATCGTCAATGTCAACGATAGATAGAGCCCAAAGTCGTCACAGAAATGACAAAAGATTGCAATGGTTTGTCCCTCTCCACTCCCGACGTCCGAACTACAATCTTCATCCTTTATCACAACAGAAATGGCAACGACCGGGTCTTTCACGGAAATGGCAACAACGGTTCGGTGGTAATGAATCAGTGGCGAAGAACATCTTTGCCGATAGGTAGAACGGTCATGGTTGTCGATTTGTAACCTCATTAATGGTGGTGGCACCGGAGATCGTAGAAAAGAAGGTGGTGGCAGCCATACTTGCTGAAACAGTCGCATGGCAGCGATGTCAACAACGAGACCCAACCACAGCCCTTCGACTGGTCCTTTCCAATAGTAGCATCGATCTCGGCGGTTCTTCCCGGCAACACTAACGTCTGGCGATGGTAAAGATGGTGGCGGCTTGACGACTCCAATGATGGCGATTACACTCTATGTGTTAGGGTTAGGGTTGGGACGGGGCGACGGGTTTAAATACCCCGATCCTATTAACTAGTTTCCATAATGTCACAATTAGTCCCTCACTTCATGTTTTCTTTCAAAGTCTGCCCATATTTTCCCATTTAACCCCATCCATGTAAATCGCTTACAAATTAAGTCCCATATTTTACTAAGTGGCCCCTCCCTCTACAATTATTTTCAAATGAGCTCCATAATTAACTCTTTAGCCCTTGTTTTCATAAATCCTTTCATATTAGGTCTAATACTTACCAAACATCCACCTGTCTTCTAAATTATTTACAAAATAAATCTCGAATTTATACTTTGACCCCCGAATACTCCAACTTATGGCATTTGGCTTCCCAAAAATAACACCTTTCTATATAATTATTAATTTTAGGGTTATGATTCATTCATTAGTTTCCTCTATTTATTTATTAAATAAACGGGGTGTTACAACTCTCCCCCACTTAAATTAGATTTCATCCTCGAAATCATTCCTTACCATTCCTTACATGCCATACCACACAAGTAACATGGCCAGAAATCCTGGGCAACCATAACCAATCCTCACAGGGTTCTAACACCTGATGATGAACGAATTCCTTGCAACACGATCACATCCATCCGGTCTGAAATATGTAGTCTCAAAATGGTCTGACTCCCTGACAGGCCACCCATAGCGAATCATTATCGTTGAATCCAGTCCACTTGTCTCTCAACTGACTACTTAACTTCTACTAACTCGAGGTTCCCACTGGAAAACAATACTATGGATCTAATTAGCCATGTGGATCCCTTATACTTGGCCTATGCTCAGCTAATCACGCTGTGAGTGTCTTATCACTTACCAACCAATCAGTTTCTTCGTCCGCACCTGCAAACCTGAAACACTAATACTACTCGAGACAACATGATGCCACATGGCTGCTTTCCAAAATCTACCGAGACCTTCCTGGTCTCAATTCATTCGCCAGTCATCTGAAATACCAGGTTCGGGCCCAACTATGGAGCCAAAAGACTCCCACTTAGTCATCTCCCACAACATCTGAACGAAATCCTTCGGTGGAACTTGTTGCCAATCATTATCATGCCAGTGTGGCTCTAACAACCTTATGATCTAACCGATCGGGTCCATGCGTCGACTCCTGACATCCAAATCCAAGGTTAAAAGTGATTGCTACCTGACTAATGGTAGTCTTATATCACTAACAAACTTAAGCAGTCCACTGCTTCCTACTGTAGTGGCGCTCCTACAGTCTTATCATTAGCTTAACCAGGTCTAATCCCTCTGGGGAAATCCATAAACCAATCTGTGGATTTGCCACGCCCTCACTGCTACACCCGACTGGTGGGTACTACTGTTCCTTCCGCTTCCTAACAACACACTCATGCAATCTATCAACCTAGTGAATGCTACGGCTACACCCACATACTTACAACACTCTATCACTATCTGCTTCTAGTGAATGCTATGGCTACCCCCGCAGTATTACAACACCTTCCATACTACCTTATCGATAGTGAATGCTACGGCTACCCCCACATTCTTACAACACTTTCCATACTACCTGACTGTTAGTGAAAGCTACGGCTACCTCTGTAGTCTTACAACACTTTCCATACCGGTCGAACACACACTCAACCTAACACATAACTAAACTTGAGTCTTAACCGGAGCTCTAACGTGGTTCCCAAAACTTTCTGTCTGAGAGTCTCAAAGGTTGCCTGCTGCTCTGGCGCCCAGGGAAAGGCCACCGACTTCTTGGTTAGTCGGCCAAAGGAATCACAATCTCATAGAAGTCCCGTATAACTCTCCAGTAATGACCCGCTAGACCCAGGAAACTCTGAATCTCAGTTGGAGACCTCATAATCTCCCACTGCATCCTGGCCTCTAGCTTGGCTGGATCGACCAGAATACCCTTCTGGTTGACAATGTGCCTAAGAGATTACACCTCGCACAACCAGAACTCACATTTGGAGAATGTTGTGAATTAATCTTAGATCGATTAGATCTTTCACAGATAAAAGATGAAGATCAAACAAAACAAACACAATAATATTATGAACACAGAATTGAATCAACATTATGCTTATGATTCCAATATAGTCACACCTTAGAAGAGCTCGATCAAGAACGTCCATTGTAGAGGCGAGCTAGGGTTTACAAAACTTAATGAGAAAATAAAGTCAAATCGTTAAACACAAAGACTGCATGCATGCAGCTTAAATACTAAACACTAGAACAAAACATGCACGATTGGACAAGCCCAAACCGGTAACCAATACTGGGCTAAGGACCGAGCCCATGACGCAACACTATAAGCCCAATAATCTCCCCATTTGCATCCAATGAGGTGAGAGATTATTTCTTTTGAGTTGGCTTCACTATCTTTACCACCTTGAACAACCGAGGGATGATTGCAAGAAGTGTTTGCCAAAATTGAATATACCATATCAGCATATCAGTAAACAACTTCTTGTCAGCTGTTGTGTTCTGATCACACCTCTAAACAATCTCCAAAATGTGCTCTGGCCAAGCGGTTGAGAAGAGGTGTTTGTCAATGAGAGAGAACATGCATTTCTGTCCTTCGCCTCTAAAGAACAACACAGTGTGGTACTTCGTATCAATCTTCCTTTGATCATCAAATTAACATCGCCAACTCTTCCCATTGGTTTTATCGTTGTTCACTTGTGAACTGCTGAGGTGATTTTATGATCCATTTTTGCTACTTCGTAAATGTAGCAGACAAGCATTCGCTTGATATGGTCAATGATCGGCTGATACTCCTGTGGATTTAATAGTAAGATATTGATGAGGAGTATCTAGTAGTGGGTATTAAGGTTCGATAGATCAGCAAGAGTGAAGTCATGAATCGAGCCTTTAGATCCTCGAGTCACTTTTAATTTTACATTAACAAACTTCCCTGCTGAATAGGGCTTTAGTACCTTGGCAATTGTGATTTTCTACAAACACAAGGTCAAGTACTGAGGCTTAGCAAACTCCAGATAGAATTCCAAAAAATCCCGATCTACCTTCGAATCTGGAGATGGGATGGCAACAATGGAGTTGAAACAGTGAAAGATGAATTCCTTTCACGTGATCGGCATGTCAAACAATGCATCCTTGGAGTTGTCAAGCCCAAACGACATCACAGCTCAAGCCAAAGTATACTTGGTTCATCGATAGCACACATTTGGAGCGAATCGAGAATCCATTCAGGAAAAATGGACATCTTCTTTTCCAGGAGCTCCTTTTCCTTTTGCTTCTGTAATAGCTCATCCGTGTATTGCTTGAACTTTTCTTCAAGCTCTTTAACAGAAGATTTTGTCTTTTGAAAAGGGTTTTCGGGATTCTTTTCATAAACATCTTCTTCATTATCAGTGTCATCCTCCCCAATTTTCTTCTTCTTCTTGTCTCTTTTACTTACCGAAGCTTCATTAACCTTCGGTTCACCAGTTGGTTTTGGTTCATGAGGAGGTTGAGTCTTTGCTACCTTTTCTCCCCCTTGTTTCGGTTGGACGCTAGTCACCGGAACACCCTCGATACGACTAAGGTTGGCCGGTGCAGGTCAAAGATTGTCAGCCAAATGCCTGCAGATGGTGATGGTAATGATGGGATCATGGGATTCAAGGAGGTGAAGTAATATGGAGTGAACATCGCCAACGAAGCTTCGAATATCCTCCCACTCAGACTTCAAGTCATTGATTTCAGCTGTTGCATTGCGAACTTTTAGATTCTGCATCTTCAGTTGAGAAGTTCTTTTGTCAAGTTCATCCATGATGCGATTTTCAACTGCCAACTCTGCCTCCAATTGAGTTAATCAATCATTGACTTTGTCGTGTAGAGTAGCATTGGCGGCTTCGATTGCTTGACAAGCATATTCAAGTTTGGACCGTTCAGCTTGAAGAGAACGCTGAAGGTTATCAACCGAAGCATTGACAGTTTGAGAATTTTTCTGAGCTGCCACCTGCAAAGAATCCAAAAATAGGTTAGCCTCAGAAACTAGTTTATAGACTTTTGCGGTTTCTTCTTTGCATTCCTTGGTGGAGGTCTCAACTGCAAGGGAGGCTTTCTGGTATTGGGAAGTGGAGGCGTCTATAGCCTTAGCTGCATTTGTAAGGGAGGCACTATGTTCTTAAACAATAGATGTAACGCCCGTGTTTCTCGTCTAAAAGCATTAATAATGCTGTAATAGTCTAGGTCAACCTTTGTAACTTATTTTGAAGTAATAAAGAGGAATTATGTGAATATCATGTGAATTATATGCTTATTTGCTTAATTATTATGATTTAATTAATTAATAATGAAAATAAGCATTGAAAATAAATATTAGAAAAACCCGATATCTTTTAAGAAAGTTGTAGTGGCCGAAACAAGGATTCCGGAGATATAAAGAATACCGAAATCCGAGTTATAACGAAGAAGTTATGACCTGTCGAAGTTTCGCGACGGAACCTGCACGGCACCGGGAAGCGTAAAAAGTGAATTTACGATAAAGTGCAATTTAGCCTTAACAATCTAAACAAAAGTCATAGTATTCGTTAAGCCGAGAATTTGATAAAAAGAACGTCCAAATCTGACTTCGTATGAGGAAATCATGATTTTTCTAAGTTTTAGCTTAGCAGTAGACAACTAAATACTCGAATTTAAGATCGATCGATATTTAGCCGACACAACCTAAACGAGAATCGAAGGTCTCGACAATAGTAGTACAACGGTAAAAGACTGACGAAAACGGACGTCGGATGAAGAAGTTACGAATTTTTAACGGATTTTCCTGTCCCAGTCTGTTAAAAATGATAATATTAAAATTAAATTCAATATTAGCCGATGAAGTCTAAACAAAAGTTGTAGAATATATTCCCACCTATGCGTGCACATAAAGAACGTCAAAAACGGAGCTCGTATGCGAAAGTTATGAATTTTAGAAGTTTTGGGTGCAATTTTCGAAAAATTCTCATGAATAGGAGTCGGCCACGTCACCCTTCTCGCGAAACCGCCTCGTGGCCGAAGCTGCTGCGTCACCGATTCGTGGCCAAGTCCAGATCTGGCGCGTGTTCCACCTGTCTCGGTCTCGCATGGCTGGCCTCCGTGTCTCGCCCTCGCTGCTGCCACGCGCTTCGCCCCCTCGCAGCCACGTCTCCCCTTCGTGTCCAAGCCTCGCAGCCTGCTACATGGAGCCTCCTTAGCCACCAATCTTTGGTCTCGCACCCTATAAATAGGAGGGTTGCGAGATCCCCCTAGTACTTTTGGAAAATTGACATTTTTCACCCCTAAACTTATATTTTGACTATTTTGACTTCCCCCGAAGCCCCGATATCATTTTTAAAGCTCGGAATACATCCCGAAGTGCCCGAAGACCCGGAAAATTTTATCTTTTCGGCTTTGAAGCTCCAACCCTCGCAGAGCCTGGTTTCTCAATAAAACTCCCGGTTTTATCATAGACGATCATTTTAAGAAACGAATTGCTGCCCGATTATCATCAAATCAAGTGAGTGTATAGTCACTTTCATCTTACACATAGATATGAAGTATTTTATATAAATACGTGCTATATATATATATATATATATATATATATATATATATATATATATATATATATATATATATTGATTGTTTATTTGAGATGATTGTTGAATGAATGTTTTATACAAGTTTTAAAATGATTTAAACGGTATATATATTTTATCTACAAATATGTTGGGTATAACATGGGTAGATGAAATAGTTGATATGTGTTAAAATGATGAGAGGCCTCGATGTTGTTGTTGTTCCAGTCATCTAGCGGAGTATGGATGACGACCACGGACTCTTCTAGACAGTCTAGTGGAACGCTAGCAGGCTCGCAACCTGTAGGTGTTTGTGGGCTTGATGTTCACCGGTGTACTCCATCCCCCTCATGGTTGCCTTACGGACATATATAGCTAAGGAATCCCCTTAGCAGTAAAGTCCATCCTGATGATAAAATCCTTAGACTAGGTCCCTTGTATACGTGTTTAGGGACATAACGTGAGGATAACGGGAATGGGTAATCAGGGTTATAGTTGGTTTGATAAAATTAATAAATTTATTATTGATCGATGCAATTAATAAATTTATTATTATTTGTGGGTTAAAAGCCCTATATGCTCACCAGGCTCCCAAGCCTGACCCACTCAGCTTTCTGTTTTACAGGTAGTGGACCTAGAGCATAATTTGGATGATGATGAGGGATTTTTGGATTATAGGCTAGTAGTTGTAAATAACTGTTGTAAGGCTTATAATGTACTTTTTATGCTTTTGATCTGTATCGAACATGACATCCTGAGTCTTTTTAATGAAATACATTTCTATGGAAATGCTTTGATAAATCTTTATCATATTTTTATTTTGGGAACAAATTCCGTAACACTTTTATGTAAAATATTACTCTGATTTTCAAACAAGCATAAACAAAACTGGTCTTTTCTGGCCGTGAAATTGGGGATGTCACAATAGAGGAGAACAGAGCCTTTAAAGCAGCATCAGAATAAATCCCAGATGAAGAGGAGGAAAGCAGTTGATCGAGTTTGTCGTTGACTGCATTGAGATGACGCTTGGTAACAGGTTCATCGCCGTCTTCATCACTTTGTACACGGTAAGGATTGAAATAAGTGGAATCAAATTCCAAGTCCTCAATGCCTAGAACTATGGTGTCAGTGGATGGGGTAAGGGATAAGGGTTTGGTAGTGACAGGAGGTTCGGTTGTTAGTGGTGGTTCGGTTGTAACAGGTGGGGTTGGAGCTTTAGAATGAGCCCCTATAGTAGTATAGTAGTGGTAGTGTCTGTGAAGATTGGAGTAGGGATGGGAATAGTGGTGGATAGTTGAGAGATAGGGATAGGAAATATCGGAGGGATGGATAATGGGATGGTAACAGGTGGAGGAGAAAGAGGTAGGGAGCAAACTGGTATTTCTGGGGTAGGTGAGCGAGGCAGGGTGTCACCTCGACTCGAAGCCTCATCATCAGAGCTTTTGCTTTTAGATTCTGAAGGAGGAACAGATTTGTGTTTGGGAGGAACATACTCTGATTCTGAATCAGTTGAAGATTGGAGTATGAGTCTCCGAGTAGGCTTTTTCAGTTTCTTCGGTTGAGGCTGTGACAAAGCAGCCTTGTCAGATTTTCGCTTCTTCGGGGTTTGCCCCTTAGTTGGTTTAGTAACCTTCGTCTCCTTCTGAGTCTCGGTACTCTTTCCCTGCTTTATTGGCTTGTCCGCCTCTTCAATGGAGCGAACCATAGATTGCGTGAGCTCCCTTGGACCCGAAGAAGGAAGCTTCCTGTATTGTTGCAGAACAGTGCTTGTTGTAGATACACAGGCAACCATGGTATCAGGGATGGATCCAATGAAGGAGTACCTGGTGGGATCCATGACGATTATATTGGTTGTGTGAAAGGTGGCGATGGAGGAGAGAAGAGAATCTGTCATTATTGGAACATGAAGACGATCCATGGCCCACTTGGTGATAATGGACCAATACCTGCCACTTGAGATTTCTGAGTGTCTTGAGGAAGAATGCAAGCTTTGGACCATTTGTTTCCAGATGATTGGCCCATAGTCCATATCTATCCCATGATATAGACCGTAAAGCACAGTCATAAATGACTTGCTTGCTCCATCTGAGCCGGTGCTTCACTCAGAGAGTCCGTTAAACAGTAGAGTAAATAGGCCATTCCATTGAGGAGGAAGGCAGGACTTCTTGAACCTGGTGATAGTGGTTAGGGTTTCAGTGTACCCCATTTGATAAAACATTGAGAACAGTTGTCCAGTAGAGATCGATTCAGGGTTTACCAAGGTTGGTTCTTGAGAGAGACCAATTAGGGTACAGAAGCGGTGCTTAGAGATGGAAGTCTTCTCGTTATGGATCTCGAATTGAATCCTTTCAGCAACTTTGTTGTAGTAAGCAGTGAAGTAGAGGAGTGAGAGGGAGGAAATGGGAACAATTTCGACCTTAGACAGAGCATCGACAAGAGGAGAGTATTTTAGATACTTGAGAACATACAACATGTAGGGGTCATAGATGAAGGGAGTAAGATCGATAATCAGGTTTTGTTGAGGTTTGATGGTGAGGAGGGTTTGGCGAATAGAGGTATCGTGAACTGAAGAAGAGTCTGCCATTGTAGAAGCTTGGAGAAGAAGATGAACAGTAAGATGAATCGTCATTGTTCTTTGAGAGAGTTTTGTAAGTCATAAAAGGGTAAAATGGAGTGTCCTTAATCCTTTTATACTTACTAGTAAGAGAGAGAAAAATGACTGATATCTTGGATTTATTTGAAAGATTGCGCATGATGTGACAGATGAACAGTTGTCATACACGATGATGATGCAGGAAAGAGAAAGGATGTTTCATTTTTACACGCCATTCCATAATAAGTGTTTTTTCAAATCATCGAAACCAATGGATCACAGCTGAGTCAGCCTTAATGTTATCCGAATCGTCACCTTAGAATGCACATGAACCGTCATTGCCTTTTAACTTTAGTGAACATTGTAATTCTTGAAGAAACGAAGCTAGAACAATTAGAGCATCATTAATAGAACCAGATTTTGGAAAATCAAAAGTTTTCGTGCAAAGAGTGTAAAAGATAAAGAAATAAAGCAAACTTTTTGTGATAATTTGTGATGTCTAAAAAAGACATAAAGAAACTAATTTTGGGCATGAATATCTTCCTTCAAAGTCAAGAGGGACTTTAAAGTGCTTGTGTGGCTTCCCATTAAATAACAATCAAATACTTGTGAAGAAGTATTGAAAGGCATCTTTTTAAGTAAAGCTTATTAAGGGTGGTTATTGCTTTAATTCATGATTTTGATACTTGATATAAGATCGAAACTGAACGAAGTACTTGTAAGATCAATGTGATCTGTTGAACAAGTAGGTAGGGAAGATTTGTATTGACTGTTGGATAGGTGAGAAATCCCAAAAAAAATTCAACTGGATCCTTAGGGAAGAAAAATTCTTGGTAATAGAAATTTTCAGAAGAATCACTCAAAATAAAAAGAGATTGCATTTGTAACATATGATTTGTGTACCGTCAATTCATTAATGGTATTGAATGGTGGGTTTCACTTAGTACATAGTGACACGAAACTAAGATCATTAACACAAATTTTGTATAACTATAAACCTCAGTGGTAAATGCTCAGAGTCTCAAGGGTTATATTGGTGAGATGAAGTATAATGGAGAAAAATGATGGAGGTGGTATAAGAAACATATGTACCTCTTCTATAAAAGAAAAACAAAGAAGAAAACTCTAAGCTCAATCGCAATAGAGTAAGGTAGCTCATGATTAAAGTGAATATAGAAGCCTAGCTTGGGAAAACATGATTTGTATGTGTCATGTTATTAAGGCTTCACTCAAAATCTGTCGAGGCTTTAGTCAACATGCAACAGCATGCTTGTAGGGACACATAGAAAATGTGTAGAAAAGAGATTATACCTTTCAGATCTTCATCATCAAGAGTAACACTTATACAAAAGAAATCGTTAAATGAAACGAAAAAAAAATATTTTTGTATTTTGTGAAAATTATTTATTTGAACGAAAAAGAAAAATATTTTTGGGTTTTATGAATGTAAAAGGAAATGTTTAAAAGAGGTACATACAATCAAAATGCCTTGCGAAGAAAAAGAAGCGAACAAGTTCAAAAGGACCGAACCCGAAATAGACCGAATGTTCGGTTCACTTCGGTTCCTAGTCGAGCCGAACCCGAAATAAATCAAACGTTTGGTTCATTTCGGTTCGCTCTATTTCGCTTCTTACCTTTATTGAATCGAAGGCGGTTTTGGTACTGATTCTGCTTCCATCATTCCTAGGCCTTGCCAAATCTTGTTGAAGCTTGCTTCAGGTGATGCCTTAGTGAATGTGCCCACAAGTTGATCAGTCGTCCTTACGAAATGAATTTCCACATTGCCATCTTCCACATGATCCTTGATAAAGTGATACCTCAGAGCGATATGTTTAGTCTTCGAATGTTGCACAGGGTTATCACAAATCCTAATTGCACTTTCAGAGTCGCAATATAGTGGGATTTTCTTCATATTAAGCCCGTAGTCTCTGAGCTGACTTTGTATCCATATAACTTGAAATGTGCATGATGCCGCAGCGATGTATTCAGCTTCTGCAGTGGAGAGAGAAACACAAGTTTGTTTCTTTGATTGCCAGCTAACCAATTTACCATCAAGAAATTGGCATCCTCCAATGGTGCTTTTACGATCTAATCCATAACCACCTAAGTCAGCGTCTGAGAATGCTTGGACAAAGAATCCTGAGTTGGTTGGATACCATAGACCAAGAGAGGAGGTTCACTTTAAATAGAGAAAGATATTTTCCACAGCTTGTAAATGAGGTTCACATGGGTTAGCTTGAAATCTGGCACAATGACAGACTGAAAACATGATGTCAGGTCTACTAGTTGTGAGATACATTAGAGACCCAATCATTTGACGATAGAGCGTCATGTCAGCGGCTGGCTTCTCCAGTAAGGGTGTAAGCTTCATCCCAAAATCCATTGGAACCTTAACTTTGGAGTCTCCCATCTACTAAACTTAGCTAACAGTGTCTTGGTGTATGCCTCCTAATTGATAAAAATGCCTTCGGGTCTCTGTCTAATGCTTAAGCCATGGAAAAGTTAATTGGACCCTTTGAGCTCATCTCAAATTTAGTTTCCATCAACTTCCTGAATTCAGTTTTTTAGCTGGGATTCGTGGAGCCGAAGATGATATTATCAACATAAATTTGGACCATCATAAGGTGGTTACCTTCTCTCTTTTGAAATAAGTGATGTGCACAAAAGTACCCATTAATTTTAATATTTATAACCTAACAAACTTAGACTAAATATGCACTTATAGGCAGTGTACCTAGTCAGATTACAGTATAGCTTAGGTAAGTCGGGTGTCGATCACAGGGAACGGTGGATCAATTTAATATATCTGATTATAGGTCACACGAAAAGAATAAAAGACATAATTTAATAAACCTCAAACTAATAATTAATTACCCATCCTCGATAAACTAACAGGAAAACAAATCTCTTTAGGTACTTTGGTTTAGACTAATTCCACCTTGAAAACATAAACAATTGCATACACAAATTCATTTATTCATGTTCACCGATTCCTAAATTGATTAGATTCATGTTCACTATAACTAATCCTTTAGCAAACAAGTTAATTCAAACAGTGATCAATTGATTAAACTAACATGCTTCCTAGTGTTCAGTTCGTATCAAGCAAGACTTGTAAATTTAGTTAATTTAAACATTTAATTAACCTCTTGTTGATGGTCATCAAACAAGGCTCACACATTAACTTACTTATTCCCAAGTTAATCCTAGTTTCACATTCGTTATTTCTAGTCTTATAATCTCAATGGTCATCAAAAATCATAAGAGACAAGCAAATCAAGCAGGTTTTCATACAACTTAATTCACTTAACAATTAACAGCAAATAATCATCATTAACACATGAGGATCTTTGAACAAGCTTGGCAAGATAAATTAAACACAAATAAATTATTTAACATAACAATTAGTCTAAGAATCAAAACTTCATTCAATCATAAGCACAAAGTAAAAGGTTTTTACACCCAAATCAGAAACTAAATACAAAAAGTACCATAAGGAAGTGCTAAACATGGTCACCTTAGCAATCCATATGATTACCGACATGTATCCGCTCTCCAATCCTTCAGATCTCTGCTCCCGTTAGCTTAACGGCCTTCCGGCCGCCTTCTAGACCCTCAAAACGGCTTAACAGAAGTTAATTGTCGACTAAATTAGGTTAGAAGTCGAATCCCCCCTCCTGGTTAGCTAAAAATCAACATTTATAATCTTTGTGGCCGACCTAAGTACGTTGGGCGTACTTAGGATTACGCAGCGCGTACTCTGGATAAGCACGCGATCAAGTCTATCCGGTGCAAGCATGTACACGGGGCGTAACCTTAAGGTACGCGGGGCGTACTCGCTACCTCAACATTCTTTTCTTTCTTTCAGCTTCTAAGCCCGATTTCCGCTTCAATATTTTCTTTTGTGCTTTATCGACAACAAATAGCTGCAAAACATAATTCAAAGTATTATGAGTACTCTTTAGTTCTAAAATAGAATAAATAAGGCCAAAATATTAAGATAAAGTGCATAAAAATATATATAAAAATACACATATCAATAAGGTTGGGTCAATCGAACCTTGTTTGAATTATACATTTTTAAGAATCGAGTTAGAGTCTCATACCATGCTCTGGGGGCCTGCTTTAGGCCATATACTGCTTTGTCAACTATGTAGCAGTGATCCGGATACTTCTCGTTCACGAAGCTTGGCGGTTGCTCAACCTACACAGTTTCTTCAAGTTCACCGTTAAGAAAGGCACACTTGACGCCCATCTGATAAACTTTAAAATTATTGTGTACAACATAGGCAAAAAAGAAGTGAACAGATTCTAATCTTGCAACAGGAGCGAAGGTCTCTTCATAGTTGATACCTTCTTCCTGACAGTAGCCTTTCACCACCAACCAAGCTTTGTTACGGATCACGTTCCCTTCCTTATCCATCTTGTTTCTGAATACCTATTTGAGACCGACATCCGAAGCATCCTTTGGAGTTGGAATAAGACGCCATACTTTGTTTCTTTCAAACTCATTCAACTCATCTTGCATGGCTTGAACCCAATCAGAATGATCAAGTGCTGAATTAATAGTCTTCGGTTCAACTTTGGAAACAAAGGAGTTGAACATGCAAAACTCTACTTGAGAAAAGAGTGCAACTTGTTTCACTTTGATCTGGGATCAATTTAACACCTTTTCTGAAGATTCCCCAATAATTTGACTCTGTGGATGATCTTTGGTCCATTTAACAAGCGGTGGGTAATTTGGATCACAAGAGGGATCCAATTCGGCATTGATTTCTTCTTCCAATTCTGATAGAGTGTCATCGTCATTGACATTGGTGTTCTCCCCCTCGAAGGATGACGCCTGTTCAGAGTCTGGATGAGTATCTTCTCCTTCGTTTGGACTTTCAATAGAGCTTGATGATTCTGATGTTAAGTTCTCCCCCTGGAATGAAGAGTCTTGATCATGTTATAGAACCGGACCCTCCCCCTGGACATTAGGATGGTCATTTAAAGGTTCGCTTATGTCTGGCCTGTCGGTTGCTTTAGGTTGATCAGCGGCCATCTTTTGAGCAACATCATCGATGATTTGCTTTAGACTATCAAACTTGTTGTCTTTCGCCGTTGATACAGAATCAATTGCCGTTTGAGGTTCATCAAAAAGAAGCATATATTGCGCTAAAAGATTAGAAATGGAGGCTATAACATGACTTGTCTTTGGAAAAATTTCCTGCATTGCATCTTCGGCTGTCTTCATTTTCTTAACATAGCTATCGTCAAAAGTGACATAGTATGTTTCTTCAATCTTCTTAGAGCACTTGTTTAGAACTCTATATGCCTTAGAATTCAGTGAGTAACCTAAGAATATTCCTTCATCAGCCTTAACATCAAACTTGTTTGGATTCTCTTTAGAGTTGAAGATGAAGCATCTTGAACCAAACACATGAAAGAATTTCACATTCGGTTTGCGATTATTCAAGATCTTGTAAAGAGTGATAGAGAATCGCTTGTTTAGATATGATCTTCTCTGAGTATAACAAGCAACAACAATTGCATCAGCCTTGAAATATAAAGGTAAAGATGCAAAGCACAACATCGTTTGAGCTACTTCACACAGAGATCGATTTCGCCTTTCAACAATACCATTCTGCTATGGAGTATAAGGGGCGGAGGAATTGTGTGTCGTTCCCTTCTCAGCAAGAAAATCTTCAAAATCTTTGTTTTTGAATTCCAAGCCATTGTCGCTTCTTACGTTACGAACAACTTTCCTCAGTTTAATTTCTACCGATTTTATGAAGAGCTTGAGCTTTGGAGTAGCCTCAGATTTTTGCTTCAAGAAGACCACCCATGTGAATCGAGAGAAATCGTCCATTATGACCAGAATGTAATTGTTTCCATCAATTCTTTCAATGGAAGAGGGACCATACAGATCGATGTGCAATAGCTCCAATGGTTCTATCACCTTTGTATTGATAATTGAGGGATGACTTTGTCTTGTCTGCTTTTCCATTTCACAAGCTGCGCATAGATGTTCTTTGTCAAATTTAAGAACTGGAAGACCTCGAACATGATCTCCTAAAACCAGCTTGTTGATATCCTTGAAATTAAGATGAGAGAGTCTGCGATACCATAACCAGCTTTCGTCTGAGTAAGCCTCCGTGAGTAAGCAAACTGCTGGTTTACCTCGAATTGGGTTGAGGTTTAAAGGGTACATTTCCCCCTTTCGCTTCGATTTCAGCAAAATGTTATTGGACTTCTTCTCGAATATTTCTGAGCCATCATCATCAAATGATACCTTCAATCCAGTTCCAACTACCAGTTGTGATACGCTGATAAGGTTGTGTTGGAGTCCTTCAACATATGCGACATTTCTTATCGAGAAATCACCATTCGTAATCATTCCATAGCCTTTCATAGTTCCATATGAGTTGTTGCTGTACTTCACAATACCACCATCCTTGACATACTGAAATTCCCTCAGCTCTTCCTTCTTTCCTATCATGTGACGCGAGCAACCACTATCAATATACCATTCTTCGTCAAACTGCTCGTCACGGATAACCTGCAAAATACTAAGCAGATTTAGGAACCCAAAGTTTCTTGGATCCTTGTGAGCCTTTTACAAGACATGGAATAGTAAGAGAGATATCAACCAAATAAGTACATTTAATCAAAGTTGTTTCATCTTTTCTTTTTATTGTAAAAACTTTAATTTTGGTTGGCTTTGGTTCATTAGACGTAGGTTTTGAGATTTTGACGTCAACATTCTTTTGGATTTCTTTTGGACGTCTGTCATCTTATGGACAGAGCTTTCCTTTCCCCTTTAAATCTTTTGAAGGATAAGAATTAGAATGAGAAGATTTGGGTTTAGAAGTGACATTGGATCTTCTGTTTGTCTGATTGAATTTGTAGGGTAGAGGGCTGAAACCGCTCTTTCGGTTGCTATTGGGTTGAAGACTGAAACCGCTCTTTTGGTTGATATTGTGTTGAGGACCGAAACTGCTCTGTTGGTTGATATTGAGTTGAGTACTAAAACTACTCTTTCAGTTGATGTTGTTCTGAGGACCGAAACTCTCCTTTCGATTCCTTTCAGTCGTAGGACCGAAAGTACCCTTTCGGTTCCTTGATTCCTCTTGTGCCTTATGCTTCCTCTCATTCCTGACATAGTGAGGATTTTGTGATCTCCAAAACTGTTTTCTTTCTGAGAGATTCTTCCTGTATCTCAGATTTCGTTGGTGTTTTCGATCTGCCACCTGTTTTGGATTTTTGTGGATGTTAGCCTTTTTCTTTGAAGCATGAGCATGGTTTTCACTCTTTGTTGAAGATGTTTCACTGGCAGTTTGTACCGATTTGCCCAATGATGTTTTCGTTCCACTTATGCTTGGCACATCATATTTTGAAGGCTTGTTTAGTGCTTTTGGTACGTATCTACCTTTCACCCTCCATGAGGTTTTCTGAGATAGGCCTTTCATTTCATTAGCGTTGTCTATTGGTGCAGACCAGAAGAACTCATCACATCCAACTGCATTATCTTCTTCTACCATGGCTGTCAGCTCTGCGGTTTGTTGCGAAGTGATTCGTGGAACTATGTAGACTTAATTTGGAGTGGTTTGTACCTTTTGATACACGACAGCTTTTGATTTGAGAATTTTGGTCTTGTCTTAGATGAGCGACCGAACTCAACAGAATGTTCAGAAATCAGATTTTTGCGTGTTTCAGGTTCGCTCTTGACAAATTCTTAACAGTCCACCAAATCCTCTACAGAGATTTCACTCAGATCATCATCCTCATTAAGTTCAGGTGCATTTTCAACATCAATTTTATTTTTTGAACATAATTTGGCATTTAATGAGTCAAATTTCTGTACAGTTTCGGTTCTTAACTTTAATCTATCATTCTCATCTAACAGATTTTTGAGCATATCCTTATGGTCTTTGGACTTTATGTAGGACTCAATTTTGTTAAGACCAATTTTGTATCCCGGTGAGACCTCATCAGAAGATACAACGCTTTCACAGTTGTAAGCTTCAACATCAATTTCATCCTCCTTTAACTCAAGGAAGGGAAAAATCATGCGATGTATCTTCTTTCCTATTTCACAATCGAGATGCAACTGAGTGATATTAAAATAAAGTCTTTTAGCAATTAAACAAAAAAACATTTTGTTGTTTCAAAAGTTTACGATTGTCTCGTTGCAAATAAATCGATTCATCCTTAGAGCTAATCAACTCTTTCTCCTTCTGCTCAATCCACATCCTCCTTTCCTCACTCTTCGACGATATCCTGCTAATTTGATCAGTCAGGTTAGAGTTTGTGACACGGGTTTGGGTAAGACTGCTACTTATACTTGAAAATTTAGATTTCAAGCTATCCAATTCCTTTTCATAGTTAGTAACAGGTATATTTAGAGAATCTAAAATATTTTGTACCTTCTTGATCAACTCATCACATTCTTTGATCTGTGCACTAATAGGTTTCGCAGCAAAACACCTATCCTCTCGCTCCTTCTCGCCTTCTATCCCATCATCAGTTGTATATCCTGTCATCTGAGATACCTTCGGTCACTATTAAACACCTTCCTGCAACAAGTTCTTCTTTCACCAGCATCTCTTTGCCATGAGTGGGTTTTCTTACTTCTTCATCCTCTGAATCTGTGGACCATATTTCCACGCCACCGAATTCATCACGGTTGCATGTATCCTGGACAATCAAAGCATTCATAGTTTTATTGTTAGCAGCTGACTTTTGTTTCTTGATTTCCTACAGTTATCTTAGGAGGCTCGCTTCTTCTTATCATCATCTATCTTTTCTGCTTTCTTTTTCAGCATACAGTCTTTGGCAAAGCGATTCTTGCCTCCACAGTAATGGCAATCAAATCCTGAGTCTCCACCAATTTTCACGTCTTTCTTGGACTCTTCTGACTTCGACCCTGTCTTCGCTTCCTCCTTAACCTTTTCAGCGTTATAAATTCCCTTCCAGTTTCGGTTCATGTTGGTTGGGAACTTTCTTTTAATAAACTTTCTAGGATTGGACACCATCAGGGCATACTCTTCACCGGTTAGATCGTAGTCGGCAAGATCCAATTCCTCTTCTTCTTCAACAGAACTTTTCCCTTTAGAAACAAGGGCTAACGAACCCAAACTAGAAACCACATTCGTTTCCTTAGACAGTGCACTTCCATGGGATTTCAAAATTCCCACCAGTTTCACCAGAGAATACGATTTAAACTGTTCATGTGCTTTAACAGTGGATACGACAACCATCCATTCAGGTCTTCGACCGTTCATGAATGTAACCTTCTGTTCAATAACCTTCCTTTCGATCCCATGCTTTAACATCTTACTTAAGAGATGATTAAAGCGATCAAAAGCCTGAACCAGTTTCTCTTCGGGCTTCTGTTTGAAATCAACCAAATTCAGAAAGCAAAAGATTTTGAATCGAATGTTCCAGATCTTCATCAGTGGAATGCAATTCTTTTAGTCTGTCCCATATCTCTTTAGCAGTAGCGCAAGAACTCACCAAATGGAACGTATCTGACTGCAAAGCAAACCTAATCATCCTTAAGGCCTTGATGTTGCATTGAAACTTTTCCTTCTCATCTTGAGGAATATCTTTTGCATCATTCACAAGCTGATTATACTCCTTCTGAGTTTTGATAATCTTTGATGTGCTTGAGTGAGCGAATGGGCCAACAGTGATAGCTTCCCAGATCAAGTACCCATTATCTTCCGATCCAGTCACATAATCTTCAAAGTGATGTGTCCAAACTTCATAATCTTGAGTATACAAGATTGGAATCCTAGTTGTTGAACCAATGCTGTTGGAGATGTTGATTGGATTGGTTTGAGAATCATCCATGGACATTGCGATAGCGTTTGATCGATTACTTGTTTTAAGACCAGACTAGTAGTTTTATTAATTAGAGTAAGATCGACGATTAATGAGATACATCAATATGGAATGACGGCTCAATTAATATCAATCAATGTGGAATAAAACCCTAATAACTTCTTCGAAAGAAGAGATGTGTATGAATTACATAGTCTCCTACTCTGATACTAATTATTGTGAATTAATCTTATATCGATTAGATCTTTCACGGGTAAAAGATGAAGATCAAACAAAATAAACACAATAATATTATGAACACAGATTTGAATCAACGTTATGCTTATGATTCCAATATAGTCACACCTCAGCAGAGCTCGATCAGGAACTTACACTGTAGAGGCAAGCTACGGTTTACAAAACTTAATGAGAAAATAAAGTCAAATCGTTAAACACAAAGACTGCATGCATGAAGCTTAAATACTAAACGATAGAACAAAACATGCACGATTGGACAGGCCCAAACCGGCAACCAAAACTGGGCTAAGGACCGAGCTCATGACGTAACACTATAAGCCCAATAGAGAACTTTACAAAAAGTCTCTCCCCCACTTAGATTCGACTAAGTCTTCACGGTACATGAGAATTGATGGATTCCCGATCCTACTTACTTCCTAATAGTCTATTACCCACAATCCAAGCTTACCAATGCTAACGATCAATAACCAGTCAAACCTTAAGATCGTCCATCCTCTAAATTCATGAAGAGTACTCTTGAAATCTGGTCCAGTCTGACACCTCAGTCCATCTCATATGCCGTCAACTGAAGGCCTTAATCTTCCCTCTGGCTGACGAATCCTCATTCCCATTTCCAATCTTGCAGTACCACTGAACTCTAACCGAACACATCCCATGCGAAAATACAATTCTCTTGACATCTAACGACCAACAACTTATGCATCTAACACCCACAACTCACACTACCATTTTCACACTACCAGTCCTGCCCTAGTAACGGTAGTGCCTTGAGCTTCCAAGGTTCTTCCATAGAAAACTGTCGACCATACCTGAACCATGATATAACCACTAAAAGTTGACTTCACTAAAGAACTATCACACTAACCCTGACCGAATAACCTCTAAATAATACTCCTGCACAGAACCCGACAAAGGTCCGGAATTTTTTAGGGCACATGGGGGTTTACCGCAGCTTTATCAAAGATTTTTAAAAAATAAAAGGCCTTTAACTCAATTACTCTTAAAAGATGCAACCTTTGATTTTTCTAAAGAGTGGTTAGAATCTTTTGAAATTTTAAAAGAAATTTTGACTAATGCCCCAATCATTATAGCCCCAAATTGGAAGTTACCTTTTGAAATCATGTGTGATGCCAGTGAATTGGCTTTTAGAGCAGTACTTAGTCAGAGGGTTGATAAGCTATTTCAAACCATCTATTACGTGAGCAAAACATTAAATTCGGCCCAAGAAAATTACACCACTACTGAAAAAGACTTATTGGCTGTGGTTTATGCATTTGACAACTTTTGTCCTTAGCTTATTTTGTCCAAACCAACTGTTTTTACAGACCACTCTGATATTAAATATTTTTTTACCCAATAGGATTTGAAACCAAGACTGGTCTGATTGGCGCTTCTACTTCAATAATTTGACATCGAGATCCGGGACAAGAAAGGTATTGGAGATGACTTTCCAGAAGACTACTTGATGTTGATAGTGGGAGAAGAGCTTTGGTATGTAGATATTGCTAACTATGTAGTAGGCAACTATCTTTTCCAGGGGTTAACTCACTAACAAAATAAAAAGCTTTTCTCATAAATAAAATATTATTTTTGCAATGAGCCCTATCTTTTCAGGAGTTGTGCAGATGGAATCCTTCGAACATGTGAGTTTGGAAAGGAGATTAGTGATATGTGAAGCATTATCACAATCGGCCTACGGGAGGTCATCATGGGTCCGAATATACAACCAAGAAAGTATTTGATGCACTTTTTATTGGCCAACAATCTTCAAGGATGCTACTACTTATGTGAGAGAATGTGACTCATTCCAGAGATTAGGAAATATTTCAGTAAGGAACGAGATGCCCAAAAGAGCATCCAGATCTGTGAGGTATTCAATGTCTGGGGAATAGATTTCATGGGGCCATTCCCAACATCTAGAGGGAACAAGTACATTCTTGTGGTAGTCGACTATGTTTCAAAGTGAGCGAAGGCGCAAGCACTGCCCACCAATCATGCTGGGGTGGTTATGAAGTTTCTAAGAAGATTATTCTCTCAATTTGGAATGCCAAAGGCATTTATAAGTGATTGGGGAACCCATTTTGCTAATGATCAACTCGCAAAAGTGTTACTGAAATATGGGGTACACCGTAGGTTTGCAACACCATACCATCCTTAAACAAATGGGCAAACCGATATTAAAAATAGGGCACTAAAGAGAAGTTTTGAGAGATCGGTGGGGAGCAGTAGGAAAGAATCATCGGAAAAACTCGATGATGCGTTTTGGGCATTTTGTACCGCATTCAAGACACCAATTGGGACTACACCTTATAGGTTGGTTTTGGGAAGAATTGTGACTTGCCGGTGGAACTCGAGAACAAGGCGTATTGGGCGTTGAAGACATGCAACTTTGAAATTAGTGACTTACGCACCAATCGGATTTTGCAAACGAATGCCTTGGAGGAATTAAGAAATGAGTCATACAAGGCAAGACAAAAATATAGCATGATGCAAGGCTGAAAGGAAACAAGGAGTTTGAAATGGGTCAAAAAGTCCTCCTTTAAAAATCAAGGATGAAACTTTTCCTCGGAAAGTTGTGAACACATTAGTTCGGGCCATTCAAAGTAAAGCAAGTATTTCCATATAGGGTAATTGAGCTAGTAAATGAATATGGGTCAACTTTTAAGGTTAATGGGCATAGAGTAAAACATTATAAAGAAAGGATGCTAAGCAAATAGACAATGGGAGAAAGCATGGACTTGGGAGAAGCCGCCACAACGTAGGGTGGAAAGGTCAAGACTCCCCAAAAAGAAGCGCTTGCGGGAAGCAACCCATCATTTGAGTTTGCATTTCTTTTTTCCTTTATCTTTCTTTTAGTTTTTCGTTTTCTTTCTTTCTATTTTGTTTTGTTAAGGATTTTCGTTCTATTTTTCCTAATAATGAATGTTTCTTGAGGGCAAGCAAGGCCTAAGTGTGAGGTGTGGTAAAGCCCTTTATAAAAAAACATATAATTTTTGTGTTCTGAACCACAAACACAGCGTGGATGAGCTATTCTCACGTCGTGTTTGGACGAAGAGTTACGATATATCGAGCTTAAACGATTAAACATGACGTCTTTATCCATAAACACATCGTATTTCATTTTCATTTACCAAAATAAGATAATTTTAAACTTAGTCAAAAATTTTCAACCTAACCCTAAAAAGCAAAAACGTGTTTTACTTTTAACCACACAGCCTTAACACGCCGAGTTTTCTCTCTAACACTCTAATCTCCAAATTCATCAGTTTTTACTAAACTTCTTCAAGAAAGGTATGATTTTTCATCCCCAAATCTGTTTAATGTGAATGTATTTACGGGTTTATGTGTCAATTTGCTTATTAAAATGGATTTTAGGAAATTTTCTACATTTTTCTAGGGTTTCGAATTTTGGGTGAATTGAAGCATTTTGGTTCGATTTTCTTGTGTCTAAGAGTACATCCCAGTATTTTGAACAAACCTACGTACTTATTTCAAGTAAAATTGCTCAATTTTGTTACGAAGGAGAACCTCATAGTTAAACTGTTCGAAAAATACGGATTGTTGTTCATCAAACATGGCGTGTTTACTGTTCAGAAAGCCTAATTTTTACATGTATTTTACTTTAATCTATTTTTGGTGTTTGGTTTTCAAGATTGTTGTTTAATTATGCAAAAAAAAATGAGGAGAGGTCAAAGAACTCAACAAGGCCCGCAAGAACACTCGGATTTTCCTGGGTATAATTTTCCTGAGGTGGTTCCTTCCGTCATGTTGTTGTAATGGTGGAACAAATTAGAAAAGCTGAAGACTAGAGAGTCCTATATTGCAAATGAAGTCAATTGGGATTGGCTTCAAAAAGTTGGTTCAGTTGAAGCAATGAACCCATATTTAAAACAAAATGTATGGGTGAAGGTGTAAGGATCACATGCACAAGATGGAGGTGATTGTTCCATATTCAAGAACCGATGTACAAGGAGCTATATTTGGATTATTTTATTTTTTTTTGCTACAGTAAGATTCAAAGGGAGGTCAGATGCTTTTGAAACGGAAAACCTCATGTTTTGGCTAGATGGGGAGAGGCAAGAATGTAGTATGGCGGAATTGTCTTGGAGGTTGGGTTTGTACAACCAATCAGAGGCCATGTCCGAAGGTTTTGATATTTTTCTTGATTCTTGCCACATATATTTACCGGAAGGAGTGACCAAGGCAAATTGGTGGACGACTATAGCAAATGGGGTGCACATTCTAGCGACCACTCAAGATGGTGACGTTAGGTCACCTATTCACCGTCTCATCCACCGCTTCATCTCTAGCACCATAAACATGAGGGAGGATGCAAATAAAGTTCCAAACCTTAATGTTTTCTTCTTGCGGAGTATCCTCTCGCCGGGAGTTTTTTGTAATATACCTCATTGTATGGAGAAATACTTAGCAGAAAGGGTTGCAAAAGACAGGAAATGGGCGCCAATTTGTGGGGTGTGTTAGTCACAAAGTTGGCTTGGTTATATGGATTATTGGAAAGAAGGGAAGCAAAGTTATTAAATTCAAGGTATCAAGACAACATTGGGCGTGGTTTGAATTACAAAAATATGCATACAGATCTCTTGTTTCAACACTTGCAAATTACCTGGTCGGATGGATACACCAACTCGTATCCATACATACCTAGTTGGGATGAATTGTGGTGGGAAATGCAAGGCAGAGCTGGTGGAAGTGGAGCGGGAGGAGGAGATAAAGATTGATTATGCTTGTTTATTTGTTTGTTTTATGTTTTTAAGTTGTTTGAAGATGATTTTTATATTTATTTGTTTATGTGTGGTTGTTTGAATTTGTTTAAACTTCTAGTAAAGTAGGATTAATGTAGGATTTTAATTAAGTTTTTTTTCCTTGTTATTACGCGGTTGTTGTTTCTGATTTTCACTGAATTATGGTTGAGAAGCGAACGAATTTTAAAAGCAATGAAAAGAACTAAGCGAGGGGTGGATTTTTTGATGAAAAAAGGAAGATTTTGAGTGAAGGTGAAGATTCGTTGATCATAATACCCGAAAGGAAGTATTTTACAAAAGATTTAGAAAGGTGTACTGCGTTAGTACCCTTTTTAACCAAAGAATCATTATTCAGAAGAAGCAATCTAGTCATAGAATTACCATCAAACACGTCAGGGACATAACTAAACACGGCATGTTCAAGTCAAAGTTTGTGATTCTGTTTGAAAAATAGAAGACCATGACATGTTTCCTGTATAAACTTGGTGTGTTTATGCATCAATCAACCTTTTTAAGTAATTGATTTGCACCTACTTAAGGTAGGCATTTTCCAGATTTCTTGAGTCCATTCCAAGAGCATTCTAGAGTACTTTTTCCAGTTGTGTTACGAGATGTCAACCGTACAAGACAAATGAAAACCAAGGCGTGGATGACTTGTTCCCACGCCATAGTCAGTTGAAGTGGGCAAAAAGAAGACAATCAATCTCGCCACTTCTATCCCAGGAGATTCTATTCCTTTTTCACCCTTTTTAATTATTGTTCTTTATTTTGCATAGCATGCAATGGGGACACTACATGAATTAATTTTTGGGTAAGGGTTGGTTACATTATTAGAATCCAAGTATGATTTTTTTTTTAAATTGCATCATCATGAAAAGAAAGTGCTAGGTTAACTCAGGAATTTAAGGTAAAATCAATAGCAATTTTCATTATTAGGTTCAATGCTAGTATTTTGTGGGATAATTCAATCAGAACCTAAATGTTTAGTTGAGCCAACATACGTTATAATGTATTTGTGGCCTCCTTATCTTAGTGAAATCATGGAACAAAAACACAACCCTGCTTAGTTTGAGTGATGCAAAATGTTTAGCATCATGTACCAAAAATATATACAGGAGAGCTTAAGTAGTCATTTCACATGAGACTAATGCCTTTAGTCAATAAAGTTTGAAGTTAAGTCCCATTGATTAAGCATATATTTTTCTAAGATATTTAGTTTTGAGTGAAAAAAAGTGCATATGAAAAAAAGAGAAAGAGAGAGAGAGAGAGAGAGAGAGCAAGCGAGTGAGAGAGAGAGAGAGAGAGAGAGAGTTGCAATGTTTGAAGAATCTACAATTTATGAAGATCATGAAGAAGAGCTACAAATTATCAAAGATTGAAAAGAAAAAGTTGTTAAGTTATTTTTATTTATTTGTAATTTTATTTTTTAGGTTATTTTTCCATATGTATGATTGTGGGATTAACCAAATATACCTTTAGGCTAAGAAAGATCTATGGGGATAGATTCGGAAGGATGCATAAAATGAGCATTGTTCGAAATAAGTAGGCTAGTGTTTATGAAGATTGTGAGTATTTAGGATTAGGAAGGTTCTTAGGAAAATTTAGACACAAATACATGTGATGCAGTGTTGGCATAATGGTTTGGTTCAATTTGGATTGTTTTGTGCAGTATTGGTATGTTAAAATTCAGTTATGCTTGGGGGCAAGCAAAAGTCAAGTGTGGGGTATTTTGATATGTGCATATTTAGTCATATAACTCATGCATGATCTTAATATTTTATGTTTCATTTGTGGACATTATTGAACAAAAGGTACTTAATTGGTTGAATTTTTTTTTTTTTTTTTTGCAGCAGCTAAGACATGCCTGGAAGGAAAATTAAGCGGAAATGGTGAATGGAAGCTAGGATCTTGGAATCTCAAGAAGAAGAAGGAATATAAGAAGAACACAGCATGTTTACATCAAACACGACATGTTGTGTTGAAGATTCATGATGGAACATTACCTTGACTGATACGTGTTTTTAATGATGAACACAGTATGCTAGTGTCTAAACATGTCGTGTTTCACCATTTTTCTAAATCTATTTATGGGTCGTTTCTCTTCGAAACCCTAACTTATACTGGGAGTTTTTATAGACTTTTGGAGGCCAGAGACATCCCTTCGAATCTGTGGAGTGTTGAATTCGATTGGAAGATTGTTTTTGAAGATTTCTAAGGCAAATAATCTTAATTTACCTAATTCCTTTGTTTACATCATGTATGCAATGTTGAATTTCGTTTTTATGATTGTATTTGCTGAAGCCATGGGCTAAAAACCCTATTTTTCATTTAGAGTATAGGATCTTAAAATTATGTGTTGTTTGTGGTTATTGATTATGTTGATTTGATTATTTATCATGCTAAGCTTCTTAAAAGAACCTTATATGTTAATGAGAATTATTTTTATGTTGATTACTAAGTTAATTCAGATTGCATGAATATCTTTCTTGATTGCTTGAATCTTATAGTTTTGTGACCATCAAAATTGTAAGACTAGTGTTTTGAACGAAACCTAGGATTAATAAGAAAATAAGTAAACTGATGTGTGAGCTATATATGATGACCAACCATATATGTGTAAATTTAATCAATCAATTAAATTAATCACTATTACAAGTCTTGCATGAATCGAACTTACTACTAGTAAAATTATTAGTTTAGTCAATTGATCATTGTTTGAATTGATTTGTTTGGTGAAGGATTAGTCTAGTGAACATGAATCTAATCAAATTAGATGTAACACCCGGTTTTGAAAGTGTTCGATTATGCTTTCGTAGGCCAAGGGTATAAGCGTAATCTATTGATTTGATATTTTATGAGTTTCGGGTTTATTTCGAAAGGTATTAAGGCATTGGGTGTAGGTAGGAGCGTAGGGCTTCTTGCCACCTTTTCGTTGATAAAAAGTTCATTGGAAACGGACTTGGAACGAAGAAGTTATAGTAATTTGAAGTGGTTGGCAAAATTGGTCCCTAAATGGAAAAGCTTGCATTTTGGCCCATGCATGCAAGGTGGTGGCCAAGTTTGTATGCCCAACGTTTGCTGGTTAATGAATCGCGGGTGCTGAAGACGTACGCCCAGCATACGGGGATTATGCTCAGCGTAATCTAGGATCTCCAAAACCCTAATTTTTAGGGTTGGCTCACTATTTAAGCACCTTAAGTCCGAAGGGGGTGCACCTCCCTTTCATTCTCAAAGTATTAAACCCTAAATTTGAGTGGTAGCATCATCCAAGAGTGTTGTGAGCTTGGTGGGTGCATTTTGGGTGGTTTTTGGTGCATTTCAAGAAGATGGAACTTGTTGCAAAGATGGGGATCAAGGAGGACCTTGTGGATCTGGCATGTGGGACTTAGTGCTAGCTTGATAAAGTTATAAAGTTTTGATCTTGATCATTTATCTCCTTAGATCTCTTAGATTGGGTTTTGGGACCATTTTGGTCCAAAGGTTGAAGCTTTCTGGTTCAATCCGATTTCTAGAACTTGGAGTTGCTACTCTCAATTCTAAATGAGTCCCTAAGATAGAAAGTTGCCACCTTTGACATCCTAATGGGTTCATGCATGAGTTAAGACCATTTCCATGGAAGTAGATTGTCATTTTTGGAGCTTGAGCTTATGTGGGTCATGCAAAGCCATCAAGTAAGCAACTTTATGGTTTAAGACGTCAATAAGGACTTGGATTTGTAATTATAGCTTCTGGAGTAGATTATTAAGCAATTAATGGGAAAATGACTTAACATGGGGATTACGTTGAGCGTACATGCAGGTACGCCCAGCGTACTCACCATTTGGCTTGTACGCTTAGCGTACATAGGAATGCACCGAATGTACTCATCAGATATGGGTTTGGGCTGTTTTGGGCCTCGTTTTGGGCCATGCAATGGATTTTGGTTCTTTGGGCCTTAGTGGGCCATTAAAAGTCAAAAAAATGTGTGCCAAGGAGATGTTCGGGCGTAGAGTAAAGCCTATTAGAGGATTTGGGCCCAATTTGGCAAATTGGGACATTAATGGGCCACTAGTGGGCTTGGAAAGCCTACCTAGTGTTGGGCTTTTGTTTTGGAAATGGGCCTAAGTTTGGATCATACTGGGCTAGGGGTAGAATGGTCATTTTACCCCATGCATGATTAAGGATTATGGTTTGGGACCCAATTGCTAATTGGGTATATTGTTTGGTAGAGGCAGCTCAGGAAGTTGGCGAGGCAGCAGCAAAGGATTTCTTCAGGAAGATTTTGCATTCGAGGTGATTCTTCTCACCATACTAATGGTCTAAGGCACCAAGGCCGACCCATTTTATGTTTTGTGGTATGATAGTTTGCTTTATGCTAAGTGGTATGCTAGTAATTATATGATGTATGGTATGTTAGTTGTCTTTGTGATACTTGCATGGAAGACCTCGGTGGGAGCCCGTGGCATTAGATGTAAGACCATGTGGGGTAGCCCATGGCAGTCCTAGGTAAAGACCATGTGGGCTAGCCCATGGCATTGGATGTAAGACCATGTAGAGTAGCCCATGGCAGTCCTAGGTAAAGACCATGTGGGATAGCCCATGACATTGGATGTAAGACCATGTGGGGTAGCCTATGGAAGTACTAGGTAAAGACCATGTGGGGTAGCCCATGGCATTCTTATAGGTTTTGTATGCATGGCTTATGTATTATATGTAGCTTTTATAGCTAGCAGGAAAATGTGATACAAGTAGCTTTTATAGCAACAGGATATGTGATATGTGGTTTGTGTGTATGGTATGCTCTGGGAAACTCACTAAGCTTTGTGCTTACAGGTTTTGTTTATGGTTTCAGGTATCATCGTTTATGGAAAGGAAGGGCTTGGATTGGTCGTAGTGCACACACCTATAATTTCCGCAATGAATGATTTTAGGATGAACTCTGATAAATGTTTTACTTAATCATGACTGAATTGTTAGAGTAAATGGTATCAATATTTTAGCTATATCAAAAATGAAATTTTTACATTTGATTTTTGGGTCGTTACATTAGAAATCGATAATTGATGATAGATTAATACATTGCACTTCCCACAAAATCAACCATAGGAGTAAGTGAATCGCATCTAAACGGAAGTCTCTTTAATATTCTTGATTCAAATCGTCTTTTGTTCTTAAATTAGTTGTTAACTGATTCTTTGCTTAAGTGTTTAAGCGATTATTTAAGTTTCTAGTCTTGTAAAACTAGAGAAACCCTTCCCCCCCCCCCCCCCACCCCCTTTAAATATTGTTTAAATTAGTTAACATTAGTAGTAGTTTTAATTATTATTAATGTTCCATGTGTTCGGTACCTTACTTACCTGCATTAAACTATTATCTGATTAGGTACACTGTCTACTGTGTGTTAGTTTTTATCTAAGTTAGTTAGGATTAAAACTAGCATATATTTCATGTATCGATGAATGTTATTGACCCTAGTCAGACCGTTAGTGAGGGGATCTGTAGGATTCTCTTCCGATGATACCCCCTTCACTACCAGATGACCTTCTTCTACTCTATGTCTGATGAAATGGTATTTTTTGTTGACATGTCTTGATTTGCCATGATCTCTTGGTTCCTTTGTTAAGGAAACCACCCCTTCATTATCACATAAAATCTCCATTGGCTCCTCGATGGCTGGAACAACTCTAAGGTCTCCGATGAAGTTTTCAACCAAATAGCCTCCTTTGATTATTTGATCGCTGCTGTGTACTCTGATTCACATGTAGAATAAGCCACCGTCTCCTGTTTGGAACTTTCCCAAGTTACCGCACCTCCATTTAGGGTAAACTCCAAGCCAGATTGAAAATGGAAGTTGTCTCTGTCTATTTGAAAGCTGGTGTCACTATACCCATTTACTCTAAACGTATCATTGCCACCAAGCACAAGGACCCAATCCTTAGTTCTTCGCAGATACTTGAGAATATTCTTAACTAATATCCAATGATCTCTACATGGATTTCCTTGATACCAAATTACCATGCTCAAAGCAAAAGCTATATCAGGGCGAGTAAATTTCATAGCATACAAGATAGATCCAACAACCAAAGCATACGGAACTCTACTCAATTCACCTATCTCAACATTGGTACTCGGACTCCGAGTCCTACTTAGTTTGTTATTACTTTGGATACACAATTCTCATATCTTGGAATTCTCTATACTAAAATGCTTTAGCACCTTTTCCAAGTATGTACTTTGACTAAGTCTAATTAGTCTATTACTCTTGTCTCTCAAAATCCTTATTCCCAGAATATAAACAGCCACTCTCAGATCCTTTATAGAAAAACACTTTCCAAGCCAAGACTTAACCTCTTGCAAGGTTGGAATGTCGTTTCCCATAAGAATTATGTTATCAACATACAATACCAAGAAGGTTATTATGCTCCCACTAGCTTTGACATTTACACAAGATTCATCTTCACTTATTATGCTCCCACTAGCTTTGACATATCCATATATTGATTTCTAAATCTTACACACTCTATTTGGATACTTTGATCCACAAAACCCTCTGGCTGACTCATATAAACATCCTCAACCAACTTCCCATTAAGAAAGTGGTCTTGACATCCATTTGCCAAATTTCATTGTCATGAAATGTAGCTATGTCGAGCATTATCCTAAAAAATTTAGTATTAGCTACTGGTCAGAAGGTCTCATCATAGTCAACCCCTGGGGTTTGATTAAAGCCATTCGCAACCAATCAAGCCTTGAACGTGTGTACCTTTCCATCCATGTCAGTATTCTTCTTGAATATCTATTTGCACCCAATTGTCTTACGACCTGGTACATTATCAACCAATTTCCAAACGTGGCCGTTATGCATGGACTTGATCTTGTTATCTGTTACCTTTTTCCATTTGGTAGCCTCAGGGCCTACCGTTGCATCCTTATAGTTAGCTGGTTAATCCAAATTTACTAGTGTACTATCACTGATAAACGTATCACCTTCTGAAATAATATGGAAACCATATAACTCAGGTTGTATTCCAACTCTAGTGGCATGCCTAAGAGGTAATGACTCATCAACTGGTTCAACTATAATTTCTTCCTCGGGTTGAACCCTAGCGTCTGCAGAGATTCCTTCATCATTTGACTCTTAAATCTATTCAAGATCAATGGTACTCCCACTGTCCTCTTTGCATATCATCTCTCTCTCTCTCTCTATCACTCACTCTCTCTCTCTCTCTCTCTCTCCTTCTCCCTCACTCTCTCTCTCTCGCGCGCGAAAGACTCCCTTTCATGCTAAAAAACCATGTTCTCACTAGGTCTGTAGAAAAAATATCCAAAGGACTTCTATGAATACCCGATGAAAATACATCTCTCACTTCGAGGTTTAAGCTTGTCATGAGTCTCTCATCTAAAAAAAAGCTTCACAACCCCAAATCTTGATATGTGCTAACGATGGAACCTTCCTTGTCCACATCTCGTGAGGTGTTTTGGCAACCTTCTTAGTTGGGACAAGATTAAGAATGTGGGGGGTAGTCTCTAAGGCATACCCCCCAGAATGAGATTGGAAGAGAAGCTCGAATCATCATGGAACAAACCATGTCCAAAAAGGTTTGATTATGCTTCTCGTCCACGCCATTAAGTTGTGGTGTCCTAAGAAGTTTTAATTGTGAAATTATTCCACATTCCTTGTGGTAGTCATGGAACTCAATACTAAGATACTCATTACCTCTATCAGATCTAAGCATCTTTATCTTCCTGCACAATTGATTCTCGACTTATTGTTTAAACTCTTTGAACTTTTCAAAAGTTTCTAACTTATGTTTGATTAGGTAGATATAGCCATATCTGCTATAATCATTAGTAAAAGTCAAATAAAATTGATTACATCCCTTGTGGTGGATCTAAAGGACCCACACAAATCTGTATGTATGAGATCCAACAATCATTCACCTCTTTCACAAGAACCAGTGAAAGGTGATTTTGTCATCTTACCCAATAGACAAGATTGGCATGTATCACCTCACCTTAAGTCAAATTGATTCTAACACTCCATCCTTATGGCTTATAAGCAAAAATAGAACCATTCTCATCACTAAAATAATATCTAAAACCGTTTTTAAACAATGCATTAAAGGAAATGATGTTTTGTGTCATCTTTGATGAGTAGCAACAATTTTTAAATCTAATCCTAACCCACTACTACACACTAATCCATAAACTCCAATCTTGGTGACAGGTGAATATTGGCTATTCCCCATGATTAAGTTCATCCTTCCGTGCTCCACATCCTCACTTCTTTTTAGCCCCGGTAAATAAGAACAAATGTAAAATTCACATCCTGTATCAAGGACCCAAGAACGAGAATATGTTGACTTATTTGATAAGATAGTTAGGACTTTCCCTTCCAGTTTTTCTTAGGAGGACCTTTCCTCCTTTTCCCTTTCCCTTGACCTATGGTTAGAACAGGAGCACTAGCAAGAGTGGAGGCGATACATTTTCCCTTCATTCATGCTTCAGCTGTTCGCAGGAGGTTGTGAAATTGAGACAAAGTAGTTTCGTTATTTTTCAAATGATTGGTCAATATGAACTAATCATAAAAACTAGGAACAGAGTTCAACACTATGTTGATTGCAAACTCTTCATCAAAATTCACATTCATCTTGATGAGCATGTCCACGTATTGTTTCATTCTCTGAGCATGGCTGCTAACAGGCTCTCTCTCCTTCATCTTGCTAGCAATAAAGGACTTTACCACCTCATACTTTTTCTTAGGAGCTTGCTTATGGTATTTCTCCATAAGGTCCTTGTTCATCTTGTACGGCCAGTAATCCTCATAATGTCTCTACAATTCCGGAGTCATTATGGCCACCATGAAGCATGCAACCTTTGTGGCATCATTATAGTATTTCTTGTAGGCGACTATTTCTTCAGGAGTGACCTTCTCTTCGTTGACCTCATCCAATGGTATTTCAAGGACATATTCCTTGTCCTCAAACCAAAGGGTCATTTTAATGTTGCACATCCAATAGTTATAGTTGGTGCCATCCAATTGCACCTTAAAACAGATGTTCATCAATGAGAAGTTGTTATTGTTGTTGGTGGTGGAGGAGGAGCAACCAGAAACATTAGTTGGAGTAGACATTTATAAAAGAAAGGTAGTTTTACTTAGATAAAAATAATCCTCAATATAACAATCAAAATGAAATATCCATGCTAGGATCCAACTAAATAATTCACATCCTAGAAAATGGATGTCGTAATCTAATTGTAAATTATATAAAGGTAGTTCAATGATGATTTACCAGTTTCACCATCGAAAAACGAAACTTGAACGAATTACGGTTTTGATGAAATTCCTTGGTCTTTTGAGATTCATTGAAAGTATTCAATGGCATGTTTATTCTTGATTATGTTTTTCCATTTGTGACTGGGATACCGATGAACACAAACAATATGTGAATAACCATGCAAATTAGCTTGGTACTCTCGATGTCATTTATCATCTCATTTTAATGTGCTAGTTAACCACACACGCTCCATTAATCAATGATAATTGAGACACCCATTTCCACTCTTTATTAGTACCTATTAGTGTGTCAACTAACCACACACGCTCCACTAACGACTTATAAAGTACAATGTACAATTTCATGGGTTATCATACAAATTCACATTTTCCTAAAGTAACTAAGATTGGAATTTAAATAAAATAGTTTAGTTAATTTTTAATCACATTATACATATTAATGAGAATTAATTGTCCTATCAAACCTGTTCGGCTAACAACCTTCCACCAATCAAGTAGGCGGTGGGTGAGAATGAACACTCATTCAATCGACATTTTATAGGCAATTTCCTTATACCCCCTTATAGATCAGCTTTGTAAATGAGGTGTACTAGCGGTTTGACTGACTTAGTCTTATACATATAGTAATATTGAAATTTTAATGTTACATATACTCTAAGGGTGTATTTTAAACTTTTTCAAAATACTAGGGTTTATATTTTAAAATTTGAAAATTAAGAAATTAGTTTTAATTTAAAAATAAACCAATCATGCATTCAAGATAAGGATATCCAAGTACTTAGATAATTATTCAGCTTTACTTATTTAAAACACTATTTAATGTAATTATCCTAATCAATTCATGAGATAATCAAAAAGAATCCGATTTTTTTGGAATTCACTGTTCACCACATGATGGTCAAACAATTTCGTAGATCACCACGTCGTGGTGGAGGAACAGAATGACGATTCTATTTTGCTTTTCCATGTTCAAGTTCAACAATTATAACAATTCAACAAAAAAACAAACCCTACGCTTTGATACCAATATATGGGTTTTATGCAAAGCAATAAACTTAAACCCTTAAGTGTGTGTGCAACCCTAATAAAGATCTATGTCTTCTCTATTGAATATATAACAATGAAAAACAATTAAGAACTCTAAGATCACAAGGTTATTTTAAAAATTACCAAATTAGGGTTGGGAATGTTTACCTTGTTATTGTTGTAAATAACAATGAACACCTTCTTCTTAATCCTTTGGAAGCAAGCACCGCAATTGTCGTGCCGCTAATAGAATCAAACCCAAGACTAGAAACTAAGGATTATGGAGAGGGAGGAGGAGAATTTTGGCCAGAACTCTTCTAGGGTAAAGAGTGCCAAATTTTAGAAGGCTAAGGCTCTTTATATAGGTGAGGTAGCTTACAGCCAAAGCTAGGGTTTAAAGAGAAAACCCTAATCCATTTGCTTGGTTACTAACCAGACCATGAGCCTCCATCCAAGAGCCCTTGGATGAAAATTTTATGCCCTTCCTATAAGTTTTCATCCAACTTCTTACAAGGAGGTTCTAGATCTTTTCCTCAACTATCAATAAATTATTAAACAGTCCTTGCACAATAGATTTATCCAATTAATCCCAAAACTAAATCTAATTAATTTCTGAAAATCATCTTTCACTCTCTCCAAAATAATCTTAATAAGTTATATATTCCAATTTATAATCAAATAATAAATCATTCACTCTCTCCAAAATAATCTTGTCCAAATGCTAGCTTTGAGGGCAACCCAAAAGGACTATGTTGCCATCAATTCAAGTTTATACTAATTATAGTTATGCGCTTAGACACCTAATCCAACACGGCCTTGGTGCCTTCAACCCACAAGTACAGTGAAGAAAACTCACCTCTTAGTCTGAAAAGATCTCTTGCAGAACACAGCTCCAAATGACAGCTCGATTGGTCGCCTAAACACCAAATAATGAGTAATCTTAAATACCACTCAAATTACCTAAAATACATTTGGGTCAAAATTGGTCAAACTCATCAAACCAGCCGAGTCAACCCAACCTCATACGCGGGGCGTACACATATGTAGGCAAGGAGTACTCGCTCGTTAACCAGGATACATGACTTGATTGCGTACATGCGGCGTATCACCTAGAACGCCTAGCGTACGCAATTGGATTCTTCCCAACTCATTAACCACTTAATACACAAACCCTTACATCCAAATTAAAGATCCAAGTCCCAAATGTCATCGGTGACCATAAAGTTTCCAACTTTATGGTCTTTCATGGCCATTAAGTGCCTAACACTAAAACTCCCAACATCTTAAGAAATTAAGACAATCATACTCATGCATGGGGAAGAGCCAAGAGTCAAGATCCTACTTTTATTACTCTAGACCAAGAAAAACATCCAAAAGGGCAATCCATATGTTCTTTAGCATGTTAGGCACAAGAAGGTCATACTTTGGGGACAAAATTCATAACATCATCAAACCAACAAGATTTATCAAGTTAATCACCAAGGTATGAAAATTATACATTCTGGATATTGAGGATGATGCAAAATGCCCAGATCCAAACTTGATTCTAGCTTCCAAGCTTCAGCGCCACCTTCTTCTACCTTTGAAATGCACAAAAACACACTCTTAAGCTTCAAGATGCAACAATGTGGCTAGGGTTTGCAAGGGGGAATGTTTCTAGTGATGGAGGCTGGAGATGAGATGGGGAAATGGGACTTACGGTTCAATATATAGGGTCCAAACCCTAAAGATTAGGGTTTATGTCCAGATGAAGCACAAACAATGTACTCAGAGTACGCCCATCATGCTCCCAAAACATCATTGTTCAACCTTAAGACCATTACACCCAGCGTACCATCCAGGTACGCAGCCAGAATGCTAAAAGTTACAATTTGAAGGGTTGGAAGGGAAACTTACCATTACTTAAGTGTAAAAATTCTCCTCCTCTTGGATTAGACTTCATCCTTGAAGTCCGCCAAAGTAAACGACTATGGGTAATGCTCACGCATCTCAGACTCGGGTTCTCATGTCTATTCGTAACCCTTCTGATGCTGCCACTGCACCTTGACCAAAGTCACCACCTTGCTGAATAGGACCTCCGTCCGATCCAAGATCGCCACTAGCCTCTCATTGTAATTCATTCGATCATCAACTTGAACGTCATCCAAAGGAACCACCGTTGAATCATCAGTCACACACTTCCGAAGCTGAGACACATGGAAGGTGTAGTGGATCTGGTTAAGGACCTCAGGTAAATCCAATTTGTACGTTACCTTGCCAATCCTAGCTATCATTCGAAATGGCCCAATATATCGGGGTCCTAACTTTCCGCTCTTCCTGAAGCGTATTACACCCTTCCAGGGTGATACCTTCAGTAAGACCATGTCCCCGACCTGGAACTCTAACTACGATCAATGTTTGTGGGCATAAATCTTCTTCCAACTCCAGGCTATCTGAAGTCTCTATCTCGTCTTCAGATGATTTCTATCGTCTGAAGGACTACCTCTGTCCTTCCCATGAACCTATGGCCAACCTCTCCGTAATACTAGGGTGCGACACTTCCTCCCATAGAGGAGCTCCAAATGTGGCGCACATATACTGGAGTGGCAGTTGTTGTACGAAAACTTAGCTAGAGGAAGGTAGGAGTCCCAACTCCCACCGAAATCAAAGACACAAGCTCTCAACATATCCTAAAGTGTCTAAATGGTTCACTCACTCTGACTATCCATCTTCGGATGATAAGCAGTGCTGAGATGCAACATCATACCCAGTTCCTCCTGGAACTTCTACCAGAAATGATATGTAAACCTAACATCTCTATCAGATACAACTGAGATTGGAATATCATGCCAAGCAACGATCTCGCGCACATATGAGTCGGCTAATTTCTCGATACATCTTGGTGGCTCCAGTGTGTATCAAAAACCTAAAATTCCGATACATCTTGGTGGCTCCAGTGTGTATCGAAAACCTAGACTTGTGTGCCTCCTCCAATATAGTTGGTCTAATCACACCAAAATCTCACAACCAAACCCGTCCATACCAGGTCAATAATCCACGACTGTCAGTAGCAAACCTATCAACCTCACCCTTGAGCCTCTCCTTCTTCCAATTTTCCTTTTTGACACCCTTGGCCTGAGCCTACCTAATTAAATCCAACAATGGAAAATCAAGTGAAATCCTTATACATAGACCTCCGATCAGAGAACTAGCCATCATTTTGGATTCGGCTGATCCATGAGGTAAATCAAACTCTTGTGATCCATGTAGATGGTAGAATGGAACCCATATAGATAATTATGCCAAATCTTGAGAGCAAACACTACTACTCCCAGCTCGAAATCATGATTTAGATAGAAAACCTCACGTGGCTTCAGCTGCCAAGAAGCACAATCAATAACTCTCCCATGCTGCATAAGTACTACACCAGAACCAGTTATGGATGCATCACAAAATACCACAAAATCCTCAACACCCTAGGGAAGGGTCAATATTAGCGCCTCACACAACTTTCGACTCAATGTCTCCAACACAATCTGTTGAACTGGCCCCCGACAGAAATCCATGCACTTCCTAGTCAAACGAGTGAGGGGTACCATAATATTGCAGAAGACCTAAATAAATCTTCGATAATACCCTGCCAAACCGAAGAAACTGTTGATCTCTAAGGGAGACTTTGAAACATCCCACTTGATCACGACCTCAATTTTGGCTGAGTCAACCAAAATCCCATCTTGGTTGATGAGATGTCCCAAGAACTAAACCTCTCGCAACCAAATCTCACACTTCAAGAACTTGGAATACAGTCGTTCCCGCCTCAAAACTCCTAGAAGCTCTCGAATGTGCTCCTCATGCTGCTCTCTGATCTTGGAATATACCAAGACATCATCGATGAACACAATAACTAATTGATGGAGCATCGGCCGACAAACCCAATTCATCAAATCCATAAATGTCGCAGGCGCATAGATGAGCCCAATCGGCATCATCGGCTGAAACACGATCTTCTCCACATCCTCCTCTATATCCCTCATCGGATGCTACCCGAACCTCAAGTCTATCTTGGAGAACCAATATGCACCCTGCAGCTGATCGAAGAGGTCATTAATCTGTGGAAGGGGATAACATTTCTTCATTGTCCACTTATTCAACTACTGGTAATCAATGTACATTCGGTTTGAACCATCCTTCTTTTTGACGAACGGACTCATTGCTCCCTATAGTGAACCGTTTGGTCTAATGAACTGCTTTCCTAACAACTCATGAAGCTGAGAGGACAACTCATGTATCCCAGGCAGTGCCAACCAGTACGACGCCTTGGAAATAGGAGCCACATCGAGAATCAAATTAATCTTGAACTTAACTTTCCTCTCAGAAGTCATGCCGAGTAACTCCTCTGGGAAAACATCAGCAAGCTCTCTAACAACTGGTACATCGGAAATCAAAACCTTGGTCCCAAACTAGGTGTCAATCACAAAAGCGAGGTAACCCATACATCCATGCTACAGATACTTTTGGGCCTTGGTAGCAAAACAAAAAGCTAATCCAATCCCGATACCCTCTCTATATATAACCAGTTCTCCCCCACTTGGTGTTTAAACTATCACTCATAAACCCTCATAGTCGATCATATCCTTGAATCTTCTCAACCAATCCATCCCTACTATCACACACATATCCTGCATGGGGATAGGAATCATGTCAATCAGATAAGACACCCCAAAAATTTCCAAAACACATCCCTGATAAACACTCAATGCAAATATCCCATGTTCGTTAGCGATAGAAACCACCAATGGACATCCTAAATCCCTAGGAGTCCTACCAAAATCCCTACTAAGAGTATGAGATACAAAGGTCGAGTTGCACCCAAGTTGAAAATCACAAGAGCAGGCAAGGAGTTCACTAAGAAGGTACCTAGCAGAAACATAAACATAAGAATACCATGACATAAGTGCCAGAATAATAAATAGAAACATACGACGCCCGACGCCACCCTGGCCTATTCTGTAATGAGCTAGAAAGCACGACCTATGGCCCTCGGGGGCTCTTCCCTACCCTGGTGTTCATCTGTCATCCTTAGGGTAGCATTAGGTGGCGCCTAAACTGGACTTGCGGCAAGCAAGGGACATCAGGCCTTCACGTGGACCAGCTGCTCACAATAGTAACAAATCCTACTACTTAGCGAAGAAGCCTGCTCATGACAGTCCTTCGCAAAATTTCCCTGCCAGCCACAATTGTGGCATGAAAAAGAAGAAGAAGACCAAAAAAAAACACCCTCATGAACCTTACCGCACTTGCCACAAGTGTTGCCCCCTGTCCCCCAAATCTCGAATCAATGGGCTTGAACCGCTTTGCCACAAGTTGCGACTGCATAGGAGCCTACCTTAACTCCTTCACCTGGACCTCCATCTCAATCTCCCGCCTCCTTGTGGCCTCCTGTAGCTCAACGAGAGGACCATATCGTTGGGTGGACAAAACTAGCGGTTATCTGTCTTAATCATTCTCAAGTACCGGCTCATCTTAGCTTGCTCAAAAGCAACAAACTCTGGACAGAATAGATCCCTATCCATAAACATCATGGTGATCTCAATAACCATGTCATTCCCTTACCTCAGATGTATATACTCCTAAATCATTATCTCCTTCTTAACCAAAGGAACATTCCTCATGCGAAACACCTTAAAGGTTTGCTCCAAAGTCACAGCATCCCTATGCTCGGTAGTGTATGAGCCAGTCACCAATCTCCACAAATCCTTCCTGTTGACCGGAGAAGGTTCAAGATCCATTGACCTTCTGGTAAGTAGAACAGGAGCATGTAAAGAAACACCCCTCAACGTCGGACAACCACCTCATCTTAATGATCGGGTCCTAATATCCATAGAACATAGGGGGATTCGTATTATTGAATTCCCAATATTGGAAAGTTCTCTCCCCTTGGATCCCCATGGTAGCAACGGATACGGTGGCTACAATAGCAGTAGCCTTAGAAAAATTAGCATAGCAGTTATCAAACAACTCAGTCATAGCGGTCTTGATAGACCCCAACATCTCTGACATAGACCTCCGGAAAACGGAAGCCACCTCAGCAGTGATGATCTCCTGAATCTACTCATCTATCAAACCCAGCCTATCATGGCCAGTCGCTCCACACCTGGAATGTAACACTAGATTCCTAGTATACCTATTATTCATGTATTTTGTGTTTTTCTCTGGGACTCGATGAGTTAGAGGCCCAACTCGTCGAGTAGAGTCGTGACCCGCCGACACTTTAAGTAACCTACTCGATGAGTCGGGGGAATGACTCGGTGAGTAGGTGTTGGTAAAGTGAAACCCTAAATCTGAGAGTTTGCACCCGATTTAAACACCTTATCTCAGCCTCAATTTCCCTTATCACTCCCAGAAAGTTGTGTATCGTAACCCTAGCTGTTTTTTAGTGTTCTAAGGCCATATTAGTGCATTTGATGGTTTCTGAAGCTTGAAGAAGAAGAAAGAAGCTTGAGAGTTCGAGGTGGGGATTAGAGATTCAAAGATCTAGTTCCATTTTCAGCACAATCAAGGTAAAATGCCCCTGTTTTGGTCTTCTATGTGTTTATTCATCTTTAGACTTGGGTTTTGGTTACATTTAGGGCTTTTCAAGCCATATTCGGATTTGTGGAGTGTTATCTGTGGTCTTGACTTCAGATTTGAGTCATTGGAAGGGTCTCATGGAATAAAGGTGCCAACTTTATGGCCATGAGAGCCCCATTAATCTTGTAGAGCACCTTTTATGGCTTTTTAAGCCAAATCCCCCATACATGTGCACCAAGTTTGGAGCTTTACGTATGAAATGGACATTAGGGGGCAGATCTATGGTTTTGATTTGTGAAGGCTCATCTAAATCGATTGTATAGTGTTGGTCAAGGATAGACTCGCCGAGTTGTTCTTGGGACTCGGCGAGTCGCGGTGTAATGACCACCAAATCCTTTATGTGGATGGACCAATTGTTAGGGTGGAAAGTCCCGTAGATGTTTAAACGCGAAAAGGGACATGGGAATCATGGGAGTCAACAAGTGTATGAACAGACTCGACGAGTCCAAGCCAATCTTCCAATCTTTGAAGATGGACTCAATGAGTTGTTCATACAACTCGGTGAGTCGTAGACTGGACACGTTCTTATAACGGAGATGAACTCACCGAGTTCAAGCAAGAACTCAACGAGTCGGATGTAAATGAAGGAGAACTCGACGAGTTCTTGCTAGACTCAATGAGTGGAGTCGGGGTTGGATCGGGTTAGTGGAGTATGGACTCAACGAGTTGGTAGACTAACTCGGCGAGTTAGGTCAACTAGGTGTTAACTTTGACCAATGTTGACTCTGTCTAGTTTTGGTATTGACCCTGGTTAGGGTTGTATGTTCTGTTTGATGACTTAAGGGTTGTCGTGTAGGGATTGAGGATTCGAGGAGAGCCGACCTTCACATCGAGGACAGTTCAGACACTACACAACATCGAGGTGAGTTACCTTCCAATAGGAGTGGGTCTAAGGCACCAAGGCCGACCAAGCAGTAATTGTTAGTTGGGATGGTTATCTTTGTGATAACTGTCTGGTCTGATTGTTGGATATGTGAGTATGCTAGACTACTAGATATGTGAGTATGCTAGTTTGCTAATTGCCATGTTATATGAGATAGTATCATTAGAAGGGGACTAGTCCCCGATTCGGTCGTTAGGACCAATGGGTAGGTCGGACACCCCAGATATGTCTGACAGCATGATTATGATATGATGTTATGTGTTAGTAGTAGGGGTGAAATAGTCCCCATGTTCGGTTGAGATAGACCGGAGGGTAGGTCAGCACCCTAGAATAGCTCAACATGGGTAGATCAGCACCCCGGAATGGCTTGACATGGGTAGGACCGGAGCCCCAGAATTGAATGGTAGTATGTATGTTATGTGATTGTATGGTATGCGGGTAATCGGCGGTGTAGCAACGCATCACACACGCACACTTATGATTTCCGCTTAGAGTTTTCTAGGATTGTACTATGATATATTGTAATTTCAGATGATTTGGCTTTGAAACATGATATTATGATTTTATGTATTGACATGATTTCGGCAATGTTTTGAAGAACCATTTTATAAATCACCTAATCAAAAGTGAAATTTTTGGCCTCGAATTTTGGGATGTTACATGTAACCCAATCCTCTAGTAAAATCCATACTAAAATAAACTAAAATATATTAGAAATTCCACAATACACATAGATATAATCACGATACAAATTTAAACCCTTGGAGTTTGTGACTTCCTTGTTATGCGTATGGGTCCTGTGCTTTTAGTAGTATGGGCCCTTACTACCTTCCACATCTACTCGTATTTGTTTCAAGGATCATCACACCCGCCAAACACAACTACAACTACTAGGATACGCTGACACCCTATCCTCACTACTTTGTAAATGGCTACATATTCCCCATCTAGCCGACTCCTCACACATATACTCATCCATGAAACTTCCACCAACCATGCATCACTCGCATATGCTAATCACACATAACACCGGATCCTATAGACAGTTAAATGCTTGATTATACCGTAAGCTCTTCATCAAACAAGAATAGGAAATAAGGCTAAACCAAACATTCTCAAGCTATAGAATCTTATTTATGTACAACTATGGTGCATACACTAAGCAACTACAGTAATGATATCAATTCCATCCAAAAAAATAATCCTAGGGTATTAGGCATCACGTCTCAGGCAAATATATCATGAAATTCTAGAAGATCCCTAGTCTACCACTAGCATGTTGTTCTACCATAAATATAATATCAAATGACAGTGTGGGTAACTTGGGGTATACTTTCTTGCTTTAACTGATCGTACACATCGCATCCTTCCTTGGTTACTTTTGAAAACTATTTTGAAAAACCATTTTAAAAACTTTTATAGTTCCTTAGTTTGAGTCTGAATTCACAAGAATACTCATCCAATTCTCTCAAACCAAGGCTCTGGTACCAACTTGTAACAACCCAAGACTCATAAAAATTTAAAACTTTTAAAAACAACTATAAACCATTATTGTTTACAAAAGAACCATTGATTCAGAAGTATTATTCAAAATCAGAGCTTTCCCAAGACCCAACAACACAAAAACAAGAAGATGTGCACGATCACGCCTTCGCTTTTCTGCAATCATCAAAAGTACCTGAAACAATAAATTGAAATTGTAAGCCAAAGCTTAGTGGTTTCCCCCAAAGTACCATCACACAACATATAAATTACATAGATTCGCATGTTGGGTCCACAACCTCCACACTAGATTCCCCTAGCCCGCAACCTCCCGATTAGAATGCCCTGCATACCATATATTGGGTCCACAACCTCCCACTTATATTACCCTGGACCACAACCTCCCAGTTGGAATGCCCCGGTCTGTTGACTGACGACACAAAGCAGCAGTCTCAACCCACATAACATGCCGACATATAATAAACAACAAGTATACTCAACAAACAAATAATCATACTACCAATAATCATAGGTGGTCATACAGTCCTACCATTCTAACACCTATTAGCAGCTATCATATAATCGTACAGGTCTACCGTGTGCTCAACATATCAATAATAGTATGGAACAGGTTATCAACCAATGTGTCGGCCATGGTGCCTTCGACCTACAAGTACAGTGAGGAAAACTAATTCTCCGTATGAAAATATCTCTGGCAAAACACAGCTCCAAATGACAGCTCGACTGGTCACCTAAGCACCAAATAATGACAAATCTCAAATATCACTCAAATTACCTATAATAACCTTGGGTCAAAATTGGTCAAACTCAACAAACCAACCGAGTCAACCCAACCTCATTTGCGGGGCGTACATAGATGTTTGCAGGGCGTACTTGCTCGTTGGCCAGGATACAGGAATTGACCGCATACACATGCCACACGACCTAGTACTCCCAATGTACACAACTAGATGCTTCCCAACTCATTAAGTGCTTAATACACAAACCCTTATGTCCAAATTACAGATCCAAGTCCCAAATATCATTCTTGACCATAAAGTATCCAACTTTATGTCTTGCATGACCATGAAGTTCTTAACACTAAAAACCCCAACATCTTAAGCCATTAAGACAATCATAGTCATGAATGGGGGAAGAGCCAAGAGTCAAGATCCTTTTATTTCTCTAGAACAAGAAAACATCCAAAAGGACAGTCCATGTTTTCTATAGCTTGCCATACACAAGAAGGTCGCATTTTGGGGACAAAACTCATAATATCATCATACCAATAAGATCTATCAAGTTAATCACCAAGGTATGAACTTTATACCTTTTGAAGATTGAGGATGAAGCAAAACTCACAGATCCAAACTTGCTTCTAGTTTCCAAGCTTCACCACCACCTTCTTCTTCCTTTGAAATGCACAACAAGACACTCTCAAGCTTCAATATGCAACAATGGTAGGGATGAGCATAGGCGGGTACCCGCTTCATTTGGCGAGAACCGGAACCGACGGTTCCTAGAAAGTTAGAACCGGAACCGCTCTAGGCAGTTCTTAAATGTTTGGAACCAGTCCCAGGAACCGACGGTTCCGGTTCCGGGAGCGGATAACCCGGTTACATTAATTTTCTTAACTTTGGTCGATAAAACCGCAATTTAGTGCGATCCAAATCATATCAATTCAAACCAAAGACGGACAAAATCGGATCAATATATATTCTAAATCGGTCTAAGTAACACACATATTTATATAAAATTATATATATATATACCGGTTTCAGCGGGTACCCAGCGGGTAGCGGTTCCGAAAAAACGAGAACCGGAACCGTTTAAGGCGGTTCCATAACTTTAGGAAAAGGAACTGGAATCACCTTAACCGAGAGTTCCGAGGCGGTTCTGGTTCTAAAAGCGGGTACTCGGTTCCAATGCTCATCCCTAAACAATGGGGCTAGGGTTTGTAAGGGTAACGTTTCTAGTGATGGATGTTGTAGATGGGATAGGGAAATCCGACGTAAGGTTCCATATATAGGGTCCAAACTGTAAGGATTAGTGTTTATGTCCAGACGAAGTACACCCATCTTACTTAGAGTTCGATTAGGGTACTCCCAAAACGTCATCGTTCCACCTCAAGCCCATTACGCCTAGTGTACCATCCAATTACTCCCCGCATAAGGCCCAAAATTCCAAAATTTACAATTTGAAGGGTTAGAAGGGAAACTTACCAGGACTCAAGTGTAACACACTACAATCGACTCAAATAGATAATAGTAATATATATTATGTCATCACTAAGCTCGATTCAAATGGGTAATAGTGGTATATTATGCCATCACTACATTCAACTCATAATAATGGTATATTATGTCATCACTACGCTCGACTCAAACAGATAATAGTAGCATGTTATGTCGTCACTACGCTCGATTCAAACAGATAAAGTGGTATGTTATGCCGTCATTACGCTAACTCAAACAGATAATAGTGTATATTAGGTCATCACTATGCTCGATCTAAATGGATAATAGTACTATATTATGCTATCACTACGCTCGATAAAAACGAATAATAGCATTATATTTTGTCGTCACTCAGCTCTAATAATGACTATATTGCCACTCCACCAGTTTGGCTTTGCTAAGGATATACATTTAAAATTATTATATATTAGTTATACAATGAAACATCGAAACTCTAGTTACTTCATAAGTATACAGTTATATAAGTGAGGATTGGACTATATCCAACTAACCTGCATTGAGTTCATTCTTGGATAGACTGCTCTTAAAAGCACTCATTTTCTTAAATATACTCCTAAGTGGTGGACATATATATATATATATATATATATATATATATATATATATATATATATATATATATATATATATATATATATATATATATATATATATATATATATGATGAATAATAATTATACAAATCCTAATATCCATGAATAGTAAGCACACTATATTCAATCAAGAAAACAAAATACTTCTACAACTTAATCAAGTTATGAATCAAGAGTATTTTCAAAGTATAAGAACATGTGAACTCGCCAACACTATGTTGACCTTTCAAAACCACATATATTCCTAGGAAACCAATCAATGGAAGATCGCACTCCCAAAAGCAACACTTAATCGATGAAACTACCTGAGACTTATTATTGTTATAGATCTGCTAAGGTACCTTGTGCATTAGAATTTCTAGTATTTCAGAAACATATTCTGATGTAATAATTTTATTCATAATGGAAGTGATATATATATATATATATATATATATATATATATATATATATATATATATATATATATATATATTGTTTTGTATTGTTCAATGTATGTTCAATATCTGTGATCTGACATTCTAATGTCGCATAACTCGATGTTACCGCCGCCGGCTAAGGGTGTGCCATGTGACTAAATGATTTCATATGCCACACTTTATCGTAAATGAATGTCACTAAAAAGTAACAACTAATCACATCATTTACAAAATGTGTGTTGCTATTAGTAATATTCATCAATGATTTTAACAATTATGTCTCACTAATACTCAACCAATTGCCACATTTTTGTCTTTATCAATTTTTTTATGTGATTAAATGATATCATACGGTACACTTTAACATAAATTAATGTGGCTAAATGATATCATATGTCACGCTTTAACATAAATTAATGTAACTAAATGGTAAGAAATAGTCACATCAAATATAAAATAACCATAGTTAAAAATAAATTCTTCTCACTTTATATGTGACTAAAATGTAGCTTATAGATGTACTTTTATGTTTTGTGTGTGTCAAAAAATAATAGAAAATAGCAAGCTAATAAATAAATTATTGTTGCCATAGAGGTTCCTAACGCTACTTAATTAATGAAAACTTGTGTCTAAAAAGTATTACGATCACATATTCGATAAAAGATTACATCTATACAAAATTGCCACGATACAGTTACAATTTTAAATGTTGAATTTTCAATGTGGCCATAAGATACCTATGGGGTCACGACATACGATCACAATTTTGATGAATTTTTTTTTTTTTTTTTTTGTGACCATAGGATACGATCACATTTTTAGGCTTTAAAAACTGTGGATGTTAGTCATATTTTTAGTGGTCACGCTTGAACCATTTTTTATCGGATGTAGGTTTGGAATAGCTAGTGATGAATTTACGTACACCGTATCTGCGACAATGAGTTTCAAACAACTCCCGACATGCATCATAGTTGAGCTCGTTAAGATCAAGGACGATAGGGATATATGTTTTGATGTTGATCATTCCCTAGGGTTATTGATTTGAGGGAGGGAGGAGGCACTCCTTCATGTCATTGTGATTGAGAGAAAGAGAGACAGATAGAAGGAGTGCGGAGGTTGCGTATGGTCACCGATGTGGATCGATGTAGAGAGGGCAAGAAAGAAAGTAGGTTTAAGTCTAATACCATGAAACAATGTAATTTTCCCATGAACGTATTCTCATTGCTAAAATAATATATACGTCATACAAGGTGTTGGGCTAAGCCAAGTAAATGGGCTAGACTAAATAACACAATTGGGCTATACTTATACAACAATAAATAAAAATAATAATTGTTTACCGATAGTGAATTGACCTCGAGCTACTGCTTCCATCGTTAAATCACAAAAAACGTCTTCACCTCATTATATAATTTCGTTTTTTACAGTTGTAATATAATATGTGGTTTTTTAAAATCTCAAATTGTATATATGGTGCCATTTTTTTGTTTGGCCACACCATGAACATCCTTAAAAGGTGTTTTTTAAGATCAATAAAACTAGGGATGAACATGGTATCGGACCGGTACCGATATGCAAATACCGAATATCGAAATTGGTGGAAAATCACTACAAAAAAACTAACCTTTAGCAGCGACAAAAGTCATCGCAATTGATCACGTCTGTCGTTGCTAATGGTATTAGCGACGACATGTCGTCACTAAAGCGACACCGCAATTGGCTTGTAGCTAATAGCCCTATGTCGTCTCTAATACACGTCGTTCCTAATACACCATTCCCGTCTCTAATAGTGTCGTCTCTATTAATATTCCGGCCACCGGCAGGAGTTTTTCCGGCAATACTCGCCAGAGGTCCTCGTCGTCGCAATTGATCGTAGTCGTCTCTAAAGGTGTCGCTGTTAATGTTTTTTTTTTTTTTTTGAGAAAAAAATTATTTTATATATATATATATATATATATATATATATATATATATATATATATATATATATATATATATATTATAAAATGCAGTTTTGATAAAAATACATAAATAAATATATACCACATTATATAAAAACATCAAACATACCATATTTCATAAACTATTTTCCAAACAAACATCAAACATACCATATCTAATAAATCTCAAGCAAACATCTAATATATATCATACATAAACTATTTTCCAGATCCAAAATAACATCCTCCATATCATAAAACAAGAAATACTAGTTGTCTTCGCCTTCCCACCGTCCTCTCCATCGTTGTTTTCCTCGTTGACTTGGTTTTTAAACGAGCGAATAATGTCTCCAATGGCCGTCACAAATGCCGGGTTTTGAAGAAAAGTATTCACATTAACATCCTACAATTAAGTTACAAACAAATTAAGTCATGAACAATTCAACAAACTATCAAACTATCAAAGCATCAATTCAATTAAATCTTTAACAATTTAACAAACTACCGAGCTACCAAAAATTACTACAAATACATTAAGTTCTTAACAATATAACAAAGCAACCAAATTCTTTAAGAATTTAACAAGTACCTGTGTTGGTTGCGATGCTTATGACTGTGATTGCTATTGGGATGGAATACTTGTACCCGCAGCTGAAAAAGCTTTAGGCCCAATGCCTCTCACATGCCCCCTTCGAGTACCCAACACCTTCTCAAATATTGCGATCCAATCAATGGTATCTGGATCACCACCAGAGTCGGCTATGTGATGAGTCTGTAGAGCAACCTCAACAACTAAGGCATTCTGTATTTCACAAAGATTGTTAATATATGTTAAAACTAACAAAAAAATTCAACAATCTACTTCATTTTTAAGTGATAATAACTTACATATTGCTCTTCAACCAAAGGATCAACAAATTCCCCTCTTTTATTTACATGTGCACCATGAAATACTTCAAGTCTATTCAAATTGTTTTTAACATTACAAAATATGTTATATTTGAATAAACATTAAAAAAATATGTTATAACATAATAAATATTATTGTAACTTATTTTCTTGAAACAAGCACTATCGTAGTTGCACGTCCCTCCACGATTCTTCACTACTTGCTTCTTTCGGAATTCTTTGTTTCCAGCGGATCGTTTTTCATGTTTTTCTGTTAAGAAATTGTCAATAGCAGCATTCCAACGCTGCTGATCCATACCCCTAGGGGCTTGAACCCTTGCTGCCTCCACATTCCCTGCAAAATCATCAAACCGGTTTTTTGCAATATTTTTGCGGCCTCTATATCGCGCACATATCTGATTGTTCAGTGATGCCCAATAAGTTGAAGCCATGGGATGATTTGTAATCGCGTCAAAATCAAACCATCTCTACAAAAAAAAATAGAGAAATTAAAAATAAATCAAAATTAAAAAATATTAAATATATAACTTTATAAATAATTTACCAAAAGATACTGCAACATTCCAATCCTTTCAGCTTTAGAAACCTCTGTCCATGTGTCTTTATGAAAACCGATGTCCCGCCACTTATGGCTCCCAACCTCCCGAATGAAACATTCGTACATCTCCCCAATCGGCATGTTAGTATTTACGCCGAATACTATCTTAAGAGGCCGTTCACCGTTAGCTTTATAGAGTTTGTGCATTTTTTTATTTACCGCCATAAAAAAAATATTAGTCAGGATAATTTTTTATATACATACAATGTGAAATACAATGAATTAGAATAAATTTTAATTACCATCGTTTTGGTGATCACCAAAACCTCCACCGAACGGATGTGGTGGCTCGTCACCACCGTCGCCTCCATGACCCATCACAGCAGCCATGAGATGGAGTAATGAAATCCAAAAAAATAACATCCTGAAAAATTATAACACAATATGAATACAATATGAATATATGTATAATGATTACAACAAATACAGACCTTATTTTACTAATTAAATGTAAAAAGATTTTTTTAATCATTCTCGCCCCAAAACACTTCAGTGTCTGCCGATACATCACTATCATAATCAGAATCTTCCTCATCATAATCAGTCTCGCAATCAGACACATTATTGATGATACTCATCGGTGGGTCAACTTCAATATCATCTTCAACCGATTGAGAATTTTGAAAGTACTGGCTAAAGTCAATTGAGAGAGTGAAATTAAAAGAAGCATTACAAAGAACGACATCGGTTGAATCATTGTCGACATTTTCAATGGGATCATGATCAACATCATTCATCGGTAGATCCCAAATTCTTCTATGATTAACATTTTCAACAACCCACCGTTAGGTGTCATTTTCATCACTTGGAGAAGGTTCTTGTATGTAAAATACTTGCTTGGCCTGCGTAGCAAATATGAGTTGATCTTCGCTGCTTAATTTGTGTTGTGGGTCGATACTGGTGAAATTATTATCAGATTTAACTCCTGCAGTATCGAACCACTTGCAATGAAAAAGTACGGTGGAATATTTTTGAGGATAATGCAACTTGATAATCTCTTCTAGCTAACCATAATATTTCTGCTTATTCTCTCCCTCAGTTAGAACCCTCGAGTTTTGTGTTGATCGTTGGGCGTCACGCATAAGTACCATATACCTAACACCATTCACTATGCAAGCGGTGTAAGTAAAGGCATGCGTATGCACACTGATTGAAAGAGCCGATAACTCCTTATTAAACTCTGTAGATTTTTGTTTTTGCATATCATAGATGTAACGCCCGTAGATCCGGGCTAATCAATTTAGAGATAATAGGGGTCGAAAATGACTTTTCGACAAAATATTATTTAGAATAAATAATCTTAACCAAGATGTAGAATATTTCTCAAGGATTCCGTACATATAAAGAACGCCAAAATCTGAGTTATAACAAAGAAGTTATGGCTCGTCGAAGTTTTATGGCAAAACCGACACGGCACCGGGCGACATAAATAGTGAATTTACGATAGAGGAATTTTTGGCCTTAGTAATCTAAATAAAAGTCTTAGAATATGTTAACCTGAGAGCATCCATAAGAAGAACGCCCAAATCTGACTTCGTATGGGGAAGTTATGGTTTTTCTAAGATTCAGCTTAGCAGTGCACAGCTCGAAACTCGAATTTTAGATCGAGCGGTTTTTGGCCTATGCGACCTAAATGAGAATTGAATATATCATTAATTGGAACTCAATAGTAAAAAGACGAACAAAAACAGTGTCTGTATGTAGAAGTTATGAATTTTACGCGGACATTTAACAGTATAATCTCCTCGTACTGTTAAATTTAAGATCAGTCGAGAATTAGCCGATGGAGTCAAAATTAAAGCTGTAGATATTATTTTTACCTACGCTTGGATATAAAGAACGTCAAAAATGGAGGTCGTATGTGAAAGTTAAAGATTTTAGAAGTCGGAAGTGTGCTATGCGAAATGGGTGATGTGACACAATCTTGACCATTGCTTTCTCCCCAAGTCTTGCCACTAGATGGTGACATGTGGCACCAAGTTCAACCATTTTCACCCTATAAATAGAACCTCTCCCACCCTCATTTTCTTCACACCTTTCCTATTCTTTCTTCTTTTTACTCTCTCTCTCTCTCTCTAAAACCTCTCTCTAGCCCCCGAAACCCCCAGAAAAGCCTAGGGAATCTCCCTAGCACGAGGCGGAAGCCCCAGAGTGCTCGAAGGCTCCGAGAAGAAGAGCTTTTCCGCACGGGAATGCTGCTCCAAGCAAAACCTGGTTTTCTATAAAACCCGCTGTAAGTGAGTTACGTCTACGTTATTTTTAATATAGCTTTTATTTAATTATAGTAACGTTATTAAGAACATATAATAAGTAATTGGGCTATTATTATGGATTATATAAGTATTATTTAACGCTTATATAATAATAATAATAATAATAGTTAGACTATTAATTAGTCTCGACGAATAATAAACTAAACTCTAGTGGTAATAATACTAGGTTTCGTCGAAGGAAAATATTTTTTTTCAAGAAGTGAAGCATTGTTTGAGTTCGGAATCACCACCTTTTCAAGTAAGTGCATAGTTACTTTCAGCTTACACATAGATATGAAGTATTTTATATAAATTATGTGTTGTGTTCATATTATCTGTATACTTGCTATCTATGTTGGATGACCGATTTTATACATTTTTTTAAAAATGATATAAACTGTATATGTATTCTATATCTAGAAAATGTGTTGGGTAAAACATGGGTAGATGTAATAATTGCTCTGTGACAAAATAAAATAATGAGAGGCCTCATTATAGATGGTATTGATGATCCAGTCATCTAGCGGAGTATAGATGACAACCACGGACTATTCTAGACAGTCCAGTGGAACGCTAGCAGGCTCACAACCTGTAGGTGATTATTTGAACTGTGTGTTTATTTGAACTGTGTGCTCACCAGGTGTACTCCATCCCCCACATGGTTGCCTTAAGGACATTTATTGCTGAGGAATCCTCTTAGCAGTAGTGTCCATCCCGATGAAAGTCCTTAGACTAGGTCCCTTCTATTAGATGTTTTAGGGATGTAAAGTGAGGATAACGGGAACGGGTAATCGGGTTTGTTTGGTTTGATAAAGTTAATAAACTTATTTATTGTGGGTTGAAAACCCTATGTACTCACCAGGTCTCCCAACCTGACCCACTCAGTTTATTTATATCACAGGTGTTGATATGAAGTCACATTACATTAAGATATTAAGGAGATATAAATCACTAGTGATAATGACTGTAAGTTCTGTTTAGTCTTATGTTTCTGTATTGACGATGACATCCTAAATGTTTTAAAATGAATAAAAATACTTTTCTTCGGATATGCTTTGAAAACGTATTTATCATGTTTTACTGGGACTAAATTTCGTAACATTTTTATTAAAGAGGTACTTTGATTTTTATAAAGCATAAAAAAAATCGGTCTTTTTTGGCCGTGAAAATGGGGATGTCACAATAGACCTTATGAAGGAACCATTTAGAGAATGCGGTTTTTTCATCACTTTCAGGATGTAATGATTTGAATTCACTACATTGATGAAATATATATATATATATATATATATATATATATATATATATATATATATATATATATATATATATATATATATATATATATATATATATATATATATAGTAAAATTGAGAAATTAAAAAAAAGATAATGAATTAAAAGATAAGAACACTTACGCAATATACTTTCCGACTTCCTCACAATTATCAAGCACAAACCAATGTAGACATTTTCTCTCCTCTAGACTGAGATTTTTCATTTTCCTTGCGTTAGTCGGTCGACACTTAGACTGAAACACCCATAACTTTGTTTCTTCTATGACAACATCCTCGTTTCTTTCAAGGCGATTGAATCGAGTCTCAACATCTTCAAGGTACATCGAACAAAATCATAATGCCTCTTCAGTGACATAACCCTCAGCTATAGAACCTTCCGGCCTCGCCTTGTTTCTAACATAGTTTTTTAGTTTTTTTCATATACCTTTCATAGGGATACATCCATCTCATACATACTGGGCCTCCAGAAATAGCTTCATCATGTAAATGCAAAACTAAATGAACCATAATGTCAAAAAACGCAGGAGGATAGATCATTTCTAATACATCCATCTTATTTTTTTAATAATGGCTGGTTTCGCTTCTTTCATATCCTTCACCGACAATGTTCTTGCACAAAGTTGCTTAAAAAACATACAAAGCTCTATTATTGTTGTATAAACACCTTTCCCCAAAATACCTTTAACTCCAATGGGTAACAAACGTTGCATAAGAATGTGATAATCATGAGATTTCATCCCAACAATGTTAGTATTGGTTTCATTCACTTTCTTACTGATGTTAGATCCAAACCCATATGGCAATTTCACATTGCTTATAAACTTACAAAAACGAATGAGGTCAAGTTTCGTGAATGAGTAAGGTGGATGGGGTTTATGGAACTTGTTGCCATTCTTTTTTCAACCATAGATTTTTCCGAATGTTCAGTTTTGTCAAGTCCACCTGAGCATTTGATGTGTCTTTAGACTTATCATTCATCAAAGAAGTACCCACAAGACTCTCACCCACATTTTTTTCAACATGCATAAGATCGAAGTTGTGCTTCAGCTCCATAGAAGACCAATACTCAAGTTCAAAGAATATGCTCTTTTTGGACCAATTCAACTCGAAATCCTCACAATCTCTATTAATACCATCTCGTTGAGAAGCTACTTTACCCGGTGGATAAAACAATAGACGAGCGTGTTGTGCTTGTATTTCTTCCTCACTAAATTGTCTTGGAGGACCTCTTGTCTCATGTTCACCATTATAGTCCAAACTTTTTCTCCATGGATGGTCAGCATCTAAGAACCGACGATGACCAACATATACGACTTTATTTGATACTCGGTATGGCGGAGTGTCTTCGTTGCAAGTCGGACAAGCTTTGTACCCTTGTCTGCTCCAACCGGATAAACTATTAAGAGCGGGAAAGTCGTTTATTGTCCATAACAACATCGCTTTCATATTGAAGAATGTATTTGTCATTGCATCTTTAGTACGTACTCCAAAACTCCATAACTGCTTCAACTCATCCACCAACGGCCTAAGGAACACATCCAAGTCCTTCTCGGGTGCTTTGGGGCCGGGAATCAACAAGGTCAACATGAAAGATGACTATTTCATGCATAGCCATGGTGGAAGATTGTAAGTGGTGAGTATAACAGACCACGTACTGTGAGGATTACACATCTTACCAAACGGATTAAAACCATCAGCAGCAAGCCCTAAGCGTACGTTTTGGGGTTCCCTCGAGAAGTCAGGATACTTCGTATCAAATTTTTTCCATGAAGTACCATCAACGGGATGAATCATCGTACCATCTTTGGATTGTCCAGTACTATGCCAAATCATATCTTTAGCTGTGTGTCTTGAACAGTACAAATGTTGTAGTATGGGGGTCACAGGAAAGTATCATAAAACCTTATGAGCCACCTTCTTACCCTTTGTATTTTCATCAACCCACCGACTCTCATTACAAACTGGAAATTTTTGCAACAACTCGTGTTCTTTCCAGAAAAGAAAGCAGTCATTTTTACATACGTGTATTGACTCATAACCTAAGCCGGTCTTTTTAAGTGTCTTTTTTGCTTCGTAATGTGATGGGGGGATCCTGTTTCCTTCAGGAAATGTAGTTTGCAATAACTCAAGAAGCTGATCGAATGAACTATTAGTCCATTTGCTGATCACCTTGATATGCATCAGCTTTGCTAAAAAGTCAAGGGATGAAAACGAACATCCAGGATATAATTTGAATTGGACTTCCTCTAACAGCTTTTGAAATCCATCATCAACACCGCTATCGTCTGTATATGGATTCCCTTCGTCGCGGTTGGTATCATTTTCAATCACCCCCCCCCCCCCCATAACATCATCAATAACATCGACCATCTCGTTACTACGCGGTATGTCTTCGGCAACCGGCTGAGTTGTATTTTCGCTGTGATACTTCCATATAATATAATGTGGACTAAAACCATGTTGAAGTATATGGAATTTCATTATGGCTAGTAGTATAAATTTATTGACATTACATTTGTTAAACGGGCATCTAATTTGACCTTTGTTATCGGCATGTGATTTGGACCTCTCGAGAAAAGATTCGAGTCCTTGTTGGAACAAGGTAGAGTTACAATTTTCAATAGTAGTCCACGTTTTATCAATAGGCATGTTGCAACTTAAACATAAGTTAGGTTTTAGTGTTTATTCTACAAGAAGTAGAATTTGGATTGAATATTTATAAGGATAGAGTAACCCCTCAATCAGATGGAATAGAAAACCAGACAACAGGAGAGTATTCACAAGGATAGGCTTCTAAACCCACTTTTTGAATACCTTACCTCATATGCAATTGTGTATTACATGATTAATCATTTAAGAAAAATTCGGCAGCATTTCCCCTTAGCTCCTAAGTATATATAAAGTTATATACCGAGGAGCAAAGAGAAAATAACAACCAAATATTTCTTAAACAACCAATCATGTAATACACATATGCATCCTAAATGAGATAAGGTATTCAAAAAGCAGTCCCAAAATGGGGACAACCCGATATCAACTTCTAAATCAATTTCGGGCGGGTATTTCTAGACTTTTGATGATTTAAAAAGAAGAAGCTTTATCAGCTTATTTTTGTTATTTATATCATCTTTTTTTTCATATTTTGTTATTTTGATTTAAAAACAAGTGAAACAACCTGAAATTATTTTTTTATTATAGCATGATACTTTAAACGATAGTCTATATATATGTGTGTATATATATATATATATATATATATATATATATATATATATATATATATATATATATATATATATATATATATTTGTTATTTATATCATTTTTTTTTCATATTTTGATTTATCAACTTATTTTTGTTTTTATTTTTCTATTTTGAGTAATTATAGTTTAGTACATTTAGCGTTTTAATTTTAATTTTTTTTTATTATAACATTTTACTTTAAACGATATTATATATTTGTTATTTATTTAATTAGTTTATAATGGTTTATTATTATTCGTCTTCTTTTTCTTTTTAAAAACTTTTTAACCAATTCGATTTATCAACTTATTTTTGTTTTTATTTTTCTATTTTAAGTTATTATAACTTAGTAGATTTTCTTTAAAACCTTTTTGAGTACTTTAAATAATTTTAATTTTTTCTATTTTGAGTAATTATAACTTTGATTTATCAATTTTGATTTATTTTTCTATTTTGAATACTTTAAACAATTTTATTTTATTTTTATTTTTCTTTTTAAAACCTTTTTGACCAATTTTGATTTTCTTTTTAAAACAATTTTATATACTTGTTATTTATTTAATTAGTTTATTGTTGTTTATTATTTTTATTTTTCTTTTAAAAACCTTTTCGACCAATGTTTCTTTATTACCTTATAGAAAAAAAATTATCTGTTATGATGTATTTATTTTAGGTTTTTAATATAGAATAAAATATATTTTTAATAATCATATGAACATTCTTAAATTTTACATATAAATTCACGCTAAACATACAATAGTTTCACATATATGTACATCAACTTCACATATAAATTCATCAACTCATACATGATCATACATGATCAACAAGTGAAACATATCAATTTACATATAAATTCATCAATTCTTACATTATCAACAAATGAAACATATCAAACTAATCAAACTACCATGTTCCTGCATACAATAGTTTCCATACATTCAAACATATCAATTTTACATATACATTCAAACAAAGTTAAGAGTTTCAATCAATTTTACATATACATTCAAACAAGTTAAACATACAATATACATTCAAACAAGTGAAACAAATCAAAATAACCAAAGTCCAAATCAAAATCATATACATTCAATTTAACAGTTTCATGTCATACAATTTCCATCAGTTTTACATACACTTTCCATGAATTAATAAAGTTAACAAGTTTCAATCACATACATTCAATCAATTTTACATATACAATCAATTTAACAGTTTCATTTCATACAGTTTCCACGAATTATGAACTTCACACTTTCCAAATTTCAAACTCAAAATCAATTTCACAGTTTCATGAATTATGAATATCCACATACAATCAATATTAAGAACTGAAACAGATGAAACTAACCTCTTCTTGCCCGGAAAAACGAAGGTAAATGCGGTGGTGAAGCTGCTGTCGTCGGTGTCTCCGACTGGAACAAGAAAAAAAAACACTTGAAATAGGAATCGGTGGTTTTTATGTGTGTTAACAGAAGAATTGAAAGAGAAATTGGTCTTGAAAACAAACCTCGTCGGAGATATGAACAGGAAATCGAAGTTCCAGTCGGAAATTTGGTGGCAGTTGACTAAGGAGGTGGTGGGACTCGGCTTTGGAGGCAAATCGGGGGTGGGGGTCAAGTTTGGAGCCCAATCAGCGGTGGAAATCAGTGGTCGTCGCCGGAGATAATTACGATCGCCGTGGGACTGCAATCAAACAAATGGGAGCAAATGGAGTCTGGGGAAGACGAACCGGAACTAAAAGGGGCCATTAGCGGCGACAAACTGGAGGGAAATCATACGTGCACTTTCTGGCGATTCCCAACCGTTGGATTGGGTAAGCATCGTAGGGCCAATATTTGGTCTAAGGTTGGTCAACGGATCACGGCGACATGTCGCCACTAAAAGAGTCGTCTCTGATGCCTTATCACAGGAACAAACCCTATCCGTTGGATTATTTGCCGAACCAAGGGTGAGGATTGAAAGTAGTATGTCCCCGACGGATAGCCGGTGATTATCTTTAGCGACGAGACTATTAGCGACGACAACTATGTTTTAGCGGCGACACCAAACAAGGTAATTTTCCCATGAGCGTATTCTCATTGTTGAAATAATATATACGTCATACAAGGTGTTGGGCTAAGCCAAGTAAATGGGCTAGACTAAATAACACAATTGAGCTATACTTATACAACAATAAATAAAAATAATAATTGTTTACCGATAGTGAATTGACCTCGAGCTACTGCTTCTTTCGTTAAATCACAAAAAACGTCTTCACCTCATTATTTAATTTCGTTTTTACAGGTGTAATATAATATGTGGTTTTTTAAAATCTCAAATTGTATATATGGTGCGATTTTCTTGTTTTGAATTTACACCAAGTCATGAACATCCTTAAAATGTGCTTTTTAAAATCAATAAAACTAGGGATGAATATGGTATCGGACCGGTACCAATATGCAAATACCAAATATCGAAATTGGTGGAAAATGATATGGAGTACCGAACTAACATAAAGTTAATGGTACGGTACCGATTGTAACATACACTTTAGTAACCTTGTTTAATTATCATGTTTCATATGATTGTTAGTTTAAAAATGAATATTATTATATATTATGTTGTTTTAAACGTTTAAAGTAGGTAGTTATAGTAAAATAGAATTGTAAGCGTTTAAAATATATATATATATATATATTATTTTCGGTATGGTTTTAAGCGTTGATTTCTAACGAAATAGGTTTATAATATTTGAAGTTAAACTAAGTTTAGAATCATTTGGAATGTATTAGAGGTGATAGGGAAGTCTTATGTGATTCCGATCAAAAAGTCAACTATCGGAATTAACGAAAGTATAACGTCTAAGTTAAAAATAATTAAATCTGATTTTATTGGAAGATCTTTTCTGGGATATTTTTATTGGAAGTTGTAAATTATCTCGTTAGAAACGTACAGGCGAAAACCTCATCGAAAACGGAGTTTCGAGCGAAAAGTTATGCAATTTTTAGTGTTTAGGGGTAAAACGGGTACCCAAACCGGGTCAAACCCGACCCAACTCGGGTTTTTACCCATTGAAACACGATTTTGAGTCATTTTCCTGCCATTTTCAGTTCGTCACCATCCCTATGGGAGATTTTCACATACATGATCAATCTTGATCAAGTTTTGAAGATTAAATCAAGATTTTGAGTGTTCTTGAAGTATCAAGTCTAGTAATCAAGGTATGAACTCTTAATTTTTGGATTAGCCCTTGTAATTAGTGAGTTATTAAGAGATTAGGGTTTGATCAAAGTGGGTTTACCACTGATTTAATGAAATTAGGCATGAGTTTATGTTATTAACCTAGAATCTTAAATGGAAATCAAGTAACTACATGTAAACTTGAGAATTAATCATATGGTTTAAGAGTAATTAGTGAAAATTAATAATGAAACCCATGGTTTATACTTGAATTAGAATGGATTACTAAAATATTCAGTGTTATCATTGTAAAAGAAGAACTTGGTGATATTGATCATGAGGTTTGATCATGTAAAGGGTAAAATGAAATTATAAAGGGTATAATTGTCCTGTTTTTGTAAAAATCACCAAAAATTATAGAAAAATCGTATGGAGATGTGCTATATATCCCTGGAAAGCTGAGAATGTCTACTTTGATTTTTGTTTTAAAACCAAAATCTAATTCCGGACTTAAAAGGGGTGAAAACAGCTATATGTTCAGTGCAGTAAGGCTGAATTTTGACAGCTTTGGAACATTTTGACAGCTTTAGGATGCTGTTTTGTAAAATTCATAGTAAATTATAGAAAAATCATAAAAATGTGAGGTCAGTGGCATTAGAAAGATATAAGAGTCTATTTTATTAATATGTATAATTTATTAGTTATTTTGACATTTAATAAGGGTAAAACAGATCTGCAAGTGACAGCTATACAAAGAACAAAAACTAAAATTTCTAAATTGAAAACAACATAACTTGAGAGTAGTTGAGTAATTGCTTATGAAATTTGAAATATGAACTCCAGGGGTATAATTGAAGGTTTTAGAGGCCTGAGGATGGTGTAATTTCATCAGAAAAAGAGGAATTTTATCGCAACATTCGGTTACAGCACAGTGAGTTCAATATAGGGACAATTGTATGTTATGTGTTATATGTGCAATGTGCTTTCTTGTGTTATTGATCTAAGTGGTTATTACTTGATATTGATTTTGATGCCTTTGGCCATGTAGAGCATGACTCGTATCACTTTGGTATTGGCTTTGTGCCTTTGACCATGTAGAGCATGACTCGTATCACTTTGGTATTGGCTTCGGGCTAGGTAGGGCTGAAAGCCTGTATATTCTAGCAACATGATTAAAAGGGATTGTGTTTTATGTGCCTCTTGGGCTGGAATTTATGATGCTTATGATCCTAAATTATTGTGTCTTAATTATTGTAATCCTTTGAATCTAACCGTTTATTGATTTGGAAAGTCCTTCATTTGATACACATATAAGCCTTTGTTGTCCTTTGTTTCTTTTTGTTCCTGTCATATTGTTATGTATATGGCATAGCGTTATATTGTATCTATTTTTGAACTCACTAAGTGACGCCCACTTATCCCTTTTAGTGTTTAACTATTTCAGGTGATAAGCATCCAGAGTAAACACGCTTTGTTGGAGGACTTAGAGTAGTTGACACTACTACGTTTTTACTTGGTATACATATATGTATATGGATTATAAATTCCTGGGTAGTTATGTATTTATACAACTAGTTAGGAAACTTTGTAAAAACCCTTTTAGTTGGTTTGTATCCATGCTTTTGTATTTAGACCACTAGTGTGAATTATAATTATGAATATGCATGTAGCATGTTTGGCTTTATGGTAATTTTAGTGAATGGGGTCTTACAATTATGGTATCAGAGCACTGGTTTAAGCGAACTAAATACCACGAATTGGTATTTAGACTTAAACTGTTGGAAGTTCAATATATGAACAGATTTATTGTCCCTATATGGATACAAACCATAGGAAAGACTTAAGTGGGGTGTTGGGTAATGATAAATCCTTATATTCTTACGTGTTATGTTACTCCAATTTTTTCAGAGCAATGGCTGAGCAGGAGGGTAGTCATACACCAGATGTGGGTGGAGATCTTCATCTTAATGAGGGAGATACTCCAATATCCCCTCGTGAGGAGCGGCTTTTGGATAAACTTACTGGTGTTATTCGACAAACTCTAGAACAACACAAAAGGGATAGTGATAAGGGTAAAGAGAAAGCCACCGGAGAGTCTTCAAGAGAGAAAGCGAAACGTCCCTCATTCAAAAATTTCAAGAGTAGTGGTGCTACAGAGTTTTCAGGTGTCCTTGATCCCATTGTTGTTCTTACCTGGATCCAGAACACAGAAAAAGTATTTCGTATCTCCCATGTGGTTAATGAAGACAAGGTTAACTATGCTTCTGCAATGCTCATTGGAGAAGCCTTAGTCTGGTGGGAAGCGACATTTGAAGCTCTTAACGAGTATGACCAGGAGAATTTATCTTGGGAGATGTTTAAAATCCGCTTTCTAGGAAAATATTGTCCTCTAGATATGAGGAGAAGACTGGAGAAGGAGTTCCTCGAACTTAAGCAAGGAGGAATGACTGTGACCGAATATGAAACTCAATTCAATCAAAAGGCACGGTTTGCTGCGAAGTATATCCCGACTGAAGACGATAAAAGTCAGTTATTCATGGAAGGGTTACGGTATGAAATCCGTGATTTCGTGATCAATCGGGATATTCTATCATTCGATAAAGCTGTTGAGTATGCCCGAAAGCGCGAGCATGACTTAGAGATACGTGGTGCCACTCTTTCTATCCCGAAGCATCCACGTGTTGATCGAACTGTTTCTGTTTCAACTAATCCATTGGGTCGATCTGCTCAATCTGATCTTAGCACAAAAGTACAATCTCAGAGCGCCTTTCGTGGTCGCGGTCGGCCACAATCTTTTTCTCTTCAGTCGAGAGCTCCACCACCATGCCAGAAATGTGGAAAGAGCCACCAAGGTCAATGCAGGGTAGGAAAAGGACCAGTGATTTGCTATGGATGCGGAGAAACAGGTCATATGAAGCCCGTTTGCCCGATGAGGAATGTTACATGTTATGCTTGCGGTGTTACTGGCCACAGAAAGCGTTTCTGCCCTACTCTTACCAGCCAAATGGTGAGAAGTCAAGCTTCCGTTCAACAACCAGTGGGTACTTCAACCCAAAAGGAGGATGTGCCAAAGGCTAAAGGCCGTGCATTCCAGATTACCCCAGAGGAGGCACGCGAGGACCCGAATGTTGTGACTGGTACATTTCTCGTCAATTCTAGACCTGCTCACATCTTATTTGATTCTGGTGCCTCAGATTCTTTTGTGTCTCGTGAATTTGCGCGTTCTTTTCAAATTGCATGTTATGCACTCGCCCAACCATTTCATGTAGATACCGCGGGAAGTGTATCATTACTTGTTGATAAAGTCTATAGAGATTGTGTCATAGAAATTGAAGGTTATAATTTTCTTGCCAATTTGATTCCTATCTCCCTACCCAACTTTGATATCATTCTCGGCATGGACTGGTTGTCAAAGAACCGTGCAGAACTCTTGTGCTATGAAAAGATAGTACGCATTCCTATTGAAGGGGAGAATCCTATTTATGTCTATGGTGAACAAAGAATCTTCAAAATAATCTCTTTCCTTAAAGCTCGTAAATTCATATCGAAGGGGTGTTCTATCTATTTGGCCTACTCAGTTGATGTCTCAAAAGAGGAGAAGAAAACGGTAAATAATGTTCATGTTGTTAACGAATATCCTGATGTTTTCCCTGATGACTTGCCTGGCCTTCCTCCGGATAGGCAAGTAGAATTCCGAATTGACCTTGTGCCTGGTGCTGCTCCGATTGCAAAGACTCCTTATCGTCTCGCGCCAACAGAGATGAAAGAAATGATGATCCAACTGCAGGAATTACTTGACAAAGGCTTTATCCGACCGAGTACTTCTCCCTGGGGTGCTCCTGTATTGTTTGTCAAGAAGAAGGACGGATCGATGCGGATGTGCATTGATTATCGTGAGCTGAATAAGGTGACTATCAAAAACAAGTACCCACTACCTCGCATTGATGATTTATTTGATCAACTTCAGGGTGTTAGCTATTTCTCGAAGATTGATTTGAGATCTGGATATCATCAGTTGAAAGTTCACGAGCAGGATGTGCCGAAGACTGCTTTTCGTACTCGATATGGGCATTATGAATTCCTTGTTATGCCGTTTGGTTTAACAAATGCTCCTGCTGTATTCATGGATATGATGAATCGGGTATGTCGCCCAATGCTCGATAAATCAGTCATCGTATTCATTGACGATATTCTAATCTATTCCAAGTCTGAATCTGATCATGCCATTCATATTCGTGCGGTGTTAGAACTTCTTCGAAAGGAGAAACTATATGCTAAATTCTCGAAATGTGAATTCTGGCTTCGCCAAGTTCAATTTCTTGGCCATGTTATTTCTAGTGATGGTGTATCTGTAGATCCTATCAAAATCGAAGCCATTCAAAATTGGGAAGTGCCCCGTAATGCTTCCGAAATTCGTAGTTTCTTGGGTCTCGCGGGATATTACCGGAGATTCATTAAAGACTTTTCTCGTATAGCCATACCGCTCACGAGTCTTACAAGGAAGGAAGTAAAGTTTGAATGGGGTGAAGCCCAAGAAAAAGCTTTCTCAACTCTAAAAGATCTTTTGACTCATGCTCCAATCTTATCACTCCCAGAAGGTGATGATGATTTCTCCGTATACAGCGATGCTTCAAGATTGGGACTCGGTTGTGTGTTGATGCAACATGGCAAAGTGATAGCCTATGCCTCAAGACAACTGAAAGATTATGAAAAGAATTATCCCACTCATGATCTCGAACTCGCTGCAGTGGTATTTGCCCTAAAACTTTGGAGGCATTATCTTTTTGGTACAAAATGCCAATTATTTACTGACCACAAAAGTCTCAAGTACATATTCAGTCAGCAAACTTTGAATATGAGACAACAACGAGCCATGGAGCTGATCAAAGATTATGACTGTGAAATCCTATATCATCCTGGAAAAGCCAATGTAGTTGCCGATGCACTTAGCAGAAAAATTTATCGTAATAGTATGTGTTATGCTATTACTCATACCACAGTAAAATTCACTATTCTAGATGAACTAAAGAAATGGCAAGAAGAGGCCCTAAAGCCAGAAAATGTGAAGAAAGAAGGGATGATACATTATAATGATGCTTTACTTGATGATCCGCGAGGATTAAAAGTATTCAAGAATCGGCTATGGATTCCAAAGATTGGTGGATTAAGACAGAAGATTTTAGATGAAGCCCATAAATCTAAACTTTCAATACATCCTGGTACAAGTAAAATGTACTATGATGTAAGAGCTGATTATTGGTGGCCTGGATTAAAGAGAGACATTGGAAGATATGTACAGGAATGCTTAGTATGCTTACAAGTCAAAGCAGAGCACCAAAAGCCTTATGGAACCCCAGAAAGTCTTAGTGTTCCTGTATGGAAATGGGAAGAACTGTCCATGGATTTTATTACCAAATTGCCAAAGACTGCTAGACAACATGATAGCATTTGGGTAATTGTCGATCGCCTGACTAAAAGCGCTCATTTTCTTGCCATGCGTGAAACGGATCCAATGGAGAAATACGCACAAGTATACTTGGATGAAATTGTTGCAAGACACGGTGTGCCATTAAAGATCATTTCCGATCGTGATACTCGCTTCACTTCTCACTTTTGGGCAAGTATGCAACGTGAAATGGGATCTCGAGTTGCTCTCAGCACAGCTTATCATCCCCAGACAGATGGTCAGACAGAGAGAACAATCCAAACCGTAGAAGATATGCTTCGTGCATGTGTCTTGGAGTTCGGTGGTAACTGGGATAAATACTTACCTCTTGTTGAATTTTCGTATAATAACAGTTACCACGCTTCAATCAAAATGCCACCATATGAAGCATTATATGGTCGCAAATGTCGTACACCATTGTGTTGGCGAGACATAGGACAAAAGATCCTTGGAGGCCCTGAAATGATTCAAGACACCACCGACAAGATTCAAATTGTACGAGAAAGAATGAAAGCGGCCCAGGATCGACAGAAGTCCTATACAGAAAAGAGGAGACGACCCATAGAATTCCAGGTGGGTGATTTCGTAATGCTAAAAGTATCCCCGTGGAAAGGCATTATGCGATTTGGGAAGAAAGGAAAACTAAGTCCTAGATTTGTTGGTCCTTTCAAAATCATCCAGAGAGTTGGTAAACAAGCATACCGCTTGGAATTGCCGGAAGATTTGGCAGGTATTCATGATGTGTTTCATGTGAGCTATCTACGCAAATGCTTGAGCATCTATGATGAGACAGTTCCATTATCAGAGGTGAAATTGGATAATAAGTTAAGATATATAGAAGAACCTGAAGAGATTATAAATGAGAGAACGGTTGATCTGCGTAATAAAGAAGTGGAGTTAGTGCTTGTCAAGTGGAAACATCATCGAGGCCCAAATTATACTTGGGAAAATAAGAATGACATAAGAGAAAAATATCCCCGTTTGTTTAAATCGTCGTGATTTCGGGGACGAAATCCTCAAAAGGAGGAGGTATTTGTAACATACACTTTAGTAACCTTGTTTAATTATCATGTTTCATATGATTGTTAGTTTAAAAATGAATATTATTATATATTATGTTGTTTTAAACGTTTAAAGTAGGTAGTTATAGTAAAATAGAATTGTAAGCGTTTAAAATATATATATATATATATATTATTTTCGGTATGGTTTTAAGCGTTGATTTCTAACGAAATAGGTTTATAATATTTGAAGTTAAACTAAGTTTAGAATCATTTGGAATGTATTAGAGGTGATAGGGAAGTCTTATGTGATTCCGATCAAAAAGTCAACTATCGGAATTAACGAAAGTATAACGTCTAAGTTAAAAATAATTAAATCTGATTTTATTGGAAGATCTTTTCTGGGATATTTTTATTGGAAGTTGTAAATTATCTCGTTAGAAACGTACAGGCGAAAACCTCATCGAAAACGGAGTTTCGAGCGAAAAGTTATGCAATTTTTAGTGTTTAGGGGTAAAACGGGTACCCAAACCGGGTCAAACCCGACCCAACTCGGGTTTTTACCCATTGAAACACGATTTTGAGTCATTTTCCTGCCATTTTCAGTTCGTCACCATCCCTATGGGAGATTTTCACATACATGATCAATCTTGATCAAGTTTTGAAGATTAAATCAAGATTTTGAGTGTTCTTGAAGTATCAAGTCTAGTAATCAAGGTATGAACTCTTAATTTTTGGATTAGCCCTTGTAATTAGTGAGTTATTAAGAGATTAGGGTTTGATCAAAGTGGGTTTACCACTGATTTAATGAAATTAGGCATGAGTTTATGTTATTAACCTAGAATCTTAAATGGAAATCAAGTAACTACATGTAAACTTGAGAATTAATCATATGGTTTAAGAGTAATTAGTGAAAATTAATAATGAAACCCATGGTTTATACTTGAATTAGAATGGATTACTAAAATATTCAGTGTTATCATTGTAAAAGAAGAACTTGGTGATATTGATCATGAGGTTTGATCATGTAAAGGGTAAAATGAAATTATAAAGGGTATAATTGTCCTGTTTTTGTAAAAATCACCAAAAATTATAGAAAAATCGTATGGAGATGTGCTATATATCCCTGGAAAGCTGAGAATGTCTACTTTGATTTTTGTTTTAAAACCAAAATCTAATTCCGGACTTAAAAGGGGTGAAAACAGCTATATGTTCAGTGCAGTAAGGCTGAATTTTGACAGCTTTGGAACATTTTGACAGCTTTAGGATGCTGTTTTGTAAAATTCATAGTAAATTATAGAAAAATCATAAAAATGTGAGGTCAGTGGCATTAGAAAGATATAAGAGTCTATTTTATTAATATGTATAATTTATTAGTTATTTTGACATTTAATAAGGGTAAAACAGATCTGCAAGTGACAGCTATACAAAGAACAAAAACTAAAATTTCTAAATTGAAAACAACATAACTTGAGAGTAGTTGAGTAATTGCTTATGAAATTTGAAATATGAACTCCAGGGGTATAATTGAAGGTTTTAGAGGCCTGAGGATGGTGTAATTTCATCAGAAAAAGAGGAATTTTATCGCAACATTCGGTTACAGCACAGTGAGTTCAATATAGGGACAATTGTATGTTATGTGTTATATGTGCAATGTGCTTTCTTGTGTTATTGATCTAAGTGGTTATTACTTGATATTGATTTTGATGCCTTTGGCCATGTAGAGCATGACTCGTATCACTTTGGTATTGGCTTTGTGCCTTTGACCATGTAGAGCATGACTCGTATCACTTTGGTATTGGCTTCGGGCTAGGTAGGGCTGAAAGCCTGTATATTCTAGCAACATGATTAAAAGGGATTGTGTTTTATGTGCCTCTTGGGCTGGAATTTATGATGCTTATGATCCTAAATTATTGTGTCTTAATTATTGTAATCCTTTGAATCTAACCGTTTATTGATTTGGAAAGTCCTTCATTTGATACACATATAAGCCTTTGTTGTCCTTTGTTTCTTTTTGTTCCTGTCATATTGTTATGTATATGGCATAGCGTTATATTGTATCTATTTTTGAACTCACTAAGTGACGCCCACTTATCCCTTTTAGTGTTTAACTATTTCAGGTGATAAGCATCCAGAGTAAACACGCTTTGTTGGAGGACTTAGAGTAGTTGACACTACTACGTTTTTACTTGGTATACATATATGTATATGGATTATAAATTCCTGGGTAGTTATGTATTTATACAACTAGTTAGGAAACTTTGTAAAAACCCTTTTAGTTGGTTTGTATCCATGCTTTTGTATTTAGACCACTAGTGTGAATTATAATTATGAATATGCATGTAGCATGTTTGGCTTTATGGTAATTTTAGTGAATGGGGTCTTACACCGATTTTCAATACTTAGCACCGACACACACCATACTGAATCCCGAAATTTGTGATTTTCAATACAGTACCGAGTATCGTCTCATATTAACATAAACGGTGTCGGTTCAATACATGTTCAGTTCGATACCCATGAGAATTTTACTCACCCCTAAATAAAAATGAATTTTCTTAAAGAATTAAGTGGTAATAAGAGTTTTTGTTAATACATAATGTATTTTACTAAAGATTCGAGTCGTAATGAAAAGCTTTTGTTAACCTATAGTGAAATACATACATTTCCGTTTAAGTATTGTTCGAATCAATTTATTTATTTATGACAAAAATATATAATAGTCCTGTGGTTTGGCATAATAGGCTACTTCGGTTAAACTTTTTGTCATTACAGCTCCGGTCGTTGTGGTATATATTAAATACTTAGGGGGTGTTTGGCTTAGCTTTTGAGAAGTCAAAAGTTCTTTTAGAAAAAGATAGAAGCCAAAAGATGTTTGGCAAAACAATTTTAAAACCTAGTTTTGGATTTTTGATAGAAGGAAAATCAACTTTTTGAAAAAGTCAGGAAAACTGACTTTTTGCAACTTTTTCAAAAAGACTTTTGGCCCTTAAAAACTAAGCCAAACACCCCCTTAGTATAATAATTTTTTTTTGGGAAATTGATTAATGTAAACACTATTTAATGGTTTTCCATGATAATAACTAATTTTTTAAACTAATCGCTTGGTCCGGACTTAGTCATTCCGGACCCGAAATCCGATGTGTGTGATTGTATAATCCGGTGTGTGATTATATATATATATATATATATATATATATATATATATATATATATATATATATATATATATATATATATATATATATATATATATATATATATATATATATATATATATATATATAGACACACACAAAAAAAAAAGAAAAAAAAAAAAAAGAAGCCAGAACACACGTTCCGGAATTTGTGTATTCGAAGCATGATCTACCTGTATTTCGAATCTAATTTCAAACATGGATTCGTCAAACCAAGTAGGTTATATTCTTTAATTTATTTTTCATTTGATTTTAGAAAATGATTTACATGTTTCCGAATGGTCCGGGATTTGAGGAACAACTCCGAAATAGTATGATCGAATCTGAATAATCATGTATTTTTATGTTTTTATCATTGTACGTGTGAATCTCATGTAAGTATCTTGTAGGGTGTTTCAGATCGGTTATTTTAATCTGTAAGTAGGTATTGTATGAATTCTGGAATTGTATTGTAAGTCCGGAACACAAAGAACGTGATCCGGAACCCGATGAACCATTCCAGAATGTTTTTAGGGAATATCAATTCGAAATAACTATACTTATCATTTTTTCCAAAAATAGTTTAATAACCCATGTTAGTCCAAAGACGAATTTGCATGGATGTTTAAAAAAATGGGTTTTACAGATGACAAATTTGTATTCTATTTACAGGAACCATCAGAATTGAACCCGATAAAGGTAAAATCTAAAAACAAAGATTTATAATTTCAATTTATTATTACGGTAATGTATTAAAATGTTCTTGAGATTTTTGTTTTTGTAGATAAAAAACCAAGATGTTGAGATACAAAATAAAATAAAAAATAAATCATCAAATGTGTAACACCGTAAATTTTCAAACAAAAGTTTCATTTTTAAAACACATAAAAACTCATATCATATTTCTACAAAACTACAATTGTCTCAAATGTCAAACACAAATCTACAAAATAAATAATATTATCTCAGAATCCTCAAACATAGTCTCGACAAATGTGTACAATCAAGTCGGCACCTTCTTGCGATCCTAAGAAGTACCTGAAACACGTAACACACAACACGGTAAGCACGAAACTTAGTGAGTTCCCCAAAATACCACATACACCAATAATAAGTCTTTCATGGCTATAGCTCGGTATGGACCCTCCGGTCATGCGTCTTGGTGACGACCCTCCGGTCTCACGGCTCAGTGTGGACCCTCCGGTCATGTGTCTCAGTGAGGACCCTCCGGTCTCACATCTCGAGTTGGACCTTCCAGTCCTATATCTCAGTGAGGACCCTTCGGTCTCACAGCTCGGGTTGGACCCTCCGGTCCGATCTCACAATGCACAGAATAATATAGCATATATCACAAAGACAAAATGCATAATATCATATAACTCAAATAAGACGCTCAAGTCACTCGGTAGTACCACTCAAGTATGTATAGTGAGGAAAGACTCACCTCGTAAGTAAAGCAAATATGTCTCGTACTCGAATCACCAGTCTAGCCTCAGCCTAACATATACCATAATTATCTCTAATTAATAAACTACCCTCAAGGATGCTAGGCTAAACCCACTACAAATTCTCAAAAGGATAAAATACCATTTTACCCTTCCATGGCCTCTATAGTCAATAGATTGACCAAACCCTAAAAGTCAACAGCAATGCGTACGCTGGGCATACAGCCCCTTTATGATGAGCGTACTACATTGCCATACATGCATATGGGTTCTTCGACACTATGTTATTGTACCTAGGAGTACGATCGGCGTACGTCCCATACTCCCTTTTCCCACTCTCTTGGTCTTAATCACTTAAGACGATAGCTATACTCTCAAATTTGGACTCCCTAAAGGCTCTTCCATAAGTTCGTGACTTTAAGCCTTTGCATGGTTGGGAAAGTCTAAAACCCAAAAACTCTCATTATTTACTCACAAAAGTGCTCATATCTCATGCATGGGGTGATTTTAACGTCCAAGATCCCATTTATATGAGTCCACTCCACTAGAGACACTTAGAGGGACAGGTATTAGGCTTTGGAGTTCAACAAACTCATAAAGCTTCAAGCTTTGGGACAAAAACCCTAAAATCAACCATAATATGCACAAATCAAAACAATGAGAAAGCTTTGAGCTTGATACCTTCAAATGATGCACCAACCATAGGGAAACTCAGATCTAAGCCTGGACTCAAACTCTATTCTCTTCAATGCTCCTTCTTCACTCAAATAATCCCACAAGAACACTTAGAAGCTTAAAATGGCCACTCAAGCTAAGAGAACATGAATTAGGGTTTTAAGGGGGTTGAAAGCTGGAAATGGTGGCCAGAAATAAGGCCATCATGTTCCTTAAGTAGGGGTACACCCCACAATTATGGTTTTCATTCTGAGCCTAATACGCCCAGCATACCCTCTGGTACGCCCAGCATACCAGGTGGCTTCCGCGTTCAAATCATGCTCATGAGTACGCTGAGCGTACACATGCGTACGCCCTACGTACTCAGCTGCCACCTTTTTTCAAATAAAGGGCCAAACTTGACAACTACAATAATACAAGGGTTAATAAGATATACCTCGTCTCGGGATGTTACAATTTTCCCCCACTAGAATCAGACTTCACCCTCGAAATCATCTTCTGGAAATAACTATGGGTATTGCTTACGTATCTCCGACTCCAGCTCCCAAGTCCACTCGGATCCCTTCCAATGTTGCCACTAGACCTGAACCAGGGTCACCTCTTTATTCCTTAATACCTTCACCTTCCTATCCAAGATCGTTATCGGTCTCTCAATATAATTCAGGATTTCATCAACCTGAATGTCCTCTAAAGAAACCACTGTCGTCTCATTGGCTACACACTTCCTCAGTTGGGACACGTGGAAGGTGTTGTGAATCTGGCTCAACTCTGCAAGCGACTCCAATCTATAAGCTACCTTACCCACTCGTGTTATCACCCTGAAGGGACCAATGTATCTGTAACGCCCGGGTTTTCAGGGCTAAGCATTTTTGTCAATGTAATAGTCTAGGTCAACTATTGTAAGTCTTTTTGAAGTAATAAATATGAAATATTTGAGTATTATGTGAATTATGTGTGTTTATGTGTTTATTATTTAATTATAAATGTATAATTAATAAAGAATAAAAATGAGCGTCAAAATTAAAGTGTGAGATAATCCCGATATCTCTACATAAAGTTGTAGAATATGTCTCAAGGTTTCCGTGCATATAAAGAATGCCGAAATCCGAGCTATAAAGAAGAAGTTATGGCCCGCCGAAGTTTTACGACAAAACCGGCACGACACCGGGAGACGTAAATAGTGAATTTACGATAGAAGACTTTTTAGCCTTAGCAATCTAAACAAAAGTCGTAGAATATGTTAAACTAAGAACATCGATAAAAAGAACGCCCAAATCTGACTTCGTATGAAGAAGTTATGATTTTTCTAAGATTCGGCTTAGCAGTGCACGGCCTGAAACTCGAATTTTAGTTCGAGCGGTTTTTGGCTTACGCAACATAAATGAGAGTTGAAGATCTCATTAATAGGAAATCAACGGTAAAAAGACAGACAAAAACAAAGTCCGTATGTAGAAGTTATTAATTTTACGCAGACATTTAACAGTATAATCTCCTTGTACTGTTAAATTTAAGATCGGTCGAGAATTAGCTGACGGTGTCAAAATGAAAGTTGTAGATCTTATTATTACCTACGCGTGGATATAAAGAACGTCAAAAACGGAGGTCGTATGTGAAAGTTACGGATTTTAGAAGTCGGAAGTGTGCTGTGCGAAAATGGGTAATGTGGCACAATCTTGGCCATTGCTTTCTCCCCAAGGCTTGCCACCAGATGGTGACATGTGGCACCAAGTTCAGCCACATTTCACCCTATAAATACCACCTCTCCCACCCTCATTTTCTTCACACCTTTCCCATTCTTTCTTCTCTTTACTCTCTCTCTCTCTCTCTCTAGAACCTCTCTCTAGCCCCGAAATCCCCCGAAAAGCCTAGGGAACCTCCCTAGCACGAGGCGGAAGCCCCGGAGTGCTCGAAGGCTCTGAGAAGAAGAGCTTTTCGGCTCGGGAACGCTGCTCCAAGCAAAGCCCGGTTTTCTATAAAACCCGCTGTAAGTGAGCTACGCCTACGCTATTTTTAATATAACTTTTATTTAATTATAGTAACGTTATTAGGAACTTATAATAAATACTTGGGCTATTATTATGGGTTATATAAGTATTTTTTTGACGCTTATATAATAATAATAATAGCTAGACTATTAATTAGTCTCGACGAATAATAAACTAAACTCTAGTGGTAATAATACTAGGTTTCGTCGAAGAAAAATTCTTTTTAAGAAGCGAAGCGCTGTCTGAGTTCGGAATCACCACCTTTTCCGGTGAGTGCATAGTTACCTTCAACTTACACATAGATATGAAGTATTTTATATAAATTACGTGCTATGTGTGCATATTATCTGAATACTTGCTATCTATGCTAGATGAACGTTGTTATACATGTTTTCAATGATTTAAACTGTATATGTATTTTATATCTACGAAAATGTTGGGGTAAAACATGGGTAGATGTAATAGGTGATGTGTGATAAAATGATGAGAGGCCTCGATGTTGTTGTTGTTGATCCAGTCATCTAGCGGAGTATAGATGACGACCACGGACTCTTCTAGACAGTCCAGTGGAACACTAGCAGGTTCGCAACCTGTAGGTGTTGTGAACGATGTGTTTACCGGTGTACTCCATCCCCCACATGGTTGCCTATTAGGACATTTATTGCTGAGGAATCCCCTTAGCAGTAGTGTCCGTCCCGATGATGATCCTTAGGCTAGGTCCCTTATGATAGGTGTTTAGGGACGTAAAGTGAGGATAACGGGAACAAGTAATCGGGTTATTGTTGATTGATGAAATTAATAAACTTATTGTGGGTTGAAAACCCTATGTGCTCACCAGGCTCCCAAGCCTGACCCACTCAGTTTTATGCATTACAGGTAGTGGCGCATGAGCATAGGTGTGATGTTTTGGACGAGGGATTACGGATATAGGCCTGTAGATATGAAATAATGTAGTAAGGCTTATATTGTACTGTTTATACTTTTGATCTGTACGAACATGACATCCCGAGTCTTTTAATGAAATACATTTCTATGGAAATGCTTTTGATAAATCTTTATCATATTATTGTTTTGGGACAAATTCCGCAACCCTTTTATTAAAAGATAACTCTGATTTTGAAATAAAGTATAAACAAAACCGGTCTTTTCTGGCCGTGATTTTGGGGATGTCACAGTTGGTATCAGAGCATTAGTTTAAGCGAACTAGGAATTTGTAGGATTTCTAGACTTAAACTTAGAATGCTAAGCGATGATTGTGAGGTGTGAGCACTAGCTTATTTTAGGAATTGTGCCTAAAATGCTTTTATGTGCTAAATGTTTTATGCATGATATGCTGTTATTTTGTTCGGGATCTATGGTCTGTTGCCGACCGGATCTGGAACCTTATGTGTTTAGGATTCTAAACGTACGACTACGATATTAGAACTAGCATGTAAACGTTTCGGAGTGATAAGGATGATTTAAAACGTCTCTCCTAAATAAAGATCTAAATCCACCTTATTCGGTATATAGATCAAGATGGTAAGGACCCGTAGCGGAAACGTAAACGCAAATGGGAACGGACACCAACCCCCCGTGATCGAGCAAATACCAGTTGTGGAAGCCGCCGCCGGACCAATAACGATGGCCGGAGTGCAAGCGATGATCCAGGCAATGTTGGATCGTCAAATGGAGGAAACCAGGCGTTTGCTCCAGCAAAATCGAGAGGAAGCGACTATTCAGCTCGAACAGCCCGAGTTGAACGAAGGGCAGACTGAAGAAGGAAACTACAGTGGGACTATTGGTCAAGCCAACCCACCGATAGTTAGGCAAAACCACCAGGATGTAGGAAATGATGGACGTGGATGCAAATACAAGGATTTCATGGCATCCAAGCCACCGAGTCTATCCGGAAGCCCGACGCCGGTGGAAGTCATGAACTGGATCTCTGAGATGGAGACAATGTTTGAGAGTTGCGAGTGTAGCAATAGGCAGAAGACTGCTCTTGCAGTTCCTCTATTGAAATCTGGAGTACTAAGCTGGTGGAAGCTATTAGCTGATTCAATGCCCAAAGGTGAAGCAAGCAAAATGTCGTGGGAGGATTTTCTGGTACAGTTGAAGATGCAATACTGCTCTGAGCAGGATCTTCTGGAGATCAACAACGAATTCCAGAGTCTGAAGAAGGGGAGGATGAGCGTTACTGAATACGCTGCAAGCTTTACTGAGAAAATGAAGCTTGTTCCTCACCTCGTCCCAACTGAACTCTCCAAGGTTAACAAATTTTCCCTCGGATTACCAGCGGACTTCGGTCCAATGGTCAAGCAAACTAGCACTCTGAAAGCTGCCATCTGGGCTGCTAAGCATGTGGAGACCCAGATACGAGAAAAGGGTCTGGAGAGAGCGGAAGTGGGAGAGAAACGGAAATTTGACGGATCCTCGAGGTCCGGTAAGAAAGGAAGATTCTCAAAGTCTGGTTCGAGAGGAGGAGGATCAGAAGCAAAGTGGTGTGACAAGTGCAAGAAGAAGCACTTTGGGAAGTGTGATGGAGGAGTCACTTGTTACAAATGCGGAAAGCCTGGGCACTATGCCAACGAATGCACCCTCAACCAGAAGGCCTGTTATGGGTGTTATGAAGAAGGGCACATTTTGAAGGACTGCCCGAAGAAGAAGGAGGCAGGAACACCCAACATACCACCAAAGCCGAAGGCGAGAGCCTTCCAGATGACGCTCGAGGCTGCAAAGGAGGCAGCAGACGTCGCTTCAGGTACCTTTCTTGTAAATGGTTTACCTGCAAATATACTATTTGATTCCGGAGCCAATTACTCCTTTGTATCGCATAAATTTGGTGGAAGATTAGCATTGCCTGTAGAAAACTAGATAATGCCCTGATTGTAGAAGTTGCCAGTGGCAAATTCGTACCTGTTAGTAATCGTATTAGGAACATAGTCATTAACCTAAACGGAAACGAATTCCATGAGGAACTATTACCCATAGAGTTAAACGGTTTCGACATCGTTTTGGGTATGGATTGGCTTAGCGCCAACGATGCCGAGATATTATGCCGAAAGAAGATAGTTAGGATAAACCCACCCGGAAAGGAATCATTTATGGTGTACGGGGACAAACGCAGAGTGAGTTCTGGAATCATATCCTTGATGAAAGCTAGGAAATGTTTGTCCAAGGGATGTGCATCGTACTTGGCATTCGTAATCGATGCTAAGAAAGAAAAGAAAGAGGTGCAGAATATACCGGTTGTGTGCGATTATCCGGAAGTCTTTCCCGAAGATCTTCCTGGATTACCACCTGATAGGCAAGTAGAATTTCGTATAGACTTATTACCAGGAACAACACCGATAGCAAAGGCACCTTACCGATTAGCACCGACGGAGATGAAGGAGCTCATGATGCAACTTCAGGAGCTGTTGGATAGCGGTTTCATTCGACCTAGTTCATCACCCTGGGGAGCTCCGGTGTTATTCGTGAAGAAGAAGGACGGAAGCATGAGGATGTGCATAGACTACCGAGAGTTGAATAAGGCAACGGTGAAGAACAAGTATCCATTACCGAGGATTGATGATCTATTCGATCAGCTGCAAGGTTCGAGCTACTTCTCAAAGATCGATCTTAGGTCAGGATATCATCAGCTGAAGGTGAGAGAGCAGGATATTGAGAAGACTGCATTTAGAACAAGATATGGACACTACGAGTTCTTGGTTATGTCGTTCGGACTAACCAATGCTCCCGCAGCATTCATGGATTTGATGAATAGGGTTTGTAAACCATTCCTCGATAAATCTGTGATAGTGTTCATCGACGACATTCTCATTTACTCGAAAAGCCAGGAGGAGCATGGCAAGCATCTACGAGAAGTGTTGGAGGTGTTAAAGAAGGAGAAGCTTTTTGCAAAGTTCTCCAAATGCGACTTTTGGATACGGGAAGTCCAATTCTTGGGTCATGTTGTTAACCAAGAAGGAATAATGGTTGACCCTGCCAAGATCGAAGCTGTAATGAAGTGGGAACGTCCGAAGAATCCCACGGAGATTCGAAGCTTTCTAGGATTAGCCGGATATTACCGACGATTTATCCAAGGCTTTTCTTTGATAGCTGCTCCATTAACAGCTTTGACCCATAAAGGAGCTACGTATACATGGAGTGAGAAACATGATGAGGCGTTCGAGAAGCTAAAGAAGAAGTTATGTGAAGCGCCGATACTTTCTCTACCCGATGGAGTCGAAGATTTCGCAGTTTATAGTGATGCATCTGGAGTCGGGTTAGGTTGTGTTCTGACCCAAAGAGAAAAGGTGATAGCATACGCATCTCGACAATTGAAAGAGCACGAAAAGAACTACCCCACTCATGATCTGGAGTTGGCAGCGGTAGTATTCGCCTTAAAGATATGGAGGCATTACCTCTACGGCACGAAGTGCAAGCTCTTCACTGATCATAAGAGTCTCCAGTATCTCTTTAATCAGAAGGAGTTGAACATGAGGCAACGACGCTGGCTAGAACTTCTCAAGGACTACGACTGTGAGATACTTTACCACCCAGGTAAAGCAAATATTGTTGCTGATGCTCTCAGTCGGAAAGTCAATCTTGAAAGAAGAAGGCCAAGAGCGTTAAGAATTGAAGTCGTCTCGACGATTGTGGAAAGTATCAGGAAAGCTCAAGAAGAAGCCTTAGAAAAGAATGACCGAAAGGAAGAACGTTTGGGAAAAACGTTAGTGTTCGGTACGAACAGTCGAGGACTGAAGGTATTCCAAGATCGAATTTGGGTACCTAAGACGGGAGGAATAAGAGATCTTCTAATGGAAGAAGCACACAAGACCATGTACTCGATTCATCCCGGTAGCACTAAAATGTATAGGGACCTAAAACCCTACTACTGGTGGCCGACGATGAAGCTCGATGTTGCGAAGTATGTCGCTGAGTGCGTAACATGTGCGAGGGTTAAGGCACAACATCAAAAACCGTATGGGAGTTTAGAACCCTTACCTGTACCCATGGGTAAATGGGAAGACATCACCATGGATTTTGTGACTAAACTGCCCAGAACGAAGAATGGTCACGACATGATTTGGGTAGTCGTGGATCGTTTCACCAAGAGTGCACACTTCATAGCAGCCAACGAGAAGTGGTCTATGGATAAGCTCGCAAATGCTTACGTGAAGGAAATTGTAAGACTTCACGGTGTCCCTCTTACTATTGTGTCAGATCGTGATAGTCGTTTCACATCGAGGTTTTGGAGGAGTCTACAAGAGGAGTTGGGTACAAAGTTGTGTTTGAGTACTGCTTACCATCCGCAAACTGATGGTCAGAGTGAAAGAACGATTCAGACGTTGGAAGATATGCTGAGAGCATGTACCCTCGAATTCCAAGGGAATTGGGACGAGCACTTACCTCTGGTAGAATTTTCCTACAACAATAGTTTTCACTCGAGCATCAAGATGGCTCCTTATCAAGCCTTGTATGGGCAGAAGTGTCGTACGCCGTCTTGTTGGCTTGAAGCCGGAGAGAAGCAGTTTATGGGCCCCGAGATAGTCCATGAGACTGCTGAGAAATTGAAGGTGATTAGGGAAAGAATGTTAGCAGCTCAGGATCGTCAGAAGAGCTATGCCGACAAGAAAAGACGACCGATAACCTTCGAAGTTGGGGATTCCGTTTTACTTAAAGTCTCACCGTGGAAGGGACTTATACGATTTGGGAAACGAGGAAAGTTGAGTCCAAGGTTTATTGGACCATTCAAAGTTCTTCAGAGGATTGGGAACCAAGCTTACAAGTTGGAATTGCCCGAAGAACTCAATGGTATTCATAACACCTTCCATGTGTGTTATTTGAGGAAATTCATGGGAGATGTTCCCGACATAATTCCAATCTCGGAATTAAGGATGGATGATAATAAAAGGCTGATCGAAGAGCCTGAGGCAATTATTGACCGTAAGACTAAGAAGTTACGACGCAAGATGGTCGACTTGGTGCTAGTCCGATGGAAACATTCGAATGGGCCGAATCTCACTTGGGAAACAGAGGATCACATGATAAGTCGCTATCCACATCTGTTTGCTGATGCATGATTCCGGGACGGAATCATCCTAAAGGGGTGAGAATTATAACGCCCGGGTTTTCAGGGCTAAGCATTTTTGTCAATGTAATAGTCTAGGTCAACTATTGTAAGTCTTTTTGAAGTAATAAATATGAAATATTTGAGTATTATGTGAATTATGTGTGTTTATGTGTTTATTATTTAATTATAAATGTATAATTAATAAAGAATAAAAATGAGCGTCAAAATTAAAGTGTGAGATAATCCCGATATCTCTACATAAAGTTGTAGAATATGTCTCAAGGTTTCCGTGCATATAAAGAATGCCGAAATCCGAGCTATAAAGAAGAAGTTATGGCCCGCCGAAGTTTTACGACAAAACCGGCACGACACCGGGAGACGTAAATAGTGAATTTACGATAGAAGACTTTTTAGCCTTAGCAATCTAAACAAAAGTCGTAGAATATGTTAAACTAAGAACATCGATAAAAAGAACGCCCAAATCTGACTTCGTATGAAGAAGTTATGATTTTTCTAAGATTCGGCTTAGCAGTGCACGGCCTGAAACTCGAATTTTAGTTCGAGCGGTTTTTGGCTTACGCAACATAAATGAGAGTTGAAGATCTCATTAATAGGAAATCAACGGTAAAAAGACAGACAAAAACAAATTCCGTATGTAGAAGTTATTAATTTTACGCAGACGTTTAACAGTATAATCTCCTTGTACTGTTAAATTTAAGATCGGTCGAGAATTAGCTGACGGTGTCAAAATGAAAGTTGTAGATCTTATTATTACCTACGCGTGGATATAAAGAACGTCAAAAACGGAGGTCGTATGTGAAAGTTACGGATTTTAGAAGTCGGAAGTGTGCTGTGCGAAAATGGGTAATGTGGCACAATCTTGGCCATTGCTTTCTCCCCAAGGCTTGCCACCAGATGGTGACATGTGGCACCAAGTTCAGCCACATTTCACCCTATAAATACCACCTCTCCCACCCTCATTTTCTTCACACCTTTCCCATTCTTTCTTCTCTTTACTCTCTCTCTCTCTCTCTCTAGAACCTCTCTCTAGCCCCGAAATCCCCCGAAAAGCCTAGGGAACCTCCCTAGCACGAGGCGGAAGCCCCGGAGTGCTCGAAGGCTCTGAGAAGAAGAGCTTTTCGGCTCGGGAACGCTGCTCCAAGCAAAGCCCGGTTTTCTATAAAACCCGCTGTAAGTGAGCTACGCCTACGCTATTTTTAATATAACTTTTATTTAATTATAGTAACGTTATTAGGAACTTATAATAAATACTTGGGCTATTATTATGGGTTATATAAGTATTTTTTTGACGCTTATATAATAATAATAATAGCTAGACTATTAATTAGTCTCGACGAATAATAAACTAAACTCTAGTGGTAATAATACTAGGTTTCGTCGAAGAAAAATTCTTTTTAAGAAGCGAAGCGCTGTCTGAGTTCGGAATCACCACCTTTTCCGGTGAGTGCATAGTTACCTTCAACTTACACATAGATATGAAGTATTTTATATAAATTACGTGCTATGTGTGCATATTATCTGAATACTTGCTATCTATGCTAGATGAACGTTGTTATACATGTTTTCAATGATTTAAACTGTATATGTATTTTATATCTACGAAAATGTTGGGGTAAAACATGGGTAGATGTAATAGGTGATGTGTGATAAAATGATGAGAGGCCTCGATGTTGTTGTTGTTGATCCAGTCATCTAGCGGAGTATAGATGACGACCACGGACTCTTCTAGACAGTCCAGTGGAACACTAGCAGGTTCGCAACCTGTAGGTGTTGTGAACGATGTGTTTACCGGTGTACTCCATCCCCCACATGGTTGCCTATTAGGACATTTATTGCTGAGGAATCCCCTTAGCAGTAGTGTCCGTCCCGATGATGATCCTTAGGCTAGGTCCCTTATGATAGGTGTTTAGGGACGTAAAGTGAGGATAACGGGAACGGGTAATCGGGTTATTGTTGATTGATGAAATTAATAAACTTATTGTGGGTTGAAAACCCTATGTGCTCACCAGGCTCCCAAGCCTGACCCACTCAGTTTTATGCATTACAGGTAGTGGCGCATGAGCATAGGTGTGATGTTTTGGACGAGGGATTACGGATATAGGCCTGTAGATATGAAATAATGTAGTAAGGCTTATATTGTACTGTTTATACTTTTGATCTGTACGAACATGACATCCCGAGTCTTTTAATGAAATACATTTCTATGGAAATGCTTTTGATAAATCTTTATCATATTATTGTTTTGGGACAAATTCCGCAACCCTTTTATTAAAAGATAACTCTGATTTTGAAATAAAGTATAAACAAAACCGGTCTTTTCTGGCCGTGATTTTGAGGATGTCACAGTATCTAGGGCCCATCTTGCTCCGGTTTCCTGAATCGGATCACCCCTTCCATGGGGATACCTTTAGGAGGACAAAATCTCCGACCTGAAACTCTAACTCTGAACGGCGTTGGTCGACGTAACTTTTCTGACGACTCTGGACCGTCAATAACCTCTGTCTGACATGTTGGATCTACTATGTCGTCTTTAGCAGTATCTCAGTGCCCCTCATCACTCTCTTCCCTACCTCTCCCCGACAGATGGGAGTCCGACACCTCCTCTTATATAAGAGCTCAAAGGGAGGCATACCAATACTAGAATGATGGATGCTGTTGTAGGAAAACTCAGCCAAGGGAAAATGAGTGTCCCAAATCCCATCGAAGTCCATAACACATGCACGCAACATGTCCTCGAGCGTCCGAATCATCTCCTCACTCTGCTCGTCTGTCTGTGGGTGACGTGCAGTACTAAAGTGCAACCGAGTACCCAACTCCTCATGAATTTTTTTCCAGAACCTGGAAGTAAAATGCACATCTCGATCTATCACTATCGATGTCGGCACTCCATGTCGTGCCACAACTTCTTGCATGTAGATCTCGGCCAATTTCTCTGCAGAACAGCTCTCACTGATAGCTAGGAAGTGAGCACTCTTCGTCAACCGGTCTATAATCACCCATATCACATGAACACCTCACACAGTCTTCGGTAATTTGGTGATAAAATCCATGGAGAATTGTTCCCACTTCCACTGGGGAATCTATAGAGGCTGCAATGGGGCATGTGGTCGCTGTTGCTCCGCCTTGACCTGACGACTGGTCAAGCATCTCTCAACTACCCATGTCATATTTCTCTTCATGCAGGGCCACTAGTAATCCCTTTTTAAATCAAAATACATATTGGTGGCCCCTAGATGGATTGAGAATATCGACTGATGGACCTCCTCCATCAAAATACGTCGAGCTTTGCATGTATAAGGCACCTGAATCCGCACATGGAAAGTCATAAGCCCCTGACTATCCATTTCAAACTCGGAAATTTGCCCAATCACCCACTCTCGCTTACGGTTCTCTGGTCTCGCTACCACCACCTGGGCCTCTCGAATGGTATCTAAGACTGGAGTCATCACTGTCATTTTCATGTATACATCTCGGATCAGAGCACTCACTGCTCTACGACTCAGGACATCGACTACCATATTAGCCTTTCCAGGGTGATACAAGATCTCACAGTCGTAGTCTTTCACTACATCCAACCACCTCCTCTGTCTCATATTCAGTTTGGGCTGATCCATAAGGTATTTCAGGCTCTTATGGCCTGTATATATGGTACACCGGACACCATAAATATAGTGGCACCAAATATTGAGGGTGACCACCACCGCCCCAACTCCAAATCGTGGGTGGGATACCTCGTCTCTTGAGGCTTCAACTGCCTTGACACATATGCTATCACGTGCCCCCTATGCATCAACACCTCACCTATCCCTGATATAGATGCATCACTATAAACTACGAAGTCCTCCACTCCCTCGGGAAGGGCTAACATTGGAGCTTCGTACAATCTCTGGCGAAGAGTCTTAAATGAGGCCTGCTGCTCGGGCCCCCAGGCAAAAGTAACACCCTTCCTGGTCAATCTAGTAAGAGGAACAACAATCTTGGAGAAATCTATGATAAATATCTGGTAGTAGCCTGTCAGGCTAAGAAAACTCCTGATCTCGGATGGGGACCTCAGCACCTCCCATCGCATAACTGCCTCAATCTTGGAGAGGTCGACCAAAATCCCATTCTGATTAATGAGGTGTCCTAAGAACTAGACCTCTCGTAACCAGAAATCACATTTGGAGAATTTGGCATAAAGCCTCTCTGTCCTCAGTACTCCAAGAATCTCCTTAAGATGTTCCTCGTGCTGCTCTCTAGATCTTCAGTATACCAGAATATCATCGATGAACACGATCACTGACCGATCCAACATAGGGTTGAACACCCGGTTCATGAGATCCATGAACGTTGCCAGTACGTTGGTGAGTCTGAAAGGCATCACCAGAAACTCATAGTGCCCATAACAAGTCCTAAAGGTCGTCTTCTAGATATCCTCCTCGTAAACTGTCATCCGATGATACCCAGATCTCAAATCAAGCTTGGAAAACCAAGACGCCCCTGCAACTGATCAAACAAATCACCGATCCTTGGTAGTGGATAATGGTTCTTGACCGTTAGCTTGTTTAATTCCCAGTAGTCAATACACATCCAGTATAAACCATCCTTCTTCTTGAAAAAAAAAGGATCAGTGTTCTCCACGGTGAGCTACTCGGTCTAACAAAACCCTTCCCTAGCAGCTCCTGGAGCTGCGAGGATAACTCCTGCATCTCGTATGGTGCAAGGCGATAAGGTGACTTAGCAAAAGGCGCTGCACCCGGAACCAAATCGATCCTGAACTCCTGAACTTCACCTAACTCTCGGGAGGCACACCCGGTAACTTCTCGCAGAAAACATCCGGGAACTCACACATAATCGGAACATCGGATATAGAACTCGATCTCGGTGAAAACTCCCGTATCCGTCACATATGCTAAATATCCCATACATCTTTGCTGTAAACTCTGCCTCGCCCTGGCAGCAGAACAAAAGGCTGATCCAGATCTGGTCCCCTCACCATACACAGTAAGCACTCCCCCACTAGGGTGTCGTATGGTCACCATCTGATGCTAACAGTCAATCAGTGTTCCTAACTAGCTCAACCAATCGATGCCCACTATGACACAGACATCACCCATCACCATCGGCATCAGATCTATCAAGAACTCAACACCAAATATCTCTAATACACATCCCCGGAATACATCAGCAACAAAAACCACATGCTCTTCGGCTATAGAAACCCTCAATGGTCGACTCAATGCCTCGCGTCTAACACTAATGTGACAACTAAAGGATAAGGACACAAAAGATCGACTCGCACCCGAGTCAAATAACACCAAAGCAAGCACAAAACTCACAAGAAAAAGTAGCTATGGACAACACAATATAAGCATAAAAAAATCTCAAAACAACATAAAATAAGGAGATACGTACCAGCAACAACATCAGGCGCGACATAGACCTCCTCCGTTGTCAGCTGAAATCCTCTCCCATGAGCCCTCGAAGGCTCGGCCTTCCCCGTCCAGCCATCAGTAACACGTAAAGCAGTAGGAGTAAGATTCAGGGTTGATCCCTGGGTGAGCTGGTACACTCGACCTTCCAATGGCCCGTATGGTTGCAATGAAATCCAACAGAAAATCCCTTAGGGAAATTCCTCGCCATGTGTCCCTCCTTTTTCATATTTGTAGCAAATCCCTGCTCGGCAAGACCCCTCGTGGCTCTTCCCACACTTGCAACAAGTGCGGCCCTTCTGGCCTCCAGCTCTCGAATCAGTGGGCTTAGCCCACTTAGCTGTCAACTGTGACTGTGTCAGTCTCCGATCCCTCCCCTACTGCTCTCCCTCCTCCCTGGTCTAACTCTCCAACTCAATCTCTCTCCTCCTGGCAATGGTCTGCAACTCAGCTAATGTCCGATAAGGCGAGTTTACCACGAACTCCCAAATGTATCTCCTTAAGATGCTCAAATACCGACTCACACGTGCTTGCTCAGTGGACACGTGCTCAGGGTAGAACAACGCCCTCTCATGGAACATCCTCGTAATCTTAGTCACTGACTCTGTCTTTTGCTTAAAAGACAGAAACTCCTGTGCCAAATGTTCCCTCTCCATCTGAGGAACATAATCATCTTGGAACAACTTGGTGAACCTCTCCCAAGTCACTGCAGCATGATCTGCAGGGGTAAAATTAGTCATCACGAACTTCCACCAGTCCTTTGCTCCCAAGCAAAGCTGGATCAACGCGAATCAGACTCCCAGAGGCTCTTGACATGAACATGTATAAAAACACCCCTCAATGTCGGATATCCATCTCATGAAAGCTATTGGATTCTGCGTCACATCAAAATTTGGTGGCTTCGTGTTGCTGAACTCACGAAACAACAACGAGTCACCTCCCTGTGGCCTAGCTGCAGTTATGGCCGCGGTGGCTGCAGCAACAACAGCCTTCGTAACAATAGTGTATTTCTCATCTAATGTCTCAATCAACTTGGCCTTAATAGACCCAAACATCTCTGGTATAGCCTCTTGGATAGTTGCGGCCACCTCCTCATGAATGATCCTGCGGATCTCCTCATCACTAGCACCACTTCCCTCAGGGTTGTTGCGGGTAATCACCATAGTGTCTCTGAAACACAAACATAAAATCATCAGAGACTAGCTCAATACACATACTCGCTCGATTACCCATCCTACATGCTCCTTAACATCCTAAGATTCATACTTGGTTCGCATACAGATCCGGTGTTTTCAGTAGTACGGGCCTAATACTACCTCCACACCAACATGTAGTCGCAGCAAGTCCTCCTCTCAGGAACCTAATTTATAGTACTCTATCCCTCACGGATCTCAACTACTCTCTCGATAGTTACCTCAATGCTCATCTAGGTATCTCTCCTAGATTACTTAAACTCTCTCTAAAGATTAGTGCTATGTTTCTCCCCACTTAGTACACATATAGAGCAAATACCATATAAAATCAATCAATAAATAATATAAACAATTAATGGTATTTTGGGAAATCATCGTTCGGGCTCTGGCTGATTGTACACACTGCTGCATCTTGTTTTCCATTTGAAACTCTTACTCATTTACAACATCATTTCTTTTTAGAAAAAAAAATTCAAATCCTCAGTTTGAGTCCGAACGTACCCAAGAGTACATCCGAATCTCTCAAATAAAGGCTCTAATACCAACTTGTAACACCATAAATTTTCAAACAAAATTTTCATTTTTAAAACACATAAAAACTCATATCATATTTCTTAAAAACCAAAATTGTCTCAAATATCAAACACAAATCTACAAAATAAATAATAGTATCCCAGAATCCTCAAACATAGTCTCGACAGATGTGTATAATCAAGCCAACGCCTTCCCGTGATCCTGAGAAGTACATGAAACACATAAAACACAACATGGTAAACAGAAGCTTAGTGAGTTCCCCCAAAATACCACATACACAAATAATAAGTCTTTCATGGCTATAGCTCGGCATCGACCCTCCGATCATGCGTCTCGGTGAGGATCCTCCGGCCTCACAGCTTGGTGTGGACCCTCCGGTCATGTGTCTCAGTGAGCACCCTCCGGTCTCAGAACTCGGGTTGGACCCTCCAATCCTGTATCTCAGTGAGTACCCTCTGGTCTTACAGCTCAGGTTGGACCCTCTGGTCCAATCTCAAAATGCATAGAATAATCTAGCATATATCCCAAAGACAAAAATGCATAACATCACATAACTCAAATAAGACCCTCCGGTCACTCAATAGTACCACACAAGTATGTATAGTTACAAGACTCACCTCGTAAGTAAGGCAAATATGTCTAGTACTCGAATCATCGGTATAGCCTCTGTGACATCCCCAAAATCACGGCCAGAAAAGACCGGTTTGTTTATGCTTTGTTTAAAAATCAGAGTAACATTTTAAATAAAAGTGTTGCGGAATTTGTCCCAAAACAATAATATGATAAAGATTTATCAAAAGCATTTCCATAGAAATGTATTTCATTAAAAGACTCGGGATGTCATGTTCGTACAGATCAAAAGCATAAACAGTACAATACAAGCCTTACTACATTATTTCATATCTACAGGCCTATATCCGTAATCCCTCATCCAAACATCATATATATGCTCAAGCGCCACTACCTGTAATACATAAAACTAAGTGGGTCAAGCTTGGGAGCCTGGTGAGTACATAGGGTTTTCAACCCACAATAAATAGTTTATTAATTTCATCAATCAACAATAACCCGATTACCCGTTCCCGTTATCCTCACTTTACGTCCCTAAACACCTATCATAAGGGACCTAGCCTAAGGATCATCATCGGGACGGACACTGCTACTAAGGGGATTCCTCAGCAATAAATGTCCTAATAGGCAACCATGTGGGGGATGGAGTACATCTGGTGAGCACACAGTTCAAATAAACACACAGTTCAAATAAACACCTACAGGTTGCGAGCCTGCTAGTGTTCCACTGGACTGTCTAGAATAGTCCGTGGTCGTCATCTATACTCCGCTAGATGACTGGATCATCAATAACATCTATAACGAGGCCTCTCATTATTTTATTTTGTCACACAGCAACTATTACATCTACCCATGTTTTACCCAACACATTTTGTAGATATAAAATACATATACAGTTTAAATCTTTGAAAACATGTATAAAACGTTCATCCAGCATAGATAGCAAGTATTCAGATAATATGCACAAATAGCACGTAATTTATATTAAATACTTCATATCTATGTGTAAGTTGAAAGTAAATATGCACTCACCTGAAAAGGTGGTGATTCCGAACTCAGACAGCGCTTCGCTTCTTAAAAAGAATTTTCTTCGACGAAACCTAGTATTATTACCACTAGAGTTTAGTTTATTATTCGTCGAGACTAATTAATAGTCTAGCTATTATTATTATTATTATATAAGCGTCAAAAAAATACTTATATAACCCATAATAATAGCCCAAGTATTTATTATAAGTTCCTAATAACGTTACTATAATTAAATAAAAGCTATATTAAAAATAGCGTAGGCGTAGCTCACTTACAGCGGGTTTTATAGAAAACCGGGCTTTGCTTGGAGCAGCGTTCCCGAGCCGAAAAGCTCTTCTTCTCGGAGCCTTCGAGCACTCCGGGGCTTCCGCCTCGTGCTAGGGAGGTTCCCTAGGCTTTTCGGGGGATTTCGGGGCTAGAGAGAGGTTCTAGAGAGAGAGAGAGAGTAAAGAGAAGAAAGAATGGGAAAGGTGTGAAGAAAATGAGGGTGGAAGAGGTGGTATTTATAGGGTGAAATGTGGCTGAACTTGGTGCCACATGTCACCATCTGATGGCAAGCCTTGGGGAGAAAGCAATGGCCAAGATTGTGCCACATCACCCATTTTCGCACAGCACACTTCCGACTTCTAAAATCCGTAACTTTCACATACGACCTCCGTTTTTGACGTTATTTATATCCACGCGTAGGTAATAATAAGATCTACAACTTTCATTTTGACACCGTCAGCTAATTCTCGACCGATCTTAAATTTAACAGTACAAGGAGATTATACTGTTAAACGTCTGCGTAAAATTAATAACTTCTACATACGGACTCTGTTTTTGTCTGTCTTTTTACCGTTGATTTCCTATTAATGAGATCTTCAACTCTCATTTACGTTGCGTAAGCCAAAAACCGCTCGAACTAAAATTCGAGTTTCAGGTCGTGCACTGCTAAGCCGAATCTTAGAAAAATCATAACTTCTTCATACGAAGTCAGATTTGGGCGTTCTTTTTATCGATGTTCTTAGTTTAACATATTCTACGACTTTTGTTTAGATTGATAAGGCTAAATAGTCTTCTATCGTAAATTCACTATTTACGTCTCCCGGTGCCGTGCCGGTTTTGCTGTAAAACTTCGGCGGGCCATAACTTCTTCGTTATAGCTCGGATTTCGGCATTCTTTATATGTACGGAAACCTTGAGATGTATTCTACAACTTTATGTAGAGATATCGGGATTACCTCACACTTTAATTTTGACGCTCATTTTTATTCTTTATTAATTATACATTTATAATTAAATAATAAACACATAAACACACATAATTCACATAATACTCAAATATTTCATATTTATTACTTCAAAAAGAGTTACAATAGTTGACCTAGACTATTACATTGACAAAAATGCTTAGCCCTGAAAACCCGGGCGTTACAGCCTCCGCCTAACATATATCATAATTATCTCTAATTAATAAACGACCCTCAAGGATGCTAGGCTAAACCCACTACAAATTATCAGAAGGATAAAATACCATTTTACCCTTCCATGGCCTCTATAGTCCATAGTTTGACCAAATCCTAAAAGTCAACAAAAGTCAACAGTAGTGCGTACGCTGGGCGTACTACCCCATTACGCTGTGCATACTACTTCGCCATGCATGCATCGGTGCCCTTTGACACTACGGTGTGCGTACCTAGGAGTACGCTCGGCATACGTCCCACACTCACTTTTCCCACTATGTTGGTCTTAATCTTTTAACACCATAGCTATACTCTCAGATCTGGACTCCCTAAAGGCTTATACTCCACAAAGTTCGTGACTTTAAGCCTTTGCATGGCTGAGAAAGTCTAAAACCTAAAAGCTCTCACTCTTTACTCACAAAAGTGCTCATATCTTATGCACGGAGTGATTTTGACGTCCAAGATCCCATTTTTATGTATACACTCCACTAGAGACACTTAAAGGGACAGGTATTAGGCTTTGGAGTTCAACAAACTCATAAAGCTTCAATCTTTGGGAAAAAAACCCTAAAATTAACTGTAATATGCACAAATCAAAAGAATGAAAAAGCTTTGAGCTTGATACCATCAAATGATGCACCAACCACAGGGAAACTCAGATCCACAGCCTAGACTCCAAATCTATTCTCTTCAATGCTCCTTCTTCACTCAAAGAATCCCACAAGAACACTTAGAAGCTTAAAATGGCCACTCAAGCTAAGAGAACAGGAATTAGGGTTTTGAAGGGGTTGAAAGCTGGAAATGGTGGCCAGAAATGAGGCCATCATGTTCCTTAAATAGGGGCACACCCCACAATTAGGGTTTTCATTCTGAGCCTAGTACACGCAACGTACCAGGTAGCTTCCGTGTTCAAGTCATGCACATGAGTACGCTGAGCGTACGCATGCGTACTGTTGGATTTGTGTCTAATTCCATAACTATATTTGGTATGTACTTGACCCGAATCGGCACAGTCCATTTGGGTTGCATAGCATTGGAACATTTGGATAGACCATTTGTGAGAAGAGGCATTTGTGACATATTAATATATTATAAGTTCTAATATATTAATATGAAGTTATGTTATTTAATTAGTATTGATCAAGAATAAATTTGGACTTAATTTAGTGATCAAAAAGAGACTAATTAAATATATGGGGATTGATTATGTAAATCATTCATTCTTATATATGACGGCTTATGAATCAAGATTCCTTATGTTGGGTTTAACCCATGTGGTGACCCATGGATACTCCATGTAGATTAAAACCCATGGAGCATAAGGAATGGGTAAATTCATGAGTTACATGGTGTAACACTAATAGCCACACTATATAAAGACCCTATCGGTTGGTGAAATTAGACTAGTGATACACAAGAGGGAAAGCCGATTTCTAGAGTTCTTGTGTCTTCTTCTCATGGTTATTCCATGTGTTGATGATGTTGTGTGAACCATTTGAGGTGTCACACTTGGGGCACTAGGATCTCGAGCTACATGGAGTCAAGATACATCAACAAGGTATGTATTTCTATCTAGTTTATTACCCAAGTATCAATGTTTTGTGTGCTAGTTAGGGTAATACCTTGGATATTCGTATTTGCATGTATAATAGAGAAAACATAGATCCAAGGTATTTAGGGTTGCATGTACACTTAGGAGTGTTAGAAGACTCAAAACCCAACAGTGGTATCAGAGCCTAGGCTTGTTTTTAATTATACTTGATGCAAACTGATTTTTCGAAGCCAAGAAACTGCCCAGACTAAAAACTCGACGAGTTCTAGCCAAAAAATTGACGAGTTCATGTGTAAAAGCATGAACTCGACGAGTTACTTGATGAACTCGACGATTTGGTCTCCCATAATGCATATCTTCAACTGTTTTGGCTGGAATTGGACTACGAACATTACCCTTAGCTGTTTTTCAACTTATAAACCTATTTTTGATGTGGTAATGTTCATGTTTATCCAATTTCAAAGATAATTGTCAATAAATTCATGTTTTGTATTAATTTATTGATTAGTCTAATTTCATGAAAAAAGTTTGATTGAATTATCTTGTTCTTATGAGTTGCTTAGATTAATAGGAATGTTATGTGAAATTGTCGTTTTCAATCCAAATTAATCTAAGAGTTGATTCTAAAATGTGTTTTTTGTAACTTGTCCTCAAGTTATATGAAAAGTCACATTTAAGATTCATAAAACTCATAAAGTTTTCCATAAGTTATAGATAAGGAAAAGTCACATTCTTTTATTAGTTTAAAGTCTTCCATAACTTGTCCTCAAGTTATGGAACTTGAAGAGTTTTTTGAATTAAAACTACTTTAAACACATAAGTTATGGAATTGAAAAGTTTTTAAATAATTCAAAACTTTCCCTCAAGTTTTGGAATTTGAAAAGTTTTCTTTCATGAATACTTTAATTCCAAATTAAGCCCTTAGGATTTTAAAAGTTAAAATTCAACCCTTATACTTTATAATATTATAAGTTAATAATATATATATATATATATATATATATATATATATATATATATATATATATGTATGTATATATATATATATATGTATGTATGTATGTATGTATGTATGTATAAGAGCAAGTCATTCTTACCGTTAGTAGGCCTCATTCACGAAGCTGGTCTATAAGGGGGGTATAAGGTTACTGCCTATAAAATGGCAATTTAATGGGTGTCCACTCTCACCCGCTGCTTCCTTGACTGGTGGAGGGTCGTTAGCCGAAAGGGTAGGACAAGGACTATAATTCTCCCTTCATTTAAAGTATTAATGATAAATACTATGTAACTAAACCTTTTATAAATTCTCAATCTTAGTTACCTAGGAAAATGTGAATAAGGTGCTAACCCATGAAATTACACTTTGCATTTTTCTTAAGTCGGTTAGTTGAGCGCGTGGGGTTAACCGGCACACTAGATTGATTAAACAAGGTAGGCAAAGGGTTTCTTAAAGTTTATCATAGGCCGGTGGAGCGTGTGTGGTTAACCGACACATCGGTTGGGTGATAAACATTTAAGAGTACCAAGTAATTTGCATGGTTACTTCACACCTTGTTTTGTGATCCTCAGCATCTCAGTCACAAAACCTGAAGGGCACACTCGAATTTGAAACATGCCATTGAAAAGTTCAATGAATCTCAAAAGATCTAGGAGTTTCAAATCCAATTAAAACCTAATAAATTATTTCGTTTTTCATGGTGGAAATTGGTGAATCGTCATTCACTTACCTTCAAATATTATATAGCTTGGATTACGACATCCCTCTTCCAAGTTATAAAATATTGTGTTGGGTCCTAGCCTTAATATTTCATATTGGGTGTTATATTAAGGACTTTAAATCAACTATCTTGAATATCTCCCAAAAGATGTCTAGTTCAGACATCTATGATCTTCCCAAATCCCTTGGAACTTTACTTCCTCCACATCCTCCAATTTTTCTCCCTAACCCACAAGTTGTCACTCAAGCCCTATTGGCAAGCAAGGTCTATGTGTGCTCACATCTTGGAGATGAAGTCACATATTGACAAGCCGGGAGAGTTGGGTGTCAAAGTCATAAGAAAGTCGAATGTTCAATCACTTTCTAAGTCACATAGTTAGTTCCTTTAGGACTACTATGAAACAGACTATGACATGACCCTTAATGATGTTATCTATTTGCTTTGTGCTGCTGAATCAACAATGATTTGAGGACTAGTGGAGCAAATTTGATTAGAAGATCAACTTCCTAAACTTCCATGGACTTTGAAAATGGTAACATTGGATATCTAGAAAAGCTTTCTCTTCCCAATGGAAAGGGATTGGCCATAGTTAACTCGGTTGACCAAATGGTAAAGAGAAAGGCAAGTATGTGATAGTCCAGTACACCATTCCCAAAGAGTCCATATGTTTCTCTTGCCAAAGGAAGGGGCATTGACTGCGAAGCTACATATTTACCTGAAAGATCATAAGGTTGTTCAAGTCAAGAAGTTTGACTCTACTTCAGGTAAAAATCCACTATCTAATATGTTAAGTTTGTAATATGATATTCTCATTACATGATGTGACTGGGTCACATGTGGATGTTTTAACAATCAAAGAAAAGTGAAGAAACTTAAAGGAAGTATATGCTTATTCTGACCGCGAAGATGGATCTTGATCGCATGGTTCAGTGATCAGAATTTTGAGATGTTGCTTAAGAGTTATGATATATTGATTAGGAATAGATAACAACAAAGTTTCATATGCTTTTACACTGTAAGGATAAGTTTTTCCACAAAGTTTTTAAAAAATAAAAAAGGAAATTTTTGATTTCATTTATTCTAAGTATCCTTACAATGGCATTTGTGAGAAAATTGTTGCTTATATGATTCCATTGATAGCAATATTGGAAAAATGGATTTGTTTCTTTCATTTGTGCTAATGTCTAATTTACCAAATAAGTAAAGATTCTCATCACCCAAGGTTTCAGTTTGATAGAAACTTGGAAATCATTCAAGTTGTATAGTATGATGAATGAGAATTTTCATCTTTGGAAAATTAAGACTAATTCCTTGTTCACATGTATATGTGAGTCAAGTGAAGGACTAAGGGATCGAGTACACATTCTAGTGCACCGGTCAAGTCCACCACAAAATATCGATAAGACTATTCATCATGATTTACTAAAGCTTAGTAAGTATGGTTATACTTACAAGTTTAAGTATAATTCTGAAACATTAGAAAAGTTTCGATGTATGGCAGAACGAATGAGAAGAATCAAATTAGGCAGAAAGATAAAAGTTTCTTAAATCTAAAAAGATGGGAGAGTACTTTAGTATCAGTTTTTGTGATCATCTTAATGATTTAGAAATCATATCACAATTAGTCCTCTAAGGAAATCTTAGTGCATTCTTATGACTAAGAAGATGAATCTTGAATTGTTGGAATGATCAAATCAAGAAGATGAGTCATACTTCATCCCAACACAAGTCTTAGATGAAATACAGTGGGATTCTAAATGATTCTGAAAGTATTCCAAGATCTAATCAAAAATAAAACATGTATTTCATCACTATCACCCGACTAGAGATTTATAACCTATTGTGTTTAGATTTCTGTGCCCATTCCAGTAAAGTTGTCTATACATTTGAGTTCTACATGTTCTCAATTGTTTGTATAACTACTTGGAAGCAATGGTAGGCCCTGTACTACTGCCAGGTGGCGAGAAGTTAAGATTGCACAAGTTCAATCCATATGAGTTTGTATTTGTCACTAACCTAGTCTTATGATTGTGGTCTTGACAAACTCACGTGGATAAGAACGCATACACCGTAAAATCTAAGGGTCATAAGGTTTATCTCCGATTCATGAAAGTGATGGTGAGGAAACACTTTCACCAAGTAGATTTTTAAGTAAGATAGCTATTGTAATCTTTGCATTCTCAAAGTCGTTAGTGGAGCATATGTGGTTAACCAGCACACTAACATGGACTTATGAGAAATGGAAAAAGTCTAAAAAACGAGACTATGATTACGGCATCCCTTTTCATAGCTCTAAAATTGTTTACACACATATGTGAGTTATCTAAGATAAGGTGTACGATTTTGATAAAGTCTTATCAAAGCAATCTTGTATCAGAAATCTGAACTTTGGTAAGAAAGTCAATAAAGTATTTATTTCTAGAAGTCCAGCTAATTTCTGAATACATGTCAAAGCTAGTGGGAGCATAGGTGTTATGTTAATAATTTTCATGTTGGTGGGAGCATGATAATTATGATAAGTGTTGCAAGTTAGCAATGTTAATTATAGAAAACAAAAGTTTCAATTGAAAAAAAGTTTTTTGCAATAATTAATGGAGAGAAATTATACTTCATTTCAATTCTAAAAGCTTAGATTGAGGTCTTAATCGTCTTTAGTCAAGGTTATATATATGAATTTTATGTTGGAGTGGCTCAACATAAGGAAATTCTATATATGGGTCCATTATTTGCGTTCGATTATGATTACGACATCCCTTTTCATAATCTGAATTATGAGAACTTGGCAAATAGACATAGAAATATTATAGCAAAAAGACTGGTCTAGTATCATGTCCTTATGTGAGACATCATGAATCGTGTCCCATATGCTTTAGATATAGGATCGATTGCATGTGTTATAATATTCATCCTTTCTAAATTTTCCAAAATGCTCTGGGGATTAAGGGGGAAAATCTAGAATTGGATATGACTAAAATGATTAAGCAATTGTCGAGGACAATCTACGGTTACCAAAGATTAGTTGCTCAGGGATAGTTGGAAGTATAATGTTAATTTTGGAACGACCATATTGACATACTCTAAAAGGAGGCAACTCTTTTTCAGAAGTGACAGTCAAAATGGGAATGTGGAAATGTTTCATAGTTTGAAGTTATTCAATCTGTGTAAGATTAGAAAACTTAATGCAAGAAGGACGTTCCCATGGAACTGATCTCCATTGGAATACTCTGTAGTGTCTGTTGACAAGTCTTTGTGAATTTGTCCATAATCATTACAAGAGGATCATGCATATAAGTTTAAAATCTAACAGATTTTGGTAAATGATAGGAATTTGGAATTCTTACATTTTCGATAAGGATTTGGGAGTGTGAAAAGAAAATCATTGAAGTTAGGTTCAATCGATCTAGTTCACAAAGTAAAGATCATAGACAAACATAGAGTGCTTACTTGGTGTATGGAAAAGCTATTGGTTAGAAAAACATAGTGTACATGCTTGGAGCATGGGACAACTAGTGTCTTTAATTCAAGTATAAAGTTGATAAAACCGAAACAATGAATAATGAGTAATCGGTATGGTGATAAATAAAAAGTGTTCTATTTATATTCATAGGTTTTGATACCATACTAGATTCAATTATTCTTGTGTTTCATTTTGCATGTTTTGACTTCCAGAATAAACTAGGTCATTCTTCCCGAATGACTAAGTTATTCAAACCATCTACAGTCGATCATATGTTGGAAGTAGATATGAATCAAGATTGTCATGAGTTGGCTTGTAGATGTCTAAGATGTTGGACATAGCAAAGAGGTGCTACAACACTCATGAGTGCTCATAAGTTCTAAGTATTGGATTCAACCTGCGCTCATTTGAGTCACTTCATGGATTTTATCACGAGTGATCATGAGACGATAATATATTATATTCTTCAAACCTAGAGATATGAGTTGTTACTATGAGTTGGTTGTACATTGATTACACGAAACCGCATTGGTAACTCGATGTTATGAAACATGCCTTTGTGTATGATTCAACAAGTAGTAGAACAAGTCATATGAGTCGTATTTTATCCATTCCTTTTACCTTCGGGATAAAAACGATATCTATGGGCCCCTTGATGATTTAGTTATGAAAAATGTAAGTGCTCGGCCGGGCCTGGACTGATTTGATTTGTTCAATTAGTCAGTCATCATAAATCGGAAATCGGGAAATAACAAATGGACAGAGAGAATGATTTATAATCCATGTCTCAATCCATATGATATCTAGAATGGAGGAATATATGATCCCTTATCTAATGCACATGTCATTGACGAGATCAGAGTTTAGTTACAATGTTAGAGTTCGACAGCGGTTTTTGAGAGATACAATTGCCAGTTGGTTCTTGAAGTCATACGAAATAATAATTTTAGACTTATCCAAGTGGGAGACTGTTGCATTAGTGTCTAAGTCCATAACTATATTTGGTATGTACTTGACCCGACTCAGCATGGTCCATTTGGGTTGCATGGCATCGGAACATTTTGATAGACCGTTTGTGAGAAGAGGACATTTGTGACATTATAATATACTATAAGTTCTAATATATTAATATGAAATCATGTTATTTAATTAGTATTGATCAAGAATAAATTTGGACTTAATTTAGTGATCAAAAAGAGACTAATTAAATATATGGGGATTGATTATGTAAATCATTCCTTCTTATATATGTGGACTTATGATCCAAGATTCGTTATGTTGGGTTTAACCCATGTGGTGACCCATGGATAATCCAGGGAGATTAAAACCCATGGAGCATAAGGAATGGGTAAAGTCATGAGTTACATGGTGTAACCCTAATAGCCACACTATATAAAGACCCCATTGGTTGGTGAAATTGGACTAGTGATACACAAGAGGGCAAGTCGATTTCTAGAGTTCATGTGTCTTCTTCTCATGTTTATTCCATGTGTTGATGATGTGTGAACCATTTGAGGTGTCACACTTGGGGCACTAGGCTCTCGAGCTACATGGAGTCAAGCTACATCAACAACCTGTGTATTTATATCTAGTTTATTACCCAAGTATCAATGTTTTGTGTGCTAGTTAGGGTAATACATTGGATATTCATAATTGCATTTATAATAGAGAAAACATAGATCTAAGGTATTTAGGGTTGCATGTACACTTAGGAGTGTTAGAATGCTCAAAACCCAACACGTACACCCTGTGTCAACTACCACCTTTTCTCAAATAAAGGGCCAAACTTAACAACTACAATAATACAAGGGTTAATGAGATATGCCTGGTCTCCGGATGTTCCAAAATGCACCTATACAATTAAGAAAGATATCATAAATGGTGTTAAAACTTAAACTGAAAGCAAAAAGAACTCCAAAATATGGAACCAAAGTAAGTACAGACAAACCTGTTATGATAGACTAGTTGCAATTATGTTTTTTTATTATGGATATGTTTCAACATGGTTTTATTATTTTTAAATACTTTTATGTACAGTGGTTTTTAATGAATATATTAATATGTTTTAGGTATATTTTAGTTCCAATCTCCAACATCTAGTGACTTGACTGATGAGAATTAGTTTCCTATCGAATATGCTATACCATGTATTCAGGACGAGCAAGGATATCTTGTTGATATAACTACATTAGAAATGATTTGTGATTATCAATGTGAAAAACAACGAAAGGTAATGATGGACTTCCCGTTACCGCCTTCAACATCTGAGGAGCGGAGAAAAGTAGCATTATATAACATGCAAATGATCCTTATTACCATGTCTGAAGATATACGAGAATTGGTGAACACAATGGTAATCATCAAAAAAAACAAGTAGGACAACTCCAACAATAGAAGATCAAGTTGAATTGACTGATAATGGGTTCAAACTAATTTAGTCCTACATGCAATTGTTTAAAAGTCATGTAGAGATGAGTAGTTTGGATCATATGTAAGTATCTAGTTATCAGTCATAGATGTAATCTAATTTATATATGGATATTGTAATGTCTTTTGAAACTGAATTTTGTAAAAGGAACAGTAGGATTATCTAAAATGACAATTTTTTTCATTAACATTATTGCAAAGAGCATTATAAATCATAATACATACTTAGATTGATTTCCACAAATTAGGAAATTTTAAGGGATACATATTTGTCCGTGGTCAATAAAATCTCCTCTAATTCTAACAACATCTGTTAGACGCTCCCATTCTGCACGAAGCTTATCAATCTCCGCATTTACATCTTTAGTCCACTTCTTTGCTTGTTTCACTTCTTTCATAGCTTCGACAACCCATTTTTCTTTCATTTTTCTTTTTCATTTACTTGTTCCACTAGACTGTCTGCACGTTGATTTAGTGTGTGACATATTTTAGAGGCCCTTTCGTTAGCTTATTCAACAACCTTCATAGCTTCGAAAACGTCCTCAGACATTTTATCCAAGAGTGGGAAATTTGGGCCTTCTGGAAACGTGTTATTATGTGTACAACCATAAGCATATTCTTCTTCATAATGCCAAACACCATCGTGAGATGAACTTATTAAAAATAAAAATTATACATTGAGGATGCATGATAGGTTCATTTTCAGGTGCAAAATCAATGTCCGGAACGAGGGACTGAAATACCAATTCCAAAATTTGGCTTCGGAATATGGTTTTGAAATGAGGGTCCAAAATAGTTTCAGGCATTTATGACATTTACTATTCGGAATGACTACACATATGTCAAGAATCTATGACAATTACTGTTCTGAATGACAACACATAGTGCATTCTATGAATACATTGTCAAAGCCTGTAAGGATGCATGTTATGTGCATTTTCAGGTATAAAAGCAATGTACGGAACGAGGGTCTAAAATAGAAATTATGGAATGTGGATTCGGAATATGTTTCCAGAATGAGGGTCTGAAATAGTGTTAGGAATGTGACATTTACTATTCAGAATGGCTACACATACATTCAGGAATATATGACATTTACTATTCAGAATGACTAGACATATGTTAGGAATCTATGAAAATTACTGTCTTAAATGACAACATATAATGTAGACTATGAATAAAAGGTCAAAGCCTATGAGGACAATGTCTGGAACGAGGGTCCAAAATAGCAATTACGGAATGTAACAAAGGAATGTGTTTCACAAATAGTGTCAGGAATATATGATTGTAGTAAATGCTATTATATAAAGGAATTCAAGCATCCAAACTATTTACCTTGTTAAATTTACTAAAAAAATTGATTTATCATAATCCAAGTAAAGGACATACTACGATTGTGGCTTTGAATGTATCATAAGGACTTCAACAACTAGAATAACCCTGGATGGCTATTTTACGTTTGTCCTAAGAATTAGGTGGGTTATACTTTCATTATTTTTCTTTGAATTGATATTAATTTACACAATATATATCATATGTTTGATATTAAATTTTCAAGGACCACAGTCTGGGTTTATCTATTGGGTTGACAAAAGACAATAACTCGTTCATGATATGTAACTTAGTTCGCTCAAAGCAGAAACTTGAAACCCAAAATTTGCACTTGAATATAGTGTTTTATAGTTGGATTCTATTTTTTTGGAACCGTTGTGTACAAGTTGTAAGTTTTATGTTTATCAACTAAGCTTATTTAATGCTTATTACTTAATCTATGTGATAAATAATGTTTGTTTGTTATTATTACTGTGGTACATGTAAATTTTGTTTTCTCTATCTTTGTAATATGTAACAAATATTAGGGCAATAATAATACTTTCCATTAGACACTGCAAATCAATTACAAACATAATTAATTAGAATTATATTGACAATAAAATAACCATCAAAGGGTCTGGTATTTTCCATTTTGATGGAGGGGGAAGAGGGTGCACAATTTGTATATGGTAGGCAGTCTGAAATAGGGATGGCAATGGGTACGGGTATACCGGGTTTGGTGTTCCCCATCCCCATACCTGACCCCATCCCCATCAGGGATTAAAAATCTATCCCCATCCCTATCCCCAATGGGTAATCGGGGATTTTTCCCCGTTACAAAGTTTTGAACTTTTATGAAAAATTACTCATAATTATATATTAACCAACAAAACAAAAACTAACAGAACTAATATATATCACTATAATCACCGAATGTCTTCAAACACGAACAATAACATTCAAGGTTACAAATTAAATCATTCTTTGCAAAAAAAAAAAAAGACGTAAAAATTCTTCCCAAAACCATACGTTTGATTGTTAGAAAACCTTATTTTGTCTAATGAACATTTGCTTATGCATTATTAAAAATAAAAACATAAATAATACTATATATATATATATATATATATATATATATATATATATATATATATATATATATATATATATATATATATATCGGGTACCCATCGGGGCCGGTTTCGGGTACGGGTATGGGTACCTAACAGGTAAAACCATCCCCATCCTCATCCCCGCTTTTTATATTCAGGTAATACCCATCCCCGTCCCCATCCTCGGTCAACTCGTGGATTTACCCGGTCAACTCGGGTTAGGGTTTCGGGTACCCGTTGGGTACGGGGTTTTTTGCCATCTCTAGTCTGAAACACATCAACCCAGTAATATATCTGAACCATATCAGGTAATTCATCGATATTCGAATGACGTGATGCCGCAATAGCATGACCACACGCTATAACCAGACTACGCCATTTCCCACATGAACATGTGTGATGGTTTAGATATACAACACAAGTTTTTTAAAAATAAAAAACTCGATAAATGTCGGATGGGAACAGAGACGGTGTCTCTAGCGGGATCTTGGTTGCTTTCCAACGAATAGACTTTTCCATTCTTTTATGAAACACCATTTTAGCATACGGGTTGAGTATGATAGCCAACATCCCTAAAAAGTAAATATGATCAAATAAGGTTCTTGTATAAGTAATTAAATAATTTAATATTGCACCCAATATTTTACCTGCCATTAAATTAAATTCAACGAAAGTCCGTCGAATGTAGTCACAAATTGCCTCGGCAAGTGTTATTATCGGTACATTGCATTGATTTACCAATAACACCAAGAAAATTGGGGAACATCAATGTTGACTACATTCCACCCGATGTTAGGGAAATAGACTATTTCCCATTTAGCATGACCAATGTTGGAAAGCACTTCACGAGCATCAGGGGTTAGCCGATAGAAGTTTTCTTCAAAAATCATTCACAATATATGAGATGGATGTCATCCAGAAAAAAGGTTCTAATGTTCTTCCAGAGACACCTCTTGTGTGCATATACTTGAACACACTTTTAGAAGTATACCCATGAAAAGAATCAAGGAATACATGATATATGCAAGAACTAATGATATCGTTCATATTGGTTATAAACAATACTTACCTACCTTGTCTGAGAGATTTTTTTAACCTCATCAAGAACCAGATACAATAGTAGAGATTATTTTCCATGGCCAGACAAAATGCTATAGGAAGGTTCTGGTTGTTCCCATCGATAACAATCGCTACTAACATCGTTTTTAGGTAGGCCCCTCTAAGATGGACACTACCTATTAAAATGACAGGCAAGAAACAGCCTATCAACATATGGACCTATATTTTTTGGGAATACAAACCAATTAGTTTAGATGTATAGACATTATCAATTTTAAAGAGACAATATAAAAGTGCAAAAACCAAATATATAACCCATCCAATGGCCACAAAACAAGTTTCAAAATGATCCATCAAATCATTTTTGATGTGAGTGTAAGTATGCGGGTAGGTTCACCTAAGGTTGTGAAGGTAAACAAGCAGCTTGTTAAAGCTTTCTTCGTGCTAACACTATGAAAAATTCATTTTGAAGAAGTAATAAGAGATAATTATGAATTACTTGGTCGCATAAGGTTCTAAGCACATGCGGACAGATACGTATATTATATATATATATATATATATATATATATATATATATATATATATATATATATATATATATATATATATGAGATAGAAATTGAGGTTTTAATCCGAAATGCAAGGTTCAGAATATGTGTTCGGAATACAATCTCCGGAACGGATACCACCACTCCTGTAACACCCATAATCAGAAAGACAAAGAAAGAAAAAGAAAACCCTAAGTCAAAAGGGTCAACTAGTCGAGTCCAGGATAGAACTCGATGAGTCTGAGCGGGATCCGGGTCGAAGAGTAAGTGACCGACTCGATGAGTCGGAAAGTGGGCTCGGTGAGTCCGGTCTGGATTGGGAAACCATAAGTTCGGGACTTGGTGTCGTATTTAAATGTCTTGTTCTCTTCCCTAGGTTTCATATACAGTCTCTCTCACCCATAATATCGAACCCTAGCCACCATATCCATTTTGAGCAAGATCTAGCCTTGGTAAAGTGATTTGAAGCTTGGAAGGGAAGGAGGTTCATAGTGGTGCAAGAGGAAGCCTTGGATACATAGTTGGTGTGACTTTTCAGATCCTTTGAGGTAACAAGCTAACCTTATTGCATTTAGATCTATCTTATGGTTGAGATTTGGGCATTTTGAGTATGGAAGAGGTTTATTTTGAGTTTGGAGTAGATATGAGGTTACTACCTCAAATCTAGGCTATTAAGGATCCAGAAATCCATAAAGTTTATGCCAATAAGTTGTTGGTGAAGCCCCTTTGTCACAAACCCTAGCCCTAGAGTGTTTTAAGCCCATATCTCTTTGGTTTCACGCAAAGTTTGCAACTTTATGAGAGGAATAGACTTGGGAAGAGTGGATCTATGAGTTGGAGCCCCTGCATGGCTCGAAAATCCACTGTATGGATTAAGAACTGAAGCGACTCGGCGAGTCACATGGGTGGACTCGGCGAGTTGGATGCAGGTGGGCATGGACTCGACGAGTTGGAAGAACAACTCGGTGAGTCTGTTGAAGATTGTCATGCACTCGGCGAGTCAGTTCTTGGACTAGGCAAGTCAGGTCGCGAAACATTAACCCTTTTTGGTTAAGGCTCTGATCAGTGAGTTGAATGGTGACCCAGTGAGTTGGACAGGATGGGACTCAGATATCGTTGAACTCGACGAGTCTTGGGGTGACTTGGCGAGTTGGGTCGCATTATGAGAGTTCTGAGTATATGTACTCGACAAGTCAAAGGGTTGACTCGGCGAGTAGAGTTAGCCAGAAAGATTGAATTTGACCAGAGTTAACTTAGCTTGGTATCTATAGTTTAGTTTGGAACTAAGTGATATATGTTTTGATATTGGTAGCTCGGGGAGCTAGTGGAGCAGCGGTTTAGAGAATTATCGATCAGAGACAAGAGGGTTATCAGCAAGTTCAGTAGTGCAGGTGAGTTTCCCTTTGTGTGAATGGGTCTACGGCCATAATGTCGACCCATGTAGTTATGAGTAGGAAGACCCGGGGGTTAGCCCTAGGCATTGTTTGCTAGTATGATATTCCGGACCAAGGTCCGATGTCGAGCGGGTGCCCAAGGATTGGTTTGCATGATAGAGTATACTTGTTGTTTGTGTGATGCATGTATGTGCCTGGTAGGAAAGTGAGTGTGAGCGAGGTCACGTATCTCAACAATAGTAGAGTATGGACGATATTCCATATCTCATTAGTAGCAAAGCATGGGCGAGGCCCGAGATAGGCATGGAGTGAGTGTGGGTGTGGGCCCGTATCTCACTTACCATAGGAGATTGGACGGGGTTCCATGACTCACTAGTGACAGGACAGGGGCGAGGCCCAACATAGGCGAGGCGTAAGGACAAGAATGCAGTAGGATATGTTCAGTTATGTGTTATACGCTATTTTGTACTATATGTGATTAGCGGGCGGGGCCCAGAGACAGGCGGGGCCTAAAAGAAACAGATATGTATCCGAGCGGGGCTCGAAGCCAGGCGGGGCCTGGAGCGGCAGGGCCGTTGTAGCGGGCGCGGCCCGAGGTAGGGGCGAGGCCCGAAATAGCAGGCATGGCCTAGTATATGATGTATGTGTTTGCTCAGGGTATTTGGTAGGTTGGGGAACTCACTAAGCTTCGTGCTTATGGTTTTCAGTTTTGGTTTCAGGTACTTCTGGTAGCGTAGGGAAGAGCTCGGGGTGATCACATGGCACACACCATTGATTAGTCAACCTGGGATGTTTTACTCTGATAATGAATTATGTTTTGTAATTAATACTCTGAATTTATGTTATGACTTATGATATGTTTTCATGAATATAGCTTTGATAATGATTTAAAGAAAATTTTTTGGTACGGATTTTTGGGATGTTACAACTCTGGAATGCTATGTTCCATGGCATATGGTCATTTTATGAAAAAAGAAATTGTTTGTTATTTTTGTTGATATAGTCCTTTGTAAGGGTTAAATTACTCAATTTTCCTTTTTTGTGTTGTTTTTTTGTCTCTTTCTTATATATATATATATATATATATATATATATATATATATATATATATATATATATATATATATATTAATTTAGAGGTACTTTTGTGAACAGTATTTGATTCCTATTGGTTGAAATTTTTTATTTTTTTTTCAAAATCTATTATTTGCTATGTGTGATGTTCTATCTATGCAGCTTCTTATTTTTTCACATTTCATTCATCATTCATCCACGTTTCCTCACCGCCTCCCTTTCCCAATCATATAGTTGCTTCCACTGCTTTCTATTTCTTTCATCTACCTCCTTTTTTTTGGAGATGATCATTAAACCTCCAGTTCCTTCCATCCCCTACCCACCTCCAAACCACTGCCTCACTCTTTTCTGTTTCTTCTATACCTCAAACATTCTATTCTTCTTCAACGATACGCTTATGTAATTCAACCAGATCATTAATTTGGGTTTTGTTTGCTGATTTCAGATTTAAGTAGGTAAGGATTCTAATTTAGGGATTTTGGTTTTAGCCGATCCCTACTAAAGCTTTCCATTTGTTTCTCCAATCTAGATAATCACCGCCTTACTTATTTGTATCCAGAAGCATCAACCAGTCGGAATATATCGTCATCCCTACCATCATGTCCACTTCTACCAACTACAACAACACACTACTTACCGACCATGATTCAAATGATGATTTTCGGCCTTTTTACTTCGGTTGGATCATTATCTATGATTCATATACTAGAGGTATGTATTCATCCCTATCTTCTATAGATTTCAATTTATAATTTTCGTTTGATGAACGAATACCCATAAACATTTGAGAATGGATGGTGTCCTCTACCCATTCTACAAATTGATTTAGTTTGATTTTTGGTATTGTATTCATGCTCCTTCCTCCACCTAAAACTCATTTATGTTGACTCTAACCTCTCAAAGCTTGAGATGGAAGCTTCATCCGCGAGGTCATTTTTTGGGTTTGATTTTATTGATTCTCTATTTTCCTACATATAGTTTTTGATTTCAGTATATTAATTGAGTATGAAATTCTTTGGTTGATTGGGGGCAGCGGGAAGGGGATCTAGACATGGATAATTTCTAATTTTGGCTTAATAATTTCCTTAATTACTTATTCTCTCCATTAGAACTAAAAGTGGTCAACCTAGAATCGAAGATGCTCTGCTCTGCGTGTCTTCTTACAAGTAACGATTTCCTTTATTTTTTTTAGTGTTTTCTACATTCCAAGTCCATTTACTCTTCTATGTATTCTTATTTTGATGCATATGTGTCTTCTGCTTTCACCTCCTTTGATTACTGCCTTTCTATTTGTCTATTTTCTGTTTTGCAACTCATATGTCATCAAAACATGTTCATTGTTATGTATTTTGTGTTTTTGTTGTTATTTTCCTGTTTTCATTTCTCTTCTTATTTGCTTCTTTTTTTATTCTTTTTGCAGGTTGTATTTTCTTTGTTTTGACTAAGATGATCATTTGGCTTTTATAGTATAGTTTCTTATATTGCAAATTTTCTATTTCATGTCTTTGGTTGTGTTTTCGGTATTGTTGCTTTTCTTTTCCTACATTTTATGTTTATGTTTCATATTTTTTTACCTCTTTGTGGTTGTTTTGACTGTTGGGTATAGAGATCATACCAATCTACAAAGTTATAACATTAAGACATTTTATTTCAAATCTACACAGTTATAACATTGAATATTTGTTTCTCATTGTATTTTATTATTATTATTATTATTATTATTATTATTGTAAAAAAGTGGTTTTTGGAGTATACCGATAATTAATTTTAAAATATATGTTCAGTTGATTTTTTTATGAATTTTATAAAGTTTATATATTATAAAAAAAATATAGAAGTGTATGAAGAGAATTTTGATTTAATATACAATTAATTACAAGCCTCCTTACGAACAATAGTACCTTATCATGGCTACTGTTCATCAGGTTAGTTGAAGGAGTCGTTAACTCAAAAGTATAATATTTCTCCCCTTTCTTTAATAATTAAAAAAATCGGTTTTAGATCATTTTTCTCATCTTCTTATCTTCTAAGTGAACCATGTGAAAACCATGCCACAGGCTCAAGGTTGTCATCTTCCGGTGGGAATCACATCAGAAACTGTCGCCCAATACTTCAATGTAACAAGGATTATATATTTTTTTCTTTTAGTTGTAAATTTTCATTTTGAATTTAGTTTTTGTAATGTTATTGAGAATAGGTTAAGTCTCATAGAAAGGTTGTTGCAATTGTTACCAGAAGATTCAAGGACATGATCATTCTGATTCCAACCAAGGTGAAAAATAAAGATGTTAAATGTATATGTGTGTTTTGACTTTTGTGTGTGTGTGAATTCAAGTGTTATCATTTTCTTTCCAGGCTCCAGAATAAAAAATGTGTGCAACGAAAATGCTTACCACTATATTTGTTCACTTGCATAAGCACTAAACGCAACAAGCTTTAAACGCAGTTTCCACTTAACATTTTTTTTGGGCATTATTGAATTGATAATTCCTAGGAAACTAGTGTTGGTAACATTTTTATGTGTTAGACCTTTTTTTGCACACACACCATACCAAACACGGTTGTCATTTAACTTGATGCAATCTTTAATTTTTTTTATATATAACACTTTTCCCATGGTTAGAGTTCAAATGGTGAATTTTAAGAATTGTTATAGGGCGTATAGCTTTTTGAATGGTCATTCAAGATCAAAAAGGGAGTATAACATCTATGACCTTAATGAAACAGCTACCATTATCGACCAGCATAAGAAGTATTACTACAATCACCAAAACCAGCCACGACAACATGTAAATAGTAACCAATGCAAGTTGTAAAAATCTATTACAGCCACAGTGCCACACATACACACCTACATGTGTACACATCAATACCCAAATCCCAGGTCACATTTTGTTCATTGCTATATAACAACTCTAACCTCCAAATCTCATATACAAACCAAAACAAAGAATATAAAGGCTCAAAATCATCTCAACACAACACAACATCATCTCGACACAAGAAGAAAAGGTAGATTACAAAACCCTGAAGAACATCTTTGAAGACGCCAAATCAGACAACCTCTCTATGAAAGACAACATAGCTTTCATGCTCGGATCCATCTACAAAAGGGTTGGAAACTATAAACATGTAATCAAAATTACGTCTGATTAGATAATATGTCTATTTCAATAAATTAATCAATAAAATATCTATCGTAGACTCCTATTGCAAATTGTTTAATCCAAATCCGACCCCCGCAATACAGGGTTACTTCCCTAGTTTTTTGTAAATAAGATCATATATTTCAATGAGCTCCTCCTTTCCTTGTTGGAAACCACCGATACTATTCATAGTATACTTCACAAAACCACATCAACGTCATTATTTTATACATCAACTAATAGTTAGAGTTAACAATAAAACAAAAAACTATTAATATCAAAATATGTGAATTAGTTCACGAATTATTTCCAAAACATCAAAATAGGGCAATTCATACGCACGTGGAACGAAGAAAAATGAAGCTTAAATGGATCATTAGTTAAAGAAACTCTGGCTAAGAAAAAAAATTGGATTTAGGAACTATTTTTAGCTTAAACACGATGATTAAAATATAACAAATTCGATCACTCCTCAATCAAATACCAAGATTTAAACTAAATAGGGTTTGATGCATGTTCTTTGAAGTTTTGCCTCTTTACCTTCACACCAAAACCCAAATGAATCATATCCTTATATTTGTTTTAGGTTCTTCCATTAACATATTTTTCATAATCTAAAACCTAATATTTAAATGAAAATGTATATAGATATCAAATTGGCGAATGAAAACATTAAGTCCTTTCAAGTTCTTAGATCACAAAGTTTTGAATGAAAAAGTACAACCTTTTGCTTAAACCCATCTCCATTTTCCCCATAAATGGGATAAAAAATGGGGTAAATAGTGTTTCATCTCCAACTTCTATCCTCTTTTTTAACCCAAAGAGTATATTCCTAGAATATTTAATTTTTATAACTTATATATATTATCAAATACATCCTTCTACTAATTAAATTTTAACAAATTATGTTATTATTTTTTTATTACAAAAATATTACAAATTATATTATAATAAATAAAATGTTTGAATATAATAAATTTAAATTAATTATTATTTATTATAAATAATTATTAAATAAATAAGATTATATTTATAATAAATATACCAAGATCACAAGTATATAAATTATATTATCGTGTTTAAGTCTTTAATATATATATTTAATTTTTTATATGGATTCGATAAATAAATATTAAACTTTATATTTACAATTAATTAATAAAAATTAGTATATAACATGATCTTACAAATATTAAATATTGTATTTAAATTATAATTAATAGATAAAAATAAACTAAAAATGTATAAAATAAAATGAAGAGGGACTAAAATTGACAACCGAAACTTCAACTCTATTTTTAGAAATACGAATAGTATTCCCCCAAATATGGGGGAATATTATTCATATCTCCAAAAATAGAGATGGAAATGTGGTAGGGTTGGAGAAGAATGGGGGAAGAAATGAAGAAAAAATGGAGTATAGCGGTGGGTTGGAGATGCCCTTAATTGCTTCGATTATCATAAAATTAGTTTTCCCCTTGAATCCTACCCATGAATATCTTCCTCTCGCCTCCCTCCAACCTGGTATATATCTCCTCATCAGTACCATTTCTTATGTTTTTACCAACCGTTTTTCTGTAACGAAGATGAGAGGGTTCCGACTTTATAGGAGAATATAGGGATAGGAGGGATGCAACTCATAAAAAGAACTTTTATAAATTATAATATTTCATAATGTACGAAGTATCTTACTAAGAGGAAGTACTCAAAAGTTGATTTTGTAAGAATGTCTTAAGAGATGAATACTAGGAAACTAATTATGATATAAACTAATTTAAATTATTCTTGGTAAAGAAACTGTTATACATCATGACCAGGTACGATGGATTTAAATATTAAAGGAATGTTGTGTGAGACTATTTGATTGTAAGTAAGAAATCATAATTTAAGATGAAAAGTGAAAGTTAATTTACACATAAGAAACACATAAAAAGTGTTTGGGGTTTAAGTGTATACGCTCAGGTGAGGGGAATGTGGGATGGGCTAACAGCCAAAACAAATGCAAGATAAGTCTAATGACATAATTTGTCAATAAAATAAAATCCGCAAGTTTAAAAAAATAGACTCAATCTAAAAAAAATCACAAACCATAAGGACTAATTTTGTAATTTACTCTTTATATTTCATGACACACCATAGTGTAAAAAATACACATCCAAGTAATCGTTAAGATTTTAAAACCATAATCTCATTGGAAAATTGAATCATTAATTTGGGATTAATAATCTAGGGACAGAGGTTTTTTTTTTTTTTTTTTTGATAAAAGATAAAAGTAACTAATTAATGACATAAAAAAATTTTAAAAACAAAAGATGGATTCCAATTTTCACTCTCAAATAACTTGGAAATATATGAATTGACAAAAATAATAGAAGTATGTACTATGTAGCTTTTGTCCTATGTAACTGGCAAATCAGCTTATGTAAAGTCAAGTCGTCAACGTGATAACAAATGGAATTTCTTCGATTTATTTTATTTAATACTACATAAAGTATCAAATCAAAGGAGTATTTTTAGACTTGAGAAAATTTTATTATGGGCTAAAATATCCCATTTTTAAGTCCAGAAGTAACTAGTAAACTATGAATAATGACAGAGTTCATTAAATCATGTAGGAGTAAGACGATATTTTCTATTGAAACCAAATAGATTAGAGACAGATTTACTTGGTTCGTTATGGGCCTAATATATAAATATTTTACATATCGTTTGCTCTTTTGAGTCTTTTCCTTATCAAGTCTCTGAAGATTGAGTCTTTTCCTTATCAAGTCTCTGAAGATTTTACTGCAAACATGGCATATTCTCTAGAGATCCAATTGGTATCAAACCAAAGGTAAGCCCAACATGGAATAAATAGTTTTGGGTAATTGATGAAACTATGTTTAAATAAATGGTTGGAAATTAAATTAGTAAGGTTTGCTTCAAACTTTTACAACTCTTTAGTGTTTCAAAATTTAAGTCCACATGACATGATATATTTGTATTGTCTAAATTCTAAACCTGATAACTTGATATGAAATAAACAACTTAGGATAAATATTTTAATATGTTAAATAAACAATTTTTTATTTCAATATGATACAACATGACACAACACAAGATTTTTATTAGGTTTATCGATAATGATGAACCATAGACGAACAAAACCAAGGTCCAAGACCCACATGTATTATGTAAAAGATTTTAGTTGTTTGCAGATGAGTTGTTTAATTTGAGCACAGGGTTGAGAGGTTGTTAAATAAAAGTAGCATGTTGAAGCACGATATTCATACAATTGGATCAGATTTACGATCAAATCATAGAATTAAACATCAAAATTAATCTCTAAGAAGACAACATGAATAAAGACTCGATATTGACGATACCAAAAGAGCTAAGAGCTCAAACAACAACTCTTTACTGAATACTGATAACAAAATGTCAATAAAAATTAAAGGAAAATGTTAGCTAATTGTTGATCTAAATTTGAACCAAGAAGTCTTTAAGCACTATTTTTTTGATAGAATTGTTCACTAGATAAACTAAAATTGAAAAATTAAACAATTTTAATTGGACTAATACGATTTGTATATTCGTAGTTTTAGATTGATTACCAAAACTAGATCATTATTGTTGATGTCGAATTGGGTTGGATATTCAAATGAGAATTGAATAATCTAAAATAAACAAATCATCATTCCTTATTTATGTATTTATGATTTTTTATCTTTAATATAAATATTTAATCATGTATCCGAGCTTTTTTTATAATCCATTATTTTAAATAAATTACTAATTAAGAGATATTTTTATTAGTTATATGAAATTATAATCGTTGATTCAAATAAATATGTTAAAGTAATTTTTAATATATATATTAGATATTTTTTATTTGTGAATTAATAAAAAACAATAATATAAAATTTAAAATTTAAATTTAAAATAGAGAATAAAAATTTGACAAATAACATCACATTAATGAGGAGGTCTAATAAATTTAAAATAAGGAACTAATAGATTGACAAGTAGCAATACATTAATTAAGAGGTCTAATATGGTGATACATGGTAAAAGAACCACTTTTACAAGAAAAAGTTTCGAACATAGATTTGATACTAAATCACTGCTCTCGTGCCACGACTTTGTACTCCGTTAAACTATATCTTATGAATCTTGAAGTTAATTATTTATTTTGAAATGCATCGTCTATTGGAGACCATATTGTGAAAATTAATTGAAATGAATTATGATTTAATTGGTTTGGGCTATATCTTAATTTTGTTTGAATTGTTTTATATTTAAAATAGTTGAAATTAATTTAGATTTACTTGAACAGGTCGTATCAAATCGATTCATTAAAACAAAAACTCATACTGGTGGGCTTAAGAGGTGTCATGTACGTTGCTTCGGTCATGTTTATATGGTTCCGTTAAACTTGATAGCACCCAAAATCTCTTTAGAGAGATCTCTAGTGTAAAACTTTTACAAAAACATAGTATTAGCGAAAAACATAATCGATGTTAGAGAAGGAGGATAATGGTAAGAATGTTTTAGGGCCCTTGAAATAGGTCATTGTTGAGAATATGTATATATCAATAAGAGCTACTACTATATTTGTTGCATGAATCACCTTCGATGATTACTTCCCATATGAAAACAAATATGAGAGTATGATTCATGTAATTGTAGTTGGCCTTGTCGGGGCTATAAACTAGATATCTCATGGCGATAATCTTTCAGTTGAAACATGTATGGAAACTTAAGAAAAACAAAACCTTATTGGAACATGTACATTATATTAATCTCACCATCTAGGTATCCATAAAATAAGAATATATCTTAAGTATCTTCTAGAATACTACGTATATTCTCCATGAAAATCAAGGGCATTCATTATGAATTATTTATATTCAACCAATGATGCTCTTATGCATATTGAATATTAGGTTTAGTACATAGCATGTCATTTATAGTAGATATAGTGGAATAAAGTCAAAATAATTCATGTACCTCATCAGATGTGGTATTTCAACTGATATAAGATAAAATTTAGAAATATTCATATAACTAGAAAATATTATTTTGTTCATATCTATCTTATATAAATCTTGATTAGTACACTGTATTTTTAAATCATATTATAACATGATATTTCTTAATCTTTATTAACATTCAAATGAACTAGAAATCCTCTGTATATTATCAATGTGTATGTCACATCCCATATTAGGTAAGACTGTAATATATAAATTTCCAAAATAAAATTTTCATTTTTAAAATAGAATAAACACCCATTTTGATAAAGATATGTCCAAGTCAATTCCATTTGTTTATAAACCATAGTTGAAAACCAAAGTTATAAAGAAAAGTGTCGTTAAATCTCAAATCATTGAACAGCTGATGGGTGTGCACAGTCACACCTTTGCCTTCCCTCGAACTGTCAAAGAACCTAAAAAGCATTTAATCAACAATTGTAAGCATAAAGCTTAAAGGGTTGCCCAAGATACCCTACACAATAATACACACATATTGCATGAACACAATGCCTACAACACATAACTGGACCACCACCGTGGCCTTCAACACAAAGTTGTACCGACCTCAGGGCCTTCAACACAAAGTTGGACCACCATCTGGAGCCTACAGTATCAAGTTGGACTACTCCCCTTGGACCTGTAATAATGAACTGGACCATCCGAGCCTCTTGGCCTTTAGTACACAGGTGGACCGCCTCAACCCAACCATAATATTTCGACATAGGAAAACAAACAATAACCAACAAATGCATGTAATCATAACAAATTTACCTGTCTAACAAATCACTACATCATATCGACATCCTATCATACAAAGGATATGTACTGTAGTACAAAGTATAGTGAGAAAACTCACTTTAGCTAACCAGTACAAGCTCAATCACAAACCTCAGCAACGCAATTGCTAATGCAAGCTACCTAAAACCAAACAGGAACTAGTCTTAAGTTAAATACTCAATTCTACCCAAGTTTAAGCAAAAGTCAAACTAGTCAAAAGTCAACGGTTAAAGTCAATTCAGCGGACCACCACATCCTGGTAATACTTTGCTACACTGTGGTATTCGTCAACTAGAAAAACACGATGAGAATGCCCACCAGGTCATGGCAAGACCTTGGCTACACCATGGTTACGCTGGAAATTCCATCTTTTCAATAAGTACTTAACATGTTAAGTCATCCACTCAAACTTTCCAGAAGGCTTCTTTGCATCTAAATAATCCATAAAAATTCCAACTTTATGGACATGCATGCCCAATACATGTCCTTCCCAAAACTAGGTCAAAATTATGAGAAACATAATCAAAATCCCATGCAAGACAAAAAAAAAACAAATAGTAATTCTTGATCTGAAACATACAATTTTCTTGGGACCTCTAAGAGTGTAACATCCCAAAAAGCAAGACCAAAAATTTTGATTTTTATATTAATAAAATTATCATCCATAAAAATATCATAAAACCATAGTGAAATCAGAGTATATCAAATAACATCTGAGTACAATCAGGGTCATATAAAATGATGAACAACGTGGTGTGTGCACTGCAACCATCCCGAGCTCTTCCCCTTTGAACCTGTAACACCGTAAATTTTCAAACAAAATTTTCATTAAAATCACATTAATCTCATTAGCACAATCACAAAAATCCTCAGTTTATATCAAGTTATAGAAAAACATGTTCAAAAGTTGTTATAACACATTCCAGGATCCTCCAAAACAAATCCCCAACTCATGTGTGTACAATCAAGCCGGTGTCTTCCTGTGATCCTGAGAGGTACCTAAAATACATAGCACATAACACGATAAGCACGAAGCTTAGTGAGTTCCCCAAAACACCACACATGTCTCATTAGCCTCTCATTAAGACCATCCAATCAATATGTCTCAGTGAGACCCTCCAGTCCCACAACTCGGGTGGACCCTCCGGTCCTAACTCAGTAAACTCAAAATAGTACAGAGCATAAATCACAAAGAAATAATGCAGGATACCACAATACTCAATATAAGCACATAAGACCCTCGGGTCACACAAAGATTACCACTCTAGGTAAGTATAGTGAGAAGACTCACCTCGTAAGCAAGCAAGTAAATAATCTCGTACACGAATCTCGAACTAGCCTCCTCCTAACACATAAGATAATTATCTCTAATTAACATTTAAATCACGACTCTAAATAAACTAATTTATTCTCTCTCAAACTCTTGGAATGGGTAAAAGACCATTTTACCCCTCCATGGTCCCTATAATCCCTGGTTTGACCAACTGTAAAGTCAATAGGAGTCAACACTCGAGTCAACAGTCCATGTTGACCTGGCTCGCCGAGTGCATCTATGTGACTCGTCGAGTCCCCATTGTTCCTTCAGAAACATCGCGAAAACCCAACTTAACTCATCGAGTTGTCTCATCAACTCATCGAGTTATGAATGTCCACACTAATCGGGGAAAACCCTAGCCGACTCGTCGAGTCAGCTCATTGACTCGGCGAGTCCATTCAGTCTGTATTCTCATTCAGACGTTTTAAGGAAGATCTACCACTCCAAACTCTAGATCTAGTCTCCAAGGCTCGAATGTCACGTAAAGCTTCAATCTTTACATTCATGCATGGCATATTTGCTCCATAATGCCAATACATGCTCCAACAAGGGTTTAGTGCTCATAGTCTTGCCTCTAGCTCCATAAAGCTTGGGTCTTTGGGCTCACAAGACCTCCTATAATCCATATCTGAGATTTCAACCTCAAGATATGCTCAAGGGACTCAATAACTCAAGAAGGATGGGGAAAAACCCTAGAACTCCCCAAACTAAGATCTCACAAGAAAAATGATCAAGATAGCATCTTTTTACCTCAAACTTAAGTCGTTTTATTCGATTCTAAGCGCTCCAAAGCTCATATCTCGTCCATTCTATGGTCTAAAGGGATAAAATTTCCAACTTTATCCATTTAGACCCTCCAAGAGATAAAGATCTCAACTCCTAGGACCAAAAAGGCAAAACATAACTTAGCTTAATCAATAAGCAGTTAATCTTGAAGACCTATTGTCCAATATTTCCAAAAAGGTTTCTAGCATCATAACTAACATAAAAATCCATGCTTTTCATACATACATGTCTTGAACTCCTATTATGTCAAAATAAGGGTTAATGGCAAAAAATCAATGCATGACACCAAAACTCATTTCTAATCCAGAGCCAAAGCACCAAATACTCCAAATGGTCTGGAGATTCATAAAGTTGCAAACTTTCTGAAATCTCACCACTCAAACCCATTAAGACATGAAGAAAATGGACAAAATTTAAGATCTAGCAACTTAGCAAGGAAAATGGTGGGCCTTGGACACTCACCAAGGTCTAGAAGATATAGTAACTGATGTAGATGATGCTTGCAATGAAGATTACCACACCAAAGGCCTCCTTCTCCTTTAAAGATCACTAAAAACATCAAAACGAGTTCATAATTGCAATGTAGGCTAGGGTTAGGATTTTTGAGCTTGAGGGGTGATGGAGGCTAAAAGACCATGAAACCCTAGCCTTAATGTCTGTTAAATAGAGTCCAAAGCCCAAGAATTAGGGTTTTCTCCCAAAAACACTTGCCACGTTGTAGCGGACATTTAAATATGCGATCAGAACACTACTACCACGGCGTGGTAAAGCTATACCACACTGTTAGGGGTGAACATTATAACTGGTTACCTATTTTCGGAACTGGAACTGGAACTGTCGGTTCTGAAACTGGAACCGCCTTATGCGGTTTCGGTTCCGATTCTTAAAATTTAGGAACCATCTTAGTGGTTCCGGTTCCGGTTCTCATTTTTTGGAACCGCTACCCGATGGGTATCCGCCGGAACCTGTTTATATATATATATATATATATATATATATATATATATATATTACCTTATAAAACATCTTTGGTCAAACGCTGAAAATTAAATCGTAGAAAACCATAATGCGTTATTTACGCATTAGAAAAATAATGAATCTTATTAGGTGAAACAATTAGGCATATTTTGAATAGTTCTCTCGCTCTCATCTCTTCCGCTTTTAATTTAGCCCCTTTAATCCCTATTGGAGTCCGTGTTGAATCGTGATATTTTTGCTGATATCCATCAATTCTAGCATGCATTCCCTTATTTTGTTATATGTGCCACCGATTCTCTTTTCCCCATACACCATCCCAATAAACCTCACACACACTCTCTCTTAAAAATAGAACCTACTGGGTTCTTGCTTCTTGCTTTTGTCAAACATTGCAGCAAGCCATGATTCCTTCCTCTCCATCCCCCTTCTCTCTAAGAACACTCGTTGTCTTCTCCTCCATCAGACACCCATCCTGTAGATCTACCCTGAAAATCGATATCAATACCACCTTAATTCGTGCGTATTTGATTCCCATCTTTTTTATCTTATCTTGACCTGGTCTTTCTTTTACATTTAAATTCCGTAAATCATAGTTAGTCAACAAATTCGTATCACAAGAACGATTCATAAGGAATATAGTTACATTAACTTAGAATCCCAAAATTTCTAATTATCTCAGTCCCATCTCTTTATATGATGATTAACTTTATCCATCTCTATAATTTCTCTCTAGAAACCCTAGAACACAAAAATCAATGTCGACGTCGCCATCCCTCTCTACAAATTATCTTAACTTGATGGAGGTGCTTCCGTTAACACCCACCGGCGGAAGATGTAGACTAGGGCCACCATTCCTAAACCATCAATAACCATCTCTCTCTCTCTCTCTATCTCTCTCTCTCTCTCTCTCTCTCTCTCTCTCTCTCTCTCTCTCTGTATGTGTGTGTTTCTCTATGCACAAACACAGACCACCGTCACTCATGCTCTCTCTTATGTTTTGATCGATTGCAGGTTAGGTTTATCTCTTATGTTATGATCAATTACAGGTTGTGTCTAATTGATGTTTTGATTCCGATTTTTGGTTACAACCTATGACTTTTACCGGTTCACATGATCAAATTTTGATATTTTTTACAACAATATGATTTTTTTTGTTACTGCCATCAACTTCCCATACTAAGGTTCATGCGTTTTAAATTCTTAGTTAGGATAAAACAATATCTTGCCATTTCTTTCATTATTTGTGTTTTTGTTGACGATTTTAATTTTGCATAAGTGATGTGTCTGAGGTTTTTCTTTTGATGAGTTTTCTTTGTGGTTATGTTGATGAATTTGCTTACAGGTTCGACGTTCACTACACCCCAACCCTAAGTAGCTCAAATAACAATTATAACAGGTTTCTTGGTAGTGTCTTTTGCCTTATTGTAGGTTCTTATTTTTTCTTGATACAAGACACATTTGGGTGCCATGAAGCTTTCCACGCTTGATGTTGATATTAATGTCAGCATAACCTGAACTTTACCTCATATTTTAGTCTAACATTAAACTTTATATAGTAGTTATAGATAGTTTTGAATTTTTTTTTTTTTTTTTTTTTTTTTTTTTTTTTTTTTTTATATCAAGTATGTAGCAGAGTTTCCGGGTGGCAATAAAATCTGATGTCTTTGTGTGAAATTTTATACATATCATTCACCTCCTCCATAAATTTAATTTATTATTCATATAAAGATTTGATTTATATTATATAATTTGAGTTTTTTTTCTCAGTATTCATGTTGAATTGCTTTTTAATGTTCAACTTTATGTATTCTAGATGGATTAACGTTGTTTGTTAAAATTAGCCATACCGTTCTATAGTCTAGATGGATTAATGATGTTTTTAGTTTTGACCCATAGAAAATTTGGATTTATGCTCTAGCATCCTACTTTAATGTTGGATTGATAGAAAATTGGTGATTTTTAATTTAGTTTTGATTTTTGAATGTGGACTAATAACATCGTACTTTAAATCTGTAGCAGGTTTTGGGATGCTTGAAAATTGAAAAGTTATGCATGAAAATCGATGGGTTTATGGGTTTATACTTATACCAAGTGTGTTTTTATAAAATATTTTCTTACATTCATGTTATTTTAACATGTGACAATTTTGTTACATGTGTGCATTTATCAAATAAATTTAAAACTTTTATGACTTTAGATGTAGATATGTGATATGACTATTTGATTGAAAAGGTTAAGGAGCTGATTTTATATTGTTGTGTCATTTGAACCATAATGATACAACATCCTCCGAGGAATCAGTAGTCTAACTTTTTTTTTTTTTAAGTTGTATAGAATATTCTTCAAATGTAATTTGTTGCTAATGTTGATGTCATTTACACACCAATATGGGGCATGTTGCTTTTCACATGAGAGTTTATTTGACCTAGAAGTTAGGCATTATGTTTATGTTGCTTATTTTCCCTAGAAAATGTACTTTGAAACCTTTAGCCAACACCTAACATGAGTACAATGTTAATGTCGCTTTTGACCAAAATGTGTATTATCTAATAGGCTTTAGAATAGTCAATTTGCACTTTAGCCCTGCTTTGGACAATTTTTCTCTTTATGTTGATATCATAGTCTTTTGATAGTCTTTTGATAGGTTTGTTGAAATATGGCGATTTTGCCCTTTCCTTCATATAATATATTCATTTTTCTGTTATGGTTGATATTTATTTCATTTGAAGTGTTGATTGGTGACTTTTAATTTATATGTTTTGCAGCTTGTGGTCATTGTCACATGGATATTCACATACTTGTGGTGTTCTCACTTGGATATTCATTAATTATTTTGTGACTTATATTGAAAAAACATAAGCATGTTATGATGTGAGTTTATAAACAATGTATGTGACTACAAAAACATTACAACTTTATAATAAATTATAGAAAAAACCAGAAACCGAAACCGAAAACTGATAATTTTGTATACCCAAATTCAAAAAACAAAATGTTGAACTTCGTTTTAGTTTTAGTAAAAATCGAACTATCCACACTCTAGGGAATAACAATATTCATTCATGGTAAGAAAAAAAAATTCGTTATGTTCTGAAATAAAATCTATATATAAAATCAGAAACACAATTATTTCAGTAGAATATATCTCTCACGGTGTATTGACTTATTAGATGTTGTAAACTATTTTATGGAAAAAAAAAAAACTATTAGTCTTTATAAACTAATTTCTGAAAGAAACTATTTGAACTCGTCCTTTGGTGCGGGTAAACGGCTAGTTTATATATATATATATATATAATGTTGATGATTAATACTCATTAGTGTAAGACACTAGAAAAGTAATTTTTCAAATTTTAGTATATAAAATTAAAAACTTAGTTAATAACTTCTAATATTCTACACGATTATGTTTTGTTCACAATTAACGATTTTTTTTTTGTACTTCATTTATGTTTTTTTTATGTTGTTTATGTACATGGCATTGAATTCAGGGATAACATTTATACACTTATAAACTAAAAATCAGCTATAACTTAGGATATATACAACGAAGATATTATTTTTGCTTTTAAACATCATTTTATAATATTTATAATTTAAAATGTAAGCCATGAAGTTATAATTTTTTCATATTGTAATTTTTTTTTCTTAAAAATAAGATGTCGGGTACCTGGAACCGGAACCGGTTCCGGCGGTTCCGGGAGCGGTTCCAAATATTTAGGAACCGATGCAACCGGTTCTGATTCCGTTCCAAAATTACAGGAACCGTCGGTTCCGGTTCGTGTAAAATTAGGCGGGTACCCGCCTTTGCTCACCCCTACACACCGTGGCCACCCAAAATATAAGTTAAACGTTTATAAATTAATTCATACCTGGAACGGTGTTACACAATCACGTTAAATTCAAGGGAAAAAAAGGAACACAAAGTAACCAAGAAAAAACCCTTCAAAAGATGTAATGGAATTAAACAAAATATATAACATTAAATCCTTGAAAATTGAAACAAGCGTAAACCCTCATTATCTTCCTAAACATTGACATTTTCAAGAAAAAATACGAAACTTGGATACAAAGTAATCAAAATTCCATGAATCCCAAGAGAAAAACAGAGTAAATATACACATCCAATTAAACAATTAAGAGAAGGATTAGATGCAAATATTAGAACAATGAAATTGTTGAACCTTGGAAGATCTTTACCTTTGGTGAGAACCCTAGAAGCAGTGGTAGCGATTCAACAACTATAGAAGAACAACCGGGGATCTCATAAACAAGTACTGGAAGGCGGTAGACGAGGTAAACTCGTGAAGATGTTGTCAATTAAAATTCTTGGTTGACGCTGTAGAGGAAGGCGGTGGAGGGCACGGGAGATGAAGACGAAGGAGGAGGTGGTGAAGGCTGAAGCAGATCAAGAGGGAAAGGATGCAGTGAAGTCATGTCCAAGGAGACATAAGGAGAAGGGTAGAAGTGAAATGACATTTCTTTCCTTAGTTGACATCTTTATTAGAATGACTTGGTAAGAGCAAGGTGGACTGGGTAAGAGCTTAAACCGGTATTATCAAACGCTCTGATTTGGACCGAATCACAGATGACCTCTTATCCGACCGAGTAAGAGGTCTCTCACACAAGGTCTAACTCAGAGTGGGTTGATAAGGAATGATATGTTTCTTTTGTATGTTAAGCTTTAGATGTAGGTATTATCATATTTCTTTTGTCTTCACTAGCTATCTAGATTAGAGTTTTGAGACATGTCCTTTTAACTTTAGTTTTTTGTTTTTCACGAGGGTTTTCTCATACTTGTTGTTTGTATTATTATTTTGTTTCTTAATATACTTTATTATAGACTTGTCTTGTTTTCTCATACTTGTTGTTTGTATTATTATTTTGTTTCTTAATATACTTTATTATAGACTTGTCTTGTTTTCTCATACTTGTTGTTTGTATTATTATTTTGTTTCTTAATATACTTTACCGAAGGCTTGTCTTGTTATGATTTTGTTTACAACAAAAGTGTTCGTAAAGAGAAGCTTGACACATCTACAGGGTGTTTGGGCTTGAATTTGAAAATGTTCTTTTAAAATAATTTATGGCTTAAAAAGATGAAAAATACTATAATACATTCATTAAAACCTAACACTTTTAGGTTATAACTTAATATTTTTACATATAATATTATATATAAAAATACTATTACATATAATATTGTATATAAAAATACTAAATAATTCGAAATATATAAGCATATTTTATTTTTGTCGGTTTATACATATAACTTAATCCAAAAAATATAATAAATAAAACTTATAAATTCATAATTTCTTTTATCACAATATAAGCTAACCCAAATAATTTTTTTTAAAAACTCAAAAATACTAATATATATATATATGAAAAAGTTCAATAGAAAACCATAATTATTAGTTTAACAAGAAATCAAATATTTTTTTCAAGAATTAAACTTATTCTTTATTGAAAAAAACTAAAAATATCTAAATTCATAACTTAACATTATGAATGTTAAATATATTTTTCGGATCACATTGTGAATTTTCAAAGATTTACATTGTGAATTTGACGAAGTTTTTTTTATCGAATTTGATGTCATTGGAAAAGGGATAAAAAGTTATGAATTTCAGTATTTTTAGTTTTTTTTTTTTTAATAAAAAATAAGTTCTAAAAGTTGAAAAAAAAGATTGATTCTTTGATAATTATGGTTCTCTATTGAACTTTTTTTTTTCTCTCTCTCTCTCTCTCTCTCTATATATATATATATATATATATATATATATATATATATATATATATATATATATATATATGTGTGTGTGTATGTGTGTGTAGGTCCCTCTGTCTTACAAAATACATTTTGTCTCAAATGAACCTCTTCATATATATATATATATATATATATATATATATATATATATATATATATATATATATATAGAGAGAGAGAGAGAGAGAGAGAAAGAAAAAAAGAGAAATACATTTTGTCTCAAATGAACCTCTTCATATATATATATATATATATATATATATATATATATATATATATATATATATATATATATATATATATATATATAGAGAGAGAGAGAGAGAGAAAAAGAAAGAGAAAGAGAGAGAGAGAGGAAGATGTTCATTTTAGACCAAAGGTATATTGTGAGACAAAGGACCAATTTTCAGCCTTTGATAAAAAATGATCATGCGATTGACAAAAGAACATAATTCAGGTTTGATTAAGGCGCCTCATTAGTTAATTAGGGGCTGTTTAGTCAAGTTCTAAAAAAAAAGGCTTATTAACGTCAAAATTATGTCACATTCTTATTAGGGCCAACAACCGATCATGAATTTGCAACGATTTGAAGATTATTTTAGCAAATCTATTACCAGAACTCAATTGTACACTTTTAAAACTTCGTTACCTTTTTAAATCATTTTCCCTTATATGCACCATCTACTCTTATCAATATCATCCATCTTCAACAAATCGCCACCATTTGCCACTAAATCACACCCATCTACACCACCAATAAAATTATTAATTTAAAATCTTTAAACAAAATTGTTTATAGTTGTTTCGTGATTCAAGAAAGAAAATATCATGAGGCTTAGAGGGGGTCAAAATGGACAGATGCATAGTGCTAATTTTTATTATTATATATTTTATTTAAAAATATAAAATTACAATAAAGATAATGACTATTTTTTTTTATTTGTCCAAAACATTTAAGAATATTTTATTTTTCAGATTCGGCTCTAAATAGGTTGTGGCCTAGGTAGGATGGATTTGGCAAATTAGGACGAGGGGGAGAAGAGTATGAAAATGTGTGCCTCGTATATGGAATGGGTGGGAGTGGAATGAGGAGATTGTGTACTTTAGAATGTTTTAGAAAATAAACATTTAAAATTATATTATCATTTTTCTTTGGAATTATTTTAGCTAAAAATATGATCGACAAATTGATAATCATTGGAAAATATGAATATATATATATATATATATATATATATATATATATATATATATATATATAATTAATTTACTAATACATTTCATACAAAAATACAAGCTTAATGGTGCTTTTCAACATTAAATGCAAATTTAATAATATTTATTATAAAAAAATAGTTTAATAATAAATTTCATACAAAAATATAAGTTTAATGGTGATTTTCAACCTCAAATATAAATTTAATAATATTTATTAAACTCGTTATATTTAATAATATTTATTAAACTCGTTAGATTTATAATAGGTAGTCAAAAAATTTAAAATAATATTTATTTTTAAACCATAAATAAATATGAATTTAATGGTGAATACTACCTCTCATGTTTTTATTGACAAATACCAAAATCATTTATACTATGTGCATGTAATTTATTTTCATAAATTAATAACAATAAAATTGGACAAAAAGAAATGAAAACAAATAACAATCATTTAATTAAACACATCAAACTAAAATCTAAAAGCCGCCGCCCAACAGCGAAAAAGGATAAGGTGGTGGTGGTCTTACATCTGAACCTACCGGCCCGCTTCCATGGTCAGTATCAAAGCTACCACCGCCACCACCGGCCTTGTTCGTCGGAAACCTCATCATCGGTGCATCTGCCACCGTCGACGACCGCCAAAACAACGCTCCCTCAGCAAACGATTCGGACACCTCACATTCATCAGATTTAACCGAATTCGCAACGCTACTCGACGACGCCGGCGACGTCCGTTGCCTTTTCTTCTCCACCAACCGTTTTTGTTTCGTCTCGAGCATCATACGCGTCAAGATCTGCGGATCTTCAGCCACTTGACACAATAACGCCATGATTTGCTTCGGCCGTCGCTCCGTCGCCTCAAGCCGCTTTCTCATCCCTATCATCTCCTTCTCCAATACCTTCTGCTCCTCCTTCAATCTCGCAATCTCCACCACCATTTCATCTTCCTCATCGTTAACATTCCCTCTGATATTACTCTGCTTTTTCCTTCCTATGTTCTTCAGTAAATGTACCTGTCCTCTCAAAAACCACTCATTCGCGAATTCACATTTATCAGGATCCACTTTTCTGAATCCCTAAAAAAGCAAATCATTATTAACCCATTAATCCACAAATCAAAACTATAAACACCTCCAACAAAAACAACATTTAACCTAATTGGAGAGAAAGTTGGGATTGCTTACATAAGTATTTAATTGGCGTATGAAACTGGAGAAATTGCTGTGCTTGAAGAATGCAGGCAAGAGGCATTGAGAGAAACGTGAGGAGTCGACGACGATGAAGCTGTTGTCGGCTTTCCCCCACCGGATGAGATAATCCGACGACGGATCGTTTACCATTTGGTAAGTCTTCAAAACAAACGGCGCAATCGCGTCGTTCACCTCCATTGTTTGATTCTTTTTCTGCAGAGCCAAAAAGAGAGGGAGATATGTGCTTGAAAAACATACTTCGTGGACACTTGGTATACTAGAGCCAAGGTTATTATTTTATTTAAATATCTAAAATACTATTATCATAATATAATTCGGGAAGAAAAATTATTTTCATAAATTTATTGTTAACGTATCTCTGTTTATAGAGTAAAAAGCAAAATAAATGTCTCGAATCTAATTCTATTTTTAAATTTAAAAATAGACTTATGAAAAATATTATTCCAAATTTGAATACTATTTATTTACATTATAAATAGATTCTTAGGTGTTTTAGTTTTTTCTACAAAACCTCTTTTAACCTCTTATTGTTGTGTCGTGCAGCACATATGCAGCACTTGACCATTTGCAATTGTTTGTTTTTCAGAAGACTTTTGACTTAAAACTGTTGCGCGTGTGATGCGTGGCGCAGCACTAAACCAGTTGCTTCAAACCTCTTCACGTCTTACTTTAACGTACTGCAGCAGTCTGCAAACGTAAAAAAAACAAACATATATTTTTTTAAATGTTGCAGCCGTTTGTTCCACCTCTTCTGCTACAGAGGGTTGCAGGTAGACTTCAGATATTTTTGCTTCAGAAAAACAAACAGCACCTAAGTTTCATTATGTATCTTTGATATTTCAATTGTGAGTTTATATATATCTAACTTATTTAATTTTTTTTACTCTTAGAGTTTATATATTTTAAGTTGTATTAATTATATTTGTATATTTAAATATAATAATTGTTGCAAATGTATTTATAAATTATAAATGAAATCATTTGTTTAATAAAATATTTTTTTATTAATATCACAATTAATTTGATTTTTTTATAGTAATTATAGTTTTAGTTATATTTATTTAATAATATAAATATTAAATTTCTTGTAACAAAAATATTTTAGACAATTTATAAAAAATAACAAATAAATAAAACTTTCTAAATTAAAGGGTATTTATAAAAATCTAAAAAGTGAAGAAAAAATATTTTGAATATTATTGGAAAATAATATCCAAGTTTAACTATTTTGATAATATTTTTAATAATAGGAGAGTCCTTTTGGATTGGCCCCATGACCCATAAGAAAATGGAGAGAAATAAGTTGTTAATTTATTAAAGAGTTAGTAAATTAATTAGAAATTATTTTTATAATTAATTAAAGAGGTTAAATACTAATTAATCCAATGGATTAATCGGAATATCCCAAAAGCTCCCAGAGAGCTTACAGGGGATGGTTTTGAAGACTACATAAATAGTGATATGCAGGTTTGAATCAGATAAAGATTAACCTTAGAGTTTGAATCATTTTAGGATTTTATCTATAGACTATAAATATATTGTTATGGGTTAAACCCTAGAGCTGATTATTCTCTTAGATATCGTCAATCTCTCTCTTGTCTCTCCTAGTATATGAAATTCATAACCTAGGGGTAGTGAATTTTCGATAAACCCTAAATTTAGGTTTAATCATTTTTGCTTTTGGTGTTGTGTGTCTGACTTCATTAGAGATGTGCCATGTTGGATCCTTCATTCATAAACACTCACAAGATCATAATCAAGCAATCAAGAGGTTAGTAATTCTTTCGTTTGTTGGTTTTTAAAGTGTATTGCTAAAACAAGTAAAACCTAGATTTTATGGTGCATGTATATTTAGGTAAATCTTATAATTGTTTTTCGCTACCTTAATGTATTTGATGCTTAAGAAATCCAACAAATATTATTATTTTTTTAATGTAAAAAGTAAAGTATAGGGAAAGATAAATCATTATTAACTTTATTAGTTGGTGTAGAAAGTTGGAAGCTGAAAGTTGATAGATAAAAGTTGGCAATTGGTAACTACAAGTTGTAGATTTTATTTGCACAAAAGTTTTTTTTTTTTTTTTTTTTTTTTTTTTGTAAAAGTATTTGTTAACTTTTAAATAAAAATATATATTAAATCAAAAGCTAAAAGTTCCAAAAAAAAACTACTCGAAATAACTTTTGTATTAGTAGTTTTTTGTTTAAAGTAAAAGTTAAAAACTCTTACTATCGAAACTTTTTTTTTCCGGGTTTTTTCTTATTAGTTAAAATCTAAAAATTGTTAAAAAAAACCGTACCGAATACGTCCATAATTTAACATAAAAATTATTTATTTTTTAATAATTAATTTCATAAATAGGTAATAATCTATTTATATATTTACACATAACATTTAAGAAAATAATCACAAATTCAAATGAATGAAACATTATATTCATAAAATATCACTAAAATCATTTAAATAATAATAATAATAATAATAGTACTTTTATGAACAAAAAAGTTCTTGTCGTTACCTTCTGTATAATACTTTTTTAATATATTAATATTGTATGAAAAATATAATCTATTTTGTAATATTAATATTAACCCCTCATTTGAATTCCTTAAATGTAATTTAAAAAATAAAGTAAAAGGAATGTGCACAATGAAAGTTGAAGTGTAGAATATAAACAAAGGAACACAAGTTGCGAAAGCGTGGCTGTCAGGATATTCATGCCATGGGCCCAGAAGGGGGTCCAAGGTATTCGATAGCTTATCTCATTGGTCAGGCCTTGAAAATCAAATCCAATACAAAACTATAATAAAACAAAACAAAATTTAAAAGATTAGTCCTTGATCTTTCTAAAAAGTATCAAGTTAAGGATAACTTTTAAATACGCTTTAAATCTATCTTTGTGGTTTAAATAATAATAATAATAATAATAATAATAATAATAATAATAATAATAATAATAACAACATGGCTGGTCCTTTTCTTAATAGTTTGTTTGAATTTATGTTAAATTAATAGTAAAAAGACTATTTTACCTTCGAACCATTTCTGAAATCTTAATCTTTATTTTAAATATATGAACTGGTGATTGGGCATACCATCTTTGAAACGGTTTTGGTGGCCGACTCCTTCTTCGGCAATGGATAGTTGACTAAATCTTTAAATTAAATTCAAATTATCTAATTATTTCCGGTCATGGCTAATCGTCTCGTAAATATCTCACATCTTCTTGAAACCCTATATCAAAAAAAAAAAAAAAAAAAAAAAAAAAAAAAAAAGACTCGAAAGACACCAAAGAAATGTTATATCAACCTATTTGTCTTCTTGTAGTCAGATCTCCAAGTTTTTGGAATGCTCCAAATTCTACTTGAGCATCCAAATCTGGGTCAATACCAGCAAAAACATCTCCTTTTACACCATCACCATTGATGGCTTCTAGACACTTTCGGTAGCCATACTCATAGAAGTTACTCTCATATCTCCATTTATAGTTTCACTTAACTAATCGCTCATACATTTATGAAGTGATTCATATATGGTAATGACATTTTAGAAACATTCATTTGTTTTTGTTATTCACTTTTCATAATAATATTTGGCTATTATTGAGATTTCAAACTTGCAAATCAATGATTTATATATGGTAATTATTAATCCTAAATGATTTTCAATATTTTTGTAATCACTAGAGGGGATAAACATGAGTGTATTCTTGTTAGATATTTGTTGAACGTAGTCATAGCTTTGGTACTTGTGGTTCGTTTGCGATGATGAATTTTTTTTTCATCTAAATGACGATAAGAAAAAACCTAAAGTTGCAACCTTCATATGGATTTATTAATGCATGTAGTTGGAGAATGATTATGTCCAAAAAGACAAAAACAAGCCTGGGGGGGGGGGGGGATAATGACCACGATTATATGAAATGTTAAAAAGGGACCAACCTTGCCATTTATTGAAACCACATGGGCATATTTGAAGTGTTTTTTAAAGTTATCATCTACTTGCCATTTTCAAATATGCCCATCCATCACACCTAATTTCATGGCCTTTTTAAGGAACAAGTGGATGATGAGTTTTTTCTTGCTCCAAATTTTAAAAGTTGTGTTTAAATTTTTTTAAATGATTAGAATATAGGGTTTATGAGTTTAATGACAAACAAAAATCGGGAAAATTGGTTATTGCCACCGACTTCCTCCTCCATAAATGGTTAGTGTCGTCGTTAGTTACCATCTAGCGATTTTTCTTTGTTGTGGTTTGTAGGTCTATGTTGTTTTAGAGGCTCTAGTATATGTAGGTGCTTCGATATCTCTTTCAGTGAGGATTATTGTTGTTTTTAGAAGCTACGATGATAATATTGTCTAATAAATCTCTTGCAATAATATTGAACTATGGTAGGTTGGCAGAAATATGGAGACAGAAATGGGTGAGGGAGGGAAAGGGGTGTTTATTTTCTTTTTTGTTATTATCAAAATTATTTAAAAAATATAAAATAAATAAATAAGGTATAAAAGTCATTTTACATGCATTAATAACAAAGCATGCAAGAAATTAAAAAGCATATGAGTAAACACGTAAATGTTTTGATAGTTGGCATCACCATACTAATTTTGGCAAAACACATGAACCATTCATATAAAATTTTCTAATGTTAATTACGTTAAAAACAATGAATATGAATATTCACCATAATAACCAAAAGTTTCCAACTCATATCATATAATAATAATAATAATAATAATGAATTTTTTTCTAAAACACCCACTTATAACAATTATGTTAGAAAATTATGGTTTTCAAAATGTGACTTCGTAAAGTAGGTTCGGAAAGTCAAACTTTTCAAACTTCATAAGAAATTTTCGGGGAAAATGTTCGAAGATAAGTATTTTCAAAAAGGATTATGATTTTCGAATATGAAATCCTTATAGTTAAATGTTCATGTGACTGGAGAAAGAATTGTAAATATTTTCAAATAATCTTTTTTTTTTTTTTTTTTTTTGAGCTGTTTTATAACAGTTTGCTTTTCCTCTAAATATTTTCAATAAAATATTTTTATTTAGTGTTAAGTTAGTGTCCTATGATTTTGCAACCAAATGTTGAGATGGCCGAGTTGGTCTAAGGCGCCAGATTAAGGTTCTGGTCCGAAAGGGCGTGGGTTCAAATCCCACTCTCAACAAAATGAATTTTTTATTTTTTCATACGTTATTTATTCTATATTTAGTAATAAATATTTCAAATATCTAATCACCAATTAATGGCAACTTTAGGTTACATAATACATATCAAGTCAAACTTTTGTTTTTTTGTGAAACTCCCCCCGTTTATTAAAATATAATATCTAATTAGAAACATAATGCAATAACGTGATACATTATTAATCAACTTTAAGAAATTTAAAATCAAATATGCACTAAAAGTCTAAATCAGTATTATCAAATTGAAATAATGACTAGCAATAGATAAACAACAATTTGTTATATTTTACTATGTCCATCTTTTTAGTTCAACTTATAAAAAACGACTTATAGTACAACTTCTTCATGTGATATTTTATGATTTTATGCATGTAAATAATGTTTATTATACATGCTCATATAATTATTGGAATGTTTGATGATATTTTATACGCAGACAACTTATTGTATATGTATATGTATATGTGGTTATATTTACCTACTTAGGTTTTTTTTCTCTCCCTAAAACGGCAAAAAAGAATTATTAAAGAAACCTGCAAGTGGCTGGACCAATGTGTTGCAGTGCGATTTAATGGGGCTTACAGCAAACACATGATAAATGTTTTGTTTTGACTTTATGTAATTTATTAATTAATACTATGGATCTATTATTTATAAGAGAAGAGAATTCCAGGTCATTTATTGGATGTTTGTAGTCACTAATATTTGTAAATAGTAAAAAAGTAGGTCTGATTTTATTTATTATGTTTCAAAATTTAATAAAAAAATAGTCGAAATCCCACAGCCATCTTTTTCGCTAATAGATTCATGTGAAAAAAATTATCCATCTGCAAAAAAGTCGCACGTCTTGTTGGGCTGAAAAAAACGTCACTCCAACATTTCGTGGGCTGTAAAAATTATCCAAATAGGTCGAGAAAATAGGTCTAATGTGGTCCACTAATTCAAAGTAAAAAAAAAAAATCTCATTTTTTACATTTTATTTTCGCATATGCTCATAAATTATTTGAATCAAAGCTTCAATAGGAAATAAAGCAAGAAACGGCGTACATTTCATATCTATTACATTTTTCTAAATACTCGACCATTTTATATGAAAAAAAAAAAAATCTCATTATAAATAAGTCAATCCAAATGCTCAATTGTCAACGAACTATTTGTTTCCTCTAAGAATCAAAAGGTTGTCTGTAGTAGCTTTGGCATTCATTTGGTCACTAAATGATTGTTCATGCTACATTAACAAATGAAGTGTTAAAGAACATGTAAGGAAATAAATGATAATATTATATCTTCATAGATGGATCTACAAAAATGTTATATCTATTTGAGAAAATACACTATTTTGGAGCTATATCCAACATCTTTTAGACACAATTTGCTATAAAAGAAAAAAAAAATACATTTTTTCATACATTAAAATGTATATTTTCTTAAAATGAATCTGAAAATTATATATTTTTCTTATATGGGATATGAGAAAATATACAAATATGATGTATGAAAATGTACATTTTCTTTGATATTTTCTTAGATGTCATCTACAAAAACCGCATACATATTTGAGAAAAATATGATTTTTTTTTCATTTATATGTTAACCAAATAACATATATAAACATAAAAAAACATGTATTTGATGTGCTAAAATATACAATTCACACATGTCATATGTGAAAACCTCATATCCAGTTAGCTCAACATCAATTAAGAATACCCAATGAATTGCAAGAATTCTCGTTATAGATTTTTTCAAACCCTCATTTCTCTTTTTGAAATTCATCAAGATCGAATCAATTGGATGCACTTTTAACACTTGTTCCATTTTTGGAATACCTTGCCCTATATCATCAGATATGCATGAGCAAACGAACTGAACCGGCTCGACTCGGATCCGACCCGGGGATCGGCTTCGACCAAAATTAAGAACCGAACCGACCCACCGGTTCTACCGGTTTCGGTTTTTAACGGGTCTTCAATTTTGGAACCGATCTTCGAGAAATAATAATGTATTTTTGGGTTATGATTTCGTTTTATGTCCGGTTCTTGTCGGTTTTAGTTTAATACATATTTGTGTGCACTAATTGTTTCATAATGTCTATAGGTTTTGTTTGTCATTTTGTAAAACTGTTGGGTTTTGTTAATTTTTTTGAATGTAATCTACATAAAAAAGCGTTTGCCGAACAATATATGAAAAACTACAATTTTGATATTATCAAAAATAAATCAATATCTCTCTTTCAAAAAACCATTACACCATCATTAACTATCTAATATTCAACATTCAAAATATACTTTCAAGTTCCCCTCCCCCCCCCCCCCCCCCCCTCCTCTAAAAAAAACAAAGTTTAATATGTGGATTCCAACATCTATGTAACATTTTGACTAATTCTCCAATCTCTTCCCCGTTAGCTTTAAGTTGTGTATAGCATCCACAATGTCTATATATAATACAAAAGAAAAGCGTTATTACTTAATAAAATGTAAAAATTACTAATAAAACGTTAAAAATAAGATGTAACAAGTATTAGTGTATCACCAATAGCGATGTCATCGTCAACTAACACATCGTGCACTTCGTCGTAGTCATATATAGGCAAGCTACTCTTTCTTAGCCAATCTTGAGTGCATATCAATGCCTCCACAATCACAACGGACAAATTAGTACGGTAGTCAGTAATTACTCGACGACCGTTAGTGAATGTGGATTCGGATGCTACGGTGGAAATTTGCATCCCCAAAATATTTATTAAGAAACAAATTAGTGTATAATACACTACATGAATTTATAAATTAAAAATGAAAATTAGAGTAAAAGAAGGTCGATACCTCTTGCCATTCGAGCAACGATCGGGAACCGCACCGTGTTATTTTTTCACCATGTGAGGATATTATATCATTTGTCAAATCCAATTAGGTCCTCGTTTAAGTATCGTTGCAATTAACTTTCTGACAAAGTCGATGGGAAACCTCCCAAGGTCATATCACTTCCAAAGAATTCATTTTTGTCATCAAAATTAACAACTTCTTCGGGAGTTTCTTGTTGAGACGATGAGGTTATGTTTGACATTTCCAAGTACGTCTTGAAAAATTTGTCCAATTTGCATTCGATTTTAATAACCTTTGCACGTGCTTTCGATTCTATCTCATCAACGGACATCTTATTATCTTTGTTCTTGACTTTAAGCATTTGGGTATAAACAATTTTCATAAACTTTGACTTGCATTGAGGATCTAAGAATGTCACAAAGAAGACATAATCACTTATATTGTCATAGTCACCCCAATATCTGTCATATTTTTCTTTCATATCCGGTACCATAAACAAAAAATCCAGGTTGGATTCATGTTTCCTAAGATGTTGCTCTATGTTTAGGATCTCCGGGTATACGTATTGAATATAGGCTTTGTTGAACACGAAACTTTTTCAGTTTTCTTCTTAAACTTCTCAAGGAACTCCATCATCTTTTTAATCATCTCAAAGTATGAATGTGATGGTATCCATTCCACACTTTTCTGAAACATTGGATTTATAAAAAAGAACAAATAAAATACATTCAAAGTTTCATGTATGTTGCTGCAACAAAAAACATATTTGGTATGCTATATTCCAAGACATGTAACTCATTCAATTTTTAACCAAATTAAATGTTTTTATAGTCTAAACTTAACTACAAAGCCTAAAATACATGTAGGAAAAAGATTCAGGCCATAACAACTTCAACTGAGTAAGTTATGCACATTTGAACAACAAAGTCATATTACGTTTAATTGTTGAAACATTAAAAAAATCTGATTTTGACACGCTTCCTTGCGGGGCTTGTAACTCATTCAATTTTTAACCAAATCAATCATTTTTATAGTCTAAACTTAACTACAAAATCTAAACCACGTGTAGGAAAAAGATTCGGGTCAAAACAACTTAAGTTAAGTGAGTTATGCACATTTGAACAACAAAGTCAGATTACGTTTAATTGCTGAAACATTAAAAAAAAAAAAAAAAAAAATCTGATTTGACATGCTTCCTTACGGGGCTTGTAACTCATTCAATATTTAAACAAATCAAGCGTTTTTATAGTCTAAAATTAACTACAAAACCTAAACTACATGTAGGAAAAGGATTCAGGTAAAAAAAACTTAAACTGAGTGAGTTATGCACATTTGAACAACAATGTCAGATTATGTTTAATTGCTGAAACATAAAAAATAAAAAAATAAATAAAAAAAAAATTATGATTTGAAACGCTTCCTTGCGGGGTTTGTAACTCATTCAGTTTTGAATCAAATCAAGCATTTTAATAGTCTAAACTTAACTGAAAATCCTAATCTACCTGTAGGAAAAAGATTCAGGTCAAAACAACTTAAATTGAGTGACTTATGCAACATTCAAATTTTGGACAGAATGCTAAAGAAGTAAATATTGGTAATGAGCTAATCTTACTTGGTCATCAAAGTCTTTTCCAATCCAATTAGCCGGATTACCATCTTCATTATTGGCATCATGAACATCCGAGTTTCGATATCTTGATGATGATAGATTTGGTAACCCATTCAAATCCTACATTGTCAATATAATACATTAATTATATAACTAAACAAATTCTTAGTTTTAACAATCTTACATTCATACTATAAACTAATCTAACAAAAATCTTGCATGTATGTCTACAAAGTAAAAAGTACATTGTTAAATGGAACTTAAAACATGAAATACAAATATATATAATCTTACTTGATCTTCATAAGCATCCCTAGGGTGGTGGCTACCGCCACCGACCGCCGTGTCGGGTGGTGGTGTGCTTGCCTTGTGAGATTGATTCGTTTGGGGTGCTAGAAACCCTAATGGGCTCAAAGGAGCTTTAATGGGCCCAATGAAGCTTAACGGACTCTAATGGATCCAATTAAACCTATATTGGCTTAATAAGATTTTAGTGGGCTTATTAGGCCCAATAAAGCCCTAATTGTCATAAAAGGCCAACAAATTGATAAATGGGCTAATATTTGGATTGGAAGACCATAATGCCAATAAAACCCTAATTTATGGAAATTGCTTGGGACGCACACGAGAATTAATTATTAAATCTTAAATAATAAGTAATAATCATTGGCAAACTAGCGTAGGGCATAATGGATTTAATGGATTAAGTCCTTAATGGGTTAAGAAAGAAACACTGAACCTTAATCATCATTTCATGTGAAAACTCTAATTTGGGATTATGGGCTTGGACTTATCGAGACCCACATTTGGGCCATTGGAATGGAATTGTGTGATTAAGCCCAATCACACCATATGACTTATTTAAAAGAATGATGGACTTAATGGATTAAGTCCTTAGAGGAATAATTCCTTAATGGGTTAAGTAGGAAACTTAACCCTAATCGGCATTTTATGTGAAACCCTAACTTCACTTGGGTTTATTGTTGGGCCTTTCTATTGGGCCTTAATGATTGGATTATTAATGGGCCGTCCAAGAATAATTATATGGGCTAAAATAATTTAATGGGCCTAGGGTAAGTCCCATGTAAGGGGTTGGGCCCAATTTGGAAATTTGGGCCATAGATGGACCATAGTTGGGTCTTAATGATTGTATTATGTTGGGCCATAAGACCACATATAGGCCTGGGCCCAATTTGGAAAATTGGGCCATATGCTGGGCTTTGATTCCTAGTTCGCTTTGGGCCTATGGTTTGGGCCTTGGACTTGAATAAAGCCAATCTTAGGGTAATGTAGTAATTATCCAAGTATGTATTTATGGTTATGTGTTGGGACCCAATTATTAATTCGGTGTTATTTTGGTGTTGACAGTTCGGGAATCTGTCATCCAGCAGCTGGGGTTGAGTATGTGGGACTTCAGCAGTGTGGGGTTGTATCTACGGGACTTCAGCAGTATGAGGTGAGTTACCTTCCAGTAGCGGTGGGTCTAAGCCCACAATGCCGGCCCACCAGTAGGAGACGTATGATAGATGATTGTCTTTGTGATACCATCTAGGTTGCTACTACCTGATATGTTATATGCTAGCATGATATGTTGTATGTGATAGTAGTAAAGTTCGGTTGTTAGGACCTAAGGGTAGTCAGACACCCTAGACACGTCTGATAGTATGTGATTATATGTTTGCATGCTGGCTTGTTATATTTTATGTGATAGAGGTAGTAGGAGGGGACCAGTCCCCAAGTTCGGTTGATAGGACCGAAGGGTAGTTCAGGCACCCCACATATGTCTGATAATATGTTATGTTATGATATATGTGATAGTAACAGTAGGGGGTGAAATAGTCCCCAAGGTTCGGTTGTTAGGACCGAAGGGTAGTCAGCACCCCAGAATGGCTTGATGCGGGTAGGTCGGCACCCCAGAATGGCCGTACCGGGTAGGTCGGGCACCCTAGAAATGTCTGGCAATATGTATGATATGTGATTGTATGGTATGTGGTATGATGGGGGAACTCACTAAGCTTCGTGCTTACGGTTTTCAGTTTTGGTTTCAGGTACTTCGTGTTTAAAGGAAAGGAGCCGGCTTGATCGCAACGCATCACACTATGGTTTTCCGCACATGAGATCTTTGGGATTACACTATGATATTGTTTTATAATAACATGTTTAATTATCTCTACTTTGGTTTTGACATGACATGAAATTACAAATGTTTTATTACACCGTTGGTTTTATAATGACGTATTTAAAAGTGAAATTTTTGGCCTGTATTTTTAGGATATTACAAGTTGGTATCAGAGCCTTGGTTTGAGGGATTCGGACATACTCTCGGGTGTGTCTGAACTCAAACTAAGGGCTTGGTATAAAAATTTTCAAAAGTAAAAGCATTTTATAAAAAGAAGTTTGAAAAGAGAAAATGACTTTGAAAAGAACAAGGTCTGCGTGCAATCAGCCGAGCTCAAGTAAGTTTTCCCCAAGATATCCGTACATGTTATGAGATGTTATGATGTGATATGCTTATGAGAACCGCATGCTAGATTAGGGCTAAGGATCTAGGAGGATGCCTTATATGCCTATTATATGTGTTTGTAGACTTGTATGCTAGTATTGATCAGTCAGTGATAGGATAGCCTGTTTAGGTTATGCCTAATTGTATGAGCCTTTGAATTGCATGTACAGATTCCTAATTAGAGGATAAAATGATTTGATTGGAATATGATGGTTATATTTTCCATTGTCTGAATACTGCTTGCTTTATGCTTTGTGGACTCTTAGTAATGTGAGTTAGCTATTTAGTGAATATGCTAAGTCACATGTGGTACAGGCTGGATAATCTCAGAGTGATAAATTTGACCCTATTGTGCAGCTCTCGTTTGATTCTAACCGTTATAGGGATGAGTCAGTTACTTGAAGGATTATCTGATCTCTGTTGCATGTGGCTATATTCATGAGGTAGCTAGTTGCCATTACTGGGAATCTTTCAGCAGCTGAGGATTGGGTGAGTTCGGGAACCTAAGGAAGCCTAGGATATGTTTCAGTGAGTTAGCAGTGAGGATGATTGAGACTTGGGGTATTAGTTTAAGGAAGTGACTTGGAGGATTCGAGAGGATTGCTGAGGAAAGTATGGATAGGTGTGGAAGGTAGTATTGGGCCCGTACTACTGAAAGCACAAGATCCATACTCAAATCAGTGAGAGTCTTGGAGAATCTAAGAAGCTTAAGGGAAGAGTTTGTGACCCGGTTTGGGGACAGGGGATGTTCCATTTGTTGCAGCTTAGCCATTGGCAAGCGAGCTAGTGAGCATGACAGGGTGTCAAACCCTGAAGGATATGATTTCCAAGAGTTGCAAATGCAGGATCGATTTGGGAGCACCCTAGAAAGAGAGGTGTGTGTCAGGTGCGTATATAAAGGGGTCTCGGGAAGAGACCCATGATTTCTGATCATCAGGTGAAGGGCCAGCAGGGCCAGAGTCAGTGCAGCATGTACAAGACAGTGTACAAGGGAGTTTGTCACTCCAAGGGGTTAGTCTACTACAGGGTAGCGGGGTTGGTCATGTTAGTAAAAGGTGATTAGTATTCCTCCAGATGTTGCGGGAATGTCATCTTTTAGTGCTACTAGATGGATGTTGGGGATACGTATCGCGTTGGAGTTATGAATGAGTTTGGATAAGTTAGAGTTTGGGTCGGTTTCTGTTGGGTTTTGTACAAACAATCCTATGTGTGCATGCAACCCTAGAATTGTATCTACGTTTTCACTATTAGATACACAACATTATGAACACTTGAAGAACCCTAAAAGGCTTCTAAGAATTTCGAAATCCTCAAGGAAAGATGAAATACATACCTCTTGTTGTTATATTGTAATAACAACTTAAATCTTGAACCTCCTTGTCTTTGAAAGCAAGTACCACAAGTGTAATACCTCTAATGGCTCACAAACACCAAGAGAAAATGGAGAGGTAATAGAGAGAGGGAAGAGGTGTGAGATTCGTCCCTAGGAACCCTAGACAAGGCATGGACGAATTCTTATGGCCTTAGGGGTCTTTATATAGGTGTAGAGATTAGGGTTTCAGTCCTTATCCTTATCTAGTTGCTTGCCCACCAAGTAACCATAAGATAAGCCTTGAAAACCCTTATCCTTATCCTTTGGACGATTTCAAGGATATCTTATCCCCTGAATTCGTCCAACCTATATCTAGGATAACCATTACCATATTTTGTAACTATCATATAATTACAATTCAACCCCTCTAGTTTAATTAATTACACTTGATCACAAAATTAATTCCTAATTAATTATTGACCAATATTAATTAAACATTTATGATTTCTCCTTTAATATATTATTCTTATAACATATTAATAAATCATAATAACCTCTTTCTCTATTATTTCTCCAGTCAAGTTGCTTTGGTGAAGGCAACCCAAAAGGACCATGCACAATCGGGTCAAGTACTTGACAAATATGGTTACGGGCTTAGACACTAATCCAACAGTCTCCCACTTGGATAAGTCTAGTAACTATAATAGTAAGTACTACCCGATTAGCAATCGTAGCTCTCAAAGACGATGTCAAACTCTGATCTTATCAGTAACCTGTCCTTTAGATAAGGGATCATATATTCCTCCATTTTATATATCGTATAGACGTGAGACATGGATTGAAATCATTCTCTCAGTCTATGTGTTGTTTCCCGATTTCCGATTTACGACGACTGACTAATTGAACAAATCAAATTAGCCCTAGCCCGGCCGAGCATTTACGTTTGTCATCACTAAATCATCGAGGGGTCCAAAGATATCGCTTTTATCCTACTTTGGATAAAAGGAACGGATAAACTTTGATACAATGCTTGCTTGTACTCACTCACCGAATCACACACAACAATATGTTTTATGACACCAAGTTACTGGTGCGTTTACATATTATCAATGTGCAACCGATTTGCAATATACAACTCACACATCTCGGTTTCAAGAATATAAGATGTTATCGTCTCACCAATCACTCATGATACAATTCATGGAGTGATCCAAGTGAGCGTGGGTTTAATCCAATGCTCAAATCTTATTCATAAGCACTCATGAACGTTGCAGCAAACATTTACTTATGTCTAATACTCTTTTAGACAATCCACACACCAATTCACGACAGTCTTCATTCATATATACTTCCAACATATGAACGACTGTGGCCTGTTCGAATAATTTGACTGTTCTAAACCAATTAAATTATTCAGGAAGTCAAAACATGCAAAGTGAAACACAAGAATAATACTAATCTCATATGGCCTCAAACCTTTGAGCATAAATAAAACACCTTTTATTTATCACCATATTGATTACTCATTATTTTTCGTTTCAGGTAATCGACTTCTTACTTGAATTATTACACTTGTCCCATGCTCCTAGCATGCACACAATGTTTACCTATGGTTCTTTCTTTGTGAAATAGATCAAATTGAACACATTTCCAATCACTCTCATTTCACAACTCTAAATCCTTTTCCATAAGTGAAAGAATATCAAATTCTTGCTACTTATAGAATATGCTAGATTCTAACATTTTATGCAATGATCCTTTCGTAATGTCACTGCACCAAAGTCACAAAGACTATTGTCAATGATATTACAAAGTCCTCTATCGGAGATTGTTACTACACAATTCATTAGATATGATGTCTCTCACTCAAATTACATTCCTTTGAGCATCCTTTTGCATAAATGTTTCTAATCTAGACATAGATTTTCAATATTCAATTCCCAATATGGAAACGTTTCCATATTTTCCATATGACAACTTATTCTTAATAGAATATTATCTATTCATAATAATGTTGATATGGTCCATCCAATATGGAAACATTTCTATATTTTCCATATGACAACTCATTATTAATGGAATCTTTTCTATTCATAATAATGTCGATATGGTCCATCCAATACCATGCTTCCAACTACTCACAAGCAACCAATCCTATTCGAACTTTGAATTATCCTTTGATAGTTGTTTAATTATTTTAGTCAAACCCGATTCTAGTCCCTTTTCCCTCTAAATGTGCTAGACATTTGGAAAACTTTAGAATGGTCAAATATTAAAGCACTTGCAATCGATCCTTTACCCGAAGCGTATGGGACACGATGCATAATGTTTTATTTGCTATGTTCTCAAAACTCGAATTGTGAAGAGGAATGCCGTAATCATAATCGAAATTTTAAGAACACACTATGTACCTTTGACTAAATTTAATAACATTTCTCAACCTAAGCCTTTAGATTTGAAATGAAGCATAATAATTCTCTCCCTTAATTATAGCAAAACAACTTTACAACCCTTACGACTTTGCAAGGTATAACTCTTGTTTTCTATAATTAATATTGCCAACTTGGAATACATGCCTTAATAATCATACAATCATAACATTTATGCTTCCACTATCATGATGATTATTATAAAACATAACACTTATGCTCCCACTAGCTTTGACATGTATTCAGAAACAACTTAACTTTCAGAAAAACAATACTTATTGAATTTCTTAAGTTCATGTTTCTAATACTTAGTGCTTTGAAAATCTTTTATCAATGCTTCTTGAACTTATACACATTTGCCTTAGATAGTTCATATGTTTGTCTAAACAATTAAGACTAATTGCCAAACCTCACAATTCAAATCATGGAAAGGGATATCGTAACCATAATCGAATTCGAGAATGCAATTTTACAATCACTATCTTCTTAAAATCTTTCTTAGTGAAAGCATTTTCTCACAATCATTTTCATGAAGGAGGAAATCTTATGACACTTAGATTTAAACGGTGTATGTGTTCATATCCATGTGAATTTGTTAAAACCAAGGTTTACGACAAATTCAAACTCATATGGATCGAACTTTCTTAATCTTGATTTCTTGACTTATGGTAGCACGGCTTCCAACCATGTCTTCCAAGTAGTTAAGCAACTCACCTTTTCCTATCAATGTACTTTCCATTGATCAAGGTCCTTGACTTTTATGCATTCAAATGAGAACTCATACGACTCACATGCATAATTAACTCAATTGGAACCGCACAGAAACAAAATAATGTCAACACGATAGGTTGTTAACCTCAACTCGTGTGCTAGTGATGATCGATAAGGTGTATTTGATTTGTTCTTGAAACCTTTCAAGACCATTAAGACTCCTACCGACTCCTTGACATATAAGATTCTATTGTCAATAGACATTTCTTGACAAACAAATATTCAAGAGTTAGTGTAGTTTTTAATCAAAACACTTCATAAATTGGTCCTAGTCGGTCTTTGTCTTATCCAAGACATCACAACTTTCCACATTTGATGAACGTTATAAACCTTTTAATACTTGTCACTCATTGTCACAATCTTAACTCTAAGACTTGTTTTAGAACGAAGTATGATTGACTTCTTGATTTAACCATTTCTTTAATTCTTGATTCCTCTTCTTAAACATACAATTGTACTAAGACTCACTTAGATGATCATTTGAGATATGGTTCTTAATCATTAAGACCTATCATAAAACATAAAAGGTACTCTCCCTTCTTCATAGAATGGAGAACCTTTTATCTTTCTGCCTACTTGATTCTTCTTATTCGTTCTGCCATTGATTTACCCCTTTTTAATCAATTCCAAATTACACTTAATCTTATCATATTTACTAAACCTTTAGTAAATCATGATGAATATCTTTGTTACTCTTATGGTGGACTTGATCAACACACAACTTTGTGTGCTCGATCTCCTAGTCCTTCACTTGACACTTTGTCAATGAATTAGTCTAATTTCCAAATATGAAATTTATCATTCATCATGCAACCAAGTTGCGTGATTCCAAATTTCTGTCCAATTGAAATTTGGGCGATGAGAAACTCTCCCTATTTGGTAAATTCTTGACACTTCCATAAATAACAATCATATCCATTCGTTGCAGAAATATGTAAACATCAATTTTCATAACAATTTCATTGCAAGGAAATAAACAAATAAATAAATAAGTCAAACAAAATTTATTTTATTTATAAAAGCAGCGGAAAACATTTGTCCTTACAATGCAAAATCCATTGAAAACTATGTAGTCGAATATTCCTAACAATTCTATCATAATTATATAAGCTCAAAATCTAATCTTCAAGTCCATGCGATTGAGATCCATTTCTTTGTGATTAGACTCATCTTGCTCTTTCATCAAGCTTCCTTTCTTTTCACCGATCCTGCAAAACATTCACAGCCATACTCTTTGACTCTCCCATCTTTGGAACCTTCAGGTGTTGGGTTTTGAGCATTCTAACACTTCCTAAGTGTACATGCAACCCTAATAACCTTGGATCTATGTTTGTCTAATTATCATGCAAAGTTGAATTCCAAGGCTATATTCCTATCTAGCATACATGGGGAACAATTTTAACTTGAATGATAGATAGAATAACTTACCTTGTTGTTGCTTATGTTCCTTGAAACCTTATGAGCCTAGCACCCAAAGTGTGATGCCTCAAATGATTCACACAACACCAAATGCTCTTGGAAAGACTTTTGAGAGAATGCACACTACTTGAAATCGGCCTAGCCCTCTTATTTCACATGTATAGCCCATTTTGGTGGAGAATATGGTTCTTATATAGTGTTGCCACATCTAGGGTTACACCATGTAAACCCTAATGTGTCATGACTCTTCATTTCCATGACCCATGGGTTTGTAACTCCCATGGAGCATCCTATGGGTGGAACCCAACTTGATAATCCATGGAGCCTCTTAGCCTACTATACAAGATATGGATGATTTACATAATCAACCCATATATTTAATTAGTTATCTTTTGATCACTTAATTAATTCTAAATTAATTCTTGATCAAACTAATCAAATAATATTATTAATATATTAGAACTTATAATATATTAATAATCTCCAAGTGTTAGTTCTCTCATTTAGTCTATCCAATTGCATGGTGCCATGCAACCCAAATGGACCATGCCGGGTCGGGTCAAGTACATACCAGAAATAGTTATGGACTTAGACACCTTATCCAACAGTCTCCCACTTGGATAAGTCTAATAACTATTACTGCAAGTATGACTTCAGGAACCGATCGACAATCGTAGCTCTTTTCAAGGTTTCTCGGAACTGAGAAGATGATGGTACGCCATTTAAAATAAGTGATCATATAATCCTCTGTTCTAGATTATCACTCGGACGAATACATGGAACAATGTCTTACTTATTGTCCAACAGTTTGTTTCCCGATTTCCGATTTGTTTGACAAAGAACTTAATTGAACACATCAACTTAGTTCTGACGGGCCCGGTACATAGGTCAAAACAAAATCATCGAGGGGCCCAGATATCAGCTTCTAATCCAAGAAGGAACAGATAAACTTTGACTCATATGTTTATTCTACCACTCATTGAATTACACACAAAAGCACAATTTATAACATCGAGTTACCAATGCGTTTTCGTACAATCGATGCATAACCAACTTGTAAGTAACAAATCATATCTCTAGGTTTGAAGACTTATATGATATTACCGTCTCACGATCACTCGAGATAGAATTCCATGAAGTGATTCCAGTGAGCGTGGGTTGAGTCCAATGCTCAGAACTTATGAGCACTCATGATTGTTGTAGCCTAGTCTAACACCTTTGACCTCTGCAACCAATCATGACAGTCTTGATTCATACCTACTTCCGACATATGACCGACTATGGAGGTTTGAATAATATGTTATACCAAACAAAATTATTCTGGAAGTCAAAACATGCAAAAGAAATATAGTAAACGATTGACAAGAGATAGCAACACTTTACTCATAAATAAAACACATTTTATTCATCATCTGATGTCAATTACACTTTACAAATTTCGAGGTTATCTAACTACTAAATCTAATATTATCCTTCAGCCCTAGGCTCCGAGCATGCTGGAGATGCTTAACCCGAGTCAATCCCTTCGTGAGGGGATCTGCTGGGTTCTCATCCGATGATACCCTCTTTGCCACGAGGAGTCCTTCTTCTATTCGATGTCTAATAAAATGGTATTTTCTGTTGATGTGCCTGGATCTCCCGTAATCCCTTGGTTCCTTGGCTAAGGCAACAACACTTTCACTATCACAGAAAATTTCCATTGGCTCTTTAATAGCTGGTACAACTCCAAGGTATCCGATGAAGTTCTTTAGCCATATAGCCTCCTTTGCTGCCTCGCTCGCTGCAATATACTCTGATTCGCAAGTTGAATTAGCCACTGTCTCTTGCTTGGAACTCTTACAAGAAATTGCTCCTCCGTGGGGGGTAAAGACCCAGCCCGACTGAGAGCGGAAATTATCCCTATTAGTCTGGAAGCTAGCATCACTATACCCTACAACTCTCAAGTCATCACTCCCACCGAGGGTAAGGACCCAGTCCTTAGTCCTTCGTAGGTACTTGAGAATATTCTTTACCGTAGTCCAGTGTACCTTGCCAGGGTTCCCCTGAAACCTGCTAACCATGCTCAGGGCAAAGGCTACATCAGGTCGAGTACACGTCATAGCATACATGATCGATCCTACAGCCGAATCATAAGGTATTCGACTCATTTCTGCTATCTCAGCCTCAGTGCTAGGGCTTTGTGTCTTACTTAATTTGGCATTACTCTGGATGGGTAACTCTCCTTTCTTGGAGTCCTGCATGCTGAATCTCTTCAGCACCTTATCCAAGTAGGTACTCTGACTAAGTCCAATTAGTCTTTTACTCTGATCTCTCAAGATCCTTATCCCTAAAATATAGGCAGCTTCACCAAGGTCCTTCATAGCGAAACACTTCCCAAGCCAGAACTTTACTTCCTGCAGGGTTGGAATGTCGTTTGCTATGAGTAGTATGTCATCCACATACAATACCAAAAAGCTAACTATACTCCCACTAGCCTTGACATACACACAAGATTCATCTTCACTCCTAGAAAAGCCAAATTCCTTGACCTTTTCATCAAAGCAAAGATTCCATCTGCGAGGTGCTTGCTTTAATCCATAGATGGATTTCTCAAGCTTACACACTCTATTAGGGTACTCGTTGCTGACAAAACCTTCTGGCTGTCTCATGTAAACATCTTCAGCCAACTTTCCATTAAGGAAAGCGGTTTTGACATCCATTTGCCAAATTTCATAGTCATGAAATGCAGCTATGGCTAACATAACTCTAATAGACTTAATCTTGGCTACTGGAGAAAAGGTCTCATCATAATCCACTCCAAGAATTTGAGAGAAGCCCTTTGCGACCAATCGAGCCTTATAAGTGTGTACATTACCATCCATGTCGGTCTTCTTCTTGAAGATCCATTTGCACCCTACTGTCTTACGACCTGGTACATTCTCAACCAAGTTCCAAACTTGATTGTCATACATGGATTATATCTTGCTATCCATAGCCTCTTTCCATTTAGCAGACTCGGGGCCTGCCATGGCTTCCTCGTAGTTGTTAGGGTCATCTTGACTTACTAGTGTCCCATCACTAATAAGTGTCTCACCTTCCGCAATAATATGGAATCCATAGTAATGCTCAGGTGCACTCCTAACTCTCGTGGAACGCCTCAGAGGTACAGATTCGTCAATTGGCTCAACAGGAGTTTCCTCCTCAAGTTGAGGGCTAGAGTTTGAAGTTCCTTCACCACTTGACTCTTGAATTTCTTCAAGATCAATTTGCCTCCCACTGTCTCCTTGGCTTATAAACTCTCTTTCTCGAAAGACTCCTCTTCTTGCTACAAAGACCACATTATCACTAGGTTTGTAGAAGAGGTAACCAAAGGATTGTTGTGGGTAGCCGATGAAAATACACCTCTCTCTTCGAGGTTCGAGCTTATCATGAGTCTCGCAACTCATGAAAGCCTCGCAACCCCAAATCTTGATATGGTCTAGTTTGGGTACTTTACCAGTCCACATCTCGTGAGGAGTTTTGGCAACTTTCTTTGTAGGGATTAGATTAAGGATATGGGAGGCAGTCTCTAAGGCATACCCCCAGAATGAGATTGGTAGCGAATCTCGACTCATCATGGAACGAACCATGTCTAACAAGGTTCGATTACGCCTCTCAGCCACACCATTCAACTGCGGTGTCCTGGGAGGTGTCAATTGTGAGACAATCCCACATTCCCTTAGATAGTCGAGGAACTCTGAACGAAGATACTCACCACCTCGATCGGATCGAAGCATCTTAATGTTCCTGCCCAATTGATTCTCGACTTCCTGTTTAAATTCCTTAAACCTTTCGAAAGTCTCTGACTTATGCTTGATTAAGTAGACATATCCATATCTAATGTAATCATCAGTAAAAGTCAAATAATAACGATTAGCATCCCTTGTGGCATGTTTGAATGGTCCACACACATCCGTGTGTACAAGGTCCAACAAACCTTCACCCCTCTCACACGAGCCTGTGAAGGGTGACTTCGTCATTTTTCCAAGTAAGCATGATTCGCAACTATCATTTGACTTTAGGTCAAACGACTCCAAGACTCCATCCTTTTGGAGTTGGCCTATGCGTTTCTTGCTTATATGTCCAAGACGACAATGCCATAATGATGTTTTATCCAAGTTATTATTATTAAGAGAATCAATACACAAAACATTATTTCCTGAGTTATCTACAACAGATACAACTTCATACACACCATCACAAGGTAATGCTTTAAAATAAAGAACATTATTAAAGAAAGCATTAATCGAACCAACTTCATTATCAAATGAAAAGGTGAAACCTTGTTTATACAATGCATGAAAGGAAATAATATTTCTTGCCATTTTTGGCGAATAACAATATTTATTCAAATCTAAATTTAACCCACTACTTAGCGATAAAGTATAAACTCCAATCTTGGTGACAGGTGTAACTTTTCTATTCCCCATGATTAAGTTTATTCTTCCTTGCTCCACATTCTCACTTCTTCTTAGTCCCTGCAAGTCACAACAAATGTGAATACCACAACCGGTATCAAGGACCCAAGATTTAGAATGGGGTGTGTTATTAGAAATGATAGTGTAAATACCTGCATGGTTGGGTTTAACTTTCCCATCCTTCACATCTTGCTGGTATTTTGGGCAGTTCTGCTTCCAATGTGATTTTTCATGGCAATAGAAGCATTCAGCCTCTTTTGGGTCAGAAGAAGGAGTGACAAAACCTTTCTTGGTTCCACTTGAAGAAGAGCCATCAAGGGTCCTAACCTTGGTACCCTTCGAAGAACTCTTTCTCTTCTTCCCTCGACTTTTCCCGATTGCCAAAACCGGAGTGGAGCTTGGAGTAGGAGTGTTAACAACCGACTTCCCCTTAAGACCTGATTCTACGGTCTTGAGAAGTCCCTGAAGTTTGCTGAGTGTGACCTCTTCCTTATTCATGTGATATGTCATGCGGAATTGATCATAGCACGATGGTAAGGAGCGCAAAATTATATCTATTGCAAGCTCCTCAGGGAAGTTCACATTAAGCTTCAACAATCGATCCACATACCTTTGCATTTTCTGCATGTGGCTCGTGACGGAATCCCCGTCCTTCATCATGGTTATTATCATGGAGCAGATGATTTCGTACCTCTCTTGTCGTGCACTTTGATGGTATCTTTCCATCAAATCTTGGTGCATTTCATAAGGGTAGAAATCCTCATAGGACTTTTGGAGTTCCGCTGTCATCGTGACCATCATGATGCATGCTACTTTCGTAGCATCCCTTTCATGTGCCTGAAAGTCAGCGATCTCCTGAGGAGTTGCAGTGGTCTCGTCAATCTCCTTAAGCTCCTTGTCAAGGACATATTCTTTGTCCTCGTAGCGGGTAATCATCCTGATGTTTCTAATCCACTCATTGAAGTTGGATCCATCAAAAGTGACATTCCCACACAAGTTCATAAGGGTAAAGGAGCCATTAGGATTAGAGCCAGAAGCAACATTGTTTGAAGACATCTGAAGGAAGAGGACAAGATTAGTTTAGATATTAAGAGAGTCCTTAATAAAACACCCAAATGTAATATTAAGGCTAGGATCCAATCACAATATATTATAACTTAGAAGAGGTATGCCGTAATCCAAGCTATAACATATTTGAAAGGTAGGTGAATGACGATTCACCAATTTCCACCACGAAAACCGAAATATTAGATATTAGGTTTTTGATTGGTTCTTAGAAATTCCTAGATTCTTTGAGATTCAATGAACTTTTCAAAGGCATGTTTCAATCTCGAGTGTGCCCTCCAAGTTTTGTGACTGGGATACCGAGGATCACAAAACGAGGTGTGAAGTAACCATGCAAATCACTTGGTACCCTTAATTTTTATCACTCAATCGATGTGCCGGTAAACCACACACGCTTCACCGATACTATAATAAACCTTAAGTCACCCTTTACCTACCTTGTTAAGTCCAAGTTAGTGTGCCGGTTAACCACACACGCTCCACCAACGACTTAGACAAAGTGTAAAGTGTAATTTCATGGATTAGCACCTTATTCACATTTTCCTAAAGTAACTAAGATTGGGAATTTAATAAAACATATAGTTACTTTATAATATTCATCATACTTTTAATGAGAATTTATAAGTCCTTGTCCTACCCGTTCGGATAACGACCCTCCACCAGTCAAGCGAGCGGTGGGTGAGAACCTTATACCCACCTTATAGACCGGCTTCGTGTATGAGGCGTACTAGCGGTAAGACGACTTTGTTCTTATACATACATATATATATATATATATATATATATATATATATATATATATATATATATATATATATATAATTATTAAATTATAATAATATAAGTATAAGGGTTGAATTTTAACTTTTAAAATTCTAAGGGTTGGAACTAAAGTTTTAATAAGACTTTACTTGTTCTAAAACTTGAGGGCAAGTTTTGTAACTTTCAAAACTTTTCATTTCTTGTAACTTATGAGTTTAATAGAGTAATAAAATGAAGACTCTTCATTTTTCTAACTCTTGTGTTCTTTTAATGGTTTTAATTCAAGTGTGACTCTTGGTTTTCCATAACTTGAGGACAAGTTATCGACTCCATTAAAACACATTATGATCAAGAATTAATCTACCACATAGGTTACAAATAATTCCTATGATCATCTAAAACATCATAAGAACAAGAACATGAAGATTCATAAATCAAAATTACACTTAAAACTTTGTAATTTTGATAACTAGTTGTTGTAAATGAATTAGCAAAGACATTACACCATCTAAAACAAGTTTTCAAGTACCAAAACAGTTTAGGGTAATGTTTCTAATCCATTTCCAGCAACTAAAGTCGAAAATCTGCACTCTGTCGACCATACTTGCTGAGTGCATTAACCTACTCGACGAGTAGGTTGAAGATACAAGTGAACTCGACGAGTCCCCCCATGGACTCGACGAGTCCAACAGTCAGACAACAAGTTTTTCGACTTTCTTCAACTTTTTAGCACAAATAACAAACAGACAAGCCTAGGCTCTGATACCATTGTTGGGTTTTGAGCATTCTAACACTTCCTAAGTGTACATGCAACCCTAATAACCTTGGATCTATGTTTGTATAATTATCATGAAAAGTTGAATTCCAAGGCTATATTCCTATCTAGCATACATGGGGAACAATTTTAACTTGAATGATAGATAGAATAACTTACCTTGTTGTTGCTTATGTTCCTTGAAACCTTATGAGCCTAGCACCCCAAGTGTGATGCCTCAAATGCTTCACACAACACCAAATGCTCTTGGAAAGACTTTTGAGAGAATGCACACTACTTGAAATCGGCCTAGCCCTCTTATTTCACATGTGTAGCCCATTTTGGTGGAGAATATGGTTCTTATATAGTGTTGACACATCTAGGGTCACACCATGTAAACCCTAATGTGTCATGACTCTTCATTTCCATGACCCATGGGTTTGTAACTCCCATGGAGCATCCATGGAGCATCCTATGGGTGGAACCCAACTTGATAATCCATGGAGCCTCTTAGCCCACTATACAAGATATGGATGATTTACATAATCAACCCATATATTTAATTAGTTATCTTTTGATCACTTAATTAATTCTAAATTAATTCTTGATCAAACTAATCAAATAATACTATTAATATATTAGAACTTATAATATATTAATAATCTCCAAGTGTTATTTCTCTCATTTAGTCTATCCAATTGCATGGTGCCATGCAACCCAAATGGACCATGCCGGGTCGGGTCAAGTACATACCAGAAATAGTTATGGACTTAGACACCTTATCCAACATCAGGATCTTGGGGCAGACTTTTATCCAACACCCTTTCTCTTGGCAGCAAACGCAGGTCACTTCTCTTAGAACGTCCTCGGAAGCATGGTCGGTTGACCTTCCCAACAAATACGCTCCATTGCTTCGCCAAATCATTTCTGATTCAGCAGCAATGAGCATGTAAGTTAGGTCAATGAGGTTATCGTCATGATCCATCATATAATACTTTCTTTTGAACTCATTATATGTTTCAGGGAGTGACTGCAGAACCCAGTTCACATCCAACTCATCGGGAAATGACACACCCAACATAATCAACCTATCGATGTGTGATTTCATTCCTAGAATGTGGGCACACACGGATTTACCATCTTCATGTTTCATTTCCAGTAGGGCCTTAGTGATATTGAACCTTTCAATTCTTCGATCTTGTGGGTTAGGGAGAACAATTGGAGGAGGTGGAGCAAGTGAAGCATGATATCTTGTTCCTCGATCGAATCGTGGAATACCATCTTCATGTGGAATGCTTGTTCCACGGGATTTGGGAAGACCATAGTTGTCGAACTTTGACACCTACAAAACGGGAGAAAACGAATTCAAGTTAGTTGATTGATTGAGTCCTTAGTAAATCACCCAAATAAGATACTAACGCTAGGACACAACACAATATTCTACAACTCGGGAGAGGGATGCCGTAACCCAAATTGCAGAACATTTGAAGGTAAGTGAATAACGATTCACTAATTTCCACCGTGAAAAAATGAAAAGGAAATTTAAGTTTTAAATCTATGAAAACTCCTAGATCCTTTGATATTCATTGAACTTTCAATGGCATTTTTAAATCTCGATATGCCCCTCTTGTTTGTGACTGGGATGCCGAGGATCACAAAGCGGGTGTGAATAACCATGCAAACTTACATGGTGCCCTCATATGTTACAGTCACCTATTCGATGTTCCGGTAAACCACACACGCTCCACCGAACTATGACAAACATTGAGTCACCCTTTGCTACCTTTTCTTAGAACCAGTTAGTGTACCGGTAAACCACACACGCTCCACTAACGTCTTCGCAAGGGCACAAAGTGTAATTTCATGGAATTGCATCAATTCACTTTTGCCTAAGTAACTAAGATTGGGAATTTGTAAAACATTTAGTTACTTTTGTACTTCATTATACTTATAATGGAAAGTTTTGTCCTATCCTACCCGTTCGGCTAACGACCCTCCACTAGTCAATAGTGCGGTGGGTAAGAGTGGATACCCATTAAATCGTCATTTTATAGGTGATTTCCTTAAACACCCCTTATAGACCAGCTTCGTGAATGAGGTCTACTAACGGTAGACTGACTTTTACTCATATATATATATATATATAATGTTATACTGTTAATGTTATATATAGTATAGGGTGTATTTACACTTTTAAAATGTTAGGTGGTCAAATATAACAATTATAGTTTTAATTGTAAACCAAAACTTTTATGGATTTATTAAACTTTTTTTAATTATACACCTTAATTAATTAATAAAACCATAAGGGTGTGATTTGAACTTTTCAAAATAATACTAGGGTTTTAGAATTTAACATTTCTAAATTAAACTTTTAATCAACTTTTAAATTCCAAAACTTGAGGGCAAGTTTTGAAACATTTCAAAACATTAGGGTTTAGAATTTAAATATGCATCAAAATTAAACTTTTAATCAAAGTTTAAATTCCAAAACTTGAGGGCAAGTTTTGAAACTTTTCAAAACAATTTAGTTTTAATTTCTCTTAATTTTTTTTTTCGAATTTATGACATGTAAATAAAAATTTTAAATATTACAACTCTTGATTTAATAATTATCTTGAATTAGACTATTAATTTAATTATTAAATCATATAAATCATGAGGGTAATTACCATTTATACATTTAAGATATCCTAATCCCTTAATTATCTCTCTTGTTTTCGAAATTATGGTTAGGATAAGGCAAAATCTATAATTACCATATATAACAATTAGAAGATAATTACAAGATATGAGATAATCCAAATCCCTAAAATTTAGGATCTTATCTTGGGGAGGAGGCTAATTTCGAAAATCAAGAGATTAAGACAAACCCTAGATTTCGAAATTTAAGGGTTTAAGGAAAGGATTTGAAGATCTTATTCAAACTCTTGCAAATTAGGGTTTGCAAACCCTAATCTCGAAAAAACTTAGCCTCCTAGGGTTTATTGGCAATAAACCCTAATATGTCAAGTTCATACAATTGAATAAACTAATTGAAAACAAGTTAACCAAAGGCTCTGATACCACTGTTGGGTTTTGTACAAACAATCCTATGTGTGCATGCAACCCTAGAATTGGATCTACGTTTTCACTATTTGATACACAACATTATGAACACTTGAAGAACCCTAAAAGGCTTCTAAGAATTTCGAAATCCTCAAGGAAAGATGAAATACATACCTCTTGTTGTTATATTGTAATAACAACTTAAATCTTGAACCTTCTTGTCTTTGAAAGCAAGTACCACAAGTGTAATACCTCTAATGGCTCACAAACACCAAGAGCAAATGGAGAGGTAATAGAGAGAGGGACGAGGTGTGAAATTCATCCCTAGGAACCCTAGACAAGGCATGGACGAATTCTTATGGCCTTAGGGGTCTTTATATAGGTGTAGAGATTAAGGTTTCAGTCCTTATCCTTATCTAGTTGCTTGCCCACCAAGTAACCATAAGATAAGCCTTGAAAACCCTTATCCTTATCCTTTGGATGATTTCAAGGATATCTTATCCCTTGAATTCGTCCAACCTATATCTAGGATAACCATTACCATATTTTGTAACTATCACATAATTACAATTCAACCCCTCTAGTTTAATTAATTACACTTGATCACAAAATTAATTCCTAATTAATTATTGACCAATATTAATTAAACATTTATGATTTCTCCTTTAATATATTATTCTTATAACATATTAATAAATCATAATAACCTCTTTCTCTATTATTTCTCTAGTCAAGTTGCTTTGGTGAAGGCAACACAAAAGGACCATGCACAATCGGGTTAAGTACTTGACAAATATGGTTACGGGCTTAGATAGTTTCCTGCTAGTGTTTGGGTTATCAAGGATCATATATGTCATCTTGCATGCCGAAAGGTCCTTAATGAACCCACAAAGGGATGCATCTTGCTGAGTGGATTTCATGCGTACCGTTATCATTCCGGATTTTTGTCGGGATCTATGCATGAGTATTATTTAGAGGATACTCGATCAGGGTTGGAGTGATTGTTCTCCAATGAAGTCAGCGTTCAGGGATTCTATCATTGTTCAGGTATGGTCGGTAATTATCTATGGATGAACTTTGGAGTTCAAGGCACTACCGTTGCTAGGACAGAGCTGGTGACATGAAAAGGGTAGTGTTAGTCGCGGGTGTTAGATGCATAAGTGGTTGGTTATCGCATGTTTAGGATAATTGTATTTTTGCATGGGTTGTGTTCGGTTAGAGTTTAGTGGTACTGCAAGATTGGAAATGAGAATGAGGATTCGTTAGCCAGAGTGAAGATTGAGACCTTCAATTGACAAAATGATAGATGGATCGAGGTGTCAGACTGGATCAAATGTCAAGAGTACTCATCGAGATTTCCGAGGATGTGATATCTCAAGGTTTAATCAGTGATTAAACGCTAGCATTGGCAGGCACAGGTTGCCATCAATGGGATATTAGAACACGAGAAGGATTGGAAATCCTTCAATTCTTGCATGCAGTGAAGACTTAGTCGAATCTAAGTGGGGGAGAGACTTTTTATAAAGTCCTCCAAATGTGAGTTATGGTTGTGCGGGGTGCAATCTCTTGGGCACCTTGTCAACCAAAAGGGTATTCTAGTTGATCCGGCCAAGATAGAGGCCGTGATGCAGTGGGAGATTCCGAGGTCTCCATCTGAGATTCAGAGTTTCCTGGGTCTAGCAGGTTACTACCGGAGATTTACATGCGACTTCTCCGAGATTGTGGTTCTTTTGGCCCGACTGACCAAGAAGTCGATGGCCTTTCGTTGAGGGCCTGAATAGCAGGTAGCCTTCAATACTCTCAGACATCAGTTGTGCGAGGCACTGATTCTCACCCTGCAAGAGGGTGTAGATGATTTCATGGTTTACTGTGACGCTTTGATCACGGGCATGGGTACGGTCATTATGTTATGACATATTATCAGACATATTATCATGACTTTACGTGATAATCAAGTCCTGAGAGTTTAGATCCATTGTTTGGAGTGATAGATCTGATTGCAAACTTTTGAATGAAAGATCAGATTGCAAGGACTCGCCGAGTCTTTGAGCCTACTCGATGAGTCGGATGGGGTTTCTCCCCGATGAGTCTCGACATGGGTGACTTGGCGAGTTGACGAGTCAATGTGAATCTTCGCGATATGATAGTAGTAGCAAGAGGAATCGACGAGCCACATAGATGCACTCGGTGAGTCGGGTCAAACGTGGACTGTTGACTCGAGTTTGATTTATGTTGATCATAGGGTTGGTCAAACATAAGTAATGGAGACCATGGAGGGGTAAATTGTTCTTTTACCCACTTCCAAAGTTAGAGAAAGAAAGAGAAACCTTTGGTTTACTTCGAGTCAAAAATCGAGTATTAATTAGAGATATTTATCCTGTATGTTAGGCGGTGGCTAGTTCGAGATTCAAGTACGAGGATAATTGCTTGCTTGCTTGCGAGGTGAGTCTTCTCACTATACTTACCTAGTGTGGTAATCTGAGTTGTGTGAGCCAGAGGGTCTTATGCACTTATATTGTGTATTGTGATATCCTACATTATTTCTCTGTGATTTATGTTGTGTATTATGCTGAGTTTACTGAGTTGGGACCGGAGGGTCCACCCGAGCTATGAGACCGGAGGGTCCCACTGAGACACATTGACCGGAGGGTCTTATCTCGAGCATAGCCATGAGAGGCTATTGAAACATGTGTGGTATTTTGGGGAACTCACTAAGCTTCGTGCTTACCGTGTTATGTGTTTTAGGTACTTTACATGATATCGGGAAGGCACCGGCTCGATTGTACACATGAGAGAAGAGTTATGTTTGGAGGATCCTGGATTTGTGATAAACAATTATGAAATAAAAATGTGTTGATAAATTATTACTTGTGATTTTGAGGAAATGTGATATGTGTTTTGAAATGAAAATTTTGTTTGAAAATTTACGGTATTACACACGACACGACACGAAACGATAATTAAACGGGTAAGGTTCGGGTCAAGACTTTTAACTTGATGATGACTCGGATATGACCCGTTTAATTATATATTATTTATTATAAATTTCATATTTTTATAAATATATTATATATTATAGATTTGTAGTGGGCCAAACTCAAGAATTAGAAATAATATTCAAATTTTCGAAGTTACTTAATTTTACTCATCATCACCACTTATTCCCTTTGCTTTTGAACTTCAACTCTTTTCAATTTGCCTTCTAAACTTAGTAATTTTTTTCATTCCATCTCCTAACTCCAATGTTTCACTTTTGCATCCATAACTCTTTCTTTCCAACCTTTAAAATGTTTCAAGCAGACATGACACAACATATTTACAATGTCTAGACCTTAACCTGAAACCCAACACGAAAATGATGGGTTGACACGACACAATAATTAAATGGGTCGGGTTAGGGTCAAACCCTTTCAACCCGTTTAATGTCTTGACATGACACGACACGTTTGCTAGGTCTATCCCGGGGTCGTGATAAACCAATATTTCAACTAGGGGCGAGCAAAAACCGAACTGATAAAGCAAAAATCGCAAAAACCGCAACCAAAAAACCGAAACCGATGCAAAAACCGATGATGCATATATTTTTTTGAAAACCTAAATTTATTGGTTTGGTTCAGTTTTTATTTAGAAACCGGAGCACCAAAACCAAACCACACCGTAAGCTTATTAACAATAAAATAAATCACTAATTTATATTATACAATTATACATATTATTAAAAAACCAATAAATTCTACTTTATACATATATTATATATTAAACTTGACGGTAATTAGTAATTAGATATTATATTTAATATGTAAACACTATGTGGGCTACAACTTGCAAGCTTGTAACTTCTAAGCACAAATTGAATAGAAAAATGAGCTTAAGAATATAGGTTGCAAATGAAATGATCAATTAAACAACATAAAAAACTTAAAATTAAAGCTTCTAAATATGAAGAAACGAAATGATAGCATGTCATACAATTATAAATCTTCACATGAACATTATGGTTAAAAAAATCGTACCAGTGAACATAAAAACCGCACCATATGTTTGAATAAGTTTTAAACCGGCATCGAACCGGTACAAATCGAAACCGCACTCAAAAACCGCAAAACCGAACCATTGAAATATCGCACCCAACGGTTTCTAGAATTTAAACCCGCACCTTGTGGTTTCCGATTTGGTTTGCCCCTAAAACCACATCAAACCGCACATTGCTCACCCTTAAGTTCAACGGTTCAACCTATTTATAATGTATTTTATACTAATCTCTCTCAAAAAAAAAAAAAAAAAAACATTTCGCTACCAAAATTGAAAGAAAGAAAGAAAACATTAATTAAACGGACAAAAGCTGTAACAATCGAAGTTCATCTTGGATTTGTTTAACAACTTGGAAAAGTTCCATCGATTTCAATTTTCATATACAGTTAAAGGCACTGAAGAAGACGACATTCCATGTCCAAACAAATTCTTCAAATCCAACTATCAATGAGGGATCTTTCCCGCCAAATCAATTAAACCAGAGCGTCATCATGACGAAGATCCTTACCCCCAAATTCAATTTCTCATTCATCTTCCTCTGCATCTCAATCTCCATTTACCGCTTCAACAACCCATCAGAAAACCAAACCCTAATCCCGAAACCATCACTACAACCACCACCACCACCGATCAATCGCAAGAACTACATTGTCAGATTCATCCAATACAAGAAAGCGGAAGACCACAAAGCGTATCTCGAGCATAACGCCAATGAAGTACCGTACAACTCGTGTTCTTGGGAATGGATCGATAGAAACAACCCTGCTTCTAAATTCCCCACGGATTTTGGAGTCGTCTCCATCGACGATGACGCTGTTGATTCGGTTGTTAGGAAGTTTGAGACACTGGAGATGGTGAAAGATGTTAGGGTTGATTCGAGCTACCATTTAAGGAGCTTGCTTGGTGGAATGAAGAAGAAAAGGTACGATCGAGTTGGGGCGTTTGTAGATGGGAAGAAGCGACCTGGGAAGATCTTCACATCGATGTCATTTACTGATGGTGAAGATTTCGTAGCTGCAGCCACGACTGCTAACCAGACGATTGAGTGGAAACGACAGCTTTTATCTCAGGTAAACATCAACAACATTTGAATCCATAGTTCCTTCTATGGCAATCACGGTGTGATCTGATTACTTTCGATGCAGAAATCTCAAGTTACATCCCTGTTTGGAGCAGATGCACTTTGGTCAAAAGGGTACACCGGAGCAAAAGTAAAGATGGCTATATTTGATACCGGAATTCGTTCTGATCACCCCCATTTCCGCAATATAAAGGTATCATCACCATTGATGGACTCCATGACTTTCTCCTTAAGTTGGCATCCAACATTTTATTTCTCTTTCACAACATCAGGAACGCACAAACTGGACGAATGAGAATTCACTAAACGATAATCTTGGACATGGAACATTTGTTGCTGGAGTGATTGCTGGTGAAAACACAGAATGTCTAGGGTTTGCACCAGATACAGAGATTTACGCTTTCCGTGTGTTTACAGATGCACAGGTAACACCTACACTACAGTTCCTCATCACTTCCATCTTCAAAACTATGTTAAGAGTCATAAATTTCTATTCAGCTTCTTACAGGTTTCATACACATCATGGTTTCTTGATGCATTCAACTATGCAATCGCAACCAACATGGATGTCTTGAACCTAAGCATCGGTGGACCTGATAACATGGATCTTCCATTTGTCGAGAAAGTTTGGGAATTAACAGCAAGCAACATCATAATGGTGTCTGCAATTGGCAACGATGGACCATATTATGGCACTTTAAACAACCCTGCTGATCAAAGTGATGTCATCGGTGTTGGTGGAATTGATTACAGTTCCAACATTGCTTCATTTTCATCACGTGGCATGAGCACTTGGGAGATCCCTCATGGGTATTCTATCTTTTTTCATTCATTTAGTTAAATGATCAAAGATTTAATCAAAATCTATAAAATTTGATCTTTACTACAGATATGGACGTGTAAAACCAGATGTAGTTGCTTATGGGAAGAATATCCGAGGATCTGCTATAGGAACAGGATGTAGAACACTATCAGGAACAAGTGTAGCAAGTCCTGTCGTTGCTGGTGTTGTGTGTCTTCTTGTTAGTGTCATCCCTGAAAGTGAAAGAAAGAAGATCTTGAATCCTGCAAGCATGAAGCAAACCCTAGTTGAAGGTGCTGTGAAGCTTTCTGGTCATAATATGTATGAGCAGGGTTCCGGAAGGGTTGATTTGTAAGTTTTTATATATTTTAATTGTAGCAAAAACTCAAAAAGACGTATTTTTTTGATATTTTTTTTGATATAACAGGTTAGAATCATATGAAATCTTGAAAAACTACAAGCCTCGAGCGACAATCTTCCCGAATGTTCTCGATTACACAGACTGCCCATACACGTGGCCTTTCTGCCAGCAACCGCTATACGCAGGCGGGATGCCTGTGCTTTTCAACGCCACCATCCTCAACGGAATGGGAGTAATCGGCTACTTCTCATCTGCACCATCATGGATTCCGGCGACTGAACAAGGTAATCTCCTCAACATCCGTTTCACTTACTCCGACATCATCTGGCCATGGACTGGCTACCTCGCTTTACACCTCCAAATCAAAGAAGAAGGATCTGACTTTTCCGGCGACATCTCCGGGAAGGTGGTCGTTCATATCTACTCCCCTCCGGCGACCGGAGAAACCACCTTCCAAAACAGCACGTGCGTGTTACATCTAAAGCTTAAAGTGATTCCGACTCCGGTGAGATCAAAACGGGTTTTATTCGATCAATTTCATAACATAAAATACCCACCCGGGTATGTCCCTAGGGATTCATTATCCGTTCATAACGACATTCTCGATTGGCATGGAGACCATTTGCATACGAATTTCCATTCAATGTTTAACGTTTTAAGAGAAGAAGGTTACTTTATTGAAACGCTTGGATCCCCGTTGACTTGCTTTGACGCGAACAATTACGGGAGTTTGTTAATGGTGGATCTTGAAGACGAGTATTTCGAAGAGGAGATACGCAAGCTAAAAGACGATGTCGTGGTTAGTGGGTTGGGTTTGGTGGTGTTTGGTGATTGGTATAACGTCGACACGATCACAAAGATGAGATTTTTCGACGACAATACACGGAGTTGGTGGACCCCAGTAACAGGTGGCGCGAATTTACCCGCTTTAAACGATCTTCTGTTTCCATTTGGGATCGCATTTGGTGATCGGATTCTCAATGGAAATATCAAAATCGAACATGATAGATGTAGGTATGCATCGGGAAGCAACATTGTTAAATTCCCAAAAGGCGGGTTTTTGCATCGGTTTCCTTTGTTTGATAGCGCGGGTAATAATGGGCATACGGATAAGGTACACATGTGAATTTACTATTTTACCCTCTTTTGGATTATGAAGTTACGTTAACGAGTTAATTTTAGGGAGATGGAGATGCAGCGATTCTTGGTGTTGTGGAAGTTGGAGAGGGTAGAATCGGCGTATATGGTGATTCCAACTGTTTGGATTCGAGTCACATGGTGAAAGATTGTTTCTGGCTTTTAACAAAAATGTTGGATTTCACAAGCAGAAGCATTAAAGATCCGGTTTTGTTTTCCAATTCAGTGAAACTGAAACAATCGATGGATGAAGGTGATGAACGATTACCTTCTAGAAGAACGGAATTGAATTTCTCGATGTATTCCAGAGTGATCGGAAAGGAATTGGTGTGTCGGAATGACTCGAGGTTTGATGTGTGGGGAACGAAGGGGTATGGGTTGCAGGTTAGAGGAAGAAACCATAGATTGCCAGGTCATCAGGCTATCGATTTGGGTAGTGGTTTAAAAAACTCTTCATCTGATTACTCTGTTCGAAAGGGTTTCAAGAACAAAAGGAGTTTTTCTTTTTCGGGGAATAAATTCTTCAGCTTTCTGTATTCAGATGATGTAAGAATCTCAAACTTGTACTTTATTTGTTACATATTTGGTATTATGAATAACAAATTGTAATTTTATATGCAGCCTCTTGTGATATTTCCAAATCAGTGGTTTTTACCTTGTATCATTGCTGTTTTTGGTGAGTGAATTTTATGTATATATACTTTGTGAGCTCAATTTCTGTTATGACCTAATTATTATTCGTTTTGTTTCAGGGGTTTTTCTTGTAACAAGTTTATGTAAAATTCGACAGAAAAGGCGTCGAAGAAGGAAAGTATCTGGATCCAGTAGATAAACATATTATTTTAATCATGGAAATGATTTTTTTGCAAATTTATAGAGGAAAAGATTATGAAAATTTGGAATGATGTTAATAATAATAAAAAGAATCATATTCTTCGGGTTCCACATACTGATAATATCTCGTTATTTGGTCGCGACTTCATGAATAACACACCCCGTCTATTCTTACTTTTGTCCTACAAAAAAATGGGGAAGAATTTGATAGTGATTAGTTTGTTATATTTGTTGATATATAGAGGATAATTAAAGAAAATGTTATATAAGAAATTAAATCACCTGTAATTGAAAAGATTGAGATTTTGGTTGAACAGATAGGCTATCTCGAACTGGAAAAACTGAAATAAATAAATAAGTAAATAAATCGAGGAGATTTTTAGGGCTATATTTGCTATAATAGTGATGAGTAAGACATTTATGTTTTGATACATACAAGAATCAATTTTGTCCCATTAGTATGAAGTTTGAGTCTCAAAGAGGAGACTAGACAAGTTTTTTTTTTTTTTTATGATAGTGATATGGAGGGTATTCATGTCTTTTGTTAGGGTAGGGTAAAAAATTAATTTTTGCCTCTTAACATCTTGGTTTTATTATTTAATGAATGTCAAATGCATTATAAAATTGTTTCGTTTTTATTCTTTAATGAATGTCAAATGCAGTATAAAACATTGTGTTCCATTGTGTTATATGTGACAGATTTAGAATAAGAAAAAATGACAAAGGAATATTTGTTTTTTTTAAGGTTTTAGATACCTCGAACAGACGATGATGAACACATAGGTTTGTAGCTGTTACAAGTGTACAAGAAAAGTGGAACTTCTTCATCTACCTTAAATTCATCGTTTCCTTTTATATCTTTTACACTAATTCGACTCTCGGATTCCCTATAAAATACATAGAAGGTTATATGCTATAATAAATAAATAAATAAATAAATAAGGAAAAGAAAAATATGATACCTGAAGCTTTGATTTAGTTTCAAAACATTTGAAACAGCTGATTCAAACATAACTCTATGTCAGACAAACATAAACAGATAACATAAAACAAAAAGGAAAAGATAGAATCTTACGTGGTTTTATATAACGAGAATTGTATCTCAGAATATTCTCACTTGAGGAAACTTTAGCTAGAGCAATCTTATGAGAATAGTCTTGACAAGTCAACAGTTTCTATTTCGTCAATTAAAAATAATTTTAATTAAATTTGAACATAAAAAAAATACAACTTTCAAAATGCTATTAACACATAACTCACTTGATTCAAGAAATTGATTTTGACTTCTGTTTGATTTATCGAACAAGTTTTAGACAAATGGTGATCCAGATTAGCAGAAACGGATCCAAGATGATCCACAACAGTCACCAAGGCACTTTGTATGTACTCCTTCGTGTTCTTTACAACTCTAAAAAGTCAAAGTCAAAATTACTCATTTTCAAATCCAATTTATACGTTGAGTTTTTAATATTTTTAGCTCAAACTTTCTGCTATCGCGCTTATTAAAAGCTGTCTTTCCGAACTAAAAGTAATATTTTTTTATAGAATTTAGAACTGAAATCCAACAAGTTTGACTCAGAAAAGTCAAAATCGGAATGTAGTTGCTTACAGTTGCTTTTGGTTGGAATTTAAGAAAGTGGATTGGTAGGAATCTGCTGCATGATGAAGCTGTGAACACAAATCTTTCAACTCCTGAAACAAAAACAAATCAAAATTCAAAATTTCAAAACAAAAATCAATCGAATTATGAAAAGAAGAAGATTTTGGGGTTATAGATTGACTTGAAGAGATTTCTTGAAAGTGGTTTCGTTTTCTGATTCAGATTGTGGGGTTTGTTTATGATCTTCAGAAGATGGGGATGAGTTCTTCATTTTCGTTGAGGTTTTTTTCTTCATTTGATTGGTTAATGGTTATATTAATAGTAAAAACATGCAAAAACACACACAAAAACACCTGGGTATGTGTGTGTTTATAAAGAAATAAATAAAGAATATAAGATTCTTTATTTTGAACAGAAAAGGCATGGGGAACTTAATGGGCAGAAATATATAGAAAGAAAGATAACAAACTTTTTATATATTTTCATTTTATTCCCGTGATCTTTTGTGTTATTCCCAGAAATACCCTTTTTATTCAGTCACTCTAGTAATTAAGAAATTATAAGTTGGTTTTTCAAAAAATTCAGTTAACTAAAAATATATAAAAACAAAACACATACATATTGTTAACAATAAGTATTAAATTCAATAATTTTTTTTTTGTACATGCTTAAATACTTCTTGTTTGTTGTAGATGTATAATCGATTATTTATATATTATTTTTTTGGTATTTTGATTTCAAATAGACAAGAAGAATGTGATCTAGATTTCTGGATTCTGTCATATCCAAACACATTCTAGGTTTAAAGATCTATAATTAGACTAAAAAATTAGTTAAAACCCATTAAATTATAGATTTTGTTTTAGGGAATTTTATATTTAAGTGAGACAAAATTTATATGCCAACATGCAGGAAATTCACATGAAGTCAGTTGGGTTTCTAGTCTTACATATTTATTTATTTATTATATTTATATATGAAGTTCTGAAAATATGAGTTAACTATTAAAGAGAGAATGGAGTTGTTTTAGTGGAAGATTAAACAACTGGAGTTGCCATTCTAAACCACATGTATGTTACCTATGTTTACAAATTACAAATGTTATATATATATATATATATATATATATATATATATATATATATATATATATATATATATATATATATATATATATATATATATATATATATATATATGGTTAGGTTAATTTGAGACGGATCTAATTTTGTGAGATCGTGAAACAACTTTTTTCTAATGAACTATTCTAATATTTTGTTATTCAAATATATATATATATATATATATATATATATATATATATATATATATATATATATATATATATATATTATGATATGCTAAAACAATATTATTAACCCATTTTACATTGAAATATTCTAAAAACATATAATGTTAGAATATTATACATATTATCTTTTTTAAATGATTAAAATATTAGAATATTTTTATGTCGGTCTCATAAAATTATATATATATATATATATATATATATATATATATATATATATATATTAAAAGTATAAAAAGACAACCAATTTTAATCTATGAAAATGTTCTTAAAATACTGAGTTTAAGATGATGTACGTAGTTGTTTATTTATACAATAACAGTTCTGTTTTTTTTTTTTTTTCACAAACAATAGAAAAAACTTATTAACCAACATTTTTCCCTTAAGCACCGATTTGGTAAGTTACACATCAACTAGTAAGCACTTAAAAAAACATAAGTTGTTTTAAATAAGCAAATCCCAACATCATCTGAATAAGCGATTAAGATTTTAAATTAAATCTACATAAATATACTTCTTTTCTCAAAATTATACTTTCACTTATCGTTGTTAAGATCAGAATTTATCTTGCATATGATCGTTTTAAGGTTTGGAAAAATGAATTATTCTCTAAATTTGCTTACAAGGTCTTGTTAATGCATGAGTCATTATAGCTTGATATTGATTAAGAAACCGATAACAAAATTAATTTTGACTCCCTAAGCACTAACCATGATCTTTGTAGAAGCAAACCACAACAATTATTTAAAAAAAAAACGATTTAAGCAGAAAAAGACAAAAGAAATTAGTAAAAATTGATATTTATTAGAAAAACAAAATAAACTCCATGGATCCATCACAGTATACACAAAGATCACACCCACATATTACATTACACTTTCACTATCACAAAACCTACCTCAACTATAATATTCATCAATAATAATAAAAAAAAAAACTATGTTAAATTTAAAAAATAAAAATTAAGAGTATTCATGTTAGTAATCTAACAATGGGGAGGGGGGCAAACTGTAATTTCCATCTCTGCATCAAAGAATAGCCTAACACTACTTATAAGATGCAGCTTTACTCTCTTTTCTACTCAAATCTTTTTATCTCTCTTTTTCTTGTTTTAATTTTAATTCTCCATTTTCAGCACGAAAAGGGATTTTCATATGTGTTCCATTGTTTTCAAAGCCATTGTTGACTTGTTCATGTTGACTTTCCATTTGACTTTGACCTCCTGAATCACTTCTAGCCAATGAAGAGCATTGTGTTTCTGTACAAGAGTGAATATAAAGTTAGAATCTCAAGGGTATTTCAGACATTTGACAAAAAACTAAAACACCATCCAAAAACAAAGTATCAATCAAAATCATGGACTCCTGAGAAAGTTGCAATCTTTAGAAATTTCTCATTATACCCTTTAACTAGTTTTGGGAATTTGTATTTGGTTAACAAGATTCCTAATTTTGCTCAAGGGTATTTTAGACATTTGATAAACAATGAATCAAAACAAACGCTATCCAAAAACTCTGGAAATAGAAAGTTGCAATCTTTAGGAACTTTCCATTATAAATCTTTACAAAATTCAACTTTTAGGGTAAACAAGATTTCTAATTTCATCCAAGGGTATTTCAGACATTTGACAAACGATCAAACTTACCTTTCAATTCTCCAAAAGTGATGAGGCGATTAAGACAATCCCGAAAAGCTGTCAAGACAATCTTCTCCTGAGCAGCATATGTTTCAGTCACCACCTGTCCATGTGGCAGCTGAGCTGGCACGTGGGCCCCACCGGGTATAGAATTTGAAGCAGTGAAAACCGTATCTTGTTCATCACACATCAATGCTAAAGTTCCAGGGGACATGGGCCTACCTTTTGACCCATCTGGCCCATCTGAACCCGACCCATTTGGGCCCATTTCATCATCATCATCATTGTGGGCCCCACTTGAAGGTTCATCTGCCACCACTTTTTCAGTTTCAGGTTCTTCTTTTAATGTTGAGCTTTCTCTCTGATCATCTGTATTTTTACAAATAAACAACTCATTTTTTTTAAAAAAGAATGTAAAGATATTATATTTTATAATAAACAAAAATAAATGAAAGTACATTGCTATTTTGTTACAATTACCTGCAAGCATTCTTGCAGCTTCATTTGCATACACCACTAAAACAGAACAAAGCTCCTTTATATCATCTGGCCTAATAAGATCTGCTAAAAGAGACCTTCAATTTCAACAATTGATCAAATAGTTAGTTTTAGAAAAATAAAAAAAAAAAAACATTGCAACTTAAAAGATTTTATAAACATGTATAAATGCAAGAAACAACAATGTAGTTTCATTAATTTGTTGATTATAATAGGGTTAATCTCAAAAAGGATCTTATATTTTGTGTTTTTTCCAGATTAAACCTCAAAAAAAAAAATTGTCTGCAAAAAACCTTGTGTTTTTTCATTTTTTTTCCGAAAAAGCCCTCAACTTTGTATTTTTTTTTTTTCCGAAAAAAAACCTTCAACCTTCTAAATAAACCCTCAACTTTTTTAGTTTTTCTCGAAAGAATCCTAATATTTTACAATTTTTTGGGGGGAAATTGTCAGAAAAGTCCCAATATTTTCGGAAAAGTTCCACTTCAATCCCAAAATTTATTTTTTTAACAGAAAAGCCCCGATTATTTCATTTTGGCTCAAATTAACAAAAAAATCATTTTTTTTCTTTTAACAGGAAATGACATATTATTGTGTAAAATGAAATAATCAAAACTTTTCTTTTCAAAAAAAAAAAAAAAGGGATTAAAGTGAAACTTCTCCGAAAATATTAGGACTTTTCTGACAATTTCCTTTTTTTCGGCAAAAAATGACTAAAAGGACCAAATCGGGAAAAATAAAAAATAAACCGTTTTTTGCAGGCAAATTTTTTTTTTTTTGAGGTTTAATCCAGAAAAAACACAAAATACAAGGCCTTTTGTGAGATTAACCCTAGGGAAATCTCCGGAAAAGTCCCAAAATTTTACCCTAATTTACGAAAAAGTCCCAAACTAAAATTTATTTATGAAAAAGTCCTAATTACCAGTAAAAATGACGCTTTGGTCCTATTTTCCCGGTTTACCGCATTCATTACTTAACTGGTTTTAATAAAGTCCCATTATTTTACCATAATTTACAAATAAGTCCCAAATTATGGTAAAATAATAGGACTTTAATGAAAATTATGGTAAAATAATGGGACTTTAATGTTTCCGGGTAAGTAATGAAACCGGTAAACCGGGAAAATAGGGCAAAATCGTCATTTTTATCGGTTTTTGGGACTGTTTCATAAACCAATTTTAGTTTGGGACTTTTTCGTAAATTAGGGTAAAATATTGGGACTTTTCCGGAGATTTCCCTTAACCCTATTATAAATATCCAACAATTTAAAACAATAATAAACAAAAAAACAAAATAAAACTACATTGCTATTTCATGAATTCACACACCTGTATGTAAATTTAGAAGGGCCCACTGGAGCAACATTAGAAACACGAGGTGGAAGAAGAACATGAGACATTGAAGAAGAAGAAGAAGAAGAAACAGAAGCTTTAACATGATTCATTTGTTGAAACTGTGGAATCCTATGAAGAGATGATGAATCTTTTTCCATGGGCCCACCAAAGTAGAGTTCTTGCCCCTTCCTTTTCCGGGAAACCGGCGGTGATCCATAACCAGAGGAGCCAATTGCTCCGGTAATGGCGGCATTTGCCGCCTGTTGAAGATAAGCAATATTATTGCCTGAATCACCATGAAAAAGAGCTTGTCTTTCTTCACTTCCTTCAAAATTCTTGCAATCCATACATCTGCAATTATCAGAACAAAGAATGTTTGCTTGAAAACATTCACAGTATTTCTTTAAGCATCCGGATTTTTTACAATGGCATCCTTTGTTGTGTTTTCCTAATACCACAACTACTTCCCCTGCTTCTTCCTGAAATATGTAAATTATGTAGTGTTAATGATCCACAGGGGTAGTTTTGTAAATTTCATAAAATACTTACTCTATGATCACGGGTTCCATGTGGACTACTTGCAATTTTAGGTCTAAATGCATTTGGATTTCGTTCCAATGTTGCTTCAACAGCATCTCTTCTTGCACTTTCATTGTCAACATTGTTATGACAGTTTACACAGTTGCATCCATCACAATATATTCCAGATGCAAAGCATTCACAATATCTGTAACATATAACATAGTATTATAAATGTATCAAAGAATGATGTTTTTTTTGTTTTTTAATATACTTACAACTTTAAGCATCGTGAGTGTTTGCAGTTGCATTGTTTTTGTTTCTTTGGAGTTCCTTCTTTTATTTCAACATTTTGTCTTGGACGTGCTTTTGGAGATTCGATTTTCCTGAAAAGGGAAAGTATTTGTTTTTATTTAAACTGATAAGACAATGTTGAGGCTTCCTATTAGCAAAGAAAAGAGTCTCATTAAATGCACAAAGGAAAAGGGAATAATGGATATGTTATTTCTGTTGTCTTGTTGTAGATTTGAAGGTAGTGAGCAATACGAAAGGATATAAAGTTTGGATGATTTCATTTGAGATTAAGCCCCAAATGCAGAATGAAAATGCATATTGGTTGTTAGATATAGTTTTTCAATGTAACAATATTCAGGGCCTCGGTGTGAGTAGAGTTTGTGTTTAATCGTAAATGGAGCATTGAGGGATACTCATCAAAATCAAATTTCTTAACCAATGTTAGAGGCAAGGTAACTAAAGAGAATCAATCTCCAAATGATGATTACTGTCTAATTGAAGAGAAAGTTGCAATTTTTTTTAATGGAAGAGTTGAAGTTTGGCAAATACGCTTGATTTGAATCGGTACAAATGCCCTTTGATGTTAGATTATGTATTGAATCAGAAACTACTTAATTGGAGTTTTGATTAGGCGTAATGCAGAATACTTACACAGGTCTTATAGGTGGTTGTTGATGAGTGGTTGCAGCGTGAGATTGCTGCATCGATGGATTCAACGGTATTGGATGAGGGTGTGGCTGAGGGTGAGGATGTAGTTGTGGTTGCGGCGGCGGCAGCTTTGGCTGTGACGGAGACGGCGGTGGCTGTTGCATCTGTCCTGCCATCAGCCGTTGAGGATGCTCAGGGAAAACAACTGTAGACGCCGTAACTGATGCACTGCCACTGCCACCAACACTATTAAAATCCAGCTGGCGCGCGAGCTTCTTTGCCGCCGGGAAATCCGTCGATGTCGTCGGAGCCGCTGCCGCTGCAGCCTCGGTTTGAGTCTTTTTCGGAGGGAAATTCAAATCCCCTCCGCCTTCACCTTTCTCCATTCTTACTTATCCAAATTTCAAATTGTCTGCTGAATAAAAACTTGTGTATGAAAAAAGAAAGGGAGAAACAATCAACTTCGTTCACTAAATTTCCCAATTTGATACCAAATTCAACATCTATTGGAATAAGAAATCAACCCCAGAGAGAAACCCAGAAAAAAAAACCATCAAAAGCTTCTATCACTCAACTCCAACAGCTCAGATTCACAGCTTGAATTCGTCAAAGATTTGCCTCAAATCAGCAGAAAGCCGATCCACGCAACGTCGTGAAAACATAGGAAGCCAGTAATTGTGATGAAAGACGTAATTAATTTGGATGTGATAAATAGATGAAAAAAAATCGAAAAGGGGGAAAAACTAAAGAGAAGCAAAATAGAGGCTTTCTCCTTTCGTAGCTTTGTTCCTCCCTCTCTCGAGCTTTTGAAATTCAATTTTGTAAATATTCGACGGTATGATCATGTCTTGGTATTCCCATCGGATGACTATGGTTGAATCATTTGATCCAACGGCTATGCTTGATTCCGGAGTCAATTGGTGATTCCAGCACGTTGATTCATACGACTCCCATGTAAGAATTAAGAAAAGATTATGTCATAAATTAGATGATTAGTGTTCATAGTGAACATATATTTTCATATTTATTTTTAAATAAATAGATTCGGAATAAAACTTTGGTGATCAAATGTTGATTGAATAATTATATTATAATAAATATTAGATAAACTTTACAATAGATTTATATGTAACTTGTTTCATATATTACGACCAATGGTCCCTATGGTTTAGGGTAATTTACGTGTTTGGTCCATAAATTATTTTTTTAATTCGGAAGGTTCTTAATGTTTGTTTTTGTTACGCGTTTGGTCCCTGTCTTACCTAAAAAATCTATTTTTCCCTTGATTTTTTAATTTATTTAAATAAAAACACCCCCAACCCCACTCCCTCACCTTACCATACCTACCCTACTATTTTTCTCTATTTAAATAATAATCTTTTTAAGTAAGACATGGACCAAACGCGTAACAAAAAACAAACAGTAGAGACCAAGCGCGTAACAAAAACAAAGAATAGGGACCTTCCGAGTTAAAAAAAAATAAGTTATGGACCAAACGTGCAAATTACTTCAAACCATAGGGACCATTCGTATAATTTACTCATATTACGATTTGTCAGATTTTATTTAGAACAGGAGACATTTTCAAACTTAATATATTAATTTAAAGTATATTTGCAAGATCATAATACATATCATCGTTCCATGTGATGGTTATATTAGTGTTGTGTAAAAGAATATGTGTTTTTTATTTCCATTTAACATGACTAACAATTTTGAAATTTTGAATATGTCGATACGATAGTCGATTGTAAATATGTCACACAAGAAATGTGAAGCTATTATCTTTGATACATGTTTTAATAGTTCTGAAATATTAAGGTAGTTATTGTGACTTATTAATTATGTAAAACTTCATTGTACACTACGTTTCAAGCTTTTAAGTAAGATCTAAGGTTAAGGTTTGAAGATTAAGAAGGAAGTTGAAGCTAGAGTTCTTCACTAAGACCATTCATGTATGATCTCACATTTCTAGCTCAACTCTCGATAAAGGGTTTGATCATTTTTCCAAATCCAATTTTATTAGTAAATTAATGTCGTTTAGCTAATTCAAGTACTTGATATAAATCATTTTTAAACAACAAATACTAAATCCTAAATCCAATTATACCACCTATGTGGTTCAAACTCTTGACCTTTCACAAATGAGAGACACTCCTACCGTTTGAGTCAAGGCCCTTTGGTACATGATATAGATCATATAAGTGTTGATATTCAACTAATGAATGATCAAATCTCACCTTACATTGTGGAATTGGGTAAATTATAATCCTTACCGTTTAAGGAAGTTGTATAATAGATATATTAATTTGTAGTTTTGCTTATATATTCATTATTGGATCTAAATATAATCCATCTAAACTAATTGTTATGGAAATTAGTTCATATGATGATTTTTAGTTGTGATTCCATTATTTCAATGAAGTTTATGATGATAATTTCGCCATCGGAATTGAATAATGAGATTTTGAATCGAATTCAACCGTATAAAACATTGATAAAAAGTGTAAATGAGTTGCTCAAACCAAACTTATGAATGTTTTAATGAATTTACAAATGTTTAAAATAACTTACAACATTCATAAAGGATTTGAATATCACAACTTCATAGTTGTTTGGAATCACATTGACAGGGACGGAATCATGATTTAAGGTTTGGAATTAAGATTTATATAATGTTGAATCATGATTTGGGCTATCATTCTTTATTAATTAATATGTAGTAAAACGGAGTATAAAAATTTATTAATTAATATGTAGTAAAACGGAGTATAAAAATTCATAGAAGTCATTTATGGCTTAAGACTTAAGGTGAACGATTAATATCTTCATGGATTCTCACGAATTCATGTGATATTAAGACCTTTGAGTACTAAGGCATGAATGAATTAAAGCTCAATGCATAACTTAAGCGTTCTGGTAACTAATCCTTAAAGTGTACAAACCATTAAAGTGCACAACAGAGAGCCTTTAATTTAGGTGCACTAACCATTAATTTACATAATTGAGGAGCCTTTATGTGCACTAATCTAGATGAGATTACTCTCAACATTTGTAAATCACCTGTATTTGTGGTATACATGTGTAACACCTACAAGACACGGCTAGATCATTAATGAATAATATGATAATTATTTGTCATGGTGATAAATACATGTTTTTGATAGAAGATTATTTAGGATAAATAATCTAAACAAAATGTATAGTAATCGTTAAAGCAAGAGCGTGCATATAGAAAATGTCCAAATCTGACATCATATGAGGAAGTTATGATTGTTTGAAGTTTCAGCGCAACAGTGCGTGACACAGAAACCGAAATAGAAATTGGTTGATTTTTAGCCGAAACAATCTAAACGAGAGTTGAAAATTATAACGCCCGTGTTTCTAGGCTAAGCATTGGTGTGATGATGTAATAGTTAGGGTCAACCATTGTAACTTACTTTGAAATAGTAAAGAGGAATTACTTGAATATTATGTGATTTTATGTGTTTTATACTTGTTTATAAAGATATCATAAACTAAGAGTGAAAATAAGCATCAAAAATAAAAGTGTAGATAAACCCAATATCTATGAAGAAAGCGGTAGTAGTCGTGACAAGGATTATGGAGATATAAAGAACGCCGAAATCCGAGTTACAACGAAAAGTGAATTTTTGATAAACTACTTTTTAGCCTTAGAGATCTAAATGAAAGTTGTAGTATACATTAAAACGAGAGCATGCATAAAAAGAACGCTCAAATCTGAATTTGTATGAGGAAGTTATGATTTTTCTAAGATTTGGCATAAGAGTGCACAACCCGAAATTCGAATTTGTAACAACCATAAATTTTACGCCAAATTTAAACTTTTTCAATCATGAATAAAAACCACATAGCATTGTTTACAAAATGTTTTCAAATCATTTTCCATCAAAGTGTCCCAAAAATCATAAAATAAGGATGAGGGGTGATACGGTCACGCCTTCGCCTTTCCACGATCTCCTGAAATACCTAAAACAATAAACTGAAAGCTGTAAGCCCGAGGGCTTAGTGAGCTACCCCCAAAATACCAATACCACATTGACGATACCACAACAGTAATAATCAATTCAATCAACATGCATACCGGGCCATCGGCCTGACTGGACCCCCCTATCGGGCCTACAGTATGTCTGAATCCATCCCGAGCCTTCGGTATGACTGGTCTGCCACATGGGCCTATAGTCTCCCCGGACCACTCATAGGGTACATTGGCCTTCAGCACAAAGCAGGACTGCCTCAACCCAGCCACAAGCAAATAACCATGTGCGCATACTATCATATACATGCATATACAAACATCAAACATATCTGTCACACTGATCATCAATCATAGAACTCTCTTGTAACTAGAGTACTGACCTAGCAGGTCACTAACACACCAATCCCTATGGATCATAAGAGCATAACATACTGTCTACCTCGATTCCGAACTAACAGATCATAACCACATGCAACATACCATAACAATAACAACTAAAGGGGCCGACCTTGGTGCCGTAGACCCTATCGATATAGTGAGGATAACTCACCTTGCAGATGTCGACTTGAAAGGCAAACTCCAACTCTCGGTTCACTTGACACAGGCCCCACCACCTATCGTCATAGCACAACATACTCATAAGTCCTTAACCTTATAAGGTGCTCCATAACCCACTAGTCAAAGTCAAAGTCCTTAGTTAAGGTCAACAGTCCATGTTGACCTTCACTCGCCGAGTACCCTTGGGTACTCGCCGAGTACTCTAGAGTATATTCCAACTCGCCGAGTCATCAGAGTGACTCGTCGAGTTCCTTTGATTCTCAATCAAACTTAAGGTCACCCGTCGAGTTCCCTCCTTGCAACTCGACGGATACACACTCATACATATCCCAGAGAAAACTCATCCGACTCACCGAGTTGTTCTTCAACTCGTCGAGTCTTATGGCGATCTTCATCGGACTTGCCGAGTTGTTCATCAACTCGTCGAGTTCACGACCATCTTCAGGTGACTTGCCGAGTTAACCTTGCGACTCGCCGAGTCCATTCAGTCTTTTTTCCATACAGACTTGTTTTGAGCCATGCAACAACTCTAACTCATAGATTCAAGCTTCTAGGGCATGCTTATCACGTAAAGTTGCAAACTTTACGTGCATGCATGACCATAAAGGCTCTAAATGTCTATTCTAAGTTCTTAATGGAACTTCATGCTTAAGAGGGATCTTAATCACAACCAAGACTGTGACTTTATGCTTCTAGAATCCAAGGAGGGTCTAGATCTGAAGTTACAACTTTGGATCTAGCCCATAACTCATCATACCAACTTGAAAATCTATAAAAGCCCTAGAAACTCAACAAAAGGGAAAAAGGGAAGTAAAAATGGCACTTTGATACCTCCAAAGGATGCTAGCTGAGGTAAATCCGGCTTTCCACTCCTTCCTTGCTTCAATTTTCTTTGCACTCTTAGCTTTCTTCCTTCAAGATCCTCTTTTTCCAAGCTTCAACGCCACACCAAGGCACACACACACGAATTAGGGTTTTAAGGGGGCTCTCAAGGACTGTAAAGAGGCCAAAGGAGGCTAAGGCTCCTTTAAATAGATGTGCAAACCCCGGGATTTTGGGTTTTCATAGCCAGCTCCTACTCACCGAGTCCCAACATGGACTCGTCGAGTAGGTTACTTAAAACGTGATCCCACCCCGCTGCTACTCGACGAGTAGGTCAACCAACTTGTCGAGTAGAGCTGAACCTAATAAATCTTATTTAAGTAATACCTGAGAATCAGGGCGTTACAGAATTTTAGATCGATCTATTTTTAGTTGACACAACCTAAACGAGAATCGAAGATCTCGTTAATAGGAGATCAACAATAAAAGACAGACGAAAACAGACATCGGATGACAAATTTATGAATTTTTAATGGACTTTACCTGTCTAGGCCTGTTAAAAATATAACTTTTAAAATAAAGTAAAAATTAGTCGACGGAGTCTAAACGAAAGTTGTAGAATATGATCTCGCATACACGTGGATATAAAGAACGTCAAAAACGGAGCTCGTATGCAAACGTTACGAATTTTAGAAGATAATTAGTTTTAGAGTAACCAACGAGTGACACGTGACACAATTTGAGCCACACCTTCTTCCCCGTGGCTTTGCATGTGATAGGTACACGTGACACATTACGCCCAACGTAATTTTGGGAATGCTTGACATAACCCTTAAAAACCCATTACGCTCAGCGTAATTCTTGAGTACGCTCAACGTACTCGGCGCTGACAACCTATAAATAGAGGCGTAAATCACCCCATTTCTTCACACCACAACCCTTCTTTACCTATGAACACTCCCAATCTCTCCCTACCAATCCCTAGCAACTTCTAAGTGCTAGCGGTGAGTCCCGGAGTGCTAGAAGGCTCCGAGAAGAAGAGCTTTCGGCTCAGAAGTTCCGCCCACGCAAAGCCCGGTTCTTCGCTAAACCCCCTTGTAAGTGAGTTATGCTTACCCTACTTTAAGTATAACTTATGTTTAAGTTAATTATTGTTATTATGAACTTATAAACAATATTTATCAGTGATTCCAAGTCGTTATATAGATTGATCTACTTACATGGATGATGTCTAGGCTGTGATTTAGTGAGGTGTTTAAAGTGGGATTTCCAAACAGTATACTTCATATACCAAACAAACTCTACCTATGATATAATCCTACCTGGTTGTTCCTTACTTGATATATCATGAAGTGGACTTTGAGTTAATGATGAATCTAGACTAATAATTAGTCGCAATAAATATTAGACTAAAACTTAGCGATAATAATGTTAGGTTTCGTCGATGGAAAATAGAATCGTTAGAAGCGAAGTGCTGCCCGAGTTTGGAATCATACTTTAACAAGTGAGAGCATAGTCACTTTCATTTACACATAGATATGAAGTATTTTATATAAATTACATGCTATGTGTGCATATTATCTGTTTACTCGATATTTATGCTGGATGAACATTTTTATACATGTTTTAAATGATTTAAACTGTACATGTAGTTTATATCTACAAAAATGTTGGGCATAACATGGGTAGATGAAATAGAGGATGTGTGATAAAATGATGAGAGGTCTCGATGCTTACTATGATCCAGTCATATAACGGAGTATAGATGACGACCACAAACTATTCTAGATAGTCCAGTGGAACGCTAGCAGGCTCGCATCATGTAGGTGTTTATTTGAACTGAGTGATCACCAGCAGTACTCCATCCCTTTCATGGTTGCCTTATATGACATAAATTGTTGAGGAATCCTCGAAGTAGTGTTGTCACCCCGATGAAAATTCTTAGGCTAGGTCCCTTATATTAAATGCTTTAGGGACGTAAAGTGAGGATAACGGGAACGAGTAATCGGGTTTGTTTGGTTTGACGAAATTAATAAACTTATTATTGTAGGTTGAAAACCCTATGTGCTCACCAGGATCCCAAGCCTGACCCACTAAGTTTTGTTGTATTACATGTAGTGGCACAAGATCATAGTTGGATGACTTGATGAGGGATTTTGGATTATAGGCCAGTAGATGTAAATAAATGTTGTAAGACCTATATTGTTCTATTTATGATTTTATTCTGTATCGAACATGACATCCCGAGGTTTTAATATAATGAAATACATTTCTTCGGAAATGCTTGATAAATCTTTATCATATTTTTTTTTCTTTTAGGAACAAATTACGCAACACTTTTCTTTAAAATGTTACTCTGATTTTCAAACAAAGCATAAACAAATCAGTCTTTTTTGGCCGTGAAAATGGGGATGTCACAGTTGGTATCAGAGCATTAGTTTAAGCGAACTAGGAATTTTTAGGATTTCTAAACTTAAACTTAGAATGCTAAGCGATGATTGTGAGATGAGTGTCTACTATATATTAGACACGAGCACTATTTTATTTTAGGAAATATGCCTAAAATGATTTTATGTGCTAAATGATTTATGTTATAGCTATAAAGACGCTTTATATGCTATTATTTTTTCGGATCTATGGTCTATTGACGACCGTATTTGGAAACCTTATATGTTTAGGATTCTAAGCGTTCGACTACGATATTAGAACTAGCATGTAATGTTTCGGAGAGGCAAGGAAGATTTAAACGTATATCATAAATAAAGATCTAAATTCACCTACTTTGGTGTATAGATCGAAATGGAAAGAACCTGCAGTAGAGTTGGAAACGCGAATGGAAATAGAAACCAACAACCACAACCCCAAGTGATTGAGCCAATACATGTAGTAGAAGCTGTAGGTGAGCCAATCACAATGGATGGAGTCCAATCCATGATCCGGGCCATGTTAGTTGAACAAAGAGAAGAGATGAGACAGATGTTGCACGAGAATAATAGGGGTGAACCTATAATGCCTGTCGAACAGCTAGAACTGAATGATGGGAAATCAAAAGAAGGAAACAACAGCAGGACTGTTGGTCAAGTTGATCCACCAGTGGTTAGGAGAAATAACCAAGAGGATGGAGTCGAGAGAAACAAATGAAAGTATAAGGACTTTACAACTTGCAAGTTATAAGCTTTCACTGGGAAGGAGGATCCCATCGGAGTAATGGATTGGATCTCAGAGATGGAATTAGCCTTCATGACGTACGGTTGCAAAGGCAAGCTACAAACCACATTCGTAGAGCGTATGTTTAGAGGTGGCATTGTTCCCTGGTGGAACACCCTGGGAAAGACCCTAATCCCCAATGAGCCCCTGAAACTTACGTGAGCAGAGTTTTTGGTACATTTTAAGTGCAAATACTGCTCGGTCCAAAACTTGCTCGAGCTAGAGAACCAATTCCTGACTTTGAAGAAAGGAAGCATGTCCATCGATGAATATACCAACAACTTCACAGATAAAATGGAGTTTGCTATGCGCCTTGTTCCATACGAGATAAGGAAAATCGACAAGTATGCAAAGGGACTTTCATGGGAGTATACGGTGCCAGTACGTCAAGCACCTACTCTAGAGGCAGCTATCTGGGCTGCCAAGTCTGTTGAGGAGATGATCAAAGGAAGATCCTCCAGCAAAGTTGAGGTTGGTGAAAAGAGGAAGTTTGAGGGATCTGCAAGGTCCAATAAGAAGAGCAAGTTTGGTTCAAGAAAGTTTGTAGGAGGCAACGGGTCGATTTTGAACTCAACTTAGCACATGAGTGGTATTTCCGAAAGAACTTCTGGGAATACCTCGGGAAAGTTATAAACCTCTGGGATACTCTTGATGTCTTCTGCTTCCTATTTCTATTGTGGGCTAGAAAGAGCGTGGTACTTCTTACATAGGTACTTATGAGTCTAGATGCAAGGGATGATTCAGAGGTTTGCCATTATAGATTGAACGGGTTTCGTTAGTCGGTCGGTTAAGGCGAAGGGTCTCTTTGTAGAACACAAAATTGGTATGGTGAGGAACAATCCAATTCATATCAAATGACGATGTTGTAACTTCTTATTGTATCAAATGTTAAGTCGGTTTAGAAGGGGTGACTGTTTAGAATGATAGTGTATTCTATGTACATGTCTGTAATGCTTTCAGTTTTATCTTTGTTACTACTACTGGGATATTTTGTACCGAAATTAGTGAGTACTAGTAGTACGAGTGCTTCGATAATTAGTAGTTAAATTTTATAATATGATCCCTACCAGGTCCCTCTATAATCACTATGTGTAAAATAGTCATATATAATTAAGATTGACAAGAGAGTCGAATGAGTGACCCTGCCCTAAGTCCACAACCAAACAAGGAACATGAAATAAGGTGGAATCACGCATTTTAAGCGTGTTAGGATCTTAATTATATATGTCCCTAACATTTACACTAAGCCATCATAGCTCACCTGCAAGGATCCTTTGTTTTTATATGAATAATGTGATTTTTTCGGATGAGGGAGTAATTTACGATTAGAATTTAATTGGCACCGGTATTTAGTAACAAAAATTTAAGCTTGAAATATTTTTATTTGGAAGAGTACCGTTATTCACAGGTGGTGCCGGGAGAGTCTCTCCTATGGTGATCATCAATACCCTTCCATCTCCACAAGTATTCCTTGCTATTGGACAATCCCTCTTGAAGTGTCCCGTTTCACCACACTCGTAACAAGCCTAACTTACACCAACATTGGGAACCCGGGTGATTGCTTGTGCTGATGCCCTATAGAAACGGAAAGTGTGCCCCTTATTGTTGCAATTTTTACAGTTTAACTCTCCGCAAGCTCCATAGTGACGAAAGTTGCACTTGTTGCATTTTGGAAAAATCCCAACATATTATCTTACCGGTGTTGGAGCAGAAAGGGTAGTGGTAGCATGAATAGCAACAATCTGTTGTTTCTTCAAGGTCTCTTGTATTGGCTATCCCTTTTTCTTGCTCCAAGACTTTCACTTATAGTCACCCCCTTTGGTTGGCTCAGGAACGGGGGCCATCACGCCTTGGCGGACTCCATGGTCGATGAGTCTCTAGGCCAAGCGTTTGGCACTATCGAAAGTAATAGGGTTCAAAGCCAATACATTCCCTTGAATTTGAGGGGATAGTCCCCAGATGTATCTCTCTACTTTCTTACTCTTTGGGTTAACCATATCGGGACAAAGTGCTGCTAGATCGCCGAATCTATTAGTGTAGGCTACTATGTCAGAGTGTATCATGGCAAGGTTCCAAAGCACTTGTTCCAGCTTTTCTAATTCTCCCCTCGGGCAGTACTCTTCCATCATCATTGCTTTTATGTTCCCCCATCCCATTGAGTTAGCCACTATAAGGGCCAGTGACTTGACATGGCCATTCCACCATGTAAGGGCCCTATTAGAGAGGGTGTAAGCAGCAAACTTCACTTTGCTTCCTTCTAGGCATGCACATATCTCAAAAATCGACTTTTTTTCTCGAACCATTGCATCAGAGCAATGACCCCCCTTCCATTAAAGGATTTGGGTTTGCAGTTGGCGAAGTCTTTATAGGAACACTCCCCTGGGTATCTGTGGCTGTCTCCATGTTTAGTTGGGTTGGTACCACTATCAGCTCCATTGGCACCACTCGCGTGGATCTGAGTCATAACGCATGTCACTGCGGTTGTTACAGCAGTCTGGAAAACAGTAGGGTCGTACTGTGGTGGTGGTGGCGGTGGTGATGACACACCTTATTGGTCTATGTGGAGGCATCTTTCTGTCATAAGGTTTAAAAGATGAAATGGTGGTAAGTCTTCAGTAGTGGTTATAAGTCGGATGTTATTTGAACTAGCTTATCTTAGTTTTGTGTGTATCAGGTTCCGAATTTCCAAGTTTTTTGTAAACAATTCATAACCGAAATCTATGTAAAATAAACTTATGTATTTCTAATAGTAACCACTCTCAAATGAAATTTTGTGATTTGATTTACTAGTATTAGTTGCTACAAAAGAGGCGATAAGCCTAACACATAGTGTGAGTAGTGTAATCACTAACTCATTAGTTTATTAATTATTAGTGTGACGCATAAGGTGCTCTGCCTCCTCACACGTCTCGGGAATGGTCTCTTCTTCTCTTTGTCCTTGCTATGATTGCCCTAGTTCCAGCTACAAGATTTGTTGTCTCATGGTGGCTATCTTTTCGTCCGATCCCTTCTCAGAATCCTCCTCATGAACCCTCCTGGTTCTTCCTCGACTCCTCTATTGGTTGTTTTGGTAAGGTTGTGATGTCTAGATTGGTGCGAGAATTGAGGTCTATGAAGAATCTATGAGGTTAACATAAGCATTTCTAATGAAATTTTTATGGCGTGATCCTTACTGGGTCCTCCAATAATCACGTAGTGCATACCAATTATATATAACTAAGATCGAATAGACCTTCGAATAAGTGATCCTACTCTAAGATCACAACCAAACAAGGAACAGGAAGTAGAGCGAAAATCATAAATTCTATGTCTATAAAATCTTAATTATATAACCTTAGCATATACACTCAACAATTATAGACCTACCAATAAGGGTCTTTTAGTTTTCACATAAGTTATTTATAGTACTATAAAATACTCATGTAGTATTTTAAACTAGGGTTTCTTGGTATATAGAGTTAGTAAGTTTAAGACTTGTTGCTCACTACGCCTATTCCCAGGCATATGTTAGTCACCTATCGGATAAATATAGTTGATCAGACTATATTCACCACAGACCTGATTACATACACTAAGGTTTACTCGCAGTGTTCAACAATCTTGATACTTTTGTTTTGTTCTTATTATGACACTGTTCTAGTATGTATGTATGCATGTATACTTTTATAAAAATATTATTATATTTAAAAAGTATAACTCTTGGTCAGAGTGTTTTAGTCCTATTGTATTTATAGTTGTATATCTTATATGGTTTGATATACTTATTTCACTATAAACAATGCTCTGATACCAATCTGTCAGACCCCCAAACCGGAACGGCAGAAACGTTCGGGGGGTGAAGGATGTCATCTACAATATCATAACAATTGAATAATAGTAATCAAAGAAGCAAAACCATCATATTCAAAATATATAATTTACATTGTTTTAAAAATGTTGCTTGTTTGAAACCAAAATTATAACAAAAGCTAAGACGCGACGCTATTATGCTCCATCTTCGTGACACTTGTGAGAGTACCTGTCTACTAATTTCCTGAGAATACAAGTGGTTTGCAAAAGTGTCAATATTTAAGTAGGTGAGTTCATAAGCATTTTATGTGAAAATATATGTTCTTTTTTTATTGAAAACATTTATGTGTTCTTCCAGAAAATCCAATATTTTCTTTGTAAATGAGTTGTAGTCTTAGTACCTTAAGACCAAAAAGTATAAGTTTCTTATGCTTAAAATTTGTAATGCGAAGTTCTAATTTATGTAAATGGTGTGACATGTATTGTTACATTCTATGATTGCTTAGTGAATACACATTATATATAATCAAGATCGTATGGACAATCGAATGGGTGACTCTGCCCTAAGCCCACAACCAAACAAGGAACTGGAAGTAAGGGAAAATCACACATTCCACTGCTTATCAGACCTTCTTTGTATATAACCCTAACGTATACATTAAGTAATCATAGATTTAGCAATAAGGGTCGTCAATATATGTTTTCCTGAAAAGCTAATCGCATCGCATTAGTAAGTAGTATACTGTAGTGCTTTTAGTGTAACTGTGTGTAATTCTAGAAATCCCATAGCTTCCTTCTATAATCCCTTAGTGTATACAAGCTATATAAAATCAAGGTTCTATAGGCCGTCTCATGTAATGGGTCTGCCCTAAGCCCACAACCAAACAAAGAACAGAGCCAAAAACAGACCCAAATTCTAATTCGATCGGATCTTAATTTTATATAACTCTAGCATATACACTAAGCAATCATAGACGATAATATGATTCTCTGTTGTTCTAAAACAACGTGTATGAAATATTGTACTTGAAAATAGTGTAATACAGTTTTATTATTTAAATAAAACAATTGAGGCCGTGTTTATCCTGTAGACCCAATGTTTTAGTTAATGCTTATTGTGAGTGTTTATTATAACCATGCTAATATGACTAATGGCCTACACGACGTTCTTCAGGAGTCAGAAATTTATGACATTTGTCACCCCAGAACTTCCGTTTCAACTATAGCTAGTAGTCAGGACGCGAGATTGTCAGTCATGTATAGATCTATACATAAACTCATATGCTCCCCCTCCATGAGACTCTGGTATTATGAGCTTAATATGCCATGCATGGATGTAAAGCTCACAGCTTTACGTGACATTTGAGCCTTAGGGAGCCAGATCTAGAGTTTGGGGTCATGGATTTGCCTTAAAACGTCTGAATGAGCACATGGACTGAATGAACTCACCGAGTCAACGATTTAACTCGACGATTCAGCTAGGGTTTTCCCCGATGAGTCTGGACATGGGTAACTCGACGAGTTGATGAGGCAACTCGATATGTTAAGTTGGGTTTTTGCGACATTTCTAAAGGAACAATGGGGACTTGGCGAGTCATATAGATGCACTCGGTGAGTCAGGTCAACATGGACTGTTGACTCGAGTGTTGACTTCAGTTGACTTTAGGGTTTGGTCAAGGCAAGGATTATGGGGACCATGGAGGGGTAAAATGGTCTTTTCATCGTTCCAAGAGTTTGAGGGAGAGAGAGAGAGAGAATAACTTAGTTTATTTAGAGTCATGATATAAATGTTAATTGGAGATAATTATCTTATGTGTTAGGCGGATACTAGTTCGAGATTCGTGTATGGGATTATTTACTTGCTTGCTTACGAGGTGAGTCTTCTCACTATACTTACCTAGAGTGGTAATATTTGTGTGACCATGGGGTCTTATGTGCTTATATTGAGTATTGTGATATCATGCATTATGTCTTTGTGATTTATGTTGTGTATTATTTTGAGCTTACTGAGTTAGGACCGCAGGGTCCATCCGAATTGTGGGACCTTAGGGTTCCACTGAGACACAGTGACCAGAGGGTCTTATTCGAGTATATCCATGAGAGGCTAATGAGATGTGTGTGGTATTTTAGGGAACTCACTAAGCTTTGTGCTTACCGTGTTATGTGTTATGTGTTATGTGTTTCAGGTACATCTCAGGATCATGAGATGGCTCCGACTTGATTGTACACACACGAGTTGGAGATATGTTTTGGAGGATCCTGAATTATGTTTTAAACAATTTATGAATATGTGTTTTGTGATAAAGTGTTATTTTTGTGGATTTTTGAAATTGAACTAACGACATTAATGTGATTTTAAATAAAAAAATTTGTTTGAAAATTTACGGTGTTACAAGTTGGTAGCAGAGTCTTGGTTTGAGGGATTCGGATGTACCTTCGGGTGTGTCCGGACTCAAAATGAGGATTTGAGAATAATTTTCTAAAGAAATGATTTTCCAAAAACGAGAAAGAGTTTAAAGAGAAAAACGAGTTGGAGCAGTGTGTACAATCAGCCAGAGCCCTAACAGTGATTTCGCAAAATACCCTTACTTATTTATGTTATGAGATATTTATGAGATGATAGGGATGCATGATAGAGGATAGGCTAGGTATTTCATATCTAGGGCTAGAGTTTCCTAATTTGTGATGCCTCAACCTAGGAGTTGCTGCTATCTGATATTTGCCTTGAGTAAATGTTGAGTAGGAGTATTTAGCAAGAATCACATAGAGGGAGTTCTAAGTTGAGGGATAATCTAGCAGATACACCTTTATGAGAATATGAGAGGTCTACTGAGAGGGTAGTCTATTATTCATGAGCGATAGAGTACTTGTGAATTGGGATCCTAGGAGGAGGACTTGGGGTGACTACATGGTGTTGTGGAAGGTAGTATTGGGCCCTTATATTGAAAGCACCGGATATGTATGCAACCTAAGTAAGAATCCTTAGGATGCTAAGGAACAAGTAGGGACGAATGATCGAGTGTGAGTATGCTCCAAAGAGTCTCTGATGATTTTTTTGTTGTGTTTCAGAGACATCATGGTGGGTACACACCACAACACCGGGAGCAGTGGGACTAGTGATGATGAGATTCACAGGATGGTTCATAAGGAGGTGGTCGCAACTATTCGAGAGGCGATACCTGAGATGCTTGAGTTTATTAATACCACACTTATTGAGACATTTGACGAGCGATATGTTGCTATTTACTGAGGCGACTGCTGCTGCAGCCACCACAACTGACGCTGCTGCCAGGCTACAGGGAGTTGACTCGTTGTTGTTTTGGGAGTTCAGCAACACGAATCCACCAGAGTTTGATGGGACACAGGATCCGATTTCTACTATGATATGGATCTATGATATCGAGGGGTGTTTTTATACATGTTCAACCCATGATCATTTGAGAGTTCAGTTTGCGCTGAACCAGCTTCGTGCGGGGGCGAAGGACTAGTGGAAGTTTGTGATTACCAGTTTTCCTCCTGCAGGCCATGCTGAAGTGACGTGGTATAGGTTCATTTAGTTGTTCTGAGATGAGTATGTTACACCGGTGGAAAGGGAACATTTGGCACATGAGTTTCTATCTCTCAAGCAGAAGACAAATTCGGTGACTGAGATTACGAGGATGTTTCACAGGCGTTGTTCTGCCCTGAGCATGTGTCCACCGAGCAACGATGTGTGAGCTGATATCTGAGCATACTGATGAGGTATATATGCGAGTTCGTGGAAAACTCATCATACCGGACATTGATTGAGATTCAGACTAATTCCATGCGGAGGGAGATTGAGCTAGAGTTACAGACCAGAGAGGAGGAGGAGTCTCGGGGTAGGGACCGGAGACTAGTGCAGTTGCAGCCGACGACAAAGCGGGCTAAGCCCGCTGATACGAGAGTCAGGGTCCAGAAGGGTCGCACGTGTGGCAAGTGCGGCAAGAGTCATAGGGGATCGTATCGGGCATGTATTTGCTACAAATGTGGTAGGGGTTTGCAGTTTGCTTTCACCGCAACCAGACCAGCCATTGGAAGGCCAAGTGCCCTCAACTCGTTCAGGGATCAACACAGGGTTTTGTACCTACTGCTTTGCGTGCTACTGAGAGTCGGCCAGCGAAGGTCGAGACACCCAGGGTTCGTGGGAGAGCCTTTCAGATGATAGTGGAGGAGGTCCGCGCAAGACCTGACGTCGTGGCCGGTACATATTTCTTTATTTATATTATTTTAAGATATGTTGTGCTCGTAATGTGCTGTGTATAGGTACTTTTCTTGTGAGTTATGTACCTGCTTTGTTGTTATTTGACTCGGGTGCGAGTCGATGCTTCATGTCTTCAGCTTTTAGTCATCACATCAGTATCTGACGAGAGGCGTTGAGTTGACATTTGAGGGTTTCTATAGCCGACGAGCATGCAGTTTTTGCAACTGATGTAATCCGAGGATGTGTACTAGATATTTTTGGTGTTGAGTTCCCAATAGACCTGGTACCGATCGCGATGGGTGATGTCTGTGTCATAGTGGGCATGGACTGGTTAAGTTGGTTTGGAGTTGTGATTGACTATGAGTGTTAGTTAGTAACTATACGAGACCTTAGTGGGGGAGTGCTTACGGTGTATGACGAGGGTACCCGATCTAGATCAGGTTTCTGCTCTGCTTCCAAAGCAAGACAGAGTCTACAGCAGGGTTGTATGGGCTTTTTGGCGTACGTGATGGATACGCGGGTTGCTACAGAGAGGCCAAGTTCTATCACCGAGGTTCTGATAGTGTACGAGTTTCCAGATTTTTTCCCAAGGAGTTATCGGGTGTGCCTCCCGAGAGGCAGATGGAGTTCCGGATTGATTTGGTTCTGGGAGTGGTGCCTATTGCCAAGCCACCCTATCATCTTGCGCCACCAGAGATGCATGAGTTATCCTCACAGCTCCAGGAGCTGCTGGGGAAGGTTTTTATCAGACCGAGTAGCTCACCGAGGGGAGCATCGATCCTTTTTGTAAAGAAAAAGGATGGTTCACACCGGATGTGTATCGATTACCGGGAGTTGAACAAGCTGACGGTTAAGAACCGTTATCTACCATCCAGGATCGACGATTTGTTCGATCAGTTGTAGGGGGCGTCTTGGTTTCCAAGATTGATTTAAGATCTGGATATCATCAGATGAGAGTCTGCGAGGAGAATATCCAGAAGATGGCCTTTAGGACTCGTTATGGACACTACGAGTTTGTGGTGATGCCTTTCAGACTCACCAACGCACTGACAATATTCATGGACCGCATGAACCGGGTATGCAAGCCTATGTTGAATCGATCGGTGATCGTGTTCTTTGACGATATTTTGGTGTATTCAAGATCCAGAGAGCAGCATGAGGAGTATCTTAGAGAGATTCTTGGAGTATTGAGGACGAAGAGGCTTTATGCTAAATTCTACAAGTGTAATTTTTGGTTACGAGAGGCACAGTTCCCGGGACACCTCGTTAATTAGAATGAGATATTGGTCGACTCGGCCAAGATTGAGGAAGTTAAGTGATGGGAAGTGCCGAGATCCCCGTCCAAGATCAGGAGTTTTTTTGGGTTTGGTCGGCTACTATCGTAGGTTTATCAGAGATTTCTCCAAGATTGCCATTCCTCTCACCAGGTTGACCCGGAAGGGTGTTACTTTTGCTTGGGGGCCCGAGCAGCAGGCCTCATTTGAGATTCTTTGCCAGAGATTATGCGAAGCCCCAATATTGGCCCTTCTTGAGGGAGTGGATGACTATGTAGTTTATTGTGATGCTTCAATATCCGGGATGGGTGCAGTGTTGATGTAGAGGGGACACATGATAGCATATGCATTGAGGCAGCTGAAACCTCATGAGACAAGGTATGCCACTCACGATTTGCAGTTGTGGGTGGTGGTGTTCGCCTTCAAGATCCGACGCCACTACCTGTATGGAGTCCGGTGTACCATATATACGAACCACAACAGCCTAAAGTACCTATGGATCAGCCCAACCTAAATATGAGATAGAGGAGGTGGTTGGATGTAGTGAAATACTATGACTGTGAGATCTTATATCATCCGGGCAAGGCTAATGTGGTAGCCGATTTTGTTAGTCGTAGAGCAGCGAGTGCTTCGATCCAAGATGTGTTTATGAGGATGACAGTGATGACTTCAGTCTTAGATACCATTCGAGAGGCCTAGGTAGAGCGGTGAGACCGAAGAACCGCAAGAGGGAGCGGGTTATTGGGTAGGTTTCCGAGTTTGAGACGGATAGTCGTGGGCTTATGACTTTACGTATACGGATTTGGGTGCCCTGTATAGGTGGAGATCGTCGTATATTGATGGAGGAGGCACACAGATCGAGATTCTCGATCCACCTGGGGGCCACTAAGATGTATTTGGACCCGAAGAGAGATTACAAGTGGCCCTATATGAAGAGGGACGTGACATGGGTAGTTAAGAGGTGCTTGAATTGTCGTCGGGTTAAGGTGGAGCACCGACATCCACATGGACTGTTACAGCCTCTAGAGATTCCCCAATGGAAGTGGGAACAGATTTTGATGGATTTTATCACCAAGCTACCGAGGACTACGCGTGGGGTTGATGCGATACAGGTGATTGTAGACCGGTTGACGAAGAGTGCTCACTTCTTCGCCATCTGTGAGAGATCTTCTACAAAGAAACTGGCCAAGATTTATATGAGAGAGGTGGTAGCATGACATGGAGTGCTGACCTCGATAATGTCAGATCGAGATGTGCGCTTTACTTCCAGGTTCTGGAAGAAGTTTCATGAGGAGTTAGGTACCCGGTTTCATTTCAGTACCGCATACCACCCGCTGACAGAAGGGTAGAGTGAGCGGACAATTCATATGCTTGAGGACATGCTACGTGCATGTGTTATGGACTTCGGAGGAATTTGGGACATCTTTTTTTTTTCCCTTGGCTGAGTTTTCTTACAACAACAACCACCATTCCAGTATTGGTATGCCTCCCTTCGAGCTCTTGTATGGGAGGAGGTGTCAGACTCCCATCTACTGGGGAGAGGTAGAGCAACGAGTGATGGGTGGCACTGAGATAGTGATAAAGATGACTGAGTAGATTAAATAGGTCAGACAGAGGTTCCTGACAGCCTAAAGTCATCAGAAGAGTTACGCATACTGGTGATGATCCGAGCTAGAGTTCCAGGTTGGAGATTTTGTCCTCCTAATGGTATCCCCATGGAAAGTGGTGATCCGATTCAGGAAACAAGGCAAGTTGGGGTTCTGATACATTAGTCCTTTCAGAGTGATCGCCAGAGTGGATAAGGTAGCCTACCGGTTGGAGCTACCTGCAGATTTGAGTTAGATTCATAACACCTTCCATGTGTCTCAGTTGACAACCGGAGCTACCTGCAGAGTTGAGTCAAATTTATAACACCTTGCATATGTCTCAGTTGAGGAAGTGTGTAGTCAATGAAACGGTCGTGGTACTATTAGAGGACATTTAGATGGATGCGAACTTGAATTATATTGAGAGGCCGATAGCTATCTTGGATCGGAAAGTGAAGGTTCTGAGGAATAAAGAGGTGCCCTAGTCCAGGTTCAGTGGCAACATCGGAAGGGATCTGAGTGGACTTGGGAGCCAGAGTCCGAAATGCAAGAGTAGTATCTCGAGTTATTTCCAGAGCATGACTTCAAGGGCGAAGTCTAATTCTAGTGGGGGAGAATTGTAACATCCGGACTCCCATGTATAATATTTATATATTTATTTATTTTCGAGTTAATTGAGTGACTCGACGAGTGGGTGCCCCGACTCGTCGAGTAGAGACGAATTGACCACGTGGGTTTTACAACCAATTCAGCGAGTCGGAGTGACCAACTCTGTGAGTTGGTGTTGTGTGTGGAAACCCTAATTCTTCGGGGTTGAGTCTTATTTAAAGGGCCTTAAGCCCTCATTTCCACCTCACCAGCCACCCAATCCCCCTGTGTGAAACTAATCGGCCATAGTGAGCTAAGAGAGATAGAGGGCTAAGACTTAAGTGTTTTTGTGATACTTTGGAAGACAAGAAAAGAGCTTCAAGCTTGAATCAAGAGGAGGCTTTTCGATCTAGAGGTTTTGCAGGAGTTTGCTTCAGTTGGAGGTAAAAAGATGTTAACTTGATCATTTCCTTATGAGATTTTGGGTTAAGGAGTTTTTAAGGTTTTTCATCCATCCATTTTAGTGGTTTGGGATTTCATTACCAGTCTTAATGATTCAAACTTCATGCAAAGTCAAACATATAAAGTATGTCATATTTAGTTTATCAATTTCTACGAATACAAACCTAGAGTATCTTGCTAAATAATTATTTATGTATAATTATTCATACTCTACATCATTACGAACGATTTTGAACTCGAGAACAATCGAACAACACATAAACTAGTTATTACAAGATTGTGAGACTTATCTTCGTTATGCCCCTCGGGGCACCAATAAATCCTCACCGGTAGTATAACCAGAGTCTCCCGGAGGGAGAGCGTGAAATTTGTGAATATATCTATTTGGGACCGACAATCCCACACCTGAACTGTTATCTACAGTTAGGCGGGCACGCCTGGGGTGACAAATTTTGAAATCGTACGACGCCTGAAGAAACGTCAAGGAGGTCACCGGTCATATTAGTATGGTTATACGACTCACAATATGTATAAGCTAACCTTTGTTTATGAGATTTCTTTCTTCCATAGTTTTATTTCAATTAATAAAACTACATATATACTTACTGGAGGGAATTCAAGGGACACAACCTACTGTTTTATTATAAGAAATAAAACTACTATACATACTGGCAGTAGCCAGAGTTTTCAAACAGATCTTACACTACATACTGGTGGTAACTAGGGTTTCCAAACGGGTTATACTTTTCATACAGAAAACAACAAACATGTTAGAAAATATGGGATGTTCTTGGAAGGCATGCATACGTATTTCATAACTTGATAACAATGGTTTTCGACACAAACGACATTTTACTTATAATGAAAAGAAACCAATTGTACAAATTCAGTGACTAGTTTTCAATACAAAAACATGCTTATGAACTCACTAGCTTTATGCTGATACATTTTCGAAACCGCTTGTATTCTCAGGGAAACAATAGACAGGTACCATCGCCAACTTTTGGAGAAGACGGAGCATTTTGAAGTCTCGTCTTTATCTTTTGTTTATATCGATGTATACAAACTATGTTTCAAACAGATGTAAATATTCATATTGTAATGTAATGGCTGTGTTTACTTTGATTGCTATGATACGATTGTTGTGATACTACGTAAGACGTCACCCGCCCCCGGATGTTTCTGCCGTTGTTTTTCTGACGGTTTGGGGGTGTGACATCAATGACCTTACTCGACGAGTCAGCTAGGGTTTTCCCCGATGAGTCTTGATAAGGGTAACTCGGCGAATTGATGAGACAACTTGACGAGTTAAGTTGGGTTTTCGCGACATTTATGAAGGAACAATGGGGACTTGGCGAGTCACATAGATGCACTCGGCGAGTTAGGTCAACATAGACTGTTGAATCAGGTGTTGACTTCTGTTGACTTTAGGGTTTGGTCAAGGAAGAGATTATGGGGACCATGGAGGGGTAAAATGGTCTTTTACCCATTCCAAGAGTTTGAGAGAGAGAATAACTTAGTTTATTTAGATTCGTGATTTAAATGTTAATTAGAGATAATTATCTTATGTGTTAGGCGGATGCTAGTTCAAGATTCGTGTACGAGATTATTTACTTGCTTGCTTACGAGGTAAGTCTTCTCACTATACTTACTTAGAGTGGTAATCTTTGTGTGACCAGAGGTTCTTATGTGCTTATATTGATTATTGTGATATCCTGCAGTATGTCTTTGCAGGGGCGGACGCAGGATTTTACAGTAGGGGTTGCATAATAGTAGAAAAAAATAATAATTTTAAAAATTTTTGAAATTTTTTCCACTGTGGCCAGAAAAGTTAGGGGTTGCCGGTGCCACCGGTTACCCCCCTAAATCCGCCCCTGTGTCTTTGTGATCTATGTTGTGTATTATTTTGAGCTTACTGAGTTAGGACCGGAGGGTCCACCCGAGTTGTGGGACCGGAGGGTTCCACTGAGACATAGTAACCGGAGGGTCTTATTCGAGTATAGCCATGAGAGGCTAATGAGATATGTGTGGTATTTTGGCGAACTCACTAAGCTTTGTGTTTACCGTGTTATGTGTTTCAGGTACCTCTCAGGATCACAAGAAAGCACCGACTTGATTGTACACTCACGAGTTGGAGATATGTTTTGGAGGATCCTGGATTGTGTTTTAAACAATTTATGAATATGTATTTTGTGATAACTTGTTATTTCTGGGGATTTTGGGAATTGAACTAACGAGATTAATGTGATTTTAAATAAAAAAAATTTGTTTGAAAATTTACGGTGTTACAGCCGTGCATTTGATGTCAACACCAAATCCTGGAGGGCTAACATGAATATTTCTTCCACCATTAAGGTAGAAGGAACAAATAAAATCCGACTTCATGGATCCCACCTACTCATCATGTCATACTTGGACATTCCCTTTATGGATGCCAGTTATAGACATCATTGGGGGAACATCAAAGCATAATAGACTGTATAAGTAAGATCCCTTGCATCTTTGTTTGAAGAATATATGATATGCCTATCTTAGAATTACTTGTGACAATTTCAATGAAGAAATTTCTAAGTGTGAGTTACTCCAATACTTAATATCCATTAAGTACACATGAGTATTAGTTGCTTCTCCATGTTATGCCCATCTATATGAATAATCTACTAATTCTACATGACAATCTTACATCACTACTAAACATACTCAAATCAATTCATTCGCAACTTTAACGCCAATTAATCTATTATGACTATCATGCTTGGTCTATGAAAATGGTTTGGTGAACTGTGTTGTGAAGGTTTGCTTCTGATGTGACTCTTGTAACTATAATGTATCCTTCCTTGACAAGCTTTTCATTGTAGTGGTATTTTCTGAGTATATATCTGGAGCGTTTGTGAGCTGTAGTACTTTAGTTAAGGTGACTGCATGCTCATTATCACAGAAGATTTCAATAAGAACAACACCGAGATCCTTGATGAACTTCTTCATCCACATAACTAGTTGAATCTTCTGATCTCTTCGTATATTGGTTTGTTTTGAGAGAATATGCTAGAGATAATGACTAAGAACGAGATTTATATAGGGTTGCGAGTTTTTGAATTTTCATTTGTTATATTTCTTTTTCTTCTTCTTTTATCTTGGTTGTATGGTTTAGCGAAGTAAGAAAAGATAGATGGAAGGACATGAATCAAGTTGGGAAAAATGATGGAACCTGGCATCTTCATCACTATAAAGATCTTGGACCCTTCTATCATATTAGAGAATTTTTTTTTCTTCAAGGCCTTATTGTTATTTAAACAAAACTAAGATTAAATACCAAGAGCCATGGTGGAACTCAATGGGAGCTTATGTGGCCCTAGAGAGAATAGAGGAGAAGATTTATTTATTTATTTATTCTTTGTTGTGAGTACGAAAAAGCAAGATGATATATCATTTGTAAATTGTTTTCAGCTTCATTAGTATGACATAGGATCTATAAAGAGAACACAAAGTAAAAAAAATTAGATGTAATTTACTAATAGATTAGATTTGTTTTAAAAAAAAACAAAATTTTCACTTTCATTTGGAATCTCAAAGCTAACAACGATTAAAATCATTCTCATTCTATTTGTTTTATATATTTATTGTTTTTTAATAATTATTTAGCATTTGTCAAATACACCTTAATTGTTAGGTACTTAGAAATTAGAATAAGTCTACAACTAAAGTTTTTAAGAGCTTCAATATAATTAAAAAATACAATAAAATATCAAAATCACTCACTATTATTAAAAATTTAAAAATCTATTTATTGTCTGTTAATACGTTATTTTATTTATTTACTATAGCTTTAATTTTTGTTAAAATTGACAAAATAAATCTGTTAAATATTATTTTATTTTGTAATTTTTAATGTAAGTTAATTTTTATGAACATTGAAACAACACAATTATTTTACATTAAGTTGTGGTGGTGGTAGCATCTAAACCTTTTATGCAAAATTAATTAATTATTATAATGTTGATCGTTGTTGAATTTGGAATAACTTTGATATATATATATATATATATATATATATATATATATATATATATATATATATATATATATATATATATATATATATATATATATATATATATATATATATATATATATATATATGGTTCAATTGAGAAAAAAAAGATTGAGAATGGGGGAATCATTCTCAGCCAATCATATATTTTTGCCGCAAAAACGTACCGGCAGAAATGGGAAAGGAATGCACATGTGTTTTCCAACAAAACATGTTTCCTTAAACTATGCTAAACATTATCTTAATATATACAAAAACATAGTTTTTTTTAATTTTTTTTTAATTTTTACGAAGCTAATTTTATCGAAAAATGATTTTAAATATACCAAAATTCATAATTTTTTATTCTCTACAGATAGACATTCATATTGATATAGTTTTAAGATAATTTTTTTTAATTATATATTTTCAGCTATCGTTATTCATAAGTGAATAAAAATGAATCTAGTTTTTACTACAGTACATTCGTTATTCACTTATGAATAAAAACTATGATTATTTTTTTTTTTTTACATTTTAAGTATCATTCATATATGAATATAGCATATACTAAACATAGTATATTCATATTTAAATATTAGACGATGCATTCACTTGTGAATATTACATAGTATATTCACTTGTGAATGTTAGATGATATATTCATTTATGAATATTATATGATATTTTCATATGTGAATATTATATAGTATTAAATGGTATATCACATGAGAATAGTACATAGTATATTCACTTGTGAATATTAGATCGTATATTCACTTATGAATAATAGTTGGTATATTCATATGTGAATATTATAATGTGTTTTAAGAAATATATATAATTTTTATATGTTATTCACATATGAATAACATACAGACTTGCATATTTGTTGTAACACCGAAAATTTAAAACCAATTTTTCATTTTTTTCATAAAACATAATTCCATTAATATTCATAAAAACAACCATTTAATTGTTCAACAAAACAGTACAAAATCCCAAGATCGACATATCAAACTCCAAACGTGTGTGTACGGATCAAGCCGGCGCCTTCCCGCGGTCGTCACTAGTACCTGAAACAAATAACATCAACACTGTAAGCACAAGGCTTAGTGAGTTCCCCAAAATACCACATATAACACATATATGCCACTCTAGGCTATAACTCTGTGGGTCCGTGCACCCAAACTCTGTGAACCCTCAGGTTCTAACTCTGATAAACATGCACCACATAAATCACATAGAAATCATGCAGTACAACACATAACATACATAGCATACAAATACTCTATCACATAGCTCTGGTTACCTACTCAAGGTAAGGTATAGTGAGAAGACTCACCTCGTGTGTTTCGGTAAATCGTAACCCTGAAATCGCTAACACTCGATCCGCCGAGCTGTAGTCCCCCTATAGCACAATACATCTCTAATTAACACTTTCCCAACTAGGGTTGACCACACTATAACAAGTCACTCTTGGTCAACGCTGGTCAACGGTCAACGGTCAACTTTGACCGGACTCGGTGAGTGCACTATGGCGACTCGGCGAGTCTGTGCGCATGCACCAATTTCCCTGGAACCCTCCCTCGATACGTCGAGCATTTCCCCCAACTCGACGAGCTCCACCTGGCACGAGTGGTGGGGCCACCACGACTCAACTCGCCGAGTCTCAAGAACAACTCGGCGAGTCCAGTTTGACTCGGTCCACCTGTCCTTCCTGTCTCCCCCTTGACTCACTGAGTTCACCTTTCCCAACTCGGCGAGGCCACTCGCTGAGTGGTCGGGCAACATTCATGCTACTCGCCGAGTCTGTTCTTCGGACTCGGCGAGTCCGTGCCATGCACTGACTCAATCTTGCTCTAAAGGTCAGATCCAGTCCATTAATCCATAGATCCAGTCCCTCCATGCTTATTTAGCACGTAAAGTCACAATCTTGATGCACATATAACCTCTACATGACCATAAATGATGTTTTTGACTCAAATACTTCAACACAAGGTCAAGGACTCCATTTCCACCCATAAAGCTTGATGAGTGAGGCCCTCTAGACCTCTATGGATCCAGATCCATGGTCTCAACTCAAAGAGGGAACCAAAGGGGCACCAAATCACCCCATAAATGACCACATTAAGCCCTAAATTGCATCAAGCTTCACCAAACAGAAAATGGTCCGAAATAATACCTCTAGAGTGATGATCCAAGCTCCAAATCCACGAAATAGCAACCTCCTTTGCTTCCTCTTCCCTAGGGCCTCCTTCTTCTTGCTAAACAACACACACAAGATCAAGAATGGCTCTCTTTTCTTCACAAAACGCTCAAGAAATCTAGGGACACTCTCTGGGGGTTGGGTGAGCACAATGACGGCCATAAGGCCCTTTAAATAGGCTTCAAACCCGGAGATTTAGGGTTTCATTACACAGCACAGACTCGCCGAGTCCATACCCTGGACTCGCCGAGTCCAAGCGCGCACCAGCGATCAATTCCGCGTCCCTACTCGGCGAGTCTGAGCTCCAACTCGCCGAGTCCCTCTCACAATATAACACAATTTAAACTTACAAGATACCTGGTAAAATCCGGATGTTACATTTGTTTTGTGTTTTGATAATCACATATTGATTTAGGTGAGAAAACATATTCATATGTGAATCTAACGTGGTAATTTAGTTTATGCATTTCATCAAACAGTTGGAGTGCATACAAGTTAACTTTTTTAAAAATATGATAAATATGATACTTTGACTACTTAAATCTTACAAAATAGTAGATTGGTAGAGAAATATATGAAAATTTCAAACAAAAATGATTTGATCTTTTTCTAACCTTAATTTTGATGTTTTATTTAATAAACGATGTTAAATGAATGATACAAATTGAATTTTTTGTTGATTATCGATGATGTTGTTCTAATGATGTTGGGAATTAATCGTTGATGTTGAAGATATGTTCGTATTCAAACAGAATTGAAAGAGCAAAAAACGAATGAATTTTAGCTGTTCATATTTGTGATTGAAGGCTATTATATCATATTTACAAGTTTGCCACCATGTCCTTTATGTTTAGAGGCTAATTAAATGAGTGACTGATAATAATTCCCCCATTCTCAACATTTTTTATTTTCTCAATTGAACTCACTTCTCTCTCTCTCTCTCTCTCTCTCTCTCTATATATATATATATATATATATATATATATATATATATATATATATATATATATATATATATATATATATATATATATATATATATATATATATATATATCAAGGTTCATTTGATACCATTTTAATTGTGTGAGACCGTAAGACCAAACCAAAAATAATTTTAAAATGCAAAATAAATGGAAAAATCCAAAAATTCGTGTTTTAAAATATTATTTTCGGAACTTCAATTAACTGAAAAAAAAAAATCCCATTTTTTTTGAAAAATACGAGAAATATTCTAATAGAATATTACACTGACATATTCGAAAAAATAATTTTAAAATGCAAAATAAATGGAAAAATCTAAAAATCCTTTTTTTAAATACTATTTTCGGAACTTGAATTAACAAAAAAAAAAAATAAATAAAAAAAAAATCCCGTGTTTTTTGAAAAATACGTGAAAACATATTCTAAAAAATAATTTTAAATTGCAAAATAAATTGAAAGTCCAAAAATTCGTTTTTTTTAAATATTATTTTCGGAACTTGAATTAACTAAAAATAAATAAATAAATAAAAAAAATAAAGAAAATAAAAAAAATGCGTCTCACGGTCTCACAGAATTAGGCCGTCTCACATGAACCTAACCCTATATATATATATATATATATATATATATATATATATATATATATATATATATATATATATATATATATATATATATAAAATCAGATTCTTTCTCTCAAATTAATTGTAGTTGGAATTTCGCATTTCAATCGAACCATATAAATTTTTTCGGTTTGTCTCGTTACAATTTGATATTTTTCTAAGTATTTGCTATTTTCGAATACGTGAAATCGAACCATATAAAATCCCGTGTTTTTTAAAAAATACGTGAAATATTCTAATAGAATAGTACACTGTAAATATTCTAAAAAATAATTTTAAAATGCAAAATAAGTTGAAAAATCCAAAAATTCTTTTTTTTTTATTAAATATTATTTTCGAAACTTGAATTAACTAAAAAAAATAAAAAAAAATAATAAAAAATAAAAATAATAAAAAAAATGCATCTCACGGTTTCACAAAATTAGGCAGTGTCACATGAACCAAACCCTATATATATATATATATATATATATATATATATATATATATATATATATATATATATATATATATATATATATAATCAGATTCTTTCTCTCGAGTTAATTGTAGTTGGAATTTCGCATTTCAATCGAACCACATAGATTTTTTCGGTTTGTCTCTTTACGATTTCACGTTTTTCTAAGTATTTGCTTCTATTAGTCTACGTGGACTTGAATGCAACCTGCATATGCTACAGATATGTGTGAGACCCTCAATATGCATCTTTGGACATAGGTAAAAAATAGCCAATCTTGAGCTTCATTTTTTTTCTTACATAAGTTCATTCTTGAATATAAATTCTAAGATGATGATGGGTCTCATCCGTGATATACTTGTTCATTTGGAAAGCATTTGATTCTGTCACCCCTTATGTCTGTGTTTTTTGCTCTTAATACCAGTTATCTTGAAACAAGTGTTGTTAATTTTTTTATTTTGTTGGGTTGTGCTAAAGAGTAATTAAATCTTAATCTTGCAATGTCTAATTTTATGAGAAGACTAAATTTGTATAAGGTTATGGATTTGGATCATGTTTGTTTTTTTATGAACGTTTTTAAAAGTTCTATTTATTAGTTTTATTTCCTTTTTTTTCTTATCTCCAATCCCTTATCATCGTGTCTTGTCTTTGACTCTTGATGACAAGAAATGTTTAAATTTGTCGATATTTGTTAAGTTCATTTTAGCACATTTTATTAATCCTTTTCACGACATATTGTTTTTAGTTAACATGCATTTCATACGTTTCATGACATCGTTTTTCTAAGACAATTTTACTCGTTTAAACTTAATTTGTGCAGATTTATGTAAGCGGTTAATAAACTTTTTTTGAGCACTGATAACCGCAATTGAAGTCCTGTAACAACATCTACGATAGTGATTTAAAGATTTTTTTGAAAATTTGGCAGTAATGCGTTATCTGATCGTGCTGAAATTTTGCCGAGGTCTACCTAACTCATAGATATTTAATATGAACGGTGAAGACTACATTTTGAGGTTGTTTGTTTCTCCTTATGGGCCTCGTGATCTGCAACAGAAAATATGTCCAGAAAAAAATGGCAGCCCACTTTTAGCCAATACACTGCAGCTATTTGGTCGATTTAAATCAGACCAGTAGTACTTTTTTAGTCTAATTTGGCAGCCCATATAACATGAAGTGCCCCATGTTTGGTGGAAAAAGGCTAGGGGGATTATGGTTATTAGGATTTAAGAGGCACACACATATTTTGGACATAACCCGGACGCACGACTTGAAAAAAGAAAACGAATGGAGTCAAGGCTTAGAGCATCAAAAGCAATCTATTGTTTTATTATTTATTTATTTATATTTATTTTAATTTATTTTTGTTTATTGAACTGTAGTTTTCCGGAGTTTAGCCATTTTAAACAGCTAAACCATTAGGGTTGATGTTTGAGTTGGTTTAATCATTTGAATTTGTTTTAGATCGTTGTGTGAGAATGACTTACGTTTATTATGTTCATATTCATATGATTTCTGATTTTCACTGATTTTATTGTTACAATTTAGTTGAGCTTGAGCAACCACGTTAGGAATTTAATGATGAATTATTAATCAATTAATCGAATCCGTAATTGTTATTTTAATTGATCTAAGTAGCGAATAATACACCAAATTTTCCAGATGAAAGTGAGTATTGTATTATGAAATCATGTTGGTACAATGTAAATTCTTCGAGCTTTTGTGAAGGTTCATTGTGTTTGGTGTTTCATTATGTTTTAATGCAACTTTCACCCAATTACAAATTGCTTCTTTGTTAATTTCATAGTGAGTTAATTCTAGTTGAAGCACCAGTTTCATTTAGATAATTTCACAACTTGGTTAAAGACTTTGTTTTAATCGAATGTCTGACGAAACAGGTTGTTAGAGCTTGTTGACAACCGTGACCAAACTCGTAATTATATAAAAATCATTGCACGTAATAATCCATGACCACACATCTAAGGGGGTATTTGGGATAGCTTTTTAAACTAAAAAAGTCCTTTTTCTGATTCATGTCTTTTTCAAAAAGATAGTTTTAAAATGTGTTTGTCTAAACTTTTGAGTGTATAAAAGGAAAAAAGGTAAAAGTTGCTAAAAATCACAGATTCGTGACTTATTAACCTCCTCATTTTTCTTCTTCTTAAAAAGCTAATTAAAAAGATCTTATGAACTTACCAAACAACTTTTTAATCTTTTGATTTCTTGGAAACAACCAAAAGTCCCAAAAATTATTTAAAATGAAAGCCATACATCCTCTAAATCGGTCTTTTGATGCCAATTCAATCATCAATAACTTTGTAATATTTATTTATCGCATTTTAGTTAACAAATCTAGTTTTTTATTTTGAACTTCATTTTTATGTAGTTGATCATATTATTTGATGTTGAATTTGTAATCTATCTAGTGAATTTGGTTTCATATTAATTAAAAGTTTGATTTTAATCTTGATTCATGCTCGGCACCTAAATTAGGGTTAGATTATTCAAGTTATTTGATTTATAAAATCCATAAATGTTTTGTGAATTAAAACCAGTAACAAAGATTAATTTGATTTCCACTTAATGATTTTAATATAAACCAAAATAATACATTCTTATGCTCCCGAGATCGCGAGGAGTTTTAAATGTTATTGCAAACATTCATACAAAACTTAATGTGATATTTCAATCTATTTCTAAGATATGTTAGTAAGGTTAGGTTTAATTCAAATAACTTATTTTGGTTAAATAATTTGGTGAATGGGAAGTGTTAGAGCTTGTTAATACTTCAAAGTACCAATTTAGATTAAAATTCAATTTAACATCAATTCATTATTAGCTTGCATCATTAAGAGAATATAAGTCGGAATCAAATTGTTTTTATTTTTTTTCTATTATTTCTTTTACCGTGTTTCATTTTTGTTTACTCATATTCAAAATCCTCCCCATATTTACCTTGCATGCATAGGAATAAAAACACGACTATTTTGGTGTGTTTATTGATTAAAACTGGGTCCTTGAGGATCGGCTATGTTTGCCACTCTTACTATCATTTTTAGACTATATATGCAATGAGTATTTATGGTTTGATGGTTCGACACCGATCAATTACTCTCTCAAGAACTTGGCAGATGCTTCGACTAACTGTGATTCTAAGATTGGTGAAATGGAATTAGTAATGCGAATTCTAAGGCAACTTCCTCCCTCCTATCACAGTATCGTTGATGTAACCACAAACGCAAATCCATTTCATTCCTTAAAGCTAAAATAAATGCTCCTCATGCATAAAGTCAACCAATCCCATCGATGATGCTCCACTTACATCTTCAACGGCTTTGTACACATCCGTCCCATCTCATGTAAAATCTAAAAATAAATATAAACGGGGCAACTATAATCAGAGATTACTTCCACCATGGGGTGTGTGTGTGTGTGGGTGGGTGGGTGGGGGGGGGGGGGTAATACTTATATTTCTAGTGGTTCTAATTTTATTTTAGGTACACAAAGTAGTCAAACATTCTACCAAAATTATTTTAGTAGCAATAAATTTTGACACTCTGACTACTTGACAACCTGGTTTCCTTGATCCACTTCCACAACAATATTGTAACATCCCAATGATGAGGTACTTCTAATTTTGATCCTATATTTAAATGATATTGCATTTTGCCACCCCTAAAGTTGAAAAGATTGCAAGATTGGCCCATAGTGGCATTGTGGTAATTTTTGGACTTTAAGTTAGTTCGTTGGGCGTATGATGTGTATGTTGCGCGTACTAGCGCGTACATCTCGTATGAAGGGCGTATGTTCAGGATGTCCAAACCCTAATTTTTAGGGTTTTGGCCATAATAAACACCATTATAACCTCATGCTTCATATCCTCAGTAGCCTCCCTCTGTGAAAAACGTCTTCAAGCAACCCTACGTGAGAAGAGTCCATTTTTGAGCCAACAAGCATGTTTTGGAGGCTTGTTTGAAGAAGAGGAAGGTGGTGAGAAGAACTTGGAGCTTGAAAGCACTTTGGATATGAGATTCCCTTCTTGTTTGAAACCTCCAGGAGGTATAAAGTTTGCATCTTGATTATTCCATCTTGTATATCAAGACATCTCACTCCTTTAAGTCACTTTTTGTCCTAAAATGATGACTCTTGAGCATGACAAGTCCTTGACCCATTAAGTCATCCTTTCAGACCTTAGGAGGGGTCTTGAGTCATAAAAGTGTGGTCTTGATGGTTGGTTTTGCTCCATGCATTCTTTAGAAGGTCTTAATGTATTAAGATGTTGAGTTAAGCACTTATTGGACATGCAAAGTCATAAAGTTGGAAACTTTATGACTCTTAGTGATATTTTGGTCTTGGATATGCAAACAGACGCATTAATTCAATGTATTAAGCTCTTAATGTGAAAAGAGAAGTTTTGTGAGTACGTCGTGCATACCTATGTGTAAGCAGAGCATACTCGGTTAACCACCCTAATCATAGTCAAGCTAGAGTATGCCTTGTGTACGCGTTCTATATCGACTTAGCTGAGTTGACTCAACTTGGTTGATTCGGTTGACTTGTTGGTTCTGACCAAGTTTGACCAAGGGTAATTTAAGAAATTATGATTATTTTATTAACTGGAAATGTTTGGACATTTAGGACTTGGGTGGAGCTAGTATTCGGGATCAGAGTATTGATCAGTTTTTTGTCAGGCTGTGAGGTGAATTTTCCTCATTGTACTTAGGAGTAGAAAGTACCAAGGCTGACCCATTGGATTGATATCCTACTATACATTGATATGATGAGTATAGGATAGATCTGTATGATTATATGCTAGTTGCTGATATGTGTAGACTGGTAGATCTGTAGAACTACCTGTGAATTCTAACTACATGATTATCTGTTTGATTGATTATGTTTGTTATTTATTATCTGTCGACATATTATGTTGGGGTGAGGTTGTACTACTTTGTGATGTAGACAACAAACACCAAATATGAACTGAAGGCTGATTGGCATACCAGAATCGTATTCAGGGCTCTGGAGCATTCCATATATAAGCTGAGGGTTGGTTGGTATGCCAGACTCATACTGAGAGCATGAGGGTATTCCGTTCCGATTTCATATTAATATATTAGAACTTATAACATATTAATAAATCATATATAACTTCTTCTCAAGAGTCCATCCTAACAAATTGTCCTGATGATATGCAACCCAAATGGACCATGCTACTCTCGGGTCAAGTACATACCAATTGTAGTTATTGGCTTAGACATCTAATCCAACAGTCTCCCACTTGGATAAGTCTAATAACTATTATTGCAAGTACGACTCCAAAACCCAACTAGCAATCGTAGCTCTTAAAAGTCGTTGTTGAACTTTGACCTAGTTAATGACGTGTCCATTAGATAAAGGATCATATATTCCTCCATTCTAGATATCATATGGACTAAGACATGGATTATAATCATTCTCTCTATCCATTTTTTTTCCTTATTTCCAATTTATGACGACCGACTAATTAAACAAATCAAATCAGTCCAGGCCTGATGTCATCACTAAATCATCGAGGGGCCCACATATATCACTTTTATCTGCATGGGGTAAAAGGAACGGATAAACTTTGACCCAAATGCTCGCTTGTACTTACTCATCAAATTACACACAACGATATGTTTTATAACATCCAAGTTACTGGTGCGTTTACTTATGTCAATGTGCAACCAAATTGAAACTACAACTCACATGTCTCCGTTTTAAGAATATAAGATATTATCATCTCACAATCACTCGTGATAAAATTCATGAAGTGATTTAGATGAGCGTGGGTTGAATCCAATACTCGAATCTTATTTCAGGAGTACTCATGAACACCGTAGCCACCTTGTCTTAGATGAACTACTGACCCATTCATAACAGTCTTGCCTCTATACCTACTTCCAAAATATGATCGATTGTGGATGGTTTAAATAACCTAGTTATCCAGGAAGTCAAAACATGCAAAGTGAAACACAAGAATAATACTAATCCTATATGGACCCAAAGTTTTGAGCCATATTGATTACTCATCATTCATTGTATAATGTTTTGAATAATCAACTTAATACTTGAATTAGAACAATAGTTATGCCATGCTCCAAGCATGCACACTATGTTTGTCTAAACAATAGTCATGCAATGCACCAATCATGCACACTATGTTAGTCTATAGTCCTTACTTAGTGAAATAGATCAATTGAAAAAACATCTCAATGATGCTCATTTCAAAATTCCAAATCCTTATCGCAAGTGTAAGAATTCCAAATTCTTGTCACTGCTAGAAAGTGTTAGATTCTAAACTATCATGCAATGATTATTTTGTAATGTCTAGGATCCAAAAGTCATAGAGACTTGACAAATGATATTAAAAAACATTCATTTGGAGATTGTTACAAGACAGTTCCATGGAAATGAAGTCTAAAATTCAAAGTACATTCATTTGAGCATCCTTCTTGCATAAAAGTTTCTGACTTTCACATTTATTCTTCAACTCCCAATATGGAGACATTCCAAATATTCCATATGACAACTCATTATTAATAGACTCCTGTCTATTCATAATAATGTCAATATGGTCTTTCCATTATTATACTTCCAACTGTCCTTAAGTGACCAATCTTTGGCGAACCTTAGATCTTCCTTAACAATTGTTTAACCACTTTAGTTATATCCGGTTCTATTCCTTTTCCCTCTAAATGCCCCAGGCATTTGGAAAAATTAGAACACGAGAATATTATAGCATATGTAATCGATCCCATACCCAAAGCATATGGGATACGATTCATAATATCTAACATAAAGACATGATACTTAATCAGTCTTTTGCTATAATATTTCTATTTGCCATGTTCTCATAATTTTGATTATGAAGAAGGATGTCGTAATCATAATCAAATTTTGAGAACGCAAATAACATTTCCATATATAGAATTTCATTATGTTGAACCATTCCAACATAACATTCATATATATATATATATATATATATATATATATATATATATATATATATATATATATATATATATATATGACTAAATGTGATTAAAATCTCAATCTAAGATTTTTAGATTATGAAATGAAGTATGAATTCCTCTCCCTTAATTATAGAAAAACAACTTTTCGAAGCCTGCATCTTTGAAAATTGAAACTTTTGTTTTCTATAATTAACACTGCTAACTTGCAACACTTTCCATAATAATTATACTCCCACCAGCATTATAATTATTATCTTACTAACATAACACTTATGCTCCCTCTAGCTTTCAGATGTACCCAAAAGTCACTAAACTTCTAGAAATAAATACTTATTGACTTTCATTACCAAAGTTCAGATTTCTGATACGAGATGCTTCGATAAGACTTTATCTAGGCTTCTCAAACTCATACACCTTTCCTTAGATAACTCACATGTGTGTCTAAACAGTTTTAGAACTTACATCAATAAGTCTCAAATATTTAGACCCTTTGTCATTTCCCACAATTCAAACTCATACACCTTTCCTTAGACCCTTTGTCATTTCCATAGAGACTTGACAAATGATATTAAAAAACATTCATTTGGAGATTGTTACAAGACAGTTCCATGGAAATGAAGTCTAAAATTCAAAGTACATTAATTTGAGCATCCTTCTTGCATAAAAGTTTCTGACTTTCACATTTATTCTTCAACTCCCAATATGGAGACATTCCAAATATTCCATATGACAACTCATTATTAATAGACTCCTGTCTATTCATAATAATGTCAATATGGTCTTTCCATTATTATACTTCCAACTGTCCTTAAGTGACCAATCTTTGGCGAACCTTAGATCTTCCTTAACAATTGTTTAACCACTTTAGTTATATCCGGTTCTATTCCTTTTCCCTCTAAATGCCCCAGGCATTTGGAAAAATTAGAACACGAGAATATTATAGCATATGTAATCGATCCCATACCCAAAGCATATGGGATACGATTCATAATATCTAACATAAAGACATGATACTTAATCAGTCTTTTGCTATAATATTTCTATTTGCCATGTTCTCATAATTTTGATTATGAAGAAGGATGTCGTAATCATAATCAAATTTTGAGAACGCAAATAACATTTCCATATATAGAATTTCATTATGTTGAACCATTCCAACATAACATTCATATATATATATATATATATATATATATATATATATATATATATATATATATATATATATATATATATATATATATATATATATATATATATATATATGACTAAATGTGATTAAAATCTCAATCTAAGATTTTTAGATTATGAAATGAAGTATGAATTCCTCTCCCTTAATTATAGAAAAACAACTTTTCGAAGCCTGCATCTTTGAAAATTGAAACTTTTGTTTTCTATAATTAACACTGCTAACTTGCAACACTTTCCATAATAATTATACTCCCACCAGCATTATAATTATTATCTTACTAACATAACACTTATGCTCCCTCTAGCTTTCAGATGTACCCAAAAGTCACTAAACTTCTAGAAATAAATACTTATTGACTTTCATTACCAAAGTTCAGATTTCTGATACGAGATGCTTCGATAAGACTTTATCTAGGCTTCTCAAACTCATACACCTTTCCTTAGATAACTCACATGTGTGTCTAAACAGTTTTAGAACTTACATCAATAAGTCTCAAATATTTAGACCCTTTGTCATTTCCCACAATTCAAATTATGAAGAGGGATGTCGTAATCATAATTGAATTGGAGAATGCAAATTTCACAATTGCTATCTTCTTAAAATCTACTTAGTGAAAGCGTTTCCTCACCATCATTTCCATGAATCGGAGAGAAACCTTATGACACTTAGATTTTATGGTGTATGTGTTCCTATCCATGTGAATTCGTCATAACCATAACCACAAGACAAGGTTATTGACAAATCCAAGCTATTGTGGACCGAACTTGTTCAATCTTAATTTCTTGCCACTTGGTAGCACAAGGGCCTACCATTGCTTCCAAGTAGTTACGCAAACATCTGAGAACTCATAGAACCCACATGTATAGTGAAATTTAACTGGAATGGGCACAGAAACAAGAATGTGTCAACACGATAGTTTACAAATCTCAAGTTGTGTGCTAGTGTTTAACAATAGATTTATTCTTGAATAGTTCTTGAAACTTGACAGGATCTTTAAGACTCCTACTACCCTCTTGACATATAAGATTCTATTGTCATGAATCATTCATTAACAAATCAAATATTCAAGAGTTAGTGCGGATTCTTATCAATACAAATACTTCACACAATTGGCCTTAGTTGGTCTTTGTTTTATCCAAAAACATCAAACCTTTCCAATTTCAAATGTACAAGAATAGAAAACTTTTACTCCACATTTAATAAGTGTTATAAACCTTTCTTAAGATTATGTCACACAAGGTTACAATCTTGGAGTATGACTCTAAGACTTGTTTTGGGAATGTAGTATGACTCATCTTCTTGATTTAAACTATTTCAACAATTCATGATTCCTCTTCTTAGCCATAAGAATTCACTAATATGTTCTTAGAGGATCAATTGTGATATGGTTTTCCATAATCATTAAGATGATCATATAACACGATACTTAAGTACTCTCCCATCTTTTCAGATTGGAGAAACTTTTATCTTTCTGTCTAATTTGATTCTTATTCATCCTGCCATACATTGAAACTTTTTCAATGTTTCAGAATTATACTTAAACTTGTAAGCATAACCATTTTTACTAAACTTTAGTAAATCACAACAAATATGTAACACCCGTAAAATTCAAGCAAATTTTAAACTTTTTAAACAATTCAAAACCCATTAGTTATTACAAAATGTTTTCAAAATAGTTTCATATCACAGTATCCCAGAACCATAAGTCCACAACACGAGGAGGTTTACGGTCACACCTTAAACTGAAACCGTAAGCACAAAGCTTAGTGAGTTACCGCCAAAATACCGATACACATATAGTCCGTATAACTATAACAACAATAACATATCATAATATAACAACACAGAACAACATGTAATAGGTCCACAACTTTACAGACTGGATTACCCCTGGGCCCACAATGTGAGTCTGGATTGCCTTCCAGGCTCGCAACTCACATTTAGATTGTCATCGAGCCCACAGTACGAGTCTGGCATGCCCTAGCCGGCCCTCAACTCGTATATGGAATGCTCCTGAGTCCTCAGTATGAGTCTGTCATGCCTTACCCGGTCCTCAGCTCATATTTGGAATACTCTAGGGTTTTTTGGCTACCGTACAGAGCAGTACAACCTCAACCCATCCCACATAACATGTCGACATATAACATAACTAATGCACATACAAATAATCACATAATAACATAGGTAGTCCTACAGATCTACCCAACTAGTACACCAACTAGCATGCAATACTAATTCATATTCAACATACTACCAACTGCTAGGATATCATATCCAATGGTCCGGCCTTAGTGCCTTAGACCCCTTAGTGTAGTGAGGATAACTCACCTGACACTGCTGAAGTCCCACGAATATAACTCCAGCTGCTGGTTGATAGATTCTCAAAACTGGCCAACATCAATCAAAGCCCAATTAATAATTGGGTTCCAAGCACAAGTCCAAATCACACTCCAAAGCCCAAAAGTCAAGTAATAGGCCAAAGCCCAAAATATGGCCCAATTTTCCAAATTCGGCCCAAACCTCTACATGGTCTTTCCTTAAGTCCCATCCATTTATTCCAATCCAATTCCCATGGCCTAACATCACATAATCATAAAGGTCCAATTATGGCCCATCTATGGCCCAATTTTCCAAATTGGGCCCAAGTCCTCACACATGTCTTATCCTAAGCCTATGTAATCATTTTGGTCCATTAACTTGTTCTTGGATAGAAAATCAATAGTCCAATTGCCACAACCCAATAGGAAGGCCCAACTCAAGGCCCATGTGAAATTAGGGTTTCACATAAATGATAATTAGGGTTAAGTGTTTCTCATTTAACCCATTAAGGACTTAATCCATTAAGTCCCTTACTTAATTAAATAAGTTATATGGTGTGATTGTGCTTAATACACAATTCCATCCCAATGGCCCAAATGTGGGTCCCGATGAGTCCAAGCCCATAATCCCAAAATTAAGGTTTTCACATGAAATGACGATTAGGGTTAAGTGTTTCTTACTTAACCCATTAAGGACTTAATCTATAAAGTACTTAATCCATTAAGTCTATTATTGCCTTAAGTTAGTTTGCCAATGATTATTATTATTTAATATTTCAAGTTTATTAAACAATTCCTGTGTGTATGTCCCGATTGATTTCCCACAAATTAGGGTTTTATGCCATTAGGGTTTTCCAAACCCTAATTAGGTTTTTCCAACCCAATATTAACCCATTAATCCATTGGCGGGGATTTTAGGTCACTTTGGGCCTTATTGGGCCCATTAGGGTCTCATTGGGTTCCTTGGGCCCACTTTGTCCAAGCATCCCCCAAATGAGTCAAACACAGCAAGGCAAGCGCACCGTCACCCAACACAGCGGCCGATGGTGGTTTGAGATTTTCTTTTCATTATACCCACTCTATTACATTTTTACAATGCAATCTCAAAACACACACACACACACACACACTAAGCTACACACAACAATAAGATTACACACACACAACCACCCTTGTGGTGGCCAGTGGTGGTATATGGTGGTAGAAGAGTAGCATTCGGCCGACAACCACCATGGTTGGTTGCCATGGTGGTTCCAATTGTTTTCATGTCAGCCCAAAAATGCATACCCACATCGACAAGCACAAAACCACACACAGACACACACGTACAAAAACACCCACCATAGCTCTTTATCAATCTTGAAGGAGGTTGATGGTTGCTAGCAATAGGCTCGAGAGAAAATGAAGTGGGAAGAACGACGTCTGCAGAGAGAGGAGATGAAGAGATTAGTGGCATCAAGGGGAGCGTACGTCACGATGGCAAAGCAGCGGCGCGTCCGGTGGTCTTGGTCTTCAACTGTTGTGGTCGCACCTCCACCGGAAACAACCACATCGGCTATCGTTCCCGGTGCACCCATCGATCTTCAATATATTCGGCCATGGCAAACATCGATGGCGGTCTTGGTTTGTCGGAACAGCAAGCGAGTACGGTGGGAAGGATGGTGGCAGCCGGACGATGGAGGAGGGAGAGTGGCGGCTAGAGGGTGAAGAGGGAGTGAAGAAGGTGACGGCCGCTCTCGGGTTAGGGTTTAGCGAGGCAATGAAACAGTTTTATACCTCCTTCTGTCAAACTAGTATCCATATTGACAAAACTCGCCCCTACCTCTCCTTTCCTTTCATATTAAGTCCCAAAATTAGCATTTAGCCCCCGACTCCATAAAATCGTTTCAACTTTGATCCGATATTTACCAAGTAAACCCTATCTTTCATAATTCATTACAATTCTGGTACAATAATTACCAAACACACCCTAACTTCTTAATCACTTTTCAAAATAGATCCCGAAATTACCTTTTTAATCCCCAAAGATTCAATCCTTGTCATTTGGCTTCTCGAAACCAACACTCCATTAATTATTATCTTACTTGAATTATAACAACATATAATAATAATAATAATAATAATAATAATAATAATAATAATAATAATAATAATTGCTTCTCAGGTTCCTGATTTATTGTTTAATTACTCTACTTAAAACGAGATGTTACAACCCCCCCCCCCCCCCCCCCCCCCACTTAAATTTGATTTCGTCCTCGAAATCGTTTCTTATCATTCCTTACACGCCAAACAACTTGAGCTACTTGTCTACAATCTTGAGCATAACTCTAGCCTCTCCAAGGCAACCATATCCAACCCTCGTTGGGTTCTAAAACCAGGAAAATAAACAAATCCCTTACAATATGATCACAATTACTCAATTCGAAATTTGGAGTCACGAGATGGTCTGGCTTCCTAATAGACCGCCCACACTGGATCATTGCCGAGTTCATTGTACTTATCTCCTAACTAGCTACTCAATTACTAATAACATGTGGTTCCTACCAGAAAGCATAACCACTAGTCACACACTGCTACCTAAAACTCTTTTCTTGACAAGAGATTAGGTACTCCTTCAAAAGACATTCATTCTGATAACCAATTCCTAGCGATATAATGAACAATGAGATGTAAACTGGGAGATGAATCCATTTGGATCAACACGACAATGTTTCCTTTGGTTTTTGAACCACATACATATAATAACCGGCTCATAAGCCCAACACTCATACTGGACTAATCAGCCTCGGGCCGGAATACCAGGCATGCCTACGATGGGTCCAATCATCCTCGGGATCAAATACCGTCGTACTCTACACATGTTTGGCCCAATCAACCCTCGGGTTGGAATACCACACATGTTAAGTCCAATAAATCATAGGGTTCATTCATCCTCGGGATGGAATACCCTAGATCATAATACCACTATATATGAAACTCAGGTCTAAACTCATAACTTGAAGTTCAAGGATCTACCCTTTTATTGCCCGAACCTCAACAATGTTTCCATTCCGAAAGCCCTCCAAGAGAAGAATGAACTACTAGGATCACTAGGCCCACATCCTATGATTGAAATACCCCTACAAGGCCCTCAGCATAGATCTGGATTGCCTCTGAGCCCACATCATGAGTCTGGTATGCCCTACATGGCCCTTATCTCATAACTGGAATGGTTCTGATAAACTATCAACCTTGTACAAAATAAAGGACTAACCAACATCCTTAACAACACCAACCAATGCCAGAACGTTGAAATCTCACAATGCACTATTCACCCATAGAACAAGTTGCTACCCAAGCAAAAATCTTACAAAACTATGGTTGAACACGACCCTAGTATAGGATGATAATCAGACTCTAGATCTAATTTGTAGACTATAACTTGGACCTGATCAAACACATAAGCCGAACCAACCCTATTACCACCTTGAATACCCAGAGATACACGCGAAGAATCACTACCATGCATACATTTGGGAATGCCTAACCCATATTTACTCGCCACAAAGCCCATACTCGATCGAGACTGATTCGATCTACTAATACCAAACTAGTCCGAGAAGACTGTTGGATATAGTGTCTAAGTCCATAACTTTATTTGGTATGAACTTGACCCGACCCGGCATGGTCCATTTGGGTTGCATGGCATTGCAATACTTGGATAGACTAAATGAGAGATTAAGGCACTTATGATTATTAATATATTATAAGCTCTAATATATTAATAATAGTATTATTTAATTAGTATTTGATCAAGTATTAATCTAGAATTAATTTGGTGATCAAAGTGAGACTAATTAAATATATAGGGTTTATTATGACAATCATCAATTCTTTTATGGTGGATTAATGATCCATGGTTTATGGGTTTGGTTACAACCATATGGAGCTCCATGGATAGTCCATGGGAGTTACAAACCCATGGGTCATGAGAAATGAAGAGTCATGACAATTAGGGTTTACATTTGTAACTCCTAATTATGACACACTATAAAAGAAACCCTATAGCATGCAAAATTGGCACTAGAGTATTCTTGTGAGGGCATAGCTGATTTTGGAGTGTAGAAATATTCTCTCTAGTTATTCCAAGGTTGTAGTGTTGTGTGAAGCATTTGAGGCACAACATTTGGGGTGCTAGGCTCACAAAGTCTTGAAGGAATCCAAGCGACAACAAGGTATGTATTTCTACTAGTTCTTCATGTTTTATGTAATCCCCATGCCATGCTAGTTAGGAAATAACCTTGAAGAAGAAATTTGCATGTATATAGAGAAAACATAGATTCAAGGTTATTAGGGTTGCATGTACACTTAAGAAGTGTTAGAATGCTCAAAACTCAATAGTGGTATCAGAGCCTAGGGTTGTTTTCTGTATACTTGATGCAAAACTACTTAAAAAATGAAAAATCTGCTCATTGACGACTGGACTCGCCGAGTTCATGGGGAGGACTCGCTGAGTCCATGAACAAATTCATCCTACTCGTCGAGTAGGATAATGTACTCGACGAGTAGGTGCGTGTTGGGCAGTCTTTTCGTGTTTTGTTGCTGGAAATGGATTAAAATCATTATCCCAATCAGTTTTGGACTTGTAAAATCTGTTTTTTTTTTTTCAAAATGATAATGATTATGTTAACCCATTTTACATGACTTTTATTAGTTTTCAAGTATTGCATATGTTTATACAATTTCTTGAAAATTGCTTGGCATGAATTTGTGTTCTTATGAGTTTTTAGAAGATCATAGAAATTATGTGTAACCTCCATGTGTGTTTAATTCATGATCTTAATGGCAATAATGGTGTCCATAACTTGTCCTCAAGTTATGGATAACCAAAGGTCACTTATTTAATTTGTGTTTAAAGAACTAAAGAGGTTTCATAAAATGAAGAGTCTTCATTTTTATGAACCATTAAAACTCATAAGTTACAAAATTGAAGAGACTTGGAATAGTTTCAATACTTGCCCTCAAGTTTTGGAATTTGTAAAGTCTTACACTTTAATTCCAAATTATTTTTTTTAAAAGTTAAAAAAAATTCAAACTTTATGGAATTCATTAAATTAATTAAAGTGTTTAATTAAAAGAGTTAATAATTCCATAAAGACATGGTTTAGGTTTAATTAAATTAAGAGTATAGTTTAATTAATAGATTAAACCACCAAGTATTTTAAATGTTTAAAATACACCCTTATACTATTATTATAATTTTAATTATATAGATATGTATAAGAATATGTCATTCTTACCGTTAGTAGGCCTCATTCACGAAGCCGGTCTATAAGGGGGGTATAAGGTTGTTGCCTATAAAATGGTGACTTAATGGGTGTCCACTCTCACCCACCGCTTCCTTGATCGGTGGAGGGTCGTTAGCCGAACGGGTAGGATACGACTTTAAATACTCATTAAAAGTATAATGAATTATAAAGTAACTATACATTATAAATTCCCAATCTTAGTTACTTTAGGAAAATGTGAAATTGGTGCTAGCCCATAAAATTACACTTTGTACCTTACCAAGTCGTTAGTGGAGCGTGTGTGGTTAACCAGCACACTAACATGGACTAGTAAGAGTGGCAAAGGGTAACTTGACTTTATTATAGATCGGTGGAGCGTGTGTGGTTAACCGGCACATCGATTAGGTAATATTGTTAAGGGTGCCAAGTCAATTTGTATGGTTATTCACACCTTGTTTGTGATCCTCGGCATCCCAATCACAAACTTGAGAGGGCACATTCGAGATTCAAACATGCCATTGAAAAGTTCAATGTATCTTAAAGGATCTAGGAGTTTCAAATCCAATTAAAACTTAGTTATATTTTGTTTTTCATGGTGGAAATTGGTAAATCGTCATTTACCTACCTTTAACTATTTTATAATTTGGATTACGACATCCCTCTTCCAGTTATAAATAGGTTATTGGGTCCTAGCCTTAATATTTCATAGTGGGTGTTATATTAAGGACTTTAAATAAACTAACTTGAATTTCTCCCATTATAGATGTCTAGTTTAGACAGCTATGGTCTTCCCAAATCTTAGGAAGAAGCTTCCTAATGAAGATGATATCCCGAATGGCAAGCAAGGTGAAAGATCAATCCCTTTGTTGTGCATTAGTGGGACTGAAAATCATACTTCACTTCCTTCACCTACTTCAACAAATCTCCCTATCCCACAAGTTTCAAGACCTAATAAGTTCTAAGTCACTCTATCCCTATTGGCAAACAAAGTCTATATGTGCTTAGGTCTTGGAGATTAAGTCACATATTGACAAGCCGGGAGAGTCGGGTGTCGAAGTCTCAAGGTAGCTGGCTATTGACTTGGTCACTCCCTGATGACAGATCACGACATGACCCTTAATGATCTTACCTATTCGCTTGATGATGCTGAATCAACAATGATTTGGAGCATTGGTAAAGCAAAATTTGATTGGAAGATCAACTTCCCAAACTTCCATGGACATTGACAATGGTAACACTGGAAGTCCAGAAAACCTTTCTCTTCCCAATTGAAAGGGATTGGCCATAGTCAACTCGGTTAACCAAATGGTAAAGAGAAAGGCTAATTCTGTGATAGTCTCGTATACCATTTCCAAAGAGTCCATATGTTTTTGTTGCCAAAGGAAGGGCATTGGTTGCGAAGCTGCCAAATTTACCTAAAAGTCCATAAGGATAGTAAAGTCAAATGTTTGACTCTGCTTTAGGTAAAGTCCATTATCTAACTCTATTAAGTTTCTATTCTGAGATTCTTATTGCATGATGTGACTGGGTCACATATTGATGTTTAAGAATCAAAGAAGAGTGAAGAAACTTAAAGAAAGTATATGTTGATTCTGATCGTGAAGATGGATTTCGATCGCATGGTTCGGTGATCAGAATTTTGAGTTGTTACTTAAGAGTTATGATATATTGCTTAGGAATAGATAACAACAAGTTTTTCATATGGATTGTAAGGATAAGTTTTCCGCAAAGTTTTAAAATAAAAGAAAATGGTTTTGATTTTATTTACTTTAAGTATCCTTACAATGGCATTTGTGAAAAAGGTTGTTGCTTATATGTTTCCATTGATAAGCAATATGGGTAAATGGATTTGATTCTTTCATTAGTGGTAGTGTCATAATTTACCAAATAAGGAAAGATTCTCATCACCCAAGTTTCATTTGGATAGAAACTTGGAATCATGCAAGTTGTATTGTGTGATGAACGAGAAATTTCATCTTTGGTAAATTAAGACTAATTCCTTGTTCACATTCGCATGTGATTCAAGCGAAGGACTAACGGATCGGGTACATTAAGTTCTGCACTAGTTAGGTCCACCACAAAGGTAGATAAGATTATTCATTATGATTTACTAAAGTTTAGTAAATATGGTTATGCTTACGAGTTTAAGTGTAATTCTGAAACATTGGAAAAGTTTCAATGTATGGCAGAATGAATAAGAAGAATCAAATAAGGCAGAAAGATAAAAGTTTCTCCAATTTGAAGAGATGGGAGAGTACTTGTGTGTTTTGTTTTATGATTATCTTAGTGAATATGAAACCATGTCACAATTGATCCTCTAAAGACACCTTAGTTCATTTGTTTGGCTAAGGAGAGGAATCATGAGTTGTTGAAATGGTTAAATCAAAAGATAAATCATACATCAAATCTTAGAGTCATACTCCAAGATTGAGCCATTGAGTGATATAATCTTTAGAAAGTTTATAACACTTATCAATGTAGAGTAAGATGTGCCATACTCTTGTACATTTGAGGTTGGTTAGTTGTGATGTTTTGGATAAAACAAAGACCAATGAAGTCCAATTATGGGAAGTGTTTAACTTGATAAGAATCTGCACTAGCTCTTGAATATTTATATTGTCAAGGAATGGTTCTTGACAAAGATAAGTCTTATATGTCAAGAGGACAGTGGGAGTCTAAAAGATTCTAAAACAGTTTCAAGAACTAATCAAGAGTTTTGTTAATCACTAGCCCACGACTTGAGGTTTGTAACATATCGTGTTGACATATTCTGTGCTCATCCCAGTTAAGGTTGGCTTTGCATTGGAGTTCTGAGAGTTCTCGACTGTTTGCATAACAACCTGGAAGCAGTGGTAGGCCCTTGTGTTGCCGGGTGGAAAGAAATTAAGATTGCACAAGTTCAGTCCATATGAATTTGGAATTGTCACTAACCTAGTCGTGTGCTTATGGTTTTGACAAAATTCACATGGAAAAGAACACATACACCATAAAATCTAAGTGTCATAAGGTTTCTCTTCGTTTCATGAAAATGATGGTAAGGAAACGCTTCCACTAAGAAGATTTTAAGTAGATAGCTGTTGTGATATTTGCATTCTCATATAGTTAGTGGAGCGTGTGTGGTTAACCGGCACACTAACTAGTGAGAATTGCAAAAGGTCTAAACAAACATGTGAGCTATCTAAGAAAAGGTGTATATTTTTGATAACGTCTTATTAAAGCAATCTAGTATCAGAAATATGAACTTTGGTAAGAAAGTCAACAAAGTATTGATTTCTAGAAGTCCAACTGATTTCTGAGTACATGTCAAAGCTAGTGGGAGCATAAAGTGTTATGCTGGTAATCATTATGCTAGTGGGAGCATGGTGATTATGTTAAATGTTGCAAGTTAGCAATATTAATTATAGAAAACAAAAGTTTCAATTTTCTTTGAAAAGTTGTTTTGCTATAATTAAGGGAGAGGATTTTATACTTCACTCCAATTCTACAAGCTTAGATTGATATTTTAATCTACTTTAGTCAAGAATATATATGAATGTTATGCTGGAATTGTTCAACATAAGGAAATTCTATATATGTTGCGATCTCAAATTCGATTATGATTACGGCATACCTCTTCATAGTTCGAATTGTGAGAACATGGCAAATAAAAATTGTATAGCATGAATCGTATCCCATATGCTTCGGATATAGGATCGATTGAATATGCTATACTATTCATCCATTCTAAATTTTCCAAACGCCTAGGGCATTAAGATGGAAAAAGGAATAGAACTGGAAATGACTAAAATGATTAAGCAAAATTGTCGAGGACAATCTGAGGTTTACCAAAGATTGGTTGCTCATGGACAATTAGAAGTATAGAGTAAGGACCATATTGACGTATTTTGAAAAGCAGTAACTCTTGTTCAGAAGTGATGGTCAAAATGGTAATATGGAACTGTCTCCATAGGTGGAAGTTATTCTTTAAATCTGTGTAAGATTAAAGAACTTAATGCTAAGAAGGATGTTCAAAGGAATGTACTTTGAATTTGAGACTTCATTTCCGTGGAATTGTTTTCCATTGGAATGCTCTGTAATGTCTGTTTCCAAGTCTTTGTGACTTCTGTGCATAGTCGTTACAAGGGGATCATTGCATATAAGTTTAGAATCTAACAGATTACTGTAAATGACAAGAGTTTGGTATTCTTGCATTTACAACAAGGATTGGAATTGTGAAATGAGCATCATTGGAATATTGACAATTGATCTATTTCACAAAGAGAGGACCATATGTAAACATAGTATGCATACTTGGAGTATGGCATAATTGTTGTTTGAAAAAACATAGTGTACGTGCTTGGAGCATGGGACAACTAATGTTTTAATTCAAGCATAAAGTTGATTAATCGAAACATAAATAATGAGTAATCAATATGGTGCTTAGATAAAAGTTGTTTTATTTACACCCAAGTGTTGGGGCCATATAGGATTAAGTATTATTCTTGTGTTTCACTTTGCATGTTTTGACTTCCAGAATAATTATGTTATGGTATATATCATATTATTCAAACCATCCACAGTCAGTCATATGTTGGAAGTATATATGAATCAAGACTGTCATGAATTTGGCTTGTATGATTTGTCTAAAGTGATTTAGACAATGCAATAGTTGCTACAACATTCATGAGTACTCATAAGGGCTGAGTATTGGATTCAACCCACGCTCACTTGCATCACTTCATGGAATTTATCTCGAGTGATCGTGAGATGGTAATATCATATAAATCTTCAAACCTAGAGATATGAGTTGTTGACTATGAGTTGGTTATTCATTGATTGTATAAAAACGCATTGGTAACTCGATGTTATAAAACGTGCCTTTGTGAATAATTCAACAAGTAGTTAGTACAAGCATATCAGTCGAAGTTTATCTGTTCCTTCTAGAAATAGAAGCGATATCTGGGCCCCTCGATGATTTGGTTTTGACCTATGTACCGGGCCCGGTCAGAACCTAATTGATGTGTTCAATTTAGTTCTATGTCGAAAGAAATCGAAGATCGAGAAACAAATGCTGGACAATAAGTAAGACCATGTTCCATGTGTTTGTCCGGCTGATATCATGAGAACAGAGGATTATATGATCACTTATCTTAAATGGCGTATCATCATCATCTCAGTTCCGAGAGACTTTGAAAGAGCTATGATTGCTAGTCGGATTTTGAAGTCATATTTGCAAATATAGTTATTAGACTTATCCAAGTGGGAGACTGTTGGATATAGTGTCTAAGTCCATAACTTTATTTGGTATGAACTTGACCCGACCCGGCATGGTCCATTTGGGTTGCATGGCATTGCAATACTTGGATAGACTAAATGAAAGAATAAGGCACTTATGATTATTAATATATTATAAGTTCTAATATATTAATAATAGTATTATTTAATTAGTATTTGATCAAGTATTAATCTAGAATTAATTTGGTGATCAAAGTGAGACTAATTAAATATATAGGGTTGATTATGACAATCATCAATTCTTTTATGGTGGATTAATGATCCATGGTTTATGGGTTTGGTTATAACCATATGGAGCTCCATGGATAGTCCATGGGAGTTACAAACCCATGGGTCATGAGAAATGAAGAGTCATGACAATTAGGGTTTACATTTGTAACTCCTAATTATGACACACTATAAAAGAAACCCTATAGCATGCAAAATTGGCACTAGAGTATTCTTGTGAGGGCATAGCCGATTTTGGAGTGTAGAAATATTCTCTCTAGTTATTCCAAGGTTGTAGTGTTGTGTGAAGCATTTGAGGCACAACATTTGGGGTGCTAGGCTCACAAAGTCTTGAAGGAATCCATGCGACAACAAGGTATGTATTTCTACTAGTTCTTCATGTTTTATGTAATCCCCATGCCATGCTGGTTAGGAAATAACCTTGAAAAAGAAATTTGCATGTATAAAGAGAAAACATAGATTCAAGGTTATTAGGGTTGCATGTACACTTAGGAAGTGTTAGAATGCTCAAAACCCAACAAAGACTTCCACAATTATCCCGAAGGTTCCGAAATCCAAGTCCGATACAAATCAAAATTCTATTCCATCATCGAGGGGAAACATACCCCAAAGACTTTGGAAACTTAAACACACAACATAAGGGAATTGGTGACACAATCCAAGCTTCTCAATTGTTGCCTCTTGAATTCCTTTAGAGAATCCCTTCTCCCTGAGAGGTTCACCGATTAATGCCTGTCCAACCATTCTGGAAACCATAATCTGAACAACAATAGACAAAACCTTCAATGATTGACGCTTGACCTGAAAATTCCCAAATTCTGCTTATCAAGCACCAAGAGGACGTGATTTACATGCTAGGGAGTTTTACCGAAGTCCCAACTCACACAACCCTCAACCAATCAGCTATTTGGGCTGTCTTCCTTTTGACAACGATGCGAACTTATCCCATTCCAAAACCGCTCATGCTTCTGAATCTCGGGATAATTCTCCTCCACTTAGATTCGACTAAGTCTTCACAATACATGAAAGATGGAGAATTCCTAATCGTCCTCGCCTTTCGACAATCGATCTGATGACAACCAACTCTTTCCAACTAGTACTCCTTTACTAGCCAACCCCAAAAGAATCAAATCTATATTGCTAAAATTAGAAACATACAAAGACCAACTTTCACAAATGCCATTGCAAGGGGATATAATAAAATAAAACAAAACAAATTTTTATTTCTTTATAAAATGCGGAAAAAACGTTTTCTTACAATGCAACTATAAATGAAAACTATGTTATTACATATTTCCTAGCAATCTATCATAACTCCTAAGTAGCAACTCAAAAATCCGATTTCGAACCATGCGATCGAAATCCATCTTCGTAGTCAGATTCAACATACTCTTACTTTTAAGCTTCATTCCCTTTGCTTGATTCTACAAAACATAAAAAATGCAACCTTGTCACATTATGTATTAAGAATCAACAATCAGAACTTAATAGAGTCATACAGTAGACCTACCTGGAGCAGAACCATACATTCTGATTAAACTTCTCAGGTAGTTAGGGCAGCTTCACTTCCAATGTCCCTTTCCTTGGCAGTAAAAATACATAGGCTCACATGGAACAATCTCATAATTGGACTTTCTCTTATGATCAAAACTTTTAACCATGGGCAATTCCTTTCCTTTAGGAGAAGGAATGTTTTCTATATTTTCTTGACCATTGCGCCAAATCATTGTTGATTCGGCATCAATTAGCAAATAGGTGAGATAAATTAGGGTCATGTTGTGATCTATCACATAAGAACCCAGTCAATAGCCAACTTCATTGGGAAGACGAATCCCAACATCCTCAGCGTATCAATGTGCAGCTTCATGTCCAAGGCATGAGTACATACATGCCTTCCATCTTTGTGTTTACTATTCAATAGGGATTAAGTGATCCTGAGCTTTTCAAGTCATCAAGCTTGTAGGCCAGGGAGAATAATTAGAGGATCTGGAGGAAGTGAAGTATGATTTTCACTTCCACGATCCAATCGTGGAACATCATCTTCAGAATGAAAGCTTGTTCTAGAAGATTTAGGAAGACCATAGTTGTCTGAGGCATACATATATAAGGGAGAAATTCAAGTTAGTTGATTTAAGTCCTTAATATAACACCCAAATGAAATATTAAGGCTAGGATCCAACACAATAATTTACAATTCGGAAGAGGGATGCCGTAATCCGGTTGTAAACTATTTGAAGATAGGTAAATGATGATTTACCAATTTCCACCACGAAAAATGAAAAATAATTTTAGGTTTTAAGTGAACTGAAACTCCTAGGTCCTTTGAGATTCATTGAACTATTCGATGGCATGTTTAAATCTCGATTGTGCCCTTCAAGTTTGTGATCGGGATGCCGAGGATCACAAATAAGGTGTGAATAACCATTGAAATTAGCTTGGTACACCCAATGTTACAACCACCTAATCAATGTACCGGTTAACCACACACGCTCCATTGATCTATGATTAACATCAAGCTACCCTTTGCCATGCACTGTCAGTCCAGATTAGTGTGCCGGTTAAGCACACACACTCCACCAACGACTTAACAAGGTTCAAAGTGCAATTTCATGGGTTAGCACCATATTCACATTTTCCTAAAGTAACTAATATTGAGAATTTATAAGTGTTTAGTTATTTTATATTTATCATTATACTTTTAATGAAGGGAGAATTAGAGTCCTATCCTACCCGTTCGGCTAACGACCCTCCACCAGTCAAGGAAGCGGTGGGTGAGAGTGAACACCTATTAAACTACCATTTTATAGGCAATAACCTTATACCCCCTTATAGACCGGCTTCATGAATGAGGTCTACTAACGATAAGACTGACTTTACTCTTATATATATATATATATATATATATATATATATATATATATATATATATATATATATATATAAATATTAAACCTATAAAATTTTAATAGTATAAGGGTTGAATTTAACTTTTAAAATTGTAGGGTTTGGAACTAAATATGTCAAAAGAAGACTCTACATTTACAAATTCCAAAAAATTATTCAAAAACTTTTGGAATGCAAAACTTATGAGTTTAATATAGGTTTTAATGAAAAGAATCTTGAAAATCCATAACTTGAGGACAAGTTATGGAGTTCATAACACCATTTATGGAAAGAGACTCTTCAAGTTCATAACCTATAAGTTTAAATATCTCTTTAAAAGAAAAACTTTTCATTTTCCATAACTTGAGGACAAGTTATAGAATTCATCAAAACATTTAGATCAACTATTATAACTTACAAAATCAAACAATTTTGTCTATAATCTTAATTAAAGTCTTAAGAACAAGACAATTCACATCAAACAAATTTCATGTAATTAGCCTAACCATATAAACTAATATAAAACATGAAAATTTTATAATTATCTTATAAATTGGATAAGCATGATCATTACCACATCAAAAACAAGTTTATAGGTTCAAAAACATCTTAGGGTAATGATCGTAGTCCAATTCTAGCCACAAACATCGAAAATCTGCATTCTGGAGCACTATCCCGTCGAGTGTATGAACCAACTTGGTGAGTTGGTCAGATTTGTGCTTGGACTCGGCGAGTCCACTGTCCAGAATAGTAGAAAATCGATTTTTCAATCTTAAACAACAAGTAGCATCAAGTATAGTTGAAAACAAGCCTAGGCTCTGATACCACTAATGTGTTTTGAGCATTCTAACACTCCTAAGGTGTGCATGCAACCCTAGAAACCTTGGATCTATGTTTCCCTATTATAAATGCAAACTTTCCTTTTTCCAAGGTTTCATCCTAACTAGCATACTATGAAGTATATATAATACAAAGTCTAGTAGAATGACATACCTTTTCTTGTAGCTTAATTCCTTAAGCCTTTAAGAACTTAGTGCCCCAAGTGTTGCACCTCAAATGGAATCACACAACACCACCAAAAATGGAGGAACTTGAGAGGAGGTTACATGTACTCTTAAAATCGACTTGCCCACTGGTAAGCTTACTTAAGTGCCAATTTCATGAGCTAGAGGGGTTCTTATATAGTGTGGCAAACTAGGGTTTCACCATGTAAACCCTAATAACTTTCCATATCCCTCATGTTCCATGGGTTAAAACCTACATGGAGTATCCATGGGTTACCACATGGGTTTAGCCCAACATGAAGAACTATGGATCATAAGCCCACTTTATAAGAATGAATGATTTATCAATTCAACCCCTTAAACTTAATTAGTCTCTTTTGATCACAAAATTAGTTCCAAATGAATTCTTGATCAATACTAATTAAATAATACGATTTCACATTAATATATTAGAACTTATAATATATTAATAAACCATAAATAACCTCTTCTCAATTATCCATCCTTTAGATTGTTTCGGTGCCATGCAACTCAAAAGGACCATGCTACTCTCGGGTCAAGTGCATACCAATAATAGTTATGGAGTTAGACACTAATCCAATAGTATGATCCTATGAGACAAATACAAGCAGGTGTGGAAGGTAGTATAGGCCCATACTGCCGGAAACATTGGACTCGTACACGTAGCAGGGAAATCACAACCCCTAGGGTTTTTGGGAATGGTCTCTATGGTATTATATGCATTTTATATGATATCTCCCTGGTTTATTTTCATTATAGTGGTTATGAGACGATTCGAGTTAGGATCCGGAGCAGGTGCCCAGGATGGGTCTGGATTAAATGAGGATAGGGTTAAGGAGATCCTTGATGAGGAGGTTGTTTCTATTGTCCATGAGCAGATATCAGAGTTGTTTGCGCCGATGGAGTTCTTCGATGACCGATACGCTGCACTTTCTGAGGTTTCCGCTGCCATAACCACCACAATCATTGCTGCTCTACGGGATTGGTGCTGGGAGGTCCTTCCAGTATCGTACGTTCAGTAGGGAGTTTGATATTCCCATTGGGAGTTAGAGTGTCCATTGCGGGTTTCTATCGCCAATGAACATAGTGTTTCGACATCTTGAGTATATTAGGGTTGCATATTTGAGATCTTCGGGGTATCTTATCCGATTGATTTGATCCCTATTCCCATGGGGCATGTGTACATGATAGTAGGTATTGAGAAGGTTTTGTACTATGATTGATTTCAAGGGCCAACGAGTGGTAGTTTGAACCCCAAGTGGGGGAGAACTGGTTATCTAAGGAGAGGGTACCAGGGTTGGTTCATGGTTTTGTTCGGCAACTAGGATTTGGTAGTATATTCAGCATGGTTGTGCGGGTTATCTTTCTTATATGGTTGATACATGGGGTAGGGGAGAAGGTTTCGATTTCATATTTGCCAGTTGTTAGGGAATTTGCCGATGTATTCCCGGAGGAGTTACCTGGTGTGCCTCCTAAGAGGCAGGTTGAGTTCAGGATTGATCTAGTGCTAGGTGCATCTCTGATTGCCTAGGTATCGTACCGCTTGGCACCACCTGCTATGCATGAGTTGTCTTCTCAACTTCAGGAGATATTAGGCAAGTAGCTCATCAAACCAAGTAGTTCTCCGTGGGGACCGCCAATATTGTTTGTCAATAAGAAGGATGGCTTACACCGAATGTTCACTAATTACCGGGATTTAAACAAGTTAATGATGAAGAACCATTATACCCTTTTGTGGATTGATGATATTTTTGACCATCTATAGTATGCATCTTGGTTCTCCAAGATCGACTTGAGTTCAGGGTATCATTAGGTGAGGGTGAGAGAGGAGGACATGGAGAAGAATGCGTTCTAGACTCATTATGGGAATTACAAGTTTGTGGTGATTCCATTTGGGCTCACCAATGCTCATGCAATGTTCATGGATTTGATAAATTAAGTGTGCAGGTCAATGCTTGACCGATCTATTATGGTGTTCATTGATGATATCTTGGTGTATTCCAAGACCAGAGAGCAGCATGGGGAGTACCTTTGAGAGCTTCTAGGAGTATTGAGGTGGGAACGACTGTATGCCAAGTTCTCGAAGTGTGAGTTTTGGTTACGAGAGGTATAGTTCCTAGGACATCTCTTTAACCAAGATGGGATTTGGTTGATCCGGCCAAGAATGAGGCTGTGATGCACTGGGAGGTTCTGAAATCTCCTTCAGAGATCAGGAGTTTCTTGGGTTTGGTGGGATACTATCGGAGATTTATTCAAAACTTCTCTAAGATCGCGGTTCCCTTCACTTGTCTAACCAGGAAGGGAGTGGATTTCTGATGGGACCCTGAGCAGTATAAGACATTTGAGACTCTACGACAGAGGCTATGTGAAGCCCCGGTATTAACCCTGCCTGAGGGTGTCGAGGATTTTATTGTATTTTGTGATGCATCCATAACTGGTTTGCGGGTGGTCCTTATGCAAAGGGGATGAGTGTTTGCTTATGCTTTGCATCAGATGAAGCCTCTTAAGGCATAATATCCTACTCATGACTTGGAGTTGGGGGAAGTAGTATGGGGTCCGTTGTACTGGTTACATGTGTCACAAGTGTTTAAGATATCTTATGGATTATCCAAACCTGAACATGAGGTAATGTAGGTTGCTAGACATGGTCAAGGATTATGACTGCGAGATTCGTTACCAACCTAGTAAAGCGAATGTGGTAGCTGATGCATTGAGCTGCAAGTTGGCTGGATCTTTAGTAGGGAAGATGTTTATTAAAATATTCGTTGATTCTCCACTTTTGGGTTTGATTAGAGAAGCTTAGGAAGAGGGAGATCAGAAGGAAAACTAGAAACAAGAGAGGATCAGGGGCGAGATCGACAGGTTTGTCACCAATAGTTGGGGGTTATTGACCTGATGCGGTGGGGTTTGGGTTCCAGTTTCCGATGGGATCAGGTAGATAATACTAAAGCAGATTCATAAGACTGAGATGTTCGGTTCACTTCTTGTTTTTGGAAGAATATCCACGAGGAACTGGGCATGAGGCTGCATTTCAGCACTGCTTATCATCCACAGATCGACGGTTAGAGTGAGTGGACCATCCAGACCCTTGAGGATAAGTTACGGGATTGTTTCATAGATTTAGGTGGGAGTTGGGATTCTTACCTACATCTTGTGGAGTTTTTCAACAAGAACAACTATCACTCCAACATTGGTGCCCCACCTTTTGAGCTTTTGTATGGTCAGATATATCGTACCTCGATATGTTGGGCTGAGGTTGGTCATTGGGTCATGGGAAGGAATAAAGTAGTCCTTCAGACCACAGAGCTTATTCACCAGATCAGGTAGAGACTGCAAATAGCTCATGGTCGACAGAAGAGTTATGCCGACCAACGCCGATCATAGTTGGAATTTCAGTTTAACGATATGGTATTACTGCAGGTCTCGACCTGGAAGGGTGTGATACGCTTTAGGAAGAGGGGGAAATTGGTTCCCCGATATAGTGGACCCTTCCGTGTGATCGCTAGGGTAGGCAGGGTGGCTTACCAGTTGGATTTGTTGAGTTAGCTTAATCAGATCCACAACACTTTCCATGTATTTAAGTTGTAGAAGTGTGTGTCGGATAGGGAAAAAATGGTTCCTTTGGGTTATTTTTAGGCTGATGAGCGCTTGAAAAGGTTCAATTGCAACATCGGAGAGGCTCCGAGTGGACCTGGGAGCTAGAGGCTAAGATGCAGGAGCATCATCCTAAGTTATTCGCTTCAACTAACTTCGAGGATGAAGTCTAGTTCAAGTGGGGCATAATTGTAACTTCCCAATGATGAGGTACTTCTAGTTTTAACCCTATATTTGAATAATGTTGCATCCCCCCCGGCACTCCCTGTGAAGTTGAAAAGATTCAAAGATTGGCCTATAGTGGCATTGTGGTAATTTTTGGACATGAAGTTGGTACGCTAGGCATACGATGTGTACTCTAAGCTTACTAGGGTGTACCCTAGTATGTTGTGCATCCATCTCGTATGCAGGTCATACATACAGGATGTCCAATCCCTAACTTTTAGGGTTATGGCCATATTTAAACACCATTATAACCTCATGCTTCATATCCTCAGTAGCCTCCCTCTGTGAAAAATGTCTTCAAGAAACAAGAAGCAAGAAGAGTCCATTTTTAAGCCCATAGGAGTGTTTTGGTGGTGTATTTGAATAATAATAAGAAGAAGGTGGTGAGAAGAACTTGGATCTTGAAAGCACTTTGGATATGAGATTCCCTTCTTTTTGCAACCTCCATGAGGTATAAATTTGCATCTTGATCACTCCATCTTGTAGATCTAAACATTATACTCCTTTAGGACTACCTGTGACATGATTATCTTTTTGATTGATTATGTTTGTTATCTATTATATGTCAACATATTATTTTGGTTTCAGGTTGTACTGATTTGTGTTGGAGCCAACAAATCCAGGAGCATTCTAGATATGAACTAATGGTTGATTGGCATTCCAGACTAATTATGAGGGATCGGGAGCATTCCAGATACGAGCTGAGGGGTGATTGGTATGCTAGACTCATACTGAGGGCAAGGTATTTAAATCCGATGACTGAGTGGACCCGATGTGTATTGGCATTCCATTCCGATGACTGATTGGGCCAGGGGTAATCCAGACCGATGGAAGTGGACCCGGGGGTATTCCGGTTCGATGACTGATTGGAATCAACATGCTTGTTCACTTATGATATGTGTGCTATGTGGTGGTACTTTGGGGAATTGACTATGATTTGGCTTACAATTTTTAGTTTATTGTTTCATGTACTACTGATGATCGTGGGAAGGCAAAGCGTAACCATACACATCCTTTTCTTATGGCTTTATGATCTTGGGATACTCTGATATGGATAAACAATTTGGAAACAATGATTTTGTAAACATTTTATGACTATGGGTTGTTTTTAAAAGTTTAAATTTGTTGTGATTTTTTAGTCGTTACAAAGATGCTTTCGGATTGCATCCCTTTGCTACTAACGCATCTCAGCAGCAATCGACAACCACTTCTAGTTATCCTCAATTGTCGCCAACAATCGTCTTTTTTTGCTGCTGTTCTGGGTCTCATATAGCAGCTGATGTTGCCTCCGTATGCACCATATGAATACTTCTTCCTAGATAAAGTTTAATTGCATTATTACTTAGCAACCACTATCACAACAACCTACATCAGTTGTGTTTGGCGGTCATGTGGCCCAATTACCACCCCAACAATTTACAGATCATGCTTCAGTTTTTCAGTCTATGTCAGTGCAAACTCTGCAAGACAAAAACTATTACATGGACTCTGGGGAAAGCTCTTACATGATCTTCAACCAAGGTATGATGCAATCTCTAACATCATGTAATTCAAAATTCATTATGGTTGCTAATGTTACTTTCATACCAGTTAATTCTATAGGTCAATTTTTTTTCCTCATTGTAATAACCGTTTATTGTTAATGTTCTCATGCCTAACAAAATTGTCAAAAATCTAATCTCGGTTTGTCGTTTTTTTATTTACACTTTGGATTCTAATAAATTTGACTGTTTTGGTTTCACTTTGAAGGATATTCGCAAGGGAACTAAGTTGCATCGATCTGATAGCTATCATTTATCTCTATCCAGTTCTGCTGTATTCTACTCAAACCGCCTCTCTTACTACTTATACCGTCGTGTCATTTGATGTTTGGCATCATGTCTTGGTCATAGTGCTCAATATGTTTTTAAATTTCTTAGCTCAAGAAACTTTATTACTTACTCTAGTTCCAGCTCTTCTTTGTGTGATGCATGTGAACTAGGAAAACATTATCATTTTCCTTTTTCGTTATCAAGTACTAAAACTTCTTGTGTGTTTGAACTAATTCATTTTGATCTTTGGACTTCTCATATCATTAGTCTAAGTGGATATAAGTATTATATTTTATTATTTGATGATTTCTCACATTTTTATGGGGTTTCCTTTATGTAAGAAGTCAGATGTTTTTTTTTTGTCTTCCATGGAGGTTAAAACCCATGGATCATGAGGAATGTGGAAATTCATGAGTTACATGGTGTAAACCTAATGAGCACATTATATAAAGAAGCCTCAAACTAGCAAAATCGGAACTTTAGGACACACAAAGGAGGGCCAGCCGATTTTGAGTGCAATGATACTTCTCTCAAGTTATTCCAAGTTGTTGGTGGTGTTGTGTGATTCCATTTGAGGTGAAACACCTGGGGCACTAAGTTATTAAAGGTCCAAGGTTTCCAACTATTAGAAAAGGTATGTTATCCAACTTGTTTTTTTACCCAAGTATCAATGTTTGTATGCTAGTTAGGGTAATACCTTGGATAGTTCAAGTTTGCATGTATAATAGAGAAAACATAGATCCAAGGTATCTAGGGTTTCATGCATACCTTAGGAGTGTTAGAATGCTCTAAACCCGACAGTGGTATCTAAGACTAGGCTTGTTTTCAATTATACTTGATGGTACTTGCTTGGAAATGCATTAAAAATCAATTTATGCTGTTCTGGACAGTGGACTCGTCGAGTCCACTAATGGACTTGCAGAGTCGAAGCACAAAACAGCCGAACTCGCCGAGTTTGTTCATACACTCAACGATTTGGAGCCCCTGACAGCATATTTTCGATCTTTTTGGCTGGAATTCGACTAGGGTCATTACCCTAAGCTGTTTTTGAACTTATAAAACTCTTTTTGATGTGGTAATGATCATGCTTATCCAATTTAAAAGATAATTGTCAAAGTTTCATGTTTTGTATTAGTTTATATGGTTAGGCTAATTACATGAAATTTGTTTGATATGAATTGTCTTATTCTTATGAGTTTAATTTAGATCATAGACAAATTGTTTGATTTTCTTGTTAGAAATTTTGATCTAAATGATATTGACGAATTCCATATTCCATAACTTGTCTTCAAGTTATGGAAAATGAAAAGTTTTTCTTTTAAGGAGACTATGAAACTTATAGGTTATGAAGTTGAAGAGTCTTTTTCCCATAAATGGTTTTATGAACTTCATAACTTGTCCTCAAGTTATGGATTTACAATAGTCTTTTCATTTAAACCTATATTAAACTCATAAGTTACGGATTCCAAACATTTTGAAAGTTACAAAACTTGCTCTCAAGTTTTGGAATTTGTAAATGTAAAAGTCTAACTCTTAAAACTTTTATTTCCAAACCCTATAATTTTAAAAGTTTAAAATTCAATCATTATACTATTATAATATTACAGGTTTAATATATATATATATATATATATATATATATATATATATATATATATATATATATATATATATATATATAAGAGTGAAGTCAGTCTTATCGTTGGTAGGCCTCATTCAAAAGCCGGTCTATAAGGGGGGCGGGGTATAAGGTTACTGCCTATAAAATGGCGGTTTAATGGGTATCCACTCTCACCCATCGCTTCCTTGACTGGTAGAGGTTCGTTTTTTGAACGGGTAGGACAGAACTCTAATTGTCCCTTCATTAAAAGTATAATGATAAATATAAAGTAACTAAACACTTATAAAATCCTAAATCTTAGTTACTTAGGAAAATGTGAACATGGCTCTAACCCATGAAATTGCACTTTGCACATTGTTAAGTTGTTAGTGGAGTGTGTGTGGTTAACCGGCACACTAATATGGACTGATAGTGTTGCAAAGGATAGCTAGATGTTAATCATAGATCAGTGGAGCGTGTATGGTTAACCGACACATTGATTAGGTAGTTGTAACATTGGGTGTACCAAGATAATTTGCATTGTTATTCACACCTTTTTTGTGATCCTCGGCATCCCAGTGACACACTTGAAGGGCACAATTAAGATTTAAACATGCCATTGAATTGTTCAATGAATCTCAAAGGATCAAGGAGTTTCAATTCACTTAAAATATTTTGCGGTTTGGATTACAACATCCCTCTTCCAAATTGTAAAATATTGTCTTGGGTCCTAGCCTTATTATTTCATTTGGGTGTTATATTAAGGACTTTAATCAACTAACTTGAATTTCTCCCTTGTAGATGTCTGCCTCAGAAAACTATGGTCTTCCCAAATCTTCTAGAACAAGATTTCATTCCGAAGATGATGTTCCACGATTGGATCCCACAAGCTCGAGGACTTGAAAAGTTCAGGATCACTCAATCCCTATTGAATAGTAAACACATATATGGAAGGCATGTGTGTACTTATGTCTTGGAAGGATGAGGATGTTGGGTGTTGTATTCCCGAGGAAGTTGGTTATTGACTGGGTTCTTCAGTCACTTCCTGAGTCATATAGTGAGTTTGTTAGAGACTACTATGTGACAAATCACAACATGAACCTAATTGATCTCTACCTATTTGCTAATTGTTGCTGAATCAACAATGATTTGGTGCAATGGTCAAGCAAATATGACTGGAAGATCTACATCCCACGCTGACATGGACATCATAGAAAAGATTCCTTCTCCTAAAGGAAAGGAATTAGCCATGGTTAAAAGTTTTGATCATAATGTAAAGGCCAATTCTAAGACTGTTCCATGTGAGCCTATGTGTTTCTACTATTAAGGAAAGGGATATTGGAAGCAAAACTGCCTTGACTACCTGAGAAGTTGAATCGGGTTGTATGGTTCTGCTTCAGGTTAGTCTATTGTCTAAGTCTATTAAGTTCTTAATTGTTGATTCTTAATACATGATGTGACATGGTTGCATTTTGATGTTTTGTAGGATCATGCAAAGGGAAGGAAGCTTAAAGGAAGAGTTTGCTGAATCTGATCGCGAGGATGGATTTCAATCGCATGGTTCGAAGATCTAATTTTTGTGCTGCTGCTTAGGAGTTATAATAGATTGCTAGGAAATATGTAATAACATAGTTTTCATTTGTAATTGCATTGCAAGAAAAAGTTTTTTTCGCATTTTATAAATAAATAAAATTCGTTTTTATTTTATTTTATTATATATCCTTACAATGGCATTTATGAAAAATTGATGTTTGTATGTTTCTATGATGGCAATATGAATTTGATTATTTCGTTTGTGGTAGTGTCAAAATTTTGCCAAATAAGGAACGATTCTCATCACCCAAGTTTTAGTTTGATAGAAACTTGGAATCATTCAAGTTGCATTGTATAATGAATGAAAATTTTTATCTTTGGGAAGTTAAGACTAATTCCTTTTTCATACGTATATGTGAGTTGAGTGAAGGACTAGGGGATCGGGTACACTGGGTGTGCGCTGGTCAGGTCCACCACAAAGAACGATAAAACTATTTCATCATGATATACTAAAGTTTAGTAAACATGGTTCTGCTTACAAGTTTAAGTAGAATTCTGAAACATTGGAAAAGTTTCAATGTATGGTAGAATGGATGAGAAGAATCAAATTAGGCAGAAGGATAAAAGTTTCTCCAATCTGAAAGGATGGGAGTGCACTTTAGTATCTTGTTTTATGGTCATCTTAATAATTATTGAAAATTATATCACAATTGATCCTCTAAGGACACCTTAGTGCACTTGCATGGCTAAGAAGAGGAATCCTGAAATGTTGAAATGGTTAAATCAAGAAGACGAGTCATACTTCATTCCCAAAACAAGTCTTAGAGTCATACTTCAAGATTATGTGTTGAGTGACATTAAATTAAAAAGGTTTATAATACTCATTAAATGTAGAGTACTGTGTTTCTTACTCTTATACATTTGAAAGTGGTAAGCTGTGATGTTTTGGATAAAACAGAGACCAACTAAGGCCAATTTTGTGAAGTGTTTGTATTGATAAGAATCTGTACTAACTCTTGAATATTTGATTTGTGAACGAATGATTCATGATAAGAGAATCTTATATGTCAAGAGGGCAGTGGGAGTCTTAAAGATCCTGTAAATTTTCAAGAACTAATCAAGAATAAACCTATTGTTAAACACTAGCACACGAATTGAGGTTTGTAACCCATCATATTGACACATTCTTGTTTCTGTGCCCATTCCAGTTAAATTTCACTATGCATGTGGGTTCTATGAGTTCTCAGTTGTTTGCGTAACTACTTGGAAGCAATGGCAGGCCCTTGTGCTACCAGGTAGCAAGAAATTAAGATTGAACAAGTTCTGTCCATATGAATATAGATTTGTCACTAAACTTATCTTGTGATTGTGGTTATGAAAAATTCACATGGATAGGAACACATACACCATAAAATCTAAGTGTCATAAGGTTTCCCTCTGACTCATGAAAATGATAGTGAGGATACGCTTTCACTAAGTAGATTTTAAGGAGATAGAATTGTGGTATTTTCATTATAAAATTCAATTATGATTATGACATCCCTTTTCATAATTTGAATTGTAAGAAACGGCAAAGGGTCTAAACATTACAAATTTTATGGCTGTAAATTCTAAAATTGCTTAGACACACATGTGAGCTATCTAAGGAAAGGTGTATGATTTTGAGAAGCCTAGATAAAGTCTTATCGAAGCATCTCGTATCAGAAATCTGAACTTTGGTAAAAAAGTTAATAAGTATTGATTTCTAGAAGTCCAACTGATTTCTTGGGGTACATGTCAAAGCTAGTGGGAGTATAATTATTATGGAAAATGTTGCAAGTTAGCAATGTTAATTATAGAAAACAAAAGTTTTCAATTTGAAAAAGTTGTTTTGGTATAATTAAGGGAGAGGAATTCATACTTCATTTCAAATCTAAGAACTTAGATTAAGATTTTAATCAACTTTAGTCATATATATATATATATATATATATATATATATATATATATATATATATATATATATATATATATATATATGAATTTTATGTTGGAATGGTTCAACATAAGGAAATTCTATATATGGAAAGGTTAATTGCGTTCTCAAAAATTGGTTATGATTAAGGCATCCCTCTTCATAATCTAGATTTTGAGAACATGACAAATAGAAATATTATAGCAAAAGAATGAATAAGTATCATGTCTTTATGTTAGACATTATGAATCGTATCCCATATGCTTCAGGCATTGGATCTATTGCACTTGCTATAATATTCTCATGTTCTAAATTTTCCAAATGCCTAGGGCACTAATAAGGAAAAAGGAATAGAACCGAAATTGACTAAAGTGGTTAAAAAACTATTAAGGACAATCTAAGGTTCCCTAAAGATTAATCGCTTATGGATAGTTTGTAGTATAAAAATGGATGGACCATATTGACATATTCTGAAGAGAGGCAACTCTTGTTCAGTAGTGATAGTTAAAATGGGAATATGGAATGTTTCCATATTGGGAGTTGAAGAATAGATAAATTAGAAACTTTCATACAAGAAGGATGTTCAAAGGAATGTACCATGAATTTGAGATTTCATTTCCATGGAATTGTCTTGTAATAATTTCCAAAAGGAATATTTTGTAATATCATTGGTCATGTCTCTGTGAATTTTGGTACCTAGACATTACAAAAGAATCATTGCATGATAAGTCTAGAATCTAACACTTTCTAGCAGTGACAAGAATTTGGAATTCTTAAACTTGTAATAAGGATTTGAAATTGTGAAATGAGCAGCATTGAAATGTTTTTGAATTGATCTATTTCACAAAGTAAGGACCATAGTCAAACATAGTGTTCATGCTTGGTGCATGGCATAACTATCGTTTAGACAAACATTGTGTGCATGCTTGGTGCATGGCATAACTATTGTTTGAATTCAAGTATTAAGTTGATTATTTGAAACATTATACAATGAATGATGAGTAATCTATATGGCTCAAAAGTTTTGGGGCCATATGTGATTAGTATTATTCTTGTGTTTCACTTTGCATGTTTTGACTTCCCGAATAACTAGGTTATTCGAACCATCCATAGTCGATCATACTTTGGAAGTAGGTATTAAGGCAAGACTGTTATGAATGGGTCTATAGTTTGTCTGGGACAAGGTGGCTGCGGTGTTCATGAGTGCTCCTTGTAACATTCTGTTTAAAATAGAATAATTAATGATAAACCCGGAACCCCGAGAAGTAATTTTATTATTATTTTATATTATTATTGTCCAAAATCAAACATTAATTAGTGGGGTGTTGGTTTCGGGGTGACAAATGATATACTTTTGATTTTCGAGGGTTAAATAGTAAATATCAGACTTACTCTGAGAAGGATTCTTGAAGCCATGGTAAAAATGGTAATTTATGGATCTAAATTGAGAATAGTTTGTAGAGGAGGGATTGTTTTGGAACTGTTGGACTTATATTGAAAATAATTATGGGGGCACGAGTTTAAAGGGTAAAATTTGGATCGAAATTGAAAGAATGGGTGAAGGGGGGGGGGGACCAAAAGTGTTATTATGGAATGAAGTTTATGGGATCGGGGTATATAAACTTGTCACTAACTAAACCCTAACCCTAAGTTAGGTGCACCCGTCACCTTCAACATGTGGCCTCCTTTCGGCCACCACCCCCCCTTTCATTCCTATTTCCGATCAGCTGGCGACGACGGTGTCCACTGTACGTCTGTCATTCTTCTCCTTCCCCTTCTTTAGTCGACAACAATGAAAAGTTTCTCATGGAGGTTGAATCGGTGGGCCGCTGCCTTGCCACCGAATGCCGCCGCCACAGTGCTTCTACTGAAGATGAGGTAGGCAGCGAATGACTGTTGAGACCGATGAGCAAAGTTACGACAGTAAGAAGTCAGAGGGATAGAGCTCATAGTCGTCGTCCGCCACTGCCGCCTGTTTAATTTTCTACTCCTATCAACATCCGCCACCCCAAGAGTGGCTGTTGTGTGAGTGTTTCAGCCTGTGTATCGTGAGCATGGGGGTGTTTTTGGATGCTTGAAGGACAGAAAAACCCGAAGACAAACCGGCCATGGTGGCTGCCGCCACTAACAAAGCTGTTACCGTTGCTGCTGGCTCATTGTGTCACCTTTGTCGCCCTATGCCACCAGGTGGGTTACTGGACTAATTTGCAAATAGACAAGCATGTGTGTGTGGTTATCTTGGATGGATTTCATTAGAAAAGCCACCACCACCATCGTGAGGTGGTGGTTGCGACCATTTGCTGCCATAATGAAACTGTGTGTGTGTGTTTTTATTAGGTTAGTATGTGAGTGTCTTATTCGGATTGGGCTGTAAATTGTAATCGGTATAAGAATAATAATAGAAAATTCCATAACCACCACCGTGAAGTGGTGGCTGCTGCCTCCTGCCGCCACCGGCCTCCGTGTCGGGTGGCGGTGTTCCTTGTTTGTATTGTGATCCGTTTGGGATGTTTGGACAAGGGATTGAAACCCTAATAGGCCCAATGAAGCCCTAATTGACTTAAAAGCCCAAACATGTGACAAATTGACCTGTTGAAACCCTAATGGGCCTAATGAACCTTAACTGATCAAAAGACCTAGCTACTGGGCCTATTGGGCTAAGATGGTGTTGGAAACCCTAATTGGGGTTTAGATAACCCTAATATTGGATTTATAGGTTTTGGACTTATCAAGACCCACATTTGGGCCATTGGAAGGGGAATTGTTTATAAAGCCCAATCACACCATATGATTTATGTAGAAGAGTGATGGACTTATAGGATTAAGTCCTTAATGGGTTAGGTGAGAAACACTTAACCCTAGTTGTCATTTTATGTGAATCCCCAATTTTGGGAATTTAATCGGTACCCGCACTTGAATCATTCACTAAATTTAATATATTAATTATTAATAATTTTTCAATCAACCTAAAGTAATATTGGACTAGATGGATTAAGTCCTTAATGGGTTTAGTAGGAACACTTAACCCTAATCATCATTTCATGTAAGAAATCCTAATTTTTAATTGGGCCTTGGGTTCGGCCTTTCTATTGGGCCTTGGTAATTGGGTATTAATGGGTCATCCAAGGACAAGCAAATGGACCAGAACAATTTAATGGGCTTTATGGTAAGGCCCATATGAGGGTTTAGGCCCAATTTGGAATATTAGGCCATATATGGGCCATAGTTTGGGCTTGATGATTAGATGATATTAGGCCATTAGAAATGCCAAATGTTTAGACTGGACTAATTAGTTAGGCCTTTAATTATGACCATGTAAAGGTTTGGGCCCAATTTGGAAAATTGGGCAATATGCTGGGCTTTGACCCATTACTTGACTTTTGGGCCTTTGGAGTGTGAGTTGGACCTTGGGATTGGAACCCAGTTATTAATTGGGTGTTGTTTGATGTTGGTAGTTTGGGAATCTGTCAACCAGCAGCTAAAGTTTCATCCACGGGACTTCAGCGGTAATAGGTGAGTTATCCTCACTATCTCAATAGGGTCTAAGGCTCCAAGGTCGGACCTTTATGATTTTATCCAGATTATGACATGATATGTTAATGGTTTACATCCTGGTAGTTAGGATGGTGATATGCTTATGTTAATGACCTGGTTAGGTCAGCGTATTGGTTATAGAATGATGTTATGTAAGTGACCGGTTAGGTCTGTATCCAAGTCTTTGGGATGTTGCTATGATAAGTGATCTGTTAGATCGGTTTGACTGTTATATGATATGAACTAGCGTATGATATTTATGTGCGCATGTTTTTTTGATTAGGGGTTGGGTTGAGGCGGTCCTGCTTTGTGTTGTAGGACAACATACCCGGTGAGCGGTCCGGATAGGTTGTAGGCCCTACGAGGCGGTCCAGTCATGTCGAAGGCTCGGGAGCGGTCCAGATAGGCTGTAGGCCCTGTGAGGCGGTCCAGTCAGGCTAAAGGCTCATTATGCATGTGGTTCTGTATTTGTTATATGATATGGTGATATATGTATGGCGTTGGTATTTTGGGGAAACTCACTAAGCTTTGGGCTTACAGTTGTTGATTATGTTTCAGGTACTTCTGATGATTATGTTCAATGTGGGGAGCCGTTGTGTAGATATTTTGGGGAAACTCACTAAGCTTTGGGAAAGGTACATTGGTATTTTACCCTTTAGAAAGATATATTATAGATTGGGCCTTAGGACTCTCTATTTGGGCTTGGGCCATTAGTAGGTACAATTTGGGCTTGGGCCATTTTAGGGCCTAATGATTTATGGGCTTGACCTTAAGAATGTAACTTGGGTTAGTATTGATTATGTTAAATGTGGGGAGCCGTTGTGCAGTAGACATGGGTGTGAGATTTACTATCTTCTGATTAAGGTGAGTCTCCTCACTGTACCTGTGGGTTAAAGGCACCGATGCTGACCCACCAGGATATTTTATGCTAGTTGTCTTTGTGACTTGCATGGTATGCTGGGGTAGGCATATTGTATGATGGGCTAAGCCCATTGTATGACATGATAGGCCCATCGTATGTTGGGTCGGGCCCATGGATCAGGAAGGGCTAGGCCATTGTATGGCGGGTTGGGCCCAAATGTATGTTGGGCGAGGCCCAATATGCGGGCTAGGCCTAATGATATGTATGGTATGTGATATTTGGGTAACTCAATAACCTTTGTGCTTACGATTTTATGGTTATGGTTTCAGGTACTACTGGTTTGAAGGGGAGGGCTCGACTTGATCGTAGTGCATCTACCCATGTTTTTCGCAACTTGATGATTATTGGATTTTACTCTGATAATTGTTTTATGATGATATACTGTTGAATGTTTGTAAAAAGATAATTGGTGTTTTTGGTTGAATTAAAAATGTAAATTTTACCTTATAATTTATGGAACATTACATATATACTTATTGGAGTGATGTCTAGGCTAGATTTAGTGAAGTGTTCAAAATGGGATTTCCAAACAATATACTTCGTATATGAAATGGACCCCACCTACGATATGATCCTACCTGATTGTTCCTTACTTGACAGATCTTGATGTAGACATTGAAATTGTTGAGGAATCTAGATTGTCATTAGTCTCAGGGGATATTAGACTAAGACTTAGTGATAACTAAATCTAGGCCACATTAAGTGAATAGCTAAAGAGCTAGGGCGAAGCGATGCCCAAATTTCAAGTCATCCACTTTTAACAAGTGATTGCATTGTTACTTTCAGCTTACACATATATATATATATGAACTATCTTTATATGCTATATTTTCTTATTATCTGTGTTTTTGATATATGTGCTATATGCAATAATATGATATGGTTTTATTATATAAATTATTTTATCATATTTGAATTTGCATTGGGTAATAAAGGGTTTTGGGAAAATTAAATAATGGTGAAAGCCCACATATTGTATTACCGAGGCCAGATATTTAACAGAGTATATATGAAGACCACTAACTAGTCTAGATAGTCCGTTGGAACACTAACAGGTGGTGTTAATTATCATACTTTTCAGGGAAAAGGAAAGTTGTTCATTCGGGTACTCTATCCCCCTCAGGGTTACCTTATTGACACATATTGCTATGAAATCCTTGGAGTAGTATTGTATACTCATAGAGATCCTTAGGGTATGTCTCTTGATTTTAGCATTTTAGGGTCAGCGAGAGTAAGAGTAATGGGAATGGGTAATCGAGTTAATTGTTTGTTGAGACAAATAAATAATATTAGTGTGGGCTGAAAACCCTATGTGCTCACCAGACTCCCAATCCTGACCCATTTATTAATCTTTTTATCACATGTAATGATATGAAGGTTTAGGGATATTGATTTGAATATACCGAGAGATGTATGGAATTTTAGGTCTGTCAATGTAAGGCCTGTAATGACTATGTTTATTCTTATGTTTCTTGTATTAGTTATGACATCCCAATTTTTCAATAAATCAATTATGGGAGAAATTCCACATTTATAAAGAATATTCTTATGTAAAATAAGCTTAAATAAAAGGTCTTTTTGGGCCGACAAAATTAGGGATGTCACATCTTGCATCCTTACGTCTATGTCCTCTATATTCCAAAATGACCTTTTGTGAACATATTAACATATAAAATGATTTTGCAATTGATTGAATTGTTTCACGAAAAGGCAAGGCAAGAGTGGTTTGAAAATCATCAAAAGTTCCTAATTACATTTGAATTGAAGAAGAGAGTTTTGTATGTAATCAATGAAAGCTAAATAGACAAGAGTCTTTCTATAGATCTTGTGATTGGATTTTTCATTAGTTCTTATGATACTTTCAACTTGATGTAATTCTTAAACCTTTTCCAGACTAAGAAACTGGAATGGAATTAGATTTGTTATCAAGTTCCAGTTATTTATTTTAAATGCTAGTGGAATGAATAGGAAACGTTGGAATCCTAAACTGAAACGAATAGTTTCGACCATAACTTCCCATTATGAAGGAATGGAATTGGTGAGTCCTCTATTCCATGAAATCATGATTCAAAAGAGGAAATTTGCAATTAATTTAAAGACAATGATCAAAGGAAAAGAAGAACTCCCTAAGTATTTTAGGATGGTGAAGTCAAATGTTGACTCTACATCAAGTACTTAAATAATCAAACTCCAAAATACATCCAGTTCATGAAACCTTGATGCATGATGTGGTAATCACATTTGGATGGGATTATAGGATCTAAAGGAAGGAAGGAAGTTTAAGCACCAAAAGCTAAACCTAATCATTGATGACTTGAACATTAATTCTCCTAATAGTTTAGATATGATCGTGCTTGTGGCATGATCACCTTGGCCACATTATTGAGAATCGCGTCACCAAGATCTAGTTGGACTGCACTTGGAATCATTTAACCTTGAGTTGGATGATGTATGTGAGACTTGAATGTTAGCAGGACATCTTGGTTACCATTCACATAAACATGTAATGGAGATAAAGTATTGTCGGATCTTTTACACAAAAATATGTGTGCACCCATTTGATCGACCACGAGGGATGACATATACTGCTATATCATATTTACTGATGGGTTCAATAGATGTGGTTATGTTTACATGATTAAGCATAATTCCAACACTTTGAAAAGTTTCAAAGAGTACCAAGACCAAAGTAAGGAATCAATTGGGCATGATGATAAAGGGTCTTCAATCTGAAAGGAAAGGAGAATACCTTAGTATTAGGTTCTACGATCACCATAGAGATTGTGGAATGGTTTCCATAATTGGCTTCTTCAAGGATGCCATAATGTAATGATGTGACTAAAAGGATAATAGAATGCTACATGGTTTGATCTTTGATGAGTCGTGCTTCGTTACCATTCCCAAAAATTTTAAAATATACACTTGAAATAGCAGAGCATATTATAAACCTTGTATTTATCACATTAGGATATGGTGTTGTGAGGTCTTTCATTGGATGACAACCCAATGACAAACCTAAATCGAGATCTAAGAAGTGTTACATTGTCGGGTATTCAGTAAAGACTTTTGATATTTGTTTTAAAGACCCATGTGAATGTGGTGTTTATAGTTCAAAAGGAATCAAGAATTCAGTGGGAGTCATTTTGAACTTGAAGAAATGACCGCCTTTGAGCCTATAGTTGGTACTAGCTCTCAACCTGAGGTTGCAATGCCAGTTGAGTTAAATGACATTGCCTTATTTCTTCACAAATCTAGTAGAGTTCATGCACTTTTAAGTTTTATGAGTTTCATATAACTATGGAAGGAGATAAATTGATTAGTGATAAAACATTGATTGATTTGGATAAGTTCATAAGGCGAATAACTACTAGGAAGTAATGGTGGGCTCTATGACTGCCATTAAAAGAGTCTCACGATAATGAAATTTGGTCCATGAAGGATAACCAAGTATGTGATTGGTTGATCCAGATTCTAGTCTTATGATAGTGGGTTGTAATTAGATCTTCAATATGAAGAATAACATGGATAAGGTTTTACATACATTCACAGCTAGTATGGTAGAAATGGTTTTCACTCAAACTCGAGAAATTGAGTATAGAGAAACATTCTCACCACCAGCTGAGAAAGGTATAATTGGTTTATTTGTTACAATTATTTCCTTATTTAATATAAGATATAGTAAAGTGGATGTTAAAACGAACTTCCTCAATAGGAAAGCTTCGAAGGATTTTTGACACATCCTAAAAGGATTTAAACATACAAAGTATCTAAAAAAAGTGTGTAAGCCTGTTGAGTCTATTCATAGATTTAGACAATCATCGCGTAGCAAGGAATCTGTTCTTCCATGAGAAAGTCAAAGAGTGTGTGTTTCTAGATGTCCAGATGAGTCTTGAGTATATGTGAAATCTAGTGAGAGTATCGTTGTCTTCCTGGTATTGCATGTTAATAGGAAACATTATCCTTAAGTTCCAAGGTGAAAAAGCTCGATAATTGTTTTGCTATGATGGACATGGTGAAATGACATTGATACTTGGTCTTTGGATCTAAAAGCATTGTAAGTCCCCAAATTGGCTTGACGTATCAGTCTGATCCACTTGATGGTGCGGAATCCCAATCAAGTCGATGATGCAAGATAAAATGGAGAAGAAGAAGAAGAAGAAGAACTAGATGAATCATCAATGTATTCAATGATCTGATTGATGTTTCTGGTTACACAAGATTTATACATACACTTCTTCATGCTACTTTCTCTCTCTAGAACATATGAATGATGCTCCTGTTCCTTGACCGAGAACCTCCCTCCCCTCTAATACTATAGTGTCCCACTAAACACTCCCCTAATGACTATTTATACATATGGACCGAAATCCCAAGCCCACAACTCAAAGGCTAGACCAAAAACACATGAGTTTTCGGTCCAAGCTACAAATAAACCCATGATAGTTTTTAGCCCAAGACCGAAAACTAAAAAACCTTAGAAAAGCATAGTATAAACCATATTTTAGACCCAACAATCTCCCCTTAGTTTATAGCTTTCTTTTCTTTTTGACCTAACAAACTCCCCTTAGGTTTGTAGCTTGCTTATCTTCTCAATCTTCAACATGGGATTGGTTTCAACGTCTTATCTTCAATTTCTTCACAACTTCAAGATGAACATATGAATCTTCAATAACTGACTTCATCTTGAACAACTGGACTTTTCTTCAAAATTTGACTCTGAACGCACATTGGGTGAGGAGACTTCTTGTAAAGATTCTTTAAAATTAGCACCTTTAGCTTGAGAATCTTCGAAGAGAATATTAGAGAGATCGATTCTTCTTGATCACATCATTAGGTTCATAGATTGCAACAAATTAATTGAGGAGGCTTCAATGCAATATGTCACATAATCATGAAGTGTAGCTTCACCTTGCTTTTCGTGTTGAAAGATTGTATGTTGAAAGAATAGTCTTCATTTCTTGTTCCATCGAATGAAGATTCTTCGACAATCACGAATGAAGCCCTAGCTCAGAAAATCTCGATATAGTCTCCATGAGTCTCATCTTCATCTGAATTCACTTTTTAAGACAAAAAAAACTTTGAGATAAAAAAAAAACTAAAAAACACAATATTTTTGGATTTTCATTTTCTAAAATATAAATAAAACAAAAGCAAAACATATTTTTGGATTTTTTGATTTTTGTTTGATTTTTAAATTTTTTTAAATTCTCCCCATAAATTTATGCATAGAGGAAAACTATGAACAAATTTAACAAAAACAAAAATAATGACTAATTTAAGACTTTTAAGATCAAAATTATCAAGCAATTCAATATCGTTTATCAGCACACGCCTGCATGTCTAGATCTGGTCAATCACCGGTATTGTGGTCCACTTAAACATAAAGGATATTGATAAATTGGGCAGATTATAAGTGACAAGTCATTGTGATCTTATTCCTAAATAGACCATTTAGCTGATGACGAGCAACGATATTATTGTCCACTTAAATTCAGCAGCAAGATCTACAGACAACCTATTAAATGGTTCAATTTGAGATGCACTAGAACGTGTTTCCTACTTCCCGATATACCTCGGTAATCAAGAACATCCAAAGAATACCTTACTTTAAGTGAGTATTCAATCATTAAGAAAGAAGCCAGAAATAGAAATGTATATGTTGTATCTTTAGTCGGATGTTTTCCGATCACACAGAGGGAACAACATATGACTAACATAGATAGAGGGTTAGAGAGATAGTAGGGTGCATATGCTGTGTCCCAGGTCGGATTTTCTGATCATGCATAGGGGACAACATATGGCTAACAGACAAAAAAAATTTCATAGATAAGAAGGTGCATAGAGATAGAGTTGCATATGTTGCTTTCAAGGTCGGATCTTTTCTAAGCACACAAAGGAGACAACATATGACTGATAGATAGAAAGTAAGAAAATAATTTCCTATAGACCTACTTTATCAGAACCCCCAATTACCCTATCAGTACCAGAATTAAGGACATGAGTCCATACATAGAGGAAATGTTAAGCCACAATTATAGATACATATGACTTTTATTGTACCCTACATGTTCCCATGTTTATCTCACTGCTCAATCTACCCGAGCATCGCATTGCCAGTTCGAATAGAACTATCTAAGTCCATACTGTCAACATCAGTCAATTGTTAATCTAAGTCTAGTCCTTTTGAACCCTTTGTTCCTAACGACACATTGAACATAGAGTCTAGACAATTCAGCTTTAGTGCATTACACAAATTTCAGATTGCCCTTTAGCACTAGACTTCATATCACTTCCCAACAAACAATACCTACAAATGAAAAACTATAAGAAAATAAAATATTGTCTTCAAAATGAATCATTGTAAGAAAAACTCAGGAGTATCGAGAAGAAAACTCAAACTGTAAGTCACCAGTTGAATTTTCATCCAGATGGTCTGAGAACAGCACACACATTTCAATCTCAGAATAGATCCGAAAATTCTTCACATCGTTAAGCATAAACCCCATGTGTGATCCTTTGATTTCTTGCTTTCACAAAAAGGACACATACTCTCACTTAAAGTTCTGAGTGTTGTATAGTTGAGAGATATCCCCTATCATGTGCCTGGAACAACAACTATCAACAAACCGAAGTCTAATGATATGTCTCCATAGCTGCTCAACACAGAGCAGGATTAGTGGGTCTTTGAAACCTATTCCATTTTGAAACTAGGTTGACCTTTTTCATCTATGCAAGGAATTCTCTCCCATGACATATCCTGTTTATCACAAACAGAAGATGAAGTAATGTTAGAATCATTAAAAGATTTGGGAGTATGAACCTTTGGTACCCATCTGTAGTAAGTTTTAACCCATTTCTTGTTCGATCAGATGGTTACCTTATCACTTGATTTTGAACATGAAGCTGATCGCCGAGTGACTTTGACCTAACCGTTCTTGGTTTGACTTGAGTATCTCTTGAATTTGACTTCATGTCCGACATTTCCTTCTTGACCCTGGGAATTTGATTCTTGGTCTTATTGGGATTCTAGTTATCATTGTTTGAACGTGGCCTCGAAGGGTTTCTTTTGAAATATCTCCCTCTTGGCACATTATGCCAACCTTGTGCATAGTAAGGAACATATGCGCAATTTGGACAATTTCTGGAAATGTTTCTAGGTGTTCCACAGTGAAAACATGTCTTTTTCTTCACATAGGAATTATTTCTGCTTGCCCTTAGTGGCGTTCCCTTGTCTTGATTCTGATTGTTCCCACATGCACGCATACAACAAATCATATGTTTCACTTGTTTTAGTGACCTGTATATACCAACAGCAGGTTGATTATTAGAGATAACTGGATTAGAAGCAACATATTCAGAGTTGAAAAAGTCATTTGTTTGACAATAAACAGAATCAACAGAACTAGAATTGATTATGTTCTCCTCGTTCTCATCTTCCACTGCTTTACCTGCACATAAAGTAGAATCATTAGAATCCTTCAGCTCGACATTCTCAATTTGGCCTGATTGTTTAGTCTTAACTAAAGCTGGAATAGGGGGTTGGCTATACTGAGCAAGTATCTCTTCCTTGTTGGTTTCAAGGGGTGGGTTACAGTTTTCATTGAAAGGAGGTGGCACACTGTGATACCCCAAACCCTTAGTTTGATTATCTTTAAATGTTAATTTTTTTTCTATCATGGATGCAACTACCTCACTTGACACATCAAATTTATTAAATTTGAATTCAACATCTTTTTATTTAGCTTTTAATGCCTCAAATTCGGCAGTTAATTTGGCAAATTCCCTTTTAACATAGTTGTAATTTTCACATTTGTTACTGTATTCTTCTTGAAGTTTTCTAAAGTCCTTTTTCTTGGCCCCTAGTTGTGCTTTTAAGGGTTTTTGACATTTCCTAAGAGTATAGCCTTCGTACTTAAGGTCCTCATTTTCTCTTTTTAATAAATCGATTTAATCACTGAGAAACTTAATAGTAGCTTCACAAGATTGAGAACATGGAGTTTCATCGACCTTGGTGTTTGAAGAACTCATTGTTTATCAAAAATTTCCCTTTGACTTGAAACATTGAAAGTCAACCTTAAAATTCAAATTTAAAAAACTAAACTTAAAATTCAAACTTGAAAAGTCAAACCAAAAAGCCAAACGTGAAAATTTGAAAGTTAAACTGTAACGCCTGTAGATCTGGGATAGTCAATTTAGAGATAATGAGCATCAAAAATGAGTTATTGATGGAAGATTATATAGAAGGAGTAATCTTAAACAAGTTTTAGAATATGTCACAAGGGTTCCGTACATATAAAGAACGCCGAAATCCGAGTTATGACGAAGAAGTTATGGCTCATCGAAGTTTCGCGACAAAATTGGCACGACACTGCGTGACGTAAATAGTGAGTTTATGATGGAATGATTTTTGGCCTTAGCGGTCTAAATGAAAGTCGTAATATACATTAAACCGAGAGTGTACATAAAAAGAACTCCCAAATCTGACTTCATATGAGGAAGTTATGATTTTTCTAAGTTTCGGATCAACAATGTGCAGCCCGAAGTCCGAATATTAGATCGAGCGACTTTTGGCCGACAGAACCTAAAAGAGAATCGAAGATATCGTTAATAGTAGCTTAATAGTAAAAATAAAGACGAAAACGGACGTCGGATGAAGAAGTTATGAATTTTAACGGACTATTCCTATCTCAGACTGTTAAAAATATAACTTTAAAAATAAAGTCAAAATTAGCCGACGGAGTCTAAACGAAAGTTGTATAGTATAGTCCCGCCTACGTGTGGATATAAAGAACGTAAAAAATGGAGCTTGTATGCAAAAGTTATGAATTTTTGAAATCGGGGTTGCAAATCACGAAGCTGATGCGAGGGTTACGCATGGTGTAACCGAAGGGACGCCCAACGTCCGAATACACCCTGCGTATGTGGGGATTACGCACATCGGTCTTCTATCTTCCTCGATCAACGTTGAACCACGTCGCAACATTGAGTCCTCTCCACGTGTTGTACGATCCGAACTTAGGCCCAACGTACATCTTCGGTACGCCCAATGTAGAACTGCAACTCGACCTATAAAAGGCAAGTGAGGACAGCAGGCAATTCCACACCAAATCCATCTCTTTCTCTCACTAATCTCTCTCTCTCTCTCTCTCTCTCTAGATCCCCTAACCACCCCCTAATCCTAGGTAAACCCCCTAGCATCTGAAGGAAGCCCCGAGACTCCCGAAGGCTTTGAGAAAAAGAGCTTTTCAGCACAGAAACGCTGCTCTAACGAAGCCCGATTTTTAATAAAAACCTGTTGTAAGTGAGATATGGCTACCATACTTTTAATATAGCTTATATATAAATATAATTCATTATTACGAACCTATAAATAAGATTTTATTAGTGATTCAAAGTCGTTATACTAATTGATCTACTTACGGGGATGATGTCTAGGCTGTGATTTATTGAGGTGTTTAAAGTGAGATTTCAAAACAGTATACTTCGTATACCAAATGGACCCTACCTCCGATATGATCTTATATGGTTGTTCCTTACTTGATGGATCATGAATTAGACTTTGAGTTAATGATGAATCTAGAATAATAATTAGTCGCAATGAATATTAGACTAAAATGTAGTGGTAATGATACTAGGTTTCGTCGAAAGAAAATAAATTAATAAAAGCGAAGCGCTGTCCAAGTTCGGAATTACCACCTTAACAAGTGAGTGCATAATCCCTTTCATGAACATGAATTTTATACAAGTATTGATTGAAATATTAAATATATGTTTATGTGCGAGTTATTTGATGTTTCATGAAATAAGTGTCAAAGAATATACCTGATTATATATGATGATTTAAGATAAAGAGTAAACCTAAATTAATTATGAGGAATATTAGGTAGTCTCTTCTTATGAGTACGAGTGAGATATACAAAGAGAATATAACTTTAAAATATGTCATTGATCCGGGAGCATGGATTAGACATAGTTATTGTCCCTAATCCGAGAGTATGGATTGGACATAGTCGATTATCATTAATCTGGGTGTATGGATTAAGAAATAGTCAACCGTTCTTAGTTCGGGAGTATGGATAGGACATAGTTATTTGACATTAATCCGCGAGTATAGATTTAGACATTTGTCCCAGTCCGAGAGTATGGAGTGGGCACAGTTATTGATCCAAGAGCATGGATTAGATCTGGAAGTATTGATTAAGTAAGAGGTAAAATTTTAGCTTCGAGAATATGGATAGTGTCGTTGAGAGGATCGATGGGGTGAAGGTAAGAGTTGCTTATTGATATGGTGAAATTGTATGTTTTGTGAGTTCTAAATTATATATATGATATAACATTGTGGGATTGAAATACCTATGTACTCACCAGGTTTCCCAACCTGACCCACTCAGTTTACTTATATCACTGGTGTCGATATGAAGTCACATTACACTGAGAGATTAAGGAGATGTAAATCACTAGTGTTAATGAATGTAAGCTCTATTTATGCTTATATTTCTATATTAACGATGACATCCCAAAGTTTTAAAATGAATAAAATACATTTCTTCAAAAATGCTTTGATAATGTATTTATCATGTTTTTCTGGGAATAAATTCCGTAACATTTTCTTTAAACGAATACTCTGATTTTCAAAATAAAGCATAAACAAATCGGTCTTTTCTGGTCGCGAAAATGGGGATGTCACATAAATGAGAAAGTCATAGTTTAAATTCAAACATCAAACTTGATAGTCAAAGTCAAATTTTAAGGTCAAAAGTCAAACTAGCAAGTCAAAAATCATAAGTCAAAGCTTAGGGCCGAAAACAAAACTTCAAAATTCGAAAAACTGATTTTTTGGGCCAAAAATGTCAAAAATCAAAAAATATGGCCGAAAATGCGAACGTTCTTTGCTGGACCGAGAACTCTCGCATAAGATGGTCTGCTGACCGAAAATGAGAAGTTCTTGCATCGAACACCGAAAGCGAAGACTGCAAACGAGGGTTGAAAGTTGGACCGAACACGTGCAAGACCGAACACCTGCTAACTAAGAATGCAAGGACTGAACACGCGGAGACTGAAAACCCTCGTACGCTCCACTGATAACCTTCGCACCTTGCTACACCGAGAACTTGCAAACCGCAACCGAGTTTTCGCCCGAGAACACTCGTAGACTCTCCACCGTTATCAGTTTTCGCCCGAAAATACCGAGGAAGCCCTACCCCAAGACCGAGAATGTCTGCATCGCCTTCGCAAATTATGAGCAAAAATACATTTTTTCACCTTTCTAAGCCCAAAACTTGATCAAAAGGTCATTTTTATGAAGAGCACGAAGAACAAACCCTCAATATTTCTTCAAAAACTAATCAAAAATGTAAAATCCTTCAAGAAAAAAAATACAAAAATGCTCAATATCTTCCTAATTTAATTGATATGATCCAAGTTCTGATACTAACCGTAAGTCCCCAAATTGGATTGACGTATCAATTCCGATCCAGTTGATGGTGCGGAATCCCAATCAAGTGGATAATGCAAGATGAAATGGAGAAGAAGAAGAAGAAGAACTAGATGAATCTTCAATGTATTCAATGATTTGATTGATGTTCCAAGTTACATAAGATTCATACACACACCTATTTTATCTACTTTCTCTCTTTAGAACATATGAATGATCCTCCTTGTTCCGTGACCGAAAACCTCCCTCCCCTCTAATACTCTAGTGTCCCACTAACACTCCCCTAATGACTATTTATACATCTGAACCGAAAACGCAAGCCCACAACTCAAAGGCTAGACCAAAAACATATGAGTTTTCAGTCCAAGCTACAAATAAACCCATGACAGTTTTTGGCCTAAGACTGAAAACTACAAAATCCTAGAAAAGCAAAGTATAAACCATATTTCAAACCCAATATGTGAAAATTGAAATGTTTAATATGATTCAATTAAAGCACAACGTGTTAAAAGGTTTCAGCATGGAAATTCCAAAAGAATTATTCATATGCTTTATATCGTGGACTTGAGTGAATCTTAATGTTTTGTTCTAGTCATATAAATTACAAGATGAGTCGAGTCCCATGTGTTTCGGATATAGGATCGATCATGAATGCAATGACTTGTGATTATTCTGATGTCTCATATGGTTTGCGTATGGTGAGATTGTATCGGAAATTTTGTTTGACCAAATCGCTAAATAGCTACTAAGAGCATTCGGAGGCATTGAAAGATACCAATGAATGGTTGCTTGTAGACGATTGAGAAGTGTTATAGTGACAAAGATTTTGGAGATGACTTTTAGTCATAGTCTAAATGTATATTCATTTGATTTGTAATATGAATGGTTTCATGTATGAGATTGTGGTATACCCAACGGTATGAGTCGAATTACTTTAGTGCAAATGAAGCATCCAAGGAGTGTACATGGACTAGAAAACTTCATAGTTGACCTTGGATTCGTTTTGAGTAGCAAACTGCCATTAGAAACATTTTATGAAAGTATAGTCATATTAAGTAAGGATTCTTGAGATCACAAAAGGTCAATGCATATAAGGACAAAATTCGACTCTATCCAAGAAAGTGTTGAGGTAGAGATCTATTTGTGAAGTGAATCTCTTTTAGATGATTCGTTCACAATAATGATATCAAAAGGAGAACATGATATGCATGTTAAGAGCATTGACATGAGAAATGTTAACAAGTTTAGTTATCAAGTCGATTACACAGACATACTTATACAATAGATAAATCTTTAATTGTTATGGTGATTAAATAATAAGGAATTATTTATAATCAAAGAGTATGATGCCATAGAGCAATTAGCGGATTTCATAATTTTGGAGCTAGTTTTTATAGGAGACTACAAAGGGTATTTTATTAGTTTGTTTTAAATGAAGCAAGAAGTATGTGGTTCTATTTATGAATTTTATTCGTAGGGTTTATAGTTTTTGTTTCATAAGTACATTGCACTTAATTGAGAAAAGACACAGATCCAATTTTTAGGTTGCATGTACCCTTAAGAGTTAAGTAAAGTTTTGCATGTACAAATTAGATATATCTTAAAAACCCCCAATAATGATATCCAATTTTTAGGTTGCATGTACAATGATTATAGTTCATTTACTGTCCTTAGGATCATAAGAAGACTCACTCTCTTAAAAGTTAAGTCTATGGTTATGTGATTGAAATTGTTAATACAATGTTTTAGAAGATGGTTCTAGCTTATTTAAATAAAGAACGTTTCTTATGTTTTCTATTTAAAAGTATGTCATGGAATATTTGAAACTAGTGTAGTAACAATAGTTTAATGGAGATTCATTAGTCGGATTAAATGCAATTATGGAATCATCTTCTAGAATAAGAGTATCATTACCAAATATCCAGTTGAATTGGATTTTGGAATTCATTTTATCCTAAGTTTTAGAATGTTGACAATGACATCATAAAGTGGCAAAGTATCTATTAGAATCAGTTTACACTAATTGGTCATTCAGATTAACCACGATGCATGTTGATCCAAATATATCCAAAGTGTCTAGATCATCATCTTTAAATATGTGAATGAAAAGTGCATCATCAAATATTCAGTTAGATTGAATTTTGGAACTCATTAGACCACAAGTCTTCTGAATGATACATATCTCATACTATCAAGATAAATGATGAACAAATGAATTTGTGATCACATCTAGAAATTAGTTCATGCTTATTGTTCGTTCAGATTGGTCACACAACGAAGTTCATAATCGAGTGGGAAAAAGGATAAGAAACTCATATCCAATAGGATAGTGAGAATCTTGTCGAATGGTTCACAATCATCTAATGATATTGTGAAGCAGTTTCACAAATCATCTTAAACCAAAGTATTGCCACAATAAACATATTTTGATAGAGAAAGAAAATCGTTGTTTGATTTGTAACTGAGAAGTCGTATTGTACTTAAAAACAATTCGTGGATTGTACCATGAATGAGTGTTACAAAGTCATTAGTCTTGTACAAACTAAGAAAGTTTTACGCTCTATAAGATGGGATATTTTAAGGACACCACAACTACATTTTTGGAAACCATATGAGAACAAAGTATTAATTACTTGAAGGACAATATTTCGAAAGAGAGAGTTGATATCCAAAAGAAATAGTGGGAGCCACATTGGTCTTAGTAAGATTCAAGAATCAATTAACAAAGAGCCCAAAGAAAAACATTAGCACTTACTTAGAGGTTAAAACCTATTAAGGAAAGTGACATCTCTTTATCTCTTCCTCATTGATCTAATAAAAGACGTCATTGACCTCCATAATCACTAAGGAAATGAGTCACTGATAGATTGTGATCATGATCTATCAACAATCGGAAGCTATGGAAGCCCCAATAATCCATCACTGAAGGAAGATATGAGGAATGAGATTCAGTCCACTTATGTATGAAATTTGAATTGTTCCAACACTTGGTGTTGTGGATCTTCAAAGATGAAAAACATGGATAGGAATGCACATATATTTAAACCAATATGGGCTATGATAGATATATAGGCTAGAGAAGTCCATTGATGGACTATAACAAGAATCTCATGTTAGGATAATTTGCTCCCATGAGAAATTCAAAGGTTGAATTATGAGAAACAAAAAATACTGCATATAAATTTCGGAGCTAGTGGGAGCAATGTTATCCCTTGTATCTGTAAATAATGTCCTAACTTTGCTTAGCATAAAAGGTTTACATAACATAGGAATTGTCTCGCTATGAAACTCATAGGATGAACAAGAAAGCATGCTTAGAGTCTAAGGAGATAGATCTAAGTGATTTAATGAGTTAAGCCAAGGTACTTCGAATCTTGAGGAAACTTGAGATGCAACATTCTTAACGAATTCATGCTAGTAAAAAGTTATGACTCACATTCCTTATACATGATAAATCATATTAAGATCTTTTGGCTATAATAAAAGAGTTAACAAATCAAAAATCAAGAATATTCTTTGAATTCCTCAAATAACGAAGGATATAATCTTTTCAGTATGGAAGAAATCAATGAAAGAGTTACATTGATGGTCAGTACCATACTAATAGAGACATTTCCACTAAGTAGTTGGAGTTCATGCTCTTAATTAATAAGGTATTAGCTTGGAAGTTATTAGACTTTTTCATGAGGTTTTGTCCTACAATCTATTGTATCTTGGTTTTTCCCCAACGTTGTCCGTAACAGGAAGCTATACAGGGTTTGACTAGATATTGCATGAGGAATGGCACATACCTATGTATTCAAAGTTTATTTCATCCTTCTTCCCGAAATCGAGAAATTGATATCTCTTGGCCCCTTGATAATTTGGTGCTACATCTAAAGTACTTGGTCGAATCCTGACTGAAATTGATGTGTTCGATTTAGCAGTTAGAAAAAGTAGTTAAAAATCTATGTCAAGAAACATAATCTTGGATTCTAAGATTGACTATTATCCATGTATCACATTCATATAGACATCATGAAGATCAAAGGAATTTAAAGTCACTAGTCTTAGGGATGTTTATAGAAAACTTGCTATAAGTATAGTAGTTGCATTGAACTGCCACTCAGTGCTGTTCCTAGTAAGTATTGGACCGATCAATTAATAATGCCTAAGTTTAAGTGGGAGTTGATGGAGAATAGTTCCCATATCCATAACAAACCCAATAATATTGCTATAAATGGTAATGTCCTTTTGGGTAACATGCAAGAACAAAATAAAGCAGAATCGAAAAGATATTTATTTCAAGGACTTGTTTTATTAATTGATTAATAGATGAATCAATTAATTCGAAAACATGGAGAATAATGGAATATTTTATAATGGTTTTTGATTCGAGGATAATTACCAAAACCCTAGATAATTGCTAAAATATTTGGTAATTATCTTTAGGGTTTCAAACCACCTCCCTATAAATAACAGGGTCAAATCCCAGTTTTGGATGGATGAAAATATAGTCTTTTTACTCCAAAAGTAGGAACCCATGAGAAAACCTAGAAAACCCCAAAGTCCCAATACCACGATGTGGCACCTCTTCTGGCATGATATGGCTATGAACAATATCATTGTGAGCTTGTTTCGTGTTGTTTCTTGGTTGTTTGTTTCGATTTGCTAAAGTTTTACTTCTTGGATGCGATTACAAGAGAGGAACCCTCTGTTGGGTTCTCTTGTCCAATCAACTGGATTGTCTAAATAAGAAATATACGATGAAGTCAAAGGTATGTTTTTTGTTCTATTGAGTTCTGAATAAGTTGCATATATTATTTGAATTTATATCCAATTTTTTCGAGTGTTATATCAGATTTGTTTATCATTTCCGTTGTCATTTTGTTTGATATATTGAGGCTCGAAACCCATCACACACATCCCTCATCAAATCTTCTCTTCCTCCTAAAATTTGGTTCGAAGTTCTCCACTCTACAGTTCATACCTTTAATATTCTTCCCAGTATAACTCTATGTTTGCAAACTTCCTTCATAATACTATTTGGTATTGCTCCCTCTTATTCCTATCTTCATGCTTTTGGGTGTCTCTATTACCCTAAGATGCCAGCCACCACTACACATAAATGTTCTCCTTGCTCTTATACTTGTGTTAATCTTGGGCCCTTTTTTAATTATCGCGGTTATCAATGTCTCGATCTTATTAGTAAAAAGATCATTATCTCTCATCATGTCACATTTGATGAAAGCCACTTCCCTTATACTGACTTCTATCTTCCCTCCTCTTCCATTACATATGACTCATTCATCTCTAATGAAGTTGCCTCCCCTTTTCTCTCTACACCTTCGACTACCTCTCCCATTTTCACAAAGGTATCGTTCCACCATTCCTCTACCTCCATTTCTATTATCTTTACCATTGCCCATTATAGATGCAACTCTGTATACCACTTCCCTTCCTCCCATATCCTCTCTACCCATTAGTTACCACATGGTTACTAGGTATCGTATTGGCTCTCTTAGGTTGAAACAAGTTTTCATCCTCTCTGCTATTATTGATGTCTCTCGTATTTTACAATCCACTACTCAAGCCATGTGTGACCCTAATTATCAGCTTGCCATGGATTCTAAGATGTTCACTCTTACTTCTTAACTGGCGGGCTGCCTCAAATTCTCAACACTAACAAATTATTTTCGAGATTTTTTATGACTACATTTGGTATGTAGTAGCTGTAGACGAAACCTACACTTTTTTCCTATATTTTAAGTAACATAATTTGCAAATGTAAAAAAAATATTATTAGAAAGTAGATTCCTTTAGCTATGAAAATTGTGATAATTTTTAGTAAACCCAGTATCTTTGACTTGCAGAGAGAAATCTATTCGTGCACAAAAAGGTAGCTACTTCTTCTATACTCCATGATAATAATGTTGGATTAGTGTCTAAGTCCATAACTATTTTGGTATGTACTTGACCCGATGGTGCATGGTCCTTTTGGGTTGCCTTCACCAAAACAACTTGATAGGATGATTTATGGAGAGTAAGGATTAAATATGATTTATTAATGTATTATGAGAATAATATATTAAAGGAGAAATCATATTGTTTAATTAATATTAGTCAATAATTAATTGGTAATTAGTTTTGTGACTAAAAGAGATTAATTAAACTTAAGGGACTGGAATTGTAATTATAAGATAATTAAAATTTGGGCCATGGATTGCCTTATATTAAGGGATGGACGAATTCTAATGGGAAACCCATAAGGAAATCGTCCATGGGCTTAATTAAAGGAGTCTATGGTTTGCTTAGGGCTTAAGCATCCAAATTAGGGTTTCCTTGTTAGATAACCCTAATAGCCCAACTATATAAAGACACCTTAAGGCTCAAAAACGTGGCTAAGCTTCTTATAAGGGTTTACACACGTTTTTGGCAGCCTCTAACCTCTCTACTCTTCATCCTCTTGCTTATGGTGTTTGTGAACCATTAGAGGAGTGACACTTGTGACTCTAAGCCTTCCAAAGTCAATTCAAGGAGATTTGTGATTGTTATTGCTACATGTCACAACTAGAAATTCTATGTCTTGTAATCACTATACTCAAGTAAATGTTGAAATCAAAAACTCAAAAACAAGTATGATGCTTACTCAATGGGAAACTAAACCCCAATTCACTACATCAAACAATTGGAAAACCCTAGAAGTTATTGTTAAGTCCATTTTGGACTAGAACTTCCTTATTGGATCCAAATGGACCAATAAGCTTCCAATTGGACTATCATGGGCTTAGAACCCTAATTGGGCTCTAATTGGACCCACATCTATTTATTTCAACATTTTGGGCCATGTTGGACCTAGAATGAAATAAATACAAAATTTTGAACCATGATTAACCTAAACTAGCCCAACAAAGTGTAAAAATCATACTATATTTCTTTTGGGACTAAAAACCATCCAACTTAACATCTACATGGGTTAGGACATTAAAGCCCAATTTTTTTCCTTTCCATTTCAAATTCTCGGCCCAAAAGCCCAAAACCAAGAAGGAAGAGTTGACTTAAAGCCTTGCCACCTCACTATTATCCCACATATCTCCATGCATGGACCAACATGCATCTAGGATTGTCAACTCAACTCTCTCTCTTCTCTTCTTCTTGAACTCGGCCGAGAGCAACACACACACACAAAACACTCACAAACTCTCTCTAAATCACTCAAGGCTTCTTTCTTCTTCTCCATCCAAAATCTCGAGATTTAGGAAGCATTCAAGGAAGTTCTTCCACAAAAATCATCATCTAAGGTAAGGTTTTGCTTGGATCTATGACTTGTATTCCTTGTTTTATCAAAAATCTCTTCCTAATCCATGCAAAAATCGTGATCTTGCACTCTAGAAAACCCCATAAACTCGAAAACTTCATCAAGGAGTGCAAAGGGCAAAAATCACTTCATTTCTTCCATTCTTTCTTCAAAAAAACCGAATCAACACCCAAGGTGAGTTTCATACCCCCTTATTTTTGGTTTTTATAAGTTTTTGTGGGGGAGAATACAAGCAAAGGTGTAGATCCATCATTATGTGTATGTTGTGGTTGATTTCTATGCTTATATGTATGTTTTGTATGATTTTGATGATAGATCTAGTATGAAATGCTAAAAACCGAGACATGTATTTTATTATAGCATAAAATATACTACTACATGCAAAGTATACTAAGAAAAATGGCCAAATGGCTTGACAACACTTAATTTGGGCTAAAAACTCATTTTTTTGACATAAAATGTTGAAAATACAAAGTTAAAGGGCCTAAAATGAAATATTTCGAAATCTGATGGGTGAGATGAGTCAAAACAGTTTACATAATGTATTTTCTGAAAATATACTATTTAGAGGGTTAAAAACATAAATTCCAAGCTTATTGGGCTAAATATGACATTTTCGGCCCAATGAGGCCCAATATGCGAAATTTTCTAATTTGGAGGACCAGAACTGCATTTTTCTGTAAAACAGTGGACTATAAGTGTTCCATGTACTTCTCAAAGGTTTAAAATGCTTTTCAAATTTAAAAAGGACCAAAGTTGCAAAATTTTTCCAAATTGGGTCAAAAATGTAAAAATTGCGAAAAAAGAGGGGTTATAACCGAGAAAACTGCAATTTCAAGGACTTAAACTGTTTTCTATGATAAATATGCTGGAAAATACTTATTTCAATAATTTTTGGTTTTAAAAATGTCAAGAAAATTGATTTAAGGACCAAACCGGAAAGTTTTTAAATAAAGGGGTGAAAAGGGTAAATTCTACAATTAAGGAGGGGCTGAAAACAGAAAATCTTCAAGGCTAGTTAATACATGCAATTTGACCAATTGATGGTACCACGCTTGTCGATGAAATACAATACATTACAATACCAAAAGTCGTTGTTAAACGAATTGGTTCGGTCTCGAACCAATAAAAATCCGAAACCACTAACACGACGACGTTACTACATTACGATTCATAACTAATAACAATGGAGAATTCACTATACATGCGAGTGTGCACAGACGTCTACGCACCATCTTTGGGCCCCAAAAGTGTAAAATCTTGTTCGTTGAGCCTAGCTAGCCCAATGACCTGATCTTAAGGCCCGAAGATCTCTCTCTCTTACGAAGTGTTGGGTTTTACCGATCCGACATAACGTAAAAGGACTTTCAATGGCAAACGTGCTGCTAGTCCCCAAGGGTCCTTCAGTGCTGCTAGTAAAGTCAGTAACTCACGATTGCGGGTTGGGCTTCGGGCCCTTCGCAATTGCATTAGTCTTGAACGACGCGGGGAAATACCGAGGGTTTCGCACCTTCTCTCCTTCCCTCCGGTCGTGGGACTACACAAGTCTGGGAGGATCGAGTTGTGTGAAGAATTACAAGTGGCGCCTAAGGGATCGCTTGTAAGGTTGTCGATTGGACGTTTTCATTAACGTACGTCACAACACTTCACCACCCATTGTATTCTCAATGCCTCCGGAGCTCAACGATTTCCTCTAACGCAACGAAACAACGGTATACAAACTAAGTAATGCAAAGTGATAGGAAAACATCAGGTTTTCCTAGGGTTTTCAACAATTACAATTATGAATTACCGGTCGAATTTTCACAACTCTTACGCTTACATCTATAGAATTCAAACAAGCATACTCATGGATCAACACATATTTTTACACTATTCTATTTTTAGAAAATATCGGATTTTCTGATGGGTTTCAAACAGTACATTGGATTTCAAACACTACTTATGAACTCACCAACATTTCATATGTTGACGTTTTCAAAATACTTGTATTCTCAGGTAACAGATAAGGTGATGTTTTATGTTATGTTTCATGTATATGCATTGTGATGGTATTCAATGAGTCACAATAGCCCTCGGACGTTTCCGCCGTCTGGTTCGGGGGTGTGACAGGTTGGTATCAGAGCTTTGTTTATAGTGAACTAGCATATCTAGCCACACATGGATATGCAACTATAAACCAAAAAGAGGGACTAACATAACTCTGAACAAAACAATTAAATAAAACAACCTTGTTGGTACTAGGAATAGGAACCTAACGCTGAACCAAACAAAAATAATACTAGTGTCTCGGTCAATTCAGGACTGTTCTTAGTGGTACCAAGGAGTGGATGTAGCCTGATCAACTACACTCTCTCCAACGTATTACTAACGCACGTTCTGATGAGATCGGGATATCTAGGGAACCTAAAACTATACCCCTACCACCGAGAAGAGAATGTCGGTTTAGCTTGTGCCATAGCGTTAGAATCATAGGAAAGTGATAGCTTATTCGCATACTTTCTCTCAGTCGTCATGGAGGGAGAGCATCAGGTCATTCAGTTCTTCCAAGCCCCTGAGGCACACGGGGTACTCGAAGACGAACCAGAAGGGAATCAAGAGGGAGCCCACGGCGTTGAACCTGACGAGTACATGGACACCGACTACGAGTTCGAGGAGACCGACGATGACATGGAGGAGGATCAGGCCCCGGACATGGGTCACGTCGCATCTCCTGTTAGCGAAGTGCAACAGGATCCCCACGTCCCACCAGTGAACTCCGCGAGGGAGAATCGCTCCCCAGAAGCCGTGATTACCGACTTACGGCAACAACTGTTCGCCATGGAAGCACGAGCCGTGCAAGCAGAGCTTGAGAGGGATGAGGTCATTGTAGACATGACAGAGATGGCGCCGCTGTTGGCTCAGCACTTTGGCATATGATTTCACCGTTATAGTAGGACGCAACTCATCGCGGTTAGGGATAGACTTATCTTAGTAGGTCGTTAGGAAATGCGCTATGTACTCCGACTCTATGTTTAAGTGACTACACTACTCATAGAGTCGTTATGCTGTCGAACTAGTGTCACTCATGTATGCTCTTACGAGCAAAATTTTCATTTATCAAATGCGGATAATATTAATAAAATATTTTTTTTACGATATTGTACCTTGCTATGTGTTGAGGAATTATTATGGATTGGTCAATGGTAGTAGTGTTTAAGTTCGTACTATGCACCTAGTCAGTAGGAACACGACCTCACTGAAACAACATACCCTCAACATCTTTCCGTTTTGTGACAGAAAGATGCCTCCCCGACCTGCTCGCGGAAACCCAGGACCAACCCCACATGAGGTTGAATCAGTCGCCTTTCAGGCAGCTGTATCAGCAGCAGTCACTGCAGCGATTGCACAAATTCAACAAGGGAACAATGGAGGAGTCAATGGGCAAGGAGCCGGAAGTACGAACAATGGAATGAATCAAGGACCCACCAAGACGTGTACCTACAAGGACTTCACAAACGCCAAACCACGAACTTTTAATGGCACTGGAGGGGTGATCACTCTGAAGCGATGGATCGAAAAGGTGGAGTCGGTGTTCGAGATATGCGACTGCCCTGAGCACATGAAGGTGAAGTTCGCGGCTTGCACTTTTATGGATCAGGCGCTCACCTGGTGGAACGGACATGTAGAATCCATGACGCTCCCTGTAGCCAACTCTATGCCGTGGACAGAGATGAAAGAAATGTTAATGGCTGAGTATTGCCCACGAGGCGAAATACAGAAGATGGAGCAAGAGCTATGGAACCTCACTATGCAGAACGCAAATATCGATGCCTACATATCGAGATTTAGTGAACTATCTCTGCTGTGTCCGAGTATGATTACCTCGGAAGGAAAGAAGATTGAGCGATTCATCTGGGGACTAACATCACCAATTCAAGGGAATGTGATAGCTGCAAACCCCGAAACATTTGACAGCGCGAAAAGATTGGCAAAAAGGCTGTATGACCATAACAACAAGAAGGGAGAGAAGCCAGTGGAGGCTGAGAAGACGAAGGAAGGAGATGGCAAGAGGGGAAAGAACAATAAGAGGAAGGGGCGCCAGGGCCCCGACACCTCCAAGAAGCAGCAGACAGTGGCGGTTAATGCCGTTACCACATCGGTTCCAGCCGCACCACATGCTCCAACCTCAGCCACTTCAAATGCTTCCAAACCTTATTCCGGTAATCTTCCCAAATGCAACAAGTGCGGTTTCCATCACTATGGAGAATGCAAGGATTTTCAGTGCACCAGTTGCAACCGAAGGGGTCACACCGCAAAGTACTGCAAGGCTTACCCTCCCCATAACCAAAATCAGGGAATCAACAACAACAACCCTCGCAACAACAACAACGCCCATGCCAGCGGCAACAGCGCAGGGCCTAGCTACACCTGCTACGGATGCGGGAAGACTGGACACATCCGCCGATACTGTCCCAACAACAACAATTTAAGAAATGGAGGAACAGGAAGGATGTTGACCATGGGTCAGAGTGAGGCTATTCAAGACCCCTCTGTTGTTACCGGTACGTTTCTCTTAAACCACGTTTATGCATGCATCTTATTTGACACCGGAGCGGAACGAAGTTTCGTAAGCAATAAGTTTAAGCACTTATTAAAACAACTCCCCCAAAAGCTAAATGAAGCCTATACGGTGGAAATGGCCAATGGGAAAACCGAGTCCACTGGGGAAATCTACACCGGATGTACCCTAACTCTTAATCAACATGTTTTTCGAATAGACCTAATGCCAGTGTCAATTAGGAGCTTCGACGTGATCATCGGCATGGACTGGTTAAGCCCCCACCATGCCGAAATTATGTGTCATGAGAAGGCCGTCCGTCTTCGCCTTCCAAATCACGAAACCCTAGTGATTTACGGAGACAAATCTAGCATGAACCTTCGCCTCGTTTCGTGTGTCAAGGCACAAAAATATCTACGAAGGAACAATCTGGTGTTCCTGGCTCACGTGGTGGACAAAACCAAGGAGGAGATTAACGTTCGAGACATTCCCGTAGTATGTGAATTTCCGGATGTGTTTCCTGAAGATCTTCCGGGAGTGCCCCCAGAGAGACAGGTTGAATTTCGAATCGACCTTATCCCAGGAGCAACTTCTCTTGCTAAATCACCCTATCGGTTGGCTCCTGCCGAGATGCAGGAATTATCTAGCCAACTCAGCGAACTTTTGGATAAGGGATTTATTCGACCTAGTTACTCGCCATGGGGAGCTCCGGTGCTCTTTGTCAAAAAGAAAGACGGATCTTTTAGAATGTGTATCGATTACAGAGAGTTAAATAAACTCACAATCAAGAACCGCTACCCACTCCCACGAATCGATGACCTATTTGACCAGCTCCAAGGGGCTAGTTATTTTTCTAAAATAGATCTACGGTCCGGATACCACCAACTCAAAGTCCGGGAAGAGGATATTTCAAAAACCGCTTTCCGAACTCGCTACGGACATTATGAATTTGTCGTAATGCCCTTCGGTCTAACGAATGCCCCTGCCGCATTTATGGACCTAATGAATCGAATCTGCCGACCGTTTCTTGACAACTTTGTCATTGTTTTTATCGATGACATCCTCGTCTATTCTCGAAGCAAGGAAGAGCATGGCCAACATCTCCGACAAGTCTTAGAAACTCTACGATCAGAAAAACTTTACGCCAAACTCTCCAAGTGTGAGTTCTGGCTGCGGAGCGTGAACTTCCTAGGTCATGTGGTCAGCCAAAATGGAATCCATGTGGATCCCTCTAAGGTCAAAGCTGTAGAAGGTTGGGCAATCCCGACAACGCCCACGGAAATTCGTCAATTCTTGGGATTAGCAGGCTACTATAGGAGGTTCATTCAAAACTTCTCTAAGATCGCCAAGCCACTTACCTCGCTTACGCAAAAGGGCGTACCATTCAAATGGACAGACAAACAAGAAATCGCATTTCGAACCTTGAAGCAAGCTCTCTGTAGCGCACCTGTACTATCTCTGCCTGAAGGAACGGAAGACTTTGTAGTCTACTGCGACGCATCAAATCAGGGTTTAGGTTGCGTTCTCATGCAATGTGAGAGAGTGATAGCCTATGCATCCCGCCAGCTAAAGACGCATGAAGTAAACTACACGACCCATGACTTAGAGTTGGGAGCTGTAGTCTTTGCCCTAAAAATTTGGAGGCATTACCTTTACGGTACAAAGTGCACCATCTTCACGGATCACAAGAGTCTCCAACACATCTTAAACCAAAAGGAGTTAAACATGAGGCAACGAAGATGGGTTGAGTTGCTAAACGATTATGAGTGTGAGATTAAGTACCACCCAGGCAAGGCCAACGTGGTAGCTGACGCATTAAGTCGGAAGGAGTACTCTAATCGTTGTACAAAAACTCTCTCGATAACCATTCAGTCACACCTGGCCACTCAACTTGCAGTAGCCCAGTCAGAGGCCATGAAGACGGAAAATAGAGCAAGCGAAGTATTGCGCGGAATGGAAAAGAACCTGGAGGCAAAGGAGAATGGAGTATACTATTTCATGAACCGTTTTTGGGTCCCTAAATTTGGAGGGTTTAGAGATGTTGTCATGAAGGAAGCCCACAAGATGCGATACTCCATTCACCCTGGTTCTGATAAGATGTATTTGGATATTAAACAACACTATTGGTGGCCTAACATGAAGGCGGAAATCGCGACCTACGTCAGTAAGTGCCTTACATGCGCCAAAGTAAAGGTGGAATACCAGAAACCTTCAGGATTGTTGCAGCAACCGGAAATTCCCGAGTGGAAATGGGAGGGGATTTCTATGGATTTCGTTACCAAGCTACCCAAGACGTCGGACGGACTGGATACCATATGGGTAATCATCGATCGACTGACGAAATCTGCCCATTTCCTGCCAATCAAGGAATCCTACAAGATGGAGAGACTGACGCGGTTGTACCTACGACAAATCGTGAGACTCCATGGAGTGCCAAAATCTATTATCTCGGATAGGGATAGTAGGTTTACGTCCCGATTTTGGCAATCACTCCATAAGGCGATGGGAACAAACCTCGATATGAGCACCGCTTATCATCCACAAACGGATGGTCAAAGCGAGCGAACTATCCAAACGCTCGAAGATATGCTCCGTGCGTGCGTGATAGACTTTGGAAAGTCTTGGGATACCCACCTACCCTTAATCGAGTTTTCATACAACAATAGTTACCATTCGAGCATCAAGGTGGCTCCTTTCGAAGCACTTTACGGACGTAAATGTAGATCACCATTATGTTGGGCTGAAGTAGGTGACACCCAGCTAGCAAAAACACATGCGTCAGACAAAGCACTAATGGGACCGGAGATCATCCGTGAAACCACGGAAAAGATCGTTCAAATCAGAGCTCGATTGCAAGCATCGCGTGACCGACAAAAGAGCTACGCTGACAAACGGCGAAAGCCCTTAGAATTTCAGGTCGGTGATCGAGTACTGTAAAAGTCTCGCCCTAGAAAGGGGTTATACGTTTCGGAAAACGGGGAAAGCTGAACCCGCGATACATTGGACCTTTCAAAATCGTCGCTCGAATTGGTCCAGTAGCATACAGACTGCAACTACCCGCAGAGCTAAACGGTGTACACCCCGTGTTTCACGTATCTAATCTGAAGAAGTGTCTCTCAGATGAAACACTCGTCACTCCTCTTGACGAAATCGAAATCAATGAGAAACTCCTGTTCGTTGAAGAACCAATCGAAATCATGGCCAGGGAGGTGAAGCGTACTAAGCAGAGTCGCATCCCGATCGTGAAAGTATGGTGGAACGCAAAGCGTGGGCTAGAATTCACTTGGGAATGCGAAGACCAAATGAAGCAAAAGTACCCTCACCTATTCTAGCTTTCTCAAATCTAGCTTTCAAACAGAATTTCGGGACGAAATTCCCTCTAACGGGGGGATGATGTCACAACTAGAAATTCTATGCCTTGTAATCACTATACTCAAGTAAATGTTGAAATCAAAAACTCAAAAACAAGTATGATGCTTACTCAATGGGAAACTAAACCCCAATTCACTACATCAAACAATTGGAAAACCCTAGAAGTTCTTGTTAAGTCCATTTTGGACTAGAACTTCCTTATTGGATCCAAATGGACCAATAAGCTTCCAATTGGACTATCATGGGCTTAGAACCCTAATTGGGCTCTAATTGGACCCACATCTATTTATTTCAACATTTTGGGCCATGTTGGACCTAGAATGAAATAAATACAAAATTTTGAACCATGATTAACCTAAACTAGCCCAACAAAGTGTAAAAATCATACTATATTTCTTTTGGGACTAAAAACCATCCAACTTAACATCTACATGGGTTAGGACATTAAAGCCCAATTTTTTTCCTTTCCATTTCAAATTCTCGGCCCAAAAGCCCAAAACCAAGAAGGAAGAGTTGACTTAAAGCCTTGCCACCTCACTATTATCCCACATATCTCCATGCATGGACCAACATGCATCTAGGATTGTCAACTCAACTCTCTCTCTTCTCTTCTTCTTGAACTCGGCCGAGAGCAACACACACACACACAAAACACTCACAAACTCTCTCTAAATCACTCAAGGCTTCTTTCTTCTTCTCCATCCAAAATCTCGAGATTTAGGAAGCATTCAAGGAAGTTCTTCCACAAAAATCATCATCTAAGGTAAGGTTTTGCTTGGATCTATGACTTGTATTCCTTGTTTTATCAAAAATCTCTTCCTAATCCATGCAAAAATCGTGATCTTGCACTCTAGAAAACCCCATAAACTCGAAAACTTCATCAAGGAGTGCAAAGGGCAAAAATCACTTCATTTCTTCCATTCTTTCTTCAAAAAAACCGAATCAACACCCAAGGTGAGTTTCATACCCCCTTATTTTTGGTTTTTATAAGTTTTTGTGGGGGAGAATACAAGCAAAGGTGTAGATCCATCATTATGTGTATGTTGTGGTTGATTTCTATGCTTATATGTATGTTTTGTATGATTTTGATGATAGATCTAGTATGAAATGCTAAAAACCGAGACATGTATTTTATTATAGCATAAAATATACTACTACATGCAAAGTATACTAAGAAAAATGGCCAAATGGCTTGACAACACTTAATTTGGGCTAAAAACTCATTTTTTTGACATAAAATGTTGAAAATACAAAGTTAAAGGGCCTAAAATGAAATATTTCGAAATCTGATGGGTGAGATGAGTCAAAACAGTTTACATAATGTATTTTCTGAAAATATACTATTTAGAGGGTTAAAAACATAAATTCCAAGCTTATTGGGCTAAATATGACATTTTCGGCCCAATGAGGCCCAATATGCGAAATTTTCTAATTTGGAGGACCAGAACTGCATTTTTCTGTAAAACAGTGGACTATAAGTGTTCCATGTACTTTTCAAAGGTTTAAAATGCTTTTCAAATTTAAAAAGGACCAAAGTTGCAAAATTTTTCCAAATTGGGTCAAAAATGTAAAAATTGCAAAAAAAGAGGGGTTATAACCGAGAAAACTACAATTTCAAGGACTTAAACTGTTTTCTATGATAAATATGCTGGAAAATACTTATTTCAATAATTTTTGGTGTTAAAAATGTCAAGAAAATTGATTTAAGGACCAAACCGGAAAGTTTTTAAATAAAGGGGTGAAAAGGGTAAATTCTACAATTAAGGAGGGGCTGAAAACAGAAAATCTTCAAGGCTAGTTAATACATGCAATTTAACCAATTGATGGTACCACGCTTGTCGACGAAATACAATACATTACAATACCAAAAGTCGTTGTTAAACGAATTGGTTCGGTCTCGAACCAATAAAAATCCGAACAACTAACACGACGACGTTACGACATTACGATTCATAACTAATAACGATGGAGAATTCACTATACATGCGAGTGTGCACAGACGTCTTTGGGCCCCAAAAGTGTAAAATCTTGTTCGTTGAGCCTAGCTAGCCCAATGACCTGATCTTAAGGCCCGAAGATCTCTCTCTCTCTTACGAAGTGTTGGGTTTTACCGATCCGACATAACGTAAAAGGACTTTCAATGGCAAACGTGCTGCTGGTCCCCAAGGGTCCTTCAGTGCTGCTAGTAAAGTCAGTAACTCACGATTGCGGGTTGGGCTTCGGGCCCTTCGCAATTTCATTAGTCTTGAACGACGCGGGGAAATACCGAGGGTTTCGCACCTTCTCTCCTTCCCTCCGGTCATGGGACTACACAAGTCCGGGAGGATCGAGTTGTGTGAAGAATTACGAATGGCGCCTAAGGGATCGCTTGTAAGGTTGTCGATTGGACGTTTTCATTACCGTACGTCACAACACTTCACCACCCATTGTATTCTCAATGCCTCCGGAGCTCAACGATTTCCTCTAACGCAACGAAACTGTAACGCCCGGGTTTTCAGGGCTAAGCATTTTGTCAATGTAATAGTCTAGGTCAACTATTGTAACTCTTTTTGAAGTAATAAATATGAAATATTTGAGTATTATGTGAACTATGTGTTTATGTGTTTATTATTAAATTATAAATGTATAATTAATAAAGAATAAAAATGAGCGTCAAAATTAAAGTGTGAGATAATCCCGATATCTCTACATAAAGTTGTAGAATGTGTCTCGAGGTTTCCGTACATATAAAGAATGCCGAAATCCGAGCTATAACGAAGAAGTTATGGCCCGCCGAAGTTTTACGGCAAAACCGGCACGGCACCGGAAGACATAAAATGGTAAATTTACGATAGAAGATTTTTTAGCCTTAGAAATCTAAACAAAAGTTGTAGGATATGTTAAACTAAGAACATCGATAAAAAGAACGCCCAAATCCGACTTCGTATGAAAAAGTTACGCTTTCTCGAAGTTTCGGACTAGCAATGTACTGCCCGAGATTCGAATGTTTGATCGAGCGGTTTTTAGCCGACACGACCTGAACGAGAATCGAAGATCTCGTTGAGAGTAGCGTAACGAGAAAAAGATGGGCAAAAACGGAGGTCAGATGAAGAAGTTATGAGAATTTAACGGATCAATCGTATCCCGGCCCATTAATAATATAAAATTTAAAATCGAGCCAAAATTAGCCAACGAAGTCTAAACAAAAGTTGTAGAGTACGTTCCCACCTTCGCGTGGATATAAAGAACGTCAAAAACGGAGCTCGTATGCGAAAGTTACGAATTTTTGAAGTTTGAACTCGAAAATGCGAACCTGATGCGAATCAGGGTGACGTGGCGCGATCAGAGCCGTCGCTTGCGGCCCACGGTCTCGCGCGGATGAGCGACGCGTCGCTCCTTGCTACGCCCAGCGTTCCGGCTTCGTGCGCCCCGCGTCTGCTCGCTCTCGGTCCAAAAGATGCCACGGCGCCTCGCCCTACGCCCCGCGTACGAGATCCGGGTACGCCCCGCGTACCTTCGCCTCCCCTCCGTCCGGTGCGAGACAGCTGGCTGCGAGCTGGCGCCCTTATCCGCGGGAACGCCCCGCGTAGCTGCTGAACGCCCCGCGTACGGCCGAGGCCTCGCGCCTATATAAAGGGGCCGAAGGTGCCCTCATTTTTCACACCAAAACCCTTTCTCTCTCTAGTTTCTTTCTCTCTCTACAACCCCAAACCACCCCTAAGCCCTAGTTGAACCCCTAGCACCCTAAGGAAGCCCCGAGGCTCCCGGAGTCCCGAGAAAAAGGAGTTTTTCGGTTTCGAAACGCTGCTCCAATTGAGTCCCGGTTTTCAATAAAATTCGCTGTAAGTATGCTACGCTTACGCAATTTTTAATATAGCTTCCAAATAATTATAGGAATGTTATTAGGTCCTTAAAATAATTATTTGGGCTATTATTATGAGTTATATTGAACATTATTAACGCTTAATAATAGTCAGACTAATTAATTTATCGTGGTCATCATTAAACTAAACCCTAGTGATATCGATACTAGGTTTTATCGAAGGAATATCATTTTAAGAGTATCGAAGCGCTGTCCGAGTGCTGAGTCACCACCTAATCAGGTGAGTGCATAGTTACCTTCAACTTACACATAGATATGAAGTATTTTATATAAATTACGTGCTATTTGTGCATATTATCTGAATACTTGCTATCTATGCTAGATGAACGTTGTTATACATGTTTTCAATGATTTAAACTGTATATGTATTTTATATCTACGAAAATGTTGGGGTAAAACATGGGTAGATGTAATAGGTGATGTGAGATAGAATGATGAGAGGCCTCGATGTTGTTGTTGTTGATCCAGTCATCTAGCGAAGTATAGATGACGACCACGGACTCTTCTAGACAGTCCAGTGGAACACTAGCAGGCTCGTAACCTGTAGGTGTTGTGAACGATGTGTTCACCGGTGTACTCCATCCCCCACATGGTTGCCTATTAGGACATTTATTGCTGAGGAATCCCCTTAGCAGTAGTGTCCATCCCGATGATGATCCTTAGGCTAGGTCCCTTATGATAGGTGTTTAGGGACGTAAAGTGAGGATAACGGGAACGGGTAATCGGGTTATTGTTGATTGATGAAATTAATAAACTTATTTATTGTGGGTTGAAAACCCTATGTGCTCACCAGGCTCCCAAGCCTGACCCACTCAGTTTTATGTATTACAGGAAGTGGCGCATGAGCATAGGTGTGATGTTTTGGACGAGGGATTACGGATATAGGCCTGTAGATATGAAATAATGTAGTAAGGCTTATATTGTACTGTTTATACTTTTGATCTGTACGAACATGACATCCCGAGTCTTTTAATGAAATACATTTCTATGGAAATGCTTTTGATAAATCTTTATCATATTATTGTTTTGGGACAAATTCCGCAATTCTTTTATTAAAAGATAACTCTGATTTTGAAATAAAGTATAAACAAAACCGGTCTTTTCTGGCCGTGATTTTGGGGATGTCACAGTTGGTATCAGAGCATTAGTTTAAGCGAACTAGGAATTTGTAGGATTTCTAGACTTAAACTTAGAATGCTAAGCGATGATTGTGAGGTGTGAGCACTAGCTTATTTTAGGAATTGTGCCTAAAATGCTTATATGTGCTAAATGCTTTATGCATGATATGCTTTAAATTTGTTCGGATCTATGGTCTGTTGCCGACCGGATCTGGAAACCTTATGTGTTTAGGATTCTAAACGTACGACTATGCTATTAGAACTAGCATGTAAACGTTTCGGAGTGATAAGGACGATTTAAAACGTCTCTCCTAAATAAAGATCTAAATTCGCCTTATTCGGTGAATAGATCAAGATGGTAAGGACCCGTAGCGGAAACGTAAACGCGAATGGGAACAGACACCAACCCCCCGTGATCGAGCAAATACCAGTTGTGGAAGCCGCTGCCGGACCAATAACGATGGCCGGAGTGCAAGCAATGATCCAGGCAATGTTGGATCGTCAAATGGAGGAAACCAGGCGTTTGCTCCAGCAAAATCGAGAGGAAGCGACTATTCAGCTCGAACAGCCCGAATTGAATGAAGGGCAGACTGAAGAAGGAAACTACAGTGGGACTATTGGTCAAGCCAACCCACCGATAGTTAGGCAAAACCACCTGGATGGAGGAAATGATGGACGTGGATGCAAATACAAGGATTTCATGGCATCCAAGCCACCGAGTTTATCCGGAAGCCCGACACCGGTGGAAGTCATGAACTGGATCTCTGAGATGGAGACAATGTTTGAGAGTTGCGAGTGTAGCAATAGGCAGAAGACTGCTCTTGCAGTTCCTCTATTGAAATCTGGAGTACTAAGCTGGTGGAAGCTATTAGCTGATTCAATGCCCAAAGGTGAAGCAAGCAAGATGTCGTGGGAGGATTTTCTGGTACAGTTAAAGATGCAATACTTCTCTGAGCAGGATCTTCTGGAGATCAACAACGAATTCCAGAGTCTGAAGAAGGGGAGGATGAGCGTTACTGAATACGCTGCAAGCTTTACTGAGAAAATGAAGCTTGTTCCTCACCTCGTCCCAACTGAACTCTCCAAGGTTAACAAATTTGCCCTCGGATTACCAGCGGACTTCGGTCCAATGGTCAAGCAAACTACCACTCTAAAAGCTGCCATCTGGGCTGCTAAGAATGTGGAGACCCAGATACGAGAGAAGGGTCTGGAGAGAGCGGAAGTGGGAGAGAAACGGAAATTTGACGGATCCTCGAGGTCCGGTAAGAAAGGTAGATTCTCGAAGTCTGTTTCGAGAGGAGGAGGATCAGAAGCAAAGTGGTGTGACAAGTGCAAGAAGAAGCACTTTGGGAAGTGTGATGGAGGAGTCACTTGTTACAAATGCGGAAAGCCTGGGCACTATGCCAATGAATGCACCCTTAACCAGAAGGCATGTTATGGGTGTAATGAAGAAGGGCACATTTTGAAGGACTGTCCAAAGAAGAAGGAGGCAGGAAGACCCAACATACCACCGAAGCCGAAGGCGAGAGCCTTCCAGATGACGCTCGAGGCTGCAAAGGAGGCAGCAGACGTCGCTTCAGGTACCTTTCTTGTAAATGGTTTACCTGCAAATATACTATTTGATTCCGAAGCCAATTACTCCTTTGTGTCGCATAAATTTAGTGCGAAATTAGCATTACCTGTAGAAAAACTAGATAATGCCCTGATTGTAGAAGTTGCCAGTGGCAAATTCGTACCTGTTAGTAATCGTATTAGGAACATCGTCATTGACCTAAACGGAAACGAATTCCATGAAGAACTACTACCCATAGAGTTAAACGGTTTCGACATCGTTTTGGGTATGGATTGGCTTAGCGCCAACGATGCCGAGATATTATGCCAAAAGAAGATAGTTAGGATAAACCCACCCGGAAAGGAATCATTTATGGTGTACGGGGACAAACGCAGAGTGAATTCTGGAATCATCTCCCTGATGAAGGCCAGGAAATGTTTGTCCAAAGGATGTGCATCATACTTGGCATTCGTAATCGATGCTAAGAAGGAAAAGAAAGAGGTGCAGAATATACCGGTTGTGTGTGATTATCCGGAAGTCTTTCCCGAAGATCTTCCCGGATTACCACCTGATAGGCAAGTAGAGTTTCGTATAGACTTATTACCAGGAACAACACCGATAGCAAAGCCACCTTACCGATTAGCACCGACGGAGATGTAGGAGCTCATGACGCAACTTCAGGAGCTGTTGGACAGCGGTTTCATTCGACCTAGTTCATCACCCTGGGGAGCTCCGGTGTTATTCGTGAAGAAGAAGGACGGAAGCATGAGGATGTGCATAGACTACCGAGAGCTGAATAAGGCAACGGTGAAGAACAAGTATCCATTGCCAAGGATTGATGATCTTTTCGATCAACTGCAAGATTCGAGCTACTTCTCAAAGATCGATCTTAGGTCAGGATATCATCAGCTAAAGGTGAGAGAGCAGGATATTGAGAAGACTGCATTTAGAACAAGATATGGACACTACGAGTTCTTGGTTATGTCATTCGGACTAACCAATGCTCCCGCAGCATTCATGGATTTGATGAACAGGGTTTGTAAACCATTCCTCGATAAATCCGTGATAGTGTTCATCGACGACATTCTCATCTACTCGAAAAGCCAAGAGGAGCACGGCAAGCATTTACGAGAAGTGTTGGAGGTGTTAAAGAAGGAGAAGCTTTTTGCAAAGTTCTCCAAATGCGACTTTTGGATACGGGAAGTCCAATTCTTGGGTCATGTTGTTAACCAAGAAGGAATAATGGTTGACCCTGCCAAGATCGAGGCTGTAATGAAGTGGGAACGTCCGAAGAATCCCACGGAGATTCGAAGCTTTCTAGGATTAGCCGGATATTATCGACGGTTTATCCAAGGTTTTTCTTCGATAGCTGCTCCATTAACAGCTTTGACCCATAAAGGAGCTACGTATACATGGAGTGAGAAACACGATGAGGCATTCGAGAAGCTGAAGAAGAAGTTATGTGAAGCACCGATACTTTCTCTACCCGATGGAGTCGAAGATTTCGCAGTTTATAGTGATGCATCTGGAGTCGGGTTGGGTTGTGTTCTGACCCAAAGAGAAAAGGTGATAGCATACGCATCTCGACAATTGAAAGAGCACGAAAAGAACTACCCCACTCATGATCTGGAGTTGGCAGCGGTAGTATTTGCCTTAAAGATATGGAGGCATTACCTCTACGGCACGAAGTGCAAGCTCTTCACTGATCACAAGAGTCTCCAGTATCTCTTTAATCAGAAGGAGTTGAACATGAGGCAACGACGCTGGCTAGAACTTCTCAAGGACTACGACTGTGAGATACTTTACCACCCAGGTAAAGCAAATATTGTTGCTGATGCTCTCAGTCGGAAAGTCAATCTTGAAAGGAAAAGACCAAGAGCATTAAGAATTGAAGTCATCTCGACGATTGTGGAAAGTATCAGGAAAGCTCAAGAAGAAGCCTTAGAAAAGAATGACCGAAAGGAAGAACGTTTGGGAAAAACGTTAGTGTTCGGTACGAACAGTCGAGGACTGAAGGTATTCCAAGATCGAATTTGGGTACCTAAGACGGGAGGAATAAGAGATCTTCTAATGGAAGAAGCACACAAGACCATGTACTCGATTCATCCCGGTAGCACTAAAATGTATAGGGACCTAAAACCCTACTACTGGTGGCCGACGATGAAGCTCGATGTTGCGAAGTATGTGGCTGAGTGCGTAACATGTGCAAGGGTTAAGGCACAACATCAGAAACCATATGGGAGTTTAGAACCTTTACCTGTACCCATGGGTAAATGGGAAGACATCACCATGGATTTTGTGACTAAACTGCCCAAAACGAAGAACGGACACGACATGATTTGGGTAGTCGTGGATCGTTTCACCAAGAGTGCACACTTCATAGCCGCCAACGAGAAGTGGTCTATGGATAAGCTCGCAAATGCTTACGTGAAGGAAATTGTAAGACTTCACGGTGTCCCTCTTACGATTGTGTCAGATCGTGATAGTCGTTTCACGTCGAGGTTTTGGAGGAGTCTACAAGAGGAGTTGGGTACAAAGTTGTGTTTGAGTACTGCTTACCATCCGCAAACCGATGGTCAGAGCGAAAGAACGATTCAGACGTTGGAAGATATGCTGAGAGCATGTACCCTCGAATTCCAAGGGAATTGGGACGAACACTTACCTCTAGTAGAATTTTCCTACAACAATAGTTTTCATTCGAGCATCAAGATGGCACCTTATCAGGCCTTGTATGGACAGAAGTGTCGTACGCCGTCTTGTTGGCTTGAAGCCGGAGAGAAGCAGTTCATGGGCCCCGAGATGGTCCATGAGACTGCTGAGAAATTGAAGGTGATTAAGGAAAGAATGTTAGCAGCTCAGGATCGTCAGAAGAGCTATGCTAACAAGAAAAGACGACCGATAACCTTCGAAGTTGGGGATTCCGTTTTACTTAAAGTCTCACCGCGGAAGGGACTTATACGATTTGGGAAACGAGGAAAGTTGAATCCAAGGTTTATTGGACCGTTCAAAGTTCTTCAGAGGATTGGGAACCAAGCTTACAAGCTGGAATTGCCAGAAGAACTCAATGGTATTCATAACACATTCCATGTGTGTTATTTAAGGAAATTCGTGGGAGATGTTCCCAACATAATTCCAATCTCAGAGTTAAGGATAGATGAAAATAAAAGGCTGATCGAAGAGCCCGAGGCAATTGTTGACCGTAAGACTAAGAAGTTACGATGCAAGATGGTCGACTTAGTGCTAGTCCGATGGAAACATTCGAATGGGCCGAATCTCACTTGGGAAACAGAGGATGACATGATGAGTCGTTATCCACATCTGTTTGCTGATGCATGATTCCGGGACGGAATCATCCTAAGGGGGAGAGAATTGTAACGCCCGGGTTTTCAGGGCTAAGCATTTTGTCAATGTAATAGTCTAGGTCAACTATTGTAACTCTTTTTGAAGTAATAAATATGAAATATTTGAGTATTATGTGAACTATGTGTTTATGTGTTTATTATTAAATTATAAATGTATAATTAATAAAGAATAAAAATGAGCGTCAAAATTAAAGTGTGAGATAATCCCGATATCTCTACATAAAGTTGTAGAATGTGTCTCGAGGTTTCCGTACATATAAAGAATGCCGAAATCCGAGCTATAACGAAGAAGTTATGGCCCGCCGAAGTTTTACGGCAAAACCGGCACGGCACCGGAAGACATAAAATGGTAAATTTACGATAGAAGATTTTTAGCCTTAGAAATCTAAACAAAAGTTGTAGGATATGTTAAACTAAGAACATCGATAAAAAGAACGCCCAAATCCGACTTCGTATGAAAAAGTTACGCTTTCTCGAAGTTTCGGACTAGCAATGTACTGCCCGAGATTCGAATGTTTGATCGAGCGGTTTTTAGCCGACATGACCTGAACGAGAATCGAAGATCTCTTTGAGAGTATCGTAACGAGAAAAAGATGGGCAAAAACGGAGGTCAGATGAAGAGGTTATGAGAATTTAACGGATCAATCGTATCCCGGCCCATTAATAATATAAAATTTAAAATCGAGCCAAAATTAGCCGACGAAGTCTAAACAAAAGTTGTAGAGTACGTTCCCACCTTCGCGTGGATATAAAGAACGTCAAAAACGGAGCTCGTATGCGAAAGTTACGAATTTTTGAAGTTTGAACTCGAAAATGCGAACCTGATGCGAATCAGGGTGACGTGGCGCGATCAGAGCCGTCGCTTGCGGCCCACGGTCTCGCGCGGATGAGCGACGCGTCGCTCCTCACTATGCCCGGCGTTCCAGCTTCGTGCGCCCCGCGTTCGCTCGCTCTCGGTCCAAAAGATGCCACGGCGCCTCGCCCTACGCCCCGCGTACGAGATCCGGGTACGCCCCGCGTACCTTCGCCTCCCCTCCGTCCGGTGCGAGACAGCTGGCTGTGAGCTGGCGCCCTTATCCGCGGGAACGCCCCGCGTAGCTGCTGAACGCCCCGCGTACGGCCGAGGCCTCGCGCCTATATAAAGGGGCCGAAGGTGCCCTCATTTTTCACACCAAAACCCTTTCTCTCTCTAGTTTCTTTCTCTCTCTACAACCCCAAACCACCCCTAAGCCCTAGTTGAACCCCTAGCACCCTAAGGAAGCCCCGAGGCTCCCGGAGTCCCGAGAAAAAGGAGTTTTTCGGTTTCGAAACGCTGCTCCAATTGAGTCCCGGTTTTCAATAAAATTCGCTGTAAGTATGCTACGCTTACACAATTTTTAATATAGCTTCCAAATAATTATAGGAATGTTATTAGATCCTTAAAATAATTATTTGGGATATTATTATGAGTTATATTGAACATTATTAACGCTTAATAATAGTCAGACTAATTAATTTATCGCGGTTATCATTAAACTAAACCCTAGTGATATCGATACTAGGTTTTATCGAAGGAATATCATTTTAAGAGTATCGAAGCGCTGTCTGAGTGCTGAGTCACCACCTAATCAGGTGAGTGCATAGTTACCTTCAACTTACACATAGATATGAAGTATTTTATATAAATTACGTGCTATTTGTGCATATTATCTGAATACTTGCTATCTATGCTAGATGAACGTTGTTATACATGTTTTCAATGATTTAAACTGTATATGTATTTTATATCTACGAAAATGTTGGGGTAAAACATGGGTAGATGTAATAGGTGATGTGAGATAGAATGATGAGAGGCCTCGATGTTGTTGTTGTTGATCCAGTCATCTAGCGGAGTATAGATGACGACCACGGACTCTTCTAGACAGTCCAGTGGAACACTAGCAGGCTCGCAACCTGTAGGTGTTGTGAACGATGTGTTCACCGGTGTACTCCATCCCCCACATGGTTGCCTATTAGGACATTTATTGCTGAGGAATCCCCTTAGCAGTAGTGTCCATCCCAATGATGATCCTTAGGCTAGGTCCCTTATGATAGGTGTTTAGGGACGTAAAGTGAGGATAATAGGAACGGGTAATCGGGTTATTGTTGATTGATGAAATTAATAAACTTATTTATTGTGGGTTGAAAACCCTATGTGCTCACCAGGCTCCCAAGCCTGACCCACTCAGTTTTATGTATTACAGGAAGTGGCGCATGAGCATAGGTGTGATGTTTTGGACGAGGGATTACGGATATAGGCCTGTAGATATGAAATAATGTAGTAAGGCTTATATTGTACTGTTTATACTTTTGATCTGTACGAACATGACATCCCGAGTCTTTTAATGAAATACATTTCTATGGAAATGCTTTTGATAAATCTTTATCATATTATTGTTTTGGGACAAATTCCGCAATTCTTTTATTAAAAGATAACTCTGATTTTGAAATAAAGTATAAACAAAACCGGTCTTTTCTGGCCGTGATTTTGGGGATGTCACAGAAACAACGGTATACAAACTAAGTAATGCAAAGTGATAGGAAAACGTCGGGTTTTCCTAGGGTTTTCAACAATTACAATTATGAATTACCGGTCAAATTTTCACAACTCTTACGCTTACATCTATAGAATTCAAACAAGCATACTCATGGATCAACACATATTTTTACACTATTCTATTTTTAGAAAATATCGGATTTTCTGATGGGTTTCAAACAGTACATTGGATTTCAAACACTACTTATGAACTCACCAACATTTCATATGTTGACGTTTTCAAAATACTTGTATTCTCAGGTAACAGATAAGGTGAATGATGATTTGTACTCTATGATGTTTGCTGTGGTTTAAGTGGTGTTGAACAGTTATTTTGAGAATGTAACGTTTGAACAATGTAACAAATGTAAACGCTATCGGTTGTAATATTCCAAATGTTGGTGATGTTTTATGTTATGTTTCATGTATATGCATTGTGATGGTATTCAATGAGTCACAATAGCCCTCGGACGTTTCCGCCGTCTGGTTCGGGGGTGTGACACTACATAACAATGAAGGTAACATTATAAACCTATTCTCATGTTAATATGATTATTTGAATGCTAGAATTAGGGTTTATAGTCTTGGATAACTTGCATGTACAATAGAGAAACCTAGATCCAAGCATTAGGGTTTGTATGAGTATATAGGATGTCTTATGACCAAAACCCATCAGTGGTATCAGAGCCTAGCTTGGTTTCAATTGTATTGATGCATTGTATAACTGAAAAATTCGATTTTTTGGATTGTGGAGGCTGGACTCGCCGAGTCCATGGCTGAACTCGCCGAGTCCATGCAGACTCGACGAGTCCATGCCTGACTCGACGAGTCAACTCGTCAGATAATGCTTATCTCGGGATTTCTTGCTATTTTTGCATATGGATAGTTACCTTATCATGTTAGATCAATATAAATCCGATTTTATGATATATATGACTATATTCTTGATCTAATTAAAGATAATTATCAATTTATAAGATAATTGTTTCCTTATAAGATAATTGATTAATTATTTTGAGTAAATTGATAAATTGTTTTGCAAGAAATCATTAAATAAATCAAATATGGATAATTATGTGATTAAATGTTAATTTAAAATTATTTGTTATTTGATCCTTGTTGTTATGAAAGGTTTCATATTTTCCCCTTTAGGTTTTATAGTTTAAATTTGAACCCAAAAGTTTTGGAGTTTTGAAATTTAAATAGTTAAAACCCTAATGTTTTGAAAAAGGTTTCAAAACTTGCCCTCAAGTTTTGGAATTTAAAGGTTTAATTAGAAATGTTAAATTCTAAAACCCTAGTAATGTTTTGAAAAGTTCAAATCACACCCTTATGGTTTTATTAATTAATTAAGGAGTATAATTAAAAGAGATTTAATAAATCCATAAAGGTTTAGGTTAACCTTTTAATTGAATTAAAAGTGTAATTGTTAAAGTTAACCACATAGTATTTTAAAAGTATAAAATACACCCTATACTATATATAACATTAAAAGTCTAACATTATATATATGTATGAGTAAAAGTCAGTCTTACCGTTAGTAGGCCTCATTCACGAAGCTGGTCTATAAGGGGTGTTTAAGGAAATTGCCTATAAAATGGCGATTGAATGGGTATCCACTCTTACCCACCGCACTCTTGACTAGTGGAGGGTCGTTAGCCGAACGGGTAGGATAGGACGAAACCTTCCATTATAAGTATAATGAAATACAAAGTAACTAAATGTTTTTCAAATTCCCAATTTTAGTTACTTAGGCAAAAGTGAATTGATGCAATTCCATGAAATTACACTTTGTGCCCTTGCGAAGACGTTAGTGGAGCGTGTGTGGTTTACCGGCACACTAAATGGTTCTAAGCAAAGGTAGCAAAGGGTGACTCAATGTTTGTCATAGTTCGGTGGAGCGTGTGTGGTTTACCGGCACATCGAATAGGTGATTGTAACATGTGAGGGCACCATGTAGTTTGCATGGTTATTAACACCCGCTTTGTGATCCTTGGCATCCCAGTCGCAAACTAGAGGGGCATATCGAGATTTAAACATGCCATTGAAATGTTCAATGAATCTCAAAGGATCTAGGAGTTTTCATAGATTTAAAACTTAAATTTATTTTTCGTTTTTCATGGTGGAAACTAGTGAATCGTCATTCACTTACCTTCAAATGTTCTGCAATTTGGGTTACGGCATCCCTCTCCCGAGTTGTAGGATATTGTGTTGGGTCCTAGCCTTGGAATTTCATTTGGGTGATTTACCAAGGACTCAATCAATCAACTAACTTGAATTCGTTTTTCTCCCGATGTCAAAGTTCGACAACTATGGTCTTCTCAAATCCCGTGGAACAAGCATTCCACATGAAGATGATATTCCACGATTCGATCGAGGAACAAGAAATCATGCTTCACTTCCTCCTCCTCCTCCAATTATTCTCCCTAACCCACAAGATTGTAAAATTGAAAGGTTCAATATCACTCAAGCCCTTTTGGCAAGTAAACATAAAGAGGGCAAGTCGGTGTGTGCACACGTCTTAGGGATGAAGTCACACATTGATAGATTAAGAATGATGGGATTCGTTGTCGGTGAAGCGATGGCTGTTGATTGGGTTCTTCAGTCACTTCCTAACTCGTATAGTGAGTTCGTAAGAGAGTACTATATGATGAACCACGACGTGACACTTATAGATCTCACCTACATGCTTATTGCTGCTGAATCAACAATGGTTTGGCGCAATAGAAAAGCAAAGTTGATTGGTCAATCTGCCTTCAAGACCTCTATGGATATAGACAATGGCAATGAAAGACATGCAATGATCGAAAAGTTTGATCATAAGAGAAAGGCGATGTCTGAAGTAGTTCCATGTGTTGTTCCAAAAGATTCAATTTGCTTTTATTGCCAAGAGAAGAGGCATTGGAGACGAAGTTGCCCTATTTACCTAAGAGATCTAAGAGATGGGAGAGTCAAAAGTATGACTACGCTTTAGGTAAGAATCCACTATCTAACTCCATTAAGTTCCTATTCATTGATTCTTAATACATGATGTGATAAGATTGCATTTGAATGTTTTGAAGGATCGGTGAAAAAATGGAAGCTTGATAAGAGAGCAAGATGAATCTAATCACAAGTGATGGATCTCGATCGCATGGACTTGAAGATTGGATTTTGAGCTTAGATAGTTATGATAGAGTTGTTAGAAATTTTCCTTTTACATAGTTTTCAATAGATTTTGCATTGTAAGGACAATTTATAAATAAAACAAATTTTGTTTAACTTATGTATTTGTTTACTTCCTTGCAATGAAATTGTTATGAAAATTGATGTTTGCATATTTCTACAACGAATGGATATGATTCTTAGTTATGTTATTTATGGAAGTGTCAAGAATTTACCAAATAGGGAGAGTTTCTCATCGCCTAAGTTTCAATTGGACCGAAACTTGGAATCATGCAACTTGGTTGCACGATGAATGAGAAATTTCATATTTTGGAAATTAGACTAATTCATTGACAAAGTGTCAAGTGAAGGACTAGGAGATCGAGTACACAAAGTTGCGTGTTGATCAAAGTCCACCATAAGAGTAACAAAGACATTCGTCATGATTTACTAAAGGTTTAGTAAATATGATTATGATTATAAGATTAAGTGTAATTTTGAATTGATTAAAGGGTTTAGATCAATAGCAAAACGAATAAGAAGAATCAAGTAGGCAGAAAGATAAGAGTTTCTCCATTCTAAAAAGAAGGGAGAGTAACTTTTATGCTTTATGATAGGTCTTAATGATTAAGAACCATATCTTAATTGATCCTCTAAGTGAGTCTTGGTACAATTGTATGTCCAAGAAGAGGAATCAAAGATTGAAGAAATGGTCAAATCAAGAAGTCAATCATACTTCGTTCCAAAACAAGTCTTAAAGTCAAGATTGTGACATTGAGTGAATAGTATTAAGAAGGTTTATAACATTCATCAATTGTGGAAAGTTGTGATGTCTTGGATAAGACAAAGACCAACTAAGACCAAAATTATGAAGTGTTTTGATAAAAGCTACACTAACTCTTGAATATTTGTTTGTCAAGAAATGTTTTGATAAGAGAATCGTATATGTCAAGGAGTTAGTGGGAGTCTTAATAGTCTTGAAAAGTTTCAAGAACAAATCAAATAAACCTTATCGATCATCACTAGCACACGAGTTGAGGTTTACAACCTATGGTGAAGACATTATTTTGTTTCTGTGCCAATCCAATCGAGTTAATTATGCATGTGAGTCCTATGAGTTCTCATTTGAATGCATAAAAGGCAAGGACCTTGATCAATGGAAAGTACATTGATAGGAAAAGGTGAGCTGCTTAATTACTTGGAAGACGTGGTAGGCAGCTGTGCTACCATAAGGCAAGAAATCAAGATTAAGAAAGTTCGATCCATATGAGTTTGAATTTGTCGTAAACTTTGGTTTTAACAAATTCACATGGATAGGAACACATACACCGTTTAAATCTAAGTGTCATAAGATTTCCTCCTTCATGAAAATGATTGTGAGAAAATGCTTTCACTAAGAAAGATTTTAAAAGATAGTGATTGTAAAATTGCATTCTCGAATTCGATCATGGTTACGGCATCCCTTTCCATAATTTGAATTGTGAGGTTTGGCAATTAGTCTTAATTGTTAAGACACACATATGAACTATCTAAGGCAAAAGTGTATAAGTTCAAGAAGCCTTGATAAAAGATTATCAAAGCACTAAGTATTAGAAACATGAACTTAAGAAATTCAATAAGTATTGTTTTTCTGAAAGTTAAGATGTTTATGAATACATGTCGAAGCTAGTGGGAGCATAAGTGTTATGTTTTATAATAATCATCATGATAGTGGGAGCATAATAGTTATGATTGTATGATTATTATGGAAAGTTTTGCAAGTTGGCAATATTAATTATAGAAAAACAAGAGTTATACCTTGCAAAGTCGTAAGGGTTGTATAGTTGTTCTGCTATAATTAAGGGAGAGAATATTATGCTTCATTTCAAATCTAAAGGATTAGGTTGTGGAATGTTAATAAATTTAGTCAAAGGTACATAGTGTGTTCTTAAAATTTCGATTATGATTACGGCATTCCTCTTCACAATTCGAATTTTGAGAACATAGAAAATAAAACATTGTGCGTCATGTCCCATACGCTTCGGGTATAGGATCGATTGCAAATGCTTTAATGTTTGACCATTCTAAAATTTTCCAAATGTCTTGCGCATTTAGAGGGAAAAAGGACTAGAATCGGTTTTGACTAAAATAATTAAACAACTATCAAAGGACAATCCAAAGTTCGACGAGGATTGGTTGCTTGTGAGTAGTTGGAAGTATAGTATTGGAAATTATGGAAATGTTTCCATATTGGATGGACAACATCGACATCATTACGAATAGATAAGATTCTATTAAGAAATTAGTTGTCATATGGAAAATATGGAAGCGTGTCCATATTGGGAAGTAAATATTGAAAATCTATGACTAGATTAGAAACCTTTATGCAAAAGGATGTTCAAAGGAATGTACTTTGAGTGAGAGACATCATATCTAAGGAATTGTCTTGTAACAATCTACATTAGAGGACTTTGTAATATCATTGGCAATAGTCTTTGAGACTTTGGTGCAGTGACATTACAAAAGGATCGTTGCATAAAGTGTTAGAATCTAGTATATTCTATAAGTAACAAGAATTTGATATTCTTACACTTAAGAAAATGGATTTGGAGTTGTAAAATGAGAAAGATTGGATATGTGTTCAATTTGTATATTTCACAAAAGTAAGAACCATAGGTAAACATTGTGTGCATGCTAGGAGCATGGGACAAGTGTTGGAATTCAAGTAAGAAGTTGATTACCCGAAATGACAAATAATGAGTAATCGATATGGTGATAAATAAAACGTGTTTTGTTTATACTCAAAGGTTTGAGGCCATATGGGATTAGTATTATTCTTGTGTTTCACCTTACATGTTTTGACTTCCAGAATAATTGAGTTTATTAAGAATAATCGAATTATTCAAACGGGCCACAGTCGTTCATATGTGGGAAGTAGATATGAATGAAGACTGTCATGAATTGGTGTGTGGATTGTCTAGAAAAGTATTAGACATAAGCAAATGTTTGCTGCAACGTTCATGAGTGCTTATGAATATGATTTGAGTATTGGATTAAACCCACGCTCACTTGGATCACTATCTCGAGTGATTAGTGAGACGATAACATCTTATATTCTTCAAACCGAGATGTGTGAGTTGTATCTTGCTAATCGGTTGCACATTGATAATGTGTAAACGCACTAGTAACTTGGTGTTATAAAACATATTGTTGTGTGTGATTTGGTTAGTGAGTGCAAGCAAGCATTGTATCAAAGTTTATCCGTTCCTTTTATCCAAGGTAGGATAGAAGCGATATCTTTTGGGCCCCTCGATGGTTTAGTGATGACAACATAAATGCTCGGCCGGGCTAGGGCTAATTTGATTTGTTCAGTTAGTCTGTCGTCATAAATCAGAAATCGAGATATAGTACAAAGAGAATGATTTGAAATCATATCTCATACGATATCTAGAATGGAGGAATATATGATCCCTTATCTAAGGACACGCGTATCTGATATGATCAGAGTTGACAGCGGCTTTGGAAAGCTACGATTGCAAATCGGGATCTGAAGTCATACGCAGAATAGTTGTTAGACTTATCCAAGTGGGAGACTGTTGGATTAGTGTCTAAGTCCATAACTATTTTGGTATGTATTTGACCCGATGGTGCATGGTCCTTTTGGGTTGCCTTCACCAAAGCAACTTGATAGGATGATTTATGGAGAGTAAGGATTAAATATGATTTATTAATGTATTATGAGAATAATATATTAAAGGAGAAATCATATTGTTTAATTAATATTAGTCAATAATTAATTGGTAATTAGTTTTGTAACTAAAAGAGATTAATTAAACTTAAGGGACTGGAATTGTAATTATAAGATAATTATAATTTGGGCCATGGATTGCCTTATATTAAGGGATTGACGAATTCTAATGGGAAACCCATAAGGAAATCGTCCATGGGCTTAATTAAAGGAGTCTATGGGTTGCTTAGGGCTTAAGCATCCAAATTAGGGTTTCCTTGTTAGATAACCCTAATAGCCCAACTATATAAAGACCCCTTAAGGCTCAAAAACGTGGCTAAGCTTCTTGTAAGGGTTTACACACGTTTTTGGCAGCCTCCAACCTCTCTCTTCTTCATCCTCTTGCTTATGGTGTTTGTGAACCATTAGAGGAGTGACACTTGTGACTCTAAGCCTTCCAAAGTCAATTCAAGGAGATTTGTGATTGTTATTGCTACATAACAATCAAGGTAACATTATAAACCTATCCTCATGCTAATATGATTATTTGAATGCTAGAATTAGGGTTTATAGTCTTGGATAACTTGCATGTACAATAGAGAAACCTAGATCCAAGCATTAGGGTTTGTATGAGTACATAGGATGTCTTATGACCAAAACCCATCAAATAATACATAAGTGTGTTATGAAGGATGTTTAAAATCTAACATACCAATCTACTTTGCATATCTGAAATAAAATCTTAATGCATGAATTGCAAGAAAAGAACACATTCCAAAAATTATTTATGTAACACCCGGTTTCTAGATTGGATCGATTTAGGGTTTCAAGGAGTCAAATGCATGGTTTTGGGGTAAAATCGGGACTCACGACGTGACCATAAGGGAGGGGCTTCACGACGTGATGAATGATTAAATGAAGATGTTGAATTATGCTAAGCTCACAACGTGAGTAATAAGGGCTCATGACATGGGATGTGTTGCAGCCCAACCTATTATCTTTTAGGGTTTCCTTCGTATTTAAACCCCCATAAACTTCATTATTGGGTTCCAAAATAGCATGTGATCGAAACACAAAAAGGAGAAGTAGGACATGGGTTGTCATCGTGGTTACATACAAAGAATAGGGACTACGATTCGTTTGGTGAGTGTGGATTGATTTTATTAGTGATACCTGTTATCGATCGAAGAGAATAAGATGGAGAGGTTGTTCTCTTGTGTTGCTACAAGTTGAAAAGAAGAAGGAGAAGAATAAGGGCATGTGTTGTTCGCATGAGAGCTTTGATCAATCAAACGAAAATATAGGGGTGGGGTGAAGAGGGGTTACAGGTAAGGGGCAAGGTTACCGATGGTGTGGGACCATTTAGTGTAATTTACTCCTAACCCCTCATACACATGGCATGCCTCTTGTTCAGTAACCAGCAGGTTACCTGCTAAACCTACAAAAAAGGTCAAAATAAAAAGTGTTGCAAATATTCAGTTTTACTGACTTAAAAAACATCAAATGATAAAACCGATATTGTTTTGAAAACTTAAAGAGTTTTCATGACATTAGCCTAAAGAAAACTTTTGAACTTAAAAATTAATCTCAAAGACACCCTAATAAAATATAGAAAATTAGGGGGTGTTTGGGGTTCTTTTTTAGGCTAAAAAGTCCTTTTATACGAAAGATCTTTTTGACTTTTGGTTTTTTATAAAAGTTGGTTTTAAAATGTGTTTGATTTATCTTTTAAAAAGTTAAAGGCTAAAATCCTAAAAATCACAAAAAGTCATTAATTTATGACTTTTGAAAAAACCCATTTTTGTTCTTGCAAAAAATCACAAAAAGTTAATCTAAAAATGACTTGTTAAGTTACCAAACATTTTTTTACTTTTAGTTTTTCCAAAAAACCAAAAGTTTTTTTTCAAAAGCAATCCCAAACACCCTCTCAGTGGAAAATGAATCATTATCTTTTTCTTTGTTATCATGATTAAAACAAATAAGAGAATTTTACTTAATTCTTTTCCCTGAGTCTAATTTCGTATATTAAACATGCCCTACCAGGTCCGTTGCCGTTAAAAAAAAAAAACAAAAAAAGCCGTGCCAGGTTAAGTAGTTTTTATTTTGAATTCAATGATATTTTTGAACAAGGACGAAACATTGTTACCTTTATAATACACCCTCAATATCATGTAATAACCATTTAACCATTTTTCCTTTTTTCTTTTTTGGTAAAAAAATATTGCTAAAAAGTGCAACGTCAGTAGTAACCTCTTCATCCCGGTTCCAATGGCGTTTTCGACGACTTTTGATATAATGTGCAAGAAAAAAGTTAGAATGATGTTTTTGACTTTCGGTAAAAAATTATTATCTACCAAGTCATTTTCTCTTAAATAGATTACTATCCATCTAAGTTCTAAATAAAAAATATTAATATAAATGGTGTTAATAATGTCATATTTTTATAAAACAAAACACATTTGTAAAAAAAAAAAATCATTGCGTTTCAAATACTAAGAGTAAATTATACAAATGGTCTCTGTGGTTTGAGGATACTTTTATACAAATGGTCTCTGTCGTTTTGGGTTACTTTGACGCTTGGTCCCTAACATTTTTTTAACTTGGACCATCACTGTTATTTGATTTTATTGCATTGTTGGCTCCTAGTTAACTTAAATTGACTATTTTGCCCTTATTAATATTTTTAATATTTTATCTCATGTGTTATTATTAGAAAAAAACTCATTTATTTACAACACTATCATTTCCTCATTTCCCAGAAGACTTTTTCCCCAATTTCACCGTCTCTTCTCCTTATCCTATTCCGATCTCCTTCTCCATTGATACTACCTATCACTCCTTATCAACCCAACAATATACAAAAATCATTCCTGTAGCACTTGGTTCCTGGTACGTGAGTTTTGCCTAAGTACTTTGTGTTTTTGGCCGTGGACTCGGCGAGTTGGAGGCCCGACTCGCCGAGTAGAGACGTGACTTTGGGGCGCGGTTAAGATGGCGACTCGACGAGTCCATATTATGGACTAGGCGAGTCTGCGGTGTCTGATGAAACCCTAATTTCCAAGGATTTGCACCCTATTTAAACAACCATTTGCGCCCCAACTCCACCCCATTCACCCCCAGAAGCTCTCCATACGTTCTAGCTCTTGTTCTTGTGAGTTTGAGGCATTTTAGGGTGTGTTCTTGAAGATTTTGAGAAGGAAGTGGAGTAGATCAAGAGGAAGGGAAGGAAGCCAAGCATCTTAGTGTTCTCTCAGTGATTTCTTTGAGGTAAAACTCATTTTCCCCCTGTCTCTATGCTTATAACTCCATTAAAGTCTTCCTTGAGTCATTCCCCAAGCTTGTATGTGCATTATATTTCGTAATAAGTTGATTGGCCTCTAGATCTAGGCATGGTTGAGCTCTAGGAACTCAGATCTACTACCTTTATGGATCCATGTTGCATGAAGACCTTAGATCTACTCTTTTGGTGCATTTTGAACCCTAAAACCCTCATGGATGAATATTTACACGTAAAGTTGGAAACTTTACGTGTTATTCATGCTCTAGGAACCCAGATCTATGAATGGCATGGACTAGATTCGAGCAAAATCGCATATATGGCTCCTGCATGAAGCAGACTCGGCAAGTCGCTCATCTGACTCGGCGAGTCTAGTCGCGAGTCTCCGAGATTGTCCCTCTTTAGCTATGTCGAGTTGTGTAGTGAGTCCAGGGTGGACTCGGTGAGTTGGAAGCCAAAACTCACCCATAATGGAACTCGGCGAGTCGATGCCCAGACTCGGCGAGTTCAAGGCAATCTCCTTAGATCAAGATCAGACTCGGCGAGCTGTTCATACAACTCGGCGAGTCGCAACATAAGTGTTCATCGGATGAAGATGAACTCGTCGAGTTGTTCATACAACTCGGCGAGTAGCATGAAGGACGTGAACATTAGGTTGGATGGAGAACTCGTCGAGTCAACGCCTAACTTGACGAGTAGAAACAGAATCCAGGTCAGTAGATTGGACAGGGACTCAGCGAGTTGGCGAGCCAACTCGGCGAGTCGGGTCAACTGAAAGTTGACTTTGACTTTGACTTAGGGCATGATCAGGGGTAAAATGGTCTTTTTACCCAAAGGGCAGTTAGCAGTATTTTATTGAGTAAGTTGTGGGAATTACAGCCAGAAGATTTCTGGAGCAGCAGCAGTAGCAGTAGACAGTTAGTTCCCGATCATATCAGCAGCTACTCCGAGGTGAGTTGCCTTCCAGTAGCGGTGGGTCTAAGGCCACAATGCCGGCCCACCAGTAGGAGATGTATGATAGATGATTATCTTTGTGATATCATCTAGGTTTGCTACTACTTGATATGTTATATGCTAGCATGATATGTTGTATGTGATAGTAGTAGAGTTCGGTTGTTAGGACCGAAGGGTAGTCAGACACCCCATATATGTCTGATATTATGTTTGTGTTATGATATATGTGATGGTATTAGTAGGGGTGAAATAGTCCCCGAGGTTTGGTTGTTAGGACCGAAGTGTAGTCAGCACCCCAGAATAGCTCAACATGGGTAGGTCAGTGCCCCGGAATGGCTTGACACGGGTAGGACGGCACTCCAGAATGGCCGCTTGGGTAGTCGGCACCCCAGAATGGACGTACCGGGTAGTCAGGCACCCGAGAATAGCCTGGCAGTATGTATGTTATGTATTGTATGGTATGTGGTACGATGGGGGAACTCACTAAGCTTTGTGCTTACAGTTTACCATTTTGGTTTCAGGTACCTCTTCATCAAAGAGGAAGGAGCTGGCACGGTAGCGGCACATCATGCACACACACTGGTTTCCGCCTCTATTAGATTTCTCTGGGATTTATACTCTGATATTTCGATTGGTTGTATGATTTGGATTTTAGACAAGGTTTACATTGTGATGTAGTTTGATCAAACAATATTTTTAATTATTGACGTTTTCTAAAGTAATGTTTTAAAAACGAAATTTTTGGACGTGAAAATTGGGTCGTTACAAGTTGGTATCAGAGCCCTGGTTTGAGGGATTCGGACACACCTTCGAGGGTGTTTCAACTCAAATCGAGGGGATTAAAAGATTTTGGAAAGAGAAAATGTTTTCTAAAAGGCTAAGTAAATGGGTTTTAAGAAAGAACACAGTGTGTGATGTGCACGACCGACCGAGCTCAAGTAAGTATTCCCCAATGTACGCATACAAGTTTATTTATGTTTATCAGTTTCTGTAGTACAACATCCTAGAATAGGACTAAGGATCTAGGAGTGATGCCTTATGTGCCTGCTTTATGTGCCTAGTATACGAAAGAGTTGCATGCTAGAATTGAGTAGACAGCAGTAGGGTAGCCTGTTTAGGTTATTCCTGATAGTACGAGTTTAGCATTGTATGCTAGTTCAGTTCTCTCTACGAGGATAGAGTTGCTTGAGATTGTTTTCCTTATGTCCAAATGTTGTTTGCTTTGTGCTATTTGGGCTTTGAATTGATGGGAGTGAACTGTTAGGTGAATACGTTAAAGTCACATGTGATCAAGGTTGAATAATCTCAGAGTGTTGGATTTGACTCTATTACGTAGCTCCTGTTTGAGTCCTAACCGTGGTTGAGATGAGTCCCTTACTCGAAGGATTATCCGAGCCTCATTATATGTGATTGTATTAAGGTATCAGTTAATTGGCATCACCAAGAGGCCTGCAGCAGCTGAGGACTGGATAGAGTAGAGTCAGAGATTTCCCTAGGGCAAGCCTAGGATGAGTATAACAGTGTTCAACCATAGAAAAAAAGATTTGGTGGAGTTGAGGCAGTCCTTGAAGAAGGTACGGATAGATGTCGAAGGTAGTATGGGCCCGTACTACTGGAAGCAGAGGATCCGTACCCGAACCAAGGGAGGCCAAGATGAGACCAGGGAACTTGTGGTAGATGTGATCCCTCAAGAAGTAGTAGTATCACTAACAGTTATTCTTTCTATATTGCAGAATGGTGGTACTACGATCGAGGCCAGCAGTGGGCAGTTCAGGTTCGAGATCGGGTTCCGAGCTGGTAGACGAGGGGCTACGTGAGTTCATCACGTTAGAGATTACCAGAGGCATCCTTGAGTCGACCCCATTATCTTCAGGTCGATCAAGGAAGGGATCATCGAGTTGATGGAGGATCGCCTCAGGGCGTTCAGGAGCGACATGGCATCTGGCCAGTTGGGATCTCGCACGCTGTCCTTTAAGGACTTCAGGGGCAGTGGTGCGCCGGATTTCCACGGGGTGAAGGACCCCATTGTTTCCAGGTGATGGATTGCAGACATCGAGTCTGCACAGTTGACTAGCTTCTACCCCGAGGGGTCGAAGGTGAGGTATACAGCAGGGTGTTTACGAGACCGAGCTCGAGATTGGTGGGAGTCAGTGGGTAACTCTTTTGGAGCCTCAGCTATCGAGGCTATGACCTGGTCGGACTTTGTGACCAGGTTCAGGGCAGAGTTTGCGCCGGCTGTCGAGCTTCAGCAGTTGGCCAGGGAGTTTTTGGATATGAGACAGACGACGGAGACCGTGGCGGAGATCACCGCCAAGTTCCGGGAGAGGGCGCTGTTAGTGCCCCAATATGCGGGCGATGAGGACATGAGGAGGACCCGCTACCATGACATGCTCCGGGCTGATATCCGGGAGCACGTTAGTTTTTCAGCTTGCCCCACCCAGGACTCCATGATTGCCAGGGTGAGGGATAGGGAGATAGATTTGGAGCACATCCGGAAACGGAAGTCAGAGGAGGGACAGACAGGAGGGGCTTCGGGGAAGAAGCCCAAGGGATCAGATGGTAGGCCGAAAGGCCAGTTAGGACCGAGCCGCTGTAGGAAATGCGGTAGGCCGCACGAGGGGGCGTGCAGGATGGGATCTTCAGACTGCTACAAGTGCGGCAAGACTGGACACTATAGCAGGGATTGCACTGCTCCGACAGTAGTTATTCAGACATCGGAGTTTCTGTGTTTCCACTGCGACCAGAGAGGCCACAAGAAGGCCAATTGTCCCCAGTTGACAGCTTCAGCGCCAGTGAAGGCGCCAGCTCCAGCGACCCTGCGGATCACAGATGGCCGGCAGGGCAAGACATAGGCTCCAGCGGTGAGGAGCCGGGCATTTCAGCTGACCACCGAGGAGGCACGCGTAGCACCGATGTGGTGACGGGTATGATTCTTTCCCTCTCGTTTATTTATATGATGCTATAATATTGATATGTGCTCGGTATATGTATATGTGTTAGGATCGTTACATGTGAATGGTATCCCAGTTCAGGTGTTGTTCGACTCGGGTGCATCCCGATCGTTTGTGTCCCTTGCACTTAGCAAGAAGTTTCCTGAGTCTTCGGGCATGTTGGATTGCCCTTTGGAGGTAGAAATTGCTGATGATCGATCGGTGCGAGCATCGATGGTGTTTCAGGATTGTGTCTTACGTTTGTTCGAGGAGCGCTACTTGGTAGATTTGGTTCCCATTCCGTTGCATGGGAACAAGGTGATTATAGGTGATATGTGCATATTTAGTGTGTTTTAAGTGTAGCTTATTATTCATATATTAGCTAAATTGTTGCATATTATGGACAAAAGGTACTTAAAAGTGTTAAATTATGTTTTTCAGTCCAAAGATGAAGCTCGGAAGCGAAAGGAAGCATGAGAAGCGGTTAGGAGCTCAAGAGTGGAAAGAAGAAAGAAAACACCCATAAAAGGCTTCTACTCGTCGAGTTGCCCCTTGACTCGACGAGTCTGGTCGCGGAATCAGGAAGATAAGCATTCGGAAGTCAAGATAGTTATCGGTTTACGACTATTGTGAGAGGGACTCGACGAGTCACCATATGACTCGACGAGTCGGAACGCATATATAAAGATAACTCTACAATGCGAGAAGGGGGAATGCTGGGAAGTTTCAGAAGTGCTTAGCTGCGAATAAGAAACCAGAAGAACCCTAGAAGTCGACCAAAGAGGCTAGAATCCAATTCTGGGAGTAATTAAGGCGTAATTTCACCATTCTACTTAATTCTTTTGTTTTGTCAACATGATTAAGCAACTTGAACTTATTTGTTTGTTGTTATTTACCTTAGTTATGAACTAATTTCTTTATACTTCTGTTTGGGGATACAAAGTTGACAATATGGTTTGATTGATTGGTAGGATTAATTCCAAGTTGGTGATTAATTGTTATTTTAGCTTGCTAAAGAACCTTATGTGTGAATGATAATTAATTTTCTGTTAATAGGAAGATAATTGATTAGCATGAACATCTATTGATTATCAACCTCATATGATATGTGACCACTATATCATATGTCTAGGATTAATGAATATGAAACTAGGATTAATAAGGAAATTGAGTAAACTCATGTGCAAGCTTGTAAGATGACCATCGAACAAGAGGTTAATTAAGAATAACGAATTAATTAGCTATTGCAAGTCTAACTTGACCCGAATAATTAATCTAGTAAATATAATTAAATTAAGCAATTGGCCACTGTTTGAATTAGTTTATTTGCTAAGGATTAGGGTAGTGAACACAAACTTAATCACTTGAATCGGTAACCAACAAAAGAATTAATCCATTGCACTACTACCTTAAAATCAACCATAAAGTTAACCGAGTTGAACTAAACAGAAGTTTCTTTTCCATTATTGAATCTAGTTAATTTGTTCTTTTCTAGTCTTGCATTAGTTTTGGTTAGTAAGTTTCTAGTCTTGTAAAACTAGAGAAAAAACCCTTATTTGCTAAAGTAACTTAGATAGAATTAGTTTTTAATTTAATTTGCCGTTCCCTGTGTTCGATACCCTGCTTATTTAGCTATACCACAATTGATAGGTTCACTGCCTTTTGTGTGTTATTTGATAATTAAAGTAGGATTAAAACTAAGTGAGTTTTACACACACCAAGTTTTTGGCGCCGCTGCCAGGGAACGGTTCTAAAATTAACATTAAAATTCTAATTCAATCGATCCTTTGTGTAAGATTCATCTTATACAAAGTTAATTTCTGTTAATTTTTTGTTTAAGTTTTAGTAAATATATATATATATATATATATATATATATATATATATATATATATATATATATATATATATATATATATATATATATATATTATTAATCGCTGATTTTAACTTGAACTCGCCGAGTGCATTCGCCCCGACTCAGCGAGTCTGACGCTGAATCAGATTTAATTTTTGTTCTCTTTTACGCGTTTTGTTTTGTTTTAAGTTTGCAGTTGGTTCATGACCCGAGGATCTGCTACGCCTCTAGTTTCCCCTCTTGAAGATCCGGAAACCGCATTAAGAAGAAACAAGGGCAAAACCGTTGGAGAAACCGCTTCTTCAAAGAACTCACCACTCAAAAACCTCAAATCCGTTTTTAGCAAGAAGAGGAGCAGCAAAGCAGGAGCATCCAGTGCGTCGTTGACAACCGAAGATCCGATCCCAAAAGACACTGATTACGAGACCGAAGAAGAAAGCGAGCACACATCCGAGTTTGAAGACGACTTAGCCACCGCTATGGCTAATATTGACGAAATCCCCATGGGGGAGTGGAAGAAAAGGATGCGTGATGACACCGGCCCGGGACTTGTGCAACCCGCAATCCCCGCTACCGCTACGTTTGAACTAAAGGGCCATATTCTCGCTCAACTCAAGGAGATACCATTTCACGGGAGAGATCATGAAGACGCCTATAGGCACTTAGATGAAGTAAATGACGTGGCGGATTACTTCAATGTACCTAATGTGCCCCGCGAGATCCAGTTACTACGCATGCTTCTTGTCACATTTAAAGGAGCTGCAAAGGATTGGTTGAAGTCACTCCCTCCCGGATCAGTTACCACATGGGCCAAAATGAAAGAAGAATTCATAGATCACTTCTGCCCACCTTCCAAGATAGCCAAGCTAAAGAAAGCCATTGCCAACTTCGAGCAACAACCCGGTGAATCCCTTTATGAAGCTTGGGAAAGATACAAGAGCCTACTTCGAAATTGCCCCCACCACGATCTCAATAGCCAACAAGAGGTCTCTATCTTTTATGATGGAGTGAATGTCACCACGAGGCAACTACTCGATTCACAAGGCCCACTCACCCGAAAGCCACCTCCGGAAATAAAAGAATTAATTGAAGAATTCTCCAGGCACTCTAGAGAATACCACAACCCGAGGAATGAAGTGAGTCGCGGAGCAGTAAATTCGGTAAACGATGGTATGGCGGCGGTGATAGCTAAACTCGATAGCCTAGACCGAAGAATGACAAAAATGGATCAAACAATCCATGCTATTAGAGTTGGATGTGAAAATTGTGGCGGTCCCCATCTTACCAAGGAATGTGATCGAGACGAGAATGGTAATAAAAAGGCTCAAGTATTTTACTCCAACGGCGATAGATACGATGAAGAATGGAGGAAACCGAAGAAGGAATGGCTCCCATACGAAGAGTACAGAAAGGCTAAGGAAGAGAAATATAAACAGAGGGAGAGGGGGTATTATCAAAAGGAAGAACCGGTGACGGACAAGAAGACGAATTTAGAAGAAATACTTACAAAATTCATAGCCGCGTCCGAGAAAAGACATAATGATCATGATGTGGCAATGCAAGAAACCAGAAACATGTTGAGGAATCAGCAAGCTTCTATTCTCAACATTGAGAAACAGCTGGGCCAACTTGCACATCAAGTAAACGAAAGAAGACCGGGCCAACTTCCGAGCGACACCCAACCCAATCCAAGAAATGAGAACGTGAGCGTAATAACCTCCAGCGGTGAAGAAGAATTGGCAGAAACACTAAGAGTTTCCAAGAAGAAGGCAGAAAAGGAAGAAAAACCAGAACAAGAAGAACTCGATCCGACTCGCCGAGTCACCAAAATGGACTCGACGAGTCCAGTCGGGAATAAAGAAAATGCCAGATTTCTGAAGCCATACAATCCTCCTTTGCCATACCCATCCAGAGCCATGCCTTCAGAAAAAGTTCAAGCCTATAGAACCTTCATGGAGCATGTTAAAGCTTTACAAGTCAATATGCCATTTGTGGACATAATGCTCCAAACTCCTAAATACTTTAACTTGCTTAAGGGCCTGTTTGCTGCTAGGAAAGATCTTGCTGAAGTTGCGGAGATATTGATGAGTGAGCTGCCTGAGAAGAAGGGTGATCCGGGTAACATAGTAATTCCGTGCCAATTTGGTAATGAAGTTTCTACACAAGCATTGGCTGATTCAGGGGCAAGCATTAATTTGATGACCTATTCATTTTTTAAGAAGCTGAATTTACCAGCACCAAAGCCGGTAAATATGAGAATCCATTTGGCAAATAAAACGATAATTCACCCACAAGGCATTTGTGAAAATCTCCTTATCAAGGTGGACAAGTTCATTTTCCCAGTAGACTTCGTGGTGGTGGAGATGAAAGAAGACCCCGAAATACCAATTGTTTTGGGAAGAACATTCTTAAACACTGCAGGTGCCCTAATAGACATATGTGAGTCCACTTTGACATTAAGAGTGGGTGATGAGTCGGTGATGTTTAAAGCTAATCCAGAGGTCAAGCAAGAAGAAGTAAAAGGAATGGAGGCCCAACACGCCGATGTGGCATGCCTTGATACGATGCCATTTGGAGAAGAGTCGAGCACAAAAGAGGATGAGGACATAAATAGAAGCAGAGCGGAAGCTGATCACCAATTCACCACTAAACCTAGAGCACGGACCGCTATGAAATATGAAGTTATCAAATTTAAAGAAAAGGAGGTTCAAAAATTGGTGAAAAAGCATGGGTTGAAAAAGAAGAAGAGGAAAAGAGAGGCCCAACCAGCTGAGGATGATACAGAGAAAAAGAGAAGAGACGAATTAAAAAGGGCTTACAAGAAGAAGATTCACGCCTACAAGACTAAGTATAAACCACAAAAAGTGAGGCATACATTCCCGATGCTTGAAGATGACAAAACGTAAATGGGAAGGAGTCTAGCTAATGACTCCTCAAAAAGAAGCGCTTGGCGGGAGGCAACCCGTCGTTAGAGTTTGCTTTCTTTTACTCTTTATTTTTTATTTTTGTTTTGTGTTTCAATTTTAATCTTCCAAATCATCGGACTTGTCTGCTTAAGGGAGCGCCTAGCTTAAGATTGGGGTGAAAATATTTTGAATAAATAACAAAATTTTAAAAATTAGTAATGATTTACAAGAGACTCGCCGAGTCTGACCCTGACTCGACGAGTATATACTGATTTCAGAAAAAAAATTGTAACTGCGCGATTGGACTCGCCGAGTCTGACCCTGACTCGACGAGTCGATTTTATTTACAGAAAAAAAATAAACATTTTCGAAATTACTTTTACATCTAATAGGGTTTTAACCCTAAAAATTCAGTTTCCACACTACACTCGCCGGGTACAACTCTCTCTCTCAAACATTCAAGTGCTCTTCAACCTTTCTTCCAAATTCTCAAGATTTAAACTCAAAAGGTAACAAATTTCTTCTTGATTTCTAGATAGAATGTGATTATAAGGTCATCTACACTTGCAATTTCATGAAAAAAACCCGTTTTTGAAATAGTGACTAAATTCTAGGTTTTCGATTTTGTCATGAATATTGTTGTTTTGAACGTTTATTGTGGCCTTATTACTTAGTAGGAAGTCCCTGAACAAAACCCTTGCAAGAATTTAAAGGTTACATGGTTCAATTTTGTGAGACCCGTCGACCGACTCATACAGGTCGCGCGACTCGCCGAGTCGGGCATGGACTCGACGAGTCCAGTCGATTTGCAGAAACAGTTCGTTTTTTTTTACATTCTGTGTTTTCTGGGTATGGTTTATATGTTTTGCAGGAATCATGTTTAGAAGAGGACAATCTTCAAGTGGTAGCCAAGGGGAATTTCCATGGTTGAATTTCCCACAAATCGAATCCGCTTCAACAATGCGGAAGTGGAAGAAGAAGCTTTCCGATATCAAAAAGAAGGAGGTCTATGAACCGAACAGAATTGATTGGGAGTGGTTGCAAAATGTGCGATATGAAGAAGAATTAGCTCCGTACCTTTTAAAGGAGTTTCAACATAACGGCGAGTCAATGATATGTGATGGTTAGAGCCGGGTCTTCCGCATACAAGAGCCGGTATATTTGGAACTTTGCTTGGAGTTTTTCTCCACGGTATCATTTACCGGTGGAGTAGATGTATATCATCCGGCGAGTTTCACTTTTTGTCTTGGGGGTGAGTATCATCAATGCTCGGTGGTGGATCTTGCTTGCCGGCTAGGGATTTATGATCAACCTTTGGTTTAAACGAACCTCTTTCGGGCCTTTTTGGCAACCACTTACATGGTGTTTCCCGATGGGGTTACTAGCACGGGTTGGTGGAATAATATAGGGAATAAAGTTTATATCCCGAAGTCCGCGCAGGAAGGGAGCATCCGATCCCCGACCCACCGCCTCATTCACCGCCTTATTTCCTCCACCATCAACCAAAGGAAGGACGATGACAAGGTTTCCAACCTTGATGTTTTCTACCTATGGAGCATTATCACGCCCGGCGTCTTTTGCAACATCCCGTGGTGCATTGCTTCATACCTCTCAGCGGGTGCGGTCAAAGATCGCAAAACATCGCGTATCAATGGAGGCATGTTTGTCACTCGATTGGCTAATTCATTCGGGTTGATGAACCGTGGTGCCTGGAACCTCCTAACATTGATCCCGACACCCCCATTTAATCCCATTCTTTTCCGCAGAGCACGAATCATTGAAGACTATGGTGGTGGCCATTATGCCATCCCAAATGATGAACCAGTTGTAGGTCCCGAAGCACCGGGAAGGAGGGTGAGATCGCGAAGGGAAAGGGATGTGGAGGATGAGCTGCCAGTGATTCCGGTAGAGACTGAAGATGTACCAATGGATTGGTATAATATAGAGATGAGGCGGGTGCAAGACCAAATGGCTAGGGGGCTAAATTTTAGCAATCAATCCCACATACGACTTTTTGACCACTTCAATATTCCGCATATTGATGGTGGGAATTATCCATACATTCCATCGTGGGACGAGAGGATTGGTCCACGACAAAGCGGAGCTGGGGGAAGTGGAGCCAACGATGATGAGGAGGAAGATGAGGATTGATATTCGTGTTTTTGTGTTTTTAATCGAACAATTTCAATTTTTATTTTGTTTTGTTTTTGGTGTGTATGCTTTGAGATATTATTATGTTTGATAGTTGTTTGCTTTAGTTATTTTTCAGGATTGCATTTTGATTGCTTGCTTAGGATGGTAAAGAGATGTAAAGCATGGATGTTTTTGCGTGTGAGAGCGAGTCAAGGAAGCGAGTTTTTAACGTCAAAGTGTCAAGTCCGGTCTTAGGGGTATGAGCGATTGAGTCCGCATGTGAGGAAGGGTTAACGAGGTTATGAGAGGCTAAAACAGTTGCCACATACCAAGATTTTTCATTCAGTGGCCAACTCGTCGAGTGCACTAAGCTGACTCGACGAGTCGCTTTGTATTTCCATAAATTTTTAGAAGGCACGCTGCTACTCGGCGAGTCCATCATCAGACTCGACGAGTCATTCAATTTTTGAGCCGAACGACTGCTGATTTGATGCTAATACTTATACCACTTGCATCCTTCTAATTCCATATCCATTCTTGAAGATCTTACGCCGATTTTCGCATATTTAGAGCGACCCACACGAGACATGGATGAGATTTTTCCATGTATGAAGTTTATCGAAGATGGAGCTTAAATGAGAGTGATCAACCTATCCACTGCTATCCCAGGGGAGTTTGTTCCAATTCCCTCTTTATTTTTCTGTTTTTATGCATAATATGCAATGAGGGCATTGCATCACATAAGTGTGGGGTAGGCAGTTGGTTACATAATAGTCAATTATAAAAATTTTGCATACCAAAAGGATTATTTAGGATTTAATTTAGAAAATTTTGGTAAAAATTAGGATTCCATGTTAGAATTGTGTTAATAATTGCATGACAACCCAAATGTTTAGTTGAGCCTATATACGTTCTAGTGCATTTGTGGCTTCCTTATTTCAGTGAAATCATGAGACAAAAACACGACCTTGCTCAGCCTGAGGGATGTAATATGTTTAGCAGCATAAACCTGAAATGTATCCAGGAAGATTTTTATCATTAGCCAATAAAGGTTGAGATTGAGCGCCCCTGCTTAAGCATGTAGGGATTTGAGTGAGAAAAAGTGAGGTATACATGTAATAAAAAAAGAGAGAATTACAAGAAAAAGTTTGAAGAATTTTTGGAGCATCAAAGTTAAATATCAAATATGAAGATCGAAAATTCCGAAGAATCCAAAAAAGTTGAAGATACCAAAAATCAAACAACAAAGGTGGTGAATTCAAAGTTATCCAAGATCAAATTATCAAGCAAGTGAAGAATTCCAAAGAGCTCCATAGTGGTATCGAAAAGTTGTAAGTCTAGATGATGTATGCTTGGGTTGCTCAATTAAAAATACCTTGAGGGTAAAGAGGTTTTCTGAGGATGGATTCGGAGGGTTGCATAAAATGAGCATAGTTCGGGGTGAGTGGGCGAATGTTTATGAGGATTGTGAGTATTTGAAGTATGGGGGGGTTTTAGGAATTTTAGACACAAATGCATGCATTGCGGTCTTGGCATAATGGCTGGGTTGGATTGGAGTTATTATATGTGATTCTAATGTGTTAAAATTCAGTTTTGCTTGAGGGCAAGCAAAAGACAAGTGTGGGGTATTTTGATATGTGCATATTTAGTGTGTTTTAAGTGTAGCTTATTATTCATATATTAGCTAAATTGTTGCATATTATGGACAAAAGGTACTTAAAAGTGTTAAATTATGTTTTTCAGTCCAAAGATGAAGCTCGGAAGCGAAAGGAAGCATGAGAAGCGGTTAGGAGCTCAAGAGTGGAAAGAAGAAAGAAAACACCCATAAAAGGCTTCTACTCGTCGAGTTGCCCCTTGACTCGACGAGTCTGGTCGCGGAATCAGGAAGATAAGCATTCGGAAGTCAAGATAGTTATCGGTTTACGACTATTGTGAGAGGGACTCGACGAGTCACCATATGACTCGACGAGTCGGAACGCATATATAAAGATAACTCTACAATGCGAGAAGGGGGAATGCTGGGAAGTTTCAGAAGTGCTTAGCTGCGAATAAGAAACCAGAAGAACCCTAGAAGTCGACCAAAGAGGCTAGAATCCAATTCTGGGAGTAATTAAGGCGTAATTTCACCATTCTACTTAATTCTTTTGTTTTGTCAACATGATTAAGCAACTTGAACTTATTTGTTTGCTGTTATTTACCTTAGTTATGAACTAATTTCTTTATACTTCTGTTTGGGGATACAAAGTTAACAATATGGTTTGATTGATTGGTAGGATTAATTCCAAGTTGGTGATTAATTGTTATTTTAGCTTGCTAAAGAACCTTGTGTGTGAATGATAATTAATTTTCTGTTAATAGGAAGATAATTGATTAGCATGAACATCTATTGATTATCAACCTCATATGATATGTGACCACTATATCATATGTCTAGGATTAATGAATATGAAACTAGGATTAATAAGGAAATTGAGTAAACTCATGTGCAAGCTTGTAAGATGACCATCGAACAAGAGGTTAATTAAGAATAACGAATTAATTAGCTATTGCAAGTCTAACTTGACCCGAATAATTAATCTAGTAAATATAATTAAATTAAGCAATTGGCCACTGTTTGAATTAGTTTATTTGCTAAGGATTAGGGTAGTGAACACAAACTTAATCACTTGAATCGGTAACCAACAAAAGAATTAATCCATTGCACTACTACCTTAAAATCAACCATAAAGTTAACCGAGTTGAACTAAACAGAAGTTTCTTTTCCATTATTGAATCTAGTTAATTTGTTCTTTTCTAGTCTTGCATTAGTTTTGGTTAGTAAGTTTCTAGTCTTGTAAAACTAGAGAAAAAACCCTTATTTGCTAAAGTAACTTAGATAGAATTAGTTTTTAATTTAATTTGCCGTTCCCTGTGTTCGATACCCTGCTTATTTAGCTATACCATAATTGATAGGTTCACTGCCTTTTGTGTGTTATTTGATAATTAAAGTAGGATTAAAACTAAGTGAGTTTTACACACACCAATAGGCATGGATTGGTTGAGCCCTAATGGGGCAGTGATAGATTGCGCACAGCAGCTAGTGCGAGTCCGGACCCCAGGTGGGGGAGAGTTAGTGATTCATGGCGAGAGGCCTCAGTGTGGACCCTCAGTTTGTTCAACAGTGAGGGCTAGACGATACCTTCAGCAGGGATGCGCAAGTTATGTTGCGTACGTGATGGATACCCGGGAGGTGGGTAAGGTAACAGTGAGCGAGGTTCCGATGGTGCGAGATTTCGCAGATGTCTTGCCAGAGGAGCTTCCTGGGATACCTCCTGAGCGATAGGTGGAGTTCAGGATTGACCTCGTTCCTGGTGCGGATCCGATAGCCAAGGCACCATATCGGCTGACTCTTCCTGAGATGCAGGAGTTGTCTACGCAGCTGCAGGAGCTGCTAGACAAGGGATTCATTAGACCGAGTAGTTCACCCTGGGGAGCCCCGATTCTGTTTGTGAAGAAGGACGGGTCGCACCGGATGTGTATAGATTACCGGGAATTGAACAAGGTAACGGTGAAGAACCGTTACCCACTCCTGATGATTGATGATCTCTTTGACCAGCTTCAGGGAGCATCTTGGTTCTCCAAGATTGATTTGCGTTCGGGTTATCATCAGATGAGGGTCAGGGAGGAGGATACGCAGAAGACCGCGTTTTGGACGCGCTATGGCCACTATGAGTTCGTGGTGATGCCATTTGGGCTCACCAATGCTCCTGCCGCGTTCATGGACCTCATGAACCGCGTATGCAGACCGATGCTGGATAGTTCTGTGATAGTCTTTATCAATGACATCTTGGTTTATTCCAAGACGCAGAAGGAGCATGAGGAGCATCTGAGAGAGGTTTTGGAGACCCTGAGGAGGGAGAGCTTGTATTCCAAGTTCTCTAAGTGTGAGTTTTGGTTGCGCGAGGTGCAATTTCTCGGACACCGTGTCAACCAGAACGGGATTCTGGTCGATCCGACCAAGGTCGGGGCCATGATGAGATGGGAGGTTCCGAAGTCTCCATCTGAGATTCGGAGTTTCCTACGATTGGCAGGCTATTATCGGAGGTTCATTCTGGATTTCTCCAAGATAGTCGTACCCCTGACACGGCTGACGAAGAAAGTCGTAGTCTTTCGGTGGGGACCCGAGCAGCAGGCATCGTTTGAGACACTGAGACAGAGATTATGCGAGGCGCCAGTCTTAGCCCTACCAGAGAGCGTAGAGGATTTTGTGGTTTACTGTGACGCGTCTATTTCAGGGTTGGGCGCGGTACTGATGCAGAGGGGGCATGTCATTGCCTACGCTTCGAGGCAACTCAAGCTTCACGAGGCGAACTACCCGACACATGATTTGGAGTTGGGGGCGGTGGTTTTCGCTCTCAAGATTTGGCGGCATTACCTCTACGGGGTTCGGTGTACCATTTACATGGACCACAAGAGTTTGAGGTACCTCATGGATCAGCCGAATCTGAACATGAGGCAGCGTCGGTGGTTGGACGTGGTGAAGGATTATGATTGTGATATCCTTTACCACTCGGGAAAGGCCAACGTGGTGGCCGATGCGCTTAGCCGCAAGGCGGCACCGATCAGGGATATTTGCATGAGGATGACTATAGTGACTCCCCTGTTGGAGCAGATCCGGGAGGCTCAACAGGAGGCTATCAAGGAGGAACATCGGAAGAGTGAGCGTGTGGTGAGTCAGGTTTCCTCCTTCGATTATGATAGCCGAGGACTATTGACACTACACCGCAGGGTGTGGGTGCCGTATCACGGAGGCGTGCACCAGATCTTGAAGGAGGAGGCGCACAAGTCCCGATTCTATATTCATCCTGGGGCGACGAAGATGTATAGGGATCTTCATCTACATTATTGGTGGCCCTGCATTAAGCGGGATGTGGCATGGTACGTCGACCAGTGATTGACCTGCAGGAAGGTCAAGGCCGAACATCAGAGACTGCATGGGAAGATGCAGCCGTTGGTCATCCCGTTATGGAAATGGGAAGACATCACGATGGATTTTATCACAAAGCTTCCCAGGACTGCGCGTGGAGTAGATTTGATTTGGGTCATCGTGGATCGATTGACCAAGAGCGCCCATTTTATTCCGATCCAGGAGAGCATCTCGGCCGAAAAGTTGGCCGATATCTATATCAGGGAGATAGTAGCGCGGCACGGGGTGCCAGTGTTAGTGATATCAGACCGAGATGTGCGATTCACTTCCAGATTTTGGAAGAAGTTTCATGACGAGTTGGGCACTCGTTTGCATTTTAGCACCGCCTTTCACCCGCAAACGGATGGTCAGAGCGAGCGGACCATCCATTCTTTGGAGGATATGTTGCGGGCATGTGTGTTAGATTTTGGTGGTAGCTGGGATACCTATCTTCCCTTGGTTGAGTTCTCATACAACAATAGCTACCATGCGAGTATTGACCATCCCCCATTCGAGATGTTCTGCGGACGGAACTGCAGGACCCCGATATGCTGGGGTGAAGTTGGCCAGAGGGTCATGGGGAGCACCGAGGTGGTGCTCGAGACGACCGAGAGGATCCAACAGGTTCAGAGTAGGCTTCAAACTGCTCAGAGTCGGCAGAAAAGTTACGCCGACAAGCGTCGATCCGACTTGGAGTTCCAAGTCGGGGATATGGTTCTCCTGAAGGTGTCGCCTTGGAAAGGCGTCATTCGATTCAGGAAGCGGGGCAAGTTGGGCCCGAGATTTATTGGACCGTTCAGGGTTGTAGCCTGGGTGGGCAAGGTGGCGTATAGATTGGATCTGCCGGTCGAGCTCAGCCAGATCCACAGCACTTTCCATGTCTCTCAGCTGCGGAAGTGCTTAGAGGATGATTCAAGAGTAGTGCCGTTGGAGGATATTCAGGTTGATGACAGCCTGAATTACATTGAGCGCCCAGTTGTAATCCTCGACAGGAAGTCGAAGGATTTGAGGAACAAGAGGGTGGAACTAGTGAAGGTGCAATGGCAGCACCACAAGGGTTCGGAGTGGACTTGGGAGCCGGTAGAAGAGATGATGGAGCATTACCCCGAGCTTTTTCAGGATCGAGCGGCAGACTTCGAGGACGAAGTCTAAAATAAGTGGGGGAGATTTGTAGCACCTGGTTCCTGGTAAGTGAGTTTTTCCTAAGTACTTTGTGTTTTTGGTCGTGGACTCGGCGAGTTGGAGGCTCGACTCGCCGAGTAGAGATGAGACTTTGGGGCGCGGTTAAGATGGCGACTCGACGAGTTCATATTATGGACTAAGCGAGTCAGCGCTGTCTGATGAAACCCTAATTTCCAAGGGTTTGCACCCTATTTAAACAACCATTTGCGCCCCAACTCCACCCCATTCACCCCCAGAAGCTCTCCATACATTCTAGCTCTTGTTCTTGTGAGTTTGAGGCATTTTAGGGTGTGTTCTTGAAGATTTTGAGAAGGAAGTGGAGTAGATCAAGAGGAAGGGAAGGAAGCCAAGCATCTTAGTGTTCTCTCAGTGATTTCATTGAGGTAAAACTCGTTTCCCCTGTCTCTATGCTTATAACTCCATTAAAGTCTTCCTTGAGCCTTTCCCCAAGCTTGTATGTGCATTATATTTCGTAATAAGTTGATTGGCCTCTAGATCTAGGCATGGTTGAGCTCCAGGAGCTCAGATCTACTACCTTTATGGACCCATGTTGCATGAAGACCTTAGATCTACTCTTTTGGTGCATTTTGAACCCTAAAACCCTCATGGATGAATATTTACATGTAAAGTTGGAAACTTTACGTGTTATTCATGCTCTAGGAACCCAGATCTATGAATGGCATGGACTAGATTCGAGCAAAATCGCGTATATGGCTCCTGCATGAAGCAGACTCGGCAAGTCGCTCATCTGACTCGGCGAGTCTAGTCGCGAGTCTCCGAGATTGTCCCCTTTTAGCTGTATCGAGTTGTGTAGTGAGTCCAGGGTAGACTCGGTGAGTTGGAAGCCAAAACTCACCCATAATGGAACTCGGCGAGTCGATGCCCAGACTCGGCGAGTTCAAGGCAATCTCCTTAGATCAAGATCAGACTCGGCGAGCTGTTCATACAACTCGGCGAGTCGCATCATAAGTGTTCATCGGATGAAGATGAACTCGCCGAGTTGTTCATACAACTCGGCGAGTAGGATGAAGGACTTGAACATTAGGTTGGATGGAGAACTCATCGATTCAACGCCTAACTCGACGAGTAGAAACATAATCCAGGTCAGTAGATTGGACAGGGACTCGACGAGTTGGCGAGCCAACTCGGCGAGTCGGGTCAACTGAAAGTTGGCTATGACTTTGACTTAGGGCATGATCATGGGTAAAATGGTCTTTTTACCCAAAGGGCAGTTAGCAGTATTTGATTGAGTAAGTTGTGGGAATTACAGCCGGAGGATTTTCGGAGCAGCAGCAGTAGCAGTAGACAGTCAGTTCTCGATCAGATTAACAGCTACTCCAAGGTGAGTTGCCTTCCAGTAGCGGTGGGTCTAAGGCCACAATGCCGGCCCACCAGTAGGAGATGTATGATAGATGATTATCTTTGTGATATCATCTAGGTTTGCTACTACTTGATATGTTATATGCTAGCATGATATGTTGTATGTGATAGTAGTAGAGTTCGGTTGTTAGGACCGAAGGGTAGTCAGACACCCCATATATGTCTGATATTATGTTTGTGTTAGGATATATGTGATGGTATTAGTAGGGGTGAAATAGTCCCCGAGGTTTGGTTGTTAGGACCGAAGTGTAGTCAGCACCCCAGAATAGCTCGACATGGGTAGGTCAGTGCCCCAAAATGGCTTGACACGGGTAGGACGGCACCCCAGAATGGCCGCTCGGGTAGTCGGCACCCCAGAATGGATGTACCGGGTAGTCAGGCACCTGAGAATAGCCTGGCAGTATGTATGTTATGTATTGTATGGTATGTGGTACGATGGGGGAACTCACTAAGCTTTGTGCTTACAGTTTACAGTTTTGGTTTCAGGTACCTCTTCATCAAAGGGGAAGGAGCTGGCACGGTAGCGGCACATCATGCACACAAACTGGTTTCCGCCTCTATTAGATTTCTTTGGGATTTATACTCTGATATTTTGATTGGTTGTATGATTTGGCTTTTAGACAAGGTTTACGTTGTGATGTAGTTTGATCAAACAATGTTTTTAATTATTAACGTTTTCTAAAGTAATGTTTTAAAAACAAAATTTTTGGACGTGAAAATTGGGTCGTTACAATTCCTTCACCATAAATGACACCACCCACCAACCAAGCACCTATCCCTCTATCATTACTGTTGCTACCCGTTGTCAACTTCAACCCCTGATCCATATACATTTTTTTACATAGTGGAATACACATCGACAATATACATAGTATGATGTTATTTTCATGAAAATCGTATGATGAAAAGAGCAATTATAGACGTTTTTGAATTTCTGATAAATCAAAATTACTACAAAACTTCAAAACCGCCCTTCAAAATTACTTCCCTTGCATCACAAAAAACTCAAAATTAGACACGTTCATAGAATAGGAATATAAATATGATATCAATCAATGAGTAGGAATGGAATAGAACCAACAAATTGGATGGAATTGCAACTTGGCGACATTTTTGCATTTCCAAAAGCTTCCAAAAGCTCTAGTTTGTTCTTTTGGTCAACGATTTTAAGATGCACTCCAACATCTAAAGTTGGATAAACGCATATTGAATGAAAAGGAAGAACCCATGAACTCCAAAGTTTGACTGTAATCTGGAATGGAGCTAAACCTACATGTTGAACCCTAATTCTCATCCCATTAGAGATTTAAGAAATCAAAGAAGAAGAGGATGTTGGTAAATGATGATTCTACCAGCTTTATAAAAAGAAATATCGATCAGACTTCATGAACTCTAGATCAAGAACTCTTATCGATTCTAGCAGCTATGTGATCGATAACCATTTTGAAAAAACTATAGCCGTCATCTTCCATCGACATTTTAGTCGGCGACGATCTGAGTCCATCGGTAGAATCCATCACGATCTTCTTCACTTTCGATCTGAACTTTCATGTCCGATGGTGGAGATTTTTGTAACTGATATGAGAGAAAGAGATAGTAAGAATTACTAAGAAAGTGGTGGGGAGGCCAATGGAAAAGGGAGGTACGAAGGTTGGAACCATATCTATTAAATACTTCCTTTATATAAGTTATTATTAACAAAAATAATATATACGGTTATATTGGTCATTTTAAGTCGGCTAGGGACCAACAAGGAAACAAAATCAAATAACAGGGATGGTTCGAGTTAAAAAAATGTTATGGATCAAGCATAAGAGTAACCCCAAACCATAGGGACCATTCGTGTAATTTACTTATATACTTATTTAGGTAATATATGTAATGCCATGTTCCGAATCGTTTCATATTTCGGGGCAGTGATCAAAGATTGGGTATTAGCAGGCTCGGGACCTTTGAAGAATTGAGATTTGGACTCATTTGGAGGTGGGTGATGTAATTTAGATGACCCGGGTGTTCGGTTTGTGTTTTGGAGCCAAGGGGTATTTTCGTAATATGTCATCTCAGACTTTTATGGAAAAAGGTATTTTTGTTCGGGAAATTGTAAGGAAAGTATGAGTTGATTAAAGTGTAGAGATTCTTGCTATCTTTTCATGGATATAAGGATTGTCGAAATTAGTTTTATAACGAAGGAGTTATGACCTTTGGAAGAATTTAGGGTTTAAGGAAAAACCCTAGTATGCGGGGCGTACATAGGTAGCACGTGCGGTATACTAGTGTGAAGACTTTACGCGATGCGTAATTTGGTGTACGCTTAGTGTACTGCGAAGGGTGGATTGGGTGTGTGAGGCCTTGTATGCTGGGCGTGCGAGGATTATGCGGGGCGTATGAAGGAAATAAGAAACCTTAATTTTAGGGTGTTGTACCCTATATAAACACCTTAAGTCATTAGGGCTAGCCTCTTTACCAGTCTTTAAGCCTCCAAAACCCTAGAAGTCATTTGTTAGCCTCAATGGTTGTGCATTTGAGTTCCTAAGAAGATTTTGGTGGTTTTTTTTGCTCCTATTGAAAAAAGTATAGAAGTTGGAAGGTGCTTTGCTTGGTGAGAAGATTATAAATCTAGAATCATCACATTTGTTGTAAGCTTATTGGGGTATCAAGTTCAAACCTTGTGTTCTCCATGACTAGATCTCTTTATTTCTTGTTTTTAAGCTTTTGGTCCCTTTTTGGGTTTGTTTTAGGCGTTGGATCATTTTAAGGACCTGTTCTTTTAGATATGAGCTTTTTATGAACTCCTATGGCATAAAGGTGCAAGCTTTATGCGATTTTTGGTCGCATGCATGCATTAAGTCACTTGTTAAGTCCTATTATGCTTTAAGAGCTTCATTAAGTCATGCATGAGCGTAAAGTTAGCAATTTTACGTGATTACCCAGCTCAAAGAAGTCAGATCTATGTTTTGGGATTAATATCTTAGCAGATTAAGAATAAAATTGAGTTTAGGATGAATGGAGGAGCACGTTGTGCATACAAGCCTGTACGCGCAACATACAAGCCCTTAAGCTAGTCCGCTTAGCGTAAAAGCTGAGTACATCTCGCGTACTTAACAGGATGGGATTTCGGTGTTTGGGCTATCTTTTGGGCTTAGTTGTTTTGGGCCCTTTTGGGCCATCAGGTTTTGTTTTGATATTTATTTAAAGAGGCCCACTATGGGATTTCGGCCCAATTTTGAAAATTAGGCCATGATTTGGGCCTTGGGTGGCTAATTAGGATTGGGCCTTAGGATTGTCGGATTGGGCCTTGGCCTTGGGCCAAGTTATGGAGAGGGTAAAAAGGTCTTTCACCCTAGTTTAGACAGTTAGTGTGGTTCGAATCCGATTATTGATGACAGATTAACTTGTGACTGTTAGCGTAAGGATTCTTACAGGCCAGCGACTAGAAATTTTTTTTATGAGATTCGATAGTGCGATTCCTCACTGAGTTTGGCAGGTCGAAGGAACCAATATCGACCCATGCTTTATATGTTAGGATGCTAGATGTTTTTGTGACTCTTGCATATGTTACGTGATGGCATGTTTACCAGTCAAGGCCCAATGCCAGGCGGAGCCTGATAAGTATATTATATGCTAGTTATCGATATGTGTTTTTATGCTACTGGGAAAGGTCCGATGTCGGGCGAGGCTAAATGATTTTATGGTATGCTATTGTCTTTGTGAATATCCCATGTGTTAGTATGATTATGTGTTTATATGATTATGTGTATCGGTATGGCCTGGTGATTTATGGATTTATAGATCGAGCGAGGCCCGAAGCCGAGTGGTTAATGATACTAACTGATAATAATTAATGATACTAATGATACCAATTGATTAATATATATATATATATATATATATATATATATATATATATATATATATATATATATATATATATATATATATATATATATATATATATATATATGTAATATTGGTAGATTATGTTAGTAGAGTTTTTTTAGAAGTACAGGTGGTTGTGTGGTAGATTAAATGCTTCAAACAAAAAATTAAAAGTAGATAAATCATATAAAACGATATGATGTCAAGATACATGTGAGATACATACAATAATTTTTAAGTTTTCTACCGAGTTACTTTACAATTGTAGTGATACTATTATTATTTCATTGACAAAATTATATGTATCAACTATTCACGGTATTATTGAGTGGCATGAACATGTTTACGTTAAGCACATGTTAACTTTCATGTAAGTTATGAGACTTCCACTCAGTTGTAACTTCTAACTTAAGTACGTATTTACATTTTTATTTGTAAATATTATACAAAAATATTTTATTTAAATGAAATTGTTCAATATTATGCGAAAACATTACAAAATGAATAAAATAATATTGCTTTTTAACTTATATTTTATAAATAGTAAATACACAGATAAGATAGTATAAGTTATCAATATTTGATAATTCAACAAATTTTCATTAAATGACTTTTTATTTATTAAAATATTAAATTAATTGCCACAAATATAATTCATATTATTTTTATTTTATTTATATAAGTTCTAGACATATGTTTTTTTATAAGAGTTCATCTAATACTGTTTAAGAATAATAATTATTTCTTACATTATAAATTGACAATGTTTTTTTCATGATTAATAACAATACATTAATTATTTTTAAGGAATTGTTAAGATATTTAATTTATTACGACAAATATCATTCATATTATAAATCTTAAACCTATGTTAATCTTATAAGAATTGAAGTAATATGGTTTAAGAATTGTAACACCGTAAATTTTCAAACAAATTTTCATTTTAACATCACATAATTCACGTAACACATTTCACAAAATCACAAATATGTAATTAGCAAAACGCAACTCCATAATTATTTGATTAATAATCCACGATCCTCAAAACATAACTCTTTCTCTGGTGCGTACAATCAAGTCGGTGCCTTCCGGCGATCCTAAGAAGAACATGAAACATATAACACATAACACGGTAAGCACGAAACATAGTGAGTTCCCCAAAATACCACACATATCTCATTAGCCTCTCATGGTTATACTCAGATAACACCCTTCGGTCAATGTGTCTTAGTGGGACCCTCCGGTCCCACAGTCCGGGTGGACCCTTCGGTCCTAACTCAGTAAGCTCAGAATAATACACAACATAAATCACAAAGACATAATGCAGGATATCATAATACTCAATATAAGCACATAAGACCCTCCGGCCACACAACTCAGATTACCACACTAGGTAAAGTATAGTGAGAAGACTCACCTCGTAGCTAGTAAGTAATACTCTCGTACACGAATCTTCTGCTAGCCTCTGCCTAACATATAAGATAATTATCTCTAATTAATACTCGATTCATGACTCTAAATAACCAAAGGTTATTATTTCTCTCTCTAACTCTTGAAATGGGTAAAAGACCATTTTACCCCTCCATAGTCTAAATTACTCATGTTTGGCCAAACTCTAAAGTCAAAAAAAGTCAAACTTGAGTCAACAGTCGATGTTGACCTAACTCGTCGAGTGCATATATGCAACTCGTTGAGTCCCCTTGTTTTCTCATAAGTCTCATGAAAGTCTAGCTCAACTCGTCGAGTTGACCCTCCAACTCGCGGAGTTATCGCATGACCAAGCTCATCGGGATAAACCCTAATCGACTCGTCGAGTCAGCTCCTTGACTCGGTGAGTCCCTTCAGTGTGTATTCTCATTATCACTCCAAACTCTAGATCCAGCCTCCCAAGACTCGATTGACACGTAAAACTTCGATCTTTACATTCATGCTTGGCATATTTGTTCCATAATGCTAATATAAGCTCTTACAAGGGTGTTTAGCACAAAGGCTCCTCTATGGTTGGATAAAGCTGGGACCTTTGGACTCCAGGAACCTTACAAGGTCAAGATCTGAAGTCTAGACCTTCCTGATCACTCATTGCACTCAAAGTCCCAATAAAAGGTGGTAAAAGCCCTAAACTTCCATAATCATGAGATCTAACCAATAAGATGAGAAAGGTGTAGGCTTTTACCTTCCATAGAAGCTCTGGACGAAATAACACTAGATCCAACAACATCTTCTCGTTCCTTGGTGCATAATATTCTCTTCCCTTCCAAAGATGTACTAAAATACTCAAGGGTTGGCTCTATAGCTCTCTTAGTTCACTATAAACGTTTAGGGTTCCACACAGGGAAGTTGGGCAGCTAGTGAGGCGGAAATGAGGACATAAGTTCTCTTAAATATGTCCCAACCCCGGAGAATTAGGGTTTCTTCGCACAACGCCAACTCGGCGAGTTAGCTCTTTGACTCGTCGAGTTGGTTATTAAACTCACGTGGCCAATTTCGTCCCTACTCGACGAGTTGAGGCACCAACTCGTCGAGTCACCCAACCAACTCATAAATAAACACATATAAATATTATACCTCGGAGTCAGGATGTTACAAGAATAAAAATAATTTTTTATAATAATAATTTAAAGTGTTTATTTCATAGTTAATGACATTCACTTAAATATTTTTAATAAAGCATATTTATTATTAGTTATCTATATAAATATATTTCTGAAAAACATGTGAGAATTCATCTAGTATATATATATATATATATATATATATATATATATATATATATATATATATATATATATATATATATATATATATATATATATATATATATATATATATATATATGAAAACACTTTAGCTAAATAAGTATTATAAACATGATGGCATTATTAATACATTTAGGTTAAAGATTCTTTATTTCAATCTATTAGTAATTTACTTAAAAAGTAAGTACAACTAAAAAAATACAAATAAAAATATAAGATGAAGAAAAATTGTAAATTAATCATCTTTATAATTTTTAATTACTTTACCTATAAATAAATGGGTAAAAATAATTGTAAAAGATTTAAATAAAAATAATATATTTTAAAGGTTTGCCGGTGTATTTTAAACAAAATTGTCGGTCTAATGGTGATTTGTATAAAATATACGAATGACCAAATGTGTACATACACCATAATTTGTTAGCTTATAAATCATTAATCCGTTAAAATAGTCTTCGGAAACTGATTAAGATTAACCAGTAAACAAAAAGATTTTAAGCACTATAAATTAATTTAGTAAAATTATATAAATAACATAACAGTCAAATATGTACACTAGACATAATACCTTTAACTAATAATTTTCATATCAAATCAGATGTCACATAACTTTTCCAATGTAGCTATGTATTATTAATATAAAATATTTTTTTGGAATGTACATTCCTAGAAAGACTAATAATGTTGCCATCGATCACCCCTAAGTCCCCACCATCAATCCTCCACTACTGATCCCTATCACCAATACAACTTTAAATTCTACTCCCCGACTTTCTTTCTTATCATCAATCGCCTCATTCACCGACCATTCACAAATAAAATAAGACAGTATACATGATACAATTTTGTTTTGCTTTGGGAATTTTTGTAATCCAAAGTTTGTTTTATCCGTGGTGTTTCGAAAAAAAAAGTGGTATATACTATATATTCTAGATTTCATTGTAATAAAGCCCAAAAATTTATAAATACTTAAATCGTTAAATGAGAAATACACTTGCTTGTTTTCATGCTTTGACTTTATAGTGGAACGTCCAACATCCCACTATATGTTAATTGTGAATCGGCCAATGACTATCACTTGCTTAAACATGGACCACTTTGGTTTTATATGGAGTAATTAAATTATATGTTCTCCTGCACTTCCTCATATAGATATTCTAACATGGACAAGTAGTAGAAAGAAGTAAGTGATGTTGACTTTTAGAGTTTAATGAACATTTTAGAAGAATGTTTAAAACATTACTCTTTTTGATATGTTCAAGCATAATTTAATAATTTGAAGTATGTGAGATGATTGATGGAGATTACTTATTGCAATGAGTTAGGATAAATGTAAAGTGCTAATTTTGTGGTGCATATATAATTTGATCACGAAGTGATGAAATTAACAAGTAAACCGCATTTATGATAGATTTGAGATCTATTTAAATGAGCATTTTGGTTCGCATCATTTTATAGGGTTTTGCTAGAATTGGCATTCAATTCTCTTCAATTTCTTAGGTTTGGTTCAAAATATGTAAGGAATTAATTCCTTTTAAATGCATGTAATGTTTTACAATGAAATTAAACAATCCTTCTTATTATTTAGAGAATTTAATTCCTAGAATATCTTAATCATATAAAATTACACAAATATCTTTAAAATCTCTTATTTCTAATTCAAATCTCTTTTATCCACATTTTTCAACCAAGGACCCAACTGATTAAAGCACAAACTTATATTCATTATATCACCACCGTTAGCTCATCCGCAAGCCTACCACCACTAACCCATATGTATCTCATCGTCACCACCAGTTAGCTCCTCTGCAACCCTACCACCACTAACTCATATGTATCTCATCGTCACAACCATGTCTTTCTATTATCATTATTTTCTCGATGTCATCATGTTCAACTTCATTTCACCGTGCATTCAATAACCGAGGTTTATTGATGAGCTGTCAACAACCACATCTATTTTATACAAAAGATGTATTTAAAAAAACCATTATACAAGTTAAAACATTTATGATTTTTTTAAAAAATATTGAACCATTTAAAAAAACATCAGTGCAAAATTAGGTCTCAAAACCTTTAACTATCAATTAAGATTTTAAGATTTCGATTATTGAGGGTTTTTAATCAAATATTATTACACATATTTAAAATGAACAATACAAGTTATGACATGTTAACATTCCAAGCATTCTCTAATCATATACTACGTCTTCATCTACGAGTACATGTAAAAAAAAATGTTAGGCTTACAAAGCCTAGTGATTCATATTATAAGTAGACCTTGGAATGGAATTAGGTACTGATAATAACCCATTTCCAAGTCTTAATTCACATAGTATTTTAAAAACATTTCCAATAGTTAGAGCAAATGAGTTAAGAGGTGTAGATAAAGTTTATTTCAAAATTCATATCAATACTTATGCATCTAAACCCAACCCAAGTCCTCTGCTCTCAATAAGGCCCACATATTATAGGTCCAAGTTGTTTGACTATAACGGGTAAGCGACACTACTTCCGTCCATTGTCGAGGTTACCTACATCTGTTAATGCAATTTTTTTTTTTTTCAGTAAACATGAGACTCAAGTTAACCTATCTTAGCATGACATGCACAAGCATGATGCTCAAACCAAGTTACAAACCAATAACATTTTATTATTCATAATGCATTAATGTTATGCACATAACAAATAAGAGTACATATAATGCATTAATGTTATTCATAATGCATTTTATTATTCATAATACATTAATGTTATGCACATACATGTACTCTAGGTATGTACTCATTGCTATCCAAATGTAAGGATACCTTGATCTTCTAAGGATATAATAGATCTAATCTCCACATAGTAAGTTTCATTAAAATGTGACAAAATTACCAAAATACCCTTCCAAGATTGATTTTCTTTTTCAATAATTTTTCTATTCTTTTCTAACTTATATTTCTGCCATATGAGTAATAAAAGGCCTAGGGGAATAAGATAGAAATATTTTTGAGTTGCTGAACTAGGTAAAGAAGATGAAGGAGATGAGAGTGTTTATACCTTCCAATGCCATCCTAGGAAAACCCTAGCTTCTCCTTTTCAATTACTCTTAAACTGCACCTCTAATTCTCCTCATAAATACAAAATCATCATGTATGTTTTCCCTCCCTCCAAGTTCATTTTGAATAGGAATGGTGAAGATAATGATTAACTGATACTAATAAAATTGACATCTAAGCGCTAAAGTTTCTACTTTTTTTTATATTAGCCACCGTTTGTTTTCAAATGTTTAAAAATAGTTTTTATTTATTTATTTATTTATTTATTTATTTTTTCACATTAACATTATATTACAAAAACCTTGATGTTTTATTTATTGAAAAATAACACAGTGACCCTACAATGTAGGGCATATTTACCCATTCAGTCTCTTAAGTTATTTCCATGCTTTGTGAGGGAACAAACTTATTTTTGTCGGGTCTATTTGGTCCTTTTTGAAGAAATGAAGGATTCAGCCAATAACTCATGTGACACCTCATTTAAAATGTCTATGTGTAAATGTTGAATATGTCTCGTTAGGGTTGTAATGACATACCGACAACACTTTTATCCTCTCTTCGTCTACTATATTTCGTTCCTCCATTTTCATGCTTCAACCATGGCTATCTACATCGTTGTCGATGTGCACTTTGAAGGAATCTTCGCAAGGTACCCCCTATGATACACCGATGGTACTAATCAGAGGCCGGTAAACAATTATTTCGTGGGCATGGACAAGAATGAGTGCTATGTGTTCAAGGAAACATTCACAAGAGAAAAATATGAGAAAATCTATTAGACTATCCCCATTGGTGAGCAGCTCACCATGGCTCACTCAAAAAATATTTAGGTTGAGTTGAGTTGCCAATGAATGTAGTCTTACTGTCTTCCTAATATAATATTACCAAAAGATTTGAGGTTAATTAGCAATAAACTTTATTATGCCAACTTTATATCAATCACATATGAATGTGGTGTTGAATCCACAATGTATGTAGACCATTTTGGTACTACTAACATACATGAGTGGTTAGATGAGCAAAGAGAGGAAATAGTTTCTAATATCCAGGAAGAAATAGTTGATGATGTCCAGGCTGATGGTGAAACAAATGAGACCGGGTATACCAATGATAATGCTAAACCTTATTTTGTCAAAAAAATATAATGACCCAGATTGTGAGATGAATGAGAATATAGGTCAAGGTGAACCCATTGATGATGACATGGGTGAGAATGAAGTTGAGGAGGTTGATGTTGCTAGTCATTTCCCAAATATTTTCAATGAAGAGAAACTCTGGAAGGAGCAATAACCTATGTTAGGTATGAGGTTTGAGAATCCTAAACAACTCAAACACATGTTAGGTAATTATGCAATTGCAGATGGTTTTCAACTATATTTTGTGAAAAAATGAAAGTAGAAGACTATTAGTTAAATTTTGTGATGGATGATTTCTAGATCAAGTCTCTTATAAGTGAGAATAATCATGCTAGGAATTTCAAATTTCGGTCAAGTTACTTACAGATAGATAGGAACCCATTTCACTCAATAATCTGTTAATAACCAAAAGATAAGTGTTAGGTTGCTGAGAGAAGAGGTGAAAAACACATTTGGCAATGAAGTGAGTATGAGTCAGTATATGAGAGCCAAGAAATATGCTTTCAGTCTAGTTAAAGGTACAATTGCAGAAAATTATGCCAAGTTATGGTTATATGGTGAGGAGTTAAAAAGATCAACTCTAGGTTCAACTGTAAACTTTCTATTGATTCAATGCCATATGGTAAAAATTACTTCAATAGGATTTACATATGTTTCCATGGAGTGAAAAAGGCTCGGAAGTCATGGTGTAAAAGGATAATTAAACTTGATGGTTGTTTTCTAAAAAGTTATTGCTAGGGTGAGTTACTTTGTGTTGTGGGTAGGGATTATAACAATGGAAGTTTCCCTATTGCATCGGTATTTGTAAGTGTAGATAACAAACACAATTAGAAGTGGTTTATTGAGAATTTTTTAGAAAGACTTGAACTTTATATGTAAAGGATTGAGTTTGTGCTAATATATGGTCAACACAAGGTACAATACATTTTTTTTTTATTGTGGTACAATACATGCTCGATCAATCTAACTTTATTATATGCTTATATATATATATATATATATATATATATATATATATATATATATATATATATATATATATATATATATATATATATATATATAGGGATTGATTTAGGCAGTGAAAGAGTTTGTAACATCCCAAGTCAGAATCAAGAGTTCAGGGGGTAAAGTGTAAGTTTGGAAAAGAGGAACTCGGCGAGTAGGAGCTGCAACTCATCGAGTCTAAGCGTGTGCCGGGCATATGTTAAGTGACCAGACTCGCTGAGTCGGAGGCTGGACTCGACGAGTCCGTGCTGGAATGAGAAACCCTAATTCCTAGGGTTGCACCCTATTTAAAGAATGATATGCCTTCATTTCAGCCTCTATCTTCCCTGAGTGTTCCAGAGAAACCCTAAATCACAAGAGACTCCATTGTTGAGAAGATTGAAGCTTGGAAGAAGAAATTGGTGAAGAGAAGTTGGAGGAATCTGAGGATAGCATCAAGAGAGCTTGTGGATCTGAAGTCTACATCAGTTTAGACTTATCTCTAAGGTAAGAGGACCTTACCTTAAGCTATTTCCTTGTTATTTTATCCATGGTGTGTGGTTTGGGGTTCTTTAGCATGGTTGGGATCTATTTCAGGTATGGAGACTAGATCAGAGGTTGCAACTTCAGATCTAGATTGGTTTGGAGCCATGATATCAGAAAGTAATAGCTTTGGGATGTGATTGACAGTGTCCTTGCCTTCAACCTTCATTTTTAGCTTGTTGGGGCTTGTTGAGCCTTGCATGCACGTAAAGTTGGAAACTTTACGTGTGAATCTGGCCCTACGAGTTCAGATCTATGTATTGGAACCAATGGAATGTCATGTGATCGTCTGAATGAAGATGTCATGAATGGACTTAGTGGGTCTGGGAGATGACTCGACGAGTCGGGCTAAGGATCAGACTTCGAGTCGCGTAGTAACTTGGCGAGTCGCATAGGTGACTCGGCGAGGAGTATGATGATGAGCTTAGACTCGGCGAGTTGGAAGAACAACTCGGCGAGTCTGTTGAAGATTGCCTTGGACTTGACGAGTATGTTCTTGGACTCGACGAGTCTGGTCATGAAGTCCTAACCTTTTTGGTTGAGTTGTGAATCGGTAAGTCGAGAGACGACTCGGTGAGTTAATCAGGAAGGGACTCAAAGCTTGTTGGACTTGACGAGTCTTGGGGCGACTCGGGGAGTTGAGTCGTGGCATGGGAGTTTCTGAGCATAGGAACTCACCGAGTCAATGGGTTGACTCGGCGAGTAGGGTTAACCAGGAAGGTTGACTTTGACTGAGGACTTTGACTTGGTGGAGTTCGTGCTGGTGGGCGGATCAGCGTGGTCTTATTGCTTCAAGTCGATAGTTGCAGGTGAGTTATCCTCACTATATCGACAGAGTCTAAGGCACCAAGGCCGACCCTTTATCGGATTGAAATCCGGGTATTTGTTTGATATGTTATTGAGTTGCCATGTCTGCATCCTGGTAGCTAGGATGGTATATGTTAGAGACCTGGTTAAGGTCGGGCTCCTGGTATATAGGATTATGCTATGTTAGTGATCGGATAGGTCGGTATCCCGTTTAGGATGTTGCTATGTTATGTGATCTTCTACATCGGTTAATTAATTGTGAATTGCTATATGGTTATATATTTATGTGCACATGGTTGTTGGACTGGGGTTGGGTTGAGGCGGGTCCTGCTTTGTGCTATAGGCCAACATACCCAGTGCAGACCGGTTAGATCGAAGGCCCGTCGAGCGGTCCGGATAGGTTGAAGGCCCCAAGAGGGCAGACTAGACGTGCCGAGGCTCGGAGAGTGGACCAGACAGTATGAAGGCCCGATGCAGGCGGATGAGACATACTGTAGACTCGGAGAGAGAGTGGACCAGGTGGACTGAAGGCCTGATGTAGGCGAACGAGTCACACTGTAGACTCGATATGCATGGCTGTTCTGTTTATGATATGATATGTTATGTGTATGATATTATGGTTGGTACTTTGGGGTTAACTCACTAAGCTTTCGGGCTTACATTTATAGTGTATTGTTTCAGGTACTTCAGGAGACCATGGCAAGGCGAAGGCGTGATCATACCGCTCCTTAGTTTTATGTTGATGTTTCTGGGATACTCTGAAAATAAAAGAATTGAAAACCTTTTTGTAATAACTTAATGAATATGGTTTGTTTTTGAAAAGCTTAAATGGGTTGTGAATATTCACGGTGTTACAAGTTGGTATCAGAGCCTTGGTTTGAGTGAATTGGAGGAACGTTCGTGCGAATCCAGTATCAAATCAAGGAGAGTTTTCAAAGTGAAATTTAAATGTTTTTCAAAAATAAGTAGAGGAGGATGTAGAGGTACGATCAGCTAGAGCCAGTAAGTAGACCCCAAAATACCATACAAGTTATTTGCTTATATGATATGTTAGAACAACATGCTAGTACTAGGCTAGGGATCTTTAGGAATTGCATGATAGAATTGTCTGATTATATGATGGTTGCTAGCCTAGGGCTCCCTATTATGTGAGGTAGTTAGTAGTTCCTCTAGAGGTGAAGATTGAGTGTTTCCATGTATATGTTTATTGTTAGGGTGTTGTGGTGATACTTGATATAAATATGGGTAGGCGTGGAAGGTAGTATGTGCCCGTACTACTGAAAGCACAGGACGCATACGCGTATCAAGGAAGTCACAACCCCTAGGGTCGGGTTGGGAGTTGGTTCCCTGTTTTCTGGGGACGCATCTGATTTTCTTGCGGTCTATTTTCAGCATGGTGGTTTCGAGGCATGATGGGGGTGGATCTGGGTCAGGATCGGGATCAGGAGAGGGTGGTCAGGGTGGATCCATGCCACCCGAGGTCATCGGTCAGATGAGTACGGATGAGTTGGATGCTAGGATTCATGATATTCTGCATGATGAGATTGTTGCTATGTTCAGGGCGGAGATGCCAGAGATGTTTGGGTCAATCAAGACCGCCATGGTTGAGCATTTTGATGATCATTATGCAGCTCTTACAGAGACGGCTTCCGCGACAGTTGCAGCGGCTGTAGCAGCAACAGGTGGAGGAGCCGGTCGGGGTTTCAGTATCAGGACTTCAATAATACGAAGCCCCTACTTTTGATAGAGTTCAGGATCCAATCATTACTATGAGGTGGTTGTCGGACATGGAGGGTTTTTTCTTCACGTGTTCATGCCTTGCGGATCAGAGGATGAGGTGTGCTCTGAACCTTTTAAGGCTCGGGGCAAAGGATTGGTGGAGGTTGACTACGGGATCATATTATAATGCGTAACGGTCTGTGGTTACATGGGATCAGTTCTGGGAGATGTTCAGTACTCGATATGTTCCGAGGGTTGAGAGAGAGAGAGAGGTTGGCTCAAGAGTTCTTGGAGCTGAAGCACGCTTCAGAGTCGGTGACGGAGATCACCAGGATGTTCACTGAGAGGGCGATGTTTTGCCTTGAATTTTCTTTGGAGCAGGCTCAGATGTCCCAATAGCTGAGTATGCTCAAGAGGGATATTAGACAGTTTGTGTCTACGCAGAGGTGCGCGACTTTGCTGGAGTTGCAGGAGGCTACTTGGTGGCATGAGTTGGAGATTGAGTTATAGTTGCGAGAGCAGAGATAGGCCCCGATGCAGTCGCAGCCAGTGCCGAAATGATCTAAGACCGTTGATTCCAGGTTGGGAGGTCAGGGTAGCCACACTTGTGAGAAGTGTGGGAAGGGTCATCCCGGAGATTGTAGGTCCGGTGGTGCGTGCCGCAAGTGTAGGAAAGAGGGGCATTATGCAAGGGATTGCCGTTAGTCAGCCCGGTTCAGGATTTGAGGATTTGTTATCATTGCCATCAGGTTGGTCACTTAAGGACCAACTGTCCACAACTTGTTTCCAGATCGGTGCAAGTTCCAACACCGTCTACTGTGAGGGTTACTGGCGGGGGTCAGGGTGGAGCGGAGCCTCCGAGGGCTCAGGGGCATGCTTTTCAGCTCACAGCAGAGGAGGTCAGGGCAAAGCTAGATGCAGTTGCGGGTATGTTTTCATTTCGTTGTTGTCTGGGTATCTGGTTATTTCTGTAGTGTTGTATTTTATTTTCCGTTTTGCGTGTTTCATGGTTTGAGTGTTAGTAACTAGGAGTTGTAGGCGGTTAGCATCCAAGGGATTGGTGGTCAGAATTTGATTGTATGGTCTTGTTGTTGGGTATAGCAATTGTGATTTGAGAAGTGTTCAACGGAGAGTCGAACTCCCTTAGAGTTTGTGATGTGCGATGCTGGGAAGTGATTTTGTGGAGGTTGCTCGTTTCAGAGGAAATCAGTTCAGGGATAAGAGGAGTATGTTGAGTAGGGATGATTGATTTATGATGGTTGAGTCACCGGTGGTTGGAAGTCAGTTCTCTAAGTGGGGAGAATTGAAAAATTCTTAGGAGAATCGACAAGTATTTGAGGTTGATTAGCTGTTTGGGATTTAGCAGTATTTCAGTCAGCCAAGAGTGTGGGCTGGTATGAGTAAGTGATAGACAAATGGGGCGAGATACAGACCAAGCTTTTCGGAAAAAGTGATTGGTTTTTGTGAGGCCTAGGATTATGCCGAGATTTGAGTAGATGGAATGGAGTTAGGCGTTGTTTGGTAGGCCTGAATGGATGAGGGAATGGAAAATATCATTCCATTCTAATCAGAAACTTGTGTTTGGTTGGTAATATGGAAAGCAATGAACCAATCCTTAAGGAATACCATTTCTTTAAAAGGTGCCTTTTTGATTGCTGGGCAAACCCTGTTTTTTTCATTCCGTTGCTTAAGGAATAAAAATTACCTGTTGTACCCTTTCATCGACTTATTTTGAAGCCATCAACATGGAAACCTAATAACCTGATAATCCTAATTGGACAAAATCACATTTGAATCATCTCAATCCATCGAAATTTTAACCTGGTAATCTCATTCCATCCAAACCGAACTTAAAATATCTATGTAAAGCATATTGATGTCGATTTCAATAGTAGAATTTGTTGAAGTAGTGTTTAACACCAATCTGAAATTTCCTATGTTCCATTTAAGTTGACTTGAAGGTTGTTGGTTCTCTTGAAAAATCAGTGCCTCTTAAGTGTTTGATGAAACAGCCGAATGAAATATCTTCTTGATTAACATGTTCCTTTTACTAGTTCATCGATTTGTGAAGTAATTGAAATACTTTCGACATGCTCTAAACTTTAACAACATTCTGTATGAAGTGACTAAATTGATAAATCTGGCTGAACTTGGTTTGAGGAGTAAGCCATGGTTGATAGACATTTACATTCCTCCAAGTTACCTTCAAGTATTCATATAATCATATTCATGAAAGCTTGTAATCATGGTAGGTAGTTTTAAGGTAAATATGGACATAAAATGATATGTAGGGTGAAAAGTAAGCATGCAGGAGGTTTTATTTAGTAGTAAGTGTGTGCCTTTTACTTCATTATTTTATAAAATAATTTTTTGAAATGGTTTACGATAGGAGTGTAGTATTTTTTCAGTAGACATTGAGAAATATTTTATAAAATGATTTTTTGAAGTGGTTTATTATAAAAGAAAATTCCTCTATGTCTTATTTATTTATGTTAATAGGGTAGTTGTGGTTATTTAATTAGTTGAATTTCCATGCATTACATAAAAAATATAAATTTTTACTAAATAATTGTTATAAATATTGTAATTTATATGCCATTTTGTGTTAAAGGGATTGAGGGTATTTTTGTTAATAGAAAAATTTTCATTCCATATAAGCTAAGTAACCAAACATGACAATGGAATTATAATGACTTATTCCATTGCCTCGCCCATTCCATTTCATCCTTCATTCCATTCCATTGCGATTCCATTGTATCCAACCAAACATACCCTTGGCGTTCGGAACCCCTAGAGGGCTAGAACAGTATGTTCGGGAGAGATTCCCAGGAAGGATAGTTCAGGATGATGTATGATAGTATGAGCGGTCTAGGGAGACTGAAGGTCGGTGGGCGTACCAGTCAGACCGAAGGTTCGGAGAATGGTCCAGACAGGCTGAAGGCCCTGGAGGGCGGTCCAGACATGTTGAAGGTTCCGAGAGTGGTCCAGATTGGTTGAAGGCCTGGTAAGGCGGTCCAGTCATGCTGAAGACTCTGTAGGTGTTGATAGATCTATATGAGGATATGGATTGAGTATGTTGTGATGTAATAACAAACAGTAGGTCTGGCCCCGGGTATTGATCATGTTCGTGGATGGCAGTGCATGGACCCGAGAGTCCTTGCGAGCAGATTCAGAGTGTGTGTGATGCATCGAATAACGGTTACTCTACACGGGAATAGTGTAGAGTGCGGTGCGAGCACCATGGCACTTGTTGAAGTGACGAGGTGTTCAAGTAGACTTGCTTGGATAAGGAGATTGAAGGTATGTAACTCCGGGAGGGAGTGTTGGCTCACAGAAGTGAAAGAAGAAGTAAGAATGGATGGTTGAGAGTATTTCAATTATGGTTGTTGAGTACTGTGATTGTGCCAGTGGTATGGAAGCTCATCCGGATTGGGTGTCTGTTGAGGTTGCAGAAGAATTTCCGGTAGTGTAGAACCAAAGGAGTTTGGAAGAGATGCAAGGATGGAGCCTTGGATTTTCTGTATGGTTGTGATCAAGAGGTTATGTATGTAGTGGTAATTCATCCTGGGGATGTCTGGAGGTATCGTTAGTGTGTCGGGTTTTCCAGCCCGAGGATGTTAGAGCAGGTTCATCATGCGTATGTGATTGCAGGGAAGAGCTCATGGGAGTTGCTCAGGAGTTAAAGGATGTGCCATCCTATCAGCTCGGAAAGAAACGAGTTAGACTCGGAGAGGAAAGCGGGATAAGTCCCAGAAGTGAATTCGATAAAGGATATGCCAGTCGAGGAAAGGGGTAGCAGCTTGGTACCGGGTCAGGACCCGGTGGTTCAGGATGATATCTAGCTTTGTAAGAGTCAAGTGGTTGTTGTGATTGGAGTGATGAAAGTATCATCGGGTGATCATTGGTTAATAAGGGTTGTTATCAGAGAAAGACGTCGGGAACTGGCTTGAATCAGTTGTCGTAACTCTGTGAGGGAGGAGATGGACTTTATAGAGGTTTGATAGCAGTGTTCGTAGGAACCTGGGTCGATCGATACTAGGAGGTGCATTGTGGGAGTATTATCGGGAATTGTGTGCTGCAGCAGGCTTCGAGGACGAAATCTACTTTAAGTTGGGGAGAATTGTAACATCCCAAGTCAGAATCAAGAGTTCAGGGCATAAAGTGTAAGTTTGGAAAAGAGGAACTTGGCGAGTAGGAGCTGCAACTCATTGAGTTTAAGCGTGTGCCGGGCACATGTTAAGTGACCGGACTCGCCGAGTTGGAGGCTGGACTCGACGAGTCCGTGCTGGAATGAGAAACACTAATTCCTAGGGATTGCACCCTATTTAAAGAATGATATGCCTTTATTTCAGCCTCTATCTTCCATGAGTGTTCTAGAGAAACCCAAAATCGTACAAGACTCCATTGTTGAGAAGATTCAAGCTTGGAAGAAGAAATTGGTGAAGAGAAGTTGGAGGAATATGAGGATAGCATCAAGAGAGCTTGTGGATCTGAAGTCTACATCAGTTTAGAATTACCTCTAAGGTAAGAGGACCTTACCTTAAGCTATTTCCTTGTTATTTCATCCATGGTGTGTGGTTTGGGGTTCTTTAGCAAGGTTAGGATCTATTTCGGGTATGTAGACTAGATCTGAGGTTGCAACTTCAGATCTAGATTGCTTTGGATCCATTAGATTATAAAGTAATAGCTTTGGAGCGTGATTGAGAGTGCCTTGCCTTAAACCTTCATTTTTAGCTTGTTGGGGCTTTTTGAGCCTTTCATGCACGTAAAGTTGGAAACTTTACGTGCGAATCTGGCCCTAGGAGTCCAGATCTATGTATTGGAAGCAATGGAATGGCCTGTGATCGTCTGAATGAAGATGTCACGAATGGACTTGGGGGGTCTGGGAGATGACTCGGCGAGTCGAGCTAAGGATCAGACTTCGAGTCGCATAGTAACTTGGCGAGTCGCGTGGGTGACTCGGCGAGGAGTATGATAATGAGCTTGGACTCGGCGAGTTGGAAGAACAACTCGGCGAGTCTGTTGAAGATTGCCTTGGACTCGGCATGTCTGTTCTTGGACTCGACGAGTGTGGTCGTGAAGTCCTAAGCTTTTTGGTTGAGCTGTGAATCGGTGAGTCGAGGGACGACTCGGTGAGTTAAGCCGGAAGGCACTCAGAGCTTGTTGGACTCGACGAGTCTTGGGGCGACTCGATGAGTTGAGTCGTGGAATGGGAGTTTCTGAGCTTACAAACTCGACGACTCAATGGGTTGACACGGCGAGTAGGGTCAACCAGGAAGGTTGAATTTAACTGAGGACTTTGACTTGGGCCAAGGGCTGACTAGTTTGACTTCCAAGGGTATTTTCGTAATTATTGGTGCTTATTGGTTTTGGTTATTTGGTAATGATTAGTGGTGGAGTTCGTGCTGGTGGTCGGAGCAGCGTGGTCTTATTTCTTCAAGTCGGCAGTTGCAGGTGAGTTATCCTCACTATATCAACAGGGTCTATGGCACCAAGGCCAACCCTTTTATCGGATTGAAATCCGAGTATCTGTTTGATATGTTATTGCGTTGCTATGTCTGCATCCTGGTAGTTAGGATGGTATATGTTAGAGACCTGGTTGAGGTCGGTATACTGGTATATAGGATGATGCTATGTTAGTGATCGGAAAGGTCGGTATCCCGGTTAGGATGTTGCTATGTTATGTGATCTGCTACATCGGTTGATTAATTGTGAATTGTTATATGATTATGTTTATGTGCACATGGTTGTTGGAGTGGGGTTGGGTTGAGGCGCGTCCTGCTTTATGCTATAGGCCAACATACCCAGGGCGGACCGGTTAGACCGAAGGCCCGTCGAGCGGTGCGGATAGGATGAAGGCCCCAAGAGGGCGGACCAGACGTGCTAAGGCACGGAGGGTGGACCAGACAGACTGAAGGCCCAGTGTGGGCGGACTAGTCATACTGTAGACTCGAAGAGAGTGTGAACCAGGTGGACTGAAGGCCTGGTGCTGGCGGACGAGTCACACTGTAGACTCGATATGCATGGCTGTTCTGTTTATGATATGATATGTTATGTGTATGGTATTATGGTTGGTATTTTGGGGGTAACTCACTAAGCTTTCGGGCTTACAGTTTTAGTGTATTGTTTCAGGTACTTCAGGAGACCATGGCAAGGCGAAGGCGTGATCGTATCGCTCCTGAGTTTTATGTTGATGTTTCTGCGATACTCTGATAATAAAAGAATTGAAAACCTTTTTGTAATAACTTAATGAATATGGTTTGTTTTTGAAAAGTTTAAATTGGTTGTGAATTTTCACGGTGTTACAGAGTTCTTACCAGTAGTAGAGCACAGGCCAATAAAGAAACTATTGAAGAACAATTCAATGTATCCATGAAAGGAGATTTGATAAAAAAAAAATATTACTGCCTTTGTTCATCTTATGGAGTGCAATCCTACCACATGGTCTATAACGCCCGAAATTTGGGCTAGACTTTTACGGGATAATAATAATAATAATTAAACATTTTATCAAACAAATAAAATCCTTAAGTAGGATAATTGTTCTTTGTATGTCTTATGAGTCATATAAATATACAATTATCGTTTCCACGATATCTAAAAAAATACTATTAGTGTATAATATTTTTAGAACACCTTAATATAAAATTTATCGTTGAAGTGATTAAATAAAGTGCAAAAATAAAATATTATTTAGGAAAAATAATCTTAATGAAAGTTGTAGTAATCATGATCATGAGCACGTCAGTATAAAGAGCGGTTAAATCTGACATCGTAAGAAGTTATGATTTTTCAAAGTTTCACGTTCAATACGATGCGATGTGTGTGTGTGTGTGTGTCATAAAAAGTGAGATAAAAATCATTTTCATGTTAGTAAAAAGCATTATAAATGAAAGTTGTAGTGCTCTTCGATACGAAATCGGCGATATAAAGAAAGTCAAAAATATTATTCGTATGAGAAAGAGACGAAGGAAACATGGTCCCTAAGCTTGAGGCGTGACGTGTTTTGTAGTGTAATCTATACATAGTTGTAAAATTAAAATAGAAAAAGAATTAACCAATGAAGTATAAATGAAAGATTTAGTGCTCGTCGATATGAAAGTGGGGATATAAAGAACGTCGAAAATGGATCTCATATGTGAAAGATACCATGGAAACTTGGTCCCTAAGCTTCAAGTGTAGCATGCCCTCCCTCTAGACTTCTATAAATATCAATCCAAGCTTCCCTCTTTTCTTGCTCATTCCATTCTCGAGTTTCTCTCACTAGAAAATCTTTTCTTTCTCTAGATTCCTGCCTTTTTTTATCTCCCAAGTATTCACGACGAAGTGCTACAATGATGGAAAGCCGCCAGAAAGAAGTGTTCGGTGTCGAAGCTTTGTCAATGACTTTCTGGGTTTTTCACTAAACAACCTGTAAATTGAGTTATGCTTACTTTACATTTAAGTATAACTTATATTTATGTTGGTAAATATTATTATGAACTTATAAATAAGATTTATCAATAACTCCAATCGTTATATCGATCGATCTACTTACGAGAGTGATGTCTAGGCTAGATGTGTGAGGTGTTTAAATTGGATTTTTCCAAATAGTGTACCTCTATATATCAAACGTATCCTAACTTTGATACAATCTTACTTTGTTGTTCCTTATCAACAATAAGTCAGTATTCTTTTAGGATTATTGATATATATGAGAAAAACACTATAACGATTAAACTTTATAAACACAAACGAGTACTAAGGTGTATTAATATTCGTCTTTATATCGTTTTAAAAGGGAAAAATGAAGCGTCAATCGACGAATTGACAATCCCGCGAGTCTTTCACCTCAATCAGGTGAGTGCATAGTTACTTTAATGAGCATGATTTAATAAAAATATTAAATACTTAAAAGATTTTATTTACACTAAAAGCTTCTTATTTGTACGCTATGCTAATAGTATATTTCATATGTGAATTAATTTCTTGTTATCTGGAATACGTGTTAAATGTATAATTAAAAATATTACATAACCATATGAGATTATTTATATGTTAAAGGTATTTTTGGTAATATGGGTGATAATCTTGATAATATATATATATATATATATATATATATATATATATATATATATATATATATATATATATATAAACACATATACGCACGCACACCTGTGGTATGATAAGTATTTCATAAACAAGAAAATGTTTTTAGAAGTTCTTTGTACGTATCATAGTCTTGAAGTATGTTTAATAAATGATGCTTTGTACGAAGTGAGTTGGATAAGTACTTAGTCATACCCTTTATTAAAGTAATATTACATTAACAAGTAACACATATTGAAAGTTGATTATTTATATTATAGTCTAGTCTAGTTTTAAACTAAGATGTATAAAGGATGATTAGTTCCAATTAAGTTCGATAAAAGTATAGTCATATATTGTATTGCCATAATATGGTATAGATAGGAAAACAGATTTGTAAGTTGATTATAAGTATTATAGTATTGTCTAATAATGAAATAAGACTTATAATTAATGTTTAGTTCAATTAATTTTGGATATTGGGTAGCATCATATTAAGGGTATTTGCGATAGGATCGTAGAGTAGAACTCTATTTTATGACACTATCAGGTGTCAATGCACAAATTATGTATCAGAATACGATATTGTATTCCTTTGGATCCCCATATATCCTTGGTCTGATCAGGCAACATAAATCCTATGTCTAGTCATCTCCCAGAGTAAAATGATAACACTTTATTATTCTAGACGGTCTTGTGAATTGCATTGCTACCGCGGACTTATAACTTTAGACATAGATGAAATAGGATACCATATTCATCAAATACTCTAAAGGCTTGAATAGCTTTTCCGAGTTACACCGACCAAGGTAGCCCCTATCTATGTAGTCAAATCATTTCTCTAAATGATTCACTAGGTGATTTGATTCTTCCTGGTAATTGTGGACTTGGATTTGTGAGAATCGGTTGGGATGGGTATGTATGGGTGTAATATATCATAGATATCTAATTTATTTGATATATCTATATCGTTTTGGGAACAGTTGGTTTTGCAGGTTTGATAATTATAAATTATTATCATAATAATATTGTGAAAATGAAAATCTTATGCGTCTCGACCGGTTTCCCAGCCCGAACCACTTAAATTGTATGCATCATATGTAACACAGTTAAAGCTGCTGGAACTTGATTATTATGTCAAGCAATTAGTAGACAACCTGCAATAATATTTAGGATTGTTAGGTCTTTACGCTATAATAAAGTTATGTATTGATTATTTGTAACGAACCAAATTTTCAAAAGAAAATTTTCATTTTTAAATTATAAAATAATTTCCAATTATCCATAAAATCTCAAGAACAATTGTTTTCAAATTCATACATCAGCAAACTTTATTTCAAATATCAGAGTTTCCTAAAAGAAAAACACCTCTGAGAGTACATGCCGCGTCATCAGACCTTGACCTTGCCCTTCGGCTCAGAAGTACCTGAAACAATCAACAAATTATAAGCTAACACTTAGTGAGTTCCCAAGAGCATACCCCAGATAATCTACATAATCACATAATCATATTAGCTATACAAGCTACATAAACCACATAAGCCATGCATAACATATAGGGATGTCGTGGGCTCGTCCCCACGGTCTTAATCCAGGATGCCATGGGCTCCCCATATGGTCTTACACCTAAGTGCCATGGGCTCCCCCATGGTCTTTAATAGGAAAGCCATGTGCTCTCCACATGGTCTTACATCTGTCTGCCATGGGCTCTCCTGTGTTCTTTATTGAGAAAGCCATGGGCTCTCCACATGGTATTACATCCATGTGTCATGGGCTCTCCCATGGTCTTCCATACAAGCACACCACATATACAACTAGCATACTTCCTAACACATAACCAACTATCATGCTCATAACATAACTTCTGCTAGTATACAACATATCATAAAATGGGTCTGCCTTGGTGCCTTCGACCTATTGGTATGGTGAGGAGACTCACCTCTCAAGAATGCTGAACTGCTAAGATCGGATAAGCCCTAATACAAAACTTCAGCTCAACTACCTATAACCATCATGTGATTAACTTGTCAAATTTCGGAGTACCATAAATTCCCTCAAAGTCAATCTTGGCCAACCCTGGTCAAAGTCAAGGTCAACAATCCATGTTGACCTCAACTCGGCGAGTATCGTCAAGTGCATCCAACAACTCGCTGAGTTACCTGAGTAACTCTTCAACTCGACGAGTTACTCATCTTCAAATCGCCGAGTTACCTGAGTAAATCGTCGAGTTCATTAATGTCCAAAAGATCGAAAACTCATATATGTTGAAAACTCTAATCCTTCATCGAAATCGCTCAGAATCTTGAAAACGGGTAAATCCTACCCGACTCGTCGAGTTGGCTAAGGGACTCGTCGAGTCCCTTCAGACCTTTTTGTGATCAGACGTTTTTAAGCTACCCCAAAGATCCAAATTGTAGATCTAGCCTCCTAGGGCATGGTTTCCACATAAAGTTGCAAACTTTATGTGCATGAAATCTTAAATGCCAAAACCAAGCTAAGGGAGGGGTTTAAGCGAAAGATAAGGACCAAAGCTTGATAAATTCAGCAACTTTATAACTCTAAGGACTTAGAGGAGTCTAGATCTGGAGTTACAACTTTAGATCATGCCCAACACCCAAAATGCTCGACAAATATACTTAAAATTGCCTTAAACCTAAGAAAAAGGGGATCTAATACTAGAATGATCAAGGTAACAACTTCTTACCTTCAAATAGAAGCCCAAACCATGTAAATACTGGATCTACAAGCTTCTTCCTGTTCCAAACTTCTCAACCTTCAAACTTCATCTACAAAATGCACCAAAAACACTCTCTTAGTCTTACAAGCACAAGGAAGCAGCAATGAACGGCTAGGGTTTCTTCTTTGGGTAATGAAGTGGTAAGGGAGGTCAGAAGATGTGGATTAAGTCCTTTATATAGGGTGAAAACCCTAAAAATTAGGGTTTTCCTTTACAGCAACCACTCGCCGAGTCGGGGCCTTCCGACTCATCGAGTAGGATCTAAATCCCACGTCCTTATAAATGACCTCTACTTAACGAGTTGGAACTCCCCAACTCATCAAGTTCCTGCACAAAATCCTAAAACTTAAGAAAATTAATGATACCTGGAACATGTGATCTCGCATGTCCTCTTCCGGCGCCCATGTCCATTTGGAGCCCCTTCGACGCTGCCATTGCACCTTTACTAGCTTCACTTCCTTGTTCCGAAGAACCTTAGTCTTCCTATGCAAAAACACAACAGGCCTCTCGATGTAGTTCAAGCTCTCGTACACCTGAGTGTCATCTAGAGAAACGACCACGACCTTGTCTATGACACAATTATGGAACGGAGACACATGGAAGGTGTTGTGTATCTGGGTAAGCCTGTCCGGCACATCCAAACCGTAAAAAACTTTGCTCACTTTGGCCGAAATCTTGAACAGTCCAATATATTGAGGCCCTAGCTTGCACCTATTCTGGAACCTGATGACTCCCTTCCATGGGGATACTTTCAGTAACACAAATTCCCCCACCTGGAACTTAAGGTCCAATCGATGGCGATCATCAGAACTTTTCTGACAGCTCTGTGTGACTCGCAGCCGGTTGCACACCTGTAGAATCAGCCTGTTAGTCTTGAGCACTACTTCAGTGCTCCCTATGACTCAGTGTCCAACCTCGCCCCAACAAAATGGGGTCCTACATCTCCGACCATACAACATCTCAAATGGAGGTCAGTCGATACTAGCATGGTAACTATTGTTATATGAAAACTCTACCAATAGGAGGTATGTATCCCAACTACCTCCAAAATCCAACACGCATGCCCGAAGCATATCCTCGAGTGTTTGGACCGTCCTATCACTTTGGACATCTTTGTGGGGGTGGTATGTCATACTAAAATGCAACTGGGTTCCCAGATGCTCGTGGAACTTCTTCCAGAATCTAGATGTGAATCGAACATCCGGTCGGAGACTACTGATACTGGTACCCCATGTAACGCCCGTGTTTCTGGGCTAAGCATCAAAGATAATGTAATAGTCTAGGTTAACTATTGTAACGCGTTTTGAAGTAATAAGAATGAATTATGTGAATTTATGTACCTTATATTTTATGATTATATAATAAATTAAGGATAAAAATAATCGTCAAAAGTAAAATGTTAGATAAACCTGATATCTACGAAGAAAGTTGTAGTGGTCATAACAAGGATTCCGGAGACATAAAGAACACCGAAATCTGAGTTATCACGAAGAAGTTATGACCTATCAAAGTTTCGTAACAGGACCAGCACGATGCTGTGTGATGTAAAAAGTGAGTTTACGATAAAGTGATTTTTAGCCTTGGCGATCTAAATGAAAGTCGTAGTATATGTTAAAGCGAGAGCGTGCATAAAAAGAATGTCCAAATCTGAATTCGTATGAGGAAGTTATGAAATATATAAGATTTGGCATAACAATATGCAGTCCGGAAGTTGAATTATAGATCGAGCGATTTTTAGCCGACATAACCTAAACGGGAATCAAAGATCTTGTCGATAGTAGTTCAACAGTAAAAAGAAAGATGAAAACGGACATCGGATGGAGAAGTTATGAATTTTTAACAGACATTTCCTGTCCCGGCCTGTTAAAAATATAAATTTAAAAATAAAGTTAAAATTAGCCGACAAAGTCTAAACGGAAGTTGTAGAGCACGGTCTTACTTACGCGTGGATATGAAGCATGTCAAAAATGGAGCTCGTATGTGAAAGTTGTAAATTTTTGAAGTTTGAAAAACAAAATTCGGGGGAGTCTTAGTATACAAGAGTACACCCAACATATTTGTGTACATGGTTTGAAGTCGGTCACGTCGCCCTATAACTTCGCATGATAGACGCGTGTTTATAGCAGTTATTCGTCCAAAGCTCAGAATCTGATCAGGCGCCATGTTCCTCCTACGCCCAACATATGAGAGTACGCCCAACATAGAGTTGTAAACAATAGTACGCCTAACGTAATGAGGGGGCTTTAGCTACCTGTAAAAGGGGTGCGATGCCGCCCTGGAATATTTTAGAAAATTTTCATTCTTTCAACCTTATACTCTCTTTTAAGCTACGCTAAACCCTGGAAGCCTAGGGTACCATAGTTGAACCAGAAGATAGCCCTGGAGAGCCCGAAGTCTCCAAGAAAAAGAGTTTTTTGAGTCAAACTCTACCCGCATAGAGCCCAGTTTTTGAGCAAACCACCCGGTTTCATCAAAAAAGATTGTTTTAAGGAACGAAGTGTTGTCCAATCACCAACTTAGCAAGTGAGTGTATAATCACTTTCATCTTACACATAGATATGAAGTATTTTATTTAAAATACGTGCTATGTGTATATATATTGTTTGTTTATTTGAGATGGATGTTGAATGAATGTTTTATACAAGTTTAGAATGATTTAAGCTGTATATTCATTTTTATCTACAAATATGTTGGGTAAAACATGGGTAGATGATATAGTTGATGTGTGATGAAATAAAATAATGAGAGGCCTTGAAGTTATCGATGTTCCATTCATCTAGTGGAATATAGATGATGACCACAAAGCTTTCTAAATAGTCTAGTGGGGAACGCTAGCAAGCTTGCAACTTGTAGGTGTTTGTGAACGATGTGTTCACCGGTGTACTCCATCCTCCTCATGGTTGCCTTATAGACATATATGGCTGAGGAATCCCCTTAGCAGTATTTTGCATCTCGATGATGATCCTTAGGCTAAGTCCCTTATGATAGGTGTTTAGGGACGTAAAGTGAGGATAACAAGAATGGGTAATCAGGGTGATTGTTGGTTGATGAAGTTAATAAATTTATTGTTAGTTGATGAAATTAATAAATTTATTGTTGGTTGATGAAATTAATAAATTTATTGTGGGTTGAAAACCCTATGTGTTTAGCCTAACCCACTCAACTTTCTGTATAACAGGTAGTGGAACAAGAGCATAGTTGGATGATGACGAGGGATTTTGGATTTTAGGCTAGTAGATGTAAATAAATGTTGTAAGGCCTATATTGTATTGTTTTTGTTTTTGGTCAGTATCGATGTTGACATCCCAAGTTTGTAATGAAATGAAAAATACTTTTCTTAAAGAAATCTTTTGATAAATTTTTATCATATTTTATTTTGGAAACAAATTCTGCAACACTTTTCTTTGAAAGATCACTCCGATTTTATTAAAAAAACATAAATGAAATCGGTCTTTTCTGGCCGTAAAAAATGGGGATGTCACAGTTGGTATCAGTGCGTTAGTTTCAGCGAACTAGGAATTTGAAGGATTTCTAGACTTAAACTTAGAATGCTAAGCGATGATCGTGAGATGAGTGTGTACCATATTCAGACACGAGCACTAGTATATTTTAGGAAAGATGCCTAAAGTTCTTTTATGTGCTAAATGCTATATGTTTTGCATATATGCTATTATTTTACCGGATCTATGGTCTGTTGCCGACCCGATTTGGAAATTTTATGTGTTCAGGATTCTAAGCGTACGATTACGATATTAGAACTACCATGTAACGTTATGGAGTGATAAGGAGACTTACGATAGTTGTCATCGATAACTTCATAAATAACGATCAATGTATATCGTAAATAATACCTATCAAGTGATATCGTAAATAGTGTATTAATACCTATAAAGTGGTGTTGTACATTCAAAGTATGTTTTATGAAATAGTAACACCTTTGGAGGAATTTTATGCATTTGAAGTACATCTCGACGATATGAATGGTTTGGCATAATCCATGAATTTGTTCCACCACTGACCAGAATGAAGCAGTGATTACTTATGGAGTTAGAAGAGATAAAGATGGTGATTAATAATTTGATGATATCGAAATTGATGTTGTGTAAGATTAAGAAGAATTCAATGGAGACTAAAGGAAAGGGTAACAGAGCTTTCAGACTTAATAAGCCAATATCTTGTCTAACATTGTGATATAGCATGCAGTTCGAGTGGTGTAATAAGAGGTGATTTGTACCCTATGCAAGATGCTCGGACTTTGTATTTAAAAATACAGAGTGACAATTGACTACTATCTTATCCTTACGAAAGTTGCATAGTGTGCTAATCCAAGTTTAACATACATGATTAGGGTGGTGAAATAAATCATTTGGTTGTGAAAGTTTGAGTGAGTTACTTGTCTAAGTAATGTGGAATACTTAGTTGAAGAAGCAATACACCCAAAGTATTGTATGAGAAGAGATATTGTTGTTAGGAATGACATAGAACCAAGTTGAAGCTATTAAAACATGCTGAGATGCAACTAAAATGAAGACTTACTAGGATTGACTCTTATGAAGTAGACATGAAAAATATACAAATGAGAAGCAGACCTTCTAAGATTAATGACGATTTCATGGAAGGATAATATGCATGGAAACTTGTATGAGTTACAAAATGATACAAGTAGTTGGATATCATTTGTCTCCATATCGCTAGAGTACATTTTGGTTTAGTGTGCCTTGTAGACTAGCACTACCTGAGAAAGATTTTTTATGAAAAGTTTGGAAGTGAAATTCCTAGAGAACTATGAAAATTTAGAGAATATGCTAAATCAAGTATATACATGAGAAGGGTCCTACAAGGTGAGTCTAGGAAAACCAAGATGTTCTTGATAGAGAAGCGAAATCCCTAGTTGAGTCTAAGAGGAATTTTCGTATGTGCTTGTCTGAACATACTCTTGTGTGATAAGTTGTTTTGTGATTTTTGGTATGGTGACTTAGGGATTGCATGACAATTCTTGGGACGAGTATGAGTAGTTGTGAAAGGTAGTAGAGGCCATCATTTCGGTGATGACTCAGAATATGGTTTTTTGTTCAAACCTAGTAGCCATAAAGAATCAATTCTGGTTGATATAAATCTGCAAAGTGAGTTGATTGGTTCAGAGAACCATGTCTGGTGTAGTGACCAACTTTAGTCAAAAGATTTGAGAATGAGATGATCAGATTAATTAATAAAAGTATAATAACCTTCGTTAAAGTATTAAGTAGGAATTAGCTAAAAATGAAACATGTTATGATGTGATTGTACGACTTTAGAACACAAAAGAAGGTTCCTTTAGTGTTAGTATTTGACTCGTAAAGACAACAGTGTAATTCATTACGTAATTTTGAGACGCACAAAGGAATGTCGTTGGAATATGACCATTCGATTTCTATAGCCGAAGTAAAAGAAGTGTTAGAAGTTCTGAAAAAGGAAAAGCTATATGGAAAGTTCTCCAAATGTGATTTTTGGATTCAAGAAGTCCAATTTTTAGATCATGTGGTTAACCAAGAAGGGATAGTATTTTCCCTAAAGATATTGAGGCATTATCCTTACGACACAAAATGAAAACTTTTCACGGATCATAAGTGACTTCAATATCTCTTTAATTAGAAGGAATTGAACATGAGACAACCACGCTAGCTAGAGTTGCTTAAGGATTATGATTGTGAAATACTTTACCACCCTGGTAAAGCAAATGTTATAGCTGATGCTTTAAGCCGAAAAGCGATCCTTGAAAATAAAAGGCCAAGGGCATCAGCAATTGAAGTTGTTTCAACGACTGTAAAGAGCATCAAGAAAGCTCAGGAAGAAGCTTTAGAGAAAAATGACCGTAAGGAAGAATGTTTTGGCAAAACGTTAGTGTTTGATATAAACTGTCAACGACTGAAGGTATTCATATATAGGATTTGGGTACCTAATACAGAATGAATAAGAGATTGTCACACCCCCAAACAAGAACGGTGGAATTGTTCGAGGGTGGATGACTTCATGTAGTATCGCAACAATTGAATACATAGTAAAGAAAGTAATACAACCATCATATATATAATTTAAAAGTTTACATTGTTGAAAGGTACTTGTTTCAATGACAAATTACAATATGATGTCAAAATGAAATTAAACTAACGCCGCAACGTCCCTTCTTTAAAAGCTGTAGTTTACCTGTATTACTGAATCCGTGAGAAATACAAGTGGTTTTGAAAGAGTATGTCAGCATTTAAGTTGGTGAGTTCATAAGTATTTAGTGACAATGTTTATATGAAATGAATGAAAATGGTTTGTACATGTTTAAAAGTTCCTAGAAAATCCCATATTTTCTACTATAGTAGATGGTAGTTTGATTGTTCCAAAACTGTAATGAAATAGTGCTTTTCATGCCTAAAATAGTAGGTTTATGTATAAATGGTTAAGGCATTTGAAAAACCCCATAAATCAATGTGTTTTTAATACTCTATGTGAGTCTTATAACCATGCTATTTGACCAGGATGCCTAAATCAGCGTTCTTCTGGCGTTGGAAAGTTATGACGTCTGTCACCCTAGGCTTGCCAGCCTAACTGTAGCTAAGAGCTTAGGTGTGGGATTGTCAATCTCGTATAGATCTATACACAAGAGTCACCCCCTACAAGGGATTATGGTATATAATACAGGACTTAAAATGCATACTCGAAAGTACATGAAATGTCTCATAAATTTAGTATAAAACAGATTTACGTATGAAAATGTCCATTTGTTCTTGTGTATGAAAATATCTCTTTGATATAGTGTTTCTAGTATGTAAATGTTCATGATTTTCTCATAAATTATACCTATTATAGTTTTTCAATGTGTGTGTTTCATTCATATAGTAAACCCTAGTGTAATGCTCACTTGTTATGTAAAGTATAACATTTAAAGTGACATAAATGATCACATATACTTAAATTATAAATAACATGTTTGATTCGTATATATATATATATATATATATATATATATATATATATATATATATGTTTTATTTCCAAAAGACAAGGTGTTATCGAGAATATATATTGCATACGAAAGTTCTCATGTAGTAGTTATGAATCATATTTGATTAATAGATAAAAAGTTTATATAGTGAAACTTTAGGTTACACACGATAATAACCGTGTGTTTACTTGCATTCCACCCCCCCCCCCCCTTTAAAAGTGTATAAAAAGCATTTATCAAACATTTAAAAGCGTAGTTTATAGGGGTATGAACTCACTTGATAGATCGAAGAAGGTGAGACGAAAACCGAGAAGAACTTTGACTTGAGAAAGTGGATTTTCTCGGGATTCTCGGGAATCTTGGGAGCATAAACTTCCTTCGGGGCTTGGGTATGGAAACCGGGGCTTCGGGATATCACTTGCATGCAAAACGAGGTAAAACACAAGAAATAGGAGAGAAAATGAGCAATTTACCCGGAACCCCCGCATCCCTTTTATAGGGGCTGGGAACAACTCGGTACGCTGGGCGTACGCATGTGTCATGCGTGACCGCATCCTCGATTGGTTCGGAGCTCGGATGGGATGGGACATAGCGATGTAGAGGGGAAACGTGGACATTCCGAGGCCTAGTCCTCGAGTATGCTGGGCCTACGAGGGTACGCTGGGCGTAACTCTGATTGGCCTGGTGACTCCTCCTTCGGATAATACCTAAAATTTTATTTAAATTTATATTTTATTTATTTACTAAACTTCAAAGATTCATATCTTCTTCATACGAACTCCGTTTTCGATGTTCTTTATATCCACGCGTAGGTGAGACTACGCTCTACAACTTTCGTTTAGACTCCGTCGGCAAAATTTGAAGTTATTTTTATTATTTATTTTTAAAAGTTTGGGGTAAGAAAAGTTCGTTAGAAATCCATAACTTCTTTATCCGATGTCTGATTTTGCCAGACTTTTTACCATCGAAATACCATTGTCGAGACCTTCGATTCTCATTTAGGTCATCCCGGCCAAAAGTCGGTCTCTCTCTGTTTCGAGTGTTTAGCTGTCTACCGCTATACCGAACTTGGAAAAATCATAACTTCCTCATACGAAGTCAGATTTGGACGTTCTTTTTATGTACGCTCACGGTTTAATGATATCTAACATAGTAGGTAACCAAATAGAGACTTTTTTACATTTTATTTTCAAAGCTAATTTCATTGTTTTCAAAAGGCGGTTACAATACTTGGCTTTTTAAGTCATTACATAGAATCGAAATATCGGGTTGTCACATCATCCCCCGTTAGAGGGAATTTAGTCCCTAAATTTAATGTAAGAAAAACACTTATGGACTAGGGAAAAAGATGTGGGTACTTGTATTTCATCTGATCTTCGGGTTCCCGGGTGTATTCAGGTCCTCACTTTGCATTCCAGCGGACCTTCACGATGGGTATGCGACTTTGTTTAGTTCTTTTAATTTCCCTATCCATGATTTCAATTGGTTCTTCTATAAAGTGGAGAATCTCGTTGATTTCGATTTCGTCTAGAGGGACGACGAGGGTCTCATTGGAAAAACATTTCTTCAAGTTTGACACATGAAAGGTAGGGTGTACATTATTGAGTTCGTGCGGTAGACGAAGTTTGTAGGCCGATCCTTCCAAGGATCTTGAATGGTCCGATATACCTTGGATTTAGTTTCCCACGTTTTCCAAAACGTATTAACCCCTTCCAGGGTGAGACCTTTAATAGCACTCGGTCCCCTACCTGAAATTCCAAGGGCTTCTATCTTTTGTCTGTATCTTGAAGCCTTTAGTCGTTCCCAAATCAGTACAATATTCTCAGTTGTCTCTCTTATGATTTTCGGGCCAGTGAGAGTGTTGTCGGGTACTTGTCCCTTGGCTAGTTGTCTGTCACCTACTTCAGTCCAGCACAACGGTGATCTGCACTTCCGACCATAGAGAGCTTCAAATGGAGCAACTTTAATGCTGAGTGATAGCTATTGCTGTATGAAAATTATACTAGTGGTAAATGGGTATCCCACGCTTTACAAAAATCAATTAAACAAGCTCTTAGCATATCTTGCAAGGTTTGTATGGTCCTCTCACTTTGACTGTCGGTTTGTGGGTGGTAAGTAGTACTCATGTCGAGCCTCGTACCTAGAGATTTTTGTAACGATTGCCAGAATCGCAAGGTGAACCTACTATCTCTGTCGAAGATAATGGATATTGGTACACCATATAGTCGTACAATCTCTTGGATATAGGTTCGAGCTAGCTTCTCCATCTTGTCGGTTTCTTTTATTGGCAGGAAGTGTGCGGATTTTGTTAACCTATCTACGATTACCTATATGGTGCCTAGCCCACCTGCTGTCTTAGGTAATTTGGTTATGAAGTCCATGGTTATCCGTTCCCACTTCCACTGGGGGTATTTCGGGTTGTTCTAACAATCCTGATGGATTTTGGTACTCTACCTTGACTTTAGCGCAAGTCAGACACTTGCTCACATAGGTAGCAATCTCTGCTTTCATGTTCGGCCACCAATACAGTTTCTTGAGGTCCAGATACATCTTGTCCGAACCTGGATGCACGGAGTATCGAGTCTTATGAGCTTCGTTCATGACCACATCTCTGAATCCACCAAACTTCGGTGTCCATATCCGATCCATGAAGTAACAAACTCCGTCACCCTTGACTTCAAGATTCTTCTCCATTCCTCTTAGGGCTTCACCTGCCACATTCTCTGTTTTCAAGGATTCCCTCTGAGCTTCCTTGATTTGTGTGGACAGATGTGAATGGATCGGCATGGTTAAGGATTTCACTCGGCGACCTGAGTATCCTTTCCGACTTAGGCTATCAACTACTACATTCGCTTTTCCTGGGTGATAGCGAATCCCGCATTCGTAGTCATTCAGTAGTTCAACCCATCATCCCTGCCTCATGTTGACTTCTTTTTGGTTAAGGATGTGTTGGAGGCTCTTGTGATCGGTGAAGATCATGCATTTCGTACCATAAAGATAGTGTCTCTAGATCTTTAGTGCAAAAACGAATGCTCCTAGTTCAAGATCATGGGTAGTGTAGTTGACGTCGTGCGTCTTGAGTTGTCTTGAGGAATAAGCGATGACCTTACCTCGTTGGATTAGTACGCATCCAAGACCTTGATTAGATGCATCACAGTAGACCACAAAGTCTTCTGTTCCTTCTGGCAAGGACAATATAGGTGCGCTACATAGTGATTGCTTAAGCGTTTGGAATGCAGTGTCTTGTTTTCCTTCCCAATTGAAAGTTACACCCTTCCGTGTCAGGGTGGTGAGTGGTTTAGCAATATTCAAGAAGTTTTGTATAAATCTACGGTAATAGCTTGCAAGGCCCAAGAATTCTCCAATTTCCGTTGGGGTTCTTGGAGCTGACCAGTTCTCGATTGCTTTGATATTTGAAGGGTCCACATCTATTCCGTCTTTGCTAACCACGTAACCTAGGAAATCTACCTTCCGAATCCAAAATTCGCACTTGGAGAATTTTGTGTATAGATTCTCTTTTCTTAGCGTTTCCAAGACTTGTCAGAGGTGTTGCCCATGATCCTCTTTATTCTTTGAATAAATGAGTATATCGTCTATGAACACGATCACAAATTTGTCCAAGAATGAACGACACACTCGGTTCATTAAGTCTATGAACACCGCCAGTACGTTTGTTAATCCAAAGGTCATCACTACAAACTCATAGTGACCATAACGAGTTTGAAAAGCTGTTTTGGAAACATCTCCACCCAGATCTTAAGTCGATCTTTGAGAAATAACTCGCTCCTTGGAGTTGGTCGAACAAGTCATCAATGCGTGGTAGTGGGTATCGGTTCTTGATAGTAAGCTTGTTAAGTTCCCGATAATCAATGCACATGTGGAAAGGTCCATCCTTCTTCATTATGAACAAGACCGGTGCTCCCCAAGGTGAGAAGCTTGGCCTGATGAATCCTTTGTTGAGTAGTTCGTTTAATTGGCTGGATAATTCTTGCATCTCAGCGGGTGCCAGACGATACGACGACTTTGCTACTGGGGTAGCTCCGAGAATTAAATCGATTTTGAACTCGACTTGTCATTCTGGTGGGACTCATGGGAGATCTTCAGGGAAGATATCGGGAAAATCGCAGACATCTGGAATGTCTTTAATGCTCTTCGTTTCTTTCTCCTTATCTACCACGTGGTCTAAGAAGGCATAGTACTCGTTTTGTAGGTATTTCTGGGATTTGACGAAAGAGATGATTTGTAAATTGGTACCGAGTTTGTCACCATAAATAACAAGAGTTTCGCCGCTTGGCAGGTTTAGGCGAACGACCCATTCGTGACAAAGAATATCGGCATGGTGTAGACTTAACTAATCCATTCCGATGATGACATCAAATCTCTTTATAGTGATCGGCATTAGATCGATTTGAAATGAATGTTCATTTAGATTTAGTGTGCAGCCTATGTACATATCATTCGTGCTTTCTGTTCTACCCTTTACCATTTCTACTGTGAATATCTTGTCGAGTGATTTAGGGTTTTGTTTTAGTATATGCTTGAATTTATGAATCACGAAACTCCTCTCCGCACCACAATCAAAGAGTATGCATGGATAAGCATTATTGAGGAGAAACGTACCCGTAACCACCGTGGGATCAGCTATTGCTTCGTTCTAACCTATTGCCATCACTCTTCCTATGCCGCCAACATTCCTTGCCTTAGGGCAGTCTCTCTTGTAGTGTCTAGCCTCACCACATCCATAACATGCCTGGCCTACACCGACTCCTTGGACTTGGGTGATCGGTTGTGCTGGTGCCCTACAGAAACAGGCAATGTGCCCCTTCTTGTTGCAGTTGTTGCAGTGCATCTCCAGTTGTGATGGAAATTGCATTTGCTGCATTTCGGCAAGTTTCCAGCATATGGCTTTGCTGGTGTAGTGGTAATTGGAGCAGCAGTGGGGGTATTAGCGGCATGGACTGCCACAATTTGTTGTTTCTTGGAAGGTTCCTGTGAAGGTTGACTCTTCCTTTTGTTCCAGAACCTCTTCTCCTTGTTGTTGTTGGTATTGTCGTTGTTGTTGTTGTTTCCTCTGGGTTGCTCCGGTGTAGTGGTTGCGAAGTCTTGGCAGACCCCATCGTCTACGAGAGCTTGTGCCAACTGTTTGGCGCTATTGAAGGTGATTGGTTTGGAAGCTAGAACACTTCCTCGAATCTGGGGTGACAGTCCCCAGATGTATCTTTCGATCTTCTTGCTCTCTAGAGCAACTATCCCTGGGCAAAGGATTGCAAAATCACTAAACCTATTGGTATAGGTCGTGATATCTGAGCCTACCATGGTAAGGCCCCAAAGTTCCTGTTCGAGCTTTTGTAATTCGCTCCGAGGATAGTACTCGTGCAGTAATATTTGGTTTAGGTTCTCCCAGCCCATAGAGTTAGCCACTACTAGCGTTAGTGACTTGACATGGCCATTCCACCATGTCAGAGCTCTCTCAGAGAAAGTACAGGCAGGGAGTTTCACGTTGTTCCCTGGGCGACCTTGACGTTTGCCATTCATAGAACTATTTACTCCCCCACCAGAACCATTGTTACTCATTTGGGCCATTGCCGCTGTTACTGCAGCCGTTACAACAACTATCAATGCGGCATTTTCCATCGTGGGAGGGGTAGTGGTGAAGGTGGTGCATCGTTGACATGATGTGTAGATCTACGGGGTGACATTATGCTGATAAAGAAATAGAATGAAGAACATAAGTTTTTAGTGTGCTAATAAATTTGTCATTTTTATCAATTTATAAATTTGACTAACCAACCCATGGTTTAGAGTTTGACTCATAATAAAAGTTTGCATAGTGTTAGATAAACTTATAAATATGAGTGGTAGTCAAAGAATTTACACACAACGAAATTTCTTCATATACATTAAATACATGCTGAGTTACATTTGGAGTTAGGAAAAATTTCGACCCTTCTAAGGATCTCCGATATAGAAGTTAAAGAAAAGTAAGACTTTTAGCCGAGTTTCTATTCTATAACAAAATTTTGGGATTTAGCAAGCACTACTTACGACGTAGGTTGCGCTTGGAGCTTGATTCCATGTCTGATTGCTTTGCTTCTATAAGACGCCTAATTGAAGGCGACTTGTACTTCCACATTGACTTTGCGAAGTTGGGTGTCATCCTGCAACCTATCCAGTCGGCGGATTTCGATAGTGTGAACTTGTACTTCTACGTTGACTTTGCGAAGTCGATTTGCTTGGACCCCGGATTGATACGACTGGTTGGCTAGTTTGCCCACCATGACCGGGAGTGCTCAGTCGGCTGAACCTCCGTCCCTGATGTCGTAGAAGTCCCGACACATACCGTAGGGAGGACGTACCCCTTGTTGTTGGCTCCAATGGTGAAGGTGACTTCCCCATACGAGAGTTGGTCCTTCAAAGTTCCTCCTAACAGAAGGAGGTTGAGCGGCTGGAGGGTCGATTAATTCTGGTTCTGAGTCTATCCCAGAGTCATCCCCTTCCTCCAACTCGATAGGTTCGTCATCCTCTTCGGAATCCTCCTCTATGCATCCTCCATTGCCCTGATTCGGGTAGTAGGGGTCCCCTGGTGGATGGAATCCACCCATTTGTCTATACGAGAATAGGGTTATAAGAATTGAACAAAATTTGAAAACATGTAACATTAAACATGTCGATTAAACTATTGCACGCACCAAATACTCCTATAGTATTTAAATTTGTACGTTTGATACTAATGTTTATTTTGCTAAGTTTTGACTTGTTGCTCACTACGACCATCCCTCGACATACCTTAGTCTAATCTCGGATAAATATAGTTGATCAACATATATTCGTCCCAAATTCGATTACATATATCGAGGACTAATCGTAGTGTCCAACTTGTCTTAATACTTCTTGTATACTTCTAACCATGAGAATATATCGTTGTATGCATGTATTTTTACTTTTACGACCCAAAATAATCTAAATTAAATGAAACGAGGTTTTAGGTGTAAAAACATTTTGTCAAAGACCTTGAGTCCCTATTCATTTATAGTTTGTATATCTTATGTAGTTCGATATACTTAGTTAAGTATAAACAATGCTTTGATACCAATCTGTCACACCCCCAAACCAGAACGGCAGAATCGTTCGAGGGCGGATGACTTCATGTAGTATCGCAACAATTGAATACATAGTAAAGAAAGTAATACAACCATCATATATATAATTTAAAAGTTTACATTGTTTAAAGGTACTTGTTTCAATGACAAATTACAATATGATGTCAAAATGAAATTAAACTAACGCCACAACATCCCTTCTTCAAAAGCTGTAGTTTACCTGTATTACTGAATCCCTGAGAAATACAAGTAGTTTTGAAAGAGTATGTCAGCATTTAAGCTGGTGAGTTCATAAATATTTAGTGACAATGTTTATATGAAATAGAATGAAAATGGTTTGTACATGTTTAAAAGTTCCTTGAAAATCCCATATTTTCTACTATAGTAGATGGTAGTTTGATTGTTCCAAAACTATAATGCAATAGTGCTTTTCATGCCTAAAATAGTAGGTTTATGTATAAATCGTTAAGGCATTTGAAAAACCCCGTATATCAATGTGTTTTAATACTCCATGTGAGTCTTATAACCATGCTATTTGACCAGGATGCCTATATCAACATTCTTCAGGTGTTGGAAAGTTATGACATTTGTCACCCCAGGCTTGCCAGCCTAACTGTAGCTAACAACTTAGGTTTGGGATTGTCAATCTCGTATAGATCTATACTCAAGTATCACGCTCCCCCTACAAGGGATTATGGTATATAATATAGGACTTAAAATGCATACTCGAAAGTACGTTAAATGTCTCACAAAATTTAGTATAAAACAGATTTACGTATGAAAATGTCCATTTTTTCTTGTGTATAAAAATATCTCTTTGATATAGTGTTTCTAGTATGTAAATGTTCAAGATTATCTCGTAAACTATACCTATTATAGTTTTTCAATGTGTGTGCTTCGTTCATATAGTAAACCCTAGTGTAATGCTCACTTGTTATGTAAAGTATAACATTTAAAGTGACATAAATGATCACATATACTTAAAGTATAAATAACGTGTTTGAATCGTATATATATATATATATATATATATATATATATATATATATATATATATATATATATATATATATATATATATATATATATATATATATATATATAAACATGTTTTATTTCCAAAAGACAAGGTGTTATCGAGAATATATATTGCATACGAAAGTTCTTATGTAGTAGCTATGAATCACATATGATTAATAGATAAAAAGTTTATATAGTGAAACTTTAGGTTACACACGATAATACCCGTGTGTTTACTTGCATTTCCCCGCCTTAAAAGTGTATAAAAAGCATTTATCAAACATTTAAAAGCGTAGTTTATATGGGTATGAACCTACTTGATAGATCGAAGAAGGTGAGATGAAAACCGAGTAGAACTTTGACTTGAGAAAGTGGATTTTCTCGGGATTCTCGGGAATCTCGGGATCGTAAACTTCCATCGGGGCTTGGGTATGGAAACCGGCGCTTCGGGATATCACTTGCATGCAAAACGAGGCAAAACGCAAGAAATAGGAGAGAAAATGAGCAATTTACCTGGAACCCTTGCATCCCTTTTATAGGGGCTGGGAACTGCCTCGATACGCTGGGCGTACACGGTTACACTAGGCGTACACGTGCGTCATGCGTGACCGCATCCTCGACTGCTTCGGAGCTCAGATGGGATGGGACATAGCAATGTAGAGGGGCAACGTGGACATTCCGAGGCCTAGTCCTCGAGTACGCTGGGCGTAACTCTGATTGGCCCGGTGACTCCTCCTTCGGATAATACCGAAAATTTTATTTAAATTTATATTTTATTTATTTAGTAAACTTCAAAAATTCATATCTTCTTCATACGAACTCCGTTTTCGACGTTCTTTATATCCAAGCGTAGGTGACACTACGATCTACAACTTTCTTTTAGACTCCATCGGCAAATTTAGAAATTATTATTATTATTTATTTTTAAAAGGTTGGGGTGAGAAAAGTTCGTTAGAAATCCATAACTTCTTTATCCGATGTCTGTTTTTGCTAGACTTTTTACCGTTGAAATACCATTGTCGAGACCTTCGATTCTCATTTAGGTCATTCCGGCCAAAAGTCGCTCGGTCTCTGTTTCGAGGTTTTAGTTGTCTACTGCTATACTGAACTTGGAAAAATCATAACTTCCTCATACGAAGTCAGATTTGGACGTTCTTTTTATGTATGCTCGCGGTTTAATGATATCTAACATAGTAGGTAAGCAAATAGAGACTTTTGTACATTTTATTTTCAAAGTTAATTTCATTATTTTCAAAAGCGGTTATAATACTTGGCTTTTTAAGTCATTACATAGAATCGAAGTATCGGGTTGTCACAAAGATCTTCTGATGGAAGAAACTCATAAGACCATGTATTCGATTCATCCCGGCAGCACGAACATGTATAGGGATCTGAACCCCTACTACTGGTGGCCGAAGATGAAGCTTGATGATGCAAAGTATGTGTCCGAGTGTGTGATATGTGCGAGGGTTAAGGCATAACATCAGAAACCGTATGGGAGTTTAGAACCTTTACCTGTACCCATGGGTAAATGGGAAGACATCACCATGAATTTTGGGACTAAACAGCCCAGAACGAAGAACGGTCACGACATGATTTGGGTGGTCGTTGATCGGTTTACTAAAAGTGCACACTTCATAGCAACTGATAAAAAATGGTCTAATGATAAAATTGCAAATGCTTACGTTAAGGAGATAGTAAGACTTCACGGTGCTCCTTTAATGCTTGTATCAGATCATGATAGTCGTCTCACGTCAAAGTTTTGGAGAGGTATACAAGAGGAATTGGGTACGAAGTTTTGTCTAAGTACAACCTACCATCCGCAAATCGATGGTCATAGCATACGAACGATTCAAACATTAGAGGATATGCTAAGAGCATGTACCCTGGAATTCCAAGGTAACTGAGATGAACATTTACCTTTGGTAGAATTTTCCTACAATAATAGTTTCCACTCGAGCATCAAGATGGCACCTTATCAAGAATTGTATGGAAAAAAGTCTTGAGCGCTGTCATGTTGGCTTAAAGCTAGAGAAAAGCAGTTTATGGGACCTAAGATGGTTCATCAGACTGCAAAAAAGTTGAAAGTTATTAGGGAAATGATGTTAGCAACTCAGGATCATCAAAAGAGCTATGTTGATAAGAAAAGACAACCGATGACATTCAAAGTTGGAGATTCAGTTTTACTTGAAGTCTTTCCATGGAAGGGACTTATAATATTTGTTAAAGAAGAAAATTTGAGTCCAAGGTTTATTGGACCATTTAAAGTTCTTCATAGGATTGGGAACCAAGCTTACAAGCTAGAACTACCAGAAGAACTAGGTCATATTCATAACACTTTCCATCTGTGTTATTTGAGGAAGTTCACAGGAGAAGTTCCCAACATAATTCCAATTTCCGAGTTAAGGATGGATGAAAGTAAGAGGCTAATTAGATAACCAAAGGCAGTCATTGACCGTAAGACTAAGAAGTTGTGACAAAAGATGATCGATTTAGTGCTTGTGCGATGGAAACATACAAATGGCCAAATCTCACCTAGGAAACTTAGAGTGGCATGATGAGTCGCTATCCACATTTGTTTGCTGATGTATGATTCTGGGGATGGAATCATCCTAAAGGGGAGAGAATTGTAATGCCTGTGTTTGAGGGCTAAGCATTAAAGATGATGTAATAGTCTAGGTCAACTATTGTAATGCGTTTTGGAGTAATAAGAATGAATTATGTGAATTTATGTACCTTATATTTTATGATGATATAATAAATTAAGGATGAAAATAAGCATCAAAAGTAAAATATTAGATAAACATGATATTTATGAATAAATTTGTAGTGGTCATAACAAGGATTCCAGAGATATAAAGAACGCCGAAATCCGAGTTTTAACGAAGAAGTTATGACATGTCGAAATTTCACGACAGAACTGACACGACGTTGTGTGACCTAAAAAGTGAGTTTATGATAAAGTTCTTTTTAGCCTTAGAGATCTAAATGAAAGTTGTACTATACATTAGACCGAAAGCCTGCACAAAAAGAATGTCAAAATCTGGCCTCGTATAAGGAAGTTATGAATTTTCTAAGATTTAGCATAGCAGTATGCAGCCCGAAATTCGAATTATAGATCGAGCAATTTTTTGTCGACATAACCTAAATGAGAATTGAAGATCTTGTCGATAGTATTTCAACAGTAAAAAGACAGACGAAAACAGATGTCAGATGAAGAAGTTATGAATTTTTAACGGAATTTTCCTTTCTCGGTCTGTTAAAAATATAACTTTAAAAATAAAGTCTAAACGAAAGTTGTAGAGCATCGTCTTACTTACCCGTGGATATAAAGAACGTAAAAAACAGATTTCGTATGCGAAAGTCATAAATTTTTGAAGTTTGAAAAACAAAATTCGCCCAACGTACTCGTGTACATGGTCCGAAGTCGGCGCCACGTTCCTCCTACGCCCAACGTATGAGAGTATGCCTAGCGTAGAGTTGTATATAATAGAACGCCCCACGTACAAAAAAATTACACCCAGCGTAATGAGGGGCTTCAGCCACCTATAAAAAGGGTGCGAGGCTGCCCTGAATATTTTACAAAATTTTCTTTCTTTCACCTTTATACTCTCTTTTAAGCTACACTAAACCCCCCGAAGCCTAAGGTACCATCCTAGCACCAGAAGAAAGCACCGGAGAGCCCAAAGTCTCCGAGAAAAAGAGTTTTTCCAGTCGAAACTCTGCCCGTGCAAAGCCCGGTTTTTGAGCAATCCACCTGGTTTCATTGAAAAAGATTGTTTTAAGGAACGAAGTGTTGTCCAATCACCATCTTAGCAAGTGAGTGTATAGTCACTTTCATTTGAGATGGAAGTTGAATGAATGTTTTATACAGGTTTAGAATGATTTAAATGTATATGTATTTTTATCTACAAATATGTTGGGTAAAACATGGGTAGATGAAATAGTTGATGTGTGACAAAATAAAATGATGAGAGGGCTCGAAATTGTTGATGTTCCATTCATTTAGCGGAGTGTAGATGATGACCACAGACCTTTCTATATAGTCCAGTGGAACGGTGGTAGACTCACAACGTGTAGGTGTTTGTGAACGATGTGTTCACCGATGTACTCCATCCCCTAATGGTTGCCTTACAGACATATATGGCTGAGGAATCCCTTAGCAGTATCGTCCATCCCGATGATGATCCTTAAGCTAGGTCCCTTATGATAGGTGTTTAGGGTCGTAAAGTGAGGATAATGGGAACATGTAATTAGGGTTATTGTTGGTTGATTAAATTAATAAATTTAATGTTAGTTTATGAAATTAATAGATTTATTGTTAGTTGATGAATTAATAAATTTATTGTGGGTTGAAAACCCTATGTGATCACCAGGCTCCCAAGCTAGAACCACTAAGCTTTCTGTATTACAGGTAGTGGAACAAGAGCATAGTTGGATGATAAAAAGGGATTTTGGATATTTGGCAAGTAGATGTAAAGAAATGTTGTAAGGCCTATATTGTACTGTGTATACTTTTGGTCTGTATTGATGTTGACATCCCGAGTTTGTAATGAAATGAAAAATACATTTCTTAAAGAAATGTTTTGATAAATTTTTATCATATTTTGTTTTGGGAACAAATTCCGCAACACTTTTCTTTGAAAGATTACTTTGATTTTATTATAAAAGCATAAACGAAATTGGTCTTTTTTGGTGTTAAATATTTCACACCCTGTGCCTTGTTGGATTAGGTGTCTAATCCCATAACTATAATTGGTATGTACTTGACCCGAGTGTAGCATGGTCCAGTTGGGTTAGATATCATCAGGACAATTTGTTAGGATGGACTTTTGAGAAGAGGTTATTTATGACTTATTAATATATTATAAGGTCTAATATATTAATATGAAATCATAAGATTTAATGAGTATTGATCAAGAATTAGTTCAGAATTAATTTAGTGATCAACAGAGACTAATTAAATCTATATGGACTAATTATGGGAATTAGTGAAACATATGGATTGGGCCATTGATCCATGTTGGACTAAGAGTTGGGCCACATGAACCATGGATACGGGTTAGGGTTAACCCATGACCTATGGAATCCCACATATACACATGTTACTCCATATCCAAAATCACGACTTATGTATTCTTGGAGATCATGGACGATTTTGGTGGCTAGGATTCTCTCTCAAAATGTCATCCTTTGTCCATAGTGTGTTGTGATTCCATTTGAGGTATTCATGCTATTGGTGTTAAGTTATTAAAGGCCAAATACTACAAGTTCTACAAGCTACACAAAAAAGTAAACTCCTAACTAGTATTTTATGTTGTTTATATCATTTGTATGCTAGTTGTAGGCTTAAAGCTTTGGAAGCAATATTGCATTTATAATTAGAGAAAACATTGATCCAAAGCTTTTAGGGTTGTAAGTGCACCATAGGATATTGTAGTATACAAAACCCAACATGCCTAACCACCACCTCTCGGACATAAATATCCGCCAATTTCTCAGCGGAGATTCTCTCGGAGATCAAAATAAAGTGGGCACTCTTCGCCAACCTGTCCATGATCACCCATATGGCATCTACATCCCCTCGTTTTCCTCGGTTACTTCGTGATGAAGTCCATAGTGATATCCTCCCACTTCCACATGGAAATGGGTAGCTGCTGGACCTTGCCATGAGGCCACTGATGTTCGGCCTTGACCTTCTAGCAGGTTAAGCACCGCTCCACAACCAGGCGATCTCCTGCTTCATGCAGGATCACCAATAATTTAGTCGCAAGTCTCTATACATTTCTGCAGCCCCTGGATGTATACATAACCTGGACTTATGTGTTTCCTCCAATGTCTTCTGTCTCACACCCCCGGTTACCGGTACCCATACCTGGCTGTACTTTGTCAGAAGACCTCTATTATCTCAAACAAACAAGGGAAATTGGCCCCGAATCCACTCTATCTTCCAGTTCTCTTTCTTCAAACCCTCCACTTGAGCTTACTTGATCATATCCAAGAATAGAGAGATCACTATCATCCTCAAACAAACTTTCCCAATCGGGGAACCTGCCGTCTTGCGGCTCAAAGCATCTGCCACCACGTTGGCCTTCCCGGGATGGTATAAGATCTCGCAGCCATAATCTTTCAGTACATCCAACCACTTCCTCTATCGCATGTTGAGGTTCTGTTGATCCATCGAGTACTTTAAACTCCTATGATCAGTATAAATAGTGTACCGTACCCCATACAAGTATTGCCTCAAAATCTTTAGGGAAAACACCACTACCCTAATTTTGGGTTGTGAGTGGGGTTGTTCGCCTTATGAGGCTTCAACTTCCTCGAGGCGTAAGCAATCACATGCCGCATCTGCATCACAACCATGCCTAACCCTAAGATCGATGCATCACAGTACACTACCAAATCATCCAGCCCCTCAGGCAGTACTAGAATCGGAGCCTTACATGACCTCTGTCTTAGGGTCTCAAAAGCCAATTGCTGATCTGTGACCCATCGAAATGTCACATTTTTCTTGGTCAAGTAGGTCAAAGGCACGGTGATCTTGGAGAAATCCTGTATGAATCTCCGATAGTACCCCGCTAGACCCAAGAAGCTATGAGTCTAAGATGCATTCTTTGGTACTTACCACCAAATCACAGCCTCAACCTTGGCTGGATCAACCGAAATGCCCTCCTGGTTGATGATCTGCCCGAAAAATTGCACCTCGTGCAGCCAGAAATCACACTTTGAGAACTTGGTGTACAACCTTTCCATTCTAAGTGTCTCCAATACCTCGATCGAATGCCTCTCATGCTGCTCCTTGGTCTTAGAATAGAGCAGGATATCATCAATAAAAATGATTGCTGATTGATCTAGCATCGGTCTACGCACTCTATTAATGTGATCGATGGCATCACCAAAAACTCATAGTACCTATACTGAGTCCTAAAAGTCGTCTTCGTTGTATCCTCATCTCAAATCCTCATCTAATGGTACCCCGGCGAAAGATCAATCTTGGAAAACCAAAACGCACCATGAAATTGATCGAAGAAATCATTGATCCTTAGTAGCAGATAAAGGTTTTTCACCGTTAGTTTGTCCATCTCTCGATAATCGATACACATCCTGTGTGACTTGTCCTTCTTTTTCATGAACGGGATCGGAGCTCCCCACGGGGAACTGCTCGGACGGATAAACCCTCGATCTAGCAGCTCCTAAATCTGCGTAGATAGCTCCTGCATCTCGAGCGGAACTAGCCGGTACGATGCATTGGCTATTGGAGTGGCACTCCACACCAACTCAATGCGAAACTCCACTTGCCTCTCCGGAGGAACTCCAGGTAACTCCTAGAAAAAGACATCCCGAAACTCCTGTACAACCGGTACACTATCCAAATCCCTCGGGGTCTCAACCTTCATATATGAGATATATGCCAGAAATCCCATACAACCCTGCTGTAGAAATCTCCTAGCCCTCACAGCTGAACAGAGGGTTGGCCCCTACGAGGCCCTCTCTCCATTAATAACCAATTATCCCCCACTTTGGGTTCGAACCCTCACCAACTTGCCCCCAACCAGTCCATCTCGACAATCACCTTCAGCCTTCGCAATAGTATCGGGACTAGATCAACACGGAACCTATCCCGAAGCACATACATGACATAGTCATGATACACCCTCGCAGCACTCACAGTGTGTTCGTCCGTATTTTCAACTTGAATTGGGGAATCCAAAGTCCCCAGTGCATCACGAAACTTCTTGCTAAATGCAAGATATACAAATGATCGGGTAGCTCCCGAATCGAAAATTACATGGGCAGACATACTGTTGACCAAAATGGTCCTTATACATAAGCACCATATGCACATAAGCAATGCAATAAATATAGAGCACGAAGATAAAATATGTACCATCCACGACCCGTTTGGTGCTGCCCGAGCCTCCTCGTTAGTCAATTATAATGCCCTGCTTTTCACCGCTGGAGCATCCGCCTTAGCAAGGCGGCAATCAGTAAGCCTCAGTGTGGTGGGCGCAGACACCGCTACTGCTCCTCCTCCTCCTCCTCCCTGCAACCTCGGACAATCGGCCCGTTTGTAGCCAGTCTGGTTTCTATTGAAATAAAGCAAGCCCTTCTTGGGGCAATCCCTGATCAAGTGCCCAGGCTAGCCATATGCATATCATCCCAAGCCTGACTCTTGACATGCCCCACTATGTGGTTTACCGCACTAGGCACACCGGACACGGCCTTTTTGGACCCTACTGGAAGAATCTGAGGTTTTAGGCTTTTTAGCCTAACATAGCATTGTCTTTTCCTGCTCTGGCTTCCACTTGGTGCAGAAGTCCAACTCCATCTCCTGCTCACGGGCCTTCTCCACCATCTCATTCAGGTTTTTGCACCATGTAAAGTTGACAAACTCTTAGATATCAAATCTTAGCATGGAATGATACCTCGTCCTCCTCATATCCTCGTTCGTAGCATACTGTGGGATCAATAGTGCTCGATCCTGAAACTTGGCGGTGATCTCCGCCACAGTCTCGGTGGTCTGCTGGAGCTCATGAAACTCTCTCACTAGGCGTTACACCTCAATAGGTGCTCCAAAATCCAGATCAAATCACCTGAAAAAGTTGGCCCATGTCATCTCAACCACACCGGCTGCTCCCACATGGCTAGTCACCTCTCCCCACCAATCTTGGACTCGATCTCTTAACATACATGAAAAAACCCCCACATTTTCCATATCAGGGCAAGAACTCGTATGTTGGGTGTTCTCTATATAACTGCCACTAGCATTGGCTAACAATAGGGTCCCCTACCCTGAAAAACTCCGGCGCCCCGCACGCCTTGAACTCCCGAAACGAGGGAGTTCGGGCCCCGACCTCGCCCGTAGCAATCTCGGCTCTAAATGCCCTGAGCCTCTCCTCCATGATCTCCATCATACCTTCCTTGACCATCCCAAAGATCACTGGTTTAGCGTCAAGGATGCCCCTCATAACCTCTACTGCAATAAGCTCGCGCAACCTCTCAACTATGGGCTCGGTAGTGTCACCTGACCCAGACCCAAATCCTGATCCCGATCTTGATCCCCCTGCTCCGAACCATGTTACCACCATACTGTATTGCAATACCACAAAATATAATGATCAGGATATCTATAGACGGGATCCTCCCACACCGGTCCTCCTTAGAGCTTACAGATCTAACATAGGTTCGGGTACAGTTCTTGTGCTTTCAGTAGTACGGGCCCAATACTACTTTCCAAACCTACCTGTACCTTCCCAAGGCTCTACCTGATAACTCTAATTCGTTCGAAAACAAATCATATCTCACAAGCTACTGCATAGCTCAAGTGCTAGGGTAACCTAAGATTTCCTCCATCCATATCAAACTTGAACTCAATCATATCAGGTTACCTTATGCATGCAAATTATAGACAGAACATAATCAAATACACTTTTGAATAATAGACTCTACCTTAAGAACACAACCAGACAGGAACAAAAAATAAAGCAAAATCCATCATTCTGAGGCTATAAGACCCTAACTGTATACAAATTGGAAAGCATACACATACCAAGATTCATACGATTATCATAACTCACATATCAGTATAACATGGATAACATACTAGGGGAACCACTTACTTGGCTCGACCAATCGTGTGCATTCCACTCTCCTCTTTCTCATTCTAAAAGGTTTTTATCTTTTATTTTTGAAAACAAATTTTTTACTATTTCCTTAGTTTGAGTCCTGACACACCCGAGAGTGTGCCTGAATCTTTTAAACCAAAAATCTGATACCAACTTGTAATGACCCAAATCTTCAAAAGAATTTTTTCAATTTTAAATTATCAAAACATTTCCAGTTATCCATAAAATCTCACTAACAATTGTTTTCAAATTCATACATTAACAAACTTTATTACAAATACCATAGTGTCCCAAAAAAACACCTGTGAGAGTGCATGACGCGCCATCAGACCTTGCCCTTACCCTTAGGCTCAGAAGTACCTGAAACAATCAACAAATTGTAAGCTAACTCTTAGTGAGTTCCATAAATCACACCCAACACAATCTACATAATCACATAATCATATTAGCTATACAAGCTACATAAACCACATAAGCCATGCATACAACATATAGGGATGTCGAGGGCTTGTCCCCAGGGTCTTAATCTAGGATGCCATGGGCTCCCCACATGGTCTTACTGTTGGATAAGGTGTCTAAGTCCATAACTATTTCTGGTATGTACTTGACCCGACCCGGCATGGTCCATTTGGGTTGCATGGCACCATGCAATTGGATAGACTAAATGATAGAAATAATATTTGGAGATTATTAATATATTATAAGTTCTAATATATTAATAATATTATTTGATTAGTTTGATCAAGAATTAATTTAGAATTAATTAAGTGATCAAAAGATAACTAATTAAATATATGGGTTGATTATGTAAATCATCCATATCTTGTATAGTGGGCTAAGAGGCTCCATGGATTATCAAGTTGGGTTCCACCCATAGGATGCTCCATTGGGAGTTACAAACCCATGGGTCATGGAAATGAAGAGTCATGACACATTAGGGTTTACATGGTGTAACCCTAGATGTGTCAACACTATATAAGAATCCTATTCTCCACCAAAATCGGCTACACATATGAAACAAGAGGGCTAGGACGTTTTCAAGAAGTGTGCATTCTCTCAAAAGTCTTTCCAAGATCATTTGGTGTTGTGTGAAGCATTTGAGGCATCACACTTGGGGTGCTAGGCTCACAAGGTTTCAAGGAACATAAGCAACAACAAGGTAAGTTATTCTATCTATAATTCATGTTAAAAATTGTTCCCCATGTATGCTAGATAGGAATATAACGTCGGAATTCAACTTTGCATGATAATTAGACAAACATAGATCCAAGCTTATTAGGGTTGCATGTACACTTAGGAAGTGTTAGAATGCTCAAAACCCATCACTTACACCTAAGTGCCATGGGCTCTCCACATGGTCTTACATTCGGCTGTCATGGGCTCTCTCTTGGTCTTTAGTAGGAAAGCCATGGGCTCTCCACATGGTATTACATCCGTGTGACATGGGCTCCCATGGTCTTCCATACAAGCATACCACATATACAACTAGCATACTTCCTAGCACATAACCAACTATCATGCTCATAACATAACTTCAGCTAGTATACCACATATCATAAAATGGGTCGGCATTGGTGCCTTTGACCTATTAGTATGGTGGGGAGACTTACCTCTCAAGAATGCTAAACTGCTAAGTTCGGCTAAGCCCCAACACACAACTCCAACTCAACTGCCTATAACCATCATGTGATTAACTTGTTAAATTCCGGAGTACCATAAATTCCCTCAACAACACTTTATTCAAAGTTATTTTAATACAACAAGACAGTTTCCACAAAATGTTTTGTTGTACTAGGATTTTCTGCAAACAAAGATATCATGATTTTGAAAGCGTAGAGAAAACATTTTTCTTTTTCAGTTATCACACATAGAGAATATCACATTGTCTTTGGCTTTCTTCAAAATTCATCATGCATCTATTGAATCTGTGGAGAATGGATGCTCAGAAAGCTTTACTAAGGTTATAATGGATTCTAGAAGAAACCCATTATCATTATGTTAGAAGATATTCGTATTTATGTCATGCAAAGTATGGTTAACATTCAAGTTAAAGGACAAGGATGGAATCTTTACAATGTATGTCCAAGCATCGAGGACAAGTTGAATTTGTTAAAAATTAGACAAAAGGTATGTAAATATACAAGTAAATGAATAATTAAATATTTAACATATGTAAGGATTTGTACCATTTCTTTTCATGAATTTAGGTCTTGGCACGTTATTTATTGTATGGTGATGAAGTTTGAAACAAGAAACATTATGTTGCTGATGTGCCTAAGAAGGAATGCACATACAGACTGTCATAATTTAATAGTTATGGGTATGTGCATTCAGTTGCAACATTATCATTCTTAAATTCAAAGCATGATGGACCATATGTAGACCCAATGTATGTGGCAGCCTTGTACCATAATTCATACAAAAACCGCATTCATGGGATGAATGGAAACAACATGTGGCCTCCTACAGAAAACATCCCGCCTTTTCCCCTAATAAAAAGAGGGATTCTAGGAAGACCAACCATAAAAAGAATAAGAGATGATACAGAAGGATTGGAAGATATACTATATCAAAGGAGGGAAAACTTGTATGTTGTGGTATATGCAAATAGAGAGGACACAACAAGACCACTTGTCCTCAGGTTTAAAGGCCACCTAAAAGTAGTGTTAGGAACAAAAAAGCCTTAAGACAAACACAAGAGTTAGTGAACATGGAAAGGGTTGGGAATATGTTATTATGGGTGATGAAGCTAAGCAATATGTCAGGGTTAATGAGGATGAATGTAATGCCCACAAATTCAGGCTAGACATTTTAAGGATTATAGATTATAAATATTCGCTAATCATAAATAATTAAGAACACTTCAAATGCAATTCGAGTTATATACATGATATTTATATATTGGGTACATGTTTATGGACAAATATTATGGGCTTATAATATTTCTATAGAACCTCATTATAAAATTAAGAATCACGATAAATAAATGTTTTAAAATAAAAGATTATTTAGGATAAATAGTCTTACAGAAGGTTGTAGTAGACGTGATGACAAATTCATGAGTATAAAGAATGCATAAATCTGATTTCGTATGAGGAAATTATGATTTTTCTAAGTTTCGTGGTCAACCCGACACAACGATATGTATCATAAAAGGTAAATCAGAGATAGGTAGTTTATTAGCTTAAGTCATCTAAACGAAAGTCGTAGTAATTGTAATTACAAAAATGTGCGTATAAAGAATGGTTAAATTTGACATCGTATGGAGAAGTTATGATTTTTCGAAGCTTTAGTGCAACACAATATAGTATTGTGTGACACAAAAATCGAAATGAAAATTAGTTGAGTGTTTTCCAGAACAATGTAAACGAGAGTTGAAGTACTCGTAAATATGAATTCATCGATATAGAGAACATTGATAAGCTAAGGCCGGAATCTCCACCTACATGAAGACGTGTCCCAATGAAATGATGACAAATGGTAGCAAACAAAGGGAGACAACATGCCAAGACGCGACACGCTTCCCTTGTAGACAGTCTATAGAGCTCTAGCCCTCATCTCTTCTTCACACCAAAATCTCTCAATATCTTTCACTCTAAAGCTCCGAGTTTCTGAAGTATTTTTAGGACACTTGAGAATTTCATTTTAGCAAGGCCCGAGGCATTAGTGATCCCAAACAAAAAGAAGTTTTCGAGTCAAAGTTTTTTCTGTCTCTCCATCTTTTTGCTAGAAACTCTATAAGTTAAGCTACGCTTACAATATGCTTTAAGTGTAACTTATATCTATATTCATAACAGTTATTATAAATTTATAAATAAGATTTATCACTGATTCTATTCAAAATACTGATTTATCAACTAACAGGAGTAATGTCTAGGCTAGATCTAGTGAGGTGTTTAAAGTGGATTTTTCGAATAGTATACTTTGTATACAAAACAAACCATACCTCCGATATGATCTTTCCAGGTTGCTTCATATTTGATAGAACTTAAAGTATTTCATGGGATTATTGAAGAATCGAAAGATAATTTATAAGCTTTTAAATATAAAGGAATATTGAAGCATAGTAATATTTCTATTTAGGCTGTTTAAAAAGGATAAGCTAAAGTATTAGCCTATGATCTAGATTTCCCATGAATATTCCACCTCAATCAGGTGAGTGCATAGTTATTTTCATGACCATCATTTTAATACAAGTATCTAATAAAAGTGTTAAATATCTGTTGAAAATATATATGTAAATTATATGCTTATTATCTGGAATACGTATTAGATGTATACTTGTTGATATTTATTTTGCCAACCAGATATGGTTATAGTTGTGTTAAGGTAAATATATGATACATAATAATCTTAATAGAAGTATCATTACTGAAAAGATTAATGTATATTAAATACCTAATACTTTGGGATAAGTATAAACACTAAATTATGATAATGTTGTCTAAATAGAGTTGGTATTAGACGTAGATTACATATATTGTAGTATAGTCTAGTTTCTAAGCTAAAATGTACCAGTATATTTAAATTTGGTTTAGTTGGATAATAGTATGGTCATACTCTATATCGTGATAGTATATATATATATATATATATATATATATATATATATATATATATATATATGTATATATATATATATATATATATATATATATATATATATATATATATATATATATATATATATATATATATATATATATATATATAGGGAAAAGTGAATATACCCTTAAGAGTATATAAGCTTAGGTACCCAAACTCACTATAATATGTCATTTTGTTTGATATATTTATTATAATGTTCTTCAACTTCAATCCTTAAATTGATTTACTTTCAAGATTTTTAAAATTTCATTATTATCTTCCTCTTACATCAAATGTTTTTGACGAACATCAATTAGGCTATATATATTATAGTTGAAAATAAAAATTATATAAGAGGAAAATAAATGTGAAATTTATAAAAATCTTTGAATGAAATCAAGTTAGAAATTGAATTATAAGAACATTAGACAATTACAATGTATATATATGATACAAAACGACGTAGTATGGTGACTTTGGGTACCTAAGCTTATATACCCTTAAGGGTATATTCACTTTTCCCATATAGTATGGTGAGTTTGTTTAATATATTTATTATATTTTTCTTAAACTTCAATCTCTAACTTGATTTATTTTCAAGATTTTCAAATTTTCACTAATATCTTTTTCTTACATTATATTTTTTTTTTTCCAAACACATACTGACTATATATATTATAGTTGAAAATGAAAATTATATAAAAGGAAGATAAAAGTGAAATTTATAAAAATCTTGGAAGTAAATCATGTTAGAAATTGAATTATAAGAATATTGAACTATTACAATGTATATATATGTTACAAAGCGATGTAGTATGATGAATTTGGGTATGTAAGCTTATATACCCTTAAGGGTATATTCACTTTTCCATATATATATATATATATATATATATATATATATATATATATATATATATATATATATATATATATATAGGGTAAAGTGAATATACCTAACAACCTTATACAAGCTTAGGTACCTAACCTCATCAAACTACGTTATTTTGCATTAAATTTTCATTGCAATCATCAAAAGTTCTTAAACTTCATACCTAAACTTGATTTACTTCAAAAAAATTTGGAAATTCATCATTATATTTCTCCTACACCCTTTCATTTGTTGCGGTAGGATATGAAGCCCATCAGGTAGTATTCGATAGAAAGACGTGATGTAAAAGAAAGATATTGGTGAAAGTCCAAAGATTTTGGAAGTAATCAAGTTATGGGGTTGAAGTTTAAGAACCTTAGGCAATTACAATGTAAATATGATACAAACCGATGTAGTATTATGGAGTTAGGTACCTAAGCTTATATAAGGTTGTTAGGTATATTCACTTTACCTATATATATATATATATATATATATATATATATATATATATATATATATATATATATATATATATATATAGATATATATATATATATTGTTACTGGTAAAGTAATTAAAATACTTGCTTATTATCATGAAATTCATAGATGAATTAATCGTTATTAAATTAAATCAACTTGGGAAAACTTTCCTTAATTACCAACCTTTTCTATAGGCATAAATAGTGAACATAACCCATTAATGTGTATATATTTTCATCATAGATTGTTTTTGGTGTAAACTATATTATAGCATTTATAATGAATAGTTCAGATAGTCGAATGAAATATGAAATCTCTAATTGACATTTAAAAGTTTAAATTTTCTTATTGTGGGTTATTATATTCATATTTAAGAATATGAAGTTCGTGAAATTTTTATTGGAAAAATGAAACTTTTTTAGTTTTTAAATATATGTTTTATTAAATTTTACAGAGTTCAATACATTATATAAAATTTTTGTTGAAATTGTATAAAAAAACAAAATGATGATGTGATAATATGCTAAACCATAAAAAAATCATTGTATTGTAGACACTATATATATTTCATTTTAGACAACCAACACTTACAAAATTAAGTTTTATACGGTATATAACTATATCAACTGCCTCCAAAGACGAAATAAACTACATCAACTGCTTAAACCAAATAACTACGAATTTCACAACATACTACTGTTGAAAATACCTTTAGTATTTGACAAACTGAACTTTAAATGTTGAAGGATATGTTTTGTATAATATTGCTATTTGTGGGTAGAGTGTATAAATTGTATGCAGGTGATATAATTCGGGTTAATGCGCGGATCTTAGATGCTTTATGGGTCGGTCAAGTATCCGAAGTATTTAAGAGAAGAAGCTTAGTCATTTTGTATCAGTTGATCAGATCTAGATATTTTTCATCTTCTTTTCTCTCTCGGTATCTGTTAGGGTTTCTCTCATAGAAGTTCATAGTTTCATTAGATCTTGTTATTAGGTTTTCATCCGAGTGTGAGTGTTATTGTAGTGAGGTTTTTTGATGTAAGTTCATGTATAATCGAACTGGTTTATATTAAATAAACTGTTCAAGTTGGGAAGTTCGTGTGTTTGCGTTTTTGTCATGGTATCAGAGCTCTCAGGCTCCGATTTGTTGTTGCAGACGCTCGATTGTGGTTTTCATCATCAGATCGTCAATCTAAGAACGATACTTTTCTGATTCTTCTTGTGAAGATCATTTCTGTTCTTTATAGATTTTTTGTATGTTTTTTTTTGTTCAAGATCCTGGTACTGCGAGAATGTTTTGATTCTTGCAGGTAACAAGTAAAGGTGAAACAAACGCTTGTGATATTAGCGCTTCGCTTCTGTTGATCTTCAAAGTTATCATAATCGATTAATCTCTACTCCGAAATAACTCTCTAGGGGTCGGATTTGATCACCGATAAACCCTAGTAGAGAACGGACTTAGAGAGTCGATTCTTCTTGGTTGCTTCCAACTCACTGTGAGGACTGTTTTGTTCCTTTTTTCTATATTGATTGGTAATATTGTTCTGGTTGGGAATTTGTGATTGTATTGTGCACACCATTGTCTGGTTCTTGCATTATATGTTTTCTTGTTTGTTCTTTGACACTGTACTGATTGTCTTGGGCCCTAAAATACCTGGTGACCATCTGGACATTAGATCAGTACTGTTGTCTCCTGTTTGTGGTATTATCTGTTGTTTTTTACTTTGTTTTTTAAATGGCTGAAGACACTACTTCGAGTGGTGATTCTGGTTCTATACCTAGTGGAAGTGGAAAGGATGAGTCAATTAATTTTGATGATCCTCTCTACATTCATCCATCTGATAATGCTATTACTTCAATAGTTACTACAAAATTAACTGGAAATGAAAATTTTCGATTATGGAAGAGTTCTATTTCTAGAGCTCTCAAAGCTAGGAATAAACTTGGGTTTATTGATGGTACTCTTAAGAAAACTAGTGTTGATGAGTCAAAAAAATCTAAGTGGGATAGGGCTAATGCTGTTGTATGTTCCTGGCTTTTATCTTCTGTTTCTGATTCTATATATCAGAGTCAAGCTTACTCTGAGGTAGCTGAGGATATTTGGAATAATTTGTTTGAAACTTATAATAAGTCAGATGGATCTGTGGTGTTTAATATACATCAACAAATTAATACACTTAAACAAAATGGAATTTCTTTGTCTGACTATTTTAATAAACTTGATTCCTTGTGGAAGGAATTTGATGGTCTTACTAGCTTGACTGAGTGTACTTGTGAAGCTGCTATCAAATTGAAAGATCATTCTAATCTCATGAAACTTATGCAGTTTTTGTCTAGGCTTGATGAGTCCTATAGTCAAGTAAAAAGTCATATTTTGTTAATGGAACCTTTACCTAATGTTAAAACTGCATTTTCTATTCTTTCAAGAGAAGAATCTATTTAAAGAAATGGATCCTTGTCTTCTCTTCAGTCTTCACAGTCCTTTTCTAAGTCTCAACCTACTGCTTTTAATAGCAGGTTTAATAACAAATCTGGGTTTAATAACACTAATAAAAACAAAACTCAATCTGTTTAGTGTAAAAATTGTGGAATTAAAGGTCATACAATTGATAAATGTTATAAGCTAATTGGTTATCCCAAGGATTTTAAGTCAAGGAATGAGTCTAGTAATCAGAATAGCTTTAATAAAAATGTTTCTGCCAATTCCTCTACTACTACTTATGGTAATGCTATTCCTTCTAGTACTCCTGATTCTAGTAGGGATTCAGAATTTCATCAGCTCACCAAGGAACAATACTTCAAATTTTTACAACTTATTGGTGATAGACAGCTTAATGAGGAAACTTCTGCCAGTGTTAATATGGTAGGTACCTGTTTGTTTCAAGCCTTTAATTCCTCTGTTAGTCCTCTAAAGTGGATTGTTGATTCTGGAGCTAATCAACATATGATTGCTTCTGAGTCTCTTCTTCATGACACTGTGGATGTGTCTAAATTAGATCTTCTGGTTAGCCATCCTAATGGTACTTCAGCTAAAATTGAAAAAATTGGAAATTTGAATTTGTCTAATTCTTTGACTCTTTTTGATGTTTTTGTTGTTCCTGATTTTAATGTTAACTTGTTGTCTGTTCATAAGGTTTGTAAAGACAGTAATTGCGAGGTTGTTTTTAATGAACATAGTTGTAAAATTCAGGGTTTACAATCAAAGGAGATGGTGGGAATGGTAGAGAATCTGAGGGTCTCTATTACATCAATAGTGAACCTTCAGGTAATTCATGCAGTTATAGTCATTCTGTTTCTGTGTGTTGTGTATCAAAATTAACTTGGCATAATAGACTTGGTCATCCTTCTGATCAAGCCCTAGGATCTCTAAGAACTCAATTAAATTTTGGTAATGAAGTACTGCCACCCTGTGATGTATGTCATAAGGCTAAGCAAACTCGGGAGTCATTTCCTGCTAGTCAACATGTTACTACTAAACTGGGTGAGTTAATACATTTGGATGTTTGGGGACCTTATAGAGTGACAACCTCAGAAGGATTTAGGTATTTTTTAACCATAGTTGATGATTATTCTAGAGCTACATGGGTTTATTTGTTGAAATCAAAAGATGAAGTTTATGGTTGTGTTCTTGTTTTCTTTAATATTTTGTTTAATCAATTTGGAGTTAAAATTAAAACAGTTAGGTCAGACAATGGAACTGAGTTTTTGAATTTTAAAATGAGACAATTGTTTGAGTCTAAAGGTATTTTGCATCAAACTTCATGTGTTCACACTCAACAACAAAATGGAGTGGTTGAAAGAAAACATAGACATATTCTTAATGTTGCTAGGTCTTTGATGTTTCGATCAGGGTATTTGCCTAAATCAAAGGAAATATTGTTTGGAATTGTTACAAGAGTTTGGTATGATTGCTTGTAAACCTGTTAAAACACCTTTGGAACCTAATCTTGTTATTAAGAAAGAATGTGATTTAGATCCTTCTGATTATGTGGTAAATATTACAGAATTTCAAAAATTAATTGGTAAACTGATCTATCTAACTATGACAAGACCTGATATTTCATATGCTGTTCAAATTTTAAGTCAGTACATGCATAAACCTTATAAATCTCATGTGAATATAGCTTTAAGATTGTTAAGATACTTAAAAGATTGTCCAGGGAAAGGAATTCATATAACAAAAACTGATTCTCTTAGTCTTATTGGTTTTGTTGATGCTGATTGGGCAAAATGTTTGTTTAGTAGAAGGTATGTTACAGGATATCTTGTTTATTTTGTTGGTTCACTTGTATCCTGGAAAAGCAAGAAACAGAGCACTGTTTCTCGTTCTTCCACTGAATCTGAATACAGAGCATTAGGGTCTGTAACTTGTGAGGTAATTTGGATTTTAAAGTTACTATATGATTTGGGAATAACTGGTTTAAATCCAGTCAACATTTTTTGTGACAATGAATCAGCAATCAAACTTGTACTAAATCCTGTATTTCATGAGAGGTCTAAACATTTTGAAGTGGATCTTCATTTTATTAGAGAAAAAGTTGAAAATGGTATTATAAAAGTTAATAAGATTGATTCTTTAAATCAAAATGCAGATGTTTTCACCAAAGCTCTTGGATCTTCTCAACATGAATATATTTCTAATAGACTAGGTTTAATAAATGTTTTTAAATATAAAAAAATCATAAATTGTGTTAATGTTCAGTTTGTGGGGGGGGGGGGGGGGGGGGTGTTGAAAATACCTTTAGTATTTGACAAACTGAACTTTAAATGTTGAAGGATATGTTTTGTATAATATTGCTATTTGTGGGTAGAGTGTATAAATTGTATGCAGGTGATATAATTCGGGTTAATGCGCGGATCTTAGATGCTTTATGGGTCGGTCAAGTATCCGAAGTATTTAAGAGAAGAAGCTTAGTCATTTTGTATCAGTTGATCAGATCTAGATATTTTTCATCTTCTTTTCTCTCTCGGTATCTGTTAGGGTTTCTCTCATAGAAGTTCATAGTTTCATTAGATCTTGTTATTAGGTTTTTATCCGAGTGTGAGTGTTATTGTAGTGAGGTTTTTTGATGTAAGTTGATGTATAATCGAACTGGTTTATATTAAATAAACTGTTCAAGTTGGGAAGTTCGTGTGTTTGCGTTTTTGTCAACTACTTAATAAACAAGATCTAGTGAGAATAACCCATTAATGTGTATATATTTTCATCATAAATACGAATGAAATATGAAATCTCTAATTGACATTTAAAAGATTAAATTTCATTATTGTGGGTTATTATATTGGTATTTAAGAATATGAAGTTCATGAAATTTTTATTGGAAAAATGAAATTTTTTAGTTTTTAAATAAGGAAATCTCCAGAAAAGTCTTAAAATTTTAGTCTAATTTATGAAAAAGTCATAAATTAAATTTTATTTACAGAAAAGCACAGAATACTGGTTAAAACTTCGAAAAACCCTTTTCGAACGGTTTCGCAGATTTTACCGTTATTCTGTCCTTTTTCGTTTGTTTGCTCAAAATTTTGGGAGTTTTCCAAAAAATAAATAATAATCAAAATATTGGGAATTTTTTGAAAATTATCATGAAATTAATGGACATTATTATTAACAAATCATTAATAAACATACAAAATATTTTTATTATAAAAAGGAAATACATTTGTTGCTAATTTATTGGAATAAATTGGTAGTCTAAGTACTCCTTTTTTTTTTTTTTTTTCTGACCACTCAAACTCTCTACGTTCTTCCTATGCATTGTTATAAGTATGATGGTGAGATGAACTTAGTTAGCATTCCTCTAATGTTGGTGGTCTTCTTACGTTGTTTAACCTAACTACCAACCAACATTCATACCTTACATGTTAACAACCATCGGCTAACACACATCTATAAAATGTGAAAAATGAACCGTAAATGATAATTTATATGGAAACAAGTGAAGGATGATTATCTATTTAAATTGTCATTCAAATTTTACTTTTCACTCTCAATAGATGTGTGTAATTTTATGATTGTTACCGGGTAATGTTTGGAGGTTAGGTAGTAGTTACGTTAGAACATAATGAAAGATCTATATGTTCGTGTAATGATATTTTCTAATAAAACATTATCATATAGCATCATGGCTAATAACAAGTAGACACTTATTAATTATGTTTTAATAAATATTGTCAACTCTTGTATTGGTCACGCTTAACAGAGTACTTGTCACAGTGACACCCACAACGATACATAGGAAGTACATAGAGATTTTGAAGTGGTCAACAAACCATAGAGAAGTACATAGTCGACCATTCTATTTCTAGAAATTAGCAACAAATGTATTTCCTTTGTTTATAATAAAAAATATTTTTTATGTTTATAAATGATTTGTTAATAATAATATCCGTTAATTCCATAAAAATTTTCAAAAAAGTCTCAATATTTGATTATCGGGTAATTTTCAGAAAAGTCCTAATATTTTGAGCAAACTAACAAAAAATGACAAAATACCGGCTAAATCTACGAGACCGGCCAAAAAGGGTTTATTCGAAGTTTTAATCGGTATTCTGTGCTTTTCTGTAAACAAAAATTAGTTTGAAACTTTTTCATAAATTAGACTAAAATTTTAAAACTTTTCTGGAGATTTTCCTTTTAAATATATCTTTTATTAAACTTTTCAGAGTTCAATACATTATACAAAAATTTTGTTGAAATTGTATAAAAAAAAAAAGAATGATGATGTGATAATATGCTAAACCATAAAAAATTCATTGTATTGTACACACCCTTACATTCATATATATATTTTTCATTTTAGACAACCAACACTTACAAAATTAAGTTTTATACGGTATATAAATATATATACTCATGCCTCCAAAGACCTACATCATCAGCTTCAACCAAACAACTACGAACCAATCAATTTCACAACATACTACTTAATAAACAAGATCTAGTGAAATTACAAATCCAAATGCACGTACCAATGAAGATCATCTAGATCCTATGATGCATGGGAGATGAAGATCCCTTCACAAATTTCATCTCTTGAACTTCCTCAACTTCTTCTGCTTCATCATCCCATTGTTTTGGATCATCACAAGGACCATAAGCCCAACTACACCCTAAAAAGTAGAAAAAATTTGCCAAACTCAAAATGGCAAGAATCCAATAGTAATAATCATAGTGACCTTGGTTCAAATTGTTTGAAACCCAACTCACTCTTCCACCTTGTTTTGAGTACCCATTCACGACCCCAACAATTAGACTCCCGACCAGGTTTCCAACAGCATTCCCAAGTGCAAATAGAGCCACTCCAATGCTAGTCATACTCTTTGGAAACTGAGAGTAGTAGAACTCTATTTGCCCTATTGCATTGAATGCCTCAGCTAAACCTATCAACGAATACTGTGGTACTAGCCAGAATGCAGACATATTTACTACTCCATAAGGGTTCTTAGAAAGCCCTTGGGTAATGGCTGCATCGCGCCTCTTTCTTTCCACAGTCGCTGACACAACCATGGCTATACATGAAAGAAAAATCCCAATTCCCATTCTTTGTTTTAGGCTAAAACCTTGTGGTCTTTTTGTGAGTTTTGCAATCTGGCGTACTAGAAGCTGGTCATAAAGAGCGACCCATATGGTTAAAGTTAGTAATGCAAAAACATCGAAGGATCCTGGTGGAATTTTGAAACTCCCTATCACATGTCGATCCATGGAGTTGGCTTGTAGCACAGGGAAAGAGTGTTGGTTTACAGTGACTGCGATCACTATGCCTGTAGACCATATCGGGAGCACCTTGATTAGTGCTTTGAATTCTTCGACTTGCTTCACAGTGCACATGCTCCATGGATCTACAGCTTCTCCTGTAGGAGTCACATCCTTCTCGGGGTTCTTCAGTATGCAGGCTTTGTTCAAGAATCTACATAAAGATAAGAGAAAGAAACAAGAAAGAATATATCCGATTTAGCTACTCTTTTTTTAATAGTAATGTATATCCGATTTAGCTAGTCTTTTTTTAATAGTAATATATATCGCTTATATCACTTTGCGTTATTAACAAAGACAAAAAGACTAGATTTTATAAATCAATTAAGAGAATATACTACGAATCTAACCATATTCTTATGTATTGTTTTAGGAGTTTCCAAAGCAATTTTTAGTAAATGCTATTATCAAGGATCTATGCCTAACTTGGTCATGCTTCTTGCATGTTGTCGTTACCTGATTCCACGTATAGCTAGCTATCGTGAGCTTGCAGGAGTATACTAGAAAGTTTGGTAATCAAATAGTGTAAATATTGATGACATTAGATGATGAAAAATACCGTATTTTGTTCGTGGGTACGATAATCTTGGTACCCTTGTTGTGATGAAACCAATGGTTCGAACTTTTTGATGGAAAAGCAAGATCTTTATTCTTGAAAGATGCGGCAACAACTTGAAAAAAGCCAGTGAACAAGCTCTTATTTGCCTTCACTTTGATGTAAAGAGGAGAACCGATGAAAAACATGGTAGTTGAGCATAACATCAACACTGCGGGAATTCCAAAACCTAAAATCCATCCTTTCTCCGTTTGAATATAAACAATAACTGTGACTGATATCATCACAGAAATCCCAACTGAAGCATAGTACCAGTTAAAAAAACGCTGTAGGATTTTTGGGTTTTCTGGATTTTCAGGCTGATCAAACTGGTCTGCACCAAAGGCTAATGAACATGGCCTAATCCCACCTGAGCCTATCGACATCACTGCAAAAGACATGAACAGGAGGGCGAGTTGGAGATGATTTGGTTTTGTACAGCTCTCAACCGTTGGATCACAACTACGTGGTCTTGCTGCTGGAAATAGCGTCGTTAACCACACCATAGTCATTCCCTAAAGAAGCACATAATTACATCATTGATTAGACATTCAATATATGTGTGAAATTATGTTGATATTAGGATGAGACTTTAGCTTACAATCAAAGAAACGATTGATCCTATTCCAATCACGCGAAAACGACCCAAATATGAATCGGATAGAAAAGCTCCCAAAGTAGGCATGAAATTTGAGATGGCTCCCCATAAGAACAAGATGCTTGCTCCAGTTGCGCTGCTTAAGTGATACTCGTTTTTCAGGTACAAGATCATATTTGCACGAAGTCCAACACTCGCAACCCTTTCAAACCCCTCATTAACTACAAACATTTAACAAGAAAACTAAGCAAATTAAAGTTTTGTTATATGATCATTTGCTTTTTACCACAAGAAGCAAGTAGTTGATTCACGTACCTATGATAAACGGCATAGTTCGAAGACCTCCTTTTTGAATTGATCCTTGTTTAGAGACGCTTTCTGACTCAATTGAAGACATCTCCATGTTCTCCGCCTACGAAAATCGCAGGGAAAATCTCGTAATTTTTCCACAATCAACAAAGCAATAAATAAATAGTAGCTAGGATCGAGTTGAAAACTAACGAAAACAAATTAACAAAACCGCAGATATATCTCTCTCTGTTTATCAACTTGTGCTTTTTTCTGGATCATTTGTTAGGCATGGTATTGGCAAACAAATATGTGTCGTTTGGAAAAGGTCTTCTATTATCTAGCGTAAATAAACATCCTTGATGATGTTAATTTGATAGCTTAATTAACAAAACTCCATGAATTGAGCAAAGCCATATATCGCCGCTGTAGTGCCTGTAAGATTATATATTTCGTTATTTATATTCAGAAGTCTCTATATATTGATGTTACTTTGTATACAACTACAAGAGCTACATGCCAAATGACATTAAAAAAGACGTCACACGTGTTAGGGATTTCCATGTACTATATAGTAGATGGTAAGTAACGTCTGACAGAATATTTTGTTGCTATTTACGTTCAAATGACATCATGCATGTGTGCTTTGTTAGTTGTACCTCATGCATGAACACTTTGTATATTAATTCACAATGTTTATGTTTTGCTGCTTGTACCTTGTCCATCTATACATGTACTATGCGTTAGATGCAACAAAAGAGAATATCTTTGGAGGATTCTCTTTTATGATTGTGGGATTCCTTTTTGTGGGTATGTAATACTGTGTTGAAGCAATATCTACGTAGTCTTGTTTGTGGGTGTTAGAAATTAAATTAAAGGGTCAAAACTGTTTTTACAAAACCTTTTGTTTATAGTATTGTTAAGTTGTCAATTTTTTGCATCTATTATTTTATAATTTATATCTTGACCTAAATCTTAATTTTTTTAAGATTTTGTTTCTAAACATTTTTTTATAAATTCATTCTAAAATTAGTTTTTCTTAACAAATTAACATTTTTAAGACTTTTTTACAACCTTTTGTACAAACTTTTTAAATATTTATTTTGCACTTTTTTATAAAAAAATTTGCAATATTTTTACCTTTTTCTACAAGTCTTTTTCAACTATTTTAGAACCTTTTCAAACTTTTTAAGAGCATTTTGATATTTTTTTTTTACAATCAAAACAAAAAATAAAACGTAACCCATAAAACTAATTTTGTTATTTAATCTATTTAATTTCTCTTTTCATAATCATTTTGAAAATATGTCGAATAATAAAGTTGGTCTATGAAATATATCGAATAATAAAGTTGGGTCTATGGGTTCGAGCTATTTCTTGTTTCGATTGTAAAACAATTTTAAAAACATTATAAAGGGTTTCCCAATCAAAGCTTAGTAGAGGTGTTCGTTTTGATGGGTTGGTTTGATCCGATCCAATAAAGTGAATCCAAATTAATTTTGATATATGAAACATTTTGAAGTGAAAGTGTTGAATACTTTAGCCGTTTATAAGGTATATTTAGACTTGGGATGTTACAGTTTTCCACCACTAGAATCAGACTTCGCCCTCGAAGTCATGCTCCGAAAATAACTATGGGTACTACTCTCGCATCTCGGACTCCGGCTCCCAAGTCTACTCAGACCCTATCCGATGTTGCCACTGTACCTGAACCAAGGGCACCTCTTTGTTCCTCAACACTTTCACCTTCCGATCTAAAATTGCTATCAGCCTTTCAATGTAATTCAGGTTTGCATCTACCTGAATGTCCTCTAAGGGAACCACCGTCGTTTCATCGGCTACACACTTCCTCAACTGAGATACGTGGAAGGTGTTATGAATCTGGATCAACTCTGCAGGTAGCTCCAACCGGTATGCTACCTTACTTACTCTGGCGGTCACTCTGAAAGGACGATGTATCGGGGCCCCAACTTGCCCCGTTTCCTGAATCGAATCACCCCTTTCCACGGGGATACCTTCAGGAGGATAAAATCTCCCACCTAAAACTCTAGCTCAGATCGTCGCCTGTATGCATAACTCTTCTGGCGACTCAAGGTCGTAAGTAACCTCTGTCTGACCTGCTGAATCTGCTCGGTCGTCTTTAGCACTATCTCAGTGCCACCAATCACTATTTGCCCTACTTTTCCCCAACAGATGGGAGTCCGACACCTCCTCCCATATAGAATCTCAAAGGGAGGCATACCAATACTCGAATGATGGTTATTGTAAGAAAACACAGCCAAGGGAAAATAAGTGTCCCAACATCCTTCGAAGTCCATAACACATGCATGCAGCATGTCCTCAAGCGTCTGAATCGTCTGGTTTCTCTGCCCGTCCATCTGCGGGTGGTATGCGGTACTGAAATGCGCACGTCTTTACCCAACTCCTCATGGAATTTCTTCCAGAACTTGGAAGTAAAGCGCATGTCTTGATCTGACACTATCGATGTCGCCACTCAATGTCATGCTACCACCTCTCTCACATAAATCTCGGCCAGTCTCTCTGTAGAAGAGCTCTCACTGATAGCGAGGAAGTGAGCACTCTTCGTCAGCCGATCCACAATCACATATATCTCGTCAACTCCACGCACAGTCCTCGGTAACTTGGTGATAAAGTCCATAGAAATATGTTCCTACTTCCACTGGGGAATCTCTAAAGCCTGTAACGGACCATGTGGACGTTGGTGCTCTACCTTGACCCGACGACAGTTCAAGGATCTCTCAACTACCCATGTCACATCCCTCTTCATACAGGGCTACCAACAGTCTTCATTCAGGTCCAAATACATCTTAGTGGCCCTTGGATGGATCAAGAATCTCGATCTATGCGCCTCCTCCATCAATATACACCGACGCCACCCCTGTAGGGCACCTAAATCTTCCTCGGAAAGTCATAAGCCCACAACTATTTGTCACAAACTCAAACACCTGCCCAATCACCCGCTCCATTTTGCGGTTCTTCGATCTCACAACCTCCACCTAGGCCTTTCGAATAGTATCTAGGATTGGCGTCATCACCGTCATCCTTATACACACATCTCGGATCAGAGCACTCGCTACTCTACGGCTCAGGGTGTTGGCTACCACATTAGCCTTTCCCGGATGATATAAGATCTCGCAGTCATAGTCTTTCATTACATCTAACCAACTATTCTATCTCATATTCAAGTTGGGCTGATCCATGAGGTACTTCATGCTCTTATGGTCCGTATATATGGTACACTGAACCCCATACAGATAGTGGCACCAGATCTTGAGGGTGAGCACAATCGCCCCCAGTTCCAGATTATGGGTGGGATACCTCGTCTCATGAGGGTTCAACTGCCTCGATGCGTATGCTATCACATGCCCCCGCTGCATCAACACCGCACCCATCCCTGATATATACACATCACAGTAAACTACAAAGTCCTCCACTCCCTCGAGTAAGGCTAACACGGGGGCTTGGCACAATCTCTGGCGAAGAGTCTCAAATGAGGCTGCTTCTCGGGCCCCCAAGCAAAAGTAACACCCTTCCGGGTCAATCTGGTGAGAGGAACGATGATCTTGGAGAAATCTCTAATAAACCTCAGATAGTAGCCGACCAAACCTAGAAAACTCCTGATCTCGGTAGGGGATCTCAGCACTTCCCATCTCATAACTGCCTCAATCTTGGCCGGATCGACCAATATCCCATTCTGGTTTATGAGATGTCCCAGGAACTGGACCTCTCGTAACCGGAAATCACACTTAGAGAATTTGGCATAAAGCCTCTCCATCCTCAAAACACCAAGAATATCTCTAAGATGCTCCTCGTGCTGCTCTCTGGATCTCGAATACACCAGGATATCGTCGATGAACATGATCACCGATCGGTGCAGCATAGGCCTGCACACCTAGTTCATGAGGTCCGTGAATGTTATCGGTGCGTTGATGAGCCCGAAAGGCATCACCACAAACTCGTAGTGCCCATCACGAGTCCTAAAGGACGTCTTCTAGATATCCTCCTCGCAGACTCTCATCTGATGATACCCAGACCTCAAATTAATATTGGAAAACCAAGACACCCCCTATAACTGATCGAATAGATCGTGGATCCTTGGTAATGGATAATTGTGCTTGGCCGTTAGCTTGTTCAACTCCTGTTACTCAATACACATCCGGTGTGAACCATCCTTTATGTTGACAAAAAGGATCGACGCTCCCCACTGTGAGCTACTCAATATGATAAAACCCTTCCCCAGCAGCTCCGAAAGCTGTAAGGACAACTTCTGTATCTCTAGTGGCGTAAGGCGATAAGGTGCCTTTGTAATAGGCGCCGCTCCCAGAAACAAATCAATACGGAACTCCACCTGACTCTAGGGAGGCACACCCGACAACTCCTCGGGAAAAACATCCGGAAACTCATACACTATCGGAACCTCGCCGATAGAACTCGACCCCTCTTTAACAACCCGCGTATCCATCATGTACGCCAAAAAGCCGCTACAACCTTACTGTAAACTCTGTCTTGCTCTGGCAGCTGAGCAGGAAGCTGATCCTAATTTGGTACCCTCGGCATACACCATAAGCACTCCCCCACTAGGGTCTCGTATGGTCACCATCTGATGCTCACAGTCGATAATAGCTCCAAACCAACTCAGTCAATCCATGCCCAATATGACACAGACTCCACACATCGCGATCGGTACCGGATCTATCAGAAACTCAACACTGAAAATCTCAAGCACACATCCTCAGATCACATCAGTAGCAAAAATTGCATGCTCGTCGGCTATAGAAACTCTCAAAGGTCGGCTCAACGCCTCACGTCGAATACTGATGTGATGACTAAAAGCTAAAGACACGAAGGATCGACTCGCACCCGAGTCAAATAACACCAAAGCAATTACATAATTCACAAGAAAAGTATCTACACACAAAATAATATAAGCACGACATATCTCAAAAGAATATAAATAAGAAATACGTAAAATCCATGACGTCAGGTGCTGCGTGGACCTCCTCCATTGTCAGCTAAAAGGCTCTCTCGCGAACGCTCGGTGTCTCAACCTTCGCTAGTCAGCTGCCCGTAGCACGCAAAGCAGCAGGTACAGAACCCTGAGCTGATCCCTGAATAAGTTGGGGACACTCGGCCTTCTGATGTTCTGTCTGGTTGTAGTGAAAGCAAACTGTAAACCCCTTGGGGCAATCCTTCGCCATATGCCCCTCTTTGCCACACTTGTAGCAAATCCCTACCCGACACATCCCCTCATGAATCTTGCCGCACTTTCCATAAGTGCGGCCCTTCTGGACCCCAACTCTCATATCAGCGGGCTTAGCCCGCTTCGTCGTCGGCTGCGACTGCACTGGTCTCCGGTCCCTACCCCGGGACTCCTCCTCCTCTCTCGTCTGCAACTCTATCTCAATCTCCCTGCGCCTGGCATTGGTCTGAAGCTCATCCAATGTCCAGTACGATGAGTTCTCCATGAACACCTATATATCCCTCCTTAGTATGTTCATGTAACGACTCACACGTGCCTGCTTAGTAGACACGTGCTCAGGGCAAAACAACGCCCTCTCATGGAAAATCCATGGAATCTCAGTCACCGTCTCTGTCTTCTACTCGAGAGAGAGAAACTCCTGGGCCAAACGCTCCCTTTCCATAGGGGAACATACTCGTCTCGAAATAACTGGGTGAACCTTTCCTGTGTCACTTCAGCATGATCTGCAGGAGTAAAACTGGTAGTCACAAACTTCCACCAGTCCTTCGCCCTCGCGTGAAGCTGGTTCAACACAAACCGAACCCTCTAATGACTAGTACAAGAACATGTGTAAAAACACCCCTCGATGTCAGAGATGCATCTCATTGTAGCAATCAGATCCCGAGTCCCATCAAACTCTGGTGGCTTCGTATTGCTGAACTCCCAAAGCAACAATAAGTCACATCCCTATGGCCTAGCAGCAGCCTCGGTAACAGTGGTGTATTCGAGATCCAGAGAGCAGCACGTCATCTCTGGAATCGCCTCTTATATGGCTGCGACCACCTCATCATGAATCATCCTGCGAATCTCATCATCACTAGTCCCACTTCTCCCTAGGGTGTGTCGTGTACCCACCATGATGTCTCTGAAACATAACAAAAAATCATCAAAGACTCGCTCCAGTATACTCACACTTGATTACTTGCCCCTACTTTCTCCTTAGCATCCTAAAGATTCTTACTTGAACTGTCTACAGATCCGGTGCTTTCAATAGTAAGGGCCCAATACTACCCTCCACACTAACCTGTTAGTCACCCCAAGTCCTCCTCCTAGGATCCCAATTGACAAGTACTCCATCTCTCATGAATAATAGACTACTCTTTCAGTAGACACCTCACAAGCTCATCTAGGTATCTCTCCTAGATTATCTCTCGACTCAGAATTCTCTCTCTAAGTGATTCCTACTAAATAGTCTTACTCAGTACATATTCAAAGCACCTAACAGATAGCAGCAACTCCTAGGCTAAGGCATCACAAATCAGGCAACTCTAGTTGTAAAATATGAAACACCTAGCATTTCCTCTAGCATGCATAACTAATATCTCATAATATCTCATAACACAAAAGTAAGGGTATTATGGGAAATCACTGTTCGGGCTCTGGCTGATTGTACACATTGCTCCAGCTTGTTTTCTCTTAGACTCTTTCTCATTTTAGAAAAAAATATCTTAGAGAATTTTTCTCAAATCCTTAGTTTGAGTCCAAAGACACTCGGAGATGCATCTGAATCCCTCAAACCAAGGCTCTAATACCAACTTGTAACACCGTAAATTTTAAAATATATTTTTTTTCAATTAAAAACACAATTATCTCATTTCAAAATCACAAGAATCCCACAATCATCAAGTTATCAAAACACATGTTCCAAAACTGAATATATCCCAAATCCAGGATCATCCAAAAAAACATATCTCCAATTCGAGCGTGTGTATAATCAAGCCGGTGCCTTCCTGTGATCTTGATAGGTACCTGAAACAAATAACACATAACACGATAACTACGAAGCTTAGTGAGTTCCACAAAATACCACACACGTCTCATTAGCCACTCAAGGCTATAACTCAATAAGACCCTCCGGTCGATGTACCTCAGTGGGATCCTTTGGTCCCACAACTCGGGTGGACCCTCCGGTCCTAACTCAGTAAGCTCAGAATAATACACAACACAAATCACAAAGACATAATGCAAGATATCACAATACTCAATATAAACACATAAGACCCTCTGGTCACATAAAGATTACCACTCTAGGTAAAGTATAGTGAGAAGACTCACCTCGTGAGAAATCGGATAACCTCGAACTCAAATCACCGATCTAGCCTCTGCCTAAAGCATACAAAAATTATCCCTAATTAATAACAACTCTAAAGAAGTTAAATTAACCCTTCTACAAACTCACAGAAGGGTAAAAGACCATTTTACCCCTCTATGGCGTTAATAGTCCACAAATTGACCACACCCTAAAAGTCAACCAAAAGTCAACGCCAGTGAGGATGCTGCACGTACAAGATCTCTATGTTGGGCGTACTTCGATGCCGTGCATGCATCGGGGATTCTCAACCCTACGCTACGCGTACTGGGATTACGCTCGACGTATGCCCAATTTTGCTCTTTCTACTCTTTTGGTCTTAATCAGTTAATACCTTGGCCCATATCACAGATCTGGACTCCCTAAAGGCTCTTACTCCATAAAGTCAGTGACTTTAAGCCTTTACATGGCTGATAAAGTCACAAACAACCAACACTCTCATTCTCCTATCTTAAAATGCTTATATCTCATGCATAGGTTGATTCAAACGTCCAAGTCTCGATTTTTATGACATTATACCCCTAAAGTCACTCAAAGGAGCTGCTCATAATCTCTAGAGCTCGTTTTCTCATAAAGAATCAAACTTTGGGACCAAAAACCCTAAAATGGTCTAACATGATGCACAAACAAAAGATTAAGAAAGCTTTTAGCTTTATACCTCCAAATGAAGCTCCCAACACAGATATGTTCAGATCTATAGCATGGACTCCCACTCCTTCTTCTTCAAAGCTCCTTCTTCACTCCAAGAACATACAAGATCACTTAAATGCTTTCAAATGGACACACACAAGCTCAAAGAAAAAGGATTAGGGTTTGAGAGGGTTGTTTTTCTGAGGATGGTGGCTAGGAATGAGGCCATCATATCCTTTATATAGGGACACACCCCCAAAATAGGGTTGTCACTCTGGGCCTAGTACGCCCAGCGTACTAGGTGGCTTCCGCATCAATATTACGCACATGAGTATGTTGAGCGTACACTCGCGTACACCCCACGTACTAATTTACCACCTTTTTCACTATAAGGGCTAAACTTGACAAGTACTAAATGAACAAGGGTTTATAAGGTATACTTGGACTTGGGATGTTACATCATGAATATTAATTATATACCATAATTAACTATGCAAAGATTACTATAATACCCTTAAATGATTTATTTTTTCCTAAATTCCAATTGTGTATTCATACACACAATAGTTTTTAGAAACATTTGAAGCTAGCTCTCTCTCTCTCTCTCTCTATATATATATATATATATATATATATATATATATATATATATATATATATATATATATATATATATATATTACTAGCCATTTACCCGCTCCAAGCGCCGGATGCAAATAGTTTTTTTAGAAATTTTTTTGTAGAGGCGGCGATTAGTTCTTTTGCATAGATAGTTTACTACGTGTAAACAATTATCAATGAGAGTCATACTGGCATAAACGAAATCCATAAGAATTAAAAATGAAAAGTTGGGACTCTTTATTGATGCACACGAACACATGATTGATTGTGCACTATTAATCGTGCAACACTTCTTTATACACCACATTTGATGTATAGACTTCACTACAGTTGAATTGTTCGTAAAGCTTCACTAAACCCTTTGTATTGGAACATGATATCCCTCTAAATAATTCCACATAAAGTTGTCCATGCGAGAAAAATGATTATGGTAGATAAATACCTACATTTAGAATTGTTTGTCCCTGAGCTTTGTTGATCGTCATCGCTAAACATAACCGAATTGAAAATTGTTCTCTTCAAATTGAACAAGAACATGTCGTCTTCAGATGGACTTAGAGGAACCCTTGGCAAAAATACCCTCTTTCCAGCATGTTGACCAACAGCTATTTCGGCATCAATGACATTGTGCTGAAAACTTTTACATATCAATCGGGTGCCATTGCACAATCCATTTGATGGGTCGAGATTTCGTAATAGTATTATCGGGCATCCAATTTTCAGTCTTAAGTAATGAGGGGGCCAACCACTAACACTGAGAGTATTCAAGAATTCCATGGGATAGAAGTTATTTATATCGTCTATGGCTTCATCAAAGCTATAGTAAATTATTTCATTTCCATGGAATCGGCTGATTAAATAATCATTAATCTCATCGACACTATCATTTCTTGTGGATAGTATTACACATGAAATAATGTAATCCAATGCAGATCTATTAATTTCCAAGTACGGAAATATTTCATCCATCAAAGCATTCAATGATTTTTCTTTTTCAGTGAAGGAAATTACCATATCATCAGGGATGCGAATAAAGTTTTCGTGCACTGTTTCTTCAACTCCATCCCACTGACATTTAATAGAAAGTCTAAGAACCATTGATCGATTAGTGCTCTCATATTTATAGATAACCGCAACTTGTCAATTCGAAGACCAAAGAGGCAACATTCGTATGCAAGCATTAACTATCTGTGCTCATGTTCCACGTCTAACGACCGACAACACTTGTCTGAAATCACCTACCAAAACCATTATCTTTCTACCAAATGGTAGCATCACCCCAGTGATATATTTCATTGTACGGTCAACCGCCTATAAGGCATGTCTTTTAGCTATCGATGCTTCTTCCCAAATGATTACCTTTGCAGTCCGAAACAATTGAGAAGTGCCATTTTGTCTTGAAATCTTGCAAACGAAGTTATTTTCAAGATTGATGGGAATTTTATACCGAGAGTGAGCTGTTCTCCCCCCTGCCATGTTATTACCTGCAACACCCGATGAAGCGGTGGCGAGTGCAATATAACAACACGAATGGATATTAGTAAGTAAAGCTTTGTACAAAAATGTCTTTCCTGTTCCACCAGGACCGTCTATGAAGAACACTCCTGGAATGTCATTATTGACATGCCACATGATCTCATCATATGCAAATTTCTGTTCAAGATTGAGAAAATCTCGGGCCATTAAATGTTTAGATTCTATAACTATAGAACATTCTTTTTGTACCTCACGAAAAACTCCAATTCTAAATCGATATTTTTATCTATCTTTGGAATATCAAAATCATCAATATCATCACCCATAGATTGTTGGAATACAATGATGTCAGTGAGGAACATATTCTAGACTCTCTCGACACTTATGTATTGTCACCTATAATCTTCTGAAAGCGCATTGTAGTGGTCATTCCATAACTTACGAACATCTCCTGGCTTGCAAAAAACCAAAATCGTTGTAAACAACCTTCTAAGAGCATTAGGAAATTGAAAGAAAGATGCCACAGTAAGACATTGTGATAAACCATCATCGGACTTTATTAACCCTCTTTTAAGAGCTGCTTTCTAAAATGTTGGGTGTTTTACGTTGTTGAGTGTGTAGAGATCTTCAAAACATGTCAGGCCACTAAGATGAGATAAAAGGAGTCCAAGGTAGTATCGCTCCCCTTTAGCGAGATTAGTAGAAACCAAACGACCTCGCATTAGTGCTTGTTTTCGACGATTCCAATTACGTAACTTTGGATCCCACGTAAATTTCTTTGGAAAATATCTATATTTATATTCTCTCGCACTGATATCTTCTTTATTTTTTAGAAAAAATATAGTCAACATTGATCTCTTATCTCTCTCCTTTTCAACAACATCAATCAGCACATCATCCTCACTGATCCTAATTAACCATATGCTGACATGGGTGATGCACCTACAAAGCCATCACACAAGTTTATATATGAGAAAGAGGGAAGCTAAAATCCTCGATATTGCCTCGGGAGGTGAGACCTATCGTGAATCTTGAAGCCATTTTATCTCATTGATAACAATAGGTTGTCCATCCTGATCAATATTGATAACTTGTTTGTCATGACCTTTGTAAATATACTTAAAAACATATTTTACAAAGGTTATACTCGAGTAGACCTCAAAATTCATATGACAATTAAACATTATTAACAATTTTGGGTTATATGGGACCACCCCTCTGTTATCCATCTTATGGCCTTGTATGTCCACATCTATACCATTATCCCTCCTTCAGTACACAGGATATGAGTCCTTTCCTTGTAATGTGGTTTCCTTGAATTCTCAAGGGTATTGAAAACGAAATTTATTTTGTGCAATATTCATACAAGGACAATCATAATTTAAGCTAACACAAGGACCATGTATCATGTGTAAGACAACCAGTTCGTGCATTTTAGGATGCCTTTTTGGGTCTAGAATTTTAGCACATACTATATTGTCATACTAGTCTGCATTAGTAAGCTTGTATGGAGGCATCATTCTCAAGAGGAAATGTTCCTGTGGCAAACCACGTTTTTGAAACTCAATGACATAAACGTATGCACCCACCACAACAAGGACGTCCTTCGCGAAGAGTTGATTCTTAAGATCCTCTAACTTAGCACAAAAAAACTCTTGACACAAGGTCCGATCGATCATGAGCTGTCTGCCAAGGGAGTAACTCGTCTTTTATTTCTAGCCAGTTTGGATTGCATGTTATTGTTTGGAATATGTCAAGCTTCCCGTCAACTTGAACTAAAGTCATGACGTCAAGAAATCTTCTCCGCATGTCATGGGGCCTCCGATGAAACTTGTAGGTAACACAACTCATTTCCCTATCATAGTCGGTAGAACCTCACCAGCATTAACACAGTCTACAAGACCTTGATATAAATCAGCTCTTATTTCAGACTGAGTTTTTCTACAAAATTCCAAACGTGAAGTCTCAAGCTTGATGTATATATCTAACACAAGTTGTTATAGTAATCTCCCTCCCAACAAAACTACATTATACGTTGATCGGATTTGAAACTTATAGCAATAGTACTCTCGCATACTCACATTATTCCGCCCTGTTTTTGTATTAGAGTCTACCCAATGTTAATATTGTGAAAAAAATAAGAAATAGTGATATGTACAAAATGTAAGGTTTGTTAGTTTACCTAAATCTAAAAAGTTATGATATTTGTACCGTCTAAATCCTGCTCGCATTCTTCGTCGTCATTAATAATATTATTGATGGGAAATCCATGTCTTGGGATATTATAATGACATCCAGACTCACCATTAGGAAAAAAAATAAAGGATAAGACAATGGGTCATAACATCCCCAGTAAGACTAAATTGTTTGCGGTTTGTCGGATTTTTCATAAACGATATTACTTCATTTGTATGTGGCTATTTTGTCGTTACCTTCAACCCAGATACCAGCAACTTGAGGTTTTATTATAGAAACGATATGATTAAATATGGTGTGTAATATGCACAATATTATGTCATACATGATTTATTTATTTTATAATTTGTAAACAGCAAGTATTATGGTACCTCAGATGCAGTCGGTTGATTGTATACCCTTTAATCAAGTTCTATCGATGCATTTAAAGTGACTCTGTAATTTTCAAGCGTCACTAGATCAGCAAGCCTTCGAAATCTCTTTACGTATGGGTTTGAAGCAAGAACACGAATCAACTTTTCAGCAATTTCATTATCAATATTCTTCCTTTGGAGTCTATGTGACATCTCATAATAAGCATCGTAAAAATACAATTGTAAGTACCAAGGTATGCCATCTCTTGGAACTAACTGATCGATTGTATGATATACTCCTCCATTCACACAAAAAGTGTATACCTAAGATGTCATATTTGTCAATGTTTTATTATAATCAACACAAATTGATGCGAATGAAAAGTTGTTGTAGCAACGTATCATTTGTCTAAAGGTCCTACCTAATTCTTTTCGGGATGTGAAGAGATTGAGTAATTCTTCGAGAATAAAGGAATGTGCTAACTTTGTCTTACCATCCATGAAACAAAAGGTAGAGAATTCAAACTGAAATCGTTTTTCTCCACAATGAACACATGGTTTCCGCACCTTCAAAACACAATGTTCTTTAGGGATACCATTATAAACAAAGTTATATGGATCATCATGACTAATTTCAATAGGTGTTGTCGGTGAGCTTCACTCCTTGCGTCGTTGATATGCATTTCTGTTCTTAATCGAATTCCTCAATACGCTTGTAGGAGTTACATTAGTAATATCAGTTAGGGTCCTCTCTAATGTAGACACATTTGTTATAGGTGTAATGTTTTTACTACTTACTTCTCCATTAGCTATTTGTCTCATTTTCTTCTTTTCCTTTATTCGTTCAGTATATGTCTTATTATACAATTTCCTTTTTTCTGAAATAATTTTTTTGGATGAATTATGCATAAAGACAACATATTAATCATGTAGCACATATCAAAAATTCCCTTTTGTACATTTACATACAGTTGGATAGCTTCATTAGGCCTATTTTCATTGTCTTCAATCACCATGCCAATTGTAACATCCTAAAAAGAATAATGTATAATTTTATTTTATAACACATTGTAATAAAAAAAATGTTTTTATATACAATACTTATAACTGTATTTGTTAAAACATTGATTGAGTTGAGCTAATTATTTGAGACTGATCCTTACATTAAATTATATTGTTTTTTTTTTAATATTTCAAGTAATGTTTTAACAGTTTTTGTTTTTCGTCAATATATATTTATTTCAGGTTTCATTAGTTTTTTTTTTTTTTTTTTCAGTAAATATTTATTTCACGTCTTAATAGTTGTTTTTCAATAATTCACAAAATACATATTGATTGATTTATACTTAAATGATTATAAATTAAAATTTAAAATTTATAAACTTAAAAGTAATCAAACAAAGAAATTAAAATTTATAAACTTAAAAGTTTTAAACCATTATAACATACTAAAAATCCGTTTCACAAAATCCGCAAACAAATAAATATAAAAAGTACGAAAGCAAACAACCTCCTAAAAATCAGCAAACACATAACTACCATATAATCCACAAACAAATAACTACTACATAATCCACCAACAAATAATTGTAGAAAAATTAATCATTCTCTCTATCTCTAATTCTAATTCGCTCAGCTTTCGGTATCCTTGGATCCAACGTGACATCAGTTAATATAGTAGAAACCAAAATATTATCTGTATGGACATATAATATGTAGTTAGTACGGTATATTAAAATAATTAACATGTAAATAATGAAATTATATATAATGTTACCCACATATAACTTACGCAAATATAGATGGACCAACTTGATCTTAGAGACATAAATTATGGATTGATTGAATATTGCAAGATACAATGGCATCATAAGGCTTATCCGTAGGTGATTGGACATCAATTTGATAATATGTCCCCTATTCATTTAAACAAAATGTTGTAAAAAGACATAATAACAATGAAAATTGGTTAATATATTTAAATATAATACATTATGTTATCGTATCTATTAATATATATATACTTACATTTCATTATGGAGAAATAGTTCAAATGCATAGAATAGTGTAATTTGTCTTCCCCAAATGATTTTTCCAATAACATCTAAAATATATCAAAGTTACTATAAATTTAATTTGTCGTATGCAATTCATAATAACAAAATATATATAATTAAATATATAAATGTAGCAATCATCATTCTTTCGATTGCTAAAATGTCTTGTGAGGCTTGTCATAGAAGAACATAATGGATAATATAGGAATGAATTGATGACATCATTTTCCAATCGAGTAAATATTGTGTTAATTTTTATCAGTATTGCCCAATCATCAAAGAAAATTCTATAACTTTGATAGTTTGGGTGATTTTTGTAAAACTGCTCAACTTGGAAATGATTTAAGGACAATACACGTCCAACCAAATTCATGTTCAAAATTGTTCGCCTCTAATATTGTGGAACGATGACGATCATTTTGTCTCCCTGGATATGTAATATATTAACAATTATGTAAATAATAAATAGAACATTAGACAAAAAAAAAATGACATATTTATTTTATTGTATTAATACTTACGTTATGATCAATCAACAAAATCAGGACTCGGTTCTTTTCAACGTCATCTCACACATATAAAACTCGAACAAATAATATGTTCCACCACATATAAACACTTCGCCATGCGAAAAATTCCGAACAGTAATATGAACATCCATCACTGAAATATTTTTTAATTAAAGTTATATTTTACATATCAATTTCTTATATTTTATTTATAAAAATAAATCACCAAATTTTATTGAAAATAATAAAAATTGAAATGTTTACATGTGATATCCTATATATATTAATACAAGATAGTCTTAACATAATGAATTATAACAAAAATTATGGATTTATCGGAAGACAATAAAATAAATGGTATAAAAAAAAACTCTTTGAAAAAATAAATGGGTTATGGTAAAGTTGAATCTTTATTTAAAACAAATAAAATCAATTGAGCATATATTAATTTTTTTTTCTTAAATACGATCACACATTTAATTTAATCTAATTAATATATTCTTATTTTTAGGATGATGCAATTGTGAATTCATTTTTCTAACCCTAAAGAAGCCGACACCCATCTTCCTTTTTATAACCCTAAAGAATCTGGCACTCATCTACCACTCTTTCTCCCTAACGCATCCACCATTTTCATTGACCTCATCTGATCCATTTAACTTCCAAGAATAGCCTCTACGAGTACAACATTCATCAATAGAAACCATCAGCGACTACCACGACCACTTCAAACGGCCATCAAATCCTTCTCATCTAGAACCCCTATCTCTCATCTGGATTTACATGACGATTGCAAAACAGAGTTATGTTGACACCAAATCCGGACATCACCACAGATCGAAATCGATGCAATTGTTTTTTTGGAGAAACCCAGCGGGGTTGCGTTGAGGATATTCCGGTTCTTATTAGTTGTTGTTTCTCTTGTTGCTGAGACGCGTGTGCTTATGAATTTAAAGGTTCCGACTCTTTCTTCTAGTCTAATTCTCATCCTCTCTATCTTGATATCTCTCAATCATATACCTAACAAAAAAGCCCTAAACCAAGAATTTATTGTATAATTTTCAGACATTTGAAGGAGAGGTCAACATGAAGTGCTTGTTTATTCATAATTGCATCTTCTTCAAGAGAAAGGTATGCATCATTAGCTATGTTTGTGTCATCTCAGTTAACATCAATCAATGTGTTTTACATTATCCTTGTTCTAATGATATAGAATGAGAAATAAAGGCCAAAATCACATTCATAAACTAAGCAAATTATTTATTTTTCCAGGAAAATATTAAGAGGGACCATCAGAAAGTCTTTATCACATAATCTCCTTCTTCTTAATGGATTGTATGAGGATTCTACTAATTTCCTTTTCTGTTTCCTAAATTTTCTCACTCTTATTTCTCACTCTCTCCATGGCTTTAAAAGGTCAGTGTTTACTCTCTCCTTATGATGTTTCCTTTCCATTTCAGGTTATGATGTTTGTCTACGTTTCGGGTACTCATTTGTATATTAAATATTCTCGTGTTTCATAATCTTTGATCTAATAAAAGACACTTTTTGCCACATGACATCTCTTCAACCTAACTTTTTCAAAGTGAAGTACCCAATATACCCTTCAAGCTTTAAAATTTCAAGAATTTTAGTTTCAAACATTTATGATATACACGTTTAAAAATAAAATCCCATATAATATCTACCCTAATTAAATTTAATTTCAAACAATTAAAAATAAAATCCCATATAATCTTTTACATGGGCAGCTTAGTTAAGATAATTGGAAACTGATAATCGGATAAAACAGATAAGAGGTGCTTTTGTTTGTTATTCAATGCCCAATATTTCCTTATAAGCAACTTTGATCACTTAGGTAGTTGGATTAGATAATGAAAATTTGAAAGTCAACCGTGATCTTAATGAGCTTAAGTGTGATCTTGATTAATGTCTTGTAAGTTATTTCTATCATAAAAGGTCGAACACTTTAGCATTTGATTTTGATTTCGTTGACAATCTGATGCGACTTTGTAGGTCTAATCTTTGATATCCACCTTTACCAAAATGTCCTTACAATTGAAAAGCATACGGAGTTGAACTACCGTGGAACAAAATATATATTTTGAAACATTATGATATTTAGTTATAATGAACACATAAATTACAAACATACAACCATCGTTATATATAAAAAAGAGTTCGCAAACTTATTATTAAAGACTATGATTTTCTTATTATTTAAATTATTTTAATTTGACACTTGTGTAGTACACGGGTTGTAACCTAGTTTTGTGAATGATTATTGTTAGAATTTTGTAGATTTATGCTTATGCAAGAAGGTTTTGTAGATGGTAGGTTGCATATCTTCTTATACTACATGATCTTGTAACAACTCAAATGACACCAAAGGCATAAAGGTCACAAAGTTCAACCGGTCAGGTAATGTTCATCTTCAGCATATTTGTTATGAATTTTAAACAAAAAAAACTAATCTATAAATGTTAAACAAATGCTAACCCATATCCGTGAATATGATGGAAAGCTTTTAGTTGAAAGTGATTGCATTTACATAACCATCAGTAGGTTACCTTCATATTGACTATTTTCTATTCAATTTCATTTTCACTTAATCATTTATTTGACTAATTGTTATGTAAATGGGTTGAATGTCTTATTAGCTTATGCAATCTTAGTTGCAAATGTGTTAAACTGAAATCTATCTATCCTATTATTAATTGATTGTGTAGATATTTTTTATATTGCTGCAAATTGGTATATTTTTTTTAAGAAAGTGATGAGAATAAAATTTTCAGAGTTAAGTTGTTTTTTATCAAAAAGTAACTTGGATATTCATGTTTAAAGTGGTTATAAATATTCTCAAGCATTAGAGTAATATAATTAAATGAATATCTAATCACATTAAAGATAAAATTATCAATTCTTATGCATATTTGAGTTGTTTTCTACAAAATGCTACTCAATTAGTTGTTTTTATTTTTTAATATCTAGATTCAATTTCAAAATTTTATGTATGATACAGGGTAATACTCAAGGAATGGAAATGACATTGGCAATCCAAAGTACATAAAGGTCTCATTTGTGCCGGCAACTCAGTACAACAATAGTGAGTTTTTACGATCATCCTATTTAAAAAGCTTCATCCTATCCAATTTAGAAACATGTAGCCTTTAAGATGGGTTTACTTCTTGAAAGGTTGTTAGTTATTTGAATACTTATTTTTCATTTAGTTTTGGTGACTAAAGCATATTTTAAACTATAAAAGGGATAACACATGTCTATAAAAATTATAATCTATAAGGTTTGATTTTGTGTTTGTGTTATCTCAGTTAACATCAATTACTGTATTTTAACTTATCTTTATTCTGATGATATAGAATGAGAAATAAAGAACAAAATCACGTTCATAAACTAATCCATTTATGTTTTTTTTTTAAGAAGAAAATCTTAAGAGAGACCATCAGAAAGTGTTTTCTTTTAACTCAAAATCGGTTCATGAGCTCAAGAAACTAACTGCAACAAACCTATGTTTCCAAGTAAGTGTCAATTTCATAGTTTCAAAAATTGATCAATCTTAGATTTCTTGGTCAGCTAGATGTGATTAATACAATAATATCTTTCAATCTCTATGTAACTACTACTTAAACTTAACAACAATTACATATTAAGTATCCCAATACATATTACTTTAATAAAAGATAATCTTAAGGAAAATACACATACCTGTTTTATTTTGATGATACCGATAGAACAGATGGTTGCTATGAAGCCGATAGAACAAATGTATTCTATGCCTGTAGAAAGAAAAACATAGTTATTGAATATGGTGTATACAAGACGAAGTAAAAAATATAGTTCAAAAAATATAGAAAACATACGTATGAGAAGATTGTGGAACTGGTGAAAGTTTTCTATCTTAATCTGAATTATAAATTTTGTTTGTCAATGAAGGACTGTGATGCATATCTATATATATATATATATATATATATATATATATATATATATATATATATATATATATATATATATATATATATATATATATTATATGTAAAATATTGTTTTGAAAATTCGTAATCTATTTAGATATACATTATATTTTTATCTGATAAATAATCGAAATTTTGGTATTGATTTAATAAAAAAATATTTTTTGGTTTTCAGATGTTTAACATTGAAATGCATGTTGCTTTTTGAAAGATAGAAAATCCATGTGAATCAATTTTCTAAAAGTACTTACAGGGCTAGAATGGCTAATGGCACGCCAACCTGCAATAAAAATAAAATGAGGCAGCATTGCCCGAAATACGAATATAGATTGATTCATATTAGAACATTTTTTAAACCCACTATCTTAGCAATATCCACTAATGTAGGACTTTTAGATTGTAGAAAAAGTGAAATTATGATGTTGAATTTGGATAGAAGGAATACTTGATTGAGTTATTTGTTATATCGTATTTTTTGTATCAGGTACTATCTTGCAGTGATGGTTTGCTATTTAGTTGCTACAACTGATTACATTTGTAGAACATGTGATGAAATAGAGTTTCAAAGATCATTAAATATGATGAATTTAAGTTTTATCGCGGACTCTATGAAATTTAAACATCCTTTATGTAACATCGACAACTGAGGTATTGTTATTTTGTCTAGGGTGAAAAATCAAGAAACATCAATGATAATCATAAAAAAAAAATTAAAAATACCAACATTAGAAAACGTCAAACTTTATTTAAACAATCTAGGGAAGGAAAAAACATAAAATCCACGCCTAAGAAAACACTTCTAATAAAAAAACTTAGGTGTCCATAATTGCATCTTCTTACTCGTCATGAAGCTCATAACCATTGCTTCGTATACGAATCGTGATCCGGGGTTTCTTGATTGGTCGTATAACCGTTGTTGAATCAACTGTATCAACCGTTTCCTTTGCTTCATCATTCAACCATTCATCTTCAGAACTTGAAATATCAATAACTTCGTCCCATTTTCAGTTTGCTAATGTCAACTCTCTTTTCTTCTGTTTTGTAACACTCCATTCATGCAACATGATTTTAACACATTCATCTTGTTCATTAACCTCTTCGTCAGTCCAAATCCTCATTTTATCTCTTTGGTGTATTAATATTGGTATTAAAAATTGAGTTTTACTGAAACGTACTTGAGATTATTTATAGCTCATTTTCCCGCTAAAACACAATACTATCGCTAATATTTAGGAACAAAAATACTTAAACTTTTGAGTAGCTTATCTTGAATTATTCAATATATTATTTTAACAAATTTTAATGGGAATGATGGGATTTGTGCTCATCATATTTTAATATTTATGTTTGTAGAGTGATACATATCCTGCAACTTGTTTCTATAATCAAATATGTTGTGGGTTTATTCAAATCAACAACAACTTGTTTCTATAATCAAATATGTTGTGGGTTTATTCAAATCAACAACAACATAGCAATGGGTGCAAGCATCTATCCAGTTTGTGCATATAGAAATTCAGAATATGATATAAATATTAATATTATTCTTTGGAAAGGTAAATTAGAAAATTAACCATTTATCTTGTTATCTACGAAATCTTAGTATGCCAAGGTTTTTGAAATAATTTTTGAAATGCATTTTCTGTTGACTTTTCAAACTAAGATGTTTTACCAAATATGTAATGTTTTAATAAATAATGTTTTACCAAATATGACCTTAAGGTTATTGAAATGCATTTTATATTGTCTTTTCTTAATAAAATGCTCAGATAAAAAAAACAATATAAATATATATTTTTTCATGAGTGGTTATGAAATTATTTATGATATTGAAACATTGTCTTATTGAATCTGTTAATCGGGTTATTGAATGAATATATATATTTTTTACCAAAACAACCATTGATTTTAAAATTAATACCAAACAACCCGTTAATACATATTTAGTTTCTTATGTAAGAATTTTACTTTGAAAAGTCTAAACTATAACATTGTACTTTGATTATATTATTTAAAACACAATTCATTTGGAAAAGACATGTTCATGTAAGAGCATTTTCTGTCGAAAACAACCTTTGACTCGAATATACTTTTGTTTTTCTTATATGGTTTTAGAAAGTGGATAACTCATGAGGTATCCGAAAACCACAACATCACACTTTCATTTCTTTATACTACAAATTCTACTTTATTGTTTATCTCAATCAACCATTGTACTTAAATTATTTGTATAATGTTGTAATAAGAAATGGAAATAGGATGCTATAATAAATAATAAAGAATAAACAAATATACTATGAAAAGTATGATTCAAAAACCATAAATTCAATAATAATCATAAGAAAAAACTTAAATCCTATTATTCTAGTAGCTAAAACTATATATATTCCTAAATATAAAACACCAAATTTACGATTTGAATGTACTACCAAAAGTCATTCAAATTATTAAAAAAATAAATTTAACGATCTTTCTTGCTAGGCTCATTCTTCATCCGGCCAACCCACAACAACTCGTGTTGGATGACTTACATCATTTTCAACCAGATTTGTCTGGATCACACCTACATCATCTTCAGCTTGATGTAGCGCATCATCTTCACCTTGTATTTGTTAGTTCATATCTACAGGTGACTCCAACCAATTTCTACAAAAGGTAATTTAAAAATAATATTAATAAACACCTACAATTTAAAAACATTATATAGAATCAATTTAGCATTAAAGTGTTTAAAATATAATATATAAACTAAGTTACTTTTATGAAATTATGAAATAACTGTTTAAATACAAACGATAATATCATGGCATACATGTAATCTTCGTCATCTAGTAGATGATGAAGCTTAAAGAACCTGTTTCGAGTCTGAATTATGAGTTGGGGCATTTTGAACGGTTTCACTAGCTCAATTGTATCTGTTATATCCATATCTTCATCAGTTAACTGATGTTGATTATCAGAACTTACAAGATCAATAACTTCATTCCATTTCCAAGATTTAAGTGCCAAATCATGTTTTTTCTTTTTTTGGAGAGAAAGTTATTTTTCACTAGATTCATGCTTTGTTGTATCCACATCATTGTTAAAGGCTTGCATGATTGTTGTCAAGAAAATTAAGATTATTAATTAGCATAAGTAAACATAACTTTAAAATGAAACGCAAAAACAATAACGAATAGATGAACATACTTTTTGATAGCTGGAATATTCAATTTAACTGAGAAATGGATTGGAATTTGGCGGCAATAGTATATATAATAATATTAGTGATAAAGTTTGTTTGTTATTATGGGATAAAATAGGTATCATTTAAATTTTGAATTTTAAATCCTAATCCTCATCTTGTTTGTCACGTGTCATCCACCCTCCTGCAATCCACTTTTCCTGCCTAAACTACATTAATACATTTCTAGAAATGTCATTCTTAATTGTGTAAACTGATTTTCCTATATTTCCGATTAATAAAAAACATTAACAACAATTCAGTAATTCAGGCTTCCTTTATTATTTACAAATGTCATCCTATTTAACGGGAAGATATATATATATATATATATATATATATATATATATAATGATAAATGTCAAATTAATATTAAACATTTATTTATTTAAGATAGATAATGAAGAAAGTTATAGGATATTGACAGTATTTATCTATAACATGTGTTGACCAAAAAATCTATTATTTAATATTTTTCAATTTCGAAAAGATACACATAATAAATCTTATCTTTGAAGTTTGAACAATCAAAGAACTAGCTGTATTACGTTTGACTGATTCAGTGGTTGAGAATAGATCTTGCAGTGCTTTAAATGGTTGTACATATTACATTGGCCATGTACCTCTTAAAATCAAATAGAAATATTGAATCATTCTAAGAAATATAAGCTTAATTTAAGTTACCCATAAAAATAACAACTTATTACTTCATTTTGTGAAAATATGATGTTATTTTATGCATTTTTAATATTTTAATATATTTGGTTATAGTAATATTCTTGTAGATAAATTTGTAAAATAGAGCAAGTATATTGTGTTATTTTGTAATTTTTTCTGAAAAAAAAATTACGTATGAGAAAATGATAAAAAATTAGTTGATGATATTGAGACTTGTGTTAGACAACTTTGTTAACTTGAATTAATATAAATTGGCAAAAAACCCAGTAACTTGAGAGTACAACATTTATTAATACATTTTAATAAATAGGATGTGAAAACAAATAGTTATAGACTTACCCAATTTGCTTTGCATTTAGGTTGAAACTCATATCATCAACCCAAGAATAAACCATAAAATCATTTACAAATAAAAAGATAAACAAAAGTTGGATGCTATAATTGGAACTAAATAAAACTCTGTTTATATTATGTTCATGTATTGGTCTTCATCCAATTTTATGTGTTTACCCAAGAGAAGTCCATTTTTGTCGACAACCATACGTTTTCCACAAATTTTGATCTTTATCCCCTTCCTCATTTACATGAATGACTTCTTGTAACAGGCTTACATATGGAATTCTGGTAGTACACTCTTGTTCTTTATTTTTATTTGAAGACGATGATTTATTAGCTTGTTTGTTGATAGGTTGAACTTGAACCATTTCAATATGATTTGGAAGATCATAACCCTCACCATTATTGCACTCTTCACATAACCAACCATGTTTGGCATTTTCTTCATGGAATTAGTGTGTGCAACGTCATCCATGCATCTACTACATATAGCAACTAAATGCTCATACCCTACATCTCCACATATATCACATACAATGACATCGACAACAACTTCTACATCCTTTTCTAAATCATTTTGATCTGCAAAAACATCAAATATTGTAAAAGTATCTTCTCTAGGTATGAAATTTCTTAGAAAGGACCATCATATAAAACACTTTCTTTGATTTTTTTTGTTAGTGGCATCGTATGTTTGTTTCCATAATATTTTCTAAATGTGAACATGAATGAGCATGAGCAACTGTGAAGAAAGAGGTGCATGAAGTTGAATTTCTTATACCTTTAATGCACCAAAAAACAATTCAAGATATCTATCTCACCTTACGTAATGCCTAATCACATTCTTATGGAATTATTATTAACATTTTACACTTGTCTTTTTAAGCCTACAGTCAAGAAGAGGTTGTCGATATTAAGAACTTACCAGAATTGTTGGTTTTTTTTAATGCCGAAAAACAAACTGGAGATGGGTATTAAGAAAATTAATAAAGAATAAACATAGTTGTGATAATTTTAGGTACACACACACAGAGAGGGAGAGATAGATAGAGAGAGAGAGAGAGATTTTGTGCGTGATTCTTTTGTACATGAAAAGAAGATCACTAGGTGATTGTTGCTGGCTGATTTGGCGGTTTAGTGATTCGGCACCTGTAAACACAAAAAAACATACAACACACACCATTAAAGAGAATAAGGATTGTATATCACTGGGTGATTGTTGCTGGTTGATTTGGTGGTTTAGTGATTCGGTACATGTAAAAAAACACACACACACATATACACCATTAAAAACTTTATCTTTTTTGTTTTTTCGGATGTTGTTGACTGCTTTGGTACACGTAAACATAAAAACACATACACAAGCACCATTCAATAGGAAATTAAAATTGTAAATGTAAACAAAAACACACACGCACACACAAGCACAATTTCATTACCTGAATATAGTTTTTTCTAGGTTATTGATGGATGTGTTGCATATAGATTAAGTGGAACCTTTAAACACCAAAGGAAAAAAACGACACCATTAATTAGAGTATGAATATATATATATATATATATATATATATATATATATATATATATATATATATATATATATATATACTAGCCGTCTACCCGCGCCAAACGACAGGTACGAATAATTGTTACATTATTTCTTATACGTAAATAGTTTATAACATTTAAATAATTATCAATAAGAACAATGATAGCATAAATGATTTTAGTAAAATTAAAAAGTGAAGAGTTAGGATAATTATATTTTAGTTTTTAGTTTCTTTAAGAAAGAAATGTTTCGAGTTAATGCATTATAAGAATAAATTGATAATTTAAATCTAAAATATTAAAAAAAATATTCTAATTTTTATATAATTTAGGGATTAAAATTATGATTTTTAGTAAAGAGCTCTATAATCATTTTTAATGGATTAAAATCACACTAATACGTGAGGAAAATCACTAATCACAATCAACCATTAAACCAAAATTACAGTGACATCACAAGCTAAAAACAATACTTAACTAATATAAGTGGGTTACACAATATGATTAAGTTAGTACATAATACACACTTTTAACTAAGATAATAATATCTTAATACGATTAAATTAGAGCAACACACTAAATTATTTTTTTAACAAATATACATACAAAAAACCATCATAATACCAACTTATATACCACACATGTTTTCTATATTTTCTACATAACAACTTAAGTGGATAGCATATGAAGCAGGGCATCACCTTTTGCCACATTCATTATTCAATCTCGACATGTATCGGCTTTAGTAACTCTGATCATATTTGACTCCTTCAACGATTAAATACTTCATTTCATTCACTTCTTGCTCTTGAACCAACAAACATACACTTCATTAGCCAACCAAACATCTCGCATTTCTTTACTTGAGATTTAATATTTGCTAACCATGCGACTAAATATCACAACTGGGTGCACATTGAAGTACAAAATATGCAAAAGGTCAAAATATCTCTATTTTTGTGCTCCAATCATCTGTATATTTAAACTGGATGAGATTTTTATCAACGGAAGATGTAACGACTGTGTTTCTGGGCTTGCCATTTTTAGCAATGTAATAGTCTAGGTTAACCTTTATAACCCGTTTTGAAATAATAGAAGTGTATTATTTGAGTATTATATGTTTTGTGCTTAATTGCTTAATTATGTGGTTTGATTAATTAAGAATAAAAATAAGCATCAAAATTTAAGTGTAAAATAAACTTGATATTTTTAGATAATATTGTAGTAGTTGAAACAAGGTTTCCGAAGATATAAAGAATCCTGAAATCCGACTTATAACGAGGAAGTTATGACATGTCAAACTTTCGCGACAGAACCGACACCGCTGAATGGCGTAAAAAGTGAAATTTACGTTAGAGCGATATTTAGCCTTAGTGATCTAAATGAGAATCGAAGATCTCGTTGTTAGTATCAAAGCGATAAAAAGTTAGGCGAGAACGGACGTCAAACGAAGAAGTTATGAATTTATAACGAAATTTTCTGTCCCGGCCTATTAAAAATAAATAATAAAAATAAATTCAAAATTAGCCGACGGAGTCTAAACAAAAGTTGTAGAGCGTAGTCTCACCTTCGCGTGGATATAAAGAACGTCGAAAACGGAGTTCGTATGAAGAAGATATGAATTTTCGAAGTTTATTAAATAATTAATAATTAAATTTAATTATTAAAATTCGGTATTATCCGAAGACGAGTCACCGGACTCATCCGGAGTACGCCCCGCGTACAACAAGAAATGTCGACACTTCGGATGACGGATGCAGTGACGATTTCGGAGGCATGTACGCCCCGCGTACTGGGAGGTTCCAGCCTCCTATAAATACGATGCGAGGGGTCCGGGCATCATTGCTCATTTCTCCTCCATTTCGTGCCAAAGCTCTGCATTTTTACCCCCGAAGCCACCCCGAAGCCCTGGTAATATTCCCAAGTCCCGAAGCAAGCCCCGAGATCCCGAAGATCCCGAGAAGTGCGGTTTCCGAGCCGAAGCTCTACCCGCGAGAAGTTCGATTTTTATAGAGATCTTCCAGATCTGCTGAGGATTTCTACTTTTGCAAGTCGTAGTACTGTCCGATCATCTTCTAGTCAAGTGAGTGTATACTACCTTTCATAAACACGATAATAATACAAGTACGATTTGAGTGTATTAGGTATATTGTTGTTTATATGTGTAAATGTGTTGTTACTTTCTTCTAACGCATAATTATGAAGTATTTTATACGAGATACGTGTTATGTGTATATTTTGTTGTTATGTGTGTGAATGTATATTCACTTTCTTCTATCTTACAGATCTGATTATTTCTATATGAAATACGTGTTATGTGTGTGTGCCTCATCTGTTATATGGAAAATGTATTGATCGAACATACTATACAGGTTTTGAAACTATGTATAAAAATGTATGTTTTTATCTACTAATATGTTGGGTAGAACATGGGTAGATAGTTGGTGTGTAATAAACAGATGAGAGGCCTCGATGTTGTTTTGATTCAGTCATCTAGCGGAATTTAGATGACGACCATGGACTTTTCTAGACAGTCCAGTGGAACGCTAGCAAGCTCATAACCTGTAGGTGTTAATGAACTTGGGTGTTCATTCGCTGTATTCCATCCCCCTCATGGTTGCCTTATTTGACTTATATTGTTAGGAACCCCCGAAGCATGTGTTGTCACCCCGATGAAATATTCTTAGACTAGGTCCCTTGTGTCAGTTATTTTAGGGACATAAAGTGAGAATAACGGGAATGGGTAATTGGGTTATTGTTGGTTGATAATAATTAATTTAATTATTTATTGTGGGTTGAAAACCCTATATGCTCACCAGGCTCCCAAGCCTGACCCACTCAGTTTTATTTGTATTACAGGAAGTGGCGCAAGGGCGTAAGATGGATGAACCATCAAGTTGTTTTGTTTACAAGTCTGTATATGTATATATTTATTGAATGACTTGTAATGTTATCGTTTATGCTTATTGGTCTGTATTGGAACATGACACCCCGAGTTTTGATTATATAATGAAAATATATTTCTTTTATGAAATGCTTTGGTAAACATTGTTTTATCATGTTTTGTTTTGGGAACAAATTCCGCAACTCTTTCAAATCAAAAGGATTTACTCTGAAATTATTTTAAAAACATAAATAAAAATCGGTCTTTTCTGACCGAGATTTTGGGGATGTCACAGAAGAAAATTCTACAATTTAATCGTTTGACCAATGGCAACATGAATGCACTTGCTTCTGTCTAAAAAAATAAGATATCAATGCACACATTCTATAAGATTATTGTATTTGTAATTCAATTGGAAAATTTAGATCAATATTCCCTTAGATTTTAAATTTCGTTACTAATCTTTGTGTTTTCCCATGAATACAAATTTCACTTAGGAGAATATCTTACACGTGGTTTTCTAAAAAATAGATTATATATTTCAAATAATAAATAAAATATAAATGGTTTTTAATTTCATTTTAGATCCGGTCCTCGGTTTAGTTTTTAAGTATTGTATCGGTAAGTTCTTTTTGACCGATAAAGATAAATAAAAACTTAATTGAACCCAAAAATATTCGGTGTTTGTTTTGGTTTCTCGGTTTTGATTTTCATTTTTTTGGGAATTAGGTTTACTTTTGGCTCACACTTAATCCATATTCAAGTGCATTCTCTTTCTTCTATTTAGATGCGATTAATATACTCACAAGCGGTGCTTTAGGTCTAGGAGTTGACACTACTTCCTACATAACACACACAATTTAGTGAATAAGAATAAACCTTCAACTGAAAATTCAAGAATAACAATAGGAATCAAACCTTTATTATATTTCCCAAAATAACATAGCACCATAAATAATGTCATCCATGTAGCTAGTTTCTGGTTACCACTTAACAACATAAAATATATTTCCAATAAAGTGGCTTCAAATGCTTATATTTTTTTCAAGAATGGGCAAGGTTCTAGAAATGACGTTCTTAAGACTTTTTCCCCAATTCTGCCACCTAAATTTGAATTAGATAAACAAATAAATTACCCAGTATATTAGAAAACACAGCACCCCCATGCAAGCTCCTGTAATAAATCAAGTTTATAAAATATGGATTAAAATTTAAAAGTACAACATGTTAAATGAAATTTACATGAAATAGAAGATCACCCGAGAGAGAACTTCATTTAAATGCACACAAAAACTCTATAAAAGTATAAAGAATATTAGACCTGGTATCATTGCAAACAACCCAAATCTACTCATGCCCTTTTACATTATCTCACTTCATCCATTCGGTCCATATTTTTAAACTTGAATTGAACCTTGCCTTAAAATGCATTTAAAATTTTCATTGAAGGCTTCTGCTTAACCAAAAGCATAAACAAATCAAAAACTCAAAACAATATATGCAATCAATGAAGTGGTAGAAAAAGCAACATAAACCATATAGTATAAATAGAGAAAAATACCTCTTTTGTTGTCTCCTTGATTTCTTTTGGTATCCATGATTGATTTGCACAATTCACTCAAATACAAAAACATGAGTTTGCATTTACTATAGTGAAAGTATAAATAAAGTTCATTAATATTGATAAATATAGTTGTGTAGTATAACCATAGAAAAGACCCATGATTCAGCAGGGGATATAGATCATTTTATTGGGATTCCAAAAAAATATAGATTGGGTTCTTTGACTACCCTTCCCCTACATTTTCAAAAACCAACATTATCTACAAACTAAAAAAACATAAAAAGAATAGTTTAGATCCATCTTTAACAATATTGTTCATTTGAAGCAAAAACACACAGTTCATCACTTATGGTGCATCTCATGCTAGCAATGTGTGTCAATAACATATGAGAGGACCTATTTGTAAATATCATGTATCATATACGTGTGTATAATGGATATTTTCTATTCTTGAGAGGTGGATTATTCTCCACAAGAGGTCATCACTATTTTTAATGAATCTTATTGAATAATTGTGCAAAATCTGCAAGACATGAACTCTTAGAAATTAGAAAAGAGTGATATAATTAAAACATGGGATAACACACAGGGGATAATACATACAAAACGAAGATTTTCTTCAAACATGTATCCTAACATAGAAAACACACAAAATTAGTAAAAATCGAGATGAATAGAACAAAAATAATCAATTGAAATCAAATATAAAATATCTAAATCGAAATAAAATGTAACACCCAAAATCAGAAAGACCAAGAAAGGAAAGAAAACCCCAAGTCAAAGGGTCAACTCGTCGAGTCCAAGGAGGAACTCGACGAGTCCAAGTGGGATCCGGGTCAAGGAGTAAGTCTGAAGAGAGAAACCCTAAATCCAGGACATTGTGCATTATTTAAACATCTCATTCTCTCCCTTAGGGTTCCTTTACAGCTCCTCTCATCCAGAACACCGAACTCTAGCCATCATATCCGTTTTGAGCAAAGATCTAGCCTTGGAAATTGTGATTTGAAGCTTGGAAGTGAATGAAGTTCATAGTAGTGTAAAAGGAAGCCTTGGATCCAGAGTTGGTGTGACTTTTCAGAGCATTTGAAGGTAAGAAGTCATTACCTTCACTCCCTTGCTCATAGTTTCCTTTTTGTCATGAGATTTGGGGCTTTTATGCCATGTTCTAGAGCCATTTCGGGTTAGAGGTTCATATATGAAGTTGCAACTTCAGATCTAAGTGTATTCTGGCCTAAAGAGCCATAAAGTATCAGTCTTGGAGGTATAGGTGAAGCATGGTTGTCTTAAACCCGAGTATGGAGTGTTTTGGGCCTAGATCTCCTTAGCTATACGTAAAGTTTGCAACTTTAAGTGAGGAATGGACTTGGGAATAGTGGATCTATGAGTTGGAGCCCCTGCATGGCTCGAAAAGCCACTGTATGGTTTGAGATCTGAAGAGACTCGGCGAGTCACATGGGTGTACTCGACGGGTTTGATGAACTTGAGCACGAACTCGACGACTTGGAAGAACAACTCAGCGAGTCTGTTGAAGATTACCTTGGACTCGGCGAGTCAAGTCGCGAAACGTCAAACCCTTCGAGTTAAGACTCAGATCAGTGAGTTGAGTGGGGACTCAGTGAGTTGGACAGATCAGGACTCGGAAATCGGTAGACTCGGCGAGTCAGGGGCTGACTTGGGGAGTCGAGTCGCAAATGAAAGGATTCTGAACATATGAACTCGGCGAGTAGAGTTGACCTGGAAGGTTGACTTTGATCAGGACTTTGACTTTGATCAGAGTGGACCTAGTTGGCTTCGGAAGACAGTTTGACTAAGTACTATGTTGATTTTGAAGCTCAGGGAGCTAGTGGAGCAGTAGTTCAGAGAGAGTTGCCAGACAACGGTCAGAGGGATTACTAACAAGTTCAGGAGTACCAGGTGAGTTTCCCGTTGTGTGAATGGGTCTAAGGCCACAATGCCGGCCCATGTAGAGATGAGTAGGAAGACCCAGGGGTTAGCCCTAGGCACAGTATGCTAGTATGATATTCAGGACGAGGTCCAATGATAGCGGGCGGGTGCCCAAGGAATGGTTTATATGATAGTTTATACTTGTGGTCTGTGTGATACATGTATGTGCCTGGTAGGGAGGTGAGTGTGGGCGAGGTCCCGTATCTCACCAATAGTAGAGTGTGGATGGTGTTCCACATCTCATTAGCGGTAGATCAGGTGCGAGGCGCAAGTTAGGGAAGGAGTGAGTGTGGGTTGGGCCCATATCTCACTATCAGTAGGAGCATGGACAGGGTTCTATGACTCATCAGTAGCAGGACAAGGGTGAGGCCCAAGATAGGCGAGGCCACAGGACATGATTTATTAGTATATGTTAGTTTATGTGTTGTGATATGCTTATGTGTTAGTATATGCTAGCGGGCGAGGCCCAGTGACAGGCGAGGCCTAAGTGAAATATATCTGTATATGAGCGGGGCTCGAAGCCAGGCGAGGCCTACAGCAGCGGGGCCGTTGTAGCGAGCGATGCCTGAGGTAGGGGGAGAGGCCTGAGGTAAGGGGCGAGGCCCAGAATAGCGGGCGTGGCCCAGTATGTGCAGTATGTGGTTATGCATGGTATGTGGTAGGTTGGGGAACTCACTAAGCTTCGTGCTTACGGTTTTCAGTTTTGGTTTCAGGTACTTCCGGTAGCAGAGGGAAGAGTCCGGGTTGATCGCATGGCACACACCATAGATTAGACAGTTTGGGAATGTTTTACTCTGATAATGAAAATACGTTTTGGAATTAATACTCTGATTATGTTATGGATTGATAAATGTATTTTAAGTAATGTTTTATAAAAGAAATTTTTAGTCTTGAAAATTGGGACGTTACATAAAATGCAAACATAAATCTATATCAAACATAAAACATAAAACACAAATCGAAAAACAAAATAATTGATCAAAATTAAACAGACATCAAGGCTCGAAAATAGAAACCTATATCTAACCTGCTAAACCCGAAATTTAACACAAACATATCCCAATAATAGCTTTTGCAAGATATAGAGGACGTATAAGATCTCAAAATACATAGCATAAAATTATATGTCCAAAGAACCAAAAGGGTATCGTTGTTGAAACAAAAAGGGAAAGTCTCATTTATGGAGAATATTGTAACCTGGCCGATAGAAATGGAAAGAATGGGTGAATGAGGCAAGATAAGCTAATAAGTAGAGTCGATTAGGGTTGTTGATCAAAAACATAAAATATCAATAACCATCTGCGATTAAACATCGAAACAACTACAAAATTTCTTTGAGACCTTACATCAAACACTTTGAGTGCATGTTTCGTAAACCCTTAGAATAACTGCAAACCCATCTTCTTGTACTAACCTGGGAAGTGGGATAAAAAAGCAAATTTAAGGTTCTCGAATCCAGAAAAACGAACTAATGAAAGCAACAAATCAATGCTCATAAATGATTTCAGAGTTGGAGTTAGTGTTGGCACAATCAAGCGATGATGGTGCTTAGTTGAGGTGGTGGTCCGTGAGATAGGTGGAAATTTAGGGGAAAGATGCAAGATCTGAGAGATAGGTGCTGAGAATATGGAATTCAATACTTAAATTCAAAATTGATTGTAATTTGTTCCTCACTGATTATCTTACGTGATGCAGAAATTATGGTTTTGTAAATGGAAAGATGGTTGGGAATATTATGTAAAAGGAGGCGATGATGGTTAGGGTGGGTGAGGATGGCTGAGGATGGTTGAAGGATGAATGACGATGGTTGACGGTGACTGCATCGATGGTGATGGCAACATTGGTGAACAGTGTTAGTCACTATCTTTAAAGAGAGAGGGTAAATATGTGAATGTGATGGTGGCGTGGTGGTATTGGGCGGCTGAAGCAAAGATGGTGGGGTATTGTTATAATGGGCGAGACTTGAAGCAGGGATGCTAAGTTTTTCTTAATTCTACCATGGGAAATGGGTGATATAGGCGATGGGGAGCCGATATGTTTGCCTGGAAATTGGGGATTTGAATGAGCTCCCATATTTCAAGTAAAAATCAGAGAGATGGCTATTAGAATTAGTCTTCATATTGACTCACCCATCTTATATCTGGATTTTATGGAAAAGACAGATGATATACATAGATGGATCTAACAAATTTAATTGGTTTTGACCGGTTCAAATTGCAAAAATTGATGGAACACTGGTTTAACTTTGACTCGTTTATTTGTTGACCTGATAAGTTTGTGATGCATAAATTGATTGTAAATAGCGCAAAAAGATTTGTACGACTTAAAATTCAGCATTTGACAAAAAATGCTTTATAAGGTAAAATACATAAAGGAACCGAAATAAATGGAGATAAAGATCTATTATTCAGGATTTTTGAATTTTGAAAAATATAAACATAATCAATCTTATCTTTGAAGTTTAAACATTCAAAAAACTATTTGTATTACGTTTGATTGATTCAATAGTTGACCATAGATTCCGCAATTTTATAAATGGTTGTATATATTGCATTTGACTATGTACTTCTTAAAATTCAGCCTTTAACCAATTAACCACATATCTGTAATGCTTTAAATGGTTGTAAAAGTTACATTTGGTCATGTGCGTTTGATCAAATTTGCATAATAAGGAGTGTAGATATATAGTTGTAGATTATGATTTTAAGATAATTAAGTAAACTGGAAACTTTTGATGACGACATAAATTGTCTGATGGACCGTCATGGTCTCGTAGATTGGGCTGTACTCTAATAATGTATATAATGGGCTACAAAGTATAAGTTATAGATTTATGAAAATTATTTAGTTAGTTCAATGTGACAATGTCTAAATTGTAATAGTAAGGCTAATGGGTTATTAATTGTTAAACCTTCTTTGATCTACATGGAATATCGAGTTAGGATAGAAATTCTAAACGCTATTAGTTGAATTTGTTGGATTAATGGTCTTTATTATTTGGATTTACGAAATAGGGACTGTAGTTTAATTTATACTATATTTTAAAGTATTTAGCATTTTCCTTTTAAAAAAAGTCTTGATATAATAAGTTTTCAAAACCCGAAATCCCTTTAGTTTTTGTATTATTCGGTTTTTTGAGATAATCTTAAATTTCATTAAAAAGTAAAATAGAATAATTAATCTAGAAATTCAAGATTAATTAAAAGAAAGAAGAATTAAGTAATATGACCAATACAAGTGTTTTTTTTTTCTTATTTTTTTAAACAAAAATATTTTTTGTTTGATAAATCAGTCACTTCGTTTGAAACAATGAGTTCGGGAGTGGAGTCTGGAATCCTAAAGAACATTCCAGGGTTATTTATTTATTTATTTATTTAAATCAAATTAAACTTAGTCATTTCTAGTGTGTTCAATTTTATGTTTAATTATGATTTATTGGTGGTTAACTTATATATGGGTTTTAAATAATAAAATATACTTATTGCAAAATGTAATATAAAAATACTTGAAACCTTCAATTTTTGGAAACATAACCTACGAGGGTAATATTTTTGTTGTTTTGCTAATATTTTAGCAATTTTTTTTTATACATTTGATAATTTAACTTGTTAAATATGTTTACATAATATCGTTGTCACCAACTATCTCATGTAATAATTGTAACATGTGAACATATTTAACAAGTTAAATGATTGAATGTGCATAAAAAATATAAGTTGCCTAAATGTAAGCAAAACAAAAAACTAATTATCCTGATACGTTATTTTCCCAAATTTTAATAACAATTTTATTTTTCATATTTGTTTGTATTATTTTTTCAAACATTATTTTTAAAGTATCCATAATGATTAATTGTTTATTTACGGGCTTTTGATTTGACAAATCAATTTTCTACTAATTTATTTTTAGCAAAAACTTATTATCATAAATATTAATTAAATATTGATCAATTCTAAACTTTACTTTTAAATTAATAAATATGCTTCTTTGAGAAATATTTTATATAACCTCTTATATTTATTTCTTTTGTTTTTACGCATATGAAATATTTTTAAAGTAAATAGTATATAACAACAAAATTAAATAAATTAGACGTGTAATAATAAATATGGAGGATCTTTTAAAAAAATATAAAGAAAATATTATTTAGCAATTAAAAAAGCAAAAAATCTATATAACGTAAATGTTTTAAAACTATTATAACTTTTTTTGTATACTTTTTTATTAGATGTTTATAAACTTTTTAATTTTTTTAATATGAAGTTCTAAACTAATATTTAACGTAATTATTTTAAAATGTTATAAAAAGTATTAAATTCTCATATAAAATCTGTGAAACGCTTTGAAAATGCTGTAAAAGAAAGTTTAGAAATAATCTTATGAAAGTTATATAAAAATATATGAAAATGTAAAAACAAAACATTAAAAACATGTAAGAAAAATTTAAAACATTTAGAAAATATTTGTTTTAAAAGCACTTGTATGAAAATTATATAAATTATCAAAAAGTTTTAAAAAATTATACGCAAAATTTAAAATATTATATTAGGAAAACCTATAAAAAAATATCATAAAAATGTTGTAAGAAATTGTAAAAAAATATTAAGAAATTTGTAAAAAAAATGTTGACATTTAAACAATTTTCTATTTTTATACGCATTTGACCATTTTACTTGTTATATCAGTTCACATGTTACTATCACCTGAGATAACAGGTATCAATGGTAATATGTGCACATATTTAACAAGTTAAATAGTTAAATGTGAACAAAAATTGCGTAAACGGAAACAAGACAAAATGTAATTACCATGCTAAGTGATTTTCCTTGAATATTTTTTTGCAAAATATAAAAATTTCATAAACTTAAATATATCTAAAATAATAATACAGTATGCAAACGGACCCTTACTTTTTCTTCGTACCACATATAATTTCTACCAATCGCCTTCAATATGACATGAGCCAGGTGGCGGTTGAACCCTCTATCATCACAGATTTGCTAGCTAGCAATATCTCATGGAACCAACATAAAAACACTTCACAATCTTATTTATCACTACACTATTATGGTACGTATGCACCATTCACAAGAGTGACTTTAAAACTATCAAGGGGGGTTAAATCAGTGGGTTTCGTACCATAATAGTTTATACCCACTAGATGTTTGTGGATACGGGTTTGTATAGCTAGAAACCAAGATGCATCTGCTGAAAAATAGTCAACCCTCTAATGACTATCGCATATAGTTAATGTGAATGTCTGGAAATCCAATACTCTAAAAAACCAATTGGCATATGATATACTGTTAGGGATGTAAAGTTGTGCAAAAGGTTGGAGTTTAGTAATCATCACATAACATTTTATTATAAGTAACTATTATTAAGGTAATTTAATTGAAACATAAGTATATTGTATCACACTTAAAACGATCTGGGTAAATGGATCCATTAGCCACATCACAACACTCCTTTACATTTTTGTTGAAAGTTGTAGGTACAAATGTCCACCAAGCATCATTAGATCTTTGCTCCATCATCAAAGACATCAAAATCCCACATCATGATATGTAATTAATCAACACATATACACAATAAAGTAAGTGACCTAAATGAATGTTAATTGTGTAATGATCACATGCATATATAACTTGCATGACATTGCAACCAACCTGAGTTAAAGTCCTTATATAAGCACATCCAGTACCCCATCATCGATATATAAGTGAGAAAATGGTGGAAAAATAACAACGAAAAATATCGTTGTTAATATAGATTGTGAATGTTAGGGTCTATACCGTTGTCGACGGTGGTAGGTATTAGCAATGACGTTGTAATCTTCATGGGAATCAATTTTAGATCTGATGGGTCTATATATTCAAACATTAGCTCCATTTCGTCATTCCACGACTATAGTGGCGTACCTACCTCATATCGTAGTCCACATAAGTCATTGTCGTGTGCAGTACCAAGGTCCTATAGGTTAAGTGGTTGTATGCTTCCATACTATTTAATTATAAATGATGAAATTATCTAAGCCCATAACTATAATTGGTATGTACATGACCTGAGAGTAGCATGGTCCATTTGGGTTGCATATCATCAGGACAATTTGTTAGGTTGGACTTTTGAGAAGATTTTATTTACGATTTATTAATATATTATAAGTTCTAATATATTAATATGAAATCATATGATTTAATTAGTGATCAAAAGAGACTAATTAAATCTATGGGGACTAATTATGGTAATTAGTGAAACATGTAGATTGGGATATTGATCTATGTTCGACTAAGAGTTGGGCCAAATGAATCATGGATCATAAACCCATGGGTATGGGTTAGGGTTAACCCATGACCTTTGGAATCCCACATATAAATATGTTACTCCATAGCCAAAATCACGCCTTATGTATTCTTAGAGATTATGGACGATTTTGGTGGCTAGGATTCTTTCTTAAAATGTCATCCTTTGTCCATGGTGTATTGTCGTTTCCATTTGAGGCATTCATACTATTGGTGCTACGTTCTTAAAGGCCAAATACTATAAGTTCTACAAGCTACACAAAGAGGTAAACTCCTAACTAGTATTTTATGTTGTTTATATCATATGTATGCTAGTTGTAGGCATAAAGCTTTGGAAACAATATTGCATGTATAATTAGAGAAAACGTAGATCCAAAGCATTTAGGGTTGTATGTGCACCATAGAATGTTGTAGTATACAAAACCCAACATAAATAACTAAATACCATAAAAGTTAAATAACAATGTACGGGAGCGAAACATTTAACGCTGTACCTCCACCCTTTATGAGGTACCATCATCATCCCGAGACCCTAATTATCAAGTTGTACGTGTATGGCTACTGCAACATAAAGTTATAAAATTTGTATCTTATGTGCCATTCATTTAGTCCTTGTTTGTTATTGGTATAGTGGTTGGTAGTGGTGGTGGATCAGATGAATATGAAGCTTTGGTAACATCTAGTCATACCTTCTTTTGTAGAGGCTCTTAAGTAGGTGATTTATGTGGTAATGGTGTTAAAGAAGGTGGCCTATAAATGGATGTGGTAGCTAAAGCAAGGCGTTTAATTCATGCACATTTCAAAGACCACTGATTAGCACGACTTTCATCTACTGTAGGCTTCAACTTCTTTATATGTCTATTATCGTGGTAACAAAATTGTAAGTTAATTGTTAACATAATTATACATATACGTGAAAATTATAAATTATATAAATAATCATATCATATGAACATTAGGAAACTTGTCTCATTACTCCACCTTTAAACTCTTAAGCTTCAACCATCCAACAACCCAAGGGATTGCATTTGGTCGTTAGGTACCGAAAACACTACTCACTAGGAAACTCTCAAGAATCCATATTTGAAAGAATCGCATATTAGAATATTAGCAAATAGAAAACGTTAAATGGATAATCATGTATCTTACCTTAAAAGTGTAAAAAATCCTATTAAGGTTGTACGCCAAAATTTGAGGTTGTGTATCTTTTTTGTTTCACTGGATGTATATGGTTCTCAACCATATTAAATAAAATAACTATTTGTGGGTACAATTGATCCCAAATTGTCCTGCCCCATGAATGTCTGCTATATAAAAAGTTATAGAATTAATTTCATAAAAAAATTAGTAATGATAGTTATAAATTAATGAAATGATACTTGTTGAATTAATCAAGGGTGGATACTGAAAACAAAAACTCGCTTTTACAAGCTGATGAGGAATCCAACCATTGAAACCCCACTCTAACAGATATAAAAAGAAATACACATACCACATCCTCATTTGATAACTGGTGAAGCAATGTATCCAACACAACAATGATATATTCTAATTTCAAGGTTCATAACCATAAGAAAGGCATGTGATCGTAAGGCGAGCCTAGAATCTAAGGCACCAAACTATTCACAAAATAGGAAGCTAGTGATAAGATCATCGTCAAACGTTTATTAAACATCAGAAAGAGTCAAGAGGAAGTTTAAAATATAATTATTCATCGATCCAATTATAGTCACGTTGGATATTTCCCACGGTCAGAGGAACAACTTGAATAATGTTTATTCAAAAAATGTAAGTAAAGGCTTATCGAGTTCCCTAAAATACCATATATCATAATACACATACATGCACACGAATAATCAATACGAACTTTTGTCATTCTACCAATAACATATGTATCTGGACTCACGGACTATCACCATTCCCTCATTGACACAAATCTATAGGCTCATGATATGTCATCCTTCTGCCATTAAATCTTTATACATGCATGTTGAACTACTCATAGAGACAACATTCAATCATAGAGAGATTCTACCAGTCTATGTATACACTTTGCTCTACTAACTCTTATATCCTAACATATATATATATATATATATATATATATATATATATATATATATATATATATATATATATATATATATATATTATAATACATAATACAATGAGATAACTCTCTTGAGCAGTCTCGAAATAGCTAAGTAGGTAGCTTTGTAAACAACTTGAAAAAGTATCAACCTATAATATACTATACTAGTTATTAACTATTTGAGCATATCGATCTCATTTTAGATCCTTCATTAATCTGAAATATATTTTCATCGCTATCAATTTAGGATCGTGCAGTCAAGACAATCAGGAGGCAGAACCAATTCGACATATAACTTTTCTTAAATTCAACAACCATGGCAACATGTCTATTCTAGACATCTCTCCCATAAGTTGATGAGTCGAAATATTTGACTATAATTAATGACTAATTTGGTACTTATAGATTCGTAATAACAACTTAGGGTATAAGTAGTTATAGATAGGAGTAAGTATAGCATACTTATCAAACAAATATTGAATATCCGCAAGGAGAATTAAAACTGTTATTTTTTATCTTTTTAAAACTTCCATCATTTCGCTACTGATACTACTAAAACTACATAAAGAGAAGTCATATGGGGAAACTGAAATGCTCGGTGGTAAGTAGAAAAATTTTACAGAGAGAATGGGACAAGAATCAATGAGGGGCTAACCTCTTATTTATAGTGGCTACTGGGAGGTGTGTCACACCCATCTGTAGGTGCATCGTGCTTTATGTTGCCAAATGTCACATATTGGTTGGTTCATAGTTATCATCGGTAGGTGGGAGACTTGGGATTTGCAAGTCCATGTGGTACATTCTTGTGGCGTCATGTCCATTATGTTTCTTTCCGGTGTTGTCAATATACTTTTTCCAAATCAATATTCAAGTTGTGTAAAGTGTTTTTCTTCCTATCCAAGATTGCAACTAGTTTCTCTATGTAGTTTAGATGCTCGTACACATAAATATCATCTAGAGCTACAACTGCGGATTCGTCTGCAATTCACTTCCTTAATTGAGAAACATGGAAAGTCTTGTGGATATGACTAAGCTCTTCCTATATATCCAACCGGTAGGCAACCTTTCCCACCCGAGTAATAACTCAAAAGGGTTCAATATATCTAGGGCCAAACTTACCTCACTTCTAGAGCCGAATGACGCCTTTCCATGGTGAAACATTAAGCAACACTATGTCTCCAACTAGAAACTCAAGATCAGACATGTATCGATATGTATAACTCTTTTTCTAAATCTAAGAAATATGTATTCTCCCATGTACCTATAGAATAAGCTCGGTAGTCTTGATCACAACAAAAGTGCTTCCAATAACTCTCTAGATGAATTATCCCCAACATATCAGTGTTTGATATTTCCTCCCACATAGAATTTTAAATGGAGGCCTAATAATACTAGAGTGATAGCTATTGTTGTAGGAGAATTCTGACAAAGATAAATAAGAATCACAACTTCCATTAATATATGTACACATGCTCACAACATATCCTCAAGAGTTTGTATCGTCACTTCACTATTACCATCAGTCTAAGGATGATAAGCTATGATAAAGAGTAATTGAATGCCCAACTCATTGTGGAACTTCCTCCAAAACCTAGTAGTGAAACAGAAATCTATTAGAGACCACCAAAACTGGTAAGAGAAACCACTTATTTAACATAAATATCAGAAAGTTTCTCAGTCGAGAAGCTATCCTAAATAGGTAAAAAGTGGGAAATTTCAATCAATCTGTCTACAATCACCCAAATGCTATGTACTCCACAAGGAGTCTTTGGAAATTTGCTGATGAAATTCAACGTGATTTGCTCCCACTTCCACATTGGGACATGAAGAGGCTACAACTTTCCATGGGGATTTGGTGTTCAACCTTGAATTTCCGACAAGTCAAACATCTCTCGATGTACAATGCTACATACATTTTCATACAGGGTCAATAAATGTTATGTCTCAAGTCTCTATACATTTTTTAGCCCCTCGATGAATCAAGAACTTGGAGTTGTGCACTTTGTCCATCAGTGTCTATCGAGTCCCATCCGAGTATGGAACCCAAACTCTGCCTTGTAGGCTCAACAAACCATGGTTATCGATGTTAAAAGGTGAAATCTATCCTCTAATCCTTTCAGTTTTTCGGTTCTATTCCTAAACTAACTCGATCTAAGCTTCCTTGATCATTTTTAGCAAGAGATTGATTATACTCATCCTTAAATATAGACCCTTAATAAGTGTACTAGGGGCCTTCCTACTTAACACATCTTTCACTACGTTGGCTTTGCCTGGATGAAAAAGTATTTTACAGCCGTAGTCTTTTAGTACATCCAACCAACGATGCTACTCATATTAAAATTATATTGATCTATGAGTGATGTGTGTAAAACAAACTAGTTTTAATTCTACTAACTTAAAAAAAAGACGAACACTAGGAACGGTAAACAATTAAAAGAAATGCTAATATTATCTAAATAAAACAAGTAATAGAAAGGGGGTTTCTCTTGTTTTGCAAGACTAGAAACTTAAACAATTAACTAAAACTCAAACAAAGTAACTAAGAACTAAGCAAATAAAAATCAACTAAATTCAATAATAAAGAGGACTTCTGTTTAGGTTCGACTCATTTGTTCCCATGGATGATTTCAATGTATCAGATTAATTCTTCATTGGATACCGACTAGTATGATTAGTTTCACGTTCGCTATTACTAATCCTTAGGAAACAAATTAACTCAAGCAGTGGCCAGTTGTCTAAATTAACTGATTTCCTAGTTATTGATTCGGGTTAAATAAGACTTGTAATAGTTAATTAAATTGGCCCTTTAATTAACCTCTTGCTGATGTTCATCAAACAAGCTCACACATTAACTTACCTATCTTCTAGTTAATTCTAGTTTCACATTCGCTATTCCTAGACATACAACTATGTGGTCACAATAAATCATATGAAATTAATAACTAACAGATGTTCATACAACTTAATTACTGATTTATTAACAGAAGAATAGTTATTGTTAACACATAAGGTTCTTAAACAAGCTTAATAAAACATAATCACCAATTAAAATTAATCCTAATCGAATAATCAATCCATGTTCACAAATTCACCTACCTAAACAGAAGTTATGAGTTTTAGCTCATGATTACAACAAAAACAAGCTCAAAAATGAAATCAATTGGTAAAAACATAGTTCAAACAAGAGATTAGGTAAGAGTAAACTTGATTTTGACTTGATTCTCCTTAAAATTGAATGTAGCGTTGATTCTTTAGCTTCCCACGCTCTAGCAGCACCTTTAGTCGAAAATTGGCCTCCAAGGGTTCACCTATATCCTAGGGTGTCGATCTGAAAGTCCCTTTATATAGATTTTCATAAAACAGAGGTGACTCGTCGAGTCTAGTGACCTACTCGGCGAGTCCATCACTTAAAATCCGTGTACGGCAAGTCAGCGCGTCCAGAATCGTGAAAGTTCGAAGTGTCTTGTCGAGTTTATGGCCTCCTCGCCGAGTCCGTTTGGAATCAACATTTTCTCAAAACACGAAAGTTGTCCGGAATTGTGTCTAGTTTTCAGAACATTTTAAAATCTTGTCAATCAGAGTTACGGTTCATGAGATATGGCCAAATCACTGACGAGGGTTCAAGCTGTCCAGCAACATCCTTCTTTCTTCAAAATCCAAGATCCAAGCTTCCAATCGCTAGTTCCGCTTCCTTATCATCCGAGCATGTCATTGTTACTGAAAAATGAAATTATAAACTAATTAAGCACCTTTTGTTATATTAAATGAGACAACAACAACATAAAGTATTAAGATAATGCATGAATTATATGACTAAATATGCTCATATCAAAATACCCCACACTTGACCTTTGCTTGCTCCCAAGCAAAAGTGAATTTTAGCACACCAATATCACATACGATAATCCCAATCGAACCCATCGATTATGTCAGGACCGCAACACATGCATTTGTGTCTAAAATTTTTCCTAAGGACCCCCCTCAATTCTAAATACTTACAATCCTCATAAACACTCGCCCACTTCTTTTGAACAATGCTCATTTTATGCATCCCTCCGAATCCATCCCCAGAAAACTTCCTAACCTCAAGGTATTTCTGGTCAAGCAACCTAAGCATACATAATCTAGAAAATTACAACTTTTCGATACCACTATGGAGCTCTTTGGAATTCTTCACTTTCTTGATAATTTGATCTTTGATTTTCTTTGAATTCACCACCTTCGTTGTTTGATTTTTGGTATCTTCAACTTTTTGAATCTTCGGAATTTTGATCTTTTGATCTTCACTTTGATTGCTCCAAAATTCTTACAACTTTTTTTGTAATTCTCTTTTTTTTTACATGTACCTCACTTTTTTTTTTCACTCAAATCCTACATGCGTAAGCAGGGGCGCTCAACTTCAACCTTTATTGGTTAAAGATAAAATTTTCCTGGATACATTTCTGGTACACGATGCTAAACATATTGCATCCCTCAAACTAAGAGAGGTTGTGTTTTTGTCCCATGATTTCACTAGAATAAAGTAGGCCACAAATGCACTAGAACGTATAGTGGCTCAACTAAACATTTGGGTCTTCATAGAATCATCAAATATAATACTAGCATGATCCGTAATTGCTTTACCAAAATTTTCTAAATTAGCCCTAGCAATTTTAATGCAAAAATTTCAAAATTAACTAAAATTTCAAGATTTTCGAAATTTAACTAAAATTTTAACTAATTTAACCAACCCCCTACCCCACACCTAGTTTATGCAATGTCCCCATTGCATATTATGCATGATAAAGAATAATAAAATAAAGAGAGAATTGGAACAAACTCCCCTGGAATAGTAGTGAGAAGTCGATATTTCATCTTTAAGCTCCATCTTCAATTGACTCTAGACATGGGAACAGCTCATCCATATCTTGGGTGTCAAAATCTCGTGTGGTATAGCTCCAATTATAAGGGAAAAATTCTTGGAAATGCTCGGAAAATGATCTCCAAAGAAAAGAACCAATGCCCGTATCAAATGTGGTCAAATCTTGAAAATATAATTAAAGAGTGACTCGTCGAGTAGATATGCTAACTCACCGAGTTGTAGCTTGACTGGCAGAAAAGTCGTGAAATTTCACATGGACTCGTCGAGTCCATAAGATGCACTCGGCGAGTAGACCGTTGTGTGGAAAAGTTTGTATTCTACCCAGGTCCGTTTCTGATGTATGAGGGTTATATAAACTAATACTTCCCCTCATTTTTCTTCAGTGAATAAACACTCTATAACCCTTCTATCAATTGGACTCATAGCTTGACTCAAAACTTCGTTTCCTCTCTCGCCTAGACTCGATTTCTCGCGTCGTTTAGCCTTGACTCTAGACATTCACATGCAATTATAAGCTTCAAACTGAAAAGATCAAAACAACACACAAGTAATAGAAAAACGAAAACAAACATCAAAATTAAAATCCAAAATTACCATAATGAACTAGAGGTTTAAAAAGAAATAGAAAAGCAAACTCTAATGATGGGTTGCCTCCCGCAAGCGCTTCTTTTTGTGCGAGTCTTTAGATGGTCTCCCAACTTAATAAACCTCTAATAAATTCGATGCCCATCCATCCATTGCATTAAATATTTTCTTTGGTGGACCAATTTGTAAAATTCGACTCTTTGCTTCAAAAATTAGCCAAACAAGCTTGAATTCATAAAACCCAAGAATATTGACAAGGGTTGGAACCGGTTGGATACTAATCATAAATGGATCGTGATTTAGAACTTTCTCCAAAGTTGAAATCGTCACCCCATGCTTCGAAACACAGACTGGAAGAACAGGGGACCATGTCGTGGTAATGGTCAAACCACGGGTTGGTTCTTGCAATTCAGCTTGTTCTTGTTCTTCGTCTGACCTCTCTGCTAGCAACCTTTCCAGCTGCTCCAAATCTGTTTCTGGATTAAATTAATCATATTGTAACTTTACCTCTTGTGACTCAGATTGCTCTTATTCGTTAGTCAAGAAATTATCTAACCATCTTCCAAATTTCTTCAAATCATCATCTGAGTCATAGTCCTCATCTTTTTGCTCATTTACCTGCACTACTTCCTCAAGAAAAGAATCAAAAGCATCAGGATTTGGAAAATACATAATAAATAAAAATTAAACTATATAAAAAAAATTAATCAAATAAAAAAAATGATAAGAATTAGCAAATAAAATTAAATATTTAGAACCGTTCCCCGGCAACGGCGCCAAAAACTTGATGTGTGTAAAACAAAATAGTTTTAATTCTACTAACTTAAACACAAAGACGAACACACGAAAGGCAGTGTACCTATCGATTAGCAGTTTAGTTTAGGTAAGTAGGGTATCGAACACAACGAACGATAAACAATTAAAAGAAATGATAATACTATCTAAATAAAACAAGTAATAGAAAGGGGGGTTTCTCTAGTTTTACAAGACTAGAAACTTATACAATTAACTAAAACTAAAACTAAGAAACTAAGAGCTAAGCAAATAAAAATCAACTAAATCCAATAATAAAGAGGACTTCTGTTTAGGTTCGACTCATTTGTTCCCATGGATGATTTCAATGTATCAGATTAATTTTTCATTGGCTACCGACTAAGATGATTAGTTTCACGTTCCCTATTACTAATCCTTAGGAAACAAATTAACACAAGTAGTGGCCAATTGTCTAAATTAACAGATTTCCTAGTTACTGATTCGGGTTAAATAAGACTTGTAATGGTTAATTAAATTGGCCCTTCAATTAGCCTCTTGCTGATGTTCATCAAACAAGCTCACACATTAACTTACCTATCTTCTAGTTAATTCTAGTTTCACATTCGCTATTCCTAGACATACAACTGTGTGGTCACAATAAATCATATGAAATTAATAACTAAGAGATGTTCATACAACTTGATTACTGATTTATTAACAGAAGAATAGTTATTGTTAACACATAAGGTTCTTTAACAAGCTTAATAAAACATAATCACCAATTAAAATTAATCCTAATCGAATAATCAATCCATGTTCACAAATTCATCTACCTAAACAGAAGTTATGAGTTTTAGCCCATGATTACAACAGAAACAAGCTCAAAAACGAAATCAATTGGTAAAAACATAGTTCAAACAAGAGATTAGGTAAGAGTAAACTTGATTTTGACTTGATTCTCCTTAAAATTGAATGTAGGGTTGATTCCATAGCTTCCCACGCTCCAGCAGCACCTTTAGTCAACAATTGGCCTCCAAGGGTTCTCCTATATCCTAGGGTATCGATCTGAAAGTCCCTTTATATAGATTTTCCTAAAACAGAGGTGACTCGTCGATTCTAGTGACCTACTCGGCGAGTCCGTTACTTAAAACCCGTGTACGGCAAGTCAGTGCGTCCAGAATCGCGAAAGTTCGAAGTGACTCATCGAGTTTATGGCCTACTCGCCGAGTCCGTTTGGAATCAGTGTTTTCTCAAAACACGAAAGTCATCCGAAATTGTGTCTAGTTTTCAGAACTTTTTAAATCTCGTCAATCAGAGTTACGGTTCATGGGTTATGGCCAAAACACTAACGATGGGTCAAGCTGTCCAGCAACATCCTTGTTTCTTCAAAATCCAAGATTCAAGCTTCCAATCGCTTGTTCCGCTTCCTTATCATCCTAGCATTTCATTGTTGCTGATAAATGAAATTATAAACTAATTAAGCACCTTTTGTTCATTAAATGAGACAACAACAACATAAAGTATTAAAGATAATGCATGAATTATATGACTAAATATGCCCATATCAATTAGTTACTTTAAAATTTTTTGGTCCTTGTGAATGGTACATCGAACACCATACAAGTAGTGTCTCCATATCTTTAGAGAAAAGTCAAATGCTCCCAACTCTTGATCAAGTGTCGGATAATTAGCCTAACGTGTCTTTAATTGTCTTGAGGCATACACAATTACCCGACCTTGTAACATAAAAATGGCTCTAAAACCCATTATTGATGCATCACAATAGACTACCATGCCATAAATGCCCTCAAGGAGAGTTAACATTAGATCCTTACACGATTTTTTGCTCTACATCTCAAATGCTAACTGTAACTCGGGACCCCAAAGAAAAGCAACACCCTTCTTCGTAAAACTGATCATTGGTACTGCAGTCTTGTATAAATCTCCTATAATATCTAGCCAATTTTAGAAAACTCTGAACCTCAAAGTGAGTGGTCGGTACCTGCCATTGCATTACTGCCTTAAGCTTGGCCGATTCAACCAAAATACCATCTTGGGTTACAAGATGCCATAAGAACATGATTTCCTGTAATCATAACTCCTATTTAGAGAACATGACATAAAGCTTCTCCCTTTTGAGAGCATCAAGTATCTCCTTTAGATGCTCCTTATGCTATTTCAAGTCTTAGAAAATACTAAAATATCATCAATAAACACTATTACTTATGAATCAAGCTTAGGTCTCCACACACGATTCATTAGATCCATGAATGCAGCAGTTGCATTATTTACCCTGAAAGGCATCACTACTAATTCATAGTGATCATACCGAGCTTGAAAGATCATCTTTGATATATCCTCTTCCCTTACTTGCATCTGGTGGTATCATGAATGTAGATCAACCTTAAAAAACCATGATGCTCCCTGAAGCTGGTCCAATAAATCGTTAATCCTAGGTAGTGGATAAAAAGTATTCACTGTCAGATTTTTCAGTGCCTTGTAGTTAATACACACTATGTGACATATCCTTCTTCTTGATGAACAAAACCGTGCTCCTTAAGGTGAAATTCTCAATAGAATGAAGCCCTTGTATATCAATTCTTAATGTTGAGTGGACAACTCTTGTATCTCTAGTAGTGGAACATGAAATGGTTCTTTAGTTATCGGTGCCACTTCAGGGGTTATATCAATCTTAAACCCTGTAACACCAGTGTTCTAGGTAATTTTCTGTTTTTGCATCATTTCTTAAAAGTTGGAAAAATTAGTCCGTAAAATGGGCGTACGAGTTAGGTACATCGGGCGTAGGACCTTGCATGTGACTGTGGCGTATCTCACATATGTTGGGCATATATGTATGTATACTGGGCGTACGCAAGCATGGGACAAACCTTAAATTTTAGGGTTTGGAACCTATTTAAAGACCTTATGGCCTCTACCCCTTCTTACCTCTCAGCCTCCATCTTTCCTAACCTCCATTTTAAAAAACCTAATTGTGTGTGTGTGTGTATTTTGAGGCCTTAGAAAGTCATTTTAGGTGTTCTTGGTGGTGAAGGAAGACTCTTGAAGTTGTGGTGTTTCACTCAAGCCTTTGGATCCAATAATCACTCTCCTTTTTGCACATGCCTTTAGATCTTGTTGAAGCTTAGAATTATACACCCTTTTTCCTAAATATTGATCCTTGTGATTATGGAATACTCCAATACCTTTAAGTTGTCCTTTCAGACTTTTTAGGGTCCGTTAAGTCATAAAAATGAAAGCTTGGGCCTTGGTATGCTTCTACGCAAGTGTATTGGAAATTTAAACGGTTGAATGAGTTAAGGTTTTGATGTTGGACTCCTTGTAGCCATGGAAAGGCATAAAGATTGCAACTTTATGGCCTTATTCATTTTATTAAGCCTGGATAAGAAGTTGGACGTGAAGTCTTAATGCATTAAGACCATTTAATAAGATTTTAGTCGTCATGGTAGTATGTTGGGATTAATGCTCTGTATGTTGGGCATTGAAGGTTGATGCCCCGTAATCTCCCCTTTGTGAATCAAGCAGCACGCAGGGCGTAGGAGAGAGTATGCTGGGATTACTCTCAGAAAACCCTTTTGAGCCATTTTTGGGCCTAGGGTCTTTAGGATTTTGGGCTTTACCTAGTTGAATTATGAATGGGGAGGAGAAAAAATTGTCTTTTGCCCTTAGTTCGACATCAGATGAATTAGACTTTCATTTATGGGTTAATCCCAACTATTAATTAGGGTTATTATTGGGATATTTTAGTATGAAGGGCTATGAGAGCAGCATCCCAAGTGTGCGATTTAGTTATCTTCAGTTAGAGGTGGGTCTCCTCAATATATCCATGGGTTGAAGGCACCAATTTCAGCCCAATATTTTGTTATGTATAATTCTAGATATTATGTGACTGTTACATATATGTTTCTATGATTGGTTTGAAATAAACCCCAAGGTAGGGCCCACTATCATATGATTAGGTTGAAATATACCCTAGGACGGGGCTCATTATCGCATTTTTTGGTTGAAAAACCCCTAGGTGGGGCCCACTATTGTATGATCGGGTTGAAATATACCCTAGGGTCCAACCCCTGAGTAGGGCCTATATTTTTTTATTGGGTTGGAATTTACCCTAGGGATAGGCCCAATTTATATGTTTGATGCGTAGTATTTTGGGGAAACTCACTAAGCTTTGGGCTTACACTTTATGCTAATGATTTTAGGTACATCCGGTAAAAAAGGGAAGAGCCCGGCGTGATGGCACAACATCCTCCCCTCATGATTTCCACCAATTTTGGATACTATTACTTTGATGTTTTGGATATTGTACACTATTATTAAGTTAGACCTATTTGATGACTAAAATTATCGATTTTTAAATGAAAATTTTATCATGGGTTTTGGGTTGTTACAAGTTGGTATCAAACCCTTGGTTTGAGGGATTCGAGCTCACTTTCGGGTGTGTCAGAACTCAAATAGAGGAAATGATAAAATTTTCAAAAGAAAAAGAAATCAGAATTCTGAAAAGAGTTTTATGAAGTTAAAAGGGGGTGCGATGCGTGCAATCATACAAGCTCAAGTAAGTGGTTCCCAAATTACCAATACCTATGTATTGTGACTAGTATGCTTGATATGTGAATTACATACCAGATTAGGGCTAAGGATACCCTTAGGAATCATATGATAGGATTACCTGATTTTAGTGATGCCTTATAGCCTTGGAGGATTGGATGCTATGTATTACTTGGAATTGATACCGACTCAGTTAATTATTAAGTGTATGCTTTCAAAGTTGTATACAATTAGAATAATAAAGCCCTAAAATAATAATTTTAGCCTCATTTCCTATTCTTTGCTTCCTTGTGGAGTTAGGGTAGAATCATCATTTGACAGTTTATGTGATTATATTTTGTGTATAACTTGCATGCATATGGCAATCATTGGTGTTGATTGAGGTTCTTTGTATTACGAGCGGTGGGAGTTGAGGATTCCTAGGAAAGTCTAAGATATGTATGCTATTTAGTGTAGGTTTGGAATACAATTCTAGTGTGGTGACTTAGAGGAATCATGATGGATTTCAAGGAAGGTACAAATTGGTGTGAAATGTAGTATTGAGCCTGTACTACTGGAAGCACAAGATTTGTACTTGAGATAAGAACAGACCTGGAGACTCTAAGGGGACATGTATAGGTAGAGTTCCCTCGAGTATTATGCTCATTGTTTATATGTTCGTGTTTCAGTTTGAGGATGGTAGTGATCACTTGAGGAGGAGGTTCTGGCTCAGGCTTAGGTTTTGGTTCTGGCTCTGGCGCATAACCAAATAATGAGAGGCTAAGAGAGCTCATAAAGCCGAGGTTACTAGCAATATCTTGTATTTTACTACTATATTGTTCGCTACCATCAAGGAGGGTATTATGGAGCTTATGAAAGAGTGTCTTAGGGTTTTCCGAGCTAAGATTTTTGCATGCCAATTAGGGGCACAAACTCCCTCGTTTTGGGAGTTTACGTCTTGTGAAGTTCGTGAGTTCTACGGAGGATAATGGCCATATCTCTAGCCGATGTTGGATCGCTAACATCGAGAAGGCTCAGCGTATGAGTTTTTACTCTGCGGAGCCAAATATTGGATTTGCATCCTACCTACTGAGGGACCGAGCATGTGAATGGTGGGATGAGGTTGGCCAAACTGTAGGGTCTATTTCAGTGGTAGTCATAACTTGTGAGGAGTTTGTTACTAGGTTCCAGAGGGAGTTTGCAATAGCGATCGCGGTGCAACAGTTGTCAAGGGAGTTCCAGGAACTTCTCCAGACAACTAAGATTGTGGAGGAGATCACCACCAAGTTCTAAGAGAGGGATCTGTTAGGTCTGTAGTATACTGTGAATGAGGAGATGAAGAAGACGTGATATCATGACATATTGAGGGATGACATCAAGGAGTTTGTGAGCTTTTCGGGGAGCAAGACCTTAAATGATATGATTGAAAAGGACTGTGAGTAGGAGATTAAGCTAGAGATTCGGATGAAGTGCAAGCCAGAGCAGGTGCAGACAGTAGTGGGCTAGGCTAACAGGACCAAGACTCTCGAGGCATGTACGAGAGGATAATAGTGTTAGAGACGTTGTGGCAAGTACAGCAAGCCACACAGTGGGGCATGTTAATTCAAGATGTTTTAGTTATGGTCACCCGGTTCATATGAGTAGGGACATACCCATGAGTGCTCTAATTTTCTTTCATTGCAATCATACCAACCATAAAAAGGTCGATTGTCCGAGATTTTCAGGAGGGGTAGTGGTGGTGCCTGCACTAGCCACCTTGAGGATTATTGATGGCTGTGAAGTGCACACACACACACACACACACACACACATATATATATATATATATATCTATTATCTTGTATACGAACATTTTTAATAAATGGTATGGCTACTCATGTGTTGTTTGGTTCGGGTGCTACCCGATCTGTCACACCCCCAAACCAAGGATGGTGGAAACATCCGAGGTGGAGGACTTCATTTATAGTATCATAGCAATGAGTATGATAGTGATCAAAGTAAATACAACCATCATAAATATAATAGAGAAATTTACATGGTCTCATGAGTACATGTTTCAAAATCGATTACAATATAATGATAAAATAGTATGTCTAACGCAATAGCGTTTCATCCTCAAAAGCTGGTAGTTACCTTTTTCTATTGATTACCTAAGAATACAAGTGATTTTGAAAGAGTGTCAACAAATAAGTTAGTGAGTGCACAAGCTTTTGTATATAGAGTTGAAAACCTTTCTTTGTAAATGCAGTGAATGTTCAAGAAAAGTCCAACATTTTCCTTATAAAATGGATTGTAGTCTTAAGACTCACAGACCAAAATGTACAAGTATTTACCATACTTATGATAGTACATGCAATTTTAAATAAATAATACTCTTTTGAATGTATGAGTCCACATAAACTATATGTGTCGTCGTTTCCCTATGTGAGTTGTTATAACTGTACAATGGACATAGTAAGCCTATTATGACGTACTTCAGGCGTCAGAATGTTTTGACATTTGTCACGCCAGACCTGCCGGTCTAGCTGTTGTAAGCAACTAAGGTGCGAGAGTGTTTGTCCCAATATAGATCTATATAAAAGTATCACGCTCTCCTACAGGAGATTATGGTTATAATACAGGACTTTAACCAGTACTCTAAGGAATATAATGAAGTAATCTCTCACAAATTTGATCCAATGAGTTTACGTGCAGTGTTAATGAAAACCATTTTTGTAGTGTAATTGGAACCTTCCTTAATATGTTCGTAGTATTAATGTCCCATAAACTATACTTATTATAGTTTATCATATATGATTGTAGTGAATGAAAACCTTTTTGTGGTGTAAATGGTACCTCTCATAGTCAGATTATAGTGTAACGGATTATAAACTATACCTATTATAGTTTATCATAAATGTTTGTACTGAATGAAAATCCTTATGATGAATGACTATTTCTGTTTCATGAAATAAAACTAACAAGAAATACATTCAACACATAGTAATTTATTGCTATACACTTTTCTCAACATGTTACAAAGTGTTAATAAACTTGTAAGCTATTTTTAGTAGTTTTAACTTTCCTGTAACTGTTCTTTGAAAAATCACAAAATAATCACTGTAAGTCAAAAACTAAATCCATAAACTCTAAGAGTTCAGGAAATGTTTCTAATTTCATCATAATTTTTATTATGATTTTTAGTGGTCTCTAAATAATTCAAAAATGTCCATATTCATAGACTGGTCCGAATTAATTTATGAAATAATAGCTAGTTTTTTAAAAATTGCCATAAATGGTAGAAAAATCGTATGAACATGTGCAAGTAGTAATTACAAAGGTGAAAACCTGAAATATAGGCATATTAAACAGTTTTGAAAAATATTAATTTTAAGATGGTCAAAACAGTTCATGAATAGCCCTTAACATTTCTGTTGAAGGCTGTTTCTTGAGTTAGAATGTATTTTAGTGTTGTAACTTGTGTTCCCCCCCCCCCCCCCCCCCCCCCTTAAACTTGAAGAAAACATGAAAGGATAGAGGTACGAACTCACCTTGAGTGATTCCATGAGGTGGTAAGTTGAGGAAGGGGAGTTTGAAGTCAAGACACTTAAAAGATGCTTGAAGACTTGAAGATCCTAAGAACAAATGTGTGAATATTTGTGTGAATGATTCATGATTCATGTGAAGAAATATAGAGTGTTTTGAAGTTGAATGAAGGAACATACCTAGAATGGAGGAAATGTCCTAAATACTTTTGTTAAGAAGATCGTGACTGAGAAAGAGGGAGAGAGAGAAAAGTGTGTTTTTGGTGGAGGGAAATAAGACTTTGAAGGTGAGGAATAAGAACTATTGGGTGGATTTGGTTAAGGAAATTTTGATGGAGTGTTGGGATGAGTTGAAGGACAACAATTTGACTAGGTAAGGTATGAATAGTGAGATAAAGTGGGTGATTACCTTATGAATAAAATAATGAGTCTTAGACATTATTCAAAAAATGTGATCTAACTCTTCAAGGTTGGTATAAAATAGGTGTTTAGGGGGTTTTAGTAATGAGAAATACGAGTTTAAGGGTGTTCCCAACGTCAAATACTCCTAAAATGCTAAAAGGTTCGAAGTGGTTAAAAATCCGGAATGGGGTCCGGATGTAAGGAGCGTCCATCTAGAGTCAGGAGTGTCCGAAGTTCAGGAGCATCCGTCCGGAGTCAGGAGTATCAGGAGTGTCCAGGGTCAGGAGCGTCCGTCTAAAGTCAAGAGTGTCTGGAGTCAGGAGCGTCCGTCCGGAGTAAGGTTTTACAGAGTCAGGAGAATCCAACCGGAGTCAGGAGTGTATGGGGTCAGGAGCATCCGTCCGGTGTCAGGAGTGTTAGGAATGTCCGAAGTTCGGGCGCGTTCGTCCAGATTCAAGAGTGTCAGGAGTGTCTAGTGTTCAAGAGCGTTTGTATGGAGTCAGGAGTGTCAGTGGTTCAGGAGCGTTCGTCCGGAGTCAAGAGTGTCCGGACTCAGGAGCGTCCTTCTAGATTCAGGAGTGTCCGGAGTTCAGGAGCATTGATCTAGTATCTGGAGTGTTTGGAGTCACGAGCATCCGTTTGGAGTTAGGAGTGTCAGGAGTGTCTGGGGTTCAGGAGCATCTGTCCGGATTCAGGAGTGTCCGTCCGGATTAGGAGTGTCCGGAGTTTAGGAGCGTTCATCCGGAGTTAGGAGTGTTCGGAGTCAAGAGTGCCCGGAGTCAGGAGCATCCATCCGGAGTCAGGAGTGTCAGGAGTTAGGAGCATCCATTCGGAGTTAGGAGCATCCATCTGGAGTCAGGAGTCTCAGAAGTGTCCTGGGTCCAGAGCATCCGTCTGGAGTTAGGAGTGTCCGGAGTCAGGAGTGTTCGGGGCTAGGAGCATTTATCCAGAGCCAAGAGTGTCAGAAGTGTCCGAAGTCAGGAGCGTCCTTGTGGAGACAGGAGAGCCAGCAGTGTTCGGAGTTCAGAAGTGTTGGTCCGGTTCTTAAGTAGGCATTTCAATTTAAGAGGGTTCCGGACCAAGAGGGTCCTTTTGGTTTTTCTCTTTTGGTTTTGAGCTGTTTTCAACAAAGGAAGGGGTTAGGGATAGTACAGATGTTTATAAAAAGTTGAGAGAGATTTGGGAGAGATTTGATATACAAAGAGATATTTGGGAAAGAATTGGGAGAGAGAGATTGTCACACCCCCAAACCAGAATGGCGGAATCGTTCGAGGGCGGATGACTTCATGTAGTATCGAAAAAGTTGAATACATAGTAAAGAAAGTAACACAACCATCATATATATAATTTGAAAGTTCACATTGTAGAAAATTACTTGTTTCAAAAGAAATTACAATATGATGTCAAAATGAAATTAAACTAATGCCGCAGCGTCCCTTCTTCAAAAGCTGTAGTTTACCTGTGTTACTGATTCCCTGAGAAATACAAGTGGTTTTGAAAGAGTAGGTCAGCATTTAAGCTGGTGTGTTCATAAGTATTTAGTGACAATGTTTGTATGAAATAGAATGAAAATGGTTTTTACATGTTTAAACGTTCCTAGAAAATCACATATTTTCTACTATAGTAGATGGTAGTTTAATTGTTCCAAAATTGTAATGCAATTGTAGGTTTATGTATAAATCGTTTATGTATAAATCGTTAAGGCATTTAAAAAACCCCGTAAATCATTAAGGCATTTAAAAAACCCCGTAAATCATTGTGTTTTTAATACTCCGTGTGAGCCTTATAACCATACTATTTGACCATGATGCCTATAACAACGTTTTTCAGGCGTTGGAAAGTTATGATGTTTGTCACCCCAGGCCTGCCGACCTAGCTGTAGCTAACAGCTTAGGTGTGGGATTGTCAATCCTGTATAGATCTATATACAAGTATCACGTTCCACCTACAAGGGATTATGGTATATAATACATGAATTAAAATGCATACTTAAAAGTACGTGAAATGTCTCACAAAACTTTGTATAAAACAGATTTACGTATGAAAATGTCCATTTTTTCTTGTGTATGAAAATATCTCTTTGATATAGTGTTTCTAGTATGTAAATGTTCATGATTTTCTCGTAAACTATACTTATTATAGTTTTTCAAAGTGTGTGTTTTGTTCGTATAGTAAACCATAGTATAATACTCACTTGTTATGTAAAATATAATATTTATAGTGACATAAATGATCACATATACTTAATGTATATATAAAGTGTTTGATTCATGTATATGTATATAAACATGATTTATTCCCAAAAGACAAGATGTTATCGAGAATATATATCGCATACGAAAGTTCTCAAGTAATAGTTATGAATCACATAGGATTTTCTTGATAAAAAGAGTATATAGTGAAACTTTAGGTTACACACGATAATAGCCGTGTGTTTACTTGTATTCCCTCCCTTAAAAGTGTATAAAAAGCATTGATAAACATTTGAAAGTTTAGTTTATAGGGGTATGAACTCACTTGATTTATGTGAGAAAGCGAGATAATAATCGAGCAGAACTTCGACTTGGAAGAGTTGATTTTCTCGGGATTCTCGGGAGTCTCGGGAGTGTAGAGCCTTCCTTCAGAAATTAAGTGTGAAAAACGGGGTTTCGGGAGGGCTTCGGGAGCTTAACCGCAGAGTTTCGGTACGAGAGATAGAAGAATGGAGTACCTAAACCCGATACCCTATGAGTTCTATTTATAGGGGTAGATTTTGGATGCCACGTCCTGGAAAAGGATGGCCACATCCTGGCAAAGGATGGCCACATTGTGGGGAGCAATCTTATCCTTTTCCATAATCCTATCTTCTTCCATTGACAAGACACCATCAGTCATGTTGCCACATCGCGACCAACTGTGCCACATCGTGGCAAGCTTGACAGCCTTGGATTTCGGGTCTCGAACTTGTAAAATCCTTAACTTTCGCGTACGAGCTCCGTTTTCAACGTTCTTTATATGCATACGTAGGTGAGAATATAATCTACAAATCTTGTTTAGACTTCGTTGGCTAATTTTTATTTTATTTTTAATTATTTATTTTTAACAGGACGGACCTGGAAAAGTCCATTTAAATTCCATAACTCCTTCATCCGATGACCATATTCGTCAGACTTTTTACCGTTGCGCTAATTTTGTTGAGACATTCGATTCTTATTTAGGCTGTTTCGGTCAAAAGTCTCTCGATCTCTATTTCGAATTTTTAGCTGTCTACTGCTATATATCTGGATCTTGGAAAAATCATAACTTCCTGATACGAAGTCAGATTTGGACGTTCTTTTTAAGTATGCTCACGGTTTAATGATATCTACAAATTTCATTTAGATACTTAAAGCTAAAAACTATTGTATTGAAACTTCGCGTTTTTTGTTAATTGGTGTTGCCGGTTTTGTCGGAAATCTTAGAATGGTCATAACTTCTTCGTTATAACTCGGATTTTGGTGTTCTTAGTATTTCTGTAAACCATGACACAATATCTAGCATAGTAGGTAACCCAATAGAGACTTTTGTACATTTTGTTTTCGAATTTAATTTCATTAATTCAAAAGTGGTTACAATACTTGACTTTTTAGGTCATTACATAGAGTCGAAATATCGGGTTGTCAAAGAGATAGAGTGGGAGAGATTGAGAGAGACTTTGTTTGTGACCTTTGATAGTGTTTGGCTCCATAATGCAAGATTTGTAAACCCCGTTATGCCTCGTTACAAGTATTTTATGCCCCCGAAGAATATATAATATTGCTTTATATAGTCGTTACATCACTCACCCTGGTTAGGGTTTAGAATTTATGAACATGTGAAACTTCCGAGTAATACTTTGTATTATGATAGCGAGTTGTACATTAGTAAACATAGAGTAAGTTTGAGCACACAAGCACTAACTGAGTTCACCGGTTTGACTCACTGACTTTGTTTGACTTTGACTTGACCAAAAATTAACGGTTGTCACATCATCCCCCCATTAGAGGAATTTCCTCCCGAAATTAGTGTTTCGACTGGGACTTCAAGGGTTGGGGAAAAGATGCGGGTATTTTTGTTTCATATGATCTACATATTCCCAGGTGAACTCGGGCGCTCGCTTAGCGTTCCATTGGACCTTCACAATGGGGATGCGACTTTGTTTCGTTCTTTTGATCTCCCAGTCCAAGATTTCAACCAGTTCTTCTACGAAGTGGAGACTCTCGTTGATTTCGATTTCTTCAAGAGGGATCACAAGTGTCTCGTTAGATAGACACTTATTTAAGTTGGAAACATGGAAGGTAGGATGTATGTTATTTAGTTCTTGTGGTAATCGGAGTTTGTATGCTACCGGACCAATCCTTGCGAGGATCTCGAATGGCTCGATATAGCTTTGATTTAGTTTTCCATGTTTTCCAGAACGTATCAAACCTTTCCACGGTGATACATTTAATAGCACCCGGTCTCGAACCTGGAATTCTAAAAGCTTCAGTCTATTATCTACATAACTCTTCTATCTATCTCTAGATGCCTTTAATCGTTCTCGGATTTCGACAATCTTCTCGGTAGTTTCTCTTATGATTTCCGTGCAAGTGAAAGTACTGTTAGGAACTTGTCCCTCAGCTAGTTGCGTGTCACCCACTTTAGCCCAACACAATGGTGATCTGCACTTGCGGCCATAGAGGCCTTCGAATGGAGCAACCTTGATGCTAGTGTGATAAATGTTAGTGTATAAGAATTCAATAAGTGGTGAATGGGTATCCAAGCTTTACCAAAATCTATAACACACGCTCTTAGCATGTCTTCTAGCATTTGTATAGTTCTTTCACTCAGTTTGTCGGTTTGTGGGTGGTAGGCTGTCTCATGTTCAATCTAGTTCCCAGAGATTTTTGAAGTGATTTCCAAAACCGTGAGGTAAATTGACTATCCCTGTAAGAGATAATGGATATTGGTACACTATGCAATCGCACGATCTCCTTAATGTATGTCCTGGTCAGTTTTTCCATTTTGTCGGTTTCGTTTATTGGTAGAAAGTGTGCGGATTTGGTCATCCTGTGAATGATCACCCAGATGGTATCGAGACCATCTGTTGTCTCCATTATCTAGTTCCCAAAGATTTTGGAAGTGATTTCCAAAACCGTGAGGTAAATCGACTATCCCTGTCAGAGATAATGGATATTGGTACACCATGCAGTCGCACGATCTCCTTAATGTATGTCCTGGTCAGTTTTTCCATTTTGTCGGTTTCCTTTATTGGTAGAAAGTGTGCGGATTTGGTCAGCCTGTCAACGATCACCCAGATGGTATCGAGACCATCCGTTGTCTTGGGTAACTTGGTTAGAAATCCATATTGATCCGCTCCCACTTCCACTCAGATATCTCCGGTTGTTGTAACAGGCCCGCGGGCTTTTGGTATTCTATCTTGACCTTGGTGTAAGTCAGGCACTTGCTCACGAAGGTAGTAATTTCGGGTTTGATGTTCGGCCACCAATAAAGTTTCTTAAGGTCTAGATACATCTTGTCGGAATTGAGATGTGTGGAGTATTCATTTTTGTGTGCTTCATTCATGACGACGTCTCTGAATCCACCGAACTTCAATGTCCAGATCCTATTCATGAGATAACGAACTCCGTACTTGACTTCTGGGTTCTTATCCATTCCTCTTAAAGCTTCACCTATCATGTTTTCTGGTTTCAGGGTTTCCCGTTGAGCCTCTTTGATTTGTGTGGAAAGGTGTGAATGCATTGTCATGGTTAATGACTTTACTCGGCGGCCCGAGTATCCCTTTCGTCTGAGGGTGTCAGCTACTACATTGGATTTGCTTGGGTGATAATGAAGTTCTCATTCATAATCATTCAGTACTTCTACCCATCACCTTTGCCTCATGTTGAGCTCCTTTCAATTGAGGATGTGATGAAGGCTTTTATGATTGGTGAAGATAGTACATTTTGTTCTGTAGAGGTAGTGCCTCTAGACCTTTAGGGCGAATACTACTGCTCCTAGCTCGAGGTTATGTCTAGCGTAGTTGACCTAGTGAGTTTTTAGCTATCTTGAGGCGTAGGCAATGAACTTTCCTCGCTGCATTAACATACATACAAGACCCTGGTTCGATGCATTGTTGTAGACCACAAAGTCTTCCGTTCCTTATGGTAGGGATAAATTGAAGCACTGCACAGGGTCTATTTTAGCATTTGGAACGCGGTGTTTTGCTCTTCTCCCCAGTTGAAGGTTACACCCTTTTGAGTTAGGGTGGTAAGTGGTTTGGCGATTTTTAAGAAGTTTTGGATGAACCTCATGTAGTAGCCAGCGAGGCCTAAGAATTGACAGATTTCTATAGGCATCCTTAGCCCTGACCAATTTTCGATAGCCTTGATTTTGGAAGGATCAATGTGTATCCCTTCCTTGCAAACCATACGAACGAGGAAACCCACTTCTCGAAACCAAAATTTACACTTTAAGAATTTTGCTTATAATTTCTCCGCCCTTAACGTCTCCAATACCTGTCGTAGGTGTTGGTTGTGCTCTTCCTGATTCCTTGAATAGACCAGAATGCCGTCTATGAAGACAATCACAAACTTGTCTAACTATGGCCAACACACCCGGTTCATTAGATCCATAAAAACCACGGGTGTGTTTGTTAATCCGAAGGGGATCACTACAAACTCGTAGTGACTGTATCGGTTCTTGAACGTTGTATTAGGAACATCTTCCTCCTGGACCCATAGTTGATGGTATCCCGACCTCAGATCAATTTTGAGAAGTAAGTTGCTCCTTGGAGTTGGTCGAAAAGGTGGTCAATTCGGGGTAGAGGGTATCGGTTTTTGATGGTAAGCTTATTCAGTTCACGGTAATTGATTAACATGCGAATCGATCCATCCTTCTTTTTTACAAATAGGACTGGTGCTCCCTAAGGCGTGAAGCTCGGTCTGATGAACCCTTGGCTTTGCAGTTTGTTCAGTTGGATGGATAATTCTTGCATTTCGGTTGGGCTAGGCGGTATGGCACTTTGGCTACGGGGGTAGCCCCAGGGATTAGGTCGATACGAAATTCGAGTCGTCGTGCGGGTAGAACTCCAGGAAGGTCTTCTAGAAATACGTTAGGGAAATTGCAGACCTATGGAATGTCCTTGATATCTTTCACCTCTTGCTTCTTCTCCACTATGTGGGCTAAAAGGCGTGGTATTCCTTGCAGATATACTTTTGGGCTTTGACGTAAGTGATGATTTGTAGGTTCGTACTAGGTTTGTCGCCATAAACGATGAGAGTTTAGCCACTTGGCAGATTAAGGCGAACGACCCTTTCGTAACACATAATTTCAGCACGATTACAACTTAACCAATCCCCTAATGGTGATGTCGAAGCTTTTTATTGAAACCGACATTAGATCAATTTTGAATGAATGGTTATCTAGAGTGAGGGCACACCCTATGTATATATCGTTAGCGCTCTCTGCCTTTCTATTTGCCATTTCTACGACATATGTATCTTTTAGTGATTGTGGATTTTGTTTTAGTAAATGTTTCAATTGGTGGCTAACAAAACTCCTTTCCGCCCCACTATCGAATAATATGCATGTATATGAGTTAATGAGGAGAAACATATCGGTAACCACCGTGGGATCCTCCACTGCTTCCGCATGCCCTAGTGCCAAGACCCTTCCAACACCGCCGACATTTGTGTTTCTTGCCTTTGGGCAGTTTCTTTTATAGTTCTCGGTCACCCCATAGCCGTACCAGGCTCGGCTTGCTCCGGCGTTGCCGGACAGGGTGGCTTGTTAGGCTCATGCCCTGCCGAAGCGGGCAATATGTCCTTTCTTGTTGCAAGTATTGTAGTGCATCTCCCGACAAGGGCCGATGTGGTGAAAGCTACACTTGTTACATTTGGGGAGGGGTCCAACATAATGGCACAACTTGTTGTTTCTTGGCGGAATCCTGGGCCGACTGGTTCTTCTTGTTCTTCAAAAATTTTCCTTTGTTGTTTCCCGCTTTCACTTGCTCGGAGGTGGCTACCACAGTGTCAAATGTAGTCGGTTTTGAAGCCAACGCGTTCCCTTGAATCTGGGGGGTTAGTCCCCAGATGTATTTCTCCACGTTTTTACTCTCCGGGGTGACCATCCTGGGACATTGTAGGGCTAGATCGTTGAACCTAGCTATATAAGATGCAATGTCAGAACCGATCATTTTAAGGCCACAAATTTCCTGTTCCAACCTTTGAACTTCGCCCTTTGTGCCCTATTATGCTAACATTAGGGTCTTCAAGTCATCCCTGCTCATTGCATTCGCTACCAGGAGAGTCAAGGACTTTACATGACCGTTCCACCAGGTAACGGCTCGGTCAGTGAAAGTGCAAGTTGCAAATTTGACTTTTCTCACTTCAGGGCAGGCACAAATCTCGAAGACTGATTCAATATTCTCGAATGATTACATGAGAGTGACGATGTCCCCGCTTTCATTGAAGGATTTGGGTTTGCCATTTGTAAAATCTTTGTAGGAACATTCCTTTGAGCGTCCCTGACTGTCTCCCTGGTTAGAGGTTGAAGTACCATTTCCCGATCCACCAGCAACATTTGTACTAATTTGTGAGATTGCGGCTGCCACGGCTGCTGTTACGGAAACTTGGAACATGCCCCCCGTCAACTGTGGAGGTGGTGGTGGAGATGGTGGCGGAGGTGGTGGTACGTTGTGGGAAGGCTTGGGATTTTTCCGCGGTGGCATAATTCTGCCACCAAATTGAAAAGTTGGTAACCTGTTAATAGTAGTGATAAGTCGGTTATTGTTGAACTAAATTTTATGTGTTATGTATGACTTTTAAAGAATTTGCAATCAATTCATGTTGGTAATTCATATGTTTTGAGCTTATGAATTCAATAGTAGTGTCGTAGTGAAATATGGTGACTTGATCCTTGCTAGGTCCTTCTACAACCGCTTAGTGTATGCTTGTTACGTGTAATTAAGATCGAATAGATCGTTAAATCTAATGGATCTGCCCTAAGCCCACAACCAAACAAGGAAGAGGAACTAAAGCGGAACCACCATTTCTGAACCGATAGAACCTTAATTACATACAACTTTATTGCCTACACCATGTTGTTGTAGACTCACCATAACCAAAGGAATATATTGTTATGAATTTAGTGGTAACACTCCCAATGAAATATAATATGCATGCCAATTTCATTGATATGATTTTAGTACATAGAGTTTGGAAAATTTTGACCTTAATGCAGGTCTACATCACATCAATGCAAGGAAAATTTTGACAGCATTACCCTTGTTTGATTAGTGTAATTACTTAATTGCAGTAGTAAACATACACATAGAGAAGAGTAGCACCAATGCATACTCGTAAACCTGATCTATAAAGATTTGTAAGTGGTGTGGACCCTACTCATGGCGACCAGTCCCCTACGGTTCATGAGACAAAGTCGAGGCACCCTGTAGTTCTACTTACTGATGCTCAGCTATGATCACACTGTCTTCGAGAGCCATGTGCCTTTCCTAATACTTCCTTACCTCCGCCCGTGTTGTGGCAAGGTCCTTAATAAGTCGGTTCTTGGGATAGTGGTCTCTTTCCAAATTTCGAGTGTGTATGTTGGCAACTTCCGCAGCGACACTCAGCTCCCGAACTCGATTCGCCGTTTCCCTATTCTGATCCCCAAGGTTCATGATTTGCTGGATCACAACTAGGCAGGTTCTGTCAACCGGTCCTCCATGGTTGAGGTCATACTAACCTCGTTGATCGTCAAATCGTGATCGTTGTCGCTTATGACAACTTTACATCTCGATTTATGATGCCTAATGAGGCACAAGTCCATTGTAGCCGAAACGGTTTGCAGGAACCCTAGCTCTGTATGGAGGGTTGATGACCTCCGACTCCTCTTACAACTCCTCTTCGTCTTCTTCTTCCTCCAGTTCCTCTTCAAATTCTTCTTCTTCGGGTTCTTCCTCTTCGACTTCTTTGGGGTCTTCATCAGGATCTTCTTTTGGTTCCTCTTCTATCCAACCCCCATATCCCTAGTTCGAAATGTAGGGGTCACTCGATGAGTGGAATCCTGTCATAATGTTTGTGTGATAATAAGGGTGTAAGAGGCACATAATGAATCTAGAAATATGGTGCTATAGCAACATAAAATACTCCTATAGTATTTTAAACGTTTTGTTTGGTTCTTATTACAATTCTTGTATGGGTGATGGTAGGTTGTTAGACTTGTTGCCCACTACAACTATCCCACGACATATGCTAGTCACTTCTCGGACGAATATAGTTGATCAGGTTAATTCCTCCAGACTTGATTACGTATCCCAAGGCATAATCATATTGTACAGCTCATCCATTTTACTTTTCGTGTTTTCCTACATACAACACTATACCGACATGTATGCATGTACCTATACTTTTCATAAAAATACTATTTTATTTTTAAAAGTATAGTTGCAAGATTGTAGTGTAACGGATTATAAACTATACCTATTATAGTTTATCATAAATGTTTGTAGTGAATGAAAATCCTTATGATGAATGATTATTTCTGTTTCATGAAATTAAACTAACAAGAAATACATTCAACACATAGTAATTTATTGCTATACACTTTGCTCAACATGTTACAAAGTGTTAATAAACTTCTAAGTTGTTTTTACAAGTTTTAACTTTCATGTAACTGTTCTTAGAAAAATCACAAAAAAGTCACTGTAAGTCAAAAACTAAATCCATAAACTCTGAGAGTTTAGGAAATGTGTCTACTTTTTCATAATTTTTATTATCATTTTTAGTGGTCTCTAACTAATTCGAAAATGTACATATTCATAGACTGGTCAGAATTCATTTATGAAGTGATAGCTAGTTTTTAAAAAAATCACCATAAATGGTAGAAAAATCGTATGAATATGTGCAAGTAGAAATTAGAAAGTTGAAAACCTAAAATATACGCATATTAAACAGATCTGAAAAATATTAAGTATAAGATGGTCAACACAGTTCGTGAATAGCCCCTAACATTTCTATTGAAGGTTGTTGCTTGAGTTAGAATGTATTTTAGTGTTGTAATTTGTATTCTCTCCTTAAAATTTGAAGAAAACATGAAAAATACGGGTATGAACTCACCTTGAGTGATCCTTCAGGTGGTAAGTTGAAGAAGGTGAAGTCAAGACACTTGAAAGATGCTTGAAAACTTGAAGATCCTACGAACAAATATGTGAATATTTGTGTGAATGATTCATGATTCATGTGAAGAAATATAGAGTATTTAGGAGTTGAATGAAGGAACTTACCTAGAATGGAGGAAATCTCCTGAATACTTTTGTCAAGAAGATTGTGACTGAGAAAGAGGGAGAGAGAGAAAAGTGTGTTTTTGGTGGAGGCAAATGAGACTTTGAAGGTGAGGAATAAGATATCTTGGGTGGATTTGGTTAAGGAAATTCTGATGGAGTGTTAGGATGAGTTGAAAAAGGACAACGGTTTGACTAGGTAAGGTGTGAATAGTGACATAAAGTGGGTGATTACCTTATGAATAAAATAATGAGTCTTAGACATTATTCATAAAAATGTGTTCTAACTCTTCAAGGTTGGCATAAAATCGGAGTTTAGGGGGTTTTAGTCATGAGAAATATGATTTTGAGGGTGTTCCCAATGTCAAATACTCCTAAAATTGCTAAAAGGTCTGAAATGGTCAAAAATTCGGAATGGCATCCGGATGTCAAGAGCGTTCGTCTAGAGTCAGGAGCATCTGTCTGGAGTATGGAGTGTTCGGAGTTAGGAGTGTCCATCTGGAGATAGGAGTGTTAGGAGTTTAGGAGCATTCGTCTGGTTCTTGAGTAGACGTTCCAATTCGAGAGGGTTCCAGACCAAGAGGGTCCTTTTGGTTTTTCTCCTTTGGTTTTGGGTTGTTTTCAACAAAGGAAGGGGTTGGGGATTGTGAAGATGTTTATAAAAAGTTAAGAGAGATTTGGGAGAGATTTGAGATACAAAAAGATATTTGGGAAAGAGAGAGAGAGAGAGATAGAGTAGGAGAGATTGAAAGAGACTTTGTTTGTGACCTTTGTTAGTATTTGGCCCCGTAATGGAAGGTTTGTAAACCCCATTATGCCTCGTTTTGAGTGTTTTATCCCCCCCGAAAGGTATGTAATAGTTCTTTATAGAGTCGTTACATCACTCACCCTCGTTAGGGTTTACAATTTCTGAACATGTGAAACTTTCGAGTGATACGTTGTATTATGATATAGAGTTGTACATTAGTAAACATAGAGTAATTCCTAACATACAAGCACTAACTGATTTTACCGATTTGACTCCATGACTTTGTTTGACTTTGAATTTACCAGAAATTGACGGTTGTCACACGATCATTTTGTATCTCATGCACCCAAAAAGAAGTTTAGTGATGCTCTTGGGTTTATGGATTATCCATTGGAAGTTGAGATTGTTGATGACTATTCTGTGAGTGCTTCGAGGGTCAATCGTGGTTGTGTCATAAATCTGTTTTGTGAGAGATACACTACTGAGTTGGTGCCAATTCCTCAGCGAGGGTCTAAGGTTATTATCGACTTGGTGAAGGGCCATGAAAATGGTTTGGGCTAGGCTTAGCATGTGATTGTTGTTGATTTGGTGTCTGTAATTTTGCTTTTTGTTAGTATGTACTTTGTCATGTTTACTACCGTAAACACGTTTACGGCCATAAACGTGTTTACGGTCGCAAACACCGTTTGCGGTCTAGTCAAGTATAAATAGCTTAGTTCCTAGTTATTGTCGGGGTTGGATGTTCTAAAAGTTTACTGCCACTATTGAGTTGTACCTGGCGGTTTCTAGTGATTAATCGTGTGCAAGCTCAATTCTCTCATCTTATCTTGTTATTCTTGATTTACATTTGTTTGATTATCAGTTTTAGATCCAGAATCGGGCCTAACAATTGGTATCAGAGTAGTAAACTGATATCAAACTCATCCGATCGAGATTTTGTGTTTAAACCGTTATTCCCACCATTTGATCGATAGATTATGCGTTCTAGGCATTGGAGGAACTGTTTTAGTCTGGAAAATACGAATTTTAAAGGATAATTAGCAATTTACTATCAACCGTAAACTAAGTTTACTGTCCATTTACAGAACCGTAATCTCTAGAAATTCATACACCGTAAACAATTTTGAAGAACAACAAACTCAAAAACCGCAAACCCAAAAACCGCAAACTCAAAAAAAACCCGCAAACTCAAAAATTGCTAAACCAAAAACCGCAAACTCAAAAACCGCAAGCCCAAAAACGTAAACCCATAAAACAGTAAACCCAAAACCGTAAACATCTAAACCATAAAATCTATACCGTAAACTCTGTTTACAGTCGCAATCATTTCAACTTTGCCTCAACCGTAAACTCTTTTGGAACTGTTAAATCACTTTAAATTTCAAATGGATTCTCAAATTCATTTTCAGGAACTTGATGCTGTTATGGGCACTACTACATGCATTCCGAGATTGATGTCTGCTGAAGGTTTTCCCGAGTGGAAATATAGAATCGAGAAATACATCAAAATGAAAGATTTCAAGATCTGGAGAAGTATTCTTAGAGGTCCTGTTAGAGTCACGATGACAGTTGGAGGTCAGTTGATTGACAAAGCCATTGAAAACTACACTGATGAAGAGTTTGAACTGGTTGAAGAACAGGAAAGAGCATTGGCTACTCTAACCATGGCATTATCTCCTAATATTGCTCAAGGTTTTTGTGAGTACACTTCTGCAGAAGCCCTATGGGAAGCTCTTATTGAGGTCTACGAGGGCAATGAAGATATGAAAGAAAGTCGTCAGGACATGTTAAGACAAAAATTTAACATGTTTAACTACATTCCAGGAGAAACCCTTGAGGCTCAACTGCAAAGGTTCACCGCTCTCACAACTGACATGAACATTTTAGGAATTTATTTGTCCAAGTCAGAAATCAACAAGAAACTTCTGAATGCACTTCCTCAATCATGGGATATGAATGTTGCTGTAATTAAGAAAACCAAGGACTTAAACCGTCTCACTCTTGCAGAAATCGTGGCAGTCATCAAAGCCTGTGACATTGATGACAAACAGAGAGAAATCAACCACATGAATTCATATTCTACTGCAAACCTTGGTGTTTCATCCAACAATGCAGCACTATCATCCTTGATGACTTCCTTAGGTAAAGCTTTCACAATTCAACAACCTCAGATTCAAACCCTCAATGCTGCAACACCAATCCCTCAACATCAAACTTCAAGTGTACTATTTCCACAAACTGTTCCTGCTCCCAATATGTCAGCCAAAGTCTCCTCTTCAAACACCAAAGAATCTGATGAAAATCTTGCTCTAGCCACTAGGCTAGTTAATTGCTACAATGCATTTGTAGCCGGAGATCTTCCACCTCAGCTATCCTTTGCTGACTTGGACCAGATACATCCCGAAGATGTGGAGGAAATGGACATTACTTGGCAGATTGCCATGGTTGTTTTTAGAGCCAAACAATTCGCCAAGAAAACAGGGAAAAACAACTGGGCTATGAATGTTGACAAAAAGGTGGGATTCAACAAAAGTATGCTGAGATGTTTTACCTGTCACGAGCTGGGTCACTTTGCTCGTGACTTCCCGAAGCCAGATCGCAGAGTCAACAACAATCGACAGATGGTCGCAGTGGGAAACAATCGTGCAGGAGCTACAACCAATGGAGAAACAGCTATGGTTGTTCAGTCATTTGATTGGGAGGATCAAACTCAAGCTTTAAACATCACAGGGTCAGAAAATGCTCATCTAGCTCAGATTGATGATGGTGCTTCAAAGAACAATGATACTGATCCCGCAGCAGAGATGATGGAACTGTAGTTTTCCCTAATGGTTTCCACCTCTTTCGAGCCCAAGAAGCACGAGGTAAATCTACCGTCCTGTTCTTTTGCTTGCAAAGAATATGTTACACTTCTTCGTGATGAAATTCAAACCTTACATAGACAAGTAGAGGACCTTAAATATGAGGGTTATCAACTTAGGAAGGGAAAGAAACCACTTAAGGCCCAACTATAAGCCAAAACAAAAGATTTTAGAAAAATTCAATCAGAATTCAGTGAAAAGTGTGAAATTTATGATTATAATAAGAGACAACTTGATGCTGTGATCAAAGAACTTGATGAGTTAAAAATTAAAAGTGGAAAAACAAATGTGAGTTTCAAAAATTATTCTGCTTCCAGTAAAACAGTTGAGTCTTTGTATGAAACCCAATTGAAATTTAAAGAAAATCAAAACAAGGGTTTAGGGTATGATTGTGTTCCTCCTCCTTTTAATGATAACTACACATCAATCCCTTTAACACATAACGAAACTGACAGGGAGCCACATCTTCGATATGACAAACCTGCTGGTTTTGTTTCAAGAGGTTTTGTTAACATTGAAAGTACTAATGTTTCTACTTCCTCTGCAGATACACCTTTAGATCAGGCCAAGTGTGAAGCTGGAGAATCTGTTTCTGTTTTTAATTCTGATTTTTCTATTGCAAACAAATTTGAATGTGTTTCTGATGTTAAGACTAAAAAAGCTTCTTGTGTTAGCTCATCATCGGATACTGTTGAATTTAATTTTTTCGATATGTTTGATGAATTTTTTTGGTAATTCTGATGCTTGTGATTCTCATGAGGAACCATCAACTCCTCAAGTCAAATCAAATGAGGCACCCTCACTTATTTCTCACTCTAATTCTTATGCATGTTCTTCTAAGAAGAGTAAGAGTGTCTGCAAAGAAAATAAATCTGAAAAATGCAATATAAAGTCAAAACAGATTTGTTTTAATTGTGGTGTTGGCGGTCACATAGCTAGGAATTGTCAAACTAGGATCTTTGTAAACTATCAGTCACCAAGAGGGGAGAATGAGTCTCGAGGAAGGTCTTTAACTAGAAAATCCTCAAGAACTCACTCCCGAAGTAAAGATCAGAAAGATATTAAGAATAGAAAGAGGGCTGTTTTTCAAACAAATAAAATGGTTTTTACTAACAAAACTCAAAACATTTTGTCAAAATCGAACAAGACTTAGCCAAGATCGGTTTCGTCAAAAAGCAATTCTAGATCTTCTACCAACTTTGGTAAAAAATCCAGAAGGTCTATGCAAACTCATGAGAAGTCTGTTTCAAAATCATCAGAGATTGTTGTAAAACCTAAACTTTAATGGAAGCCCAAATCTTTTTCAAGTTCATCATTACCTCCCTCTAAAGTGACTAGAAATGAAGATCCTAATTTGAAAATTTTAAAATCTAAATAAGAAAATTTGAAAAGGAAACCCAGGACAGTGATGACCTGGGTTCCTAAGTCTAAATGATTCCACTCATTTTGTAGGGGCAGTTGCGGAGGAATATCGTCCGTCCTTGGTACGTCGATAGCGGTTGTTCCCGGCATATGACTGGAGACATATCCCAGCTAAGCGACACTCAATCTTTTAATGGGGGTTATGTTTCCTTTGCGGGCGGAGATGGTGGAAAGATCACACAGCGCGGAACTGTTACAAATGGAATGTTGAGCTTTGAAAATGTCAACTTTGCACCCGAATTAAAGCATAGTTTGTTGAGCGTTTCTCAGATATGTGACAAAGGCTACTCAACGCATTTTACTGATAAAGAGTGTATGATTCTCAAGCCTGGCATCGTCATCCCAGAAGAATGGATCCTAGTCAAATCAAAATGGGATGGGAACGCCTACATCATTGATATGAACAGTAACCTACCTGAACAAGTCACTTGTTTATTCTCAAAAGTTTCCGAACACAATGCAATGTTATGGCATCGAAGACTTGATCATGCAAATGCGAAAAACCTGAATCATCTTGCAAAAAATGAGATGGTCCGAGGCCTTCCTGTCAGAGACTTTATCACGTTTGAAAAGTGTGTTTCTTGTGCTCAAGGCAGACATCATCGGAAACCACACTTGCCCAAGCAAATCAGCTCAATCAATCAAGTGATTCAACTATTGGATATGGACTTATTTGGTCCGGTCAACGTCCTGAGCATCAACAGAAGCTCGTACTGTCTTGATGTGATTGATGATTTCTCTAGATTTACGTGGGTCTTCTTCTTATCCAACAAAACAGGGATTGCTGATCTGATAAAGAAGTTTGTGGTGACGATTGAAAAGCAGACTAACAATCAAGTGAAGGCGCTTCGCACTGATAATGGAACTGAATTCAAGAATTCGGTTCTTGATCATTTTTGCGCAGAAAAGGGGATAGTGCATGAATATAGTTCTGCTCACATGCCTCAACAAAATGGTGTTGCTGAACGGAGGAACAGAACATTGAAAGGTGCTGCAATGACAATGCTTTGTGACTCCAAGCTACCTATCTTCTTTTGGGCTGAGGCGATTACCAGTGCTTGCTATGTGCAGAATCATGTTCTAATCAACAAAGCACAGATGAAAACACCATACGAGATTCTTTATGGACACAAGCCTTCCGTAAGCCATTTCCGTGTAGTTGGTTGTACTTGCACCCTTCTTCACTTAGATTCCAACCCTAAATTTAATGCCAAAGTTGATGAGCTATTTGAGCCTGCTGCAAAGGAATATACAAGGATGGTGGCTATAATTATTAACAAGAAAACATGGAATGGAGCTATGGGGAGAAGCGATGTGTTGGTTGTTAACAAAGATTAAATCCAATCCTACTCCAAACCAAGGGGGAGATTGAAGGGCCATGAAAATGGTTTGGGCAAGGCTTAGCATGTGATTGTTATTGATTTGGTTTCTGTAATTTTGCTTTTTGTTAGTATGTACTTTGTCATGTTTACTACCGTAAACACGTTTACGGCCGTAAACGTGTTTACGGTCGCAAACACTGTTTGCGGTCCAATCAAGTATAAATAGCTTAGTTCCTAGTCATTATCGGGGTTGGATGTTCTAGGAGTTTACTGCCACTATTGAGTTGTACCTGACGGTTTCTAGTGATTAATCGTGTGCAAACTCAATTCTCTCATCTTATCTTATTATTCTTGATTTACATTTGTTTGATTATCAGTTTTAGATCTGGAATCGGACCTAACACTTGGAGTGGTTGTGTCCCATTGAGGCAATGATTGAATGTGAGGGTCAGCTAGCGAGAATTAGAATCCCAAGTGGGGGAAAATTGGATATTCATGGCAAGTGAGATTCACATGGTCTAGCTCCCTATTTAACTGCGAGAGCCAAGAGATATCTTCAACTGAGTTGTTTTAGGTTCCTAGATTTTATGGCAGATACTCGACTTAAGGGCTCAATAGCGTTGAGTGAGGTGCCCATTGTTTAGGATTTCCCCGATATGTTTCCTAAGGAATTGGTAGGAGTGGCTCCTGAGAGGTAGGTCGAGTTTTAGACTGACTTGGTTCTTGGTGCGACTCCAATAGCCAAGTCACAGTATCGCTTGGCACCATCGAAGATGCATGAATTGTCTATGCTGTTTATTGAGCTTCTAGATAAGGGAATTATTTGACTGAGTCACTCACCTCAGGGGAAACCAGTTATATTCGTGAAGAAGAAGGAAGGACCACTCATGATGTGTATCAAATACTGGGAGCTAAATAAGCTAACAATGAAGAATTGTTACCCACTCTGGAGGATCGAAGACTTATTTGACCAGCTTCATGGTACGTCATGGTTTTACAAGATTTATTTACAATCAGGCAACCATCAGATGAGGTCCGAGGATGATCATGTGAAGAAGATGACCTTTAGGACTCGTTATGATCATTAAGAGTTTGTGGTGATTCCATTCGGGCTCACCAACACACTGAAAATATTCATGGATCTCTTAAACAAAGTTTGTAGGCTCATGTTAGATCAGTCAGTGATAATGTTCATAGATGATATTCTTGTATACTCAATGACCAAGGATTAGCATGAGGAGAATTTACGGGTGGTATCGGAGACCATGAGGAGAGAAATATTGTGTGAAAATTCTCCAAATGTGAGTTCTGGTTGTGCGAGGTGCAGTTTTTGGGGCACATCATCAACCAGAAGGGTATCTTGGTCGATCTGGCCAAGATCAAGGTTGTGATGTGATGGGAGGTTCTGAGGACTCCAACTAAGATTCAGAGCTTCCCAGGTCTCACTGGGTAGTACCAGATATTTATCTGAGATTTCTCCAAGATTTCAGTGCAATTGACTTGCTTGAAGAATAAGAATGCCACTTCCCGATTGGGGCCCGATCAACAGTTGGCTTTTGCGATGTTGTGATAAAGATTGTGTGAGGCCCCGATTCTTATGCTCCCTAAAGGTATGCATGATTTTGTAGTTTAATGTGATGCCTCTATATCGAGTTTGGGAGCTATTCTTGTGCAGAAGGGTCTTGTGATTTCTTATGCTTCGAGGAAGCCAAAGCCTCATGTGGCGAATTACCCTACACATGATTTTTGGAGTTGGAAGCTATGGTTTTTTCCCTCAAGATTTGGAGGCATTAACTTTATAGGATTAGGTGTACTATTTATAGTGACCACAAGAGTTTGAGGTACCTGATGGACTAGACAAATTTAAATATGCGGCAATAGAGATGGTTGAATGTCGTAAAGGACTAGGATTGCAAGATCTTATATCACCCTGGGAAGGCCAATGTGGCCGCCGATGCCTTGAGCCATAAGGAAATGATTTCTCCTATCACGAATATTTTTCTGTGGATGGTCATTATTTCACCTTTATTGGATATGATCAAGAAGGCTCAGATAGAGGAACTACAAAAGAAGAATTATAAAGCTAAGTGAATCAGGGGGACAATTCCTTTATTTGTTAGAGACAGTTGGGGGTTGTCGACACAGTGTGGTAGAGTTTGGGTTCCAACTACTATTGTGTGAGACAAAAAGTTTTGGAAGAGGCTTATAAGTCAAAGTTCTCAATCCATATAGGGGCCATGCAGATGTATCGGGATTTGAAGCGGAGTAAATGATGGCCGTGTATGTAAAAGGAAATAGCATGGTTTGTAGAGTGGTGCCTGAATTGCTAGGAATTCAAGTATGAACATCAGAGACCCCACGACAAGATGCAACCACTACTCATTCCCATGTGGAAATGGGAAGAGATCACCATATAATTTATCACAAAGCTGCGGAGAACGGTGTGTGGAGTTGATTCTATCTATGTCATTATTGATAGATTAACCAAGAATACACATATCGTAACAATTAACGAGAATATATCTTCTAAGAAGCTACCTGACATTTATATTCAGGAGGTAGTGGTTCGGTACGGGGTGCCAATTTTAGGATTTTGTAGACCAGGATGTTCGATTCACCTTTGGGTTTTGAAGGAAGTTTCATGAGGAGTTGGGTACTCAACTGCATTTCATTACAACATACCATCCCCAGACCGATGGTCAGAGCGAGCGAACGACTCAGACACTCATAGATATGATTCGAGCGTGCTTTTTAGATTTTAGTGGAGTTGGGATACTTACCTTCCACTGGATGAGTTCTCGTACAACAATAATTATAATACCAATATTGATCGACCACCTTTTGAGATGTTGTATGGGAGGAAGTCCAGGACCCCCGTTTGCTGGGAGAAGGTCGGGCATAGGGTCATGGGGAGTACTGAAGTGGTATTCAAGACCATTAAATTGGTTTGGTAGGTGTCTTAAAGGTTATGAATCACGTAAAGTTAACATATGAGTTATGCAGACTATGGCGATCAGACCTCGAGTTCCAGGTGGGGGACTTGGTGCTTCTGAAGGTGTCACATGCTAGGGTTTCATTAAAAACTAGTTTCAAAAAACTGCGAATGATGGAAAACAGAAGGTTTCGAGTTTTATAAATAACATAAACATTTTAACACCCACCACAGACCATCTTGCAAGTAGTAGAAATATTTAAAGCACAACCATAGAAGGAAGAAGTCGTAACTACCTTTGAAGTACTTTGAGTCCTCTAGGGGAGTCTTGGAAGTTGATTGAGAGTGGATGAACCCTTGGGACACAAATGAAGATCAACTTAATGTAATGCTAGTTACAACTCTTAGCTTTAAGTCAAGCCAAAGAAAGACTTAAAGAGAGATTACAAGCATCTTCAAATTCTTCAATATTTTTCTAGAAGATAAGAGAGTGAGAGAATGGGGAGAGTATGGGTAAAAATTGAATGCAAGAGTATCTTAATCCATCAAGCCTTATTTCTTTAAGTAAAGTTGAAATATTACCTTAAGGTCGTTAACTCTTTACCCCTTCAGATAAGCTTGTCCACATGCATGCACCTTACCCATTTCTTTTTAATAAACAAATCAAAAGACCATAACTACCATAACTAAAAAAAGTTTCGACCATATATATAAAAAAAAAGATGGATAGTTTAAATTTTATAAAACCCATGTTTATAAAATATAAACATTGTCTTTTGCTAAAAGACAAAAGGTTTCAACTAGTCCAAACAGTTGTGTATGACTTATTAATCTATACCATATGAAATAATATGTAACCTGTATTGTAAAATAATTATTTCCATGCAACTTGTATTAAAACCAATTTCTAATAAATAATTAATTCTATCAAGTTGTTATTAGTGTGGCCCTAAGGATCATATGTTATTTAGCGATATCATTTTAATATGACTCTTCAGCATACTAGATCTTTCAATCTCCTAGTTGTGCAAGACTCATATCAAATTGATATTGATATTGGTGAATGTCTAGCTGCATCTCATTGCCCCAACAACATATGACACTGTGCCATTCAATCAATGCCTAATTCCCCCGAATCCCTAAGGCTACAATTGGTGAGTAAGGTAAGTTTATCAATTATCCCTTTGCTAAAGATATCATGTTAAACATGAGATATAGATCACAGTCAATCTCATATAAATCTTCAAATTTATATCAGGCCTTAGATTTCTAACTCTCAACGAATAAGAGGAACAAATCCCATCTTGACTACATACTCCTCTTGCATGGTTTACATCATGCTCGATAATAGCTTTTATAACTACCCGTTTAAAGAACATCATTTGACTATATAAAAACATGATATTCCCACACTTAAGTCCTATATATGTATCTCAGATATTAAGGATATACATATATTACCTTTTAATCAAGTATTATTAATGTTAGCGATCCATGAGATGATCTTGATGCAGGTGAGTTTAATACTAGTTCTCTAACAAGTACATATGAAACTTGGTTACAACCACTTGCCTACTTTCGTCGAGTGAGAGTCAACCAATCTAATTCATATTAGTCTTACTTTATAATTGCTCCCACAATTATAACTGACTATGAACTTTTAGAAAAATAACATTATTCATGGATTAAACATGTTAATATAGAACAAAAAAGTATTAATCTGATGACTATATCCCAATATATCATAACATTATCTAATAGCTGTTATAATTTTACAATATTCAAATACGAAATCCAAATCAAAATCGCATTTCTAGAATAATAAAGTCTTATAGCTAAAGTGTGACCATTCATATTTAGCTTAAAACAATGACTCTAAGTATAATTAAATATCTTGGAGAATATGATTGGTGTTCTTTTGTGATATAAAGTCTCTTAGCTTGATTAAGTATACTCTTGAGGTCACGAAGATTTGTATGTGATCCTTGAATGATAGAAATCAACATAGTTTTTCAATGATCCCATTCATCCAATCATATTTGAATTCAACTACTGAAACATCCCAAAAATATTGTCTAAAATTTTTGTTTTAAATCATTAATGAAACCATAAATATCATTCACCATATAAAAATCATGAGTCATGTATCTCCAAAATATCATAAACATGTGTCAATATATCAAAGTCATATGTCAAAAAAATCATAGTAAATCATCCTAGGCTAAACACTATGGTGTGTGCCATGTTGTCATCCCGAGCTCTTCCCCTTACTAGCGGAAGTACTTGAAACCAAAAATTAAAACTATAAGCATGAAGCTCAGTGAGCCTCTCCAAACTAGAATATACCATACACGTAGTCACATAAACACATAACACATAGCTTAGGCCTAGTCCACTATATCGGGCCCCGCTTGACATCAATCCAAAGTACGGCATCAGGCCCCGCCCGACATCGAGAAAGGCTTGGTATACATAAGAATATCAATAAATACATATAAACACAAACACATAACATAACATATAACATTCCTAGGGTCCCGCCCGATATCGCACCGAAATACGGAAGCATAAAAATATTCTTCAGTCTTGCACCGGCATCAGACCGAAATCCAGAAACATACAAAAAAACGCATGCAAGAATCACAAAGACATCAAGCATACAAACATTCCTCAGGCTTGCCCCGCCATCGGACCGAAGTCCGGAAACATATAAACCTACATCGGGTACAGGCCGACATCAAACCTTAGTCCGACATCTGCTAACATACATAAACGAGTTGGCATTGGTGCCTTTGATCCATTCCTGTGACATCCCCATTTTTACGGCCAGAAAAGACTGATTTGTTTATGCTTGTTTTTAAAATCAAAGTAATCTTTTAAAGAAAACAGTTGCGGAATTTGTTCCGAAAACAAGATATGATAATAACTTATCAAAACATTTCTCGAAGAGAATGTATTTTCATTTAATAATAAAACCTCGGGATGTCATGTTCCGATACAGACATATAAGCATAAACAGAACTTACATTTAATTACATAATTGATTTATATCTCCTTTAAATCTCTCTGTGAATATGTCTTCGTATTAATACCTGTGATACAAAGAAAACTGAGTGGGTCAGGGTTGGGAGCCTGGTGAGCATATAGGGTTTTCATCCCACAATGTTATATCATATATTTATAAATATAGAACATTCAAACTTGTACAATTTCACCATATAAAGGCAACTCTTATCCCACCCCCATCGATCCTCACAACGACACGATCTAAACTCTTGTATCTAAAATTTTCCTCTTTACCCGATCCCTACTCACGAATCTAAAACTATTATCTTCACCTAATCCATACTCATGGTCTAAAACTAACCTTTTCACCTAATCCATACTCACGGATCTAAAACTAACCTTTTCCCCTTGATCCATACTCACGGATCTAAAACTAACCTCCTGATATGATCCATACTCCCGGATCAATAATTGTACCCAATCCATACTCCTGGAATAAGGACAATTAACTATACCTTAATCCTGATATGATCCATACTCCCAAATCAATAACTGTGCCCAATCCATACTCCCGGACTAGGGACAATTAACTATACCTTAATCCTGATCTGATCCATACTCCCGGATCAATAACTGTACCTAATCCATACTCCCGGACTAGGGACAATTAACTTAGTCTTAATCCATAATCCTGGACTAATAACAAGTTTTATCTCTTTACCTAATCCATACTCCCGGATCTAAAACTAACCTCTTGGTCTAATCCATACTCTGCTGAATAACTAGATCAACAACAACATCGGGGCCTCTCATCTGTTTATCACACATCAACTATCTACCCATGTTCTACCCAACATATTAGTAGATAAAAATATATATTTTTATACATAGTTTAAAACCTGTATAGCATTCTCATTCAATACCTATTCCACATAACAGATGAGGCATACCCACATAACACATATTTCATAGAGAATAAATCAGATCTATGAGATAGAAGAAAATGAATATACATTCACGCATATAAAAACAAAATATACACATAACACGTATTTTATATTAAATACTTAATAATTATGCGTTAGAAGAGAGTAACCACACACTCACTTGATTAGAAGATGATCGAACAACACTACGACTTGTAGAAGTAGTATTCTTCGGTAGATCTGGAAGATTTTCACAAAAACCGGGCTCCCCGCGGGTAGAGCTTCGGCTTGGGAATCGCACTTCTCGGGATCTTCGGGGTCTCGGGACTTGCTTCGGGGCTCGGGAATGATATCGGGGCTTCGGGATGTTTCTTGCACGAAAAACGATGCAAAAACGCGAGAAAACGGGAAGAAATGAGCAAAGAAGTCGGTTGCCCTCGACACCCTTTTATAGGGGGCTGGAAGCCCATTTATGCTGGGTGTAACTTCACATTACGCTGGGCGTAACGTGGATCAGATCGCTGACTCCCCCCATGGATAATATTGGTTAATTTATAATTAAATTAAATATCGAAAATATTTAATAAACTTCAAAAATTCATATCTTCCTCATACAAACTCCGTTTTCAACGTTCTTTATATCCACGCGTAGGTGAGACTACGCTCTACAACTTTCATTTAGACTCCGTCAGCTAATTTTGAATTTATTTTTATTATTTATTTTTAGTAGGCCGGGACAGGAAAACTCCGTTATAAAATCATAACTTCTTTATCCGACGTCCGTTTTCGCCTATCTTTTTATCGTTTTACTCCTATTAATGAGACATTCGATTCTCATTTAGATTGTTTCGGCTAAAAACCGCTCGGTCTCAAATCGAGTATTCGGGCTGCATACCGCTAAGTTGAAACTTAGAAAAATCATAACTTCCTCATACGAAGTCAGATTTGGACGTTCTTTTTATGCACGCCCATGGTTTAACGAAATCTATGACTTTTGTTTAGATTGCTAAGGCTAAATATCACTCTAACATAAATTCACTTTTTACGTCATTCAGCGTCGTGCCGGTTCTGTCGCGAAACTTCGACAAGTCATAACTTCTTCGTTATAACTCGGATTTCGGCATTCTTTATATGCACGGAAACCTTGTAACATATACCATAACTTAGTTAATATTATTCATTCTAAATAATATTTCATCAAAAATTCATTTTTGATGCCTATCGTCTCTAAATTGATTAGCCCGGATCTACAGACGTTACAATTCCTATTAGAGGAAAACTCACCTCACAAAGCTAGTTGATGAATCTCTCTGTAAGGAATCTCTAAACGGGCCTTTTTTAATCCTCAATGTAGCAGGAGCGAGTGCTTCCACCTGTCTTGCTGCTGCTAAACTCAGACACTGGTACCGCTTGTGTCCCATCTGGTTGCACTGAAAGCAAATCAAATTTGATATCATCGTGGTGGTGGTGGTAGCTGTACAATCTCTACTCACATGTCTATTTCGGCCAAACTTAAAGCAACTTGAACTCTATGCCTTGCATGTCCCTCGTGCAACTTGCCACATTTGCCACAATGGCAGTAGCCGTGATGGCTCCTAGATCTGTGGTTAGATACCTTGGGCTTCTTGCCTGTACTCCTTGACTGAACTCCCTCTAGTTTCCTCTTCTTCTCCGTCTCTAAATCCAACTCCCTCTCTCAAGCCCTAGCAATCATGTCTTACAACGTCTTGCAGCTCGATCAGCTCACAAACTGGCGGATATCACTCTGCAACATCTCATGATACCGGGCCTTCTTCATCTCCTCGTCCACCACGTACTGCAGAATGAGAAGGACCCTCTCCCTGAACATAACGGTGATCCCAGTCATTGTCTCAGTCGTTTGCTGGAGATCCTAGAACTCCCTAGCAAGCTGTTGCACCTCTATCACAGGTGCAAACTCGGCTCTAAACCTAGCCGAAAAGTCACTCCAGGTCATATTGTCAATGGCAACATCACTAATAGCATGCCCAACCATCTGGTGCTAGCAATGGGGTTCTGAGCCCCATGATAATCTTGAGCTCTACAAGCTTAGAAATCCTTGAAGGTCATCTTATACACCCCTATCATGGCCGCTATCTCAGTACGCAATGAACTCAATCTCTTTTTAATAATCTACATGATACCCTCCTTGACCATGTAGAAGATCAGAGGAGCCAGGTCCAAAATATTGTGCGTGATCTCAAATGGGATGAACTCCTTTATATGGTCATCTAGCTGCCCGACTCTAGAGCCCAAGCCTGATCCTTCACTGGCACCTGAACTACCGACTAGTCTAGTGTGAAGTCTCACCATACTGAAAAACACACTATAAAAAACATCAGAATACTCATCATATCTTGAGGGATCACATATACTACAAATTCCCTAGATTCATCTCAGCATTCCTTGATTCGAGTACGGATCCTCTGCTTTCAGTAGTACGGGCCCATACTGTCTTCCACTTCTATCCATACTTTCCTCAAGAACTGCCTTGACTCCACCAAGTCCTTTGTACTACTACTGCTTCATGTGCTAATCTGATCCTAGGTTTTCCCAAGGGTAATCACCATCCCACTCTCCACCATTAGCTGCAAAAAGTCCCGTTTATCTTCCCTAACTATCTCGCAAATACCGTCACATATCACTAAGACTAGATAATTCTTCGAATGAGAGGCCCTACCCTACAATGGTTGGACCTAAACAAGAGCTACGAAATAAGGTTAAACCTAACCTTATGAAATTATTTAGTCCTCGCAATATGTATCTTACGTTTACTAGTTAGTAAAAGATATTAGAACTCCTAAAAGAACAAAGCAAGAAGCATTCGAGCATTGAGTAAACATAATCAATGATATCCTAATCAGGCCATCATATCATTGACAAATCAGTACTAACATGCAGTTCATAAGCTCATACACATATAATGTGCACATAAGGCATCCTTCCTAGATCCTTAGCCCTAATCTAGCGTGCAGTTCTCATAAACATATCATAAAATAAACTTCTATGGGTAATTTGGGAGTACTTACTTGAGCTCGGCTGATTGCATGCACCACACCCTTTTTCTCTTTTCACAATCATTTTTGTAAAAATGTTTTTTTTTTTGAAAATCTTAATACCAAGCACTCAGTTTGAGTTAAACACACCAGAGAGTGTGCCAGAATCCCTCAATCCAAGGCTATAATACCAACTTGGAACATCCCAAAAAAACTGTCTAAAAATTTCATTTTAAATCATTAATGAAACCATAAATATCATTCACAATATAAAAATCATGAGTCATGTATCTCAAAAATATCATAAACATCTGTTAATATATCAAAACCATATGTCCAAACGTTAGAGTAGATCATCCCATGCTAAATGTTGTGGTGTGTACCATGCAGTCATCCCGAGCTCTTCCCCTTACTAGCGGAAGTACCTAAAACCGAAACTAAAAACTCTAAGTTAGAAGCTTAGTAAGTCTCCCCAAACTACCACATACCATACATGTAATCACATAAACACATAACACATAACTTGGGCCTAGCCCACTACATCATGCCCCACTCGACATCGGACCAAAGTCCAGCATCGCTATCCCCCCTAGCATCGAGAAAATCTTGGTATACATAAGCATATCAACAAATAAATATAAACATAAACACATAATATAAACATATAAACATTTCTCGGGCTCATCCAACATCTGTTCGAAATCTAGAAACATATAAACATTCCTTGGACTTGCCCCTGCATCAGACCGAAGTCAGGAAACATACAAACAGACACATGCAAGAATCACAAAGACATCAAGCATAAAAACATTCCTTGGGGTTTCCCCGACATCAGACTGAAGCCCATAAACATATAAACCTACATCGGGTACAACCCGACATTAGACCTTAATCCAACATCTACTAACATACATAAACGATCCGAAATTGGTGCCTTTGACCCGTTCCCACTAGAGGAAAACTCGCCTCACAAAGTTGGCTGCCGAATCTCTTGGTAAGGAATCTCTATCGGTTGCTCCCATGACTCCCTGCGCTATCATTACTAAATAACACTTAGTCAAAATCCAAAAATTCCTTCTTAGGGTAAAATGACTATTTTACTCCTGATCTAAATGGACCCATGAGCTAGGCCCAAATCCATAACATGAAGGCCAAAATCCAGATATTCTCACCAAACCCACTAAAGAAAATTGGGCCCAAATTCTCAAATAGGCCTTCCCTCTAGTCCAATAAGCGATAAAATCCAATATCAGCCCAAAATAATAACCCACTAAGGCCCATAATCATCTAGTCCAAGGAAATGGCCCAAAAAGGCCCACTGACGCTATGAATGTAGGGTGTTCCCTTGTGGAACGTTGGGCGTCCCTCCTTAGTCAGATCGCGAGTCCCAATGGGAACACAACGCGTTCCCAAGACCTACGTAGGGCGTTCAAGTTCAGTTTTCAAAAACGGGCCATTAAGCACTTAATGCTTATGCCATGCTATCCAAACACAGATCCAACCTATTTAGTACCTATAGAATCATAAAGTCACAGACTTGGTGACTTTTCATGTTCCCATAAGCCCAAATCTCAAGAATTAGCAATCAACTTCCATAAATGTGGTCTTAACTCTTGCATGAACCCATTAAGACCTCAAGGTTCGAAACTTTACTAATATAGAGGACAACATTAACATCAAGGGTGGCACCCCTAAGTCTAAAAATGGATTGGACTCATAATCAAAAGGTCCAAAACTCCATTAACATCGATCTAAGCATTCAAGTGGCAAGTTGGAAGCTTTATACCTCAAATGAGTACTAACAAGTGATGCTATCCCGGATCCTTGAGTTCAAGATACTGAAGTTCTTCTTCACTTGCTTCTTCTTTCTCCTTTTAAGCTTCTAAGAAACATAAAGAAATTCATAAGGCCAAAACACACAAGAATAAGGAAAGAGAGGCTATCTAGGGTTTTTGAGTTTGAGAGGCTGGTAAGGAGGCCAAGGCTTGAGTCATAATGTTGTTTATATAGGTCCCAAACTCTAAAAAATTGGGTTTACATTCAGCGCAGGAATGGTCCCTTCCTCCTCCAAATTCCCTAATAACAAGGTCCAAATGTAGTAATTCAATATATAAGGGACCAAAATGTAACTAATACATGGACCAGGTGTTATAACTTATAAAGTAGTGTATTCTTATTTTGTAGTAGATTATGTCATTATGTTTTATTTGGACCTCATTGCAACATGACTTACCCTTGATTCTATAACGAGGTCAAAATCCAATTATAATTCATAAATTTTTATATCTGTTTAGAAATAAACATTTTGTGTAGCTCTTTCCATAAAGATCCTTTGTAAGCTGATTGTCTCATATACATTCTCTTAGTTCTTCTAAAGTACTCTTAGTACGCTCTCTTAGTCGTCCGATGACTTAACCATGTATTCAATTAGTATCCTATGACATGCTTACAACATGATCAAATACCATGTCCTATGCATAATATGGCATAAATGATGAATTCATTTTCCAAACAAATAGAATATAAATAATTTCATCTAGTTCAAGCTTATGAGCTATGTACTTTTGAGGGTAGCTCAAAATGGTGCCATATGAAAATGCCAAGAATTCTCCAAAAGAATCTTGTGTCTTGATCCATTTCAAGACATTACCAATATATGTATAAGGATATGAAACTTTGAACATTCTTTTTTTTTCTATCCCATATAGATTTTACATTCCAAGAAGGTAACTTCTCTTTCCCAAGTATTTAGTTTTAGAAATACTTTCTGAATCAAGGTGAAAACGACCTTGCTTAGTCAGAAAGTGATTTCAAATGATTAAGTGTATCTCATTCATACATAATTAGGAATTTCACTATGCTTCCACTAGTTCTTAGTAAACATACATTTTCTATTCATTTTGATATAAAAACATAGCTTGGGGTTTTACATTAAAATGATGATTGCAAAATTGAGATGTTTGCTTTATATCCAAAAGTAGATCTCAAGCTCTACGCATTTTATTTAGGATAACATGGATTAAGAAAACCTCCACAATAATCCATATGGATATCTTCTAGTAGATGTCTATTAGAAAAATCGGTCTTTCTTGAAATCTATTTACTATATCTCATATTAAGAATGCAAATTTATAGAAATAATATCCTTGTTGATCTTATCATAGCTACTTGTAAAAAAGGTTTGATCACAATCAATTTTATGAGTATGATGAGGACCATATTGAATGGCATGTGTATGAGAAAATCCTTTTACAAGAAGTCTTGCTTTAAATGTTGATGGTTATCCAGGTAATTTATTCTTTTGGGAAGAATCATTTACTCCTTCAAGCCTTGCTATAGGGATAAATTTTAATCAAGCCTATACTTGATTCTCATACCTGGATTTCATCTCATGTTCATGGCTCTAAGTCATTTATCATATTCGAGATCTAACATAGCATCTTGGTACTTGACGGATTTTCTGGAGACCATCAATAAAAGCTCGCCAGTGAGAGATTCCACATTTATCAAGTCAAAGATGATTTCTATCACTAATTCAAACAATTTGTGTTTGTGAATAGCTATTATTAAATTTTAACAATCCATGTCAAAACTAGTGCTAATTATTACTACATAAGGTTATGGTTCTTGAGCTGCTTCAATTTCCATGTACCTCCCACTCGCTTTGTCATTGGAAGCTTCCTTTCTACTAACTTAGCTTTCACAAGAATAAGAGAAACTATTCTTGGTGTGTTTGAATATAACAATCTAAGCCACATTTAGAGTACTATATGTACAAATATGTACTTGGTAGATTTTAGGTTTAGAAGCTTTAGTCCAACATCGGATTCAAATCTACAAAACATTAAGTAAGATGAGGATGGAGCCTTTCCATACTAAGTCTTATAAAGGTTTGAATCTACTTGTTAGTTGGTATTTGTATTCAAGATACAATAAGTAGTGATTGAAGTATTGTCCCAAAAATATTAAAGGATGATATTCCTACCGATTAGAAAGTAAATCATACCAAGTAAGATTTAATTCATCCTTTATTATCATTAATGCCTTAGATGGTTCTTACCGGTTTGTATCTCAACTTTTGAAACCATCAACAAAGATTTCATAATTATGCTTTACCATGTAAAATATAATTAAAACTATTATAGTTGTTAATAAAATTTTTTTGGTATCTTGTGCTTAATCTCAAAAAGTCATTCGAAACGGAGTAATGCACCAAAGAGTATTGTTCCTTGATTAATTTCTCTACACCTTAATGAAAATATCATTAGGAATCACATATAAATAAGGTTCACATATGTCAAATAAATTACATTATTTTCCTTTAATGATCCCTTTCTTGAAGTTGGAGTATATGAATGCCATTCATATAATAAAGATAACAATGTCAAAGATGAGTTTGATTTAAATCAAGTTTAACTCAAAAAGTGCTTGCATATAAAACTTAATTTTATTTATAAAAATGTTGATATTTACTATACGATTCCATTAAGATATCTAGTCTCATAAATAGAAGTTGATAATTTTAGAATATGAATATTATCATTATAAAAAACGATTGAGTAAATTATTAAACATTAGAATAAAATAACTGAGACATAAATTTAGACATGCTAAATTAAGACATACATTGATCCAAAACAATTATTGTTTAACATTACAAGTAATTTATGTTCTAAGCATAAATAATAAACTGAACACCGAGAGTGTAGTTCCAACTTAGTTGTCCTTAGCTTGGTTAGTCTTCAATAAATATATGCAAACCATTTACAAATATTAGATTAACAATTAAGTACCAATTACTTAAGTGTTATATGAAAAGTTTGATTTCTACATTGTAGATACCTAAAGTACTAGTCTCTTCCAGACTTTCTTTTTAGATAAGAGAAACAATTCCTCTTCTAGTGTCCAATTTCTTTGTAGAAGAAACAAGATACATCTATATGTATGCCTTTTTTCTTCTTTTGGGCTTAGAGGAGCCCTCTCCATGAACCTATTGCCTTTTAGAGCACACAGGGTGACTCGTTTCACCCTTGCATTCTTCCCTTGTATGAGCTGGTTCATACCAAAAATCACTATATCTTGGAATATTTGCTCAACCTGACGAAACATATAATATGCTTATACGCCTTCCAATTCCTTCTAAGTTCTGGAATAACTGAATATATTATCTCTTTAAAAACATCATTGGAATCATTGTAGTGCTTCCACCACATTATGATTCGGTATGTCATTGATATTAGGTTGCTCAGGAATGGGTCCTTTAAGAATGTACAACATATTATCCTATTGAATAATTTCTTTCAAAACATGCGTCCATTGGATAGTATTGTACCTATCGAATATTAAATGTTCACAATGATTCACAAGATCATATTGATGAAAGGTTGTGAGATTGTATTTGGTTCTCATCTACAAAATTTAAAAAAAAATCATTTAGTATTTTCAGTATTTAATCTTCAATAATAATTAATAGCCTTTTAGTCTCCAAAAACATTAATTATCAAACTCTAGGATCCAAGTTGCAAAACAGATAAATTCTTAGGTATCCTTTATCGCATCCATTTGAATTCAACCTAGTAGATATCGACTATTAATTATATATCACTATATAATTCCTAGATTTATGGGATTTCTAGTAACAAATTTCATTAGACATGTTTGATCCCATCTATGCCTCAAAACTCTTTTGCTTACGTATCCTTTATTACAAAAGATTTCCGATAAAATCATCCAATTTTAAAAACTTGTGTATTCGGCCTATAACTTGGTTACAGAAATCACGAAGACACCCCGACCAACAAAAGATAACACTAGCAGGTTAGGTATCCTTTATCCTACTAGTTCATAGAAGAGATGTGCATGTGTTATTCAAATGGATTGCATATATTTGACGTTTGTAAAAAAGGGTCTTTATATGCTTTATGATTCTAATTTAAAAACATATGATATCATATTTATTACATGCATATAATAAACCATGGTATCAACTTTCAATAGAAAATCACTTTTAAAGGTTCTATATAAATGGCTAGTTTATATATATATATATATATATATATATATATATATATATATATATATATATATATATATATATATATATATATATATATATATAATTTGATGCAATTCAATTTTAATAACTGCTATTAAGTTTGAGTGCATTTGAACCTTTTATATCTTTAATAAAAATTCATTGTATTAGTTATATATTTTGAGTATGTATAAGTTATAAAAATCACTAGTTTAAAACTTATAATGGAATATTTCAAAATTTCTGTTACTAACGATTTTATAAAACTGGGTTTTATTTTTAAAAATAATAACTTGTTACATCTTATGTCGAATTTTGAAAAACCAAAATCCATGTGATGCTTATTTTATCTTATGTTAATTTAGCATGTGAAAAACTAATTTATCAACCACACATAATCTTTGCATAACATAAACAACACAAGCATGTATAAAAAAGATATATGTATAAACATAACCGACTAATGATATTTTTGTGAACCACAACAAAAGATGTCAAGTGCATTCCTAAAGGGACATTTAAGGGGACCAAAGATCTTCTTGTAATGTTGTTGTAGAAGCTCCCTGTAACGATGAGATTTTCAAAACAAAATTTTCATTTTTCAACAACCAAATTTATATAAAAATATTCTCAAAAGTATTCAACAATAGTTATCAAATCATAACATATCCCAAGATCACAAAATCAAATCCCTTCTCTATGTGTATGGGTCATGCCAACACCTTTCCACGTTCCTCGCTAGTACCTGAAACACATAACATAACAATTGTAAGCATAAATGCTTAGTGAATTACCCAAAATACCACATACAACACATACGCCACTTGAGGCTACTGTACGACACTCCGATCGATGTGTCTCAGTGGGACACTCCGATCTTGTAGCTCGTTGGACCCTCTGGTCCTATCATAGCTCGTTGGGCCCTCCGGCCCGGTCTATCTCGTTGGACCCTCCAGTCCGGTCTATACAATTATATATTATACATACATCACATAGCACATAATCGCATACACGGCACACATTCTCATATATAGCACATAAGACCTTCCGGTCAACTCATAATACCACTCTAGGTAATGTATAGTAAGAAGACTCACCTCGCGTAACTCGGTAACTCGACAATCTCGGACTCCGTGAAAATGGGATCTAGCCTACGCCTAATCATACAAAATAAACACTCGACATCAACAAATTTCCCAAGGCTAGACCATTCCCTCTCTTAGCACTCCCAGGAGGGTAAAAGACCATTTTACCCCTCTCAAGGCTCAAATACTCTAAAGTTGACCAAACCCTAAAAGTCAACAAAATTCAACCATCTGGGGTACGCAGCGCGTACCAGATCTGTACGCTAAACGTTCCTTTTTGCTTCACAGAATCGGGGTATGCGGCCCCTTACGTCGTACGTACTGCGATTACGCCCAGCGTAACTCTCAGTTTTCTCCTCCTCTTCATTCAGGTCTTAATCGGTTAAGTCTTGCATCCAAAATCCAGATCAGACTTCTCTAACATGACTTAATCCATAAAGTTGGTGACTTTAAGCCTTTGCATGGTTGTGGAAGTCACATACACCCAAAACACTCTATTTCAAACCTTAAAAGGTTCATATCTCATGCATGAACAACTTTTAACAACCAAAACTAGATTTTTATCACATAACAACTCTAAATGAGCTAGTATGGCACAGATCTCAGCTTCTAAGAGCTCAACCTCTCAAAAAGCTATGAACTTGGGGTCCAAAATCCCTAAAACATCTCTCTACAAAGCATGAGCATAAAAGATGCAAAGCTTGAAGCTTTTTACCTCAAAAGGGATCGCCAACCACTGTAGAACTCGGATCTACTCTTGCTCTTCAACCTCTAGTTCCAACAATGGCTTCCTCTTCTCCTTCTTCACCTCAAAAAGGTACCTTCAAGCTCAAGAACACACACACAAGATTATACATGGATTTATGCACTCTAAGGGCTCACTCAAGGGGGTATGGTGGCTGGGTCAAGGGACTAAACGTCCCTTTTATAGTGCACAAGCCAGAATTTAGGGTTTGCATCTGGACACATTACGCCCAGCGTAACCCTGGGTACTCCCAGCGTACCCGGGCGAGTCCGCATCTAAAATAAGTGTGTGAGAACGCGCGACGTACGCTTCTTTAAGCCCAGCGTACTCACAAATCCACATATAACTTGAAAGGACTCATCTTGCTATCTCTTAAAGTAGAAGGGTCATAAGGCTTACCTGAATTTCGGGCTGTTACACTCCCACTTGTTTTAAACATCCATTGTGTGCAAAAGATTTAAAGACTTCTTTAAATGGAAAATCTCAGCTTTCATGACCCTTTTCAGAAAGTGTCATCTTTGTATTCAGCACATGTACAACACATATGTAGCATTCATGACACTTTTCAGAAGGTGTCATGTTCTATGCAACAGCTGTTGAACTCAGAAATTTCCCTTTTGTCTTCAAAAATGGCTCAAACTTCATTTCTTGTTACGTCTTTGTACAAATAAATTATTTTTAAAAACTAATCTATTACTTTACAATAATAAATAAGAAAATTGATCTATTTAATTATTATATACCATATGAATAAGTAAGTTATTACAACCATTTTTATAACAACAAACAAAACAACACAAAGGTCCTTGGTAAGTTTATGCATATCATATAATTTAACATACACACAAAACAACCATTTTTTTTCTAAAATAACCTTAGGTGAAAAAAAAATGCATGTAATTTTTTCACATAAAATAACAAACATAAAGTTGTAAAAGAAAATATGTATGAACTTGTTTTTATAAAAAAAAAACAAGTTATCCACTTTTTCCAAAAGCATAGGCTTTCATAAATCATAAAATTTAACCAAAATTGTAAGTTGGCTTTGATACCGATTGTTGAATTTTATTTAAAAACTAGTTTCAAAAAATTACAAATAATGGCAAACAGAAGACTTGAGTTTTATAAAAACATAAAAATTTTATAACCTACAAAGGATCACCTTGCAAGTAGTAAAAAGATTTAAAGCACAACCATAGAAGGAAGAAGTAGTGATAACCTTTGAAGTACATTGAGTCCTCTAGGGGAGGCTTGGAAGTCGATGGAGAGAGGATTAACCCTTGAGACACTAGCAAAGATCAATTTGATGTAATGATAGTTACAACTCTTAAGCTTTAAATCAAACCAAAGAATGACTTAAAAGAGATTGCAAGTATCTTCAAACTCTTCAATATTTTGCTAGAAGATAAAAGAGTGAGAGAATGGGGAGAGTATGGCCGAAAATTTGGGTCAAGAGTATCTTAATTAAGCAAGCCTTATTTCCTTAAGTAAAGTTTAAATATTACCTTAAGGTATTTAGACATTTACCCCTTTAGACAAGCTTGTTCCCCATGTATGCACCTTACCCATTTCTTTTTAATTAAATAATCAAAATACCATAACTCCCTTAACCAAAAGGAGTTTCAGCCATATATATATAAAAAATGGATAGTTTAAATATTATAAAACCCAAGTTTATATAATATAAACTTTATCTTTTGCTAAAAGACAAAACGTTTCAACTAGTCCAAATTTTTGTGCATGACTTATTAATTCATACCATATGAAATAATATGTTACTTGTATTGTAAAATAAATATTTCCATGAAATAAATATTTTCCAATTTTTTTATAATACTTTATGAATATTTATTAAAATCAATTTCTAATAAATAATCAAATGTATCAAGTTGTTGTTAGTGTGACCCTTAGGATCACATGGTATTTACCAATATCATTTTAATATGACCTTTGAGCATATTAGATCTTTCATCACCATGGAAATGTGTCATCCGATTTCAAAATCGGGACAAGATGGCCCCCCAATTTCCTAGTCCCTTTAGGATTACTACCCTGGTGGACAAGGTTGCATACCGGTTGGATTTTCTTGATGAGCTCATTCTAATCTAAAAAACATTCCATGTCTCTCAGTTGCAGAAATGTGTAGTTGATGAGTCGGTAGTCATCCCTTTGAATGATATTCAGGTCAATGAGCGGCCAAACTATATGGACAGACCGATTTTGATCCTTGACAGGAAGACTAAGACTCTACGCAATGATGAAGTGAACCTGGTGAAGGTGCGATAACAACACCAAAAAGACTTAAAATAGACATGAGAGCGTAAGGAAGAGATTAAGGAGTATTACCTAGATTTTTCGCAATAATGGACTTTGAGGATGAAGTTTGATTCAAGTAGGGGAGATTTGTAACACCAGTGTTCTAGGTAATTTTCCTTTCTAATTTCATTTCTTAAAAGTTGGCAAAATTGGTCCTTTCGCTGGGCATACGAGTTACGTACACAGGCGTAGGACCTTGCTTGTGGTCGCGGTGTCTCACACATAAGCTAGGTGTATCTGTATGTACTCTTGGCATACACAAGCAGGGGTAAACCTTAATTTTTAGGTTTTGGAGCCTATTTAAAGACCTTATGGCCTCTACCCCTTCTTACTCTCAACCTCCATCTTTCCTAGTCTCCATTTCGAAAATCCTAATTGAGTGTGTGTTTTTTAAAGCCATAGAAGGTCATTTTGGGTCTTCTTAGTGGTGAAGGAAGACTCTTAAAGTTGTGGTGTTTCACTCAAGCATTTAGATCCAACAATCACTCTCCCTTGTGCATCTGCTGGAGGTATAAACCTCTAACCTTGACGTATATTCCTGTAGATCTTGTTCAAGCTTAGAATTATACACCTTTTTATCCCAAATCTTGATCCTTGTGAGTATGGAATACTCGAAGACATTTAACTTATCCTTTTAGACATTTTAGGGTGTGTTAAGTCATATAAATGCAATCTTGGACCTTGGTTTTCTTCCATGAAAGAGTATTGGAGTTTTAAATGGTTGAGTGAGTTAGGATTTTGATGTTGGGCTCTTGTATCCATGAAAAGGAATAAAGATTGCAACTTTATGGCCTTACTCATTTTATTAAGCCTGGATATGAAGTTGGACATGAACTATTAACACATTAAGACCATTTAGTGAGAGTTTGGATGTCAATGTAGTATGATGGGCATAATTCGCTATATGCTAGATGAAGAAGGCTGATGTACCATAACCTCCCCTTTATAAACCAAGCAGCATGTGGTGTCATACCCCCAAACCAAAAATAGTGGAAATGTTCGGGGGTGGAGGACGTCATGTATAACATCACAACAATTACATCATAGTAATCAAAGTAAACACAAACATTACATTGAAATATAGATATTTGCACCTGTTTGATACATAGTTTGTATACATCAAATGTATAAGAAAATATAAATACATCACTCTATATGCTCCGTCTTCTCAAAAGCCTGCGGGAGTACCTTTCTACTGATTTCCTGTGAATACAAGTTATTTTGAAAGAGTATCAGCATTAAGCTGGTGAGTTCATAAAAATGTTTTTGTAATGAAAACTTGTCATTGAATCTGTAAAAATGTTTGTATACTTCCCATGAAAATCCTACATTTTCTAACATATACGTTTGTTAGTGTGTTCTGTAGTAGTGTATGATGTATTACTTTGTATGCCTAGTAACCACCAATTATATTGTATATCGTTATTTTGAATGAAAACCCTGACTATCACCAGTAATGTATAGATTTTTCTGTTTGAAAATCTTGGTTACCACTAGTATGTATAGTAGTTTCATTACTTAAAATTAAAACCATGTATTGTATCCCATGGAATCCTCTAGTGTAATTTATAGTAGTTTTATTAATTAAAAATGTTGGGGAATCAAGTTCTTCATGTATAACTTTGTAGATGGTTTGACTTTTGTAGACCAACTTGCATGTAGTGCATTAGCCTTATGACTAATGAGTATTTGAGAGTGAGAGAGAGACACGTAAACACCTCTATATAAGGTGAGTCCATACCACTTGTAGAGGTGCGCTTGAGAGATGTAGTCATAGTGATTAGTGAGTGAGATATTTAGGAAGTTGTAGACTAGATCCGTTTTGTACTCATTTACTATGATCGAATATATCTTTTAGATCCCAAATCACAATGTTCAAATGTGAAAACATTAATTCCACATGCGACACCATGTTCTAATGTCACTACAATTGGTATCAAAGCAGGTCTTCAAGATCAAGGTGATTTTTGAAGAACAATTCTTGGTTTGGCAAATTTTGTCGCAATTTGAGCAATTTTGATGAGTCTCTCTCTATGATCTCTCATAATATTTGAATTTGTGCGTAACGTTTTTGGATTTTGATCGATTCGTTTCGTTGGATCTAATCCATTTTTACCTCATTGATGATCCAACAAAATTTTTGTTTCGATCAAGCCCAAACAAAAATAAATCAATTATGGATATTGTTCATTAATCTATTATTGAGCGCTTAATCTATTTTCCATTCAAGTTCGAATTTGTTAATTGAGCCCATGTGTCATACAGTCATTGTTCATCTAATTTGAGCCCATGTAATTCATTTTTATGATCTGATTTCTTTGCTTGAGCCCAAGGTGGATTAAACTCATTTGACGTAAAATCCTGTTGTTTCGTCAGAGCTTTATAAAGTTGTACACTTAAAGTCTTTTTTTCCGATTCCTGGTTGTAAATCGATTTCACATGATTTGTTATATGACAAAATCGATCTTGTTCATGTTTTATTTGAGAAATCAAAATTGAATATTTTATTTTAAAGATTTTGACCAAGAACACATGGATGTCATTAAGAACTATTGATTGAATGTGTTTTCATCTAAAATCGGAGGGTAAATGACACAAAAAACACTCTTTTTACACAGAAATTCGATTTTGACAACGTGTTTTTTTTGTGTCAATTTCGACACTGTGTTTTCCAATTTGTTACAATTTTGACTACTTTACCGGTTAACCAGGTTGCATGCTGACGTGGCATGATGACGTGTCAGTGTTGATGATGTGGCATGCTGACATAATATGCTGATGTGTCAAAATTGAATTTTTTTCTCACAAAAAACACTAAGTTTTCATTTGACACTAAGTTTAATTTTTTCTTTCAACTTTGACACTATGTTTTTTTGTTCCAAATCAAACATCATTTTTCCAATTTTTTTAATGTTAACAATTTTCTATTTGAAACCGTATAAATATTTTTTAATACATTTAAACCGTATAAATATGTTTTTTTTTTTCATTTGAAAACCATAGTTTTGTATAAATACATTTTTTTACACTCAAACCATATTTTTATGTATAAATATGTATTAGTTATATAAAAATTGTATTTTATATTAAATATGCAACTTTAAAATGTGATTGGAGGTTTGGAGGTGTGTAGTTGATCAAAACTCGGATATCAAGTTTGCAACCCATCAAATTTTTACATCTTATTAGAAGCTTATGGTTAGTTTGATTCTCATGATATAACTAATGTTTTGAATGTAAGAAAAAAAAACACCTTGTATTTAAATAAAAATATGGTTTTTAAACGAAAAAAATATGTTTATACAGTTTAAAATGTAATAAAAAAAATATTTATACGATTTCAAATGGAAATTAGACAAAATTAAACAAAATTTGATAAATGATGTTCAATTGGAACAAAAAAAAACATAGTGTCAAAATTGAAATAAAAAATTAAACTTAGTGTCAAAATCGAAAAAAGTGAAAACTTCATGTTTTTTGTGGAAAAGAAAATCAAATTTGACACGTCAGCATATCATGTCATCAAAACCGATACATCATCATGCCACATCAACATGTAACCTGGTTAACCGGTCAAGTGGTCAGAATTGTAAAAAATTGAAAAACACAGTGTCAAAATTGACAAAAAAAAAACACAGTGTCAAAATCGAATTTCTGGATAAAAAAAGTGTTTTTTGTGCCATTTACCCAAAAATCCAAAATTGGATGTTAGAAACATCAATTTTATGTTTGTTGACTGTTAATTTCTAAAAGTCAAATCTACCAGAAAAGTCAACGGCGATTTTTAGATGATAAATCAATGAATTGGAGTCGCTCTTTGAAAGTGTTGGTTCAACTGGAAAGATCGACTGATATTGGTTATTGCCTTGAAAACAAGATTCACTAGTTTGTGATTGATGAACTAGGATCGACAATTTTGGTCTTTCAAAGATAAAATCGACTGTAATGGATTTTTGGAATCGAATCAAATCCTTATGTTCAAACAGCCTTCGAATGGTTACAGGTGAATCTAAGTTCATGATTAAGTATCGACTTGGAAGCGAGGTTTGTTAAAAGAAGGATATAGTGATTTTGATTCGAAGGGGTTTGTAGATGATATGAAGGATTTAAACAAATGGTCTCTGTGTTTGTGAATTTAAACGAAGGGATGTTTATTTTGATAAAAGCGAATCGTTCGAATGGTGAAGAATAGATGGAGTTATTGTTAACGAAGGGTCTCCATATTTTGTTTCGAATGGTTAGATGATATTGGGATTTATAAGAAGAAAGATACGGTGTTATTGATTTGAACGAAGGGTGTTTGGTTTTGTAGAACACACGATGGGTATTAATGATTCATACGAAAGAAAGACAAATTTAGTACAAAGGGATGAAATTTTGTGCGTTTGTATACAGTTTCGTATGTTGCTGTGATTTCGTACGAATTGAAAAAGATGGCAAATGTTTCGTAAATGGCCCCTGAAATTTCATTAATTTAACACCTTTCCAAATTTTGGTATGAAGGATGAAGTCAAGTGACAAAAGTTACGAAAATGGTCCTTAAAGTTTCGAAAGATTGATGAATGTTCAAAACCTTAGTATAATTTGTGAAAATGCTTCGTATGAATAGAAGGCAAATGACAAATTTTCGAATTCGACCCCTAAACCTTCAAATTTTTGACATTTTAAAAATCATCCCAAGTCTCGAATATTTGATATTTTTCACCCAAATTCAAAATTTTTTGAAGCTTCGTATGTTTGGGTCGTGTGATTTGAGCACAAAGAACAGAATTTTTGAAAATAGTCCCTGAGGTTTCGAATGTTTGGCAGTTCATATCTAAATTTGAAAAAGGACTATTTTTGTTGAAAATTGAAGAATGTGCATTTCAGGCCCCTGTAGTTTGTGCAAATTGACGCTTTATACCCAGATTTGGAAAAGGGGAGAGTTTTGCATGTTTTGCTATTTTGGGTGCAACAGGTCACTGTAGAATTTTGAAATTGACAATTTCTACCCATTTTTGAGAAATTTTGTTAAAGGCGATCCGTGAAAGAAGCTAAAAAATTATTATTTTTTGGATTTTCCAGATTGAAGCACAAAGTTTATGCCACGTGTTAAAGGGGAGTTTTGACACGAAAAATTCTGAATAGAAAACGTTCTTTTTCCTTGGGAGTTTTATAATCAAATTTCGATTATAAAAAGGGGGAGAAGTTTATATGGAAATTCGAACTTGAACTTTTCATATTACGCGAATTTGAAGACCGAAGTGATCTTGAAGTTTTGAAGCTTTCCGAATGATGCAATTGGAAGTTAGGAAATAATTTATTTTCGAAATGGGTTTGGTTTTATTGAAGATTTTTGGGGTGTCTTTTTATGTCCAACTTTTGGTGATCAATTTGGAGTTTGAGAAGCTCGTGATCATTCGTTGATGCTCGGATTGTATGGTCTCACATCCTAGAGCCCAAATTGAAGAATCATTGAAGAATTGAAGATTGAAGTTCATTTCAACATGTGTCACCTTTGAGGCTCGAACCATGTAGTTTCATGATTTTGGAAGATTTGAAGTGAGTTATCCATTCCTAACTTTGAGGGGGAGAATGTTGGGGTACAAAATTCTTCATGTATGACTTTGTAGATGGTTTGGCTTTTGTAGACCCACTTGCATGTGGTGCATTAGCCTTATGACTAATAAGTATTTAAGCATGAGAGAGAGACATGTAAACACCTCTATATAAGGTGGGTTCATACCACTTGTAGAAGTGTGCTTGAGAGATGTACTTATAGTGATTAGTGAGTGAGATATTTATGAAGTTCTAGACTAGATCCCTTTTGTACTCATTTACTATGATCAAATATATCTTTTAGAACCCAAATCACAACATTAATTTCGCATGCCAAACCATGTTCTAATGTCACTACAAAAAATAAATCAAATGAGGAATGAAATCCCTTAAACCAGGGTTAGTTTATACTATTATGATTGGTATAACCATGCTTGATATGACTGATGACCTCTACGATGTTCTTCAGGCATCGGATGGTATGATATTTGTCACCCCAAGCATGATGCCTAACTGTAGCTAGCAGTTTAGGTGTGGGATTGTCAGTCTCGACTAGATCTATTCACAAATATCACACTCTCCCTCCAGCATACTATGGTTACACTAAAAGATAGGATATATTTCGTACCCCGTAGGGTAAAATTGAAGAGACATCTCACAATCCTGTATTAACTAGTTTACGTGTAGTTTACGTGTAGTTTGTATTGTTCTCTTGCATGCATGTTATGTACTTGGTTCATATATTGATCTGAAAACTATGCAATTTATGGCTGTGAGTTGAAAACGTTCCTTATGCTCAGCATGTTACAAAAGGGATAAAATATCTAAATATTTTATTAAATGTAGAAATCCTTTGGTTGTATCAGTTGCATGAGTTTTAAACCTATTGAAATTCTTTTGTATAAGTTCACAAATTCATTTTGTTTGGCTTGTATCCCCCCTTTGAAAACATTAAAAATAGTAAAAGCGTAGGAATATGAACTCACTGTTGGTTGCGTGAAGGTGTCGGACCGTGAATATGAAATTAGGGCGCTCAAGTTGTTGTATGCAGAATTAACGGAATCTTAATAATAATTAAACACATGTATGCATTGTAATAGTGAAATCATTAATTATAGTGTTGGAAAACAATTGCTTTTGGTTTAGGAATACTACTGAGACTGATGAAGTGAATGGAGGGTTTTTGGTTTCCAAAGTGTTCACTGCTAGAAAGTGTTCACGGTTGTACACGGTTAACGGCCATGAACGGTTCTTGGTGTTCTTAGTGAGGATTTGAAGGGATCACGGTCCTTGAATGTGTTGCGGCCGTGAACAAATTCCGACCCTTGAAGATTTGAAGGGTTCACAGCCATACACCCTTCAACAGAGGTTTGCTGATTCGGTGCATATGCATTTTAGAGGCTCCATAACAAAACCCAAAGGTTATTTTTGATTATTTTTGGAAGAAAATGAGGAAATCTTGAGTTTGCGGTTGGAAGATTAGAGAGAATATATATGAGTTTTCAACCATAAAAGTGTAAATTAGGGGTAGGAACACGTATATATAGGTTGGGTTCATGGTTGGTGGTGGGGTCCACCTAGTCATGAACGTTTTACGGTTGTGAACACCAATCAGACTAAATTTTGCTGATTTTCGAAGAAGAACTCGGGTTTTCGCGTGATTTTGGTTCCGACTCTTAAATAAAATTTAATTATATAACTTAAATGATTTTCCAAACCATAATAATTTGACGAAACTAAATAAAAATTCAAAATTTATTTAACGGAATCGGGCTAACGTTAAAGGAAAAAGGTTTGGGTTGTCACAGCATCCCCCCAATAGAGGGAATTTTGTCTCGAAATTCTAACATAGAATACAAATCATGGACTTGGAAAGAGATGAGGGTATTTCTGTTACATTTAATCTTCTCGCTCCCAAGTGAATTTATGTCCCCGCTTGGCATACCAGCAGGCCTTCACTATTGGTATGTGACTTTGCTTTGTTCGTTTGACTTCCCAATCCATGATTTCGACTGGCTCTTCCACGAAATTAAGGTTCTCGTTGATCTCGATCTCATCAAGAGGGATCACAAGTGTTTTGTCGATAAACACTTTTTAAGGTTCGACACATGAAAGATAGGATGAATGTTGCTAAGCTCTTGGGGTAAACAAAGTTTGTATGCTACTGGACCGATCCTAGCGAGAATCTCGAATGGACCAATGTATCTCAGATTTAGCTTTCCACACTTCCTAAAGCGTATCACGCGCTTACAGGGTGATACCTTTAACATAACATAGTCACCAACCTGGAACTCCAAGGGTTTTTGTCTTCTATTGGCGTAGCTCTTTTGTCTATCCATGGAGACTTTCAGCCGTTCTCAGATTTGCATGATATTTTCGGTGATTTCTCAAATGATTTTTGGGCCTCAAAGAGTGCCGTCAGGGACTTGACCCTTAGCAAGCCGCGTATCACCCACGTTAGCCAAGAAAAGAGGGGATCCGCACTTACAGCCATAGAGGGCTTCAAATGATGCAACCTTGAGACTTGTATGATAACTATTGTTGTAGGAGAACTCCACCAAGGGAAAATGGGTGTCCCACAACTTGACAAAGTCTATAACACATTCTCTCAACATGTCATCCAATGTCTAAATGGTCCTTTCACTCTTCCTATGGGTTTCTGGATGGTAAGTTGTGCTCATATCCAACTTAGTTCCAAGAACCTTCTACAGTGACTACCAAAATCTCAAGGTGAATCTGGTATCCCGATCGGAGATAATGGACACAAGCACACCATGCATACATACTATCTCTTGAATGTAGGTTCGTGTCAGTCTCTCCATCTTGAAGGTTTCTTTGATTGGCAGGAAGTGGGTGGATTTAGTCAATCTGTCGACAATTAACTAGATGGTATCGTACCCACTCGAAGTCTTAGGAAATTTAGTGATGAAATCATTTACAATTCTTTGCCACTTCCACTCAGGTATTTCTGGCTATTGAAGTAGACCTTAGGGCTTTTGATATTCCACCTTCACCTTGGCGCAAGTCAAGCACTTGCCCACAAAGGTAGCGATTTCTACTTTCATATTTGGCCAACAATAGAGCTTTTTGAGAACCAGATACATCTTATCTGAACCTGGGTGAATGGAGTATCGAGTCCTGTAAGCTTCGTTCATGACAACCTCTCTGTAACTACCGAACTTTAGGGTCTAGATCTGTTTCATGAAACAATAGACTCTGTCTCCCTTAATCTCTACGTTCTTCTCCATTCCCCTCAAAGCTTCATCCGACATGTTCTCTGGTTTCAAGGCTTCCATCTGAGCCTCTCTGATCTTAGCAGATAGATGGTAATGGTTGGTATAGTTAATGATTTCACTCTATGACCTGAGTACTCCTTCCGGGTGAGGGTGTTACCATATTGGCCTTGCCTGGATGATAACTTATTTCACACTCATAATCATTGAGTATCTCCATTGATCGCCGTTCTCTCATGTTCAACTCCTTCTGATAAAAAATGTGTTGTAGGCTATTATGATCGGTGAAAACAGTGCACTTGGTACCGTAGAGATAATGTCTCCATATCTTTAATGCAAAGACCACTGCTCCTAATTCCAGGTCGTGAGTTGTATAATTGACTTAATGTGCTTTCAGCTTTCTTGAGGCATAAGAAATGACTTTTCCTTTCTACACGAGCACATAGCCTAAGCCCTGATTGAACGCATCGCAGTAGAAAACAAAGTCCTCCGTCCCTTTTGATAGAGACAGGATAGGTGTTCTGCAGAAGGCCCGCTTTAACGTTTGAAAAGCAGTGTCTTGATTTTCTCCCCAACTAAAGGTTACACCTTTTTGAGTTATGGTGGTCAAAGGCTTAGCAATTCTAGAGAAAATTTGGAGAAATTTGTGATAGTAGCCAACAAGACCCAAGATTTGATGGATTTCCGTGGGCGTCTTCGGTGCTAACCAATTCTCAATCGACTTGATTTTGGAAGGGTCCACGTTTGTGCCTTCCTCGCTAACCACGTAACCGAGGAAAGTTACTTTTCTGAACAAAAATTCGCACTTAGAGAATTTTGCATACAGTTTTTCCGCCCGTAAGCTTTCTAGCACTAGCCTCAAGTGTTTTCTATGATCTTCCTTGCTTCATGAATAGACAAGTATATCATCAATGAATACTATCACAAACTTATCTAAGAAGAGGCATCAAACCCGATTCATCAGATCCATGAATACCGTCGATGCGTTGGTCAAACCAAAGGACATCACTACAAACTCATAGTGACCCTATCGAGTCTGAAATGTTGTTTTAGGAAAATCACCCTCATGAACTCACAACTGATGGTACCCTGATCTTAGGTCTATTTTTGTGAAGTAACTGGCTCCTTGCAGTTGATCGAAGAGGTCGTTGATTCGGGGAAGAGGGTAGTGGTTCTTGATGGTGAGCTGATTTAGTTCACGATAATCTATACACATATGAAAGGATCCATCCTTCTTTTTCAAAAACAAGACCGGTGCTCCGCAGGGTGAGAACCTCAGTCTAACAAATCCTTTGCTGAGTAGATCATTAAGATTGATGGATAACTCTTGCCTTTTTGCCATCGTTAGATGGTAAGGGGATTTGGCAATAGAAATAGCTCTGGCGATTAAGTCGAATCAGAACTTGACTTGGTGTTCGGGAGGGATTCCGGGAAGATCCTCGGGAAAGATATCAGGAAAGTTGCAGACTTCGGCGATGCTCTCGAGATCTTTAACTTCCTGTTTTTCATTAACGACATGGGCTAGGAACGCTTGACACTCTTTTCACATATATTTTTGGGCTTTGATGCATGATATGATATTAAGGTCTTTGCTGAGTGTATCACCTTAAATGATGAGGGCTGCGCCATTAGGCAGATTGAGGCAAATGGCTTTCTCGAAACAGAGAATATCGGCACGATGAAGACTTAACCAGTCCATGCCAATAATGACATTAAAGCTTTTAATGGAGACTAGCATAAGATCGATGGGAAAGGAATAATCATTTAGGGTAAGGGTACAACCTATGAATATGTCGTCAGAGCTCTCTTTCTTACCATTAGCCATCTCAACAGTAAAGGTTTTGGTTAGGGGTGATGATTTATGCTTATGTAGATGCTTGAATACTTGACTTACATAAGTTCTCTCCGCACCAATATCAAAAAGAATGCATGCATAAGAGTTGTTGAGGAGAAACGTACCCCTAACTACGGTGGGATCAGCGACTGCTTCCTCCTAGCCCGTGGCTAGCACTTTCCCCATGTTGCTAGTTGTTGCCTTTGGGTAATTTCTCTTGAAGTTCTCGGTCTCACCACATCCATAACAGTCTTGGCTAACTCCAGCTCTAGGATCCTGATTGGTTGTTTGGACTTGTGTATTGCATAAACAAGTTGTATGCCCCTTTTGCCGTAGTTGTTGCATAGCCTTTTACGACATAGTCCACGATGGTGGAAATTACACTTGTCGCACCTTGGGAGGGTCCCAACATATCTACTTCCAGGTGCTTGCGGTGTAGGGGCAGTGGCAGGATTAGTAGCGGCATGAACTGCCACTATTTGGTGCTTCTTGGATGGCTCTTGTGAAGACTTGTCATTGCGCTTGTTCCAGAATTTTTTCTTTCCATCGCTCTCCTTAGGTTGTTCGTGTGTGGCTGGCACAAGATCCTGACGATCTCCATGGTCAATCAAAGTTTGCACCAACCATTTGACACTGTCAAGCATTAGCGGATTTGCAGCCATGGCATTCCCATACGTTGGGGGTGTCAATACCCATACAGATCTATCTACTACCTAACTCTCTGGGGTGACCATTCCCGGGCAGAGAAGAGAAAGATCACTAAATCTCTTAGTATATGCATTAATGTCGGAGGCTTTCATCTTTAAGTTCCAGAGCTCCTCCTCTAGCTTTTGCATCTCGCCTCGTGGGCAGTACTCAGCGAGTATCAGTTCCTTCAGATCCTCGCAACTCATGACATTAGCTACCAGAAGACTTAGGGATTTGACTTGGCCATTCCACCATGTTTGTCCTCTGTCGGTGAAGGTACACACTTCAAACTTCACATTGCAGGATTCGGGGCAAGCATATATCTCAAAGATCGACTCTTTCTTCTCGAGCCATCGAGTCAGGGCAATGACACCTCCAATGCCATCGAAAGACCATAGCTTAGCATTCAAAAAGGCTTTGTATGTACATTCCCTGGTGTGACCATGGTTGTTACCGAGATTGGACGTTGGGGTACCACTACCCACCCCACTTGAACCACTAGCATTGATTTGAGACATTGTAGTAGCCACAGAGGTTGTCACAACTACTTGGAAGACAACTTGGTCATACTGAGGAGGTGGCGGCGTCAGATTTGTAGGGGGATTATTGTTCTTTCTATTGGGTCTCTTCTTCGGAGGCATCTTATTCTAGAATAATCAAGAAGAAGAGGATGGTAAGTACCCTAGAATTTACATTCATGTGATATGGAACAAGACATATCTCAACCTAATAGATAAAGTGTTCTACTAAGCGATATATAAAGAAAAGCTACCAATGCAAGTAAACTATAGCTAGAAAAGAAATAAGTAGCAACACTTGGAATGAATTTCTATACTGAGTTCGGCTCTAAATAAAATAGTACTATAGTATTTGAAGTTGTATTTTTTGTTCTATTGATCTTTTGTTGTAAATAGCTTGGTAAGTTTTAGGCATGTTGCAACACCACAGTGACTCCCAAACACATGTTGGTCGTGTCTCAAATAAATATAGTTGATCAGGCTATACTTATTCTAGACATGATTAAATAAATATCCACGTTTAACTACAGTGTCCAACATCCAAATACGTTGGTTTTGTTCTACTTGTGGTACTGCTTCTGGTACGTATATATATATATACTTGTATACTTGTATACTTCTTATAAAATACTTATATTTTTAAAAGTATACTATTAATTCAGAGCACTTCGGCCCCTTAGTGTTTATAGTTGTATACCATGTAAGGTACGGTATACTTAGTTCACTATAAACAATAGCTCTTATAATGATCTATCTCACCCCCAAAACGAAAATGGTGGAAACGTTTGGAGGTGCAGGACGTCATGTAAAGTATCACAACAATTGCATCATAGTAATCAAAGTAAACACAACCATTACATTGAAATAAAGATACTTACATTTGTTTGATACATAGTTTGTATACATAAAAAGTATAACAAAATATAAATACGTGACTCTATATGCTCCGTCTTCTCAAAAGCCTGCGGGAGTACCTGCCTACTGATTTCCTGAGAATACAAGCGATTTTGAAAGAGTATCAACATTAAGCTGGTGAGTTCATAAAAATGTTTTTGTAATGAAAACTTGTTATTGAATCTGTAAAAATGTTTGTATGCTTTCCATGAAAAACCAATATTTTCTAACATATATGTTTGTTATTGTGTTCTGTAGTAGTGTATGATGTGTTACTTCGTATGCCTGGTTAGCACCAACTATATTGTATATCATTGTTTAGAATGAAAACCCTTTGTATGAAAACGTTGGCTATCACTAGTAATGTATAGATTGTTCTGTTTGAAAATCCTGGTTACCACCAGTATGTATAGTAGTTTCATTACTTAAAATAAAAATCATGTATTGTATCCCATGGAATCCAACAGTGTAACGTATAGTAGTTTTATTAATAAAAAATACAACTAATGAGGAATGAAATCATGTAAACAAGGGTTAGTTTATACTATTGTGAGCCGTATAACCATGCTTGATATGACTGATAACCTCTGTAGCATTCTTCAGGCGTCGGATGGTATGATATTTGTCACACTAGGCATGCCTGCCTAACTGTAGCTAGCAGTTTAGGAGAGGGATTGTCAATCTCGAATAGATCTATTCACAAATCTCACGCTCTCCCTCCAGGAGACTCTGGTTACACTAAATGATAGGATTTATTCTGTACCCTAGAGGGTACAATTGAAGAGACGTCTCACAATCCTGTATAAACTAGTTTACGTATAGTTTGTATTGTTGTCTTGTATTTGAATCCTTTTTTGTATACCTTGTAGAGTAATAATTATACTTATATATTTATTTAGTGTTGTACTCTTGAAATCCGAAAGTAGTAATGTATAACCTCTGAGTTTGTAAAACTGTATATTGAAATCCCAAACTATACCTATTATAGTTTGCATGCATGTTATTTACTTGGTTTATATATTGATCTGAAAACTACGCTATTATGGTTGTGAGATGAAAACGCCCCTTATGCTCAACATGTTACAAAAGGGATAAGATGTCTAAATATTTTATAAAATGTAGAAATCCATTGGTTGTATCAGTTGCATGAGTTTAAAACCTATTGAAATTCTTTTGTATAAGTTCACAAATTCATTTGTGTTTGGCTTGTATTCACCCTCTAAAAAGGTTAAAAATAGTAGAAGCGTAGGAGTATGATCTCAATGTTGGTTGCGTGAAGGTGTCGGCCTGTGAAACTGAAATGAGGGCCCTCGAGTTTTTGTATGCAGAATTAATGGAATACTAATAATAATTAAACACATATATGCATTTTATTAGCGAAACCATTAACTATAGTGTTGGAAAACAATTTCTTTTGGTTTAGGAATGTTACCGAGACTGATGAAGTGAATGAAGGGTTTTTGGTTTCCAAAGTGTTCATTACTGGAAAGTGTTCACGACCGTACATGGTTTATAGCCGTGACCGGTTCTTGGTGATGATTTGAAGGGTTCATGGTCCTTTAATGGTTTACGGTTGTAAACAGATTCCGACCCTTGAAGATTTCAAGATTTGAAGTGTTCGCGGTCGTACACCCTTCAAAACAGGTTTGCTGATTCGATGCAAACACATTTTAGAGGCTCCACAACAACAACCAAAGGTGATTTTTGATGATTTTCATAATAAAATGAGGAAATATTAAGTTTGTGATTGGAAGATTAGAGGAAAGATAGATGAGTTGTCGGCCAAAAAAGTGTAAATGAGGGGTAGGAACATACATACACACACGCATATATATATATATATATATATATATATATATATATATATATATATATATATATAGGTTGGGTTCATGGTTGGTGGTGGGGTCCACTTAGCCATGAATGATTTACGGCCGTGATCGGGTTCATGGCCGTGAACACCAATCAAAACATATTTTTCTAATTTTCGAAGAAGAACTCAGGTATTTGCATTATTTTTGTTCCGACCCTTATATAAAATTTAATTATATAACTTAAATGATTTTCCAAACCATAAGAATTTAATGGAACTAAAAATTCAATATTTATTTAGCAGAATCAGTCCTAACGTTAACGGAAAAATGTTCGGGTTATCACACGTCGGGCGTAGGAGAGAGTATGTTGGGCGTACTCTTAGAAAACCCTTTTCAGCCATTTTGGGCCATGGTTCTTTCGGGTTTTGGTCTTTACCTATTTAAGGCATGAATATGAAGGGAAAATGGTCTTTTACCATTTAGTATACATCGGATGGATTAAACTTTCTTTTATGGGTTAATCATGATTATTAATTAGGGTTATTATTGGTATATGTTAGTGTGAGGAGCCATCTTAGCAGTAGCCTGGGTGTGTAATTTAGTTATCTTCAGTTAGAGGTAAGTCTCCTCATTTATCCATGGGTCGAAAGCACCAATGTCATCCCATTATTTTGTTATGTAGAATGCTACCAGTTATGTGACTTTTACATATATGTTTGTATAATCAAGTTTAAGTAAACCCAGGGCTAGGTACATATTTGTTTATTGGGTTGGAATATACCCCAAGACTATGCCTAGTTTATATGTTTTGTATGTGGTATTTTGGGGAAACTCACTAAGCTTTGGGATTACAATTTATCTTTGTGATTTTAGGTACTTCCGATAGAAAAGGGAAGAGCCTGGCGTGATGACACATCATACTCCCCTCAAGATTTCTATAGATTTTGGATACTATTACTTTGATGTTTTGGATATTGTACATTGTTAATGGCTTGTACCTATTTGATGATTGAAACTGTTGACATTTAAATGAAAACTTTTATCATGTTTTTTGGGTTGTTATAAACTCTACCTACGTTACTGAAGGTAGACTAGGTAATTCATCGAGAAACATATCATGGAATTCATAAACTATATGTACTTTGGCATTAGTTTCCTTCTTCTTCTTCTTCTTTTCCCGGGTGTCGATCACATAAGACAAGAACCCCTTGCAACCATGTTATGGATATGTCCTAACACCTGCAACAGAACGTAAAAGGTGAACTATTTCTAGAATCGTCACCTTGGATGGTCAACACTCCCCTATTCGGAGTCTAAACTTGTAATATCCTTCACCTATAATTCATCATGGCCTAGAACTAGTCCATCCAATCCATGCGTAATACTTTACTCATCTCTCTCAAAGGAATGGGAATGAGAACTATCAGGAAATTTGTGGTGTGGATCTTTAGGGTACAATTACGATAAACGTTTGGTGCTTTAACTGTTTGATCATCAACTATCTTGACCTTTAGAGGGTTGTCCACATCTCCTATGGTGATATCGGAGCTTTTGCAAAACTTAAGTGATGCGAAGGAATGAATCTCCCTCGAATCAAATATTAATCTGGAAGGAATAGAGTTGATGAGAAACGTACCTCTATTCCCATGCATAACACCAATAAGTACTAAAAGGTATAAATGGACCCTATATAAACAAGGAATACACACTAGTTACGATATTCTAGCACTATTCTGGCCTCTTTTTCCATGAGCTGAAATGATCTCCCCATGGCCCTTGGAGCTTCAACTTTTCCTTGGTGCCCATCGATGATCCTCAAATTTAGAACCTTTAGAGTTTGCATTGCATGTGTTGATATCAAAAGGGGACATTTGTCCTTGCTATGGCCCATGTGGTTATAGTTGTAACAAAACACTTAATTCCTACATTCCCTTCTTACAGTCTCTGTTGTAATGTCCCTCCTTGCTACACTTTTATTATCCAGAAGCACTACAAACTCCGTCAGGTGATTTTCCACACTTGTTACACATAGGACCCATCTTTCCCCCAGACCTTGAACCAACAAGCATGAATTGCTTAGTTGGTCACTGAGACTGGACCGGAGTCTTCCTATTCTTCTTTTCCTAGGTCGCTATATCTAACTCTCTATTTCGGGAACGTGATAGCAGCTCCGATAAGATCTAGTATTGGTGTTTAAAACGATCTCCCTGATCCCGACCTTCAATATACTCTGATATCAAGGCATTTATAGTTTCTTAATGGATGCGTATTCTGGACAATATAGTGCCCTTTCAGCAAACATCTTAGTGATCTCCCTCACTGAATGTGTTGTTTGTTTGAGCGACAAATACTCTTTAGCTAGGTGCTCCCCCTCAAGTTGTAGGACATACTCCATGCTAAACATGTCAGTGAGTTGCTCCCATTTTGTTGTAATTTAATAAGAAGTAGATAAAGGTTTGGTAACAAAACCCTACCAATCCTTCACTCCCGTGCAAAGAACATTCAATGTGAACCTGACCTTTTGGTATGTAGGAAAGAGCATGTGTAGAAACATTATTCAACATCCATGACCCATCTCATGCTAGCAATTGGATCTTTCATACCATCAAACCCTAGGGGTTTTATGTTAGTGAAGTATTGGTAAGACATTTCCCTACCTCTTGGAGGTGCAGTAGTAGCAATTGCAACAACTACTCTAATGACAACAGTGTCAGCGACTGTGGAACAACTCTCATCAAACATGGAGATCAACTTGGTCGTGATAGACTTGAACATTTTTCATATTATCTCCTTTATGGTAGGCTCTATCCCAACTTCTATTAAATCACATATTCAATATCACTTGGACCTTACATGTCTGACCCCGTTCTAGAACTAGAGCCACTTGCTTTAGTGAACATCACCATATCGGAGATATATGTAACATCTGAAAATTCAAGACCAAAAATTTCATTTTTAGTTTAATAATTCATAAAACCAGCAGTATAAAAACATCCATAAAACATCCTATGTCAAAACCAAAGTGTCAATAATCAAAACATGTTATCATAAAACAATATCAGAGTGTAATCCAAAAGATCTCATGTGTGGAAAACATAGTGTGATGCGCTGCGATCGAGCCGGATCCTTTCCTTTGAAAATGAAGTACCTGAAACCAAAACTGAAAATCGTAAGCACGAAGCTTAGTGAGTTCCCTAAATACAACATATCATACATATGAACATACTGCCTAGCATATCTGGGTGATGGCCTACCCCTTCGGTCTCTTTCATCTGGGTATTGTCTAGCATATATTCACATAAATCACATACTGTCATACATAACCATGAGCCATACATATATCATAATCAGTAAAGATTCTATGTGCCAAACATAGTCTTGCCATTATGCCACAGGCCGCCACACGGTCTTTCTTGCCAAGTCGGGGGCCACCCCCTCGGTCTCATAGACAAGTGCCAAGAGCCACCTCCTAGTCTTCCATGCAAGCATCAAAAAGACAAATAGCATATATACTACTCTACTTAGCCAATTAGCATACAGTGTGCCAAGAGCCACCTCCTAGTCTTTTATACATAATGCCTAGGGCTAATTCCCAGGTCTTCCTACCATACATAACGACATAGAGTGTACTAGGAGCTGCATCCTGGTCTTTCATACATAATGCCTAGGGCTAACCCCCTGGTCTTCCTACCACACATCAAACAAATGGGTGGGCATTGGTGCCTTCGACCCATACAAACAAGGAGGAGACTCAGCTTGCACTGCTGAAGTCCTGCGAATAAATCCTTGGCTACTGGCTGACAGATCCTCAAACCATCAATCATCAAAACAATACCTAATTAATAATTGGGTTCTAATACATATCCATAAGTACACATTTAGGGTAAAAGGACAATTTTACCCCTAACCTAGCTTGGTACAAGACCAAGGTCCAAACTCACACTTGAAGGCGTAAAATCCAAATAATCAACCAAGGCCCATTTATGGCTAAATTTTCAAAATTGGGCCGAAACCCCTTATATGGGCGTTACCCTAAAGCCAATTCAAAATCCTAGTCCATACACTTAGCATTTCGATGGTCCAATATCTCATAATTATTAAGGCCTATTTATGGCCAACTTATGGCCAAATTTTCCAAATTGGGCCCAAGACTTCCCAATGGGCCTTATCCTAAAGCCCAATAATTTCCTTAGTCCATAAATGTGTTCTCATTTTGATCATCAATAAGCCAATCACAAAAGTCCAAAAGAAGGCCCAACTTAAAGCCCAAACATAATTAGGGTTTTCACATAAAATGATGATCAGGGTTAAGTGTTTCTACTTTACCCATTAAGGACTTAATCCCTTAATTCTAATACTGCCTTAAGTTAACTGCAAGGATTACTAATTAATATTTTAAGTCTAGTAGATAGCTTCAATGCGGGTCCCGTTAACTTCCAAATTAGGGTTTCATGACATTAGGGTTTTCTAAACCCTAATTAGGGTTTACAACTCACAAGTTAGTTAATTTAGTTATATATATATATATATATATATATATATATATATATATATATATATATATATATCGAAACTCTACAACTTCATAGCATCATCATAACTTTTCTTGACTCGAGTATAGATCATCTGCATCTAGTAGTACGCGCTTATACTACATTCCAAATCTATCCATACTTTCCTCAAGGATCGCCCTGAATCCCCCAAGTTACTCTAACTATACATACAACCCTCAACAAAACAGTGTTCCTAGCACCAAATCTCCTCCGAGGTTTTCATAGGGCAACCACCACACTACTCCCCATCATCAGTTGTATAAGGAACTCCCTCTAACACCCTCCAACTAGCTGACAAATATAATTACATATCACCAAAACCAGATAATTTTTTGAATGAGATGTCTCACACTACAACGGTTGGACTCAGACAAGAGCTGAGTAATAGAGTTAAAACCTAACCTTCTCAAATTATTTATTCTCAATAATATGTAAGTTACATATTCGCTTACTAGTTAACTGAAGTTAATGGGAATTCCTAAAGCACAAAGTAAGCAACAGTCGAGCATAGAGTAAATTCAAACAAGCATAAGCTAATCAAGCCATCATATCACTAACTGATTGGTACTAGCACGTAAGTCAACAAGCTCATACAACATTCATATGAAGCAAACCTTCCTAGACCCTTAGTCGTAATCTAGCATGCGATTCACATATTCACTATTCAAAGCATAATCATAAAACATGTATGGGTATTTTGGGAAAAGTTACTTGAGCTCGGTTGATTGCATGAACCACACCTTTATTTCATTGGAAATTTCTTTTCATAACACATTGTTATTTTTTTTTGAAAAGTCTACCAAGTCCTCAATTTGAGTTCATACACACCCGAGAGTATGTGTGAATCCCTTAAACAAAGGATCCAATACCAACTTGTAACATCCCAAATATTTGAGACCAAAAATTTCATTTTTATAATAATAAAACCATCATAACAAATGCTTCATAAAAACCATAATGAAATCAAGGTATATCTATAATCAGTTGGTTACATCAGAGTCAAATAAAATGCGGAACAATGTGGTGTGTGCCACATGATCATCCCGAGCTCTTCCCCTTATATCCAAAAGTACCTGAAATATAAAATGAAAATTGTAAGCATGAAGCTTAGTGAGTTCCCTAAAATACCTCATATCATACATATCAAACATACAATGGGCAATGCCCAGCACCTTCGCGCCTCGTCCAACATCGAGCCCCGCTCGAAATAGATATGTTATTGATGTGTGATGGGCCTCACCTCATCACATTAATTAGGCCCCCCTGGTATCGGGCGCGACCTGATATTCAGACAAACACACAAAACACATGCAAGAATCACTAAGATAAATAGCATACAATACACTAACGAGGCCCCGCTTGGCATCAGACCACGCCCGATATACATATCACATAACATACATGCAAGAGTTACGCAGACAACTTGCATCCTAATCATAATAAACCATAGACCGACATTGGGGCCTTCCACCTGCCAATAACAGTGAGGAAACTTACTTCAAGGTGCTAAATATCTTAAATAAAAGCTTGGACTGCTGATCTTGAAATTCCACGCGCTAACCATTCAAATAAACATAATTAATAAGTTGGGGTATAAACCAAAACTATGAATCTCATTCAATTGTCTAACTTCCAGGTAAAAGACCATTTTACCCTTTCCTCACTTGGCCCAATAACAAAGCCCAACCCAAAAGCTGCAAAAGCCCAAAATCCAAAATGGCACCCAAATCCTATTATGAGTCCAATCCAAGAAGGCTGAATGTCAAATAATAGCCCAAAGTCCGGAAATGAACTAATTTCATAGAAGTTAAAGCTCCAAGCTCAATTAATACAAAGCCCAAATTATGCAAACCCACCCTTCATCAGCCCACTGATTAGCATATGGTTGATGTAGCTGGCTCGTACGCCCTATATATGCGATTTATCTAGAAATAGGGCTTGCAACTAGTACGCCATGCGTACTTAAGAGTACGCCCATCGTACTGACCTGAATCCTAGTCCTTGCCCAAAAGTTTTAACCTCTTAAGTACTTAACATCCGATACTCAAATCAACATTATATTAAGGCCTTAAACCATAAAGTCGAAGAATTTAAGCCTTTGCATGGCTAAAATCACCTCATAGTCCAAATCTAGCATCTTTACTCCATTAAGAAGAACATCAACCTTGAATGTTTGAGCTAAACCCTGAATCTATCATTTTTATGAACACAGGACCTCAGAAAAGCCTAGATCAATCACCCCAAGCGGCTGGAGTAGCCCATCTACCAAGCATGGCTTAAAGGACCCAAAAATACATAAATAAAGCACTAAACTAGATCTATCATAAGGAACCATCAAGTTAGTAGCTTTATACATAAAATAGCTTGCAAAGTTGATGAAGATCATTGATCTTCAAGTTCCAAGTCCACCAAATGTTCACCACCAAGCTTCACTTCCTTCAAGGGACCAAAAAACCACTACAAAATCACATAATGGCTCATTAATACTCAAATGAGGCTAGGGTTTCATTCTTAGGGTTTGGTGAAGTGGAGGATGAACATAAGACACTTCCAAGGCAACATAAGTTGATTAAATATGGTACAAACCCTAAAAATTAGGGTTTGCCCCTACTTAGTGTATGCTTATCTTACTCCTACTTATACCCAGAGTACGTGGGTACCTTCGTGTCTAACCCTTGATCTAGTACGCCCAACATACTCATAGAGTACGCCCATTGTACTTGGCTAAGGACCAACATGAAAAGAGTTCACTAATAAGGGTTGAAAGGAACATGCCTAAAAATTGCAAATGTTACAACAGCCAACATCCTAGATAGTCTAGTGAGTAGACTCACTTTTCTCATAAAGTCAGACAAACGACAACTCAAAGCCAAAAATGGGTACTAAAACTCACCTATCGAATCAAAGAAGGTCCCATCTTAGTATATACTACAAAAATAATCATTTGACCAAAAGTCATCGTAGGTAAGCTAATCAACAGTCAAAGTCAGCAGTCAACACCATTATTAGCTGACCTTCACATCGTGACCAACCCATGGTCACCTTATGGGAAAATGAACCTGGCCTAATCACAAACTCGTTCACAATTCAACTTGGTCTGATTCAAATCTAATGTAACATCGTGATGGCCTTGCCACTACGTCGTGACATCATCTGTCCAAAACAATCAATGAATCATCATCATCATGTCGTGACATGTTATGGTCACGTCGTGAGAACCGCACTAGGGTAACATAATGCATTAAGCCCCTTATCTATTAAGTCGAACATCCTAACTTCTCAGAGGGATTTCTTACACAAAAACCTTCTAAAGATCTGTGCTTTATAGACATACATGTCTAATGCATCTCTTGAACTCAAGATAGATTAAAATGGTGAAATGAGACCAAAATCACATGGATAGATTCAAAACAACACCAAACGCCATATCTAGAGCATATAACCTACAAAGGACCTCAATGATCCATAAAAATGCCAACTTTATATAATCTCTCTACTTGAACTTGTTTATATTTGAAGAAAAGATGGATAAAACCCTAGATCAAGCAACATAGAGCAATTAAGCTTGGGTCTTGAACACATATAAAGGTCCATAGATGCCCAAGTGAAGTCTCAAAGCTAACCAACAAAGGTCTTCTTCTTCCATCGGGAACTACCAAGACTGCCAAGATGAGATAAAAATGGAGGGGAGGGATTAGGGTTTCTTCAAGGGGGTGTAGGAGGAGATCAAGGTTGAGGGTGGATAAAAACCTAGCCCTTACTTCCTTTAAATAGGCCTTAATCCTAGACATTACGGTTTGCTCCGGATCAGATGTCACATTGTGCCAAATTTAGTGTCACCTCGTAACACCTAAACGAAACACACGACTCATATTTCCATGCCAGATCGTGATGATACCTTCATCACATCGTGACCGACACAAAACTCATAATTTATTTAATTTCCATAGCTCAAGGATCCAGATGTTACATATTAATTTAATCCCAAAATCTCCACGACAACAGGGCCAAAATTTGACTTTCCTCAATAGCACTATGAATAAGCAACAACACCTAGATTCTTAGGGTAAATCAAGTGATTCCACATGAAATTTTTGGCCAAAACTTGTATTCGTATAGTCGATGAGAAAACTAATTAGGGTAATTATTCTGAATTTAATTGAAGTAAACAATTGTTTAACATATGAGAACTTTATGTTATACTTCAAACCATAAATTGTCAATGAGAAAAAAAAAATTCTAATTTTGTTGTTTGAATAATTCGGATTCCTATTTTTATCTTCCCTTCAATTCTAACTTAATTATATAGTTATAATTAAAGCTGATTAACATGCAATAAATAATCTTAGGGATATATTATGTTTAGCCAGCTAATTGTATTACACCGCCTTACATCCGCTTGAATTAGGAACAATGAATGGTTTGACAAATATTATGTATTATAATTATCAATTACAATGCTAATCATAATACTAAATATTTAGCATAGTGTCTCTTGATTCAACTAGCCATCTTAATTCGTAAGACTACCCGGTATGGCGGCATTTTCACACGTCTTGGGCTGGGGTGGCACCCTCTCCCACGCGTGAACACCACCCCAAGGGTGGGTGGTTTGCTTGTGACGTGAAGCGGAAGACGGATAAAGACGGAGCTTCCTATTGGTTGCTTTTTTTTTGCCCCTTAATTTCGTTGGTTTTTCTTTATAATCAATGAAAGTAGAAAAAATGGATGTATTCGTTTTACAGGGTATCGGGCGAAGAAAACGGGTGAAGAAAACAACCGTGGACATTATATATATGTTTTAATTGAAGTTACAAATTTAGTTCCTTTTATTTTTATTTAAATTAAGTTAAACCTTTAACTATATATAATTATGTTTGTTTAATTTTAAAAATTAATAATATGTTTATTTGATTTTGTAATTAGTAAAATTATTACTTAAGTATAATAATATTTTTTTATTTAATCGAATGTTTTAAAATGAAAAAAATAAAAATATAAATAATGTGGACTGGTAACCATATCTAATATTTAGTGGATTGGTGGCAGGTTGGGTGTAAAGCTGATATGATGCACATGTGGCAGTAGTTTCCGGTGCAATAGCCTAATGTACTTGAACTCAGAATGACTAGTGAATTGACATTACCATGTCTTAGTTATAATACCAAACACGTGATTAAAATTATTGCCAAATAATGTTAATTAATGATTGCTAAACAATACTGAATTTGATTGGAATAAAAATAATAAAAAGAATATGGTTATCCTAACATTATACATCCCTAAAAGTAATCTTAATTAAGAATTTTAGCCTTCCATATTACCTGTTAAACACATCAAATTCATCAAATTAATAGTATTCAATGAAAAATCGAGTATCACCTGAAAAAGCTTACAAATAATGATGTCTTACCCCGTACAACCTATTGGTCCCTCCCTTGGGTCCAATATCGCCTCGAGGTGGTGTGGAAAGGTGCCACGTAATGTCATTGGAGGACACGATTCAGTAGACTTCTCACGATGAGAAACCTGGCAAGAGGAGTAAACTTGGCTTGTGAACTTTTGCCGGTGTGTAATGTTACTCCTAAAACAGATGATCATCATTTGTTTGTGGATTTCTCTCGAGGGATAGAGTTTGGAACTCTTCTCCACATCGAATGGTTGAGTGTTCCTGTTAGTTCTAGCTTGGTGGAGGACGGCTAGAGGTGGCTGTTTGGTGTGTGAGGGGGAAGTCTCATAGGCTTGATGTCTTTATGTTGGCTTACTTATGGTCACATGGAAGCAAAATAATGGTATCTTGTTTGACACAAAGGAGAAAAGCTCTCATGCATTGGATTTTGTTTCCTCCTATAGCATCTCGCTAACTGTCTCCATAAAATTATTTTATTTTTCTCCAAATTAAATTAATATCCACCTTATAGTAGTTTTTTTAACTATAACAATGACTTTTTCATAAGTTTAGTTTTATCTTTTAATAATTAAAAACACATAAAGTACAATGACTACACGTGCATAGAAGCCATATGTAAATTAAAACATCTAATCTAGTGACATACTATGATATAAGAAACATGTGATGTCCTGGTTCACGTGTACTTATATATGTTTGTGTATGTCTCATGTGTTATTCCATTTTTGGAGAAAAACTTATCTAGAAGTGTTGTATTGTCTTACTAATATAATCATACAATCTTTTTAATGCTAGGTTGTCTCTTTCTCATTATATATCGTTTTTTATGCCAAGAGAGTCGTTGCATTTGTGATAAACTTAAAATGTTACGTTAATTGATGTGTATATTTTACACATGACTAAATGGTAGCTAAAGTGAACGCCATTAAATAACTATTTTCTTAACCATACTAGAATGTCAAATATTTGAAATTCTACATGATACATACTAGGACAAAAGAAGTGGAAGGGAAAGGATAACGAAGTGCATAAAAATTAGCTAGATAGTTGGAGGGACTTTTGATCAAAGCCCCAACCATAAGTTTTGTCACAAGATCATATGTAAAGCACCAAGAGATGCATAGCATCATGAGCAATCAGCCTTGGAAATATTTTTTAGCAGAGTGACTGCTCATGATGTTATCTCATTTCTTGATGGATCTTCTTCTTCTTCTTCATGTGTGAAATCATAACCCCGGCCCATGAAATATGTTAGACCTAAACCTTTCATCCATTCATCGGAATCCTCCATTTAGAGCAGGAGCCCAATAATCCGCTCCATTGTCGCTCCCAACTTGCATTGTGCATGAAACCGGAACAAGGCACAATCCTCTACTCCTCAAGTCTTTCTTTGGTTCATCATTAGGATCCTAAATTAATTCATTTTTAACCAATTATCAGTACCATGATTAATCTTGAAAAGCAAATTCATACTAATAAAGTACGTTGATTTTAAAAGTAACATTCTGAAAAATCAAGGATTTTATCCTAAACTAAATTGACTAATAAAGGAAAAAAATACCTGGTCAAGAGCAGATCCTTTCATCTTCATGCAGCTATCATTCAGAAGCTGTGTAAGGAAAAAGATTAGCGATAATTAGCAATATGATTACAATAATATGTGTCAGCTTTTGGTGAAATGAATGTTAATAGAAAAGTTAATTATTCAGAGTATAAAAGTAGAAATATATACCTGACCTGGGTCTTCAGGAAATAAACAATTTCTCTCCCCTTGATGAACCTAAATATATATAATAAAAAAAAAGAGTTATTAAATAGTTAAACAATTATCTAAATCTTTTACACCTTCCCCACATGCTCACGTGTGAACACTCACATGCATTGCGGCAGAGTGAGAAAAAGGTGATGTGTCTGTGTTTTGTTGCTTAGGGGAGATGAATATATACATACATATGGTATGTATGTATATATTTACTATACGTATTAATAGAAAAGATAGTAGGATGTATTGGGTCGATCCACATGCAAAGGAAATCTCTTCTTTAATCGTCATTCATTGTATTTTACATCTTTAACATTATCCTTAATTCGGTAGAAATTTATATAGTCGATTCTATCATTGTAGGAAGAAGCTTCCTTTAGAACTATTATACGTACATGAATACTTATATATTTGTATACAAGATTGTGTATAACGTATGGTATATATACTTACAGAGTGTTGATGGTTTCTCATGCTTCCTGATCCACTGCCCAGGTAAGGTAAGCTGAGGGCCTAAAACATTAAAAGCCGTACACAAATTAACTCCACCATCTTATATTAATTTCTGTCTACATTTTATTGTATTTGTAAGTCTAGAGCTATCAAATATCAACACGTTTACTCGATACGAATATTTTGTTACTTTAAGTCAAATGTTAATTTGTGATCTTTTCGTATATAGATCAATCTAATTGGCAGTTGTTTTTTCTTTAACAAAGTTGGCGTAATCTGAATTCGATTTTAGTTAATTAAATTTCATTTAAATATGATTCTTTCTATATAAGAAAATTATTTTAAAAATGAATGATTATGAGCAATTTATGAACTACTGCAACACAAATTAAAAAAAAAAAAAAACCTATGACATATAACATTATTTTAGAAAAATTCTAATTCATGTAACGTTTTAGTTGTTTTTCAGCATTTTCCATATATAGATTGTTATTTCTCATATAAAGTAAAAGCAACTTAAATAATTCAGAAAGTTATACACACTCATGTCATAATTATAAACTTTTTCACTTGACTCTTGAGAATAAAAAAACAACTTATACTCATTTGGACAGAGGGAATAATTTTTTAGAAATTAAAAACATGCATTTGACAGAGAGATATAGTTTAATATGGGATTGAGGCACAGAATGTTTATATAACATTATAAAAATGCAAAGTAATTTTGATGGAATATTAAGGAAGTGAAGCTTTTAGCTAGTGTGTGTGTGTGTTTTTGTGTTTGTATGTGGCATGACTGTCCCTCATGGTAGTTTGTGAAAGATGAATAAAAGAAGAAGAAGAAGCACAGAAGAAAGGAAAGTAGCATCACCTCAATTTGACTCTGAAGGAATCTTATGTAACCAATAGCTTCTAACAGCACAGAAGCTGTGTCAGTCTGCACCAAAATTAAATAAAATGAAAATTCATATAAGTGTTTTCTCATAATTAAAGATACCAAACATCATATATATTCGAGTAAACTATTATTTTTGTTTTTAACTAGCGAAACATCTTAAGTTTGTACAGAAAAATTTCATCTACAAGGACAAGACTGGGCATAAAAAGTTTTTCAAAGCTGAAACCACCATAGTCTTCTTAAAAAACGATGCTTTATTCACTCCTATACTATTTCTGGAGAGAGAGAGAGAGAGAGAGAGAGAGAGAGAGAGAGAGAGAGAGAGAGAGAGAGAGAGAGAGAGAGAGAGAGAGAGAGAGAGAGAGAGAGAGAGGAATGTTTTGAAAAAATAACTGTTCTTCATTTCTTTATTAATTTTATAAGTTCATGTAAAAAGCTTGAAATATAATTTTTGAGTAATATAGTTATTACTTTCGTATATATAAAACTATGTTATTATCTATAAACGAGCTAGTAACGCTCATATTTTTTTGTTTACCCTTTCATGTTTATAGAAAAATAATTATGAATGAGATATAAAACATTGTTTATCAATGATTTACGTTCTTTATAAAGGAAAATCAATTTATAAAATACATTAGTTGTAAATTTGGTTATGGTTTTAGGTTTTCTCATGTCATAACTTTTATGGAATCATATTAACTCTTCACGGGTGCTTCTTTTGTTCTCAAATGGAAACTTCATACTCCATACATTTCAAAAAAACTTAAGACAGAAAATTGTTAGTATTGGCAAACAGATCGTGACTATTTTATAGAGAAGATATTTTGTTCTTGTTTATTTTTTTATTAATAACAAAAATCTTATTGACGTAGTTTTGTTTTCTTCTGATTATCCACATAAATGCACACCATGCAAAAAAACTCGAATAAGAAATATAGACGACAGAATATCGATGGTTTGTTTTAGCAAACAGTTTCATTATTTTTTATAGCAATACTTCCTATTGAATCGATTTGACGTAATTATTTTGATATATTTATTCTCATTAATTTTCATTTGATAAGACCATCAATAATTATTCTACGGAAAATAAAAAAAGAATTATGTCATATCATCCTCTTGTTTCATCCTTTTCTCGATCTCTCGCATTAATCTTCGTTAATAATTACGTAAATTCATGCTTAAGTATGCGAAAATTTATATAGAGCATACTATACCTTTCCAAACGGAGAAACAAGCTGGTGAAGTGCTGTTATTCTGTCTCCTAATTTTTCTTTCCTCACCTATTTTTAACATCAAAAAACAAATAGAAGAATCAAAATAACAAATTGTATTTTTGCAATGATTAATATATATACACCTCTTTTATATATATATTTTAAAAGACTTTTTATCATCTCTTTGTGTGGATATAATTAGCACAGATGAACTAAAAGAATCGTTATGGACTAAAGAAACCGACAATCAAGAAGGACAACAGTTATCTTCCAAAAAGTACTTCTTCCTCTATTTGGGTTTTCCACCTTCTGTGTTTGTGTGATTGTGAAACAAAGAAAGGGATCGAGAGTAGAGATCTAACTTGAGCTAAGTTAAATTACCTTGAAGGTAGATTGGTTTGACGAAGGTTGAATTTTAGCTTTCTTGGATACCCCACCAGTAGCAGTGCTATTACACTTCATAAATCGAAAAAATAAAAATTAAAAAAGGAAAGAATGAGAAGGTGTGAGCTATCAAAATTACGCAAGTTCATGTACTTCTGCCATGAACAGATTAACTAGTCGTCTACCAATTAAATGCTATATATAGTACTTGAACCATAAGTGAACACAAATAAGTAGGAATCCATGGTTAGAAGAGATCATGTGACTTAACAGAAAAATATGGTACGATCATGTAGTCGAAAGAAATCTTGATTGAAATCTTACACTTTTTATCAAAAAAAAAAAAGAGAGAGTTATAACCTCAGATGAGCGATCTGGTGGAGGGTGTCTTCCATCTGTTTTGTTACTAATCGTGGTAGAAAAATCAAGCATGTTGTTGCTCAAACTCGAGATACAAGAGTTAGGAGATGAAACGGGGATCATTGGATTAGACCAAGTATTTGGTTTAACGCCATGAAAGTCGACGTTGCTATGGCCATATGATGATCCGTAATTAAGTGAGTTTTCTTGCTTCACTCCAGATTCTACCATGGGATTAATCTGCTGATGATGATGATGATGATTGTGATGATCATGAAGTAGTTGTTCTTCCCAATTCTCCAGTTTCTTGACTTGTTGCATATGACTCAAAGTTGACTTGTCGTCCTCTCCCACTAATCCGCTCCTATTAAATTTTGTACAAAGATCGGAGTATCAGTCAAAGTATGCATGTGTATGAGTGTTCGATCTGTCTTTTTGTTGTCCATAAAGAAGCACAAAAAGACTTCAAACATTTGTACCCAGGGACTTAATTATGAAGAAACCCATGTACCCTAAGCTAAAAAGATAGGAGAGAGAGAGAGAGAGAGAGAGAGAGAGAGAGAGAGAGAGAGAGAGAGAGAGAGAGAGAGAGATTTGTTTACATGAGTAATTGGCTTAAGGAATCAGGAAAGTCGTGATGATTATCATGCCATGGAGATAGTGAAACTGGTGGTGGTGGTGCATATTGGTGATGGAAGAAGTGTGGTTGTGCAGAAGCAGCGAAGAAGGGAGGTTGAGGAGGAGCTGGCGGAGGGGAAGGTCTGGTGGCAGCCATCATACTCCACCAGTTGTTTGGACCGCCGGCAAGCATTTGTTGCACCGGTGAACTTTGCAACATATTTCCTCTATTCATTTCTCCTCTCAAAAGAAACAAGCATACAAAAGATTAGCTTTCCCCTTTTTTTTTTTTTTTTTTTATAACTTTAATATATTTTTGTTGCTCGATCACTCGCTCTCAATTTGTTTTTTTCTTGAATCTCCCCCAAGTTAACACTCCACTCTTTGTAGAAACTTTGAGAGGTCTTCCGATACTTGATTAAGTAGTGAGAGAGAGAGAGAAAGAGAGGAGTGTGGTTTTGAATGATGGGGTATTGAGAACCTTTTTTGTCTTTGTATTCTCTCCTTTCTTTATTAGCTTTCTCTTTTCTTTCTTTATTTTTTTATTTATTTTTCTGTTTTATATAATTTTACTTTTTTCTTTGCTTTTGCTTTATCATCAAAGTAGGGCAGCGAAAAAAGGTCGTGCCAATTCAATTTTACTTAAATAATTAGAACCCTAAGAAAAATCAAATGGTTCTAAAATAATATAAACATAAAAGTATCAGTACTTGTACTTCATATATATATATATATATATATATATATATATATATATATATATATATATATATATATATATAATTCAGAAGTCCACAAAAAATAGTTACTAGATAAATATATCGAATCGTTAATCATACATACATGCATAACAAGATCATATATAGTAATTTCCTATATATGATGCATACTATCTATTATAATCATGAAACTTTATTCATTCTCATTTTGATAGCTTTAGTTGAATCAAAGTATTACTTCAAAATGTCAAAATTTCGTAAGAAAGTTTGTGACAAATTCAACAATGAATAATGAATAATGGGATTTTATTTTGGATAAGTTTTTACGATCTTGTTTGTTGGGTTACATTACAATAAGTAAAGAGCAAAGTAAATTATAGTAAAACCTTTTTCACTCTCTGGCAAAACTTAAACAATTCACCCATTGCTTTGGCATGGCAAAAGTCGAGGTGATCTTCATAATTAATGATAAGTTAGGCATAAAGTTAAACCAAAAAAGATGGAATGGTAAAAGGTGTTTGTATTTATATACAGATATAAACAAATATTTAACTATGTTTGAAAAATAAAATTTATTTTTAATTTGAAGTATTACATGGTCACTCTTTGTCATTTATAATAGCCATTTTAAGATCATGCATCTATTTAAAGCATTTCTTGTAATTCGTGATGTAATGATCAAAACGTAGTTCCATTGAATACAAAATAAACTTTAATTTATATGAAATTCGTAAAGACAATAGCTTGAGCATTTTTGATTTAAATTTAAAGAAACTTCCATAGACATAAATTATAAATAACCCAAAATTTCTATTATCAAGGAAAATATTTTATGCAAAAGTTAATGAACATCGAGGGAACACATGAATTCAAAATAACCAGCCTTAAAATTCAAAAACAAAATCAGTTATAATTATTATGAGACGAATTAAGCGATCATGATCATTTTTTTGTCCTCCTGAAGAGAAATCTAATCTGGATTCATACTACTTTTCTTAAAGTTGGATCAAAACTTAAAAGTAGATATCCAATAAGTTGATACTGAATATTAAGGGGATACTTGGTTTATACTGAATTTTATTGTGAAATCCCAGACCAAAATAGCAAAACTTTGATTTTATTTATCAAAACAACTATGGTTTTATGTTTATTAAAAAAAAAAACTTATTGAAAAATTATATTTTTTTTATTATTTTTGTTATTATTATTATTTTTTTACCATACTCTTAAAGTAACGTTCAAGGACGGATCTAGTATGGTGCAAACGGTGGTACCGGCAACACCTAGTTTTTCCCGATGTAGTGTAAAATTTTTGATTTTTTTTTTCTTTTTTCTACTATAAAATATGTCACCGGCAACACTTATTATGGATTGGCAACACCTATTACGGACCGCCAACACCTACTATAGAATCTTGCATCCGTCCCTTGTAACGTTACAATAATGTTATAAGAAAATAAGCAATCTAATCATATTTTGGAGCATTTTTCTTTTACATAATCCTAATTTTTTTGGGCAATTACTAAACTAATCATTTTAGGGAAGTGATTAGTAATTTTTAGCCAAAAATTAATAAATGTCCAAATATAGCCCACGAAATCGTAGGTTTCGATATTCGTCTACTGTTTCGCTAATTCGTCTACTGTTTCGTGTTTTTGTATATATATATATATATATATATATATATATATATATATATATATATATATATATATATATTCATTTTTAAGTTACAAAATGTAACTACCCAATTTTTTTCAAGTCTAAAAATTTCATTTTTAATTAAACACCTTGTAAAATATTTGAAAATAAACAACATTCGATCATATTGTTTCTTAAATCATGTTACGTGTCTCGAAACCAATACATGGAATCAACCATAGTGTCAGAGTACAAATCCCAGAACAATCTCATAATGCGGAAAACAAAGGTGTGTATGATATGCCGCTACCGTGGCAGCTCCTTCCCCTTCGCTGAAGAGGTACCTGAAACCAAAACTCTAAATTGTAAGCACGAAGCTTAGTGAGTTCCCCCATAATACCACATACCATACAAACATATAATGAACAACTAAGAGATACAGGCCCTCGCCCACACTCTGCATCTAGGAGATACGTGCCTCACCCACACTCCGCTATCTGGGAGATACGGGCCTCGCCCACACTCCGCTACTAAACCATAACATACAAGTATCACACAGACAACAAGTATAAACAATTCTACCACACTAGCATATATCATCATCAAACTCAACTATGAGATACGGGCTCTCCCCACACTCCGATACTATCATATCGTCTATACGGGCCGACCTTGGTGCCTTAGACCCGTTCCTACTGGTAGGAAACTCACCTAGAAAAGTAGCTACCAAAAGTCTGACTGTCAGATGTCTGACTGCTGCACCGGAAATCCTTCGGCTACAAATCCATAAACATAGATTAGCCACTCATAAATACCCTCAGATCAAATGACTGACCTACCCCTGGTCCAAGGTCAACTCCTTGGTCAAAGTCAACTTCCAGTTGACTGGACTCGCCAAGTCATGGCACAGACTCGCCGAGTCATTCTCCTACTAACCTGGTCCTACACGCCTAGTCCCTCTTCCCACTCACTGAGTCACCCTTAACTGACTACTTGGGACTATAGAACCGACTCACGATCCGACTCGCCGAGTCCAAGAACAACTCACCGAGTTTGAAGAACAACTCGTCGAGTTCCAGGAAATATTCATATGAGTCGTCGAGTAGTTCATCCAACTCGTCGTGTCTAAGGCCACATTCATAGAACTCGCCGAGTTCCACTTTGGGATTCGCCGAGTCCCTATGACCCATTTCCCATACAGACCAAATCTGAGACATGCAACGCTTCCAAACCATAGATCCATGTTCCTAAGGCATGCTTATCACGTAAAGTTGTAAACTTTACGTGCATGTATGACCCTATAAGCTCAAACAGGCAAAACCAAGCTCTTAATGAGGTCATACACTCAATGGGGACCTCAATCACTTCAACCACAAAAACTTTATACTTCTAATACACCCATAAGGTCCAAATCTGGAGTCCTTTCAGAACATAGAGCATAAACACATGGAGTTTGAGGTTTTAGGGCTTGAAAACCACTAATTTGGGACAAAAAGGGATCTAATGAACTAGCGATCAAGGTAAGAACTTTTCTACCTGAATGGAAGCTTCTCACAGTGTAGATTTCGGATCTACCTCCCCTCCTTGCACACTTTAATCTCTTCCTTCTTCTTCTAAGCTCCAAACCTTCTTCACAAAGCCAAAAACACTCTCAAGAACAATATGGGGGCTAGGGTTTCGCTCTAAAGCTCTCTTGAAGTGTTAGGGACAAAGGAGGCCAAGTTAGAGCGTTTAAATAGGGTGCAAACACCCGGATTAGGGTTTTTTTTCCCAAATAGGGTCTACACGCAGAGTCCGGGGACCGACTCGCCGAGTCCAAAGTTCAAACCCCGCGTCTTATCCCGCTCCTACTCGGCGAGTTGGCTCATCAACTCGCCGAGTCCAGGGTAAAAATGCATTATTTAAAAAAATGTAAATTGTAAGGAGTACGTACCGGGAACCAGGTGCTACAAATCTCCCCCACTTATCTTAGACTTCGTCCTCGAAGTCTGCTGCTCGATCCTGAATCAGCTCGGGGTAGTGCTCCATCATCTCTTCCACTGGCTCCCAAGTCCACTCCGATCCCTTCCGGTGCTGCCATTGCACATTCACGAGTTCCACCCTTTTGTTCCTCAGATCCTTCGACTTTCTGTTGAGGATTTCCACAGGCCGCTCGATGTATTCAGGCTGTCGTCGACCTGAATATCCTCCAAAGGCACCACTACCGAGTCGTCCACCAAACACTTTCGCAACTGAGAGACGTCGAAAGTGTTGTGGATCTGGCTGAGTTTGGCTGGCAGGTCCAACCTATACGCCACTGTGCCTACCCGTGCTACAACCTTGAATGGCCCGATGTACCTTGGGCCTAACTTTGCTCGCTTTCTGAATCAGATGACGCCTTTCCATGGCGACACCTTCAGAAGAACCATATCCCCGACTTGGAATTCCAAGTCTGAACGACGCTTGTCGGCATAACTTTTCTGCCGACTCTGAGTAGTCTGAAGCCTGCTCCAGACCTGCTGAATCTTCTCTGTTGTCTGCAGCACCACTTCGGTACTTCCCATGACCCTCTGGCCAACCTCTCCCCAACATATCGGGGTCCTGCATCTCCGTTCGTACAACATCTCGAAGGGAAGACGGTCAATACTCACGTAGTAGTTGTTGTTGTATGAGAACTCAGTTAAAGGAAGATAGGTATCCTAACTACCACCGAAATCTAGCACGCATGCCCGCAACATATCCTCAAGAGTCTGGATGGTCCGCTCACTCTTCCGATGTTCCTCCTTCATAGCCTCCTGCTGAGACTCCCGAATCCGCTCCAATAGTGGAGTCACTACTGTCATCCATAGGCAGATATCTAGGATCGGTGCTGCCTTACGGCTAAGCGCGTCGGCCACCACATTGGCCTTCCCTGGGTGAAAAAAGATCTCGCAATCGTAATCTTTTACCACATCCAACCACCGCCGCTGCGTCATGTTTAGATTCGACTGATCCATAAGGTACCTCAAACTCTTATGGTCCGTGTAAATGGTACAGCGAAATCCATAGAGGTAATGATGCCAAATCTTGAGGGTGAACAAAACCACCCCCAACTCCAAGTCATGTGTCGGGTAATTTGCGTCGTGAGGCTTCAGCTGCCTCGACGCGTAGGCGATGACATGCCTTCTTTGCATCAATACCGCGCCCAAACCTGAGATGGATGCATCGCAGTACACAACAAAATCCTATATGCCCTCTGGCAGGGCTAAGATTGGCACCTCGCACAATCCCTGTCTCAGTATCTCGAACGCTGCCTGCTGTTCAGGCCCCCAACAAAAGACCACGACCTTCCTTGTTAGCCTGGTCAATGGTACGAGTATCTTGGAGAAATCCTGGATGAACCTCCGATAATAGCCTGCTAATCCCAGGAAACTCTGAATCTTGGATGGAGACTTCGGAACCTCCCATATCATCACGGCCTCCACCTTAGCCGGATCTACTGAAATCCCATCCTAGTTGACTAGGTGCCCCAGAAACTATACCTCACGCAACCAGAACTCACACTTGGAGAACTTGGCATACAAGCTCTCCCTCCTCAAAGTCTCTAGCACCTCCCGCAGGTGCTCCTCCTGCGTCTTGGAGTAAACCAAGATATCATCGATGAAAACTATCACAGACTGATCCAGCATCGGTCTGCACATGCGGTTCATGAGGTCCATGAACGCGGTAGGAGCATTGGTGAGCCCAACCGAGATCACCACGAACTCATAATGGCAATAGCGCGTCTGAAACGCGGTCTTCTGCACATCCCCCTCTCTGACCCTCATCTAATGGTAACCTGAACGCAAATCGATCTTGGAGAACCAAGATGCTCCCTGTAACTGGTCAAATAGATTATCAATCCTCGGGAGTGGGTAACGATTCTTCACCGTTACCTTGTTCAACTCCCGATAGTCTATGGACATCCGATGCGACCCGTCCTTCTTCTTCACAAACAAAATTGGGGCTACCCAGGGCGAACTGCTCGGCCTGATAAATCCCTTGTCTAGCAGCTCCTGCAACCGCTCTTCAAACATTCTCAATACACAATCCCGGAAGACCTCTGATGCTGGAACCGATCGATCGTCGGCAATCTCTACCTCTAAAGGGCAATCCAACCTGCCCGAAGACTCAGGAAACTTCTTGCTAAGTGCAAGGGAAACAAATGATCGGGTAACCCCAATTCGAACAACACCTGAACTCGGATACCGTTCACATGGAACGGTCCTAAGCAGAGCACATACACATAACATATCAACATTAAACCAACATAACATAAAAGCATAAATAAAGAATCATACCAGTCACCACATTGGGTGTGGTGCGTGCCTCCTCGGTAGTCAACTAAAAGGCCTGGCTCCTCACCAATGGAGCCTCTGACTTGCCTTGACGGGCATCTGTGATCCTCAGAGTCGCTGGAGCCGGCGCCTTCACAGGCGCTGATGCTGCTGTCAACTGAGGGCAATTGGCCCTCTTGTGGCCCCTCTGGTTGCAATGGAAACACAGAAACTCAGATGTCTGAACAACCAAGGCAGGGGCAGTACAATCCCTGCTAAAGTGTCCCGTCTTTCCGCACTTGTAGCAGCCCACTGATCCCAATCTACATGCTCCCTCGTGTGACCTGTCGCATTTCCCGCAGCGGCCCGGTCCTCCTTGGCCTTTCGGCATACCATCTGATCCCTTAGGCTTCTTCCACGAAGCCCTAGCCACCTGCCCCACCTCTGCCTTCCTCTTCCGGATATGCTCCAGATCAATCTCCCTCTCCCTTTCCCTGGCAATCATGGACTCCATGGTAGGGCAAGCTGAAAAGCTAACATGCTCTCGGATGTCAGCGAAGAGCATGTCATGGTAACGGGTCCTCCTCATATCCTCATCTCTAGCATATTGGGGCACCATCAATTCCCTCTCCCGGAACTTGGCGATGATCTCCGTCACATTCTCCGTAGTCTTTCTCATGTCTAAGAACTCCCTGGCCAGCTTCTAAAGCTCGACAGCCCGTACAAAATCTGCCCTGAACCTGGTCACAAAGTCCGGCCAGGTCATAGCCTCAACAACCGAGGCTCCTAACGAGTCACTGACGGACTCCCACCAATCTTTAGTTCTGTCTATCAAACACCCTGGTGCGTATCTCACCTTCGACCCCTCGGGGCAGAAGCTAGTTAGTTGTACGGACTCAATGTCCATAATCCATCGTATTGCAGCAATAGGGTCCTTCGCCCCATGGAAATCTGGTGCACCACTGCTCCTGAAGTCCTTAAAGGACAGTATGCGAGATCCTAACTCGCTAGATGCCATGTCACTCCTGAACGCTCTGAGGCGGTCCTCCATCAGCTCGACTATCCCTTCCTTGATCGACCTGAAAATGATGGGGGTCGACTCAAGGATGCCTCTAGTGATCTCTGACGCGATGAACTCACGTAGCCTCTCATCTACTAGCTCGGAACCTGATCCGGAACCCGATCCCTCTCCAGAACCGCTACCAGTTGGCCTCTGATGTAGTACCACCATTCTGCAATAGACACGACAACCATTAGTGATACTGATACTTCTACAGGAATCACATATATTTCAAGTTCCCTGGTCTTGTCTTGGCCTTCCTTATTTCGGGTACGGATCCTTTGCTTTCAATAGTATGGGCCCATACTACCTTGCACATCTATCCGTACCTTCTTCAAGGACTGCCTCGACTCCACCATATCCCTTTCACTACTGCTGATCACTACTATACTCATCCTAAGCTTACCCTAGGGAAACCTCTGACTCCACCCTACCCAGTCCTCAGCTGCTGAAGGCCTCCTTGTGATGCCAATTAGCCATTACTTGAATACCATCACATGTGATGAGGCTCAGATAATCCTTCGAGTAACCGACTCGTCCCTACAACGGGTAGGCTCAAACGAGAGCTGTGCAATAGGGCCAAATCCAACACTCTAAGTTTATTCAACCCTCGTCACATGTGACGTGATGTATTCACCTAATGGCTAACTTCCATCACTCAGAGCCCCACAAAGCACCAAGCAAGCAACATTCAGACAAAAGGGAACAACCTCAAGCAATTCCGTCCTTATAGAGAGAAACGGGTCTAGCATATAGTGCTAAACTCATATTGTTACGTATAACCTAAACAGGCTATCCTACTGCTGTCTACTCAATACTAGCATGCAATTCTCATAAGATGAAGCACATAAAGCAGGCACGTAAGGCATCACTCCTACATCCCTAGTCCTATTCTATCATGTTGTTCTACTAAAACTGTTAAACATAACATAAACTTGTATGGGTATTTTGGGGAATATTTTCTTGAGCTCGGCCGGTCGCGCACGTCACACACTTCGTTCATTCTTAAAACTCTTTACTTATTCCTTTTTAGAAAACTTTTTTTTTTGAAATCCTTTAATCCCTTGATTTGAGTTCATACATCCCAGAGGGTGTGTCTGAATCCCTCAAACTAGGGCTCTGAAGCCAACTTGTAACAACCCAATTTTTTTCAAGTCCAAAAATTTCATTTTTAATTAAACACCTTGCAAAACATTTGAAAATAATCAACATTCGATCATATTGTTTCTTAAATCATGTTACGTGTCTGAAAACCAATACATGGAATCAACCATAGTGTCAGAGCACAAATCCCAAAACAATCTCATAATGCGGAAAACAATGGGTGTGTATGATGTGCCGCTACCGTGCCAACTCCTTCCCCTTCGCTGAAGAGGTACCTGAACAAGTACCTGAAACCAAAACCCTAACCCTCGCCCACACTCATGGAGATACGGGCCTCGTCCACACTACACTAACTAGGAGATACGGGCCTCGCCCACACTCCGCTAACTAGGAGATACGAGCCTCGCCCACACTCTGCTATCTAGGAGATACAGGCCTTGCCCACACTCCACTATCTGGGAGATACGGCCCTCGCCCACACTCCGCTACTAAACCATAACATACAAGTATCACACAGACAACAAGTATAAAAAATTCTACCACACTAGCATATATCATCATCAAACTCAACTATGAGATACGGGCTCTGCCCACACTCCGATACTATCATATCGCCTATACGGGTTGACCTTGGTGCCTTAGACCCGTTCCTACTAGTAGGAAACTCACCTCGAAAAGTAGCTACCAAAAGTCTGACTGCCGGACATCTGACTGCCGCACCTGAAATTCTTCGGCTACAAATACAGAAACATAGATTAGCCACTCATAAATACCCTCAGATCAAATGACTAACCTACCCCTGGTCCAAGGTCAACTCCTTGGTCAAAGTCAACTTCCAGTTGACAGGACTCGCCGAGTCATGGCACAGACTCGCTGAGCCCTTCTCCTACTAACCTGGTCCTACACGCCAAGTCACTCTTCCCACTCACTGAGTCACCCTTAACTCACTACTTTGGACAATAGAACCGACTCGCGATCCAACTCGCCGAGTCCAAGAACATCTCGCCGAGTTTGAAGAACAACTCGTCGAGTTCCAGTCAATATTCATATGACTCGCCGAGTTGTTCATCCAACTCGCCGAGTCTGAGGCAACCTTCATAGAACTCATCGAGTTCCATTTTAGGACTCGTCGAGTTCCACTTTGGGACTCGTCGAGTCCCTATGACCCATTTCCCATACAGACCAAATCTGAGACATGCAACGCTTCTAAACCATAGATCGATGTTCCTAGGGCATGCTTATCACATAAAGTTGCAAACTTTACGTGCATGCATGCCCTATAAGCTCAAAAAGGCAAAACCAAGCTCTTAATGAGGTCATACACTCAATAGGGACCTCAATCACTTCAACCACATGAACTTTATACTTCTAATACGCCCATAAGGTCCAAATCTAGAGTCCTTTCAAAAAATAGAGCATAAACACATGGAGCTTGAGGTTTTAGGGCTTGAAAACCACTAATTTGGGACAAAAAGGGGATCTAAAGAACTAGTGATCAAGGTAAGAACTTTTCTACCTGAATGGAAGCTTCTCACAGTGTAGATTCCGGATCTACCTCCCTTCCTTGCACACTTCAATCTCTTCCTTCTTCTTCTAAGCTCCAAACCTTCTTCACAAAGCCAAAAACACTCTCAAGAACAATATGGCGGCTAGGTTTTCGCTCTAAAGATCTCTGGAAGTGTTAGGGACAAAGGAGGCCAAGTTAGAGCGTTTAAATAGGGTGCAAACACCCAAATTAGGGTTTTTGGCCAAAAAGTGTCTACTCGCAGAGTCTGGGGACCGACTCACCGAGTCCAAAGTTCAGTCCCCGCGTCTTATCCCGCTCCTACTTGGCGACTTGTAACAACGCAAATTTTCAAATAAAATTTTCATTTAAAATAAAGTAATTTCATTCAACCAATAGCATTTATTTCATGTTTCATATCAAATACATATATAAAATCCCCCTAGATCTCAAATAGCAGCAGTGTGTATGCATCATACCGGTGCCTTCCCGCGGTCCTCGCTAGTACCTGAAACACATACATAACAACTTGTAAGCATAAATGCTTAGTGAGTTCCCCAGTATACGACTTACACATATACGCCTTTCCAGGCCCTGACCTTCCGGTCCACAACACTTCGCCTTCCGGCCCGTAACATAAACGCCTTCCGGCCCGTAACATATTGCCTTCCGGCCCGTAACATATTGCCTTCCGGCCCATAACATATTTACAACACATAATACATTTACTCTAACGCACATATCACATATATCATATATCATACCTGACCTTTCTGTCACATAACATATCGCCTTCCGGCCCGTATAAACATACATATCATGCATAGCAACTACCTTTCTATTTATAGCATATATAACATACATCGTATTCGACCTTCCGGTCACACAGTCAAACCCTTCCGGGTATAGTATAGTGAGAAGACTCACCTCGTAGTAATGTAGACTATCAACCCTTGAAACCACTCACACTCGATCCGCCGATCTGCAGACTCCTTACAATACCATATACCCTTATTAATACTCTTATCACTCAAGACAACTGACCCTACGAAATTACATGCAGGTCAACTATGGTCAACGGTCAACTTGACCGGACTCGTCGAGTACAAGGGCGACTCGGCGAGTCTAGACGTCCTCCCCATCTTTCCCTGCTGTCCCCTTTCTACTCGTCGAGTACCCCACTTGACTCGACGAGATCCTCGTGGAAGAATCGCGGGGCCACCCCGACTCCACTCGCCGAGTCTGAAGAACAACTCGGCGAGTCCCAGTAAATCTTCAAGCTACTCGCCGAGTCTGAAAAACAACTCGGCGAGTCCCTGTGGATCTTCAAGCTACTCGCCGAGTCTGATCATTGGACTCGGCGAGTCCATGCCATGCAGTCGATCAACTGCTTCCTGAAATACGCATGGTCCCGAAATATGCTATCATGGGACTTTCTGGACCTCTAAACATTCTATTACTGGGGTATAAACGCTTGGGTAACAACATTATAACCTATCTAATCACCAAATGGGTTTCATAAACCCTAAATCTGTGAACACATCAAAATATCAGGAATGATCTGAAGTATTACCTGAAAAACGTATTCTCTGTGTCTCCAAACTTCAGAACTCAATCCCCTTGATCTTCCTTTGGCCAAAACCTTTCCTCTTCTTGCCTAACAATCTCTTCAAGGTCCCACTAGCCCTCCCTTCTCCTCTAGACGTCCACAGATGCTTAGGTTCTTCACAATCGGCCAAAAAAAAAACGGACAATGACGGCCTAAGAGGCGTTATATACGATCCAAACCAAACGGCTAGGGTTTCTGCTGAACAGCGTCGACTCGCCGAGTCCATATCTGGACTCGTCGAGTCTAGTCGCGCACCCGCGACCAAGCCTGTGGTCCTACTCGGCGAGTCAGGCACCAACTCGCCGAGTCCCTTCCTAAAATTGTCCCAAAGTAGTTTTAAAGCAATACCTGAAATTCCGGGATGTTACAATACAAGTATACCTACATACCAGAAACCGTATCGTCAACAGAACCAAACAAAAGTATTTGGATGTTGGAAACTATGGTTAAACCTAGGTAGTTATGTAATCATGTCGAGGGTCAATATAGCCTGATTAACTATATTTATTCGAGACATGATCAACATGTTCTTGGGAGTGACTGTGGTGTTACAACATGCCTAAAACTTACCAAGTATTCATACCAAAAGAAATTGATAAAACGAAACCTTCAATATAAACTACTATAGTAGTTTAGTCAAAGCAGGATACATTGTAGAAATTTATTCCAAGTATGGCTACTCATTATTTCCTCGCAATAGTTTACTTGCTTTAGTAACTCCTCCCTGTTTATCGCTTAGTAGAACACTTTATCTATCATATAGAGATACATCTTGTTTCATCTCTCTTGATTCAATTCAGTGGACTTACCATCCTCTCCTTCCTTATCATTTTAGAACGAGATGCCTCCAAAGAAAAGATCCAGCTCAAAGAACAACAATCCTCCACCGCCACCTCCCCAGTTCGATCTCGCTATGTTCCAGGAAGCTGTTACTGCCGTTGTGGCTGCCGCAATGTCACAAATGAACCCTGGCGGCTTTGGCGGGCCAGGAGGTGCTACCCATCCCTAAAATCAGGAAGGTGGTCAGGGACATCAGAAAGAGTGTTCCTATAAAGACTCCATGAACGCAAAACCGACATCTTTCAACGGCACTAGAGGTGTTATTGCCTTGACTCGATGGTTCGAGAAGATCAAGTCTATATTCGAGATTTGTTCTTCCTCTAAAACTAACAAGGTGAAATTCGCTGGTTGCACTTTCACTAATAGAGCACTAACCTGGTGGAATAGTCTGGTCAAATAACTAACCCTACCAATAGCAAATTCTATTGGTTGGGAGTGCTTGAAAGAGCTCATGCTTGCTGATTATGCCCGTGGGGTGAAATGCAGAAACATAGAGCATGAATTCTGAAACATAAAGATGAAGGGTTCTAATATTGCTTCCTACACTTCTAGGTTTGAAGACCTAGAACTTCTTTGCCCGGGAATGGTCACCCCGGAAAGCAAGAAGATAGAGAGATACATTTGGGGATTTACGCCCCCAACTCAAGGAAATGTTTTGGCTGCTAGGCCAATTACTTTTGATAGCGCCAAGTGCCTGTCGTAGACTCTCATAGATCACAGGGTTGATCTGGATAAAGTAACAGTTGCTCCCGAACCAGCAAAAGAAAGTGGCGAGAAAAGAAAATTTTGGAAGCAGCGAAAGGGACAGTTTTTGCAATAGTCTTCCAAGAAACAACATACCGTGGCAGTCCATGCTGCCACTACTACTGCTGCTACACATGCAATGCAAGCACCTACCAGTGGATATACTGGTACCCTCCCTTGGTGCAGCAAGTGCAGTTATCATCACCGTATTCCCGAACCATGTCGTGATATGCTCTGCAACAACTATGGCAAGAAGGGTCAGATTGCTCGAAACTGCAAAACACCAACCCAACCAACCAATTAGGCATCTGGAGCAGGTGTTGGTCAGGCCTGCTATGGTTGTGGCGAGGTAGGGCACTACAGGAGAAATTGCCCCAAGGCAGCAACCACTGGCAACACTGGGAGAGTTCTAGCAATGGGGCAAGAGGAGGCAGTTGCTGATCCTACCTTTGTCACGGGTACGTTCCTCCTTGACAACTCCTATGCATGCATTCTTTTCGTTTCTGGTGCGGAGAGAAGTTTTGTTAGTCATACATTCAAACATCTTCTCAAATATAAACCTCAATCTTTAACCTAAACATTTACCATCGAAATGGATAATGGTGAGAAGGAGAGCACTAACGATATATTCCGTGGCTGAACCGTTACCCTAAACGATGATTCATTTCCCATTGAACTTATGTCAGTTTCGATAAAAAGCTTCGATGCCATCATTGGCATGGATTGGTTGAGCCCCAACCGTTATTTATGATGATAAACTCAGTTCAAACCTTCACATTATTTCGTGCATCAAAGCCCAAAAACTTCTGCGAAAGGAGTGTCATGCATTCTTAGCCTATGTTGTAAATGAGAAACAGGAGGTTAAAGCCCTCGAGAGCATCCCCGAAGTCTGCAAATTTCTTGATGTCTTTCCCGAGGAGCTTCCAGGAATTCCTCCTGAGCGCCAAGTCGAGTTTGGCATCGACATAATCCCCGGAGCTACCTCCGTAGCTAAGTCCCCATATTGCCTAGCGCCAACAGAAATGCAAGAATTGTCCAACCAGGTCAATGAGCTGCTCAACAAAGGATTGATCAGACCGAGTTCCTCACCCTGGGGAGCCCCGGTTTTATTTGTGAAAAGGAAAGATGGATCTTTTCAGGTGTGCATTGACTACCGAGACCTGAACAAGCTCAGCATCAAAAACCGTTATCCTCTTCCTTGGATCGACGTCCTCTTCGACCAACTTCAAGGAGCCAGCGATTTCTTCAAGATCAACCTTAGATCAGGGTACCATCAACTACTAGTCCACGAGGTTAATGTCCGTAAAACAACATTTCGGACTCGATATGGTCAATACAAATTCGTAGTAATGCCCTTCGGTCTAACGAACACACCGAAAATTTTCATGGAGCTGATGAACCGGGTGTGTCGTCCTTTCATGGAAAAGTTTGTTATCGTGTTCATAGATGATATACTTGTCTATTCCAGAAGCGATTAAGATCACAAACAACACTTGAGATTAGTCTTAGAAACTCTAAGAACAGAAAAGCTATATGCGAAATTCTCCAAGTGTGAATTCTGGATTCGGAAAGTAACTTTCTTGGGTCACGTGGTAAGTGAGGAAGGCATATACGTGGATCCATCCAAAATCAAAGCGATAGAGAATTGGTCAGCACCGAAGACACCCTTGGAAATCCGTCAATTCTTGGGTCTTGCTGGCTATTATCGTAGATTCATCCAGAATTTCTCCAGAATTGCCAAACCCCTAACCACTCTGACTCAGAAAGGTGTACCCTTTTGTTGGAGTGAAAAGCAAGACACTACATTTCAAATATTGAAGCGAGCCTTGTGCAGCACACCTATCTTGTCTCTGCCCGAAGGAACGGAGGACTTCATTGTCTACTTCGATGCATCCAACCAGGGCTTAGGCTGTGTGCTTCTGCAACAAGGAAAAGTTATTGCTTATGCCTCGAGACAATTGAAAGCACACGAAATCAACTATACAACTCACAACCTACAGTTGGGAGCAGATTTCTTCGCATTGAAGATTTGGAGACATTACCTCTATGGAACAAAGTGATTATGAGTGTGAAATACGCTTCCATCCCGGGAAGGCCAATGCGGTAGCAGATGCCCTCATCCGAAAAGAGTACTTAGGTCGCAGTGCGAAAGCACTTACTATGACCATCCATTCCCACTTATCCACACAAATCAAAGAGGCTCAACAGGAAGCCCTAAAACTAGAGAATGTAGTGGGGGAAGCCTTGAGAGGAATGGAAAAGAACATAGAGATCAAGGGATACGGAGTCTATTATTTCATGAATTGGATCTAAACCCCAACGTTTAGTGTATTTAGAGAGGTTCTCATGAACGAAGCTCACAAGACTAGGTACTCCGTTCATCCAGGATCGGATAAGATGTACCTCAACCTCAAGAAGTTATATTGGTGGCTGAACTTGAAAGCATAAATTGCTACCTTCGTGGGCAAGTGTCTGACTTGTGCCAAGGGTGAAGGTCGAATATCAGAAGCCCTCTGGTCTACTTCATCAACCGAAAATACCTGAGTGGAAGTGGGAGAGGATTACCATGGATTTCATTACCAAATTAGCCAAATCTTCGAGTGGGTACGACACCATCTGGGTGATAGTCGAGCGATTGACGAAATCCGCTCACTTCCTGCCAATCAAAGAAACTTTCAAGATGGAAAGACTCACACGAATCTACATCCAAGAGATTGTCAGACTGCATGGAGTACCCATATCTATCATCTCCGATCGTGAGATCAGGTTCACATTGAGATTTTGGCAGTCCCTACAGAAAGCTCTTGGAACTAAGCTCGATATGAGTACAACTTATCATCCTCAGATAGATGGACAGAGTGAGAGAACCATCTAGACATTGGAAGACATGTTGAGAGCATGTGTCATCGACTTCGGTAAATTGTGGGACACCCATTTTCCCTTGGTTGAATTCTTATATAACAATAGTTATCATACTAGTATCAAGGCTGCGCCTTTTGAAGCCCTCTATGGCTGCAAGTGCAGATCCCCGCTGTGCTGGACTGAGGTGGGCGACACGCAGCTAGCCAAGGGGAAAGTCCCTGATAGCACTCTCATGGGTCCAAAAATCATCCGCGAAAGCAATGAAAAGATCATACAAATCTGAGAACGACTGAAAACTTCACGAGATCGACAAAAGAGCTATGCCGATAAACGATGAAAACCATTGGAATTCGAAGTCTGAGACCGTGTTCTGCTAAAGGTCTCGCCATGGAAAGGCATGATACGCTTTGGAAAACGGGGAAATCTAAATCCGAGGTACATAGGACCACTCGAAATCCTTGCTAGGATTGGTCCCGTAGCCTACATACTTCATCTACCGCATGAGCTTTGTGACATTCATCCCGTCTTTCACATCTCAAATCTTAAGAAATGCCTGTCCGATGAAACCCTTACAATTCCTCTCGATGAGATCGTAATCAAATAAAAATCTGAACTTTGTGGAAGAACCAATTGAAACCATGGATCGGGAGGTCAAAGGATGAAAGCAAAGCGGCATCTTGATAGTGAAGGTTCGATGGGATGCCAAGCGCGGACCTGAATTCACTTGGGAGTGCGAGGATTCAATGAAACAGAAGTACCCTCATCTTATTCCAAATCCATGATTTGTATCCATATTCTTGAATTTTGGGATGAAGTTCCCTCTAACGGGGGGGGGGGGGGGGGTGATGTGACAACCCGAAACCTTTATCTTGTACAATTGATCCGTATATCAATATTACACTCGAATTTATCATCTTTAAGCGAAATTGTGAGTCCATATAAGTGCTTTCGGCTTAGTATAACTTAAATATAAGTCTTAAGAAAGGTTAGAAAGTCTGTAGCATCACAAAATCGAGCCAATCACACAAAAGAAGGTGTGTGCGGCCGCCCACCCGAGTGTGCGGCCAGCCAGCCGCACATCCAACCGCACACACACCCCCAACGACACACCCAACCCTATATATAGTAGAGGACCCCCCTTTCATTCACTTTTTCTTCTTTGGTTACACACTACCTTCTCTCTCTACTTTCTCTCTCTAAAAATCTCAACCAAGAACACTCTAAGTACCTCAAAAACGTGAATAACTCCACCATCTAGCTTATTATACATGTAAAACACTTAAATCAAGGCCTAAAACTCTGCATGTTCATCATGTTCTTCGTCCTTTGAAATAGTGCAGCCGCACACCTTCATAAGGTGGCCGCACACACTCAAATACCCTTCAAAGTGAGAATTTGGCCCCCTATATTTGAATTAAAACTTGGTTTAGAACTTGAAACACCTCAAAAATCGACATTTCGGGGTCAAACGAGAAGTGCACGACTGCACACACCCCCTGTACGGCTGCACACTCCTGTGTGCAGCCGCACACACAGTTTGGTCGTAGTCCCTGGCCGCACACTCACTTTTATGGCCATACACCTACTCTAATGCTCATATTTGGCCTTTAACTTGCAAAGATCAATAAGTATGGGACATAGAACACTTAGTTCTATGGATTCCAAGACTTTAGGTATGTTTTTCATCATGGTTTGTCATGAAATACTCAATCTAATACATATATGTGCAATATATGTTAATAGGGTCCATTCACGTACAAAACACCGGTTGCCACTCGACGCTCATAACCAATTAAAAATTCAGATCCTGCAATAAATAGTGAGTCATACCACTACACTTTTCCGAGTTTTTTATGTTTTCAGGGGGGAATACAGGATAAACATAAAGGTTTTTCAAACTTAAAAACTGATGCAATTACAACTGTTTTCTATCAAACATTTAGATACAATTATCCCTTTTGTAATATGCGGAGCATAAGTGATGTTTTCTAATCATAATTGCATAGTTTTCAAAACCATACCCGAACATGACTAAACATTCAAACTATAATGGGTATAGTTTAGGATTTCAATATCAGTCTTACGGATTCAAACATATAAACTATGTCAGATTTAGTTTATCCATTACTACGAATACAAAACTAGAGTATCATGCTAAATAATTATTTTATGTATAATTATTTATACTCTACACCGTTATAAACGATTTCAACTCGAGAACAACCAAACAACACGTAAACTAGTTAATACGGGATTTTGAGACTGTCTTCGTTTTCTCCCCTTGGGGTACCAATAAATCCTCACCGGTAGTATAACTAGAGTCTCCTGGAGGGAGAGCATGGAATTTGTGAATAGATCTATTCGAGACTCACAATCCCACACCTAAACTGTTAGCTACAGTTAGGCGGACACGCCTGGGGTGACAAATTTTGTAATCGTACGACGCCTGAAGAACATCAAGGCGGTGACAGATCAAATTAGTATGGTTATACGACTCACAATAAGTATAAACTAATCATTGTTTACGAGATCCCTTTCTTCTATAGTTTTATTTTAAGTAAGTTACTATACATACTGGTGGTAACCATGGTTTCCAAACGATCATACATTACATACTGGTGGTAGCCAGGGTTTTCAAATAGAAACGTAATGCAGAAAACAACAAACATGTTAGAAAATATTAGATTTTCTTGGTAAACATGCGTACATATTTTGCAGAACTTGGTAACAACGGTTTTTGATACAAATGATATTTACTTATAATGGAAAGAAAACATTTATACAAATTCAGTGACTAGTTTTCAATACAAAAACATGCTTATGAACTCACCAGCTTTATGCTGATATGTTTTCAAAACCGCTTGTATTCTCGAGGCAACGAAAGATAGGTACCTAGCCAACTTTTGGAGAAGACGGAGCATTTTTGGAGTCTCATCTTGATCTTTTGTTATATAATGTGATGTACAAACTATGTTTTCAAACATATGTAAATATTCATATTGGAATGTAATTGTTGTGTTTACTTTGATTGCTATGATACGATTGTTGTGATACTACGTATGACGTCACCACCCCGGATGTTTCCGCCGTTGTTTTTCTAACGCTTCGGGGGTGTGACACAATTGATTTTGCATTATTGGATATGATTACAGAGGCTATAGATGAGGGATTCAAGAAAGAGAACTCGTAGCAGGAGTGTATTATAGGAGAGATTGATGGGTTTACTATCGACAACCTTGGATTATTGACCCGGTATGGTCGGGTATGTGTAGTAGATATTGTTGGGGTCAGACAGACTTCTGGGTGGTTGTGATGATCTTTGAGAGAAATACGGGTAGGCATGGAAGGTAGTATGGGTCTGTACTGCTGAAATCATAGGACCAATATGCATAGCAAGGAAGTCACAAACTCGAAGGGTAATCTCGTTATGTGGTGGTAGCAATGTGTACTGTGGCAATTCTGTTTCATTTTGGTTTGTTTTCAGTATGAAGTTTACAAGGGGATAGAGTTCAGGATCTGGAGCTAATGGTCGGGAATGACTTGGGTTGACGGTTGATCAGATATGGAAGATGATTATTGTTGAGGTTTCACATATATTGCAGGAAGAATTACCTGGTATCGTGGATTGGATCACTAGCAAGCTAATTGCTAAGTTCCAGGAGTAAACTGCAGCTTTGCAACCTGTGAGAGGGACTGCTGAGATGACTACTAGGGGAGATCCTTATATGGGGACACGACTCAGAAAGAAAAGGTGGGCTTATTTAACAATGGACAAAGAGATTGAGGTTTCTAACATGGGCACTAGAAGTCAAGGGATCTATGATATTTATAGGAAGTGTGGGGAAACCCACGAGTTTGTGTGTCACAACTTCTAATTTTATTAGTGTGGAGAGAGGGGGCATGTATTTCACGACTGCAAGAAGGATTAGATGTGTTTCAACTATCACGAGTCGAGTAATCTCAAACGTGACTGGCCTACATGGGCAGCAGAGGGAGTGCAAGCCTAGATGTCCACCGTCCGACAGGAGGTCAATTTTGATCTTCGAGTTAATTTTGAATGGATAGTGATTCATGTAGTAGCTTTTTGGTAGCATCTATATGTCATAATGGGTCATGGATTTGGCTTACGATTGTAGTTTATTGTTTCAGGTACTTCAAAAGATTGTGGAAAAACGAATGCATGATCGTGCACATCTTCCTGTTTTTATAATATTAGATCTTAGGATACTCTGATTATGATTTTACTTTTGAAACAATGGTTTTGTAGACACTTTTCTGGTTAATAGGATGTTGTTTTTGAAAAATTTAAATTTCTATTATTTTTTTGATGTTACAAAAAGTTTTTTGGATGAATTAACTAAACCTTGTAAAGCAACTACATTTGATAATTTTGTAGGCAAACAAAAAAAAAAAAAAAAGTAAATAAAAGTTAGACTAATAAGTAATATACAAAAATTAAAAAATGATAAAAGATTGGAATACAGGAGTCAACAATAGAACAAAAGGTTAGCTGATTTTAAAAAAATTAGTCTTATTTCATATATTTATTTAAAAAGTAGACTAAAATAATAAACCTATAGTTTGATGGAAGTATCATAAAATTTTGTTCATACAAGCCTAAAAAGTCCAATTGCTCAAGCTTCAATAGTAGCAACAATTTCTTTCCTACAAGATGCAAGTCATATATATATATATATATATATATATATATATATATATATAGGATATAAATCCGGTAAAAAAATTTTTTTGGTAGGAAAGTAAGAAGTTTTTTTTCTACATATTTTTTTGATGATAAAAAAAAATGAATCACTAGATAATTCATTTGTAAGATGATTCACAAGAAAAAATTCTCAAAAAAACATCTTTATGATTTATTTTTAAGTAAATTAAGAAAAAATTCACTTTTATAACAATTTTAGTGAATAACAACAAAATCATTATATAAATGAATCATCGAAATGTTTTTTTGAGAATTTTTTCTTTGGATCATCTTACAAATGAATCATCTAATGATTCATTTTTTTTATTCGCGAAAAAAATATGTAGAAAAAAAATTCTTACCTTCCTACCAAAATTTCCTTCTTATTTGATATTGACTATATATATATATATATATATATATATATATATATATATATATATATATATATATATATATATATATATATATATATAAACAATTAAATGGTTTACTAAACAAAATAACACATTATATGCCATAGTGGTGAATAACTAAAAGTATGACTTTCTTTCATAACTGCTACACATTAATATATATTTTTTACTTACCTAATATCTAAAATATCACAAAAGTGATAAAATTTGAGATATGTTTTTTTTACTTACATGATATATAAAAGGTGGATATCGCAAAAGTAACAATCCATCATAGCAGTGTTTACTCTTTTGAATAACGTATAAGAAACTGATATCACAACACCTTCTTCATCCCCTGCCCCTTTCATAACACCACTACCCCTACCCTTTTATATCTTCAGACATATGAGGTTTTTATATCTTCAAGCATATAAGGTTGATTGTATGTTCATAAAGAAAAAATAGACTATAAACAAGTAGTTTAATGGGGGAATATTACAAAATATTAAATGTCCAAAAGAACTTGTAAATTGCAAAATCAACCCTTATACATAAATGCAAACCCTAAAGGAAAAACCAAATTATTTGAAGATTATCTCATAAAAAGAATTTTTAAGAGTAATAATTTTTTTTTTTATGAAAAATAAGGAAATATGAGATAATATTATATCATACCATTATCATGATTGATGCACTCGTCAAGCACAAAGATTAGAAGAGTATTAGGAACATCAGATACAAATCCATAAGAATAGTATTTTAATGATTAAGTCAACTTATGACATTTTGAAATACATGAAGTCAATCCCTGTAAAAGAAACTAACCGATTAATTTTTAACACACACATGAAAACATAGTCACATAGTCACGTACATGCATAAATATTTCATCATACTTTGAAAGTATAATAAAAAATAATAAAATAATAAAAACATAACTAAAGAAAAATTCATATATTAGAAAAAAACTAAAGTAAATAGTTATTTATTGCATTCAGCCTCTTAAAAAAATACATTTAAGACCGTCTTAATAAGTTATACGTAACAATACATATTATATAACTCTTTTTCATTCCATTCCAGATCATTACAAAACCAAAAACACATTTAGCTATTTACTATAGACTGCTAGTTTAAAGTAACCTTCTTGATTCGTCTAAGACATAAAAAGAATCTGATATTTTGTGTTATAGAAGTTAATGTTAAGGGATGTAAAAACCACATCTTTATTCTGACAACACCTTTATGTCACTTACTGGTTGAACTTGTTTGCTTTTTAGACGCTAAATCATTAGCCTTTTCCTGCACTAAAATATAGCAAAAAATATTTCTTTGAATCTTTATTTCCAACATCATGTGTAAAAAAACAAATTATGTAATGTGTACCTTTTTGTTTGTCTTTATTATCTTTGAGTTTTTTTTGGTAGATTTGTCATATTTATGTTTAAGAGATGGAAATATAAACACCGTTGTGTTTTATAGATAATGAACGCCATCTGTAAAAATGAAATAACTATACACATATAATAATCAGATTGAAAATGGGTTAAAGTTACGTCAAGAGAAAAAAAAAATGAGGAAATATGAGTGATTTCATAACTGTAATTGAGTCTAGATGCATAATGAAACCTACAAAATCAAAAAGGATAACTGCATAAGAGAAACTCAAACCAAAATATCAATAAAATATATGTAATTGGTCATCTTGCCGAAGATGTGTAGACCAACCACCGATTTTCTACCATTAGTTGCAAAAGAAGTATGATGCATTCTTACTGTCAACTCAAACACTTTCTAGGGTTTTCAAATAAGGCTAAGTGGTAGGTGGTTGTAAAGTGGTTTACAGAGATAAATAGAGAGAGATAGAGAGTGAGAGAAAGAGAGAGAGAAAGAGAGAGAGAGAGAGAGAGAGAGAGAGAGAGAGAGAGAGAGAATGAACCTACAGTATGCAATGTTGGTCATGTGGTTGTAGTAGGGGTGGAAGATGGTAACATACAAAAAAGCGGTGTCTCATGATGTGGTCCTCTAATGGTGGTGATAGTTAGAGATAGGGAAAAGATGAAATAAGAGGAGAGAAAAGGAAATGAGAAATGCTTACGGTAAAGAAGGAAGTTTTGAGCTTCCACTGGAGATGGTAATGGGTAGTGAGTGATCTAATGGTAGTCGATATTGGTATCTTAGGGGTATGCTTTTGACAAAAGATAATGTTGTGGTTTGTTGGCAGTATAGGTGGTAGCCGTTGATGTGTTGGGTTTTTATTCAAAAATGTTTCAAAAACACACACACACATATATATATATATATATATATATATATATATATATATATATACATATATATATATATATATATATATATATATATATATATATATATAAAACAATGGAAGACTTAAGATTTGGACAAAATAAAACTAGTATTATTTCTACCAAAAGTTCATTTTGCAAGACTTAGAAAGATTAAGTAAAACCAAGAAGAACAAACTGAAACAACTTTTGAAGACTTTTGTTCCTTTTGCAAATTAGGAAGTTGATGAATATGGCTTTTAGCTCCAAGGATGAAGCTCTCCAAAAGTATCCGCTAACATTTAGCCATCTTGATAAGGTACTAGTTTTCTTCTTGTTATAATAACACTCTTAAGCCTTTAAGAACAAAAAAGGCTTTTGTTCTAAACAAGAGTTGTTGTAAAGTATCAAACATCTTCTTATGACTTAACCATTTATGAGAAGAAAAACTAGAGAGCATATTGAGAGGGAAAGTGAAAAAATTTGTGGTTTTTTGCTACATAGAATGATTTTCTTAAGGATTTTACCCAAATTTTTATCCCATGGGTCTTAACACTTTACGCAACATGCTTCTAAAGCATATCCCCTTGAATATTATAATAGAAAATACCATATCCTGTTACAACATGACTAGTTCATTTTTTTAAAGAAAAGGAAAATTGTGTTTATAGTCTAAAAAGTCGTACATAACTTAATAGAACATACCATTTGATATATTATGATACTTATATTAAAATAATATTATTTTCTCAAAAATAAATAATTACCAATCAATTACAAGAACTGTATTTACTTTTCAAGAATCAAATTCTTATAAATAATATATTTGGATCAACTTGTTATTAGTGTGACTCTTTAGGATCATATGTTAATAGCTATATATCATTCTATAATGAATCTTGGTCATACTAGAACTTTCGATCTCCCACTTGCACAAGACAGAGGTGAGCATCTAGCAATATTTCACTGCCCATAATAGCATATGATGAAGAATGTCATTCATCAACATCCAATTCATAAAAGCACCAAGCATTAATTGATGTATTAATGTAAGTTCATCAATTATTTATTTTTTATAGACATCCAGTTAAACATGATCCTTGGATCGCAATCTATCACACCCTCGCGCTGGTGGTGGGAAAACCGAGTGGCATGAATTTTGGAAGTATTAGCTTTCTAGAAGAGGTCATCGTGTTGAGTTTCCACTCCCTTTGATAGTCTAACACTTGTCTGTACCATGTGCTTAGTCTTTTATCTTTATAGATTGACCTAGGGATACATGTGATTTTAAGAGATTTAACATAATCTTGGTGAGTTCTCAAGATTGGTAAGTGTTAAAAAAAAATACTTTTTTGATGTATAGAAGTTAGCACTTGGTATAAGCTCAACCTATGTCAGTGTGTGAGTGTAGTTTCCAGTGTTTTGGGCAGTAGGATTTATATAGTTTAGTGACTAAATATGAATCTTGATTTAGATAGATGTATATTTTACTTGCTACTGGATCTCAAGGTGAGAGTTAGATAATATTATCATAATATTTCTTTTTATTTTGTTGTAGGCACTACTTCCCAAGGAGTTCCTCAAGAATAGTGGATGTCATATTCGAAATTGTTTCCTCGAGTTTGTGTGAACCAAAACTCACTCCCCGAGTTTTTATGTATTATCAATACTTAATTAATTCTTATTAGTAGGCTACGATAGCTAGTTTTAGGTTGACAAAGTTACGATGAGTTTCTATAATCGAGCTATGACTGTTGATTAAGAAAATATTGTGATGCTTCATCAGACGCCACTGTGTTTAGGAAGTTATGCTTGCTTAAACTTACCGTCAAGTTGTAGCTAGGAACTATAGGTGGGAGTATCAAACCTTTATATATCTATAAATATCTCTCTCTCATTCACCTAAGAATTAACGATTATAGTTTGGGTGTTAGCTGAAAATCTATCAATGTGTTGATGAATTGTGTCTTATCTAACTACTGTCATGGGGGGTCTCCCATGGTCATTCATGTTGTCGTTCGCATTGTATTTATATTTTATGATGATATATATATATATATATATATATATATATATATATATATATATATATATATATATGTTGTGTGTGTTTAGCATAGCCGAGAATTTGGGCAGAATAGCACTAAGTAGTAAGCTTATGCAAATGTGACTATAATAATGAGATTCAACGTTTCTCGGCAACTAGCAAGCGTAAAAACTAGCTAAAGAGCTTAGGCAGAGTAATTATTGGGCATAATATTATCTTAATGCTATGGGCATAAGTATCTAACTATAATTAGTGATACGTACGTAAAGTTGTATTTTAAACGTGTATTCCCTCTTGAAAATAGTTGAGAATGGGGTCATGAACTCACGTAAGAGTTATCAAAACATTATTGTAGGGTAGGAATCCACGAGCTAGTATTTCGATAGACATTCGAGTTAGTGGCATGAGAATCTATATAGAGAGAGAATGAGTGAAAGGGGTGAGGAAAAACATATGCCGAAGCTTGCTTTGTATAGCAGGTTTTAGGGAGCGTGTTGAGGATTGTGTGTCGTGTAATTACACACAAACCGTATGATGATGCCACATGTCATCTCCTCAGTATATCATGTCATCCAGTATCTCAATGAAATCATGCTTGAGTGTGTGCGAGTGCTCGTGGCGTATTAATTAAACTTCAAAAATTGGTCAATCTCGCATACAAACTACATTGTCGACGACTCTTATATATCCGTGTAGATCTCTTCACTCTCTACAACTTTCCATTTGGTCGTTTTGGCTTTTTTTAACTTTTATTTTTTGACTATTTTTTTTATTATCAATAAAATCATATGTTCGTCATAATAACTTTAGTCTTAGTTCTTATTTGAATCATAATTCCTACTTTACGTAGTCATACATTTGTCAATTTGACGACTTTTCCCTAAAGTTAACCAATCTCCTCATAGTTTTCGACGCTGTCACTACTAGAAAAATAGCCTTTTACGATGCGCAATCAATGACACGCGCTAATAGAGGACACGCATTTGTACGTGCCCTAAAATTTGATGTAAGTTTTCCAAAATATGAAGCATAGAGAACACGCATTTTTTGCGTGCCCTAAAATTAGTGTCTAATAAAAAAACACGGAGGGCACCTTAAATAAAATGTGCGTCGTCTCACCATGTCACTTTATAAATTTTAATGAAACGCGCATTTCATCCGAGGGGGAAATGAAATCCAAAAATTAAAAATCCCTCTTGGTTTCCACCAGCTGAAAACCCTAGCTTATCCCCGCTGAAAACCCCCTTTCTTTCTTTCTTTCTTTCTTCTCTCTCGATTCTCATACCTCCATTCATCTTCTGCCATCTGCTGCTTATTCGACCCTTCCTAGTGTCTTCCACCTCCGTCGACTTCCGATGAAAGACGACCGTTCTCAGTGCTCTACCTCTACAACGATCGACAATCTCACCTGATCACCTCGCCTCACCTTGTCGGCTACATCACCTTGCCAACAACCTCACCTTGTCGGCAACCTCCGGTCTAGTGATCTCATGCTCGCTTCTCCTTGTAGGAGACCTAAGCCCTGTTACATTGATCCATCCTCCCAAACTTTGGAAGAACTAGCACTTTTCTCCGGACTAGACAAAATCTTCTTAAAAATCAGACCAGCAAATCCAACAAATTGATTGCAAGTACCGCGCTTCATAGATGTGTCTACTTCTCAGCTTCTAGGGCTCGAATACATATTTCCCCATGTCAACACTCCATCATCTGTTTACTTAGCTTACTAAAATCATGAATCTCATGATTTCAGTTACAAACACCCTTCAATATGACGTCTTCAATCGATTTGGTAAAGGGTAGGCTTTTAAATGGATCGAATGAGTTCAATCATTGATGGAGGTTATTCATGTCGTCCACAGGTAAGCAATCCCTTGATCTGACCTAATTGTTTTAAGATTCATATTTTTTTTTCAATTGTGATCGTATTTGAAATGGTCAAATAGCCTTCAATATAATTGTATTTGGAGGTCGATCACATTTAGTTACAATTGTGATTCATATCCGATTTTTTTTATAGTTAAGCAGCAATTGGTCAAATATGGGGACTTATTCAAAGCTAAATTGGTAGAAATCACAATGACACATAGTTTAACATTTGTGATTTTTGGATTCTTATCGTGCTAAAAAGGGAGATATACGAATTAGGGCTAGTTACATATGTACGATATAATTATGACAATCCGGTAAAAACATTTGTTTGATTTCGCACATATTTAAGTAAAATGTTTGACTGTTAGTCATAAAGATCATACACCCTGCAACATCTGGCGTTTAAATTTCTTATTTATTGATTTGGTTGTCAATAATTTAAATTTGTTCTCACATGTTTTCACAAAGGTGCTATAAAAGATGAATCTGAAGATAATGGAAACCTTTCTGATGGGGGTGTTGAATCGAACCAGGTAATTTCAAAGTTCTTCTTTTGTATGATGGAACTCTAGCTTTATGGCCACACTTAATGAGCCTAAATGTATATATATATATATATATATATGTCTAAGTAGTATCCACTTTTATTATACCAGATTGAAGGCAATTCATCTGGAAAGAGTGTATGCAACTGGTATTACTTTTGATCGAATGTGCCATGTTTTGTATTAACTGAAAAAAATGATTATCATATCATCATTTCTATGTATTAATCATTGATTGCTTCTAGGTGGGATTCCCAAGGGCATTTCAAGCCAAACTTTGATAAGGGATATGAACCTTTTGTTGTCACAATGCAACCTCCAAACGTGACTGGTTCATTGCACATGAGACATGCTATGTTTGTAACTCTCGAGGTTTGGTAAATGTTTACTAACAACATAGATTCACATAAAAACTTTGTAAAATTCATCATTTTTTCTTTATTCAATGTGTAAATAAACAAACCATTCATATTTTCAATTGTGCTCCAGGATATTATGATCAGATACAACAGGATGAAGGGCAGACCTACACTGTAGCTCCCTGGAACTGATCATGCTGGCATTGCAACTCAGGTTTGAGTTTTTCCACAAATGGATTTATGATTATTGTATTAGTCTACTTAGTTAATATATTATATATCTAACAGATATTGTTTTTAGTTGGTTGTTGAAAGAATGTTGGCATCTGAATGAATTAAGAGGGTTGAATCAGGTAGAGAAGACTTCAGATAAGGCGACTTGGTGCTTCTTGTGATTGGACCAAAGAACATTTCACACTTGATGAACAGCTAAGTCTTAAGATGATATTCTATCACATTTTAAACATAATAATCTCAGAAACTATGTTTAAATAGTTAATTATAAATGTTCGTAAAAATTCATCCTGTAGGAGCTTTGATTCAGTGGAAGGACAAGATCAGGTGATAGAGATGTATATGAATGAGGAAGTCAGTGAACTTAAGAAAGAAATAGAAGAACTAGAGCATTTATTGCAGGATGAAGAGAAATGTAGAGCTGCAATCACGAAGCTGAACCCCAACAATAACAGGAGCCATGAAAGAATATTGGAAATTAGTAATAGGGTTATGAACACTAGTAGGAGGGCAGGCATTTTGTTCTTGGTAAGAATTCTGTCCACTTTATGGATTCATTTCTTGACCATGAGTTTGATTGGGGTGAATCATTGAGGGTTGATAAGTACGGGAAGTACCGATAATAGAATGAGCACAAAGGACGTGAAGGTCAAATTCACAATCAGAACATGAATAGGATAACCCGTTTCCGGCAAGTTTACAGGTATCACAATAAAAGGAGATGGATCGATTGTGTTAGTTTTAGCTCCAACTTGTGAACTTTCTGTTCAAATAGAACAAGAAGCAACTAAATTTGGCATAACTTCAAAGATTAAGAATACTTGCATTTATGGTGGGGTTCCAAAGGTTCCTCAAGTTCGTGATTTACAGAAAGGTAGGTGGTGATAAGATCAAAGATGAATTTACTACTATGGATCGGGTATATCCTTATGCTTCTTCAGCGTATTCAACATTATCCAGCATTATATCTATCTATCTATCTTTGTTGTGCGTAAAGCACATGTTTCATCATCATTTTTTTTAAATCTTTTATTTCAAGTGTTCATATTATCATTGCTACACCTGGAAGATTGATTGATATGTTGGAGTCTCATCATACAAACCTGAGGAGGGTGAATTACCTTGTGTTGGATGAGGCATATAGGATGCTTGACATGGGTTTTGAACCTCAAATGAATTTTTTTTTCACAGGTTTGTGAATTGTGATTAGTAGTTTTTAACCTGCCTTTTATAATAAGAGAAAACTAAAATATATATTTTCAATTTTTCTTATCTTATGGGATTTTATATATACACAGATGCGACCAGATTGTCAAACCTTTTATTGGTGTGCTACATGGCCAAAGGAAGTCGAACAACTTGCAAGACAGTTTCTTTACAACCCATACAAAGTGACTACTTTTTTTCTATTTTCACCATGTCTTCATATTTAATCCTTTTTTTGGACATTTGAAATTTGGACAGGTGGTGATTAGTTCACAAGACCTAAAAGCTAACCATTCGATTCAGCAACATGTGGATATTGTTACTCAGAATCAAAAGTACAACAAGTAAGCAGGCCGTTTTTATAGATGATTTTTTATTTTCAACTTTTTAGAAGCTTTAAAATAATAAAATTTTATAATTTTTTTTTTCAGATTGGTGAAACTGTTGGATGACATCATGGATGGGAGTAGAATTCTAATTTTTATGGACACGAAGAAAGGGTGTGACCAAATCACCCGCCAGCTCAGAATGGACGGGTGACCCGCATTATCAATCCATGGAGATAAAAGGCAAGCAGAAAGAGATTAGGTTTTATCCGAATTCAAAGCTAGTAAAAGTCCAATAATGACATCTACAGATGTGAAGGACGTGAAATATGTGATAAATTATGATTTCCAGGGTTCCTTGGAAGATTATGTTCATAGGATTGGGAGAACAGGAATAGTCGGGGCTAAAGGGACAGCATACACTTTCTTTACAGCAACAAATGCTCGGTTTGCTAAGGAACTTATTGCCATACTTCAGGAGGCCGGTCAGAAAGTCAACCCTAATTTAGCGGCAATAGGGCGAGGTGCACCTCCTCCACCCTCAGGTTCGTTTGGCCGGGTTTGATTTTTCCAAAAAAATAACAGATTTTCCCTTTGGTTTTGTTATTGAAGCTTTGATGTTTGATTTATATAGGTCATGGGGGTTTTCATGACAGATGAGAAGGGTGTGACAGATGTATTGTAGGATAAGTTGGACAAGGAACTAAAGTTTACAGGTATCAAAGTCCTTGGATGCTTTTTTTTAAAGATTTTTAACCTTTTTAAGAATTTTGAATTTGTTTCCTTGCTTTGAACTTTCTTCTGCAGCTTATTCCATGTGGCGGTGGACAATACTGAGACAACTTGTAATGTTGATGATAGCCAAAGCTGAACCCCAACATAGTGAGGAACACTTCCTTTTTCAGTAATTGAATTGTTATAAAATATAAATATAAATTATATTTATGTACAGGATGTATATCGAATATGTACTTTGATGGAACTTGTTCGTGTTCTTGCTCTATCATTTTCAAATGATGGAAAATGTGTTAAGGTATGCTTATCATGGTTCTGATGGAATTGAAATTGGAGATTCCATTCCATGGCATGTTTGATTGGCAAATGGATGGAATTAAATTATATCAGATTCCTTCAAATTCCATGTTTGATGGGATTCTCCATTGAATTCTATTCTTCCTTTTTTGTTAAATTCCATTCCATTTCCTGCCAATTAAAGGCATGAGAAATTATGATTCTTCCAATTCCAACTACTAAACTATAAATGTCAAATTCAGTTATTGTATATACAACAAAAAATATTCGAATATAAATAAAAGTTTAAAATTTATTTAGGTTTTTGATCAAGGATCCATGGGAGAAGGAGCACTTGCAGGAATGCCATTACAGCTAGCTTGCAGGAACAAGAAAGATTTATGAGTACATGGACTAGGGTAATGATGGAGCCATGGGGACCTTTATAAACATTGGTGCTATAGGTACTCTTTTGCAAAATTAATAATGTTGGATTTCTTCATTGTATTGCATTTTAGATCCCAAATTGGTATGACATTTTGGATCCCCATCAAAGGTGTCTCAAGGTAACATAACATATCTATTTATTGTTGGAGTCTTTATATATTAAGTACATGTAATCACAATATCGACACCTTTATATGTAGTGTATATTTAAATAGTGATTTTAATGATCTTGTAGGACCTAGATGCATTCACTGCAACTATTGTTGTGAGTATTGCCTTCTCTTTCATTCATGCTTCGTTAGTTGTTGCTATTATGAAGGTAGGCCACTCTCCGGTTGTATTTTTCACATAATTGACAAGGAGCTGTGGTATCTATTCAAACTAAGATTAGGGTAATGGTTGCAAGAGATGAGTTCAAAAGAAGAAGAAACAAGGCTACAACTATAGTTCAGGTACTATGGATGAATTATGTTTGTAAAGTATTTAAGAAAATGATTAGAAACAAGGGTGAATTTGTACATATTAGTTAGCAAAGGGGCAATGGATTGTATTTTTTGTATCTAATTCATTTGTAAATTTTTGTTACAACTTCTATGATTTGTTTTATCTTTCCATGGAACGATTATTTGTATGACATTAAATTTATGCAATGGATTCTATTTTTTGTATATGATATTTTATTTTCTATTATGAAACATTAAATACAAATTTAATTTGAAAATAAGTAAATCTATAAAGAATTTTTTTTAAACATTTAAAATTATGATACGCAAAAATGCGTGTCATCTTCATTTATGACATGACCTTTCTTGACAGGGGCTTTCTTGATACGCATTGCGTGTCGTTAACACACGCGTCGTAAGGTTACGATACGCGAATGCGTGTCATCTTCCTTTATGACAGGGCCTTCCGTGATACGCGTTGCGTGTCGTAAACACGCGTCGTAAATGCGCGTCGTCTCTCTTTATGACAGGGCCTTCCTTGACGCACATTTGCGCGTCGTCTGAGCCGTTTACGACGTGCAATGAGCGTCGTAAAAGGCTGTTTTTCTAGTAGTGTGTAACTTTTTAAGTACCACATACATTTATATTTCTTGAACTGTAGTAGTGTGTAGCATTTGAATGTATTAACCTTCTCACGAAGTGACGTGACTTTTTGAGAAGTTGTCTTTTTAGTCTATGGTTTGACGTTAATAAGAGTGATGGTTGAAATTTTTGGCGTTTACAATACTGTATTATCGTGTTTTGATGTTGACTAATATGTGCATATATATATATATATATATATATATATATATATATATATATATATATATATATATATATATATATATTAATAATTTTTTTGCCAATTTTATGCTCATTATAGGACAAAAGATACTTAATCTATTATTTGTTGTGTTGTACAACTAAAAATACATGCTCAGGGACAAAATGGAAAAAAGGTGGAAGCTGGGGATTTGGATCAAGGCTAAAATGAAGAAAAGTCTGACAACGACAACGTGGAGTCTTGATGTTTCCCGATGAACCTCGAAGACTTGTTGATTAGATGAAAAACCTAAAGACCACGTTTTCATGGATTTACCATGACGTGGTGAGCTGACTTCGAGAAAAATACATATAGAAGGCACTTTCCTCTCACAACCTAACTTTCGCTGGAACTTTTTTCGACTTTTGAAGGCCAAGATTGTTATTTGGAAGCTTGGAAGTGCAGAAGATCGATTAGAAGCTTGATTTTGAGAGATTTTAGGCAAAATTTCTTATGTCTACGCATTCTTCTTGTGCTTGATCATGGATTACAGGTTGAATTTTGTTTTTACAGGTTCGTTTGCTGATGTTTTGGGCTAAAAAGATGAATTTCGTGTAGACTAGATTACTTGCTTATTATGAGTAAATTTATGGAATGGATTATTCTAGGTTGATTATTTGTTATGTTAGCTTATTAAAAAACATCTCTATACTTATGATAACTACTTTTCCGTTTATTGCTGAGTTTAATTAAATTTGTATGACCATCATTGTTGAATAACTGGAATCTTATGATATTGTGAATTGCAAAATTGTAAGACTAGTGTTTTGACGAAAACCTATGGTCAAATAGAAAGGTGGGTAAGTATATGTAGGAGCTAATATATGAGAACCAATCATATATCGGATTTATTAAATTAACCAAATAGATCAATCCACTATAAGTCTAACACTAGTAAATTTGTTAGTTTATCTGCTTGATCACCATATGAATGAGCGTATTTTCTAAAGGATTAGGTATGTGAACAATAATTTGTTATCGATGATCAATAAATCATTAATCCATTGCACTTCCACTAAATAAACAATAAGAAGATGTATATCGAATTTAAATGAATGTCTTCCGTTTATCATGACCAAAATTTTCGTTTGTTTTTCTTGCTTTCAGTTTTGCTTTTAGTTTCATTAGGCAATAGTTAGTTTCTTTCTTAGTTTAGTTGTATTAATTAATTGTTTTAGTGTTGCGACTAGAGAATAAACGCTTTTTAATTAAATGGTATTTTAGGTAACTTAGTAGATAAAACTAGCTAATAATTATATTCCCCGTGTTCGATAACCGACTATTTTTGTGATTCTTTTTTCAACTAGGTACACTGCCTTAGGAGTAATAATTAGTTAAATTAGTTGGTTAAAACTAGTGCATAATTATTCCACATCAAGTTTTTAGCGCTGTTGTCTGGGAACGGTCAATTCTTAGATAATTTTAATTTGTTATTTATTAGGAATTTTTCTTTCTATTTTTCTCTTAATTTTTATTTTATTTTTCTTCTGATTGATTTCCCACGTCGTGGCAACAATCACTATGTCGTGGTCATTATGCAATTAGTTTTTACTTTTCGTTCTGTTCTTTTTACAAGTTTCATCTATTTTTGTTTTAGTTATTTAACCCAAGGATCAAAAACAACAATCATACCACCATTTCACGATCCTGTGTTCCATAAGAAGAAGCTAACTAAACTTGGAGAATGAACCAACAATACTCTAGAAAGAGAATTCGAAAGTTTTTAGAACACTCCTAACAAAAAAATAAGAATGTAACGAGCCCGAAATAGAATCAAAAAAGGAAGCAAACTGGAAATCAATCCTAAAAACAACAAGGCAGAGATTACTTACATGACGATGGAGGCATATACGAGACGAATGTGTGAAGACACCAGACCAAGACATGTGCAACCAACAATTCCCAACACAGCTAACTTTGAGTTAAAAAGAAACATACTTTCTCAATTGAAAGAAATACCATTTCATTGGAATGACCAAGAGCACGCTTAAAAGCACATTAATGAGGTCAGTGATATAGCCGATTACTTCAACATGTAACACTGTAAATTTTCAAACAAAATTTTCATTTAAAATCACACAATTTTCACAAAGCGTATTACAAAAATACCATTTATTTAATTTACCAAATACAACTCCATAATTACTTAGTTAACAATCCAGGATCCTCAAAATATAGCTCCTTCTCTGGTGTGTACAATCAAGCCGGCACCTTACCGCGATTCTGATAAAAACATGAAACAAGAGCACATAACACGGTAAGCATGAAGCTTAGTGAGTTCCCCAAATTACCACACACACAACTCATTAGCCACTCGAGGATATATCACTATAAGACGCTCTGGTCAATGTGTCTCGGTGGAACACTCCGGTCCCACAACTCCGATGGACCCTTCGGTGCTAACTCTGTAAGCTCAACATAATATACAACATAAATCACAAAGGCATAATGCAGGATATCACAACTCTCTAATTAATCCTCTATTCATACTCAATACAAAAAGGTTTCCATGTCTTTATATTTCTAACTCCTGGATTGGGTTAAAGACCATTTATACCCCTCCATGGTCTCCATTATTCATTATGATGAAATCCTAAAGTCAACAAAAGTCAAACTCAAGTCAACAGTCCATGTTTGACCCGACTCGCGGAGTGCATCTATGTGACTCATCGAATCCCCTTATTTCTTATGTCATATCGCGAAAACCCACCTTGACTCGTCGAGTTATCTCGCCAACTCGCCAAGTCACCCATATCCAGACCCATCGGGGAAAAACCCCACTCGACTCGTCTATACTCGAAGCACTAGATCTAGCATCCCATGACGATTCAAAGTAGCTCTACTACTCCAAACACTAGATCTAGCATCCCAAGACCCCATTGTCATTTACATCTTTAATCTTTACATTCATGCATGGTAGTTTTTGCTCCAACATACCAAAACATGATCTCACAATGTGTCAAGCACAATATCCTTCATATAGGTGAATAAAGTTGGAACCTTTGGACACTAGGGACCTAACAAGGTCCAGATCTGAGGTCTAAACCTCAATACGACTCTGCAAGCTCAAAACCCTAAATAAAGGTTGCATAAACCCTAACCTTCCAATATCAAGAGATCTATCCATAAGAATGATAAAGGTATGAACTTTTCACCTTTTACAGAAGCTCTTCGATGACAAGCAACATATCTAATAGCCTCTTCTCATTCCTTGCTTGAATTCCATCTCTTCCCCTCTAAAGATGTACCAAAACACTCAATATAAGCTCAACATTCTCTCTTTTAGCTCAAAAAGGTGACTATGGTTTCTCTTAGTGATGTTGTGCAACTCATGAGCTGCAAATGAGGCTATAAGTTCCTTTATATAGGCCCCAAACCTGGGGATTTATGGTTTCACTACACAACACCTACTCGGCGAGTCGGCACACTGACTCTTCGAGTCCGTTCATTAAACCCATTTGGATAACTGGACTCTACTCGATGAGTTGGACTCACAACTCGTCGAGTCGCCCAATAAATCTTATAATTTACTCTTACCATGATATACCTGAAAATCCAGATGTTTTAATTCTCCCCCACTTGAATTAGATTTCTCCTAAGAAATCTGTCACACCCCAAAACCATGAACGGCGGTAACGTTCTGGGGCAGAGGACGTCATGTACAGTATCACAACAATGAAAAGTAGTAACAAGCAACAATATCATCCATTGCGTTAATAATATAATTTTAATACAACTGTGTTCTGTCAAATTATAATAGACACCAAAGTATAATCAAAATGATAGATGAGTCTTGATCGAGCTCAATCTTCTCTAAGCCTTGCATCGGTACCTGTCTATCGTTGGCTTGAGGATACAAGTTATTTTGAAAGTGAGTATCAGCTTTAAAGCTGGTGAGATCATAAGTATTAATGTGTCTTAATTTGTAAAACTTATAATGAAAGACTTGAAATTGTTTTAAAAGGAAGCTCGTATAAGTATGAAAATGTTTGTAGAAAAACTGTAAACGTTTGAAAAACCCTAGAAATCCCTATGATTCCTACTATTATAAAAGGGAGTCTTCTACCAAGACCTAACTGTTCTGAATGTAGCCTTCTACCAAGACGTAACTGGTCTGAATGTAGCCTTCAAACAAGACCTAACTGCTCTGAATGTAGCCTTCTACCAAGACCCAACTGAGATACTATCATTATTATTATTATAAGAAATTGTATCCTTTGATACTAGGATACTTAAATATAATTCACCTCAATGATTATGTGAATGAGTCACAAGATAAAGGTAATAATATAAATAACCTAAGTATTACCCTTTAGTACTAGGGTAACTAACAGTGTTAACTTAAGACATCCGTAGATGTACATTTACCTCTGTTGCTAACAGCTGGGTGTAGGAATAGTTAATCCATTAAAGTATACATGTAATGGTATCAACCGTAGGCATCTGTAGATGTTCATTATCCTCTGTAGCTAACAATGGCTATAGGAATGGTTAGTCCCACAAAGTATCCTTTGGTACTAGGATATTAAATCCAACCTATCTCGTCGATTATGTGATTGTATCACAAGGTAAAGATAAGAATGAGGATTATATAACATAATCTATACATATAAAATGTAATGATAACTCGTCATATATTATCTATGTAAACGTACTCATGTAAATGTAATCATGTAAATGTACTTATGTAAATGTAATCATGTAATTATACTCATGTAAATGTACTCATGTAAATGCAATCATATAAATGTACTCATGTAAATGTATAGTAATGTGCTGTAATGTTCTGCGTATGCTAGCTGTAACCTGTGTTCTCTCACTATCTAGCAAGTATTGACTCATGAATGAACTGACTCATTGTATGATATCGTGTTCTAATAATAGTTCTAGTGTCTTCCTAAACTACCCAAATAGTAGCTTATAGTAATGTAACTTGTACGTATGAACATGGAAGTATACCCTTGCTACCCAAGGGTACTGAATGAACTGGAAGAACCTTTATTACTATATATGTACCCGATATCCCACCAGACCACATCTCAAGAGCGAAAAGGAAATAGGGCAGATAGGCCTTCCTAAGCCTTTTAAACATTGCTTATATAACTATACATACATAGACATGAAATTGATAATATAAAAGTATAAAAGAAGTTTCATAAAAGCATTTGATATGTAAAATAGTTTTTAAGACAATTTGAAGTAAAACAGTTTGGTAAAACAGTTTGAAAGTAAGAGATTCACTTGTGGATAGTTATTAATCACATGTGATTGAGATAATAACTATCGTAACTTTACTTGTATCCCCCCCCCATTAAAGTATTTATAAACATTTTGAAAAAATTTAAAAGGTTAATTTAGGGGTATGAACTCAACTGTTGTGAGTGGTACGGATGAACTAAAGAGGTAGGATGGGTAGGTGTCAAGTGATGTGTTGAACACACTCTATGATCCTAGTTAACATATAATATAACATATATGTATACTATTAGTCTTTAAACAACTAATAAACAAGGTTAAGACATTGTAGGACATGCTAAACACCTTATATAAGTGTTATAAGACTCAAGGGTTGCATTTAAGTGTTGTAGGGAAAGGCTAGTGTGTTTGGGGATCAAGGGTAAACTCCCTTGGAGTTTACAATTTTCATGACCATTACCCAAAGATTTTATGAAAGTAAACTCAAGGGTTTACGGTCGAAAACTCTACACTTTATGACCATATGTTGTTTTGAGGTTTTACAAGTCCTTTGAAGCATTTCTACTTGGTGGTTAAGCCTTTGGAAGGATCTAGGGCACCATTTCACTCCTAAATGGACTTTACGGTCCCTTTACCATTTTCCTTTTAGTTTACTACCTTAAACTCATGAGTTTACTACCTTAAACTCAAGTTTATGGTGTTTGGGTGTTTTCAAGTCCTTAGCTCAATCATAGCAATAGTGTAGGTTAGATTTAGACATAAGGAAGAACCATGGGACTTTTATGGGACTTTTATACACCTTTTGGGGTGTTTACGGTTTTGGGAGATCCCCAAACCATAAACACATAAAAATTTACGGTTTTGGTGCTTTTTGGGTGATAAAATCATCAAGGATGAATCTAGACAAGTCCCTTAGGCATTGTGAAGCATCTAGGCACCCTAAGGCACCACTTTGCACTTTATTTGGTGTTTACGGTTTTGGGAGCCTCCCAAAACCGTTAACACCTTGTTCTTGGTGTTCTTGGGACATTTCCTTGGTATTAATATGTATTTCAAGCTTTAAATGACTCATGGATTGAAGTACTTACTTTGTGGGAGCTTGTAGTGAACTAAAAGTCCAAGAACAATAGTGTGTGTTCTTGGTGTTCTTGGTGTTTTGAAAAACTAGTCAAAACATAGAAATGGATGGATTAAAGGATGTATAATCACTAGATGTGATGTTATAGCAACTAATCAAGTCGAGAAACACTTACGTTTTCAGGAAATCGGGTGAAAAACGGGATGATACTTGAGAGAGTTTGGAGTTTACTCTTTTAGGGTGGAAATTAGAAGTGTGGTGATTTGGGGAGTAAACTCATGTTTAAGCATGAGTTTACATTTTTTGGAAGATTTTTCGGCCCAAACATAAAAGTTTGGCCGTGAATGTCTAAGACACGAGGTGTTTGCGGCTTTGAAATTTCAAGACTCGAGATGACAATTCCTTTCACCCGTTCGTTTAAAGAATAATATTAAAATAATCAAACGAAATTTAAATTTGATAAAAATAAGTAATAATGTAATTGACTTATTAATCGATGTGATTGACTTTTAGGGTTTGACCGAATGAAAATTTCGAGTTGTCACAAAATCTCTCCTCCACAACACATAGATCAAACCTAGAAACTCGCAAACACCACCAAAAGGATCTTATACCACACAACTATCTTCCTCCATGGACACCTAAACCCAAACAGTATCTCCCAATCTCGAATAAGCATAGAATCGTCTGTCGCTACGATATCCGATCTGATTCTCTAGAACCTGGAAAACTCTAGTGCTCAGTCTCCCTGCCAGACCGCCCTTGCACAATATCACCATGCTTATCAGTCCTACAATAATAGACCCAAATAACTGACTGGCCCTCTAATTCTCTTGCTGCGACTTGATAGCATCGAGTCCATGGCCAATAATTTTCTACCAATCACTCATAATAGATATACTACTCGATCTAGTCTATACTCCAAAGGAACGAAAGGGTCACATTACATCAGAAACCCATCCACTACACTGGAATCGAAACCCATCTGAACAAAGGACTATTAACACCATGTCCTCAGACACAAGAAAATGATCATGCTTGCTCAGAAGTATCCTCTGAAATCGAACAACCATAAGCCCCAACTCCCTTGGCCCATTGTGGCATACAAGCTCAACTCCCGACCCCACAATTGAACATCTAAAGGTTACCCTTTGCATGCCCCAAAATGTCTCACTAACTTCCTTCTCTCAACAATTATCTCGGCCCATTGTGGCATACAAGCCACAAAGTTCGCTTTACCTCAAGCAAATACTACAATCCCAACGAAAATTGTTTTACCCCCGACCCTTGTCATCTACTACTCATTAGTTCCATGCGTCTCATGGTCCTTCCCTTATAGCAAACTGACCCACACAAGTCTAATACTTCAGATGACACACAATACCCCTCAAAATGAAACCCATCTCTAAATTCGGAATTTCATTTGCCTACTCAATATACCAGCAAAGCCATACTCAAACTTGAGAGTCTGTTCCACCACTGAATTAGGACCACTCGTCCCAATGAAACACTTAAATCATGACCCATGACCCGCAACCCATGCATGCATCACTCCTCCATTTCCTCTCGATTGTGATAACCACAGAATATAATGATCCCTGACAAATATGGATACCCCAATCTTGCCCTTGGTCTGACCACTAGGTTCTCATAACTCAAAGAATAAGGCTACCTAATCCTAAAAACTCTTATGTGTCATGCGCCGATTGGCGAATAATACGACTCCCCATAGTATCATAACATTCCCTCACACTAACTCGTGAAGGCTACGACTCCTCGCAGGCCTACGACACTCTCTCACTGACTCAAGAATACTATTGCTCCCCACAGTATCACAACACTCTCTCGCTAACTGGTGAAGACCATGACACCCCGTAGTAAGACAACACTCTCTCTTACCAACTCGCCATGGGCTCACTCTATGGTTTTCCCCAGATAATCCGAAGTGATTACTCCAACTCGGATGCACTCACCCTCTAATCACTCAATAATTTCCTCCTTGAGTCATTACTCCTCTTAGTTTACTATCGAATACTCCACGGCTCAACGTAGATAGGTACACCACCCACCCAGGTTAAACATTACCACTCTTGACGACAACCGTCATGACCAACACTTTTTTCTGGCTGTAATTTATACTCTTAGATGCTTCCACTTGATGACAGTTAGCCGAAGGGCTCCTACTGGAACCGTAGTCACTTGATATTCTACTCGCCATCTCATGACTCAAGTGTCAAAATAATTTGAAATTCAGGGTATCATACTCGGATACCCCGATACACCATCATAGAACCTCACAATGTCTTGCCTCAACTACTGATCTCCTAATTACGTTATGATACTCAGACACCGCAATGCATCATTTCATAATCTCACAGCTGATCTTTATGTTACACAACCCATAACTTTGGAATATCACAACTCTTAATTGAAACACGGAGGAATCCCTAATGACACTAAACACGTTGACGACAATCCGAAACTCCCTCCTCAATTACTCAAAAACTATGCAATAATACTCATACCAACCCTGAAGTTGTTTTCCCAATCAACTTCTACCCTTTCCCAAGTGCATATAACAATCCATACGTTAAGCCCGAAATTCTTAACCGGTGAAGCTATCCATCGAGCCCACTATCTCGAATTTACCATTACAACCTTGAAGAATTTCTAATCACCACAAGGTCTCCGACCCACGACCACATGTCGTGGAGACACTCATCCTGTCCTGAACACATACATCATGCATTACCTCGCTCTACACCTCGCCTCGACCACCAATAACCCTGGTCTCATGTATTCGTACCGTAAGTCTCTATAGTCGTTTCTCTAACCTCCCCTGAACAATCTCTGATCCTTTCAATAAAAGACTTGAATCTCCCCCACTGAGGGTTCGAACCATCACTGTAGGCATACAAACGGCCTACTCCAATGACTATTTCACCAGGTATATCACACTTGACTCTTGAAATGAACCTCACAATCATTCAATGGTCTTCCCGATGGAAACCAAGCAAATCCAAATATCCCATATCTCAGGAAAAAACCTCAGAATCCTCTCAACGTGGCTGCCTCTCGTCATCTTGAATGCCCCAGACCGACACACCATCGGATACCCCGACTGTTCCAAAACAATCTTGACTCTCAATCTAAAGATAATGCACTATCACACATCTTGCCTCTTATTCCTTAACAAGCCTCCCAACGTGTCATTCAAATCTCATACTAACACACTACTAGACATCTCAACTGTTCCGTAGTAGCCACGAATCTTAGTCTGAAATTCATGAACTATCACACTCCTTATCTTCGACTCCCCAACTAACGTCCCCTCATTAGAATTATTATGATAGTAGAGACCTCAATCCTACACTCGATATCCATCATAGATAATGAGGCCCACCGCCTCAATATACTCCTCTTGACCACCCGACACTGCTGCTAGCATATGCCCTACAATACTCAAATAGGGTATATCCTTGTCCTTGACCATCTCAGTTCCTACTGATGAACGTCCCATGCTATATTATTACCTTGTAGCAAACATACTGCCTCGATACTCTGGTGAAGGATCGTAACCAACACTACCCCATAGGGTTTACCTCCAAGTTCAGAAACCGGAAGCTCAATATCTCTTTTGCTTCTCACCGAAAATAGCACAACTTTGTTCATAGAAAGTGGCATCTCCACTATCGATTGATCGCTCAACTCAGACCACAATCCTCCATAAGGCAAGGCACCATCTCTACACCTCATTGAGTCTTACGACTCCAACTAGAATCTCACCAAAAATCTCTCAAAAACTAAATCAATTTGCCTCTCAAGGTATGCTCCATTGAAACTCGTTGAACATAGCCCTCTACCCACACACTCTATCACATCTGATCTTAGTCTAATCAATCTCAATGAGAGAACTAGTAAAACCAGAAGAACTAACTCCACGAATCATGGTACTTGAACCATGTGATCACCTCTCGGTCTGCCATGACCCATGGTACCCGAACCATGTTATCTCCTCTCAATATGCTATATAGAACCTCTAGAACTCTACCTATTTCGAGTATGGGACCTCTTCTTTCAATAGTATGGGCCCATACTACCTGCCACATCTACCCATACTTTCCACAGGGATCGTCCTAGATTTCCTAAGTAGCTACCCAACTGATCTCGATCGCCAATCCAGATATACTCTGTCACTACCCAGTGAATATCCTCCTCTATCAGCATACTCTTCTGACTACAGACACTCCTTAGGATATTCCTAGGTTCTCACACTTCTCTGCCATGAGCTGCTGAAGAACTCCTTATAATGCCAACCATCTACCACCTGAATATCATCATATTCACTCAATAGTTGAATCCCATTATCAAGTATTCTAAAAAGCACAAAGCAAGCATCATTCATGCATCGAATAACCTCCACCAAGACTCACACATTACTCGAGCACCCAACTTCACTTGCTCTACTCACAACTCAAAGGCATCACTGAACTCAGGCTATATCACCTCTCATGGTATCTAATTACTCCTCTCAGTAGACTCCTCAAATCCTCATCTAGGTATTTCTCCTAGGTTATCCCTTGACTTAGAACTCCCTCTCTAAATGATTCCCACTAGATACTCTTACTCAACACATACTCAAGGCACATAACTGATAACAAAAATCCCTAGGCTAAGGCATCACAAATCAGGCATCTCAAGCCCAACATGAAGTACCTAGCCTATCCTTTAGCATGCATAAATAATATCCCATAAAGTAAATAATTTTTGGAATTTTTGGAAATCATCGTGCGGTCTCTGGCTGATTATACACACTGCTCCTTCTTGTTTTTCTCTTAGAAACTCTTACTCGTTATAGCAAAATCTTTTCTTTTTTAAGACATTTTTCAAATCCTTAGTTTGAGTCCAGACTTATCTGAAGGTGCATCCGAATCCCTCATACCAAGGCTTTAATACCAACTTGTAACACCGTAAATTTTCAAACAAAATTTTCGTTTAAAATCACATAATTCTCACAACGCGGTTTACATAAATATAGCTGCTTCTCTGGTGTGTACAATCAAGTCGGCATCATCTCGCGATTCGGATAAAAACCTGAAACACATAACACATAACACAGTAAGCACGAATCTTAGTGAGTTCCCTAAAATACCATACACACAACTCATTAGCCACTCGAGGCTATATCACTATAAGACCCTCCGGTCAATGTGTCTCATTGGATCCCTCCGGTCCCACAACTCCGATGGACCCTCCGTTCCTAACTCTGTAAGCTCAACATAATATACGACATAAATTACAAAGACATAATTCAGGATATCACAACACTCAATATAAGCACATAGGATACTCTGGTCACACATAGATCACCACTTATAGTATAGTGAGAAGACCTACCTCGAAACCTTACAAGTAATAATCTCGCACATGGAAATCTCAAACTAGCCTCCGCCTATAACATAGGATAAATATCTCTAATTACTACTATATTCATACTCTATACAAAAAGGTTTCCCTTTCTTTCTCTTCCTAACTCCTGGATTGGTTAAAAGACCATTTATCCCTCAATGGTCTCCATTACTCATTTGACCTGACTCGCCGAGGGCTTCTATGTGACTCGTCGAGTCCCCTTGTTTCTTCTATCATATCGTGAAAATCCAACTTGACTCGGCGAGTTGTCTCGCCAACTCGCCGAGTCACCCATATCCATATCTATCGGGGAAAAACCTTAGTCGACTCGTCGAGTCAGCTCATAGACTCGGCTAGTCCCTTCAATATGATTTCACATTCAGATGATTCAAAGTAGCTCTACTACTCCAAACACTAGATCTAGCATCCCAAGACCCCATTGTTATGTATATATTCAATCTTTACATTCATGCATGGTAGTTTTTACTCCAACATAACAAAACATGCTCTCATAATGTGTCAAACACAATATCCTTCATATGGGTGAATAAAGTTGTAACCTTTGGACACTAGGGACCTCACAAGGTGTAGATCTGAGGTCTAAACCTCAAGACAACTCTGCAAGCTCAAAACCCAAATAAAGGTGGCACAAACCCTAACCTTCTATAATCAAGAGATATATCCATAAGAATGATAAAGGTATGAACTTTTCATCTTTTACAGAAGCTCTTCAATGACAAGCAACATATCTAATAGCCTTTTCTCATTCCTTGCTTGAATTCCATTTCTTCCCCTCCAAAGATGTACTAAAATAGTCAATATAAGCTCAACATCTCTTTTTTAGCTCAAAAAGGCGACTAGGGTTTCTCTTATTGAAGTTGGGTAACTCATGAGTCGCAAATAAGGCTATAAGTTACTTTATATAGGGCCCAAACCTAGAGATTTAGGGTTTCACTACACAGCACCTACTCAGCGAGTCGACACACAGACTCATCGAGTCCATTCATTAAACCCATGCGGATAACTCGACTCTAGTCGACGAGTTGGACTCAAAACTCGTCGAGTCGCCCCATAAATCTTAGAATTGACTGTTACCATGATATACCTTAAAATTCGGATCTTACACAACATACGAAACATACGATGCGAGACATTTTTTACTAAGAATGATCTCTATTACTCTTTAGGGTACAACAAAGGATCGGCTCAAGGTACTCCCAAACATACCGGGCACAATAACAACATGGGCGCAAATGCGTGAAGAAGTCAGAAAACAATTTTTCCCATCATCAAAGGTTTCTAAATTAAAGAAGGCTATTGCAAATTTCCAGAAAAATGTGGGAGAGTCTTTGTATGAGGCATGTGAGTGCTATAAGGGATTGCTAAGGAACTTTCCCCAAAATGATCTAAATATCTAACAAGAAGTAACAATGTTTTATGATGTGGTAAACATAATGATTGGGCAACTCCTTGATTCTCAAGGTCCACCTACATAGAAAGAACTGGCCATAATCAAGGAGCTAGTCAAAGGATTCTCCAAACCTTCAAGAAAATACTATAACCCTCGACAAGTTATAACAAGGAGAATCGTAAATTTTACTTCGGATGACCTGGCGACAGTCTTAGCTATTTTGCATAAGATGGATAATAGGATGGGTGAAATGGATCAACTAATAAATGTATTATGAGTGGGGTGTGAAAACTGTAATAGGCCGCATTTAACCAAAGATTATGATCTTGAAGAAAATGGAAACTGAAAGGCGAAAGCTTGTTATTCAAGTGGTGATCTTTATGACGAAGACTAGAGAAAGACCAAAAAGAAGTGGTTAACTTATTATGAGTACAAGAAAGCCAAAGAAGACAAATATGAACAAAACAAAGAGGCTTTTACCAATAAGCGGAACCGACTCCCGAGACGAAACCTGATTTTGAGGAAGTGCTTGCTCATTTTGCTACTGCATCAGAAAAGAGATATGTAGATACTGGAGCAGTACTTAGAAATCAACAAGCTTCTATCAAGAATATGGAGCAACAAATCGGGAAACTATCGAAGAAATTCAATGAAAGACTATCAGGCACGCTTGCAGGAAACACCGAACAAAACCTAAGAGGAGTGCACATCCAGGCTATAACAACGTAAAGTGGAAAAAAATGTTGCCCATTTTACTCCTACTACTAACAATAACCCTGATGTTGTGCATGAAGGACGAGAAGCGACTCAAGAAAAAACCACCAAAATATCACCACGACGTAGCAACCATCTGAAAATATAAATGATGAACCCGTTCAACCATACCGTCCACCGCTGCCTTTTCCCAATCGAGCAACGCGAGATAAAAATACCAAAGAATACTAGAAGTTACTAGAGCACATTAAATCCCTTCAAATAAATATCTTGTTCATTGAAGCCTTAGCTCAAATTCCAAATAACACAAAGTTCTTGAAGGATCTTCTAACAAATGGAAAGAATATGAGGGAGGTGTCAAAAGTTGTACTAAACAAAACCTGTTCGACTGTTATTTTGAACATGCTACCAAAGAAGATGGGTGATCTGGGTAGTTTAACACTTACATGCCAATTCAAAAATCTAGCCACAAGCCACGCCCTGGCAGATTCGGGAGCGAGTCTTAACTTAATGCCTTATTTATTCTTCAAGAAGCCTGACCTCCCAAAACCAAGACCAATCTGCATCGCTTTTCACTTAGCAAAAAAATAGTGATTTTTCCAAGAGGAATTTGTGAAGAGTTATTAGTTAAAATTGGAAATTTTTTTCTCGCAGCTTTTATTGTTCTAGAAATGGAGGAAGTTGATCAAGTGCGAATTATGCTTGAAGGCCGTTTTTAAGCTTTGGTACATATAAGAGAGCCCAAACTCACTCTTCAAGTTGGAGAGCATGTGTAACACCATAAATTTTCATTTAAAAATCAAGTAATTCTCAAAACACATTTCACGAAAATCCAATTTATTTCATTTACAAAACACATCTCTATAATTATTTAATAATAATCTAGGATCCGCAAAACATAACTCCTTCTCTAGTGTGTATAGTCGAGCTGGTGCCTTCCCACGATTCTGAGAAAAACTTGAAACACATATCACATAACATGGTAAGCACAAAGCTTAGTAAGTTCCCCCAAAATACCACGCATAAATAGTTAGCCACTCAAGGCTGAAGCTCTGTAAGACCCTCCGGTCAATGTTTCTCAGTCGGACCTTCCGATCCCACAGCTCGTTGGACCCACTGGTCCGGTCTCAGTGAGAACCCTCTAGTCTCACTTTTCATTGGACCCTCTGGTCCAATCTAAGTGAGGACCCTCCGGTCTGATAGTTCGTTGGACCCTCCGGTCCGTTTTAAGTATCGCATAATATAGTACATAATACATATCTCATAGAAAATACATAACTCACACAAGCAAGTAAGACGCTCTGATCATGCATAATTACCACTCTAGGTAAAGTATAGTGAGAAGACTCACCTCACAAGCAGGTGAGCAAATAACCTCGCGCTCGGATCTCGAACTAGCCTCCGCCTACCCAAGGATGAATATCTCTATTTAATACAATTTTCATGACTCAAATAACCGAAGGTTGTTCTTTCTCTCTCTAACTATTTGGAGTGAATAAAAGACCATTTTACCTTTCCATGGTCTCTATTACTCAGGTTGACCAAAACTCCAAAGTCAACAAAAGTCAAACTCGATTCAACAGTCTATGTTTGACCTGACTCACCGAGTACACTTTTGTGACTCGTCGAGTCCCATCGTATCCTTAGAAGTATCAAAAATTACTACTCAACTGGTCGAGTTGACCCCTAAATTTCCGAGTTATCGCACGATCAACCCATCGGGACAAACCCTTACCGAATAGTCGAGTCAGACCATGGACTCGCGAGTCCCTTCGATCAGATTCTTCATTCATATGATTTACGGCAGATCCATCACTATAAACACTAGATCTATCATCCTAAGGGTGGATTGTCATGTGTCACACCCACGTACTTGTTGGATAAGGTGTCTAAGTCCATAACTTATTTGGTATATACTTGACCCGACCCGACATGGTCCATTTGGGTTGCATTTCATCCAAACTATTTATGGATAATTTTATGAGAGTTATACACATATGATTATTAATATATTATAAGTTATAATATATTAATATGAAGCCATGTTATCTAATTAGTCTTAGTCTTAAATTAATTATGAATTAATTTAGAGATTAAAAGGAAGACTAAATAGATTGTGGGCTATTGGTTTTATATGGTGTGGGCTAACACTCATTTGTTAATGGGTTAGGCTTGTATAGAAGTCGATGGATGATCCATGGAGCTTTCAACCCATGGATCCTTGGAAAAGCAAAGGTCATGGGTTATTAGGGTTTCACCCTAATCATGTACACTATATAAGCATGCTTGTGTTGCATGAAATAGCCACTAGTGTCACTAGAGTATGTGTGTTTGTGTGTGGCCGATTTTATAAGTGTGTATACACTCTCTCAAAGTTTTCCAAGAGTTTGTGGTGATTTGTGATTCCATTTGAGGCATTCACACTATTGGTGCTTGGCCGTCAAAATCCTTAGGAATCAAACTCATCATCAAAAGGTATGTAATCTCATATAATTCTTTTATGTTTAAAAGTTCCCCATGCCATGTTAGATAGGTTATGAACCTTGGAAAAATTATTATTTTGCATGTATTTAGACAAACATAGATCCAAGGTTTATTAGGGTTGCATGCAGACTTAGGAAGTGTTAGATTGCTCAAAATCCAACAGAACTGGCAAAAAAACAACGGCGGAAACATCCGGGGGCTAGTGACGTCAAACGTAGTATCACAACAATCATGTCATAATAATCAATGAAAACACAACCATTACATTACAATATGAATATTTACATCTGTTTGAAGAACATAGTTTGTACATAACAATATATAGCAAAAGATAGAGATGGGAGTCCAAAAATGTTGCGTATTCTCCAAAAGCTGGCAAGGTACCTGTCTATCATTGCCTTGAGAATACCAGCGGTTTTGAAAACGTATCAGCATAAAGCTGGTGAGTTCATAAGCACGTTCTTGTATTGAAAACTAGTCACTACGTTTGTATAAATGGTTTCTTTACATTATAAGTAAAATGTTGATTATATAGAAAACCGTTATTATCGAGTTCTGAGATACGTATGCATGCGTGCCACGAAAATCCAATATTTTTTAACATGTTTGTTGGTTTCTATAAGAAAAATATGTTCTGTTTGAAAACACTGGCTACCACCAGTGTGTAATGTAAGTTCTGTTCGAAAACCTTGGCTACCACCAATATGTATAGTAGTTTTATTACTTAAAATAAAACCAAAGGTTGTATCCCTGGAATCCCCTCCAGTAAGTAGATAGGTAGTTTTATTATTTAAAATAAAACTATAGAAGAAAGAAATCCCGTAAACAAAGGTTAGTTTATACTTATTGTGAGTCATAAATATGACTCGTGACATCCTTGACGTTTCTTTAAGTGTTGTATGATTACAAAATTTGTCACCCCAAGCTTGCCTGCCTAACTGTAGCTAACAGTTCAGGTGTGGGATTGTCGGTCCCGAATAGATCTATTCACAAATTCCACGCTCTCCCTCCAGGAGACTCTGGTTATACTACCGGTAAGGATTTATTGGTATCCCAAGGGGCATAAGGAAGACAGTCTCACAATCATGTATTAACTAGTTTATGTGTTGTTCGGTTGTTCTTGAGTTCAAAATCGTTTGTAACGGTGTAGACTATAAATAATTATACATAAAAATAATTACTTAGCAAGATACTCTAGGTTTTTATTCGTAGAAATGGATAAACTAAACCTGACCGAATTTATATGTTGGAATCTGTGAGGCTGATATTGAAATCCCAACCTATACCCATTATAGTTTGAATGGTTTGTTGCGTTCAAGTACTGTTTTGAAAACTATGCAATTGTGATTAGAAAACATACCTTATGCTCTGCATATTACAAAAGGGGTAATTGTATCTAAATGTTTAATGGAAAACTGTTGTAATTGCATCAATTTTTAAGTTATGAAAATTTTTATGTTTGGCTGGTATTCCCCCCCCCCCCCCTGAAAACATGAAAAAGTCGGAAAAGTGTAGGGGTATGAACTCACAGTTTAGCGTAGGATTCGAGTGTATGATCGATATGAGTGCTGAGTATCCATTGATGTTTCGTATGCAAGTGGAACCTATTAGCATATGTTAACACATATATGTATTAGATTAGGGTATTTCATGACTAAACATGACGGGAAACCACCCTAAAGACTTGGAAATTCTTATTGGGACCCTATATGATCAAATTAAGGGAGGTGTACAGCCATTAGAGTGAGTGTGCGGCCAGACTGTGTGTGCGGCTGCACACACGAGTGTTCAGCCGTACAGAGGTTGCGTGCGGCCGTACACAAGAGTGTACGGCCGTACACTCCTCATTTGTGCCCGAAATGTCAATTTTGAGTTGTTATAGTGCTAATACCAAGTTCAACTAGTAAATGGAGGCCAAAATCTTCCCTTTGGAGAGTTTTAGTGTGTGTGCGGCCACCTTATAAAGGTGTGTGGTTTTACACCTTCAAAGGATGAAGAACACGAAGAACACTATGAGTTTTAAGCTTAGATTCAGGTGTTTTTACCAATATAACAAGGTGATTGATAGGGTGGTTCACGTTCTTGAGGCCCTTAGAGTGTTCTTGGATGATGTTCTTAGAGAGAGAAAGTAGAGAGAGAGAGAGTAGAGTGCAACCAAAAGAAGAAAAGAGTGAATGAAGGGGGGTCTCCTCCAATATATATGGTCGGGTGTGAGGCTGGAGGGTGTGTGCAGCTGGGTATGCGGCTGGCTGGCCACACACACCTTCTTTGGTGTGTTTGGCCTGATTTTGTGATGCTACACACTTTCTAACCTTTCTTAAGACTCATATTTAGGTTATACTAAGCCTAGAGCACTCATATGGACCCACAATTTCGTTAAAATATGATAAATTCGAGTTTAATATTGATATACGGACCAATTGCACAGGATAAAAGTTTCGGATTGTCACATCACATAAAGCTACAAGAGTTATGTTTAAACATGGCATATAAGACGCATAATGCCAATACATGCTCGTACAAGGGCCAGATGCACAAAAGCTAGACTCTAACTCAATAAAGCTTGCATCTTTGGTCTCGCAAGTCCTTCTACAGCCTAAATCTGAGGTTTCAACCTCATGATATGCTCAAATAACTCATTGCCAAGAATGGATGCGAGAAAACCCTCAAAATCTCACTAAACCAAGATTCTGACAAAGGAAAGGTCAAGATGGGAGCTTTTTAACTTTGCACTGAACCTAACCACTAATGAACTCTCGATCTATAGTCCCTCCTTGATCAAACATACCAAGCTCTCCAAATATCCTTTAAAGGATGCACAAAACCACTCAAATTATCTCTTCCCTCACTCTCTAGCTCTAATGGTGATTAGGGTTTACCCTCAGGGGTGTAGGGTAACTAGTGATGCGTAAATGGGGGCATAAGTTCCCTTATATAGGCTCGAACCTTGGGAAATTAGGGTTTATCTGCCCATAACCTACTCGGCGAGTCGACTCTCTGACTCGTCGTGTCCATTCATTAAATCCACGCGAGCAACTCGACTCGACTCGGTGAGTTGGACCCTTAACTCGTCGAGTCTCTCCTTAAATCTTACGATTAACATACACAATAATAACCCTAAAAATCTAGATGTTACAATTCTCCCCATTTAAATTAGATTTCGTCCTTGAAATCGCTCATCAACAACATATAGATCAAATCTAATTATCGAAAAACACCATCGAAAGGATCTCATACCACACAACTATCTTCCTTTCTGGACACCTAAATCCAAATAGGAACTCCTCCCTCGAAAAAGGACAGACCCATTAGCCATTATGATGCCCCTTCTGACTCTTCAGAATCTGGTAACTCTACTGGCTTGTCTCACAGCCAGACCGTCCTCTATAACACCTAATTCCCGGTATGCATTTAATTCTGTATTTCCTTTGGGACTCGACGAGTTGGTGGCTTAACTCGTCGATTAGGGTGGCGATCCGCAGGCATTTTAAGTGACCTACTCGACAAGTCGGGATAATGATTCGGCGAGTAGGTTCTGTTTGAGGGAAACCCAAAATCTAAGGGTTTACACCCTATTTAAACATCTTATTGCAGCCTCCATTGTCCCTGATGCTCCCAGAACACTTATTCTCGAAACCCTAGCCATTTTGAGTGATCTAAGGCAATTTTTGGTGCTTTTGAGCGATTGTGAAGTTTGGAAGAAAGGAGAAAGCTTCAGAATTCGATTTGGGGCTTGTAGATCCGGAGATCCTATTCCACTTTTAGATTAATCAAGGTAAATGCCCCCTGTTTTGGTCTTTCTTGAGGTTGTTCATCCTTAGGGATTAGATTTTGTGTGCATTTAGGGATTTTTAAGCTATTTACGGATTTGTGATGGGATTCATGGAGTTCTACTTTCAGATCTGTGTCGTTGGATGGGTCTCATGGAATAAAGCTGCCAACTTTATGGCCATGAGAGCCCCATGCACATTGTAGAGCGCATTTTATGGATTTTTGAGCCAAAAACCCCATGCATGTGCACCAAGTTTGGATCTTTACATATAAAATGGACATTCCGAGGCCAGATCTATAGTTTTGAGGTGTAAAGACCCATTTAAATCGACTGTATAGTATTGGTCAAGGATGGAATCGCCGACTTGTTTTTGGGACTTGGCGAGTCGAGGCGTAATGACCACCGAATCCATTCTGGGAATGGACCAGATGTTAGGGAGGGGAGTCTCGTAGATGTTTAGACGTGAAAATGGACCTGAGAATCATAGGACTCAACGAGTGTACGAACAGACTCCGCGAGTCGAAGGCAATCTCCCAACATGTGAAGATCAACTGGATGAGTCATTCTTAAAACTCGGCGAGTCTAGTACAAGATTGGTTCATAGGATGAGGATAAACTCGGCTAGTTTTTCATACAACTCGGTGAGTCAAATGAAGGATCCTTCGAAGATTTATATAGAAGGAGAACTTGTCGAGTCACTACTAAAGTCGGCGAGTAGAGTCGTGGATGAGGACAGTTAAAGGGATAGGGACTCGACGAGTTGGCAGCCCAACTCGGCGAGTCAGGTCAACCGGAAGTTGACTTGGACTTTGACTTTGACTTTGACTTGGATTTGGTCAGGGGTAAAATAGTGATTTTCCCCTAAGAATAGATATCATACTCTGATTAAGTGTTTTGTGGGGATTATTGCCAGAGGACTTCCGGAGCAGCAGCAAACAGAGATTTCCCGCGCAGATTATCAGCAGCTACTCGTTCGAAATGAGTTACCTTCCAGTAGGGTTGGGTGTAAGGCTACAATGCTGTCCCATCAACAAGGGTATTTGGCAGATAATTCTCTTTGTGATAATTTTCCTGGTATGATTATGTGCTTTGGTCATGAGATATGCATTTTTGAGATGTTATGTGTGGTAATGGTAGTGGTAAGGATTAGTCTTTCCCTGACAGCGGTCTTTACGATCGAGGGGTAGGTCAGTACCCAGTTATGCATTACTGTATGATTGTATCTTGTTATTATATGATAGTGGTAGGTGGTGAAATAGTCCCCATTTACCGGTTGAAAGATACCGATGATACTTACCGGTTGAAAGATACCGATGACAGTTACCGGTTGAAATATACCGATGACAGATACCGGTTGAAAGACACCGATGATAGTTACCTGTTGATAGATACCGATGATATTATATGGTCTGTGGTATGATGGGGGAACTCACTAAGCTCTGTGCTCACAATTTCAATTTTCGTTTCAGGCACCTCTTCGTCTAAGGGGAAGGACTCGGCGACGTAGCAGCGCATCACACATTCACACATGATTTCCACAATGAGCTTATGGGGTTGTATTCTGATTTCCATCACTTATGATGTTATGATTTTGAGACATGAAATTGTGGTTTAAAACTGATGTAATACTAACAATGTTTTGGTAGTATAGTTTATGATTTACTTAGTTTAAAAATGAAATTTTTGGCCTCAAGTTTTGGGATGTTACTAGTTGGTATCAGAGCCCTGGTTTGATGGATTTGGACACACCCTCGGGGGTGTCTGGACTCAAACCGAGGGATTCAAAGATTTTTACAAAGAAAATGATTTCCTAAAATCTAAATTAAGGAATTTCGAGAAAGAAGAAGGTGTGTGATGCGTGCTACCAACCGAGCTCAACTAAGTTTTCCCCAAGATACCCATACTTAATATGCTATGTTATATGAGTTATGATTCTAAGAACTGCATGCTAGATTAGGGCTACGGATCTAGGTAGGATGCACTATATGTCTGTTGTAAAAGTTGTATGCTAGGACTATTTAGTCAGCGGTAGGATAGCCTTATTAGGTTATGCTTGATGTGCTTACTTAATGCACGAATGTTGCTTGCTTTGTGCTATAGTGGTTCTAGCCAACTTTAACTAACTAGCGAGCAGCTATGTAGTAGTATCCGCAAGCTAGTTAGGGGGAGATTGTAAGGACTCTTAGTGCAGCTGGTGGCAGAAAGTAGGTCGGAGGGTGCCCCAGAAAAGCCTAGAATGAGATTAGTGGAAGAAGGGTATAGGTAAAGGGATTTAGTGAAGTTGAAGCAATTCTTGAGGAAAGTATGGATAGATGTGGAAGGTAGTATGGGCCCGTACTACTGGAAGCAGAAGATTCGTACTCGATTCAAGGAGGGATGAGATGGAACCAGTAAATTTGGAGAGAGTGTGACACCACTAGAGAGTATGTATGATCCTGACGTTTATGTGTTTATTTTCAGAATGGTGGTCATACGTCATGGAGCAGGAGGATCAGGATCAAGATCAGGATCAGGTTTGGGTGTAGCATCCAAGCATGTTGATGATGGGTTGCATGAGTTCAGCGTGTCTGTGATTACGAGAGGCATCCTTAATGTGACCTCGGTCATTTTCGGGTCTATTAAGGAGGGGATCGTGGAACTGATGGAGGACCGCCTTCGGGCATTCATGAGTGATTTGTCGTCTAGCTAGACGGGTACGTGCACACTATCCTTTAAGGACTTCAGAGGGAGTGGTGTGTTGTACTTCCATGGGGTGAAGGACCCCATTGCTGCTAGGACATGGATCGTAGACATCGAGTCTGCGCAGTTGACGAGCTTTTTCCCGGAACGGTCGAAGGTCCATTTTGCTACAACATGTTTGAGGGATAGAGCCAGAGATTATTGTGAGTTGATTGGTGATACATTGGGAGCCCCATCCATCGAGGCTATAACGTGGTCAGATTTCGTGACCCGATTCAGGGCCGAGTTTGCACCAGCTGTTGAGCTTCAGTAGCTGGCTAGGGAGTTTTTTGATATGAGGAAGACTACGAAAACTATGGCGTAGATCACTGCCAAGTTCCGGGAGAGGGATTTATTGGTTCCCCAATATGCAGGAGATGATGATATGAGGAGGACCCGCTATGACGACATGTTCAGATCCGATATCAGGGAGCACGTTAGCTTCTTGGCATGTTCGACCCTGGACTCCATCATTGCCAGGGCGTAGTAGAGGGAGATTGATTTAGAGCACTTTCAGGAAGTGGAAGGCAGTTACTGTGCCGGTTACGGGGGTTTCAGGGAAGAAACCCAAGGGATTTGAGTCTAGGTTGAAGGGCTAGGAGGGTCGGGACTGATGTGGAAAATGCGGTCGGTCGGATGAGGGAGTTTGCCGCACTGGGTCGGGTTCAGGCTGCTATAAGTGCTACAAGATTGGGCATTGTGGCATAGATTTTACTGCGCTACTCCTGCGGTTAAGACATCAGACCTAATTTGCTTCCATTACAATCAGAGGGGCCATAAGAAGGCCAATTACCCCAGATTGACAAGATATGCAGCAGTGCCGACAGTGGTGTCAACTCCAGAGACTGCGTGGGTTATGGATGGCCGAAAGGTCAATTTGGAGGCTCCAGTGGTACGGAACCGCACATTTTAGCTGACTACTTAGGAGGCACGCACCACCCCCGATGTGGTGACGGGTATGATTCTTTCCCTCTGATTTATCTATATGATCTTTTGATATTAATATATGCTTGTATATACATGTTTAGGATCGTTCCATGTGAACGGTATACCGGTTTAGTTGTTGTTTGATTCGGGCGCTACCCGATCGTTTGTCTCTCTTGCGCTTAGCAAGAAGTTTCCTGAGTCTTCAGGCATGTTGGATCGCCCTCTAGAGGTCGAGATTGCGGACGACCGATGAGTGCGAGCATCAGAGGTCTACCGGAATTATGTTTTAAGGCTGTTCGAGGAGTGTTACCTGGTAGACATGGTTCCCATAGCTTGACGGAGGAACAAGGTTATTATCAGTATGGATTGGCTAAGCCCTAATGGGGCAGTGATTGACTACGCGCAACAGTTGGAACGGATCAGGAAACCAAATGGGGGAGAGGTGGTGATTCAGGGCGAGAGACCACAACACGGACCAACTTGATGGTCAGAAGCGAGGGCTAGGCACTACTTTCAGCAAGGTTGCACAAGATATGTCGCCTATATTATGGACACCTGGGAGGCGGGAGGTGTGACGATGGGCGATGTGCCAGTAGTACGAGAGTTTACGGATGTATTCCCCGAGGTGTTGCCTGGGATACCTCAGGAGAGGCTGGTAGAGTTCAGTATCGACCTAATCTTTGGTGCGACTACGATAGCCAAGGCGCCGTATCGGTTGGCTCCTCCCGAGATGCAGGAGTTGTCTACACAGCTGTAGGAGCTGTTAGACAAGGGATTCATTAGACCGAGCAATTCAACCTGGGGAGCCCCGATTCTATTTGTGAAGAATAAGGACGAGTCACATCAGATGTGCATAGATTATCGGGAGCATAATAAGGTAACGGTGAAGAACCACTACCCATTTCTGAGGATCGATGACCTCTTTGACACGCTTCAGGGAGCATCTTGGTTCTCGAAGATTGATTTGCGTTTAGGTTATCATCAGATGAGGGTCAGAGAGGAGGATGTGTAGAAGACTACTTTCCGGACGCGTTACAATCACTATGAGTTCGTGGTGATGCCCTTCGGGCTCACCAATGCTCCAGCCGCATTCATGGATCTCATGAATCGCGTGTGTGGATCGATGTTGGATAGGTCTTTGATAGTTTTTATAGACGACATATTGGTTTATTCCTAGATGTGGTAGCAACATGAGGATCACTTGAGGGAGGTTCTAGATACCTTGAGGAGGGTGAGCTTGTATGCTAAGTTCTCTAAGTGTGAGTTTTGGTTGTGCGAGGTGTAGTTTCTTGGGCATCTCGTTAACGAGGATGGGATTTCGATTGACCCGGCTAAGGTGCAGGCCATGATAAGTTGGGAGGTTCAAAGTTCTCCATTCGAGACTCAGAGCTTCCAAGGACTGGCAGGCTACTATCAGAGGTTCATTCAAGACTTCTCCAAGATAGTCGTGCCCCTGACCAGACTGACGAGGAAAGTCGTGGTCTTTCGTTAGGGGCCTGAGCAGCAGGTCCAATTTGAGACTTTCAGATAGCGATTGAGCGAGGCACCAATCTTAGCTCTGCTTGAGGGCATGAATGATTTTGTGGTATATTGTGATGCGTCCATCTCAGGATTGGGCGCGATATTGATGCAGAGGGGGCATATTATTGTATACGCTTCAAGGCAGCTGAAGCCTCACGAGACAAACTATCCAATGCATGATTTGGAGTTGGGGGTTGTTGTGTTCGCCCTCAAGATTTGGCATCATTACCTTTATGGGGTTCGTTGTACCATTTACACGATCTACAAGAGCCTAAGGTATCTCATGGACCAACCGAATCTGAATATAAGACAGCGTCGGTGGCTTGATGTGGTAAAGGATTATGATTGTGAAATCCTCTACCACCCGAGGAAGGCCAATGTTGTAGCGTTGCACTTAGCAAGTTGTGGGTCAGGTTTCCTCCACTGTTGGAGCAGTGGTGGTGACTCCACTGTTGGAGCGGATTCGGGAGGCCCAACAGGAGGCCATAAAGGAGGAACATCGGAAGAGCGAGCAAGTTGTGGGTCAGGTTTCCTCCTTCAACTATGATAGTTGGGGATTGTTGACTTTGCACCCAAGGGTGTGGGTCCCATATCATGGAGGCGTGCATCAGATGTTGATGGAAGAGGCACACAAATCCATGTTCTCTATACATCCCGGGGCGACGAACATGTATATGGATCTTCGTCTTGACTATTGGTGGCCCTGTATTAAGAGGGTTGTGGCTTGCTTTGTGGAGAGGAGACTGACCTGCAGAAAGGTCAAGACTGAGCACTAGAGACCTCATGGCAAGGTCCAACCGTTGGATATCCCGCTGTGGAAATGGGAAGATATTACGATGGATTTTATCACAAAGCTTCCTAGGACCGCACGAGGCGTAGATTCGATTTGGGTCATCCTCGATCGGTTGACCAAGAGCACCCATTTTATTTTGATTCAGGAGAGTATTTTGGCCGAAAAGTTGGCTAACATCTACATCCGGGAGGTGGTGGCGCAGCACAGGGAGCCAGTTTCGTTGATTTCAGATAGAGATGTACGATTTACTTCCAGGTTTTGGAAGAAGTTTCATGATGAGCTGGGTACTCGACTGCACTTTAGCACCGCTTTTCACCTGCAAACGGATGGTCAGAGCGAGCGGACCATCCAGACTTTGGATGATATGCTACGGGCGTGTGTGCTAGACTTCGGTGGTAGCTGGGACACTTACCTCCCATTGGCTAAATTCTCCTACAACAATAGTTATCACACGAGTATCGATCGTCCTCCCTTTGAGATGTTATACGATAGGAAGTGCCAGACCCCGATATGTTGGGGTGAGGTTAGCCAGAGGGTCATGGGGAGCATCGAACTGGTGCTAAAGACGACCAAAAGGATTCAGCAGATTTGGAGTAGGCTTTAGATTGCACAGAGTCGGCAGAAAAGCTATGCCAACAAGCGTTGTTCAGACTTGGAATTCCAGGTCGGGGATATGGTTATCCTGAAGGTGTCGCCTTGGAAAGGTGTCATCCGATTCAGGAAGCGGGACAAGTAGGGCCCCAGGTACATTGGACCTTTTAGGGTTATGGTTTGGGTGGGCAAGGTAGCATATAGGATAGATTTGCCAGCCGGGCTCAGTCAGATTCATTGTGCCTTTCACGTCTCCAAGTTGCGGAAATGTTTGGTCGACGATTCGACAGTGGTGCCTTTAAAGGATATTCAGGTTGATGACAGCGTAAACTACATCGAGCGGCCAGTGGCAATCCTTGACAGGAAGTCGAAGGATCTAAGGATCAAGAAGACGGGGCTGGTAAAGGTGCAGTGGCAGCACCACAAGTGCTTGGAATGGACTTGGGAGCCGAAGGACGAGATGAGGTAATATTATCCTGACCTTTTTTAGGATCAAGGAACAGACTTCGAGGATGAAGTCTAAAATAAGTGGGGACATTTGTAACACCTGATTCCCGGTACGCATTTAATTTAAGCATTTATGTATTTCCTCTGGTACTCGACGAGTTGGTGGCCCAACTCGTCGAGTAGGGTCACGATCCGCAAGCATTTTAAGTGCCCTGCACGACGAGTTGGGAGACTGACTCGGCGAGTAGGTGCTGTTTGAGGGAACCCATAAATCTGAGGGTTTTCACCCTATTTAAACATCTTATTGCAACCTCCATTATCCCTTATGCTCCCAGAACACTTCTTATCAAAACCCTAGCCGGTTTGAGTGATATAAGGCCATTTTTGGTGCTTTTGAGTGATTGTGAAGTTTGGACGAAAGGAGAAAGCTTGGGAATTCGACTTGGGGCTTGTAGATCCAGAGATCTTATTCCATTTTTAGCTTAATCAAGGTAAATGCCCATGTTTTGGTCTTTCTTGTGGTTTTTCATCTTTAGGGCTTAGATTTTAGGTGCATTTAGGACTTTCTAAGCCATTTCCAAATTTGTGATGGGATTCATGGAGTTCTACTTTCAGATCTGAGTTAGTGGAGGGGTCTCATGGCATAAACGTGCCAACTTTATGGCCATGAGAGCCCCATGCACATTGTAGAGCACATTTTATGTATTTTTTAGCCAAAAACCCAATGCATCTAAGCCAAGTTTGGAACTTTACGTATAAAATGGACATTAGGATGCCAGATCTATGATTTTGAGGTGTTAAGACCCATTTAAATCGACTGTATAGTATTGGTCAAGGTTGGACTCGCCAAGCTGTTCTTGGGACTCGAAGAGTCGAGGCGTAATGACCACTGAATCCATTCTGCGAATGGACCAGATGCTAGGGAGGGGAGTCCTGTAGATGTTTAGACGCGAATGTATGAATAGACTCGGTGAGTGTATGAACAAACTCGGCGAGTCTAAGGTAATCTCCCAACATTTAAAGATGAAAACGATGAGTTATTCTTACAACACGTCGAGTCTAGGACAGGACTGGTTCATAGGATGAGGATAAACTCAGCCTGTTGTTCATACAACTCGGCGAGTCGGATGACGAATCCTTTGATGATTTATATAGAAGGAGAACTCATTGATTCATTCCTAAACTTGACGAGTAAAGTCGTGGATGAGAATAGTTAAAGGGATAGGGACTCGACGAGTTGGTGCCCCAACTCGGCGAGTTAGGTCAATTGTTAGTTGACTTTGACTTTGACTTTGACTTGGACTTGTTCAGGGGTAAAATGGTTATTTTACCCTAATAATAGATATTAGACTCTAATTAATTGTTTTGTGGGGAATATAGCCGGAGGATTTATGGATTATAGATATTAGACTCGTTCGAGGTGAGTTACCTTCCAGTAGGGGTGGGTCTAAGGCCACAATGCCGACCCATCAACAAGGGTATTTGGTAGATACTTATCTTTTTGATAATTATCTTGGTATGGTTATGTGCTTTGTTCATGAGATATGCTTATGTGATATGTTATGTGTGTTAATGGTAGTGGTAGGGATTAATCTTTCCCTGACATCGGTCTTTAGGATCGAGGGGTAGGTCAGTACCTAGTTATGCCTGACTGTATGATTATATCTTGTTATTATATGATAGTGGTATGGGGTGAAATAGTCCCTAGTTACCGGTTGAAAGATACCGATGGTAGTTACCGGTTAAAAGATACCGATGGTAGTTATCGGTTGAAAGATATCGATGACAGATACCGGTTGAAAGATACTGATGACTGTTACCGGTTGAAAGATACCAATGATATTATATGGTATGTGGTATGATGAGGTAACTCACTAAGCTTTGTGCTTACAGTTTCAGTTTTGGTTTCGGGTACCTCTTCATCTAAGGGGAAGGAGCCGACGGTGTAGCAGCGCATCACACATTTACAAATGATTTTTGCAATGAGCTTTTGGGATTGTACTCTAATTTCCATCACTTATGATGTTATGATTTTGAGACATGACGTTGTGGTTTAAACATGATGTAATATTAACAATGTTTTGGTAACATATTTGATGATTTACTTAATTTAAAAATGAAAATTTTGGCCTAAAATTTTGGGATGTTACATCCTCTCAAGATATCACCACGTTATTCGCTCCTCGAATAACAAACTCTGATAAATCTTTGCCCCTATGATTCTCTCGTTGGGACAGATAAAAACACGCCGATTCCCAAAATTGGCTACCGATCACTCATCCCATAGATGATAAACAATGCAGATCATATACCAAGGAATGAAAGGATCACATCACTCCAGGGACCCATTCAATGTACTGCAATCAAAACCCATCTGAACAACGCACCCTTAACACCCTGTCCTCAAACACAGAAAATGACCATGCTTGTCCAGAAGTATCCTCAGACATTTAACAATCATAAAATATAACTCCTTCTTAATGCCCCTTTCAATACTGAGCACCAGGTCGTCTCCAGAACCAGTAGTTAAACCTCCAAAGGTTACCTATTGCATACCCAAAACGTCTCACTGTCATCCTTCTCGTAATAACTATCTTGGCCCACAGTGACACACAAGTCACAGAGCTCTCTTTACCCCAAACAATTAATATACTCCCATGAGGACTCTGTTATTATAAGAAATATCACCAATTACTTAACGACATTGGACACACTTCCAACACGAACCATCACCATTGGCATGTCAAAAATCTATTCCATAGACTGTTTCACCAGGTATGTCAGACTTCACTCCTGACACGTACTACGCAATTACTCAAGGACCTTCCAGATGGAACCAAGGAATCTCCAATTATCATGTGTCTGACCAAATAAAACCTCGAAATCCTCCTAATGTGACTGCCTCTAGTCATCTTGAAACCTGAGACCGATACATCGCCAAGTACCTCACGGTCCTGATTTAGTCCTGATTCTCGGTTCAGAAATAATGCACTATCAAGCACTTCATCACTGACTCCTTGATCAGCCTCCCAACGCGGGAATACTCATAAAATCAAGAGACCTCACTCGCATAGCCGATACACTACTTAGACAACGAAAGCCACCGCCCTAAAATGCCCCTCGTGATTACCTGTCACTGCTGCCAACACATGCCCTACTATACTCAAATAGGGTATATCCTTGTCCTTGATCATCTCAGTCACCACTGATGATCCTCTCTTACTATAACACGACCTTGCGGTAGATACACTACATATATACTCTAGTGAAAGATCGCAACCAATGCTACCCCACAGAGTTTATCCCCAAGCTCAGAAACCGAAAGTCTCCATATCTCTTTTGCTTCTCATAGGAAATGGAAATAGAAGAACTCTGGTCACAAAAAGTGACATCTCCTTTATCAGCCGATTTCTCAATTCAGACTGTAATCCTCCACAAATAAGCATCACTACTCATCCTTGAGTATTGCGACAAAAACTGTCATCTCACCAAAAATCCATCGGAAACTAACATGATTTCCCTCTCAAAGTATGCTCCATTAAAAATCGTTCAACAAGGCCCTCTGTCCCCACACTCTTTCACATCTAATCTCAGTCTAACTAATCACAACGGAATAACTGGTAAAACCAAAAGCACTAACCACCACAAGTCACGGTACTCGAATGATGTGGCCACCTCTCGATCTGCTATGAATCATGGTACCCGAACCATGTTATGTCCTCTTAATCTATTACGAATCATGGTACTCAAACCATGTTCTCTCTCCTCAATACACTCCTTAGAACTTCTGTACTTCTCCTTGTTTTGAGTATGGTTCCTCTGCTTTCAGTAGTACGGGGCCATAGTACCTGCCACATCCACCCATACTTTCCACACACATCATCCCAATTTCCTTAGTAGCTGTTCAACCTCCTCGATCACTAATCCCGTTACGCAAGTTCGCCCTCTAGTGAATACTCTCCTCCGTTATCAGACTCATATGACTAAATTCACTCCCTAGGCTCTTCATACATTCTCACACTTCTCTGAAATCAGCCGCTGAAGAACTCCTCATGATGCCAGCCATCTACCTCCTGAATATCGTCATATTCACTTAGTAGCTGTCTCCTATCATCAAAAGTTCCACAAAGCACGAAGCAAGAAGCATCCGGGCATCGGGTAATCTCCACTAGCACATAAAACCGCTCTAGGTTATTATTCTACTTGCTCTCCTCATACTCGAAGGATATCACCGAGCTCAAGCAACTTTACCCCCACACGGGCATCTGACTACTCTCTAAGTAGGCGCCTAAAATGCTCATCTAGGTATCTCACCTAGATTACTCCTATACTCAAATCCCCCTCTAAAAGAATTACTACTCAATACTCTTACTCCGTACATACTCAAAAGCAAATCGAAGATACCAGCAAATTCTAGGCTAAGGCATCACATATCAGGCCACTCTAGTACTAAAATATGAATTACCTAGCCTATCTCTAGCATACATAATATGTGGTGAAATATCTTATAGCATAATAGTAAGGGTATTTTGGAAAATCACCGTTCGGGCCATGGCTGATTGTACACACTACTCCTTCTCTAGTGTGTACAATCGAGCTGGTGCCTTCCCGCGATTCTGAGAATATCCTGAAACACACAAATAGTTAGCCACTCAAGGTTGAAGCTCTGTAAGAACCTCCAGTCAATGTGTCTCAGTGGGACACTCCGTTCCCACAGCTCATTGGACCCACTGGTTTGGTCTCAGTGAGGACCCTCCGGTGTCACTACTCGTTGGACCCTCCGGTCCGGTGTAAGTGAGGACCCTCTGGTCTCATAATTCGTTGAACCCTCCGGTTCAGTCTAAGTATTACATAATATAACACACATTACATATCTCATAGAAAATACATAACTCAAGCAAGCACATAAGATCCTTATGTCACACATAATTACCACTCTACGTAAAGAATAGTGAGAAGACTCACCTCGCAAGTAGGTGAGCAAATAATCTCTCCCTCGGATCTCGAACTAGCCTCCTCTTACCCAAGGATGAATTTCTATATATAATACTCTATTCATGACTCAAATAACCGAAGGCTATTTTGTCTCCCTCTAACTCTATGGAGTGGATAAAAGACCATTTTACCCCTCCATGGTCTCAATTATGCATGTTGAACAAAACTCCAAAATCAACAAAAGTTAAACACGTGTAAATAGGGTATGTTTGACCCGATTCGTCGATTGCACTCTTGTGACTCGTCGAGTCTCCTCAAGGATTCCAGTGTAAATGTGTTCGAAAGAATGAGTGAGAAGCAAATTAAAAAAATGTGCGATTAGTGATATCAAATAACATTCGATACAAAACAGTTGGATCTCGACCAAAGATCTCTTCATTCGACATCAAGAGAGATGACGAACTTCTTGCTTGGTTTCCCGTTAATTACAATTGAATGCTCATGGATGAGCATCGAAGGGCTTCATTTCCATTGGTTTCGAACGGTAGGCTCTATTTTTCTAAATACCGCAACTTAATATAAGTGTGATTGGATTGATCAAAATTACTTGGATGACTAGTGTAGTCAAGAACAGGTATGCTTGGATTTCATTTAGACTTACAAGAAATCAGAAAGATATTCAGACTGAAATCACATTCCAAAGAAAATTAGTACCGAATCTTGTTGGGTATAAATGTTTTAGTTTTAGAACATTTCATCAAGATCATGCATGTCGAATGGAATATGATTTTGAATATCAAAAAAGGTACTAAAACAAGTGTCTCGTTATAATCTTGAACAAAATGTTCACCATTAATTCCTTGATTAGTTGGGGCTTTTGGGTTTCACGATCATAATAGAAAAATGACTCGAGATCATAAACACAAACTTTTTCAATATCTACATTTTGGTTGTTTTCGACTACCATTGTCGAGGATATGTAGTGAAGGGTGTAGTTATGAAAAAAACTTGGGTGAAATAGTTTGGTTTAAGAAACTCATTGTACCGCTACAAAAGATATGGACATAACAGAAATCTCTTTACTCAATATGAGAAGAGAAAGTTAGTTCTTCAACTAAGGTGAATAAAACTTAATTAGGAAGTAACACTGGTAGTGAGAGATCCATTCAGGCTTCAAACACATAAAGTCTATACGGATTAAGGTCAACATACAACATCATGCTTCTTGGGACACCTAACTAGTACATTACTTTGAATTAATACATGTTCCTATTCTGAATATGATTGTTGAGCATATGCCACAATATCACATTGTTACAGTGAGCCACGAAGAGTTAAACACAATTAGAATAAAAAAAAAACAAGATAATCTTTTGAGATTTTAATTTTTGAAAAACAAATACAAAAATAAGAAAATGTTGTTAGATTTTTAATTTTCCTAAAACAAAAACAAAAATAAGAAAATCTTTTTGGATATTTGAAATTTGAAATAAAAGAAACAAAAACAAACCAATAAAATGTTACCAAAAGACTTTCGAGCTAGCAGTTTGCAACCTCCAAGTATGTCGCACATCAAACTGCTTTCTTCCCATCAAATAAAATTGAGTTCATAATGATTTATAGAAATTGCGAATGCGAACGGATACGAATGTTGAAATGAAATAGTAACCTCTAAACTATTCAGAAGGAAGGCAATCAAATAAATACCTTTTCGATCACGAAGAACCTAGAAATGAACTTGTTTGATCATCCCAAAACCCTTTAAAATCCGTAAAATTGTCTTCTCATGTATAGGATTTGTAAAAATATCTTCAAGTGGAACCATTGTTTTCACAAAATGGACCTCATTATTCTCATCTTCTATATGATTTTTTATGAAGTGATAGCGAAGAGCAATATTTTTTGTTTTCGAATGTTGGAATGGATTATGGCAGATGTGAATGGCACTTTGCTACTCACAATAGGAAGAAAATGTCTTCATATTGATTCTATATTTGTGCATTTCACTTTATATTCAGATAACATGAGATATGCAAGTTGCATCAGCCACATACTCTACTTCTACAGTTGAAATCAGAGCACATGTTTGTTTCTTCGATTGCTAGCTTACTAACTTGCCATCCAACGATTAACATGCTCCTGTCGTGCTCTTTTGAACAAGTTGACATCCACCTAAGTCTGCATCTAAAAATGCTTGTGTAAAGAATCCTTTTTTTTGATGGATACCATAGGCCCAATGAAACTATTCCTTTGAGATAGCAAAATACGTTCTTCACAACATTGAGATAGGGTTCTCTTGGGTTTGATTTGTACCTAACATAGTTACAAAAAGAAAACATGATATAAGATCGACTTGCAACTAAGTATAAAAGTGAGCCTATCATGCTTCGATATGCTGTTAAGTCCACAATTGTTTTGTCCAATGAAGGACTCAAGCGAGTGCTAACTACCATAGGTAGTTTCACTTTTGTATTATTCTTCATCACAAATCTTTGAATTAGGTTGCGCGTATATTTTTCCTGATTATTAAATATGCCATCCCCTCATTGACTAAAATGTAAACCCATAAAATTATTGATTTTCCCGTAATACTCATTTCGAACTGGTTTTTCATAAGCTCCTCAAATTCCATAGATAACAAAGGGTTAGCTAAATCAAAAATTATATCATCTACATAAATTTAAACAAGCATCAGGTGATTCCTAACTTTCTTCCGAATTCATGCGGTATCAACTTATCCTTGCTTAAATTTAACAATTTTCAAAAAAGTTGTCAACGTTGCGTACTAGGCACAATATGCTTATTTCAACCCATAGACTATATTATCTAAAGCATAGTAGTAATTAGGATACTTATCATTAATAATAGCAGGTGGTTGTTTGACATAGATGGTTTCCTCTAAAACGCAGTTGAGGAAAGCACACTTGACATCTATTTGATACACATCGAAATATTAATGCTGCATAAGCAAGAAAAATTCTAACTACCTCGAGTCTTGCTACATGGGAACAGGTTTCCTCAAAAGCGATACATTCTTGTTGAGAGTAACCCTAAACAACTAATCCTGCCTTATTTCGAGTCACATTGCCTTTTTTATCATTTTTATTTTTGAAAATCCGTTTTAAACAAATTAATGAAACATCCTTTGGTTTAGGAATTAATCTCGAAACTTTTTTCTCGATCAAATTCAGCCAGATCAGATTGCATTGCAGCAACCCAATCGAAGTGTTTTAATGCAACCTTTACTATTTTTGGTTCATGTTTCGATATGACCACATTAAAGATACAATATTGTTGATGAACATTAAGCACTTCATTTTCGCTCAAATTTGGGAACGTGTCAATACTCCAGAATGTGGATCACCAAGAACATGTTCCTTTTGATGATTCGCTGTCCATTTATCCATTGGAGGATACCCAGGATCCAAATCTAAAGGTGCATCTTCAAATATTTCATCGGCCTTTTAACCTTAAACCGCATTAGAAAGATTATCATTGACATCATGAAACTCATTAGTTTCATTATATAGATTATCAGAATTCAATCCTCTTGCCCCCCCCCCCCCCCCTTCTCTCAATCAATGGAATCAAATTGAGATGCTCCCCCTCGACATCTACACGCTCCAACATATGCTCCCCTAGACTTAAGATGTAGTTCGCACATGCTCCCCTTTAATAGTTGAATTTTGATTTTCATTATTTAATTTCGAACTCAAGTGCTACCTCTCCACTTGATCATCAGTCGAAACCGATACTCGTTCGACACTCACTTGTGAAATTGATGTAGAAAGTATGTCCTCTTCTTACCCTGTGACAGTCAAATCATTTGAATGTCTTGATACTTAAGGAATATGATTATCATCTACATGGTTTTCAGCATCTATCACCCTATCTGGTATACTAAAATCAAATCATAATCAATATCATAAGAATTAATGATTTTAGCCTCATCATTTGTTTCAGAAAATGATAGGCTTTTGTCCGAATGACCGTTCATCTCGCTTGTCATAATAGTTATCAAAAGCAAGATTGAAAGTTTCTTCGATCTTTCTTATTCGTTAGTTCAACACTCTATACGTAATAGAATTGTGTGAATATCCCATGATAACTCCTTCATCAGCTTTTGACTGAAATTTGGAAAGATTGTCCTAGAGATTCATTATAAAACACCTGCATCCTAAAATATGAAACAATTTAACATTAGGCTTTCATTTTTTAATGATCTCATAAGGGGTGATATTGAAATGACGATGAATAAAAGATTGGTTTTTAGTGAAACAAGCAGTCAAAACAACCTCTACTCAAATATATTAAGGCAAATTCGCATATATAAGCATGGTTTGTGCAGCTTCGCATAGAGAAATATTTCTGCTTTCCACAACATCATTTGTTACGGTGTGTAAGGAGAAGAAAAGTTATGAGAAATTCCCAACTTAGTAAAAAATGAGTCAAGAATTCGATTCTTGAATTCTAAACCATTAGCACTCTGAATTCCTCAAACTTTATTCTTCCAACATAACATAGTATTTTTGATGAAATCAATCATCACCTAAGTCGTTTCAAACTTTTGACGAAGAAAGAAAACCCAAGTAAACCTTGATGAAATACATCATCAACAATGACCAATATGTACTTCTTATTGAGAGTCTCAATAATATAAGGTCTTCATAGATCAATGTGAAGAAGTTCCATGTTCGATGATTTTGGAATCAATAACAATTGGATGATCTTGTCGATGTTGTTTTTTCTACTCACAAGTGGCACATAACGAATCATTATTAAATTTTAAAATAGGTAAGCCTCGAACAAGATCATTTAAAACCAATTTGTTGAGATTTTTTAAATTTAGATGAGATAGACGTTGATACCATAACCAACTAAGGTATTATGCAACTTTCGATAGTAGATACACAAAGGGAATCCCACAACCAGTTGCAAAACACTAATCAAATTATGTTTTAAGCCTTAGACATATGCCACTCTATTCATAGTGAGTTTTCCATTCGTTACTTTTCCATATCCCTTGATTTTCCATTTACTGTTATTGCCAAACTTTACTACTCCTGCATTATTTGAGATTTTTTAAATTTAGATGAGATAGACGTTGATACCGTAACCAACTAAGGTATAATGCAGCTTTTGATAGTAGATACACAAAGGGAATCCCACAACCAGTTGCAAAACACTAATCAAATTATGTTTTAAGCCTTAGACATATGCCACTCTATTCATTGTGAGTTTTCCATTCGTTACTTTTCCATATCCCTTGATTTTCCATTTACTGTTATTGCCAAACTTTACTACTTCTGCATTATCCAGCTTTCAAAAATCCCTTAAATTATCCTTTCGCCCAGTCATGTGACGTGAGCAACCACTATCAATGTACCAATTCTCATCGTATGGCATGTCACATTGTACCCGTAATCATTTAGAAGAATTTAGATTCCCAAGAACTTTTGGGTCCTTGGACATTAGTTTGAAATGCGTTATGAATTGACGAATTTATGACCCAGTTTTGAACCTTATACTTTAAATGTATATTAAGTCAATGTGATTGGCTTTATGCGTTGAAATGTAATACTGAATGGGAAAGGTTCAACATTGATTTTCCCTTTTCCATATTCATTCTGAAATTCTTCATCTTTCTTCTTAGAAATCTCTTTCCAATTTTTCATAGTTGGATTTGATTCCTATAACGAAGAGCTTCCTTACATTTAATCATTTAAGTATGTCTCGTAAGTAGACTTGATTTGCTCTTGAGAGTACTTTCTCACTAGTATTGTTTTCCTTTACCTTCGCACCAATGACTGGCGTTTTTCACATCACTTCTTCGTTTCCAAAGGATGCTTTCACCTTCTAATTCGAATCAGAGCCTGGAAAGTTTGGATTTGTGGGCTTAAAAGGTTCATTTTTCTTTCCATGAACATACATTTTTTTAAAATTTAATTTTGGAAAAGACTATTTTGGTGAATTTTGAAATCGATTTTGGTATGGATTACGGTAACCAACAACATTTCGATTTAAACATGTTGACCTTGTTCAAAACGTCTTTGTTCATGAGTTGGATCAGAATTTCTTTGTTTATTAATTTGAGTAGAACTCCTTTGATTTTCCGTTTGAACAAAACTTCCATTTTTACGATTTGAAACATCATTTCTTTGATGTTGATTTTGAGAAAAATTTATATTTCCTTAGTTTTCAACATTATGTGATCGAACTTGATTTGAACATTAGTTCAGATTTCTGAAACAATATTTGCTTTTTAGATATACTTCCTATTTTGAGAAAATGTTTGCGTTTGTTTATATGATTTTAGCTTAAAAACCTTTTGTTTTTATAAGCATTAACATTTTTCAATAAATTTTGTTTTGAGATTTTGTATTCGAAACACCTTCCTTACAAACCAAATTTTCAACATTTTCCTTGAAAACTTGTGCTTTTGTCTTTTGAGATTTCGAAACATTTTCTTTGTTTTGATTAACAACACTTGATTTTTCCGTTTTTACTAACCAAACACATTTTGGTTTTTGTCTTTGAAAAGCAGTTGAGTTTTTGTTCATACCATTTTCAACTGTGCTTTGGTTCGAATAAAAACCATTGTTTGTCAGTCCTTTATTATCCTCCTCGACTAGTTTGTTTAATTCTGGATTTAACTTGTCACCATTTCCAGAGGGGACAAATACTTGGTTTGGAAATACAACCTGATCTATACGTTTGAATGTTGGATGGACAATTAAATTAGATTCCAAATAATGTTGTCTTTTTTCTTTCACCACCTTTGTATACTTCATGGATTCTTCATAGACCTATTTGACAACGACTCTAGTAATAGGTCTTTCATTCGAAACATCATCGTCATTGCTTACATAGTCTTCCACTACAACTCGATCAAGAGGATCACAAACTTTGGTTGTAGAATATTGATCACTGTTAACCTTCACCATTAAAACAAGACATATTTCTTTTCCTTTTTCCATCGAATTCACATTAATAATAGATAACTGAGAATGATCTACACTTTCCTTGGCCATAACTTCACTGATATTATTTGAATCATCTTTGATATCAACGAAATTTTGTTGCAAATAAAATATTAACTTCTCATTTATGTTCAAAATTTTAAATTCCTCATTTTTAGTGAGAGTTTTCATTAAAAATATGCAGAAGATCATCAACATTTAACCATTCATCAATCTTAACTATGATATATGCATACAAATCACTAGGAACTTTATAAAACTCATAAAATTTCTTTTCACAATCATATGAAGTAGCATCTACTTTTTCTTTCACTAAAGATAAGAAAGGTAGTAACTTCCGATGTTGTTCTTTGCAAATATCAGATGAATGACGCATTTCAGTTAGTTTAGAATACAAAAGTTTTGTAGAATTACAATAATTGTTTCTCTATTTAACTAATAAATAATTATCAGTCCTCACAAAATATCTATCTACTGTAGTGTTTCTAAATTGAATCTTTAAACTCTCTATCGTACTCTTCTTAACTTCTATTTTATTTCTAACATCATATAGTAATGATTTCGTCTATTCAGCTTCTCTACTCAAGGAAATCAACATATCATTAAGAGAGGAAAGAGTATCATCAAAATCTATTAAAACTACATGATAAGTACTTGAAGGAATATTAAGAGATTCAAGAAGATTATGTACCTTCGACGTCATCGGAAATTTATTTACACCAATTGAGATAAAGCATCTCCTTGAGATGTTATCATCATCTGAACTATGCTCTACGATCTGAGCATATTTTGATCCATCGTTAGGATTCCTCATCTCCTCATCATCAAACCCTAAGGACAACATCTGATACGTCCCATCATTCTAATCTCCTCCCCTCGCCATCAAGGAGAATCATTTAGTTCATTCCTTCAATTCCTCATCTTTCCAGGGTAGTACGCTTCATCTTTGACTCTCTCTTTCTTCTGCTCCTTCTTCCGCAACATATAGTCTTTTGCCAAGTGATTCAAACCATTGCAATAATTGCAATCATAGCCTAAATCTCCTTTGAACTTCAATGGCTTCTTATCTACAACATTATTTATTTCCTTGTTCTCCTCCTTCGATTCGATCTTTACACCTTTTCTTGTTGAGCAATTCCCCTTGAACTCACTGTTGTTCTTATACATTGGATTGAACGGCTTTTTGAAGAACCTTTTCACTTTGTTATTCCAATAGTAAGCTTCTGCTTCATCTTTAGAATTAACCAAAAATCCTTCTTCTTCAAGGTCATCTTTATCAATAGATTCGATATTAGAGTCCTTGGTAGTCACTTTCGACATCAGAGCCAAAGGTCCTCCTAAGCTCAATTTTCATTCTTCAGCAATTTCGTTTATCTCACTTTCGTGGGCCTTAAGAACATTGTACAAATCAGCCAATGAATAACCATCGGAAATCTATTGAGTTTTGATCATCAGGGTAGTGTTCCTACATTCCTTTCTCTACCCCATCAGAAACGTTAGATTGTACTCCATAGTCAAACGAATAACACCATAACGAGTACATTTGAATATCAATTTGTTCAAGCGATCATAATATAACTCGACAATTTCATTATCTTTCTGCCTCAACTAAACTAGTTCCAACAAATATTGGTTTCTGCCTCAACTAAACTAGTTCCAACAAATATTGGTCATAGAGCTTTACTTTGCCTTTTCACTACCTTGATTTTTTTTTCAATGTGTCCTAAATCTCCTTTGCTGTTTTTGCAACTTCGAACGTAGTTGTAAACTACCAGTGGAAGAGCATCATATAGTTCACAAAAGGCATTTATTATCATTTGCATCATGTTTCTCCCTTCATACAACAACATCAATAGAAGAATCAACTGTTCTAACTTATTCAATCATTCCAGGATGATGGTTTCCACTCGTGATACACATCCACGGATCTTCATTGATTCCATTGAGTAATCCTCCATTCAATCGGACCACTTCTCGTATTATTCAGGAATGAGCATTGGAATCTTCATAGATGATCCAAGAAATTACAAAAAAATCGACTTCGAGTTCATGTTGAGGTTCATCATTTTTGTACGGACAAAGTGATTTTTGATTAAAAATAGAGATCTGTAAGAACAATAAAAAGAAAGTGACCAGTAAAGACTCGATCGAACAAGTAGAGTGCAGAATAAAAAAACAATCAATTAAAACAAGTTTTATGTTTCAATATCGTGGAAGCTTTGAATGTGAAAGAGCAATTCAAAAATATTGAAAAACACAACAAAATTGAAACTAATTAAATGAATCCTGCTCTGATACCAATTGATATGTATTATAATCAAGTAATGAATACGAAATCAATCATATAAAATAGTAAGAACACGTCAAGTAAATAAGATCTAATTGGCTCATATATGTTTGTAATGAGTACACAAGTTTGAGAGAGTTTACAGTAACGAACAGTGCAAACGATACTCTCTACCGTTATACATACCCTATTTATAGGATGTTATAGATGCACAAAAGATACAAGGGCTAAATAATAGAGTCTGAATTTGACTAGTGCGTTGCAAATGCTTACACTTTCAAATCAACCTGATTTCGCAACGTAACAGACTTAGATCTATTTTGAATTCTCAATATATACATTTCGAACCCTAAAGACACAAAATTGGAGACAATTTTCCCAAAGAATTTCTAATGGTGATTGTAGGGAAGGAGTCATGGTATGCTAATATAGCCAACTATTTGCCTGATGACTATCTTCCAAAATGATTGCCTCATCGCCAAAAGAAGAAATTATTTATGGAAGTGAAATACTACTTTTGGGTTGAACCATACCTCTTTAGAAGCTGCGTGGATGGTATAATAAGAAGATGTATATGCGGGAAAGAAAGTTTGGAAATTTTTAAGCATTGTTATAGTGGACCCACAGGAAGACATCACGAAGCACATTACACGGCAAAGAAAATATTTGATTTGGGATTCTACTGGCCCACAATTTTCAAAGATGCTACCAAATTTGTTAAATAATGTGACTCGTGCCAATGATCAGGCAATATCTCTTTCCGAAATGAGATGCACCAAAATAGCATCCAAGTTTGTAAGGTATTTGAAATCTGGGTGTTTATTTTATGGTTCCATTTCCAGCTTCTCGAAGGAATAAATACATGCTAGCGACAACTGACTATGTCTATAAATGGGAGGAAGCACAGTCCTTACTAACAAATGATGCTCGTGTGGTAGTAAGAACTCGCCAAAGTGTTACAAACATATGGTGTACACAACAGATTTGCAACACCCTATCATCCGCAAACAAGTAGGCAAACCGAAGTCACAAATAGGGCATTAAAAAGGATTACTGAGTGATCAGTCGGGAGCAACAAGAAGGAGTGGTTGGAGAAACTAGATAATGCATGTAACGCCCGTGTTTCAGGGCTAAGCATTAGTACAGTAATGTAATAGTCAGTTCAACCATTGTAGCCTATTTTGAAGCAATAAAGATGAATTATTTGAGTATTATGAGAATTATGTGAATTTATGTGCTTTATACTTATTTATAAAGGTATAATAAATAAAGGATAAAAATCAGTGTCAAACTTAAAGGTTAGATAAACCCTATATCTATACACAAAGCAATATTGGTTGAAACAAGGATTTCGGATATATAAAGAACGCTGAAATCCAAGTTATAACGAATAAGTTATGGCCTGCCGAAGTTTCACGACAAAACCGGCACAACACTACGTGACGTAAATAGTGAATTTATGATAGATGACGTTTTTAACCTTAGAGATCTAAATGAAAGTTGTAGTATATGTTAAGCCAAGAGCATGCATAAAATGAACGCTCAAATCTGACTTCGGATGAGGAAGTTATGATTTTTCTAAGATTTGGCATAATAGTGTAGAACCCGTAATTTGAATTTTAGATCGAGTGATTTTTGGCCAACACGACCTAAATGAGAATTGAAGATCTCATTAATAAGAGACCAATCATAAAAATACAGACAAAAACGGAGTCCGTATGTAGAAGTTATGAATTTTATGTAGTCATTTGACAGTATAATATTCTCTTACTGTTAAATTTAAAATTAGTCGAGAATTAACTGATGGAGTCGAAAGGAAAGTTGTAAATATTGTCTTTACCTATGTGTGGATATAATGAAAGTTAAGAACGGAGGTCATATGCGAGATTTATGATTTTTCTAAGCCGGGAATGAGCTATGCGAAGTTAGGTGACGTGGTGAAATCCTCTTCGTTGACCAGTAGAGGTGTTTTCCAGCCTATAAATAGAGGTGACATGTGGCATGGACTTGATGAGTAGGTCCTCCTACTTGACAGGTAGAGGTGTTTTCCAGCCTATAAATAAAGGTGATGAGTGAAGCTTCAAACTCACATCTCCCACTTCTACTTTCTCTCTCTAGACTCTCTCACTAACCTCAAACCCCCCCCCCCCCAAAGCATAGGGTAACTCCCTAGCACGAGAAGGAAGACCTGGAGCTTCTGACGGCTCCAAAAAGAAGAGTTTTTAGCTCGGAAACACTGCTCCAGTGAAGCCCCAGTTTTTAATAAGAACCCTCTGTAAGTGAGATACGTCTACCATACTTTAAATATAGCTTATATATAAATATAATAACGTTATAGATAAGATTTATCAGTGATTCAAAGTCGTTTTACTAATTGATCTACTTATGGGAATGATGTCTAGGTTATGATTTAGTGAGGTGTTTAAAGTGGGATTTCCAAACAGCATACTTTGTATACCAAACGGACCCTACCTCTGATTTGATCCTACTTGGTTGTTCCTTACTTGATATATCATGAAGTAGTCATTGACTTAATGATGAATCTATACTAATAATTAGTCTCAATGAATATTAGACTAAAATCTAGTGGTAGTGATGCTATGTTTCATCGAAAAAAAATAAATTAATAGAAGAGAAGCGTTGTGTGAGTTCGGAATCACCACCTTAACAAGTAAGTACATAGTTACTTTCATTGTACAGATAGATACGAAGTATTTTATATAAATTACATGTTATGTGTATATTATCTGAATACTTGTTGTCTATGTTGGATGAAAGATTTTATACGTGTTTTCAATGATTTAAACTGTATATATATTTTATATCTACAAAATGTGTTGGGTAAAACATGGGTAGATGTAATAGTTGGGTGTGATGATATAAAATGATGAGAGGACTTGATGTTCATGATGTTTCCAGTCATCTAGCGGAGTATAGATGCGAACACAGACTTTTCTAGATAGTCCAGTGCAATGCTAGCAAGTTCGAGACCTGTATGTGTTTGTGAACGATGTGCTCACCGGTGTACTCCATTCCCTCATGGTTTTCTTAAGGAAGTTTATTGCAGAGGAATCCCCTTAGCAGTAGTGTCCATCCCGATAATGATCCTTAGGCTAAGTCCCTTATGTTAGGTGTTTTAGGGACGTAAAGTGAGGATAACGGGAACGGGTAATCGGGTTATCGTTGGTTGATGAAATTAATAAACTTATGTATTATGTGTTGAAAACCCTATGTGCTCACCAGGCTCCAAAGCCTGACCCACTTGGTTTCGTGTATTATAGGTAGTGAGCATATATATGATGTTTGGATAAGAGATTAAGGATTATAGGCCTATGGATATGAATAAATGTTGTAAGGCTTATATTGTATTGTTTATGATTTTTTTAATCTGTATCGAACATGACATCCCGAGGTTTTTAATCAAATACATTTCTTCGGAAATGCTTTGATAAACATTTATCATATTTTCTTTTGCAAACAAATTCCGCAACACTTTTCTTTAAAATGTTACTCTGATTTTAAAACAAGCATAAACAAAATCGGTCTTTTTTTGCCGTGAAAATGGGGATGTCATAGTTGGTATCAGAGCATTAGTTTAAACGAACTAGCAATTTGTAAGATTTATAGACATAAACTTAGATTGCTAACCGATGATTTATATTTTAGACAGAAGCACTAGTTTATTTTAGGAAGGATGCCTAAAATGCTTTTATGTGCAATATGCTATTATTTATCTGGATCTATGGTTTGTTGTTGGCCGGATCTGGATACCTTATGTGTTTAGTTTTCTAAGCATTCAAATATCATATATCAGAACTAGCATTGCTTTTAGATAAACATGATAATGTCCTAGTTTTGGAAGTTGCTAGTGGCAACTTCGTACATGTTAATGATTAGATTAAGAACATCGTCACAGACATAAATGAAAACGAATTCCACGAAGAAATGTTACCAATAGAGTTGAATGTTTTGGACATCGTTTTGGGAATGGATAGGCTTAGCGCCAATGAAGTTAGTAAGGGTAAATCCCCCTGGAAAGGATTCATTTAAGTTATACAGGGACAAACGCAAAGTGAATTTTGGATTCATCTCTTTGATTAAAGCCAGGAAATGTTTGTCCAAGGGACGCTCATCGTACTTGGCATTCGTGATCGATGCTAAGAAGGAAAAGAAGGATATGCAAAGTATACCAGTGGTGTGTGATTATCTGCAAGTCTTTCCTAAAGACGTTCCCGGATTACCGCTTGATAGAGAAATAGAGTTCTGAATGAACTTGTAACTAGGAACAACACCAATAGCGAAAGCACCATACCGATTAGCACCGACGGAGATGAAGGTTCTTATAACACAACTTCAGGAGTTGTTGGAAAACGGTTTTATTAGACCAAGTTCATCAACCTAGAGAGCTCTGATGTTATTCGTGAAAAAGAAGGATGGAAGCATGAGAATGTGTATAGACTACCGAGAGTTGAGCAAGGCAAAGGTGAAAAACAAGAATACATTACCAAACATTAATGACCTATTAGATCAGCTGCAAGGTTCAAGCTATTTCTCAAAGATCGATCTTTGGTCAGGATATCATTAGTTGAAGCTAAGAGAGCAATATATTGAGAATATTGCATTAAGAACAAGATATGGATACTATGAGTTCTTGGTTATGTCATTTGGACTGGAAAATGCTCCAGGAACGTTCATGGATTTGATGAATAGGGTTTGTAAACCATTCCTCGATAAGTTCGTGATCGTGTTCATAGATGACATTCTAATTTACTAAAAAAGCTAGGAGGAGCTTGGCAAGCATCTACAAGAAGTGTTGGAAGTATTAAAGAGGGAGAAGCTATACGTAAAGTACTCCAAATGCGATTTTTGGATATGAGAAGTCCAATTCTTGGTCCATGTGATTAAACAAGAAGAAATAATGGTTGACCCAACAAAGATCGAAGTTGTGATGAAGTGGGAATGACCAAAAAGTCCCATGGAAATTAGAAGCTTTTTGGGATTAGCTAGATATTACCGAAGGTTTATCCAAGGCTTTTCTGTCAATAGCTTCTCCATTGACATCTTTGACATACAAAGGAGCTACGTATACATGGAGCAAGAAGCATGAAGAAGCATTAGAGATGCTAAAGAAGAAGTTATGTGAAACACCAATTCTTTATCTACCCAATGGAATTGAAGACTTCGTAGTATATAGCGATGTGTCAGGAGTCAGGTTAGGATGTGTTCTAACTTAAATAGAAAAGGTGATATCATATGCATCTCGACAATTGAAAGAGCATGAGAAGAACTACCCCACTCATGAATTAGAGTTAGCAGTGGTAGTATTTTCCCTAAAGATATGGAGGAATTATCTCTTTGGCACGAAGTGCAAACCTTTCACTGATCATAAGAGTCTTCAATATCTCTTTAATCAAAAGGAATTGAACATGAGGCAATGACACTAGCTAGAGTTAATCAAGGACTACGACTGTGAGATACATTACTACCCTGGTAAAGAAAATATTTTTGCTTATGCTCTAAGTCAAAAAGTAAATCTTGAAATAAAAAGGCCAAGAGAGTTGAGAATAGAAGTTGTCTCAGTGATTGTGGAAATTATAAAGAAAGCTCAGGAATAAGCTTCAGAGCAAAATGACCGAAATGAAGAATGTTTTGGAAAATGTTGGAGTTCGGTACAAACAGTCAAGGGTTAAAGGTATTCCAAGAAAGGATTTGGGTACCTAAGACGGGAGGAATAAGATATCTTTTGATGGAAGAAGCTCACAATACCATGTACTCGATTCATCCCGGCAGCACAAAAATGTATATGGACCTAAAACCGTACTACTGGTGGCCGACGATGAAGCTTGATGTTGCAAAGAGTGTGTAACTTTTGAAAAAGTTAAGGAACAACATTAGAAACCGTATGGGAGGTTAAAACCTTTATCTGTACACATGGGTAAATGGGAAGACAGCACCATTGATTTTGTGACTAAAGTACTTAGGACGAAGAACGGTCATGACATGATTTGGGTGGTCGTGGATCACTTCACTAAGAGTGCACACTTCATAGCAGACAATGAGAGGTGGTCTATCGATAACCTCGCAAGTTGTTACATGAATGACATAGTAAGGCTTCACGGTGTTTCTTTGATGATTGTATCAGATCGTGATAAGCATTTCACATCAACGTTTTGGAGAAGTTTAGAAGACGAATTGGGTATGAAGTTGTGTTTAAGTATAGCTTACCATTTGCAGACTGATGGTCATAGCAAAAGAATGATTAAAACACTAGAAGATATGCTAAGAGCATGTACCATAGAGTTCCAAGGTAATTGGGATGAGCACTTAGCTCTCGTAGAATTTTCCTACAAGAGTAGTTTCCACTTGAGCATCAAGTTGGCAACTTATCAAGCTTTGTATGGACAGAAGTTTTGTATGCTGTCTTGTTGGTTTGAGGCTGGAGAAAAGCAATTTATGGGCCCCGAGATAGTCCATTGGACAGCTGAAAAACTAAAGGTGATCAGGGTAAGGATGTTAGCAGCTTAGGATCGTCAAAAGAGCTATGCTGACAAGAAAAGACAACCGATGACATTTGAAGTTGGAGATTTAGTTTTGATTAAAGTCTCACCGTGGAAGGGACTTATAAGATTCGGGAAACAAGGACAGTTGAGACCAATGTTTATAGGACCGTCCAAAGTTCTTCAGAAGGTTGGGAATCAAGTTTGCAAGCTCAAACTACCTGAAGAATTATATGATACTCATAACATTTTCCATGTGTGTTATTTGAGGAAGATCACGGGAGAAGTTCCCGACATAGTTCCAATCTCAGGGTTAAGGATGGATGAGAATAGGAGGCTAATCGAAGAGCCTGAGGCAATTATTAATCGTAAGACTAAGAAGTTAGGATGCAATATGGTCAAATTAGTGCTTATCCGTTGGAAACATAAGAATGGGCCAAATCTCACTTGGGAAACAGAGAGTGATATGATTAGTCGCTACCTACATCTGTTTGCTGAAGCATGATACCGGGATGGAATCAACCCAAAGGGGAGAGAATTGTAACTCCCAAGTTTTGGGGTAAGCATTAGTATAGTACTGTAATAGTCAGGTCAACCATTATAACCTATTTTGAAGCAATAAATAGGAAAGTTCTAGATCTTGTCTTTACCTATGTGTGGATATAAAGAACATCAAAAATGGAGCTCGTATGCGAGAATTATGATTTTTCATAGAAGGAATTCTACACGGCATATATTTTATGCCCTTCATATACTTTTATCCTCGAACAAATTATTCAGACCATCTTGACTTACCAATCTCTCCTCATAGACACTACTACATCAATTTCGTACCCTTGCATCCATCAAATGATCCACAAATCATCATCCGAATTGAGTGTGAGAGATTGAGAACCTTCTATTCTACCAAAGCATGACCTCAAACGGAACGGTGGTCTCAGAAAATAATTACCAAGATATATGGATATGCTAATAAAGGTCTAGGAAGGTTGATCTTGACTGTCTTCTGTACATATAATTTTTATCTCAATGAAGGAATCCACTATCATTATCATTGATGTTGACTTTCCCTCAATGAATCCAAATGACATTCTCACTATAGCTTCTTATATCTAAGATCGTTAAACAAATGAATCAAGCATTGGAGCCTAGAAATTAGTAGTCAGCTTTGTCAAGGACTACATTGCTGAATTTTGTAGATCCAACGTCGAATTTGCTCACCTTTTCAGAACTGAAAATATCTTATCCAAAATCAACACTAGGCTTCCTGAATCCCAGATTTTAGCAGAAGGTACAATTGAAGAACTAGAACTTGGTTATGTCTATGTCAAGAAAAGCTCTAATCAAAAAGAATTCTTCCAAGCTCTTGACAAACAACTTGTTGTTGGTATTGAGCATTCTAACACTCCTATGGTGTACATGAAACCCTAGAAACCTTAGATCTATGTTTGACTAACATACATGAAAAATGATTTTCCAAGGTTCATAATCCTATCTAGCATTCATGGGGATCTTTTATTCTAATAGTTAGTAAGAATTACATACCTCTTTGTAGCTTGGATTCCTTTGAAACCTTTTGAGCCTAGCACCTCAAGTGTGATGCCTCAAATGCCTCACACAACACCAAGTACACTTGGAATAACTCTTAAGAGAATAAGAACACTTAGTATTTTTGGCTAGCCCTCTTTTGTTCACTCTAGTGGCCAAAAATTGTAAAGAATAGCTTCTTTATATAGTATGTTACAATTAGGGTTACACCATGTAAACCCTAATTGTCATGACCTTTCATTTCCATGACCCACGGGTTATGTAACCCCCATGGAGAATCCATGGAGCATCTTATGGGTTTAACCCAACTTGATAATCCATGGAGCCTTGGCTCACTATACAAGTTATAGATGATTGACACAATCAACCCATATATTTAATTAGTCTTCTTTTGATCACATAACTAATTCTAAATTAATTATTGATCAATACTAATTAAATATTATTATTCTTATTATTAATATATTAGAGCTTATAGTATATTAATAATCCATAAGTGTTTTATTTCCTCATTTAGTCTATCCAAGTGTATGATACCATGCAACCCAAATGGACCATGTCGGGTCGGGTCAAGTACATACCAAATATAGTTATGGACTTAGACACTATATACAACAATCTCCCACTTGGATAAGTGTAATAAATATAGTTGCAAGTATGACTTCTGGAACCAATCAACAATCATAACTCTTTCAAGGTCTCTCGGAACTGAGAAGTTGATGGTGTCCCATTTTAGATAAGTGATCATATAATCCTTTGTTCAAGATATTAGCCTGACAAACACATAGAACAATGTCTTTCTGTTGTCCAGTAGTTGTTTCCCGATTTTCGATTTGTTTGACATAGAACTTAATTGAACACATCAATTTAGTTTTGACTGGGCCCGGTAAATGGGTCAAAAAAAATCATTGAGGGACCCAGATATCGCTTCTAATCCAAGAAGGAATAGATAAACTTCAACTCATATGTTTGCTCTACTAGTTGTTAAATTACACACAAAGGTACGTTTTATAACATCAAGTTAACAATGCGTTTTCGTACAATCAATGCATAACCAACTCATAGGTAACAAAACATAAGTCTAGGTTTGAAGACTTATATGATATTACCGTCTCACGATCACTCGAGATAAATTCCATGAAGTGATACTAGTGAGCGTGGGTTGAATCCAATACTCAGAACTTATGAGCACTCATGAGTGTTGTAGCCCCCATTGTCCAACATCTTGGACCTCTACAAACCAACCCATGACAGTCTTGATTCATATGTACTTCCAACATATGATTGACTGTGGAGAATTTGAATAATATGATATATATACCATAACATAATTATTCTAGAAGTCAAAACATGCAAAAATAAATACTAGTAAATGATTAACAAGAGATAGCAAAACTTTAATCATAAATAACAACTTTTATTTATCATCAAATGTCAATTACATTTTACATATTTCAAAATTATCTAACTTCTAAGAACTAATATCATCTCTTAGCCCTATGCTCCTAGCATGATGAAGATGCTTAACCCTACTCAGTCCCTTTGTGAGGGGATCTGTCGGGTTCTCATCTGATGATACCCTCTTTGCCATGAGAATTCCTTCTTCTATTCGATGTCTAATGAAATGATGTTTTCTATCGATATGCATGGATCTCCCATGATCCCTTGGTTCCTTTGCTAAGGAAACTTCACTTTTACTATCACAGAAAATTTCCATGGGCTCCTTAATAACTGGTACAACTCCAAGGTGTCCGATGAATTTCCTTAGCCATATAGCCTCCTTTACTACTTCACCTCCTGTTATATACTCTGATTCACAAGTGGAATCAGCCACTGTATCTTGCTTGGAACTTTTCCAAGTAATTGCCCCTCCATTTAGGGTAAAGACTCAGCCCGACTGGGAGCGGAAATTATCCCTATCAGTATGAAAGCTAGCATCACTATACCCTGCTACATTCAAGTCATCAATCCCACCAAGGGTAAGGACCCAGTCCTTAGTCCTTCGCAGGTACTTGAGAATATTCTTTACTGCAGTCCAGTGAGCCTTGCTAGGATTACTCTGATATTCGCTAACCATGCTTAAAGCAAAAGCAACATCAGGATGAGTACAAGTCATAGCATACATGATCAAGCCTCCAACGGAAGCATATGGGACTCGACTCTATCAGCTATCTCCTCATTTGTACTTGGGCTCTGAGTTTTACTCAGTCTAGCATTACACTGAATAGGTAAATCTCCTTTCTTGGAATTTTCCATACTGAACCTCTTCAGCACTTTGTCCAAGTAGGTACTCTAACTAAGTCTAATTAGTCTTTTACTCCTGTTTCTCAAAATCTTTATTCCGAGGATACATGAAGCTTCTCCCAGGTCTTTCATAGTGAAACACTTCCCAAGCCAAGATTTTACTTCCTGCAAGGTTGGGATGTCATTTCCTATGAGCAGTATGTCATCCACATAAAGTACCAAAAAGAAAACTATACTCCCACTAGCCTTGACATATATACAAGATTCATCTTCACATTTCGAAAAGCCAAACTTTTTGAATTTCTCATCAAAGCAAAGATTCCATCTGCGAGGTGCTTGTTTTAATCCATATATGGATTTTTCAAGCTTACACACCCTATAGGGTATTCTGTACTTACAAAACCCTTTCGTTGAACCATGTAAACATCCTCAACTAACTTTCCGTTAAGGAAAGCGGTTTTGACATCCATTTGCCATATTTCAGAGTCATGAAATGTAGCAATGGCTAACAGAACCCTAATATACTTAATATTGGCCACTGGTGCAAACATCATAATCAACTCCCAGAGTTTGAGAATAACCCTTTGCAACCATTGTGCCTTATAAGTGTGTACATTACCATCCATGTTGGTCTTCTTCTTAAAGATCCATTTGCACCCTACTGTCTTATGACCTAGTACATTTTCAGTCAAGTTCCAAAATTTATTGTCATACATGGGTTGTATCTTGCTATCCATCGCCTCTTTGCATTTAGCAAACTCAGGGCCTGCCATGGCTTCCGTGTAGCTGTTAGGCTCTTCCATATTTATCAGTGTATTATCACTGATAAGGATATCACCTTCTACACTAATATGGAAACCATAATAAGGCTCAGGTGCATTACTAACTCTGGTGGAATTCCTCAGAGGTATGGACTCTTCAGTCGTCTCAATAGGATTTTCCTCCTCAGGTTGAGGGCAAGGGTTTGAGGTTCCATCACTGCTTGAATCTTGAATTTCTTCAAGGTCAACTTTCCTCCCACTATCTCCTTGGCTTATGAGTTCTCTCCCTCGAAAGACTCATCTTCTTGCTAGAAAGACCAAATTGTCACTGGGTCAATAGAAGATATAACCAAAAGATTTATGTGGGTAGCCGATGAAAATACACCTCTCACTCCGAGGTTCAATCTTGTAGTGAGTCTCGCGTCTCACGAAATCCTCACAACCCTAAACCTTGATGTGGTCTAGATTTGGAACTTTTCCAGTCCACAACCCGTGAGGTGTTTTGCCAACCTTCTTTGTAGGGACTAGATTAAGGATATGGGCGACAGTCTCTAAGGCATACCCCTAAAATGAGATTGGTAGCGAAAATCGACTCATCATGGAACGGACCATGTCCAACAAGGTTTGATTGCGCCTCTCAGCTACACCATTCAACTGTAGTGTTCTGGGAGGTGTCAATTGTGAGACTATCCCACATTCCTTAAGATAGTCAAGGAACTTGGTACTAAGATACTCACCACCTCGATCGGATCGAAGCATCTTAATGTTCCTGCCTAACTAATTCTCCACTTCTTGCTTAAACTTTTTGAATTTATCAAAGGTTTCCGACTTATGTTTGATTAAGTATACATATCCATATCTACTAAAATCATCAATAAAATTCACATAAAAGCAGTTAGCATCTCTAGTTGCGGTTCTGAAGGGTCCTCACACATCTGTGTGTATGAGATCCAACAAACCTTCACCTCTATCACAAGTGCCAGTAAAAGGTGACTTTGTCAATTTTCCAAGTAGACAAGATTCACAACTATCATCCGACTTTAGGTCGAATGATTCCAAGACTCCATCCTTTTGGAGTTGGCCTATGCGTTTCTTACTTACATGTCCAAGACGACAATGCCATAAAGATGGTTTATCTAAGCTAGTGGAAAAATCGATACACAATACATTATTTCCCAAGTTATCTACAACAGATACAATTTCATACACACAATCACAAGGTCATGCTTTAAAATAATGAATACTATTATAGAAAGCATCAATACCACCACTTTTATTATCAAAATAAAAGGTGAACCCTTGTTTATACAATGCATGAAAAGAAATAACATTTCTTGCCATTTATGGTGAATAACAATATTTATTCAAGTCTAATATAAACCCACTATCTAGTAACAAGGAATAAACTCCAATCTTGGTGACAGGTGAAACTTTCCTATTCGCCATGATTAGGTTTATCTTTCCACGCTCCAAATCCTCACTTATTCTTAGTCCCTGTAGATCAGAACATATGTGAATTCCACAACCTGTATCAATGACCCAAGACTTAGAATGAGGTGAGTTATTAGACAATATATTGTATATACCTGCATGGTTGGGTTTTACTTTCCCATCCTTCAAATCTTGTTGGTACTTTGGCCAATTTCGCTTCTAGTGTGACTTTTCATGGAAATAAAATCATTCGGCCTCATTAGGGTTAGCAGAAGGAGTGACAAAACCTTTCTTGGTTTTGATTGAAGATGAGCCTTCAAGGGTCTTACCCTTGGTACCCTTACAAGGGTTCTTTCTCTTCTTACCTGTGTCATGCCCGATTGCCAAGACATTGGCCGCAATCGGAGTTGGAGGAGTAGTAACACCTAAATTACCCTTAAGACTACTTTCTGCAGTCTTTAAGAGTCGTTGAAGTTTAATAAGTGTAACGTCTTCCTTAGTCATGTGGTATGTCACTCTAAATTGATCATAACATGAAGGTAAAGAGTGCAAAATGATATTTATTGCTAACTCCTTAAGAAAGTCAACATTTAGTTTCTCCAAGCGATCCACAACCCTTTGCATTTTCTGTAAGTGGGTCGTGAGGGACTCATTGTCCTTCATTTAGATGGTTATCGTGGAGGAGATTATTTCATACCTCTCTTGTTGATCTCTTTGATGGTATCGCTCCATCAAGTCCATGTGCATCTCAACAGGTTAATAGTCCTTAATGGACTTTTGGAGCTCAGCTATCATTGTGGCAGTCATAATACATGCTACTTTGGTAGTATCCCTTTCATGTTCTTGAAATGCAGCAATCTCCTCTGGGTAGCAGTTGACTCATCAATCTCCTTCAGCTCCCTATCAAGGACATATTCTTTGTCTTCGTAACGAGTGACCATCCTGATGTTTATGATCCAATCCATAAAATTGGATCCATCAAAGATGACTCTCCCACAAAGGTTCATAAGAGAGTAGGAGCCATTAGGGTTTGAGCCAGAAGCATTGTTTTTGGAAGGCATCTGAAATGAAAGAATAAGTTTAGATTAGATTTCAGGATAGTCCTTAATAAAGCACCCAAATGCTATATTAAGGCTAGGACTCAACACAATATTTTATAACTTATAAGAGGGATGTCGAAATCCAAGCTATAAAATATTTGAATCTAGGTGAAAGACTATTCACCAATTTCCACCATAAAATGAAATAAATTTTATTAGGTTTTAATTGGTATAGAAATTCCTAGGTTCTTTGAGATTCATTGAACTTTTCAATGGCATGTTTCAATCTTGAGTGTGCCCTTCAAGTTTTGTGACTGGGATGCCGAGGATCACAAAACAAGGTGTGAAGTAACCATGCAAATTACTTGGTACACTTAATGTATTACCCCACAATCGAGGTGCCAGTTAACCACACACGCTCCAACGATACTATGATAAACATTAAGTCACCCTTTGCCTACCTTGATAAGTCCATGTCGGTGTTCCGGTTAACCACACACGCTCCACCAACGACTTAATCAAAGTGCAAAGTGTAACTTCATGGATTAGCAACTTTTTCACATTTTCCTAAAGTAACTAAGATTGAGAATTACTAAATGTTTAGTTACTTTAGTATATTCATAATACTTATTATGAGAATTATAGTCCTTGTTCTATCTTTTCGGCTAACGACCCTCCACCGATCAAGGAAGTGGTGGGTGTGAATAGACACTCATTAAGTTGCCATTTTATAGGCTACAACCTTATACCCTCGTTATAGACCGACTTCGTGAATCATGCCTACTAATGGTAAAAACAACTTTTATCTTATACATATATAATTATTATTCACTTATAATATTATAAAGTATAAGGGTTGAATTTTAATATTTAAAATTCTAAGGGTTGGAACTAAAGTGTTTATTATGACTTTACTTGTTCCAAAACTTGAGGGCAAATTTTGTGAACTTTCAAACCTTTCATTTCTCATAACTTATGATTTTATTAGAGAATTAAAATGAAGATTCTTCATTTTCATAACTCTTGTGTTCTTTTAATGGTTTTAATGCAAGTGTGACTATTGGTTTTTCCATAACTTGAGGATAAGTTATGGACTCCATTAAAACACATAATGATCAAAAATTAACTAACATGGAGGTTACAAATAATTCCTATGATCATCTAAATTCATAAGTTCAAGAACATGATTATCAAGAATTTCAAGAATCATAACAAACTTATATAAAACTTGGAATTTTTTATAATAGTCATTGTAAATTGATTACCATAAACATTACACCACTTAAAAAAGTTTTAAAACACCAAAATAGTTTAGGGTAATGTTTCTAGTCCATTTCCAGCAGCATAACTCGAAAATCTGAACACTACAGCATGTACTCGTCGAGTGCATGAACTCACTCGACGAGCTACATGCATTTCTTAATGGACTCATTGAGTCTCCCCTTGGACTCGGCGATTTCATGTGGGCAGTGAACAAAAAACTGCGTTTTTCAGCTATTTTGCATCAAGTATCAAACAAACAAGCCTAGTCGCTAATACCACTGTTGGGTTTGAGTATTCTAACACTCCTATGGTGTACATAAAACCCTAGAAACCTTGGATCTATGTTTTGTTGGGTTATGAGCATTCTAACACTCCTAAGTGTACATGCAACCCTAAATACCTTGGATCTATGTTTTGTCTATTATACATGCAAATATGAACATCCAAGGTATTATCCTAATCTAGCATACAAAACTATCAATATAACAAGATAGAATACATACCTCTTTGATGTAGAATGTCTTCATGAAGCTTGAGTGCCTAGTGCCCCAAGTGTGACACCTCAAATGGTTCACACAACACCAAATACACTTGGAATAACTTGAGAGAATTCTACACTTCATGAAATCGGCTAGCCCTCTCTAGAATAATACTAGTTCCGATTTTGTCAAGAATAATATCTTTATATAGTGTTACAATTAGGGCAAACCCTAATTGTCATGACTTTCCATTTCCTTGGATCCATGGGTTCAAATACACCATGGAGCATCCATGGAGCATCATATGGGTTTTGGCCCAACTAGATAATCCATGGAGCATTAGCCCACTATACAAGTATGGATGATTTACACAATCAACCCATATATTTAATTAGTCTTCTTTTGATCACTTAATTAATCCTAGATTAATTCTTGATCAATACTAATTAAATAATCTTATTATTCTTATTATTAATATACTAGAACTTATAATATATATTAATAACCATAAGTGTCTTATTTCTCTCATTATAGTCTATCCAAGTGCATGATGCCATGCAACCCAAATGGACCATGCCGGGTTGGGTCAAGTCCTACCAATTATAGTTATGGACTTAGACATTAATCCAACAGTCTCCCACTTGGACAACTCTAAAACTATTATTGCGTATGACTTCAGGAACCAACTGGCAATCGTAGCTCTTAAAAGCTTCTGTCGAACTCTGACCTTGTAGATGAACTCTGATCTTGTCAATGGCTTGTCCATTAGATAAGGGATCATATATTCCTCCATTCTAGATATCATATGGATTGAGACATGGATTATAATCATTTTCTCTGTCCATTTGTTGTTTCCCGATTTCCAATTTATGACGACTGACTAATTGAACAAATCAAATCAGTCTTGGCCCTGCCGAGCACTTCTATTTGTCATCATCAAATCATCGAGGGGCACACAGATATCGCTTTTATCCTGAAGGTAAAAGGAATGGATAAACTTCGACTCATATGGCTTGTTCTACTACTTGTTGAATTATACACAAAGACACGTTTTATAGCACCGAGTTACCAAATGCGGTTTCGTGCAATCAATGTACAACCAACTCATAGTAAAAACTCATATCTCTAGGTTTGAAGAATATAAGATATTATCATCTCATGATCACTCGTGATAAAATCCATGAAGTGATTCCAATGAGCGCGGGTTGAATCCAATACTCAGAACTTATGAGCACTCATGAGTGTTGTAGCCATTTATCCAATACCTTAGCCCTCTACAAGCCAACCCATGAAAGTCTTAATTCATATATACTTCCAACATATGACCGACTGTGGATGGTTTGAATAACTTAGTCATTCTAGAAGAATAACCTAGCTTATTCGGGAAGTCAAAACATGCAAAGTGAAACACAATAATAATTGAATCCAATATGGTATCAAAACCTATGAACATAAATAAAACACCTTTTATTTATCACCATATGATTACACATTATTCATTGTATACTGTTTTAGCTATCAACTTTATTCTTGAATTTAAAACAATAGTTGTCCCATGCTCCAAGCATGTACACTATGTTTTTCTAAACACTAGTCATGCCATACACCAAGTATGCACACTATGTTTGTCTATGATCTTTACTTTGTGAACTAGATCCATTGAACATAACTTCACACTCCCAAATCCTTACTGTAAATACAAGAATTCCAAATTCATGTCATTTACTAAAATCTGTTAGATTCTAAACTTATATGCATTGATCCTCTTGTAATGATTATGCACAAAGTCAGAAAGACTTGGCAACAATCATTACAGAGTATTCCAAAGGAGATCAATTCCTTGGAAACATCCTTCTTGCATTAAGTTTCCTTGATCTTACACAGATTGAAATTTCTGACTTTGAAACATTTCCAGATTCAATTTTACTATCACTTATGAACAAGAGTTGCCTCCTTACAGATTATGTCAATATGGTCCTTCCAGAATTATCACTATACTTCCAATTGTCCTTGAGCATCCAATCTTTGGTAAACCTTAGATTGTCCTCGACAATTGTTTAATCCTTTTAGTCATATCCGGTTCTAAACATTTTCCCTTCTTAATGCCCTAGGCATTTGGAAAATTTTAGAAAGGATGAATATAGCACATGTAATCGATCCTATATCCGAAGCATATGGGACACGATTCATGATGTCTCACATAAAGACTGAACCAGTCTTTTGCTATAATATTTCCATTTCTATTTGCCAAGTTCTCATAATTCAGATTATGAAAAGGGATGTCGTAATCATAATCGAATTTAAGAACGCAAATAATGGACCCATATACAGAATTTCCTTATGTTGAGCCATTCTAACATGAAATTCATATATATCCTTGACTAAATGATTAAAACCTCACGATCTAAGCTTATAGATTTGAGATGAAGTATAATTTCCTCTCCCTTAATTATAGCAAAACAACTTTTCCCAATTGAAACCTTTTGTTTTCTATAATTAACATTGCTAACTTGCAGTCTTTATCATAATTATCATGCTCCCACTAACATGATGATTATTAGCATAACACTTATGCTCCCACTAGCTTTGACATGTACTCAGAAAGATTGACTTCTAGAAAGCAATACTTTATTGACTTTCTTACCAAAGTTCAGATTTCTGATACTAGATTGTTTTGATAAGACTTTATCAAAAACATACACCTTCCCTTAGATAGCACACTTGTGTGTCTAAACAATTATGAAGAGGGATGCCGTAATCATAATGCTTAGACCTTTTTGCCACTTCTCACAAGTCCAGGTTAGTGTGTCGGTAAACCACACACGCTCCACTAACGACTTTGAGAATGCAAACATCATAATTGCTATCTAACTAAAATCTACTTAGTGAAAGTGTTTCCTCACCATCATTTTCATGAATCGGAGAGAAACCTTATGACACTTAGATTTAATGGTGTATGAGTTCTTATCCATGTGAATTATCGAAACCATAGTCACAAGACAAGGATAATGACAAATCCAAACTCATATGGACTAAACTCAATCTTAACTTCTTGCCACCTGGCAGCTCAAGGGCCTACTATTGCTTCCAAATTGTTGTGCAACCAATTGAGAACTCTAGGAACTCATATGCAAAGCCAATTTTGATTGGAATGGGCACAGAATATGTCAACACGATAGGCTATAAACCTTAAGTCGTGTGCTAGTGAAGAACTCTAGGTTCTATTCTTGATTAGTTCTTTAGACTTTCAAGACCTTTAAGACTCCTACAGTCCTCTTGACCTATAAGACTCCCTTGTCAAACATCCAAGAGATAGTGTGGATTCTAACCAAGACAAACACTTCACACAATTGGCCTAAGTTGGTCTTTGTTTTATCCAAAACATCACAACTTACCAATTTCAAATGTACAAGAGTAGAAAACTTTTACTCTTACATTTGATAAGTGTTTTAAACCTTCTTTAAGACATGTCACTCAAATTACAATCTTGGAGTATGACTCTAAGACTTGTATTGGAACGAAGTATGACTCATCTTCTTGATTTAACCATTTCAACAATTCAAGATCCCTTCTTCTTAGTCATAAGAATGCACTAAGACTTCCTTAGAGAACTAATTTTGATATGGTTTCTTAATCATTAAGATGATCACAAAACTGATACTAAAGTACTCTCCCATCTTTTCAGATTTGAGGAACTTTTATCCTTCTGCCTAATTTGATTCTTCTTATTCGCTCTGCCATTGATTGGAACCTTTTCCAATGTCTCAGTGTTACACTTACGCTTGTAAGTATAATCATATTTACTAAGCTTTAGTAAACTATGACGAATACCCTTATATCTTTTGTGGTGGACTTAATTGTTGGGTTATGAGCATTCTAACACTCCTAAGTGTACATGCAACCCTAAATACCTTGGATCTATGTTTTCTCTATTATACATGGAAATATGAACATCCAAGGTATTATCCTAATCTAGCATACAAAATAATGGATATAACAAGATAGAATACATACCTCTTTGATAGTGCTTGTCTTCATGAAGCTTGAGTGCTTAGTGCCCCAAGTGTGACACCTCAAATGGTTCACACAACACCATAAGCACTTGGAATAACTTAGAGAGAAATTAGAACACTTCATGAAATCGTGTAGCCCTCATACATACACATAGTGTTAGTCATAGTCACGATTTCTTGAGCCATGGGTTTCTTTTATATGGTGGCTATTAGGGTTACACCATGTAACTCATGACTTTACCCATTCCTTATGCTCCATGGATTTTAACCTCCATGGAGTATCCATGGGTCACCCCCATGGACTTAGTCCAACATAAGGAATCTTGGATCACAAGCCCACACATATAAGAATGAATGATTTACACAATCAACCCATATATTTAATTAGTCTTCTTTTGATCACTTAATTAATTCCAAATTAATTCTTGATCAATACTAATTAAATAACCTTATTAATATATTAGAACTTATAATATATTAACAAACCTTAAGTGTTATTTCTCTCATTTTAGTCTATCCAAGTGCATGATGCCATGCAACCCAAATGGACCATGCCGGGTCGGGTCAAGTCTTACCAATTATAGTTATGGACTTAGACATTAATCCAACAGTCTCCCACTTGGATAAGTCTAAAACTATTATTGCGTATGACTTCAGGAACCAACTAGCAATCGTAGCTCTCAAAAGCTTCTGTCGAACTCTGACCTTGTAGATGAACTCTGATCTTTGTCAACGACTTGTCCACTAGATAAGGGATCATATATTCCTCCATTCTAGATATCATATAGACTGAGACATGGATTATAATCATTCTCTCTGTCCATTTGTTGTTTCCCGATTTCCGATTTATGACGACTGACTAATTAAACAAATCAAATCAGTCCTGGCCCGGCCGAGCACTTCCATTTGTCATCATCAAATCATCGAGGGGCCCACAGATATCGCTTTTATCCCGAAGGTAAAAGGAATGGATAAACTTCGACTCATATGGCTTGTTCTACTACTTGTTGAATCATACACAAAGGCACGTTTTATAGCACCGAGTTACCAAATGCAGTTTCGTGCAATCAATGTACAACCAACTCATAGTAACAACTCATATCTCTAGGTTTGAAGAATATAAGATATTATCGTCTCATGATCACTCGTGATAAAATCCATGAAGTGATTCCAATGAGCGCGGGTTGAATCCAATACTCAGAAATTATGAGCACTCATGAGTGTTGTAGCCATTTGTCCAACACCTTAGACCTCTACAAGCCAACCCATGACAGTCTTAATTCATATCTACTTCCAACATATGACCGACTGTGGATGGTTTGAATAACTTAGTCATTCCGGAAGAATAACCTAGTTTATTCGGGAAGTCAAAACATGCAAAATGAAACACAATAATAATTGAATCCAATATGGTCTCAGAACTTATGAATATAAATAAAACACCTTTTATTTATCACCATATGATTACGCATTATTCATTGTATATTGTTTCAGCTATCAACTTTTATTCTTGAATTTAAAACAATAGTTGTCCAATGCTCCAAGCATGTACACTATGTTTTCTAAACACTAGTTATGCCATACACCAAGTATGCATACTATGTTTGTCTATGATCTTTACTTTTTGAACTAGATCAATTGAACATAACTTCAATGATTCTCTTTTCACACTCTCAAATCCTTACAGTAAATACAAGAATTCCAAATCCATGTTATTTACTGAAATCTGTTAGATTCTAAACTTATATGCATTGATCCTCTTGTAATGATTATGCACAAAGTCAGAAAGACTTTGCAACAATCATTACAGAGTATTCCAAAGGAGATCAATTCCTTGGAAACATCCTTCTTGCATTAAGTTTCCTTAATCTTACACAGATTGAAAATTCTAACTTTGAAACATTTCCAAATTCCATTTCGACTATCACTTCTGAACAAGAGTTGCCTCCTTACAGATTATGTCAATATGGTCCTTCCAGAATTATCACTATACTTCCAATTGTCCTTGAGAAACCAATCTTTGGTAAACCTTAGATTGTCCTCGACAATTGTTTAATCCTTTTAGTCATATCCAATTCTAAACCTTTTCCATTATTAATGCCCCAGGCATTTGGAAATTTTTAGAAAAGATGAATATAGCACATGTAATCGATCCTATATCCGAAGCATATGGGACACGATTCATGATGTCTCACATAAAGACTAAACCAGTCTTTTGCTATAACATTTCCATTTCTATTTGCCAAGTTCTCATAATTCAGATTATGAAAAGGGATGCCGTAATCATAATCGAATTTAAGAACGCAAATAATGGATCCATATACAGAATTTCCTTATGTTGAGCCATTCCAACATGAAATTCATATATATCCTTGACTAAATGATTAAAACCTCACGATCTAAGCTTATAGATTTGAGATGAAGTATAATTTCCTCTCCCTTAATTATAGCAAAACAACTTTTTCCCAATTGAAACCTTTTGTTTTCTATAATTAACATTGCTAGCTTGCAATACTTATCGTAATTTTCATGCTCCCACTAACATGATGATTATAAGCATAACACTTATGCTCCCACTAGCTTTGACATGTACTCAGAAATCACTGGACTTCTAGAAATCAATACTTTATTGACTTTCTTACCAAAGTTCAGATTTCTGATACTAGATTGTTTTGATAAAACTTTATCAAAAACATACACCTTCCTTAGATAGCTTGTGGGTGTGTCAAAACAATTTTAAGAACTATGAAAAGGGATGCCGTAATCATAGTCTTGATTGTTTTGACCTTTGCCATTTCTCACAAGTCCAAGTTAGTGTGCCGGTAAACCACACACGTTCCACTAACGACTTTGAGAATGCAAATATCACAATTGCTATCTAACTAAAATCTACTTAGTCAAAGTGTTTCTTCACCATCATTTTCATGAATCGGAGAGAAACCTTATGACACTTAGATTTAATGGTGTATGTGTTCTTATCCATGTGAATTGTCATAACCATAGTCACAAGAGAAGGATAATGACAAATCCAAACTCATATGGACTGAACTCAATCTTAATTTCTTGCCTCCTGGTAGCTCAAGGGCCTACCATTGCTTCCAAGTTGTTGTGCAACACATTGAGAACTCTAAGAACTCATATGCAAAGTCAACTTTAACTGGAATGGGCACAGAATATGTCAACACAATAGGTTATAAACCTTAAGTCGTGTGCTAGTGAAGAACTTTAGGTTTCATTCTTGATTAGTTCTTGAGACTTTCAAGACCTTTAAGACTCCCACTGTCCTCTTGACATATAAGACTCTCTTGTCAGATATTCAAGAGATAGTGTGGATTCTAATCAAGACAAACACTTCATACAATTGGCCTCAGTTGGTCTTTGTTTTATCCAAAACATCACAACTTACCAATTTCAAATGTACAAGAGTAGAAAACTTTTACTCTTACATTTGATAAGTGTTTTAAACCTTCTTTAAGACATGTCACTCAAATTACAATCTTGGAGTATGACTCCAAGACTTGTATTGGAACGAAGTATGACTCATCTTCTTGATTTAACCATTTCAACAATTTCAAGATCCCTTCTTCTTAGTCATAAGAATGCACTAAGACTTTCTTAGAGAACAAATTTTTGATATGGTTTCTTAATCATTAAGATGATCACAAAACTGATACTAAAGTACTCTCCCATCTTTTCAGATTTGAGAAACTTTTATCCTTCTGCCTAATTTGATTCTTCTTATTCGCTCTGCCTTACATTGGAACCTTTTTCCAATGTCTCAGAGTTACACTTAAGCTTGTAAGTATAATCATATTCACTGAGCTTTAGTAAACTATGACGAATAGCCTTATATCTTTTGTGGTGGACTTAATCAGTGCACATGACTATGTACTCGATCCCTTAGTCCATTACTTGACTCACACATCCATGTGAACAAGTAATTAGTCTTAATTTTTCCAATACTTGAAAGTTCTCATTCATCATGCTATACAACTTGCATGATTCCAAGTCCCGGTCCAATTGAGACTTTGGATGATGAGAATCTTTCCTTATTTGGTAAATTTAGACATTACCACAAATGAAAGAATCAATTTCATATTTCCACTTTTGCTATTAATGGAATCATATAAGCAACAATTTTTCCTCAAATGCCATTGTAAGGATATTTTAAAATAAATAAAATCAAAAATTTTCTTTTATTTTAAAACTATGCGGAAAAACTTATCCTTACAATTCATATGAAAACTTGTTGTTATCTATTCCTTAGCAATATCTCATAACTCCTAAGAAGTAGCTCAAGAATCCGATCTTCAAACTACGCGATAGAAATCCATCTATGCGATCAGATTCAGCATATTCTTTCTTTAAGTTCCTTTACTTTTCTTTGATTCTTAAAACATCACCATGTGACCCAGTCACATCATGTATAAGGAATCTCAGAATAGAAACTTAACAGAGTTAGAGTAGTGGACTTTTACCTGAAGTAGAGTCAATCTTATTGACTTTAACATCCTTAGGTAAATTAGGCAGCTTCGCAACTAATGACCCTTTCTTGGGCAATATAAACATATGGACCCTTTGATAATGGTACACGGGACTATCACAGACTTAGCTTTTCTCTTTACCATTTGTTCAACCGAGTTGACTATTGTCAATCCCTTTCCATTGGGAAGAGAATGCTTTTTCTGTATTTCCTGTGTCACATTGTCAATGTCCATCAAGTTTCAGGAAGTTGATCTTAACAATAGATAAGATCATTAAGGGTCTTGTCATAGTCTATTTCATAGGTGTCCCAAAGGAACTCACTATGTGACTTAGAAAGTGATTGAACCACCAACTTTCTCAAGACTTTGACACCCAACTCTCCCGGCTTGTCAATATGTGACTACATCTCCAAGATGTGACCACACCAAGACCTTGCCTTGCCAATAGGGCTCGAGTGAATTTAAAATTTTAAAGAACTTGTGGGGTAGGGAGAATAATTGGAGGAGGAGAGAGAATTATGATATCCATGGGACATCATCTTCATTAGGAAAGCTTGTTTCAAGAGATTTGGGAAGATCATAAATGTCTAAACCAGACATGTTATGGGAGATATTAAAGATAGTTGATCTTAAAGTCCTTAATATGACACCCAATATGAAATATTAAGGCTAGGACCCAACAAACTATTTTATAACTTAGAAGAGGTATGCCGTAATCCAAGCTATAAAACAATTTGAAGGTAGGTGAATAACGATTCACCAATTTCCACCAAGATAAACGAAATGTATTATTAGGTTTTAATTGGTTTTGAAACTCCTAGATCTTTTGAGATTCATTGAACTGTTCAATGGCATGTTTCAATCTCGAGTGTGCCCTTCAGGTTTTGTGACTGGGATGCCGAGGATCACAAAACAAGGTGTGAAGTAACCATGCAAATTACTGGGTACCCTTAAGTGTTTATCCCTCAATCGATGTGCCGGTTAACCACACACGCTCCATCGATACTATGATAAACATTAAGTTACCCTTTGCCTACCTTGTTAAATACGAGTTAGTGTGCCGGTTAACCACACGCGCTCGACTAACCGACTCAAGCAAAGTGCAAAGTGTAATTTCGTGGATTAGCACCTTATTCACATTTTTCTAAGTAACTAAGATTGGGTATTATTAAAAGTTTAGTTACTTAGTATTTATCATTAATACTTTTAATGAAGGGAGAATTATAGTCATGTCAAAACCGTTCGGCTAACGACCCTCCACCAGTCAAGCGAGCGGTGGGTGAGAGTGAACACCCATTAAATTGCCATTTTATAGGCAACAACCTTATACCCACCTTATAGACCGGCTTCGTGAATGAGGCGTACTAGCGGTAAGACCGACTTTACTCTTATACATATAAATATTATTAACTTATAATATTATAAAGTATAAGGGTTGAATTTTAACTTTTAAAATTCTAAGGGCTAACTTGGAATTAAAGTATTCATAAGAGAAAACATTACAAATTCCAAAACTTGAGGGCAAGTTTTGAAACTATTCAAAACTAATTAATTCCATAATTTATGTATTTAAAGTAGTTTTAATCCAAAAACACTTCAAGTTCCATAACTTGTGGACAAATTATGGAAGACTTTAAACTAATAAAGAATTAATCTTTTCTTTATTTTATAACTTATGGAATTAATTAAGGTTACATATTTTATTTATTTATCTATTAATGAAGTGACTCTTGAACCTCCATAACTTAAGGACAAGACTCTTCATCTTTTTTGTAACCTTTGCCAACTTTATGAGTTTTATGAGTCTTTAATGTGACTCTTCATGTAACTTAAGGATAAGTTACACAAACACATTTTATACTCAACTCTTAGATTAATTTGGATTGAAAACAACTTTTTCACTCAACTTTTCTATTAATCTAAGCAACTCATAAGAACAAGATAATTCAAATCAAACTTTTTCATGTAATTAGTCTAACCTTTAAACTAATAAAAAACATGAATCTATTGACAATTATCTTTGAAAATGGATTAGCATGAACATTACCACATTAAAAAACAAGTTTATAAGTTCAAAACAACTTAGGGTAATGTTCCTAGTCCATTTCTAGCCAAAAACCTCGAAGATATGATGTCTGGGGTCCAACTCGTCGAGTGCATGAACACAACTCGGCGAGTTGGATGCATTTTGCCTTGGACTCGTCGAGTCCCTTCATGGACTCGGCGAGTCAGCTGGGCTGACAGCATCAAAACTCGATTTTTCAGCTTCTATTGCAGGTATAACAAGAAAACAAGCCTAGGCTCTGATACCACTGTTGGGTTATGAGCATTCTAACACTCCTAAGTGTACATGCAACCCTAAATACCTTGGATCTATGTTTTCTCTATTATACATGGAAATATGAACATCCAAGGTATTATCCTAATCTAGCATACAAAATAATGGATATAACAAGATAGAATACATACCTCTTTGATAGTGCTTGTCTTCATGAAGCTTGAGTGCTTAGTGCCCCAAGTGTGACACCTGAAATGGTTCACACAACACCATAAGCACTTGGAATAACTTAGAGAGAAATTAGAACACTTCATGAAATCGTGTAGCCCTCATACATACACATAGTGTTAGTCATAGTCACGATTTCTTGAGCCATGGGTTTCTTTTATATGGTGGCTATTAGGGTTACACCATGTAACTCATGACTTTACCCATTCCTTATGCTCCATGGATTTTAACCTCCATGGATTATCCATGGGTCACCCCATGGACTTAGTCCAACATAAGGAATCTTGGATCACAAGCCCACACATATAAGAATGAATGATTTACACAATCAACCCATATATTTAATTAGTGTTCTTTTGATCACTTAATTAATTCCAAATTAATTCTTGATCAATACTAATTAAATAACCTTATTAATATATTAGAACTTATAATATATTAACAAACCTTAAGTGTTATTTCTCTCATTTTAGTCTATCCAAGTGCATGATGCCATGCAACCCAAATGGACCATGCCGGGTCGGGTCAAGTCTTACCAATTATAGTTATGGACTTAGACATTAATCCAACATTAATTAGTGCACATGACTATGTATTCGATCCCTTAGTCCATTACTTGACTCACACATCCATGTGAACAAGTAATTAGTCTTAATTTTTCCAACACTTGAAAGTTCTCATTCATCATGCTATACAACTTGCATGATTCCAAGTCCCGGTCCAATTGAGACTTTGGATGATGAGAATCTTTCCTTATTTGGTAAATTTAGACATTACCACAAATGAAGGAATCAATTTCATATTTCCACTCTTGCTATTAATGGAATCATATAAACAACAATTTTTCCTCAAATGCCATTGTAAGGATATTTTAAAATAAATAAAATCAAAATTGTTCTTTTATTTTAAAAACTATGCGGAAAAACTTATCCTTACAATCCATATGAAAACTTGTTGTTATCTATTCCTAAGCAATATCCCATAACTCCTAAGAAGTGGCTCAAGAATCCGATTTTCAAACTACGCGATAGAAATCCATCTGTGCGATCAGATTCAACATATTCTTTCTTTAAGTTCCTTTACTTTTCTTTGATTCTTAAAACATTACCATGTGACCTAGTCACATCATGTATCAGGAATCTCAGAATAGAAACTTAACAGAGTTAGAGTAGTGGACTTTTACCTGAAGTAGAGTCAAACTTATTGACTTTAACATCCTTAGGTAATTTTGGCAGCTTCGCAACCAATGCCCCTTCCTTTGGCAATATAAACATATGGACCCTTTGATAATGGTACACGGGACTATCACAGACTTAGCTTTTCTCTTTACCATTTGTTCAACCGAGTTGACTATGGCCGATCCCTTTCCATTGGGAAGAGAATGCTTTACTAGATATCCAATGCCATCATTGTCAATGTCCATTAAGTTTTAAGGAAGTTGATCTTAACAAATAGATATGATCATTAAGGGTCTTGTCATAGTCTGTTTCATAGGTGTTCCAAAAGAATTCACTATGTGACTTAGAAAGTAGTTGAACCACCAACTTTCTCAAGACTTTGACACCCAACTCTCCCGGCTTGTCAATATGTGACTACATCTCCAAGATGTGACCACACCAAGACCTTTACATGCCAATAGGGCTCGATTGACCTTAAACTTTTCAAGAACTTGTGGGGTAGGGAGAATAATTGGAGGAGGTGAAAGAAGTATGATTTCCAAGGGACATCATCTTCATTTAGGAAAACTTGTTTCAAGAGATTTGGGAAGATCATACATGTCTAACCCAGACATGTTTTGGGAGATATTCAAGATAGTTGATCTTAAATCCTTAATATGACACCCAATATGAAATATTAAGGCTAGGACCCAACAGACTATTTTATAACTTAGAAGAGGTATGCCGTAATCCAAGCTATAAAACAATTTGAAGGTAGGTGAATGACGATTCACCAATTTCCACCAAGATAAACGAAATGTATTATTAGGTTTTAATTGGTTTTTTTTTTGAAACTCCTAGATCTTTTGAGATTCATTGAACTGTTCAATGGCATGTTTCAATCTCGAGTGTGCCCTTCAGGTTTTGTGACTAGGATGCCGAGGATCACAAAACAAGGCGTGAAGTAACCATGCAAATTACTTGGTACCCTTAAGTGTTTACCCCTCAATCGATGTGTCGGTTAACCACACACGCTCCATCGATGCTATGATAAACATTAAGTTACCCTTTGCCTACCTTGTTAAATACGATTTAGTGTGCCGGTTAACCACACACGCTCCACTAACCGACTTAAACAAAGTGCAAAGTGTAATTTCATGGATTAGCACCTTATTCACATTTTCCTAAGTAACTAAGATTGGGTATTATTAAGAGTTTAGTTACTTAGTATTTATCATTAATACTTTTAATGAAGGGAGAATTATAGTCCTCTCAAACCCGTTCGGCTAACGACCCTCCACCAGTCAAGCAAGCGGTGGGTGAGAGTGGACACCCATTAAGTTGCCATTTTATAGGCAACAACCTTATACCCACCTTATAGACCAGCTTCGTGAATGAGCCGTACTAGCGGTAAGACCGACTTTACTCTTATATATATATATATATATATATATATATATATATATATATATATATATATATATATATATATATATATATATTATTAACTTATAATATTATAAAGTATAAGGGTTGAATTTTAACTTTTAAAATTCTAAGGGCTAACTTGGAATTAAAGTATTCATAAGAGAAAACTTTACAAATTCCAAAACTTGAGGGTAAGTTTTGAAACTATTCAAAACTAATTAATTCCATAACTTATGTGTTTAAAGTAGTTTTAATCCAAAAACTCTTCAAGTTCCATAACTTAAGGACAAGTTATAGAAGACTTTAAAATAATAAAAGAATTAACTTTTCTTTATTTTATAACTTATGGATTTAATTATGGTTACATATTTTATTTATTTATTTATTAATGAAGTGACTTTTGAACCTCCATAACTTAAGGACAAGACTCTTCATCTTTTGTAACCATTGCCAACTTTTATGAGTTTTATGAAACTTTAATGTGACTCTTCATGTAACTTGAGGACAAGTTACAGAAACACATTTTATACCCAACTCTTAGATTAAAATGGATTGAAAGCAACTATTTCAATTAACTCTTCTATTAATCTAAGCAACTCATAAGAACAAGATAATTCAAATCAAACTTTTTCATGTAATTAGTCTAACATTTAAACTAATACAAAACATGAATCTACTGACAACTATCTTTGAAAATGGATTAGCATGAACATTACCACATCAAAAAAAACAAGTTTATAAGATCAAAAACAACTTAGGGTAATGTTCCTAGTCCATTTCTAGCCAAAAACCTCGAAAATATGCTGTCTGGGGTCTAACTCGTCGAGTGCATGAACACAACTCAGCGAGTTGGATGCATTTTGCCTTGGACTCGTCGAGTCCCTTCATGGACTCGGCGAGTCTGCTGGGTAGACAGCAACAAAACTCGATTTTTCAGCTTCCATTGCAAGTATAACAAGAAAACAAGCCTAGGCTCTGATACCACTGTTGGGTTATGAGCATTCTAACACTCCTAAGTGTACATGCAACCCTAAATACCTTGGATCTATGTTTTCTCTATTATACATGCAAATATGAACATCCAAGGTATTATCCTAATCTAGCATACAAAACTATCAATATAACAAGATAGAATACATACCTCTTTGATGTAGAATGTCTTCATGAAGCTTGAGTGCCTAGTACCCCAAGTGTGACACCTCAAATGGTTCACACAACACCAAATACACTTGGAATAACTTGAGAGAATTCTACACTTCATGAAATCGGCTAGCCCTCTCTAGAATAATACTAGTTCCGATTTTGTCAAGAATAATATCTTTATATAGTGTTACAATTAGGGCAAACCCTAATTGTCATGACTTTCCATTTCCTTGGATCCATGGGTTCAAATACACCATGGAGCATCCATGGAGCATCATATGGGTTTTGGCCCAACTAGATAATCCATGTAGCATTAGCCCACTATACAAGTATGGATGATTTACACAATCAACCCATATATTTAATTAGTCTTCTTTTGATCACTTAATTAATCCTAGATTAATTCTTGATCAATACTAATTAAATAATCTTATTATTCTTATTATTAATATACTAGAACTTATAATATATATTAATAACCATAAGTGTCTTATTTCTCTCATTATAGTCTATCCAAGTGCATGATGCCATGCAACCCAAATGGACCATGCCGGGTCGGGTCAAGTCCTACCAATTATAGTTATGGACTTAGACATTAATCCAACATGTTTGACTAAGATACATGCAAAATGATTTTCTAAGGTTCATAATCCTATCTATCATGCATGGGGATCTTTTATTCTAATAGTTAGTAAGAATTACATACCTCTTTGTAGCTTGGATTCCTTTGAAACCTTGTGAGCCTAGCACCTCAAGTGTGATGCTTCAAATGCTTCACAGAACACCAAGTACACTTGGAATAAACTCTTAAGAGAATAAGAACACTTAGTATTTTCGGCTAGGCCTCTTTTGTTCACTCTAGTGGCCGCAAATGGTGAAGAATAACTTCTTTATGTAGTATGTTACAATCAGGATTACACAATGTAAACCCTAATTGTCATGACCTTTCATTTCCATGACCCATGGGTTATGTAACCCCCATGGAGCATCCATGGAGCATCTTGTGGGTTTAACCCAACTGGATAATCCATGGAGCCTTGGCCCACTATATAAGTTATGGACGATTGACACAATCAACCCATATATTTAATTAGCCTTCTTTTGATCACATAATTAATTCTAAATTAATTATTGATCAATACTAACTAAATGTTATTATTCTTATTATTATTATATTAGAACTTATAATATATTAATAAACCATAAGTGTCTTATTTCTCTCATTTAGTCTATCCAAGTGTATGATGACATGCAACCCAAATGCACCATGCCGGGTTGGGTCAAGTACATACCAAATATAGTTATGAACTTAGACACTATATCCAATACTTGTTCCCACCAAAATTCATCATAAGTTCATTTCAAATCTTGCCAAGAGTGATTCCTCCGAACACATCAAAAAGAAATTTATTAATCATCTCTACTGGTATATCGAAGTCCGAAGCTCACTTTAGAATGCTTATAAGTTTATATTCGATGAAGCCAAGTGATGAGTCAAAAATTTTTTATGGTTACTTAGGGGAGATTGTTATAACATGAAAGTGATCCTTAAGAAATATGAGATGAAGCATGTCTGAGGTGAAAGTATTTCGAAGTGGAGCTCCATTCTGAACTCAAGATCAGTCTGAGATGCATTTTATGTTAATGTAGCTTATTTATGTAATGTGCATTTATTATTGCAAGTACTATTTTGTATTGTTCTTATTCTCTTATAGTATAGTATGAGGAACAAGATCAACAATATCGACTATGTCAGTATGGTGATCTTCAAAAGCCTAGCAGTCTGTGCATACTTTTATCGGATTTATCTTGTAGTTACTCCTTGACAATTTAAGGAGTAGTCATCTTTGTATGAAGTGTAGAATGTACATCTTTTTCACATATATCAAGAAATTTTCATTTAATCACTCTCTTACATTTTTCTTGTTCTTAAATCACTTTACATTGTTCATACTTATTATTATCATCATTTATTATTAAACACTTTGTTTTACTAGACTTGACAAGATCTTTATTTATAGCAGATGTTGATCTTAAGTTAATTCAAGGTTTGAGTTCTCAAACCTTGTCCGCACACCCCCTTTGTTCTCACATCAAGGACGACCCTTAAAGTATTAGATTATTTGTTACTATGACCACATATAAAAAGCATAGTTGATCATTTTGCACGAAGACATTCACTTCCACTCTGACATTCCTTCTCTTGACACTTAAACACTTTTTATACTCAGCTCATGATAACCTAGTGCTAGTATAATGGTGATCCAAAAAAATTAAGGGTTTTCCTCAAACATCGATGTGTTCTTTCACTTACTCTAATTATTTACTATTGTTTGACTGATTACAATTCTTTTCTCATGCTTACTTGCTTGTTCATTTGATTGCATTATTAATGCTACCAAGACATTCTTTGGTATGTTGGTATATTTTTTATGTATCTTAAGATTTATTCTTTGAATTCACATACTTAACAATTTTAACAACATTGTTATCCCAAATACTTCAAATACACTTGTTTCCACTTTAAAATGAATTAATCTTATTAAAATGTTTTCAGAATATTATTGTCTTGGTCCCAAGATCTTGGAAACAACGAAGATCTTCGACATATTTAAAGATCTTAAGCACTTTAGTTTTAAACATCTTAGTTTAAACATCACATCACACTTATTACTTGGTTAAGAAATTAGTTTTTCAAATTTTGACCAAAGTAATTTATATGGACAGTTTCATCATATTTATCATGTATGGTAGGCAGTCAAACATAAATTTTTCAAAATTTTGTTACCACTTTTTCAAAAGCATACTTTAAGTCATGGACTAACTTCACAACATCACACATATATATATTTTTTTCTTTCATTGGTCAATATAAACATTAAGCAGTTACATGTAGATTTATGCATCTAGATCTATTATTCGAAACATGGAATTCATGTATTTAACATATACATCTAGATCATGAAACTAGGGGTGGCAACTCTCGACCCAACCCGTAACCCGACACGAACCCAACACGAAAATAAGCGGGTTAGGGTTGAGATTTCTGACCCGTCAACCCGCAAACCCGCCAACCTGCCAACCCGTTTATTTAATGGGTTGGGTTGGGTTACGTGTTTGGGTTTGCGGGTCAACCCGACAACTCGCCTAATTTATTTAATTATCTATTTATTTTAATTTTTAGCAATCTAATATTATACTTTTATTTTCTATTTATCATATACATAAAAAATTAAAATTAGTTTGGTATTCGTGGGCTTGTGTTGTAGCTCATGATCCACAGACCCATTTTCACTCCTTGAGTCCATGTGTGCAGCCAACTACAGCTACTGTGTGCCCTAATCAAAAAAAAAAAAACGCCTCTCTTTTCCATTATACACATTCACGATCACGAATGATTGAAACGAAGGATATGAAGTTAATAGTTAAGAACTGATCTTCGAAGGCAGAAACATCATGGACTCACGATTCAATCACGCATCGGGCCGCTCCTCATCCGCTCAACGTCGTTCGCACATTGCACTCGCTCCTGATCAACTTCGACGTTCGACACTTTGAGTCTTTGACGTTCGCTCATGTTCCAATCAGATTTTGACGGTAACTCGGTACATCAATTATTAACAATCTGTAGTATATACACTTTATAGAGTATAGATTAGTAAATTACGGTATTCCCACCAAATTTTGACACTCGCTCATGATCCAAGTATCCATCGATGTTCGACACTTCTGTTTTTGTTTCTAAATCCAGATTTGGACGACTTTATTTTCTTTATTTATTGATATTATTCTATCACTAGAACTTGAAATTCAGGATCTGATTTTGACTTGTTTTTACCCATTATTTATCGATTCAGGATCCAAATTCTTTAGTTATCAATTAAATTCTATCACTAGAACAATTTAATGATTTTGACTTGTTTCTAAATCCAGATTTTGACGACTTTATTTTCTTTATTTACACTGATTTTGACTTGTTTTTACCCACTATTTAATAATCAGTAGTGCTTTTTTTTCTGTTAAACAATAGCGTTAACCTGTTAATCACTATATTGTTTGTGTAGGTCGATATGGAAGATGTTATTGTTAACAATCATGTTGAGGTTGACAATGAAGAAAGTGAAAGTGATGATTCAATTGAAGAAGTTGACGCACCAAATGAATCACAAGGAGTTGAGAGTACTTCTTCAAAAAAAAGGAAAACAAGGACATCAACTTCAGATGTTTGGAAAAGCTTTACTAAATTACCAAGAAAAACACCAAATGAAACCCTATATTGTGTGTGCAACAAATGTGGTCAAAAATATAAAGCAGGAAGTGAAAGCGGTACCGGTAATCTACGTCGCCATCGAAGGAGATGTGAAGATAATAATACTAGAGACATTGGTCAATATATGATTTCTGATAGCCAAGGTGTAATGGATTTGAGAAATCCAAAGTTTAGTCAAGAAAGACTAAGGGAATTGTTGATTGAAGCTGTTATTAGACATGACTTGCCATTCTCCTTTGTTGAGTATGAAGGAATTAGAAATATTTGCAAATATTTGGAACCAAATTCCAGTCATATTTGTAGGAACACAGCAAAGGCAGACATTAAAAAGCTACATGAAAGTCATTGTGTTAGACTTCGTGGCGAGTTGCTTAAATGCCCAAGTAGAATATGCTTAACTTCTGATGCTTGGACATCAATTGTTACAGATGGTTATTTGAGTTTGACTGCCCATTATGTTAATAGCAAGTGGGTCTTACAAAAAAGGATTTTAAATTTTTCTGAATTCCCTCCTCCACATACTGGTGTTGCTATTGCTGAAAAGCTTAGTGGCTTGATCAAAACTTGGGGAATTGAAAGGAAGTTGTTTTCTATCACTTTGGATAATGCTTCCTCTAATGATGTATGTGTTGGATTGCTTAAGAATCAATTTCGTTTGATGAATTCTTTAGTATATGATGGTAAGTTGTTTCATCTGAGATGTTGTGCCCATATTCTCAATTTGATTGTTCAAGATGGGTTGAAACAAATCGATGTGGCTGTGGAAAAAGTTAGAGAATGTGTGAAGTATGTCAAAGGATCTTCAGCAAGAAAAACAAGGTTTTCTCAATGTTGCTCACAAAATCTTTTGGACACCAGAAAGGCTTTGATGCAAGATGTTCCTACTAGGTGGAATTCTACTTATATGATGCTTTCTTGTGCACTTTATTATCGACTAGCCTTTTCGCATCTTAGTTTGAGTGATTCTAACTTTCAAGATTGCCCATCCTCTGATGAATGGGAAAGAGTTGAGAAAATGTGTAGCTTTCTGAAAGTGTTTTATGATGCAACTCTTCAGTTTTCAGGATCACTTTATCCTACTTAAAATTTGTATTTCCCTCAAATATTTGGAATACATTTGAAGTTGGTTGAAGAGAAGAATAGTCCCGATGAGTATATGAAAAAAATAGCTACCCAAATGTGGAATAAGTTCAACAAATATTGGGCTGATTTTAATGTTCTGTTAGCTATAGCCGTGGTGTTTGATCCTTGATATAAGTTGTCGTTTATTGACTTTTGCTATAAAAAACTCTATGGAGAAGGTTCATCACAATTTAAGGCTATTGAGAGTGCCCTTTATGAACTTTATGATGAATATGTGCAAGATTCAAAAAATTCAACAACATCCGACTCGACATCACATCAAGGGAGCAACGACAACGTTAGACAAAGCAATGTTGGGGGAGAGTCTAGTCAAAACAACATTCTTGAGGTAAATCATATTTTCTAATTACTATTAAATTTGTTTTTATATTTGTTTAGTTTTTAAATATACTAAATTGCTAATTCGTTTTTTATATATATTATTTTTTATTATAGGAGTTTGACAAATATGATAATGATGATCCGGGTTCCAACACCACAAGTCAATTGCATGTATACCTTCTTGAGCCAAGAGCTAAAAGAACTTCTTCCATTAACATGCTTGAGTTTTGGAAAGCCCAACAATATAGGTATCCTAAATTAGCTAAATTAGCTATGGATATACTTTGTGTTCCCGTTTCAACAGTAGCATCTGAATCGGCTTTTAGTCTTGGTGGAAGAATTTTGAATGAATATCGAAGTTCCTTGAAGCCCGATGTAGTTGAAGCTTTGGTTTGTAGTCGGGATTGGTTGTTTGGAGAAAAAGGTAATATTTCATAATTTTTGGTTTTATCGTATTATCTAAAACTTTGTATTAATTTTTTTCTTTACCTTATGTAGTTGGTTTGAATGTGGCTATTGACAACCTAACTCAAAATGTAATGAATTTGAACATCAATGAAGACAATACAAAGGTTACAAATTCGAACATACTTTAAGATGTCATTTGGTGAGTTCTTTTTAGTACAAATATTTATGTAGCTTTCAAAAGATCATAAATTTGATTGTTCATATTGTTTCTATTTGAAGGTTATCTTGAAGAAGTTGGTGTTAGAGGAAGAAATGAGAATTGTAGCATGAATGAATATCACATTTGTTTTTGGATATGTTTGACCAATTGCACTTTTCATGAATGTTTTGATTTTTAGAGTTTTATTTGGATGTTTATGACTTTATGTTTAATGTTTATTTTGGATGTTTATGACTTTATGTTTAATGTTTATGACTTTTAGACTTCATTTTATTTGGATTTTTCAATTTCATCTTAAAATGTGTTGCTTATTAAAAGGGTTATACGGGTTGGGTTCGACCCACTAACACGTGAACCCGCCAACCCATATACTTATACGGGTTATGTGGATTGGGTTGGATTGATGTTTCCAACCCGTGACCCGCCAACCCGAACCCAACCCAATTGTCAGGCCTACATGAAACAAAGTAATCAATGAATTATTATGTTGATAAGTCAACCTTGTACTTTAAATGTGACATTAACTTGAAATACTCATATGAAAATCCGGTGAACCTACATTTTTGTTTGACTAGTTCTATTGATGGAATCATTTATAGTTATTTTAACTTTATCAAAGAAGTTATTGTCTTTTTGCCCACGCGAAGGAGGCTAGTGGTATAGGTGCAAAATTCCACACACAAGACACATGATTCAAACCCTTACACGCCAATAATATCAGTAGTTTTATGTGATTGGTCTCCGATGTGGGCGGTAATACAGGTTGACATGGGACTCTTGGATGGTGCGGTTTATCGATTTTGACAGTCTTATCAACCTGAACAATGCTTATGATTCTTACTTGAAAGAGGGGAAAATATAAGTTGAATTTTTAGCGAATTAATTAGTTGATCACGGCCATCAGTTTTGGTATTGATACATACTGAAATAGTCACAACGAAGAAGTTCCAAGCAGTAGGAAGGTTTGTTTGCTTGAGATTATTTAATGATTTCTTTAATATCTCATTAGTTATAACCCTATGATTGAGTATTATGAAGTGCGATGATTACAATTCATCATAAAAAGATAATTGTGCCATATATATTGTAGTTGCATGTATAGCGTAATTCTCCTAAGAGGTCTACATATATGTTTTTATTGTTTTTGTAAAATTTATATTATAGGGAAAGATTTTTAAGGAACTCAAAAAATGGTTAATACGCAAAACCTTCTTTCCATCGGTATTAACTGTGTATAAAGTTTGATTACTTTCCTTAATAGAAATAAATGAAAGAGGAGTGAATGTGTGATATTTGATTGCTTTCCTTAATAGATATAAATGTAAGAGGAGTGAATGTATGATATTTGATTGCTTTCCTTAATAGATATAAATAAAAGAGGAAGGTATGTTGCTGGGATCAAAGATTTGTTTCGGGTATAAGTGAACAATAAATTACATGTGATTATAATTGGCTTTATCATGAAATGCTTGGAAAGAGATGAGATATTTTGAAATCTTGAGGTTAACAAATGAGTAATAATGTTTTGCAATAACCCCTATAGTATCTATTTAAAATATATTACTAAATGAGAAAGAAAATTTGAATTGATGGAGATCACAAAAAAGTAAAATAAAAATAAAAATAAAAATAAAAATTATTAAATTTTGTATGCCTCAAAAAGTTAAGATTTCAAAAATATTAATAAATGAGAAGGAAAATTATGAATTGATAGAGAAACATAAACAATGATGAAATTTTATATACCTAAAAATGAAGATTTTAAAAATATTATATAAATTAATTTAAAACTACAAACTATTTCAACAATTTAATAAAATAAAAACTTAATTAGTTACCAAGAAGTCACTAAGATAAAGTGTTAAATTACAAAGTAACAAGACGGTAAATGACATAAGTTGACACGTCATATTGTTAAATTGCTTATTTCATATACCCACATCGTTTTATATGTGCATTTAACTTATTTAAAAATTTCAAAACCTTGATTGATAGTCCACATGAGATGAGAAATATGTGTATTTAACTTTAAAAAAAATGTATCAAAAGTTTTATAACTATCAGAGAAGGTTAACAAGATAGATTACTCTAAAACACATCTAAAAGTCGGTGCAATTGAAACATATAAATTTAAAATTTGAAATTATTAGTAAATTCTATTTGAAGGTTATCATATGTTTTAAAATACCGCTCATATGTCCTGCTTAAATTTTACATTATATTTAGTAAAAATAATCATTAAAGTTAAAACATCATTCAATGGTCAAAAAAACATTTCATAACACAATTAGTATATTTTCTTTAAATTACATATAGGATAACGATTTCGTAAATATTAAAATAGAAAAAGATAATGACTTGAAACAATAATCAATTCTATCATTCTTACATATTTAATCAATTAACTTTATCAATGTATTGTGTACTGTTAAACGTGAAACTTGTTTTGTTTAAAATATATCTTTATTATTTGTAATATCATGTAAAACTTGTTTACAGGGTTTGAGTTCCACCTTTGGTGACATTTCCGGCAGATGCAAGCTCCAACGACATCTTCAATCATCTTCTTCGGCCTCACTTCTCTGGATTATATCATCGCATCTATGATCAATGAGGAAAATGAAAAACTCTTTTCATCCTCGTGTACCCAATGTCCAGAGGAAACAATAAATTCATCATCTTTGTTTCGTTTCGTCATCAGAATATTATGTATCACATCCAAGCGTCATATGTAGAAAATAAAATACCTTCATAACTTATCAAAGTCTCTAAGAAAATAAAGACTTGAAATAAGTGATTTGAATCCAACATCCAAAAATATCTTTATCTCCATCAAAACCTTAACCATCTTCAACATTCTTCATATCTGACGAATTCAAAGTATTTCCAAAAATTACAAAAATTAATATCATCATCAATATACAAATATAATCAATGAAATCATGGGGAATACGATAACATATTTCAGTCCAAAAGATTCAAATCAAAATCGACAATACACTAGCTGGAAAAAAAATGATGGATCGAGATGGGAGATGAACCCCAAATCCCCGATGATAGAATCGATATAACCAAAAATAAAAATCAATTATAAATCCAATAAGCTTAAAATTGATATATAAGAGTATTTAATTTTGTATTCATCACAATGAAAATGACGATAGGATGTGTAAGAATCAGGAACAAATAAAATAAAGTAATGAATAATAACAGAGCATTCTCTTCCTACACCAATGATTTTTATAAATATCCCGATATGAATAATAATAAGAATGAATGGGATCAAAAAATAGATGAGTGAATGAAACGATTAAAGAGTGTCTCAATTAATAACATTAGATTTAACATATTTAAGCAATGAACAGTAGAACTCTTGGTGAGGTTGTAGACGATGACTGAGATGTGGCTAGAGCTTACATCCACCGGAAATGTCACCAGTGGTGGAAATCACAACCCCCCCCCCCCCAAATAGGTTTTACATGCTATTTCACATAATAATGGTATATTTTAAACAAAACAACAAGTTTAAGGGTTAACAGTGCACCAAAGAAAGTTAAGTGACCAAATATGTACATAAGGTATACTTAGTTACCCTTTGAAGTCATTATCCCAAACAAAGTATGTTAATCTCGAGTACTCTCTATGTAGCATCTTTTTCATCTTCTTGAGAAGTACAATCTAACATTCTGTTTCGAGAAGTTTCTTATTTTGGTATTATTGGATGCGGATAATGTTGGTTAACTGATTAAATCCTTCGAGTTTTGCTTTGAAGAAAAAGGGAAAAATGGGAAAAGTAATATTCCATGTAACACTCAAAAAATTCAAGCCAATTTAAACTTTTCAAAAACAACCCAGTTTCGTTAAATTATTACAAAAAGATTTTCAATACAATTATTATCAGAGTTTTCCCAGAACCCTATCGTAAAACATAACAAGAGGAGCGGTACGATCACGCCTTCGCCTTGCCACGGTCTCCTGAAGTATCTGAAAAACATTAAACCACAACTGTAAGTCCGAAAGCTTAGTGAGATACCCTCAAAATACCAACCACATATACCATGCATAACATATCATAACCGAAGAGAATAGCCATGCACTTCGGGTCTACTGTGTGATTGGTCTGCCACACCGGGCCTTCAGTCCACCTAGTCCACCCTCCGAGTCTAGCCATATCCCTCGAGTCTGCAGTGTGGTCGGTCCGCCCGCACCGGGCCTTCAACCTACCTAGTCCACTCTCTTACTCTACAATATGACTGGTCCGCCAGCATCGTTCCTCCCTGGGTATGTTGGCCTACAGCACAAAGCAGGACCCGCCTCAACCCAACCCTAGTCAAACAACCATGTGCACATAAACATACAATCATATAACAATTCATATCCAATCCAACCGACCTAGCAGATCACATAACATAACATACTCTAAATAGGATACCGACCTAACCGACCACTAGCATAACATCATCCTATATACCAGGATACCGACCTTAACCATGTCTCTAACATATATCATCCTAACTACTAGGATGCAAACATAGCAAAGCAACAACATAACAACAATACCTGGATTACAATCCGATAAAGGGCCCGCCTTGGTGCCTCAGACCCTGTCGATATAGTGAGGACAACTCACCTTGCGACTGCTGACTGAAAAGATAAGATCACGCTGCTCCAACCTCCGACACAGACTCCACCCCTTATAATGCCAAAAGACTGAACCCAATAAATACCAAAAATTACCAAAATGCCCTTGGAAGTCAACTGGTCAACTCTTAGTCAAAGTCAAAGTCCTCAGTCAAAGTCAAACTAACAGATTCGCCGAGTCCAAGGCTATCTTTAACCAACTCACCGAGTTGTTCGTCCAACTCGTCGAGTTCCTGCCCACCTTCATGCAACTCGCCGAGTACACCCTCGTGACTCGCCGAGTACCCCTAGATCTGAATCCATACAGAAGCTTCCCAGGCCATGCACATGGTCCAAACCATAGATCTACCCTTCTAGAACCCATCCATCACGTAAAGTTGCAAACTTTACGTGAATCCAAAGAGATCTAATCATAATATACTCTAGGGTTAGGGTTTGGGACAAGATGGCTTCACCAATCACTCAAGAACAGGGACTTTAATGCACTCTAGACCTTCTCCATTCCAGATCTGAGGTAGCAACCCCAGATCTAACCTCCAAACTCGAAATATCACAAGCTATTCTTTCCAAATACTCCAAAATGATAAATCTAGATGAATAACAACCAAAGAAACGAAATAATACCTCAAAAGGAAGCTCCAACAAAAGAGAAATTTGAATCCTAGCAAAGCCCCTGGCTCCAAGCCTCCTAACTCTCCAAGATCTCTTCCAAAATCTCTTCTCCAATGTTCAAATGCTCTCAAATTACTCACAAACGTGATTTAGGGTTTTCTGGACTTCAAGAGAGGGTAAAGGGGCTAAGGAGAGGGTATTATGTTCATTATATAGGGCTCAACCCCCGCTATTAGGGTTTTCTCCGTACAACACCAACTCGCCGAGTCCACCCACGAGACTCGCCGAGTTGGTCACTTATCACTCGACCTAAATGCGACTCAACTCGCCGAGGCTAACCATGGACTCGCCGAGTTGCTCTTCCACATTTACACTTTGAACCCTGAACTTGCACTCTTGAACTCGGGATGTTACAATTCTCCCCCACTTAAACTAGGCTTCGTCCTCGAAGCTTGCGGCAACACAATTCCAGAACTACTCTTACATTGCACCTCCTAGCATTAACTAGACTAGGTTCCTCACACACAACCATCGAAACCCAAAACCCAACTTCCCTTTTTGCGGTGTCCTGACCACCGCTTCAGGCCGACCACTAGCCTCATCCTCCAATAACCATACTTATCAACCGAGTACCACTCCATGATACTTCAATTGCTCCAAATCACAAAAATCACTTGGCTCATAGGAGCTAGAAAAAACCCTGAACCACCGGAATCCCAATTTGAGTCCAACTTTATCCACTCCATGCTATCAGGATGACACATCCCTCAGTCTCTGAGCAACTCCCATGAGTTCTCCTCCGTAATCTCATACCCATGCTGGATTGGCTCTAGCATCCTCGGGTTGGGAAAACCCGATACACTGACGACATCTCCAAACATCCCCCAGGATGAATTTCCATTACATACATAATTCCTTGATCAAAATCAAACTGGAAATTCATGATTCCATCCTTGCATCCCTTCCGAGCCTCTTGGCCCTATACCCGCGAAATTCCTTCCGCAACCTTAGCAGACATCCAACCTGGATGTGATTCCATACCACCGCCACACCCACTGCGCAATAACCATAAATGGAACATCCCAATCATAACTCCGCACTACTGCTTTTACTTCCGTGAACTTACATTCCCTCTCGGAGCTACATTCCTTTCCCTTTCCTTATGCAAGGAAATCTATTTGGCCGCCTTGTCATTAAGACAAGTGTCATGGTGGTCTCCCAACACTACACCATTCCCTTATAGCACAACCGCTATCCCTTGCACCCTGCATACTCTGAATCTGCTCGCAAGGGCTCTCGAGTCCATGCACTATCTTTCACTAATCACGATTAATACTTGGGGCCAGACCCTCTGATGCTATCACATTGCGACATACTCATTTCATTCCCTCATACCGATCTATCAACACATGCAGAGTCTTCAGCATGACTGGACCGCCTTACCAGGCCTTCAGCCCATCTGGACCACTCTCAGAACCTTCAGCAAGTCTGAACCGCCCTCCAGGGCCTTCAACCTGACTGAACTGTTCTCCGAGCCTTCGTCCTGACTGGTACGCCCACCGGCCTTGAGTCTATCCCGAACGCTCAACTAGAATTCATCATCATGCATTATCCCTCCAGGAAAACCCTCTCATGCATACTGTTCTAGCCCTCTAGGGGTTCTGAACTCTATCTCCATCCTACATACTCAATCCCGGCCCGATCCCAGGCCTTCCACAATAAATCACCCTTGGTCTGCGTCCCGCCCCATTTGTCTGACACTTGCTCATACTAGCCTACGCTCGGCTGACAAAACCACTGTTGAATCCCAGGCAGCTAATCAACCTCTCATGATTACCGAGCTTTCGGAGAATTTTCCAATTCTCCCCACTTAGAGCTCTGACTACCAACCACCAGTCGCCATAACCGACCTCCCTTAGCATCCTTACACAACATATTCCTTACACGCAAACAGATCCCTACTAAAACGAACAACCTTCACAAAATCCCATATCAATACCGATCATTTCGGACTTGAAAGAAGTCCGACCTTCAGTTAACCATCCTTCAGACCGCATATGCTACCCGACATTCAAACCAAGAACCTGATTCCCCACTGATAAACCCCATGAATGATAACCAACGAAACTCCCAATACCAAGACCCTTAACCATACCAAAAATCACACCACAGGACTAGCAAATGTACAACACTCCATAATAATCACAAGATAAACAAATAGCAAGAAGGAAACATACCCGCAGCTGTATCCGGCACTACCCTGACCTCCTATGTTGTAAGCTGAAAAGCATGACCTTGAGTCCTCGGGGGCTCTGCTCCACCCTGACCTGCACCCGTAATCCTCAACGTGGTCGGTGCTGGAGCATGCACCGGTCCGGCAGTAAGTTGTGGACAGTTCGCCCTCATGTCACCAACCTGATGGCACTGGTAACAAATCTTCATATCTTGAACCGGGGCTGACTGACAACAATCGCTCACATAATTCCCCTCTCTCCCGCACTTACAGCACACATCTCCAAACCTACAAACTCCGGTGTGACCCTTCCCGCACTTCCCACATGTGCGGCTGCCATGACTGCCCAAACTGAAATCAACGGTCTTGGATCGTTTCGACACTGGCTGCAACTGTAGCGGCTTCCTGCAATTCCAAAGACATCTCGCACTATTGTGTAGACAAAAACTGCCTGATATCCCTCTTCAGCATACTCAGATATTGGCACATATGGGCCTGCTCAGAAGCAAACTTAGGGAAAACCATCGCCCTCTCAGTGAACATCCTGGTGATCTCCATCATCGACTCAGAATCCTGCTTCATCTCTAGGAACTCCTAGGGTAATCTCTCCCTCTCAACTCGCGGAACATAGCGAGTACTGAACATCTCCCTGAACTGATCCCAAGAAACCGCAGCTCGTTGTGCATTTGAATACAATCCCGTGGTCAACCTCCACCAATCCTTCGCCCTGAGCCTCAAAAGGTTCAGAGCACACCTCACCCTCTGATCAGCAGGCATGAACACGTAAAGAAACACCCCTCCACGTCTGACAACCATCTCATAGCAACAATCGGGTCCTGAAATCCATCGAAGGTAGGGGGCTTCGTATTATCGAAGTCCCGATACTGAAAACTTCTACCGGCTCCTCCCACTGCCGCTGTAGCTGTCGCGGCAGTCGTCTCTGCAAGAGTTGCATAACACTTATAAAAATACTCAACCATAGCGGTCTTGATCAACCCAAACATCTTCGGTAACTGAGCCCGAAATGCAGTAACAACCTCATCATGCAGGATCTCTCGAATCTTGGCTTCCAACTCCTCTGTGCTCATCTGACCGATAACTTTGGGTGGTGCTGACCCACCCTAACCGCCCTCTCCTGCTCCCGATCCTAATTCGGATCCGCTCCCAGCATGCCTCGTAACCACCATACTAAAAAACACCGCAAACATCATATATCTCCCACTAACTCGGGAACTGACTCTCAACACCACCATAGGGGTTGTGACTTCCTTGCTACGCGTATGGGTCCTGTGCTTTCAGTAGTACGGGCCCATACTACCTTCGACACCTACCCATATTTATACCAAGTATCACCACAACACGAAAGAGAAGAATAGGCATACCAAGCACTCAACCCTCACTCCTAGAGGAATCACTGGAAATCTCATGCATAAAGAAACCCTAGGCTAGCAGGCATCACAAATCAGGCCATACGATCATGCAATTCCTGGAGATCCCTAGCCTAGTACTAGCATGTTGTTCTATCATAACACATAAACAAATAACTTGTGTGGTATTTTGGCGCTACTTACTGGCTCCGGCTGATCGTACCTCCGCGTCCTCTTTTACTCATTTTGAAAACCACTTAAATTCTCTTTTGAAAACTCTCCTTGATTTGAGATTGGATTCACACGAATGTTCCTCCAATTCACTCAAACCAAGGCTCTCATACCAACTTGTAACACTTAAATAATTCAAGCCAATTTAAACTTTTCAAAAACAACCCACTTTCATTAAATTATTACAAAACGGTTTTCAATACAATTATTATCAATGTCTTCCAAGAACCCTATCGTAAAACATAACATGAGGAGCGGTACGATCACGCCTTCGCCTTGCCATGGTCTCCTAAAGTACCTGAAAAACATTAAACGACAACTGTAAGCCCGAAAGCGTAGTGAGATACCCCTAAAATACCAACGACATATACCAAGCATAACATATCATAACCGAACAGAACAGCCATGCACTTCGGGTCTACTGTGTGACTGGTCCGCCGCACCAGGTCTTCAGTCCACCTGGTCCACCCTCCGACTCTAGCCATATCCCTCGAGTCTACAGTGTGGTCGGGCCACCCGCACCGAGCCATCAACTAACCTGGTCCACTCTCTGAGTCTACAGTATGACTGGTCCGCCCGCATCGGGCCTTCAGTCGGCCTGGTCCACTCTCCGAGCCTCAGCACGTCTGGTCCGCCCTCGTGGGGCCTACAGCCTATCCAGACCGCTCGCTGGGCCATCGGAATAACTGGTCTGCCCTGGGTATGTTGGCCTACATCACAAAGCAGGACCCGCCTCAATCCAACCCCAGTCAAACAACCATGTGCACATAAACATACAATCATATAACAATTCACATCCAATCAAACCGATCTAGCAGATCACATAACATAACATACTCTAAACAGGATACCGACCTAACCGGTCACTAGCATAACATCATCCTATATACCAGGATACCAACCTTAACTAGGTCTCTAACATATACCATCCTAACTACCAGGATGCAAACATAGCAAAGCAACAACATAACAACAATACCCGGATTACAATCCGATAAAGGGTCGGCCTTGGTGCGTTAGACCCTATCGATATAGTGAGGATAACTTACCTTGCAAGTGCTGACTGAAAAGATAAGATCACGCTGCTCTAACCTCCGACACGAACTCCACCCCTGATAATGACAAAAAATTGAACCCAATAAATACCAAAAACTATGAAAATGCCCTTGGAAGTCAACTGGTCAACTCTTGGTCAAAGTCAAAGTCCTCAGCCAAAGTCAAACCTCATGACTAACCCTAATCGGCGAGTCAGCCCGCTGACTCACCGATTCTTAGCTTAACTAGAAAAGGCTAGGACCTCATGACCAGACTCGCCGAGTCCAAGGCTATCTTTAACCAACTCACCGAGTTGTTCTTCCAACTCGTCGAGTTCTTGCCCACCTTCATGCAACTCGCCGAGTACACCCTTGTGACTCGCCGAGTACCCCCAGATCTTAATCAATCCAGAAGCTTCCTAGGCCATGCGGATGATCCAAACCATAGATCTACCCTTCTAGAACCCATCCATCACGTAAAGTTGCAAACTTTACGTGAATCCAAAGAGATCTAATCATAATATACTCTAGGGTTAGGGTTTGGGACAAGATGGCTTCACCGATCCCTTAAGAACAGGGAATTTAATGCACTCTAGACCTTCTCCATTCTAGATCTGAGGTAGCAACCCCAGATCTAACCTCCAAACTCGAAAGATCATAAGCTATTCTTTCCAAATACTCCAAAATGATAAATCTAGATGAATAACAACCAAAGGAACGAAATAATACCTCAAAAGGAAGCTCCAACAAAAGAGAAATTCGAATCCTAGCAAAGCCCCCTGCTCCAAGCCTCCTAACTCTCCAAGATCTCTTCCAAAATCTCTTCTCCAAGGTTCAAATGCTCTCAAATTACTCAAAAACGTGCATTAGGGTTTTCTGGACTTCAAGAGAGGGTAAACATGCTACCGAGAGGGTATTATGTTCATTATATAGGGCTCAACCCCCGTGATTAGGGTTTTCTCCATACATCACCAACTCGTCGAGTCCACCCATGAGACTCGCCGAGTTGGTCACGTATCACTCAACCTGAATGCGACTTAACTCGCCGAGTCTAACCATGGACTCGCCGAGTTGCCCTTCCACATTTACTCTTTGAACCCTGAACTTGTACTCCTGATCTCGGGATGTTACATTCCATTATTTTAGTTAGATATGCATTAAGTCAGAAGTAATTAGATAGCGATGTGGGGCTTGCCAATACCTTTCTATGCATATAAAGATCACCAAAAACGGAGTAGAAACGAAGAAGTTACTATTGTTTGAAGGTGCAAAGGAATTGGGTGAAAACCCATTCTCGTGTGGTTAGAAGTATATTCTCACAACGTAAGGAGCATGTTCTTGCGAAGTGACAAGTATTTTCGAGCAATGTGAGAACTATGCAGCCGAAACCAATGACTTATTAGGGTTTAAGGTATTTAAAGGTAACGATTCATGTTTTAGGGTACTTTTTTCACCTCCATCATATATAGAACCCCATAGGATAACCCTAGCCTCCATTTTCAAGATTTGAGCTTCCTTCTCCTTTCTTATCCTTTTTTGGAGTTTTTGGTGGTTTTGGAGTAATGTTTTCATGCAAGGTTGATCCTTGAAGCTTGGCAAATGTAGATCTCAACTTTCACCTACCTTCAAGACCTTTGTAACTTATAAAGTTCCAAGCTTTATTGCATTTCATATTTGATCTAAGTGTATTTGGTTTATTGGTCCATTTTAATGTCCTTTGAGTGAGATTTGGGAATAAAGTTTGAAACTTTATTGGTCTCCAAGGTCCAAAGAATATTGTATGTTTCAGATCAAGACTCCATCACCTTTTTATAAGCTTAGAATGCTTCTTGGATTTGATTGAATAGGAAAGCTATGATGTCTTACCTTCCCTTTAATAATGTAACTTATCTTTGTCATTTAGGTCATTCTGGTGAATTAAAGTTTAGATCTTGAAAGTTTGAGACATTATTATGGATATGGTTAGAAACTTTATCCATCTAAACACATGTTGATTTTGATCTAAAGGTTGGATGCTTGGAGTTAATCGATTAAGTTGAGAAATGCGTATTATTGTCCCTATTAAGACTTAACAACTAGATCTTGGTTGTTTGGATCATCCTAATGAATAAAATAGGAAATTTTATCCTTTATGAAGCTATTTAGGATATAGATCATAGATTATAGGCCTTGGTCTAAAGAAATTAATCACTTAATGAAGGTTTGGTTTTCACACCAGAAGTCATGATGTGACTTAGGAAGTGTCATGACCTGACGGTGCCAAGAATCATAATTGTTATTTTTGTATCCTCATGGCATGACTAAGGAATGTTCACAACGTGATGTTGACTTTGACTAAGTTGATGGTTGAATTTTTGACCAGTTTGGATTTTCTTTAAACTTTGGTAGAATTGAGAATTTGACGAAGGAGTGGTCTCCGATTGGCTTTAAGAAGCTTAGGATGGTTGTTTCGTTGCAGAGGTAGCTGTTGAGTTTCTATAGAGTAATTTAGGTGATTCTTCTCATTATACTTGTGGGGTAAAGGCACCAATGTTGGCCCACTACATTATGTAGGATGTTAGCTATCTTTGTGATACTTGGATGGAAGGCTATAGGGGCAGCAAGTTAGTTAGTAGAATTTCCTAGCTTCATAGAAGCAAGTTAGTTGGAGGATTACTTTTTATGTTTTATGGCATATAGAGTGTTACCGGAGAATGTTGCTTTCTTTGAGCTTTGTGAGACCCATAGTAAGGTGAGCTAATTAATAAATATGTTAAGTTGCATGCTGCAAAGTTTACATAATTCTAGAATGATTGATTTGGCCCTATTATGTAGCTCTCTTTTGAGTCTAACCGTTGTAAGGTTGGGTATTTTATTTGAAATATTGTTTATGTTTTGTTGCTTGTAATTGTATTCATGAAGTAGTTAGCTGATATTAGTATGAGTTATTTAGTACCTAATGTTAGGGTGACATGGGAATCCTAGGAGAGCATAGGAAGTACCTTAGAGGAATTTGTATGTTGTTTAGCAATGTGTATTCATTTAAGAACATGTATATGTGGTTGGATTAGACGGTAGTCAACCTGAGTAGTTAGAGGATCTGGAACGATCCTTTAGAAATGTACGGATAGGTGTGGAAGGTAGAATTGGGCACATACTAATAAAAGCACAGGATCTGCACTCGAGTTGAGGAAAATTCTGGGGGATTCTAAGGAGTTGATTGAGGGTAGGTTGTATGGTTTGGCACCATGACACATTGCAAGGCGTTTCCATCTTATTTGATTTATTGGTTTTGGTTGTTCACGCTGAGGGTAGGTCTGGTGATTGTTTGGCCATTCATGTTCATGTCAGTTTTGGGATTTTAGGGTGCAGACATAGATAAGATGGTTGATTTTGAGATCTCAAGGGCCTTGGTCAAGCTAGTTCCAGTTGAGTCACATGAATCAATAAAGAATGATTGTGATGATCAGCTCGACGAATGTAGTCAGCAGCTGAGTGATTCGTAGATGGATTGGGATGTTACTATATACGATGGGGGTTATGTTTTTCCGACTTTCAATTTTTCGGAAGAAATAGAGAGCAGCCATGTGATTTTTAGTGTTAGGATGTAGACCTAGCATGGGGTTAGATATTTCAAGTTTTTAGCATCAAATACGGTAGTGTATGAATACACATGAGCTTGGTTTTGGTATAGGTTCCTTGAGATGAGATCAAGGGTATTCTTTGTTTGAATATAGTCCATTTAGGTTCTAGTTGATTGTTTCAGTGATTAGGGAAATGTATCGGGAATGAAAAAATTTGTTTTGTATAATGTATCTCGACTATGAGAATGATGCTTCTTTTAGTGATGAATGATTCTCTCAATGAATTGATGGTTGGAAATTTGCAGACGAGGTGTGTGGTAGTCCATTTGTTTCTAGATAGAGAATCGGTGTTATTAATGGAGAAATTTATTGCTTATACATATGCATTGTATTCTTAATGGTAGAGGTGGTTATTATTAGGGAGTGTTGTAAGTCTCCACCTAAGATTCGGAATCTCTTTGTGTTCGCTTGGTCCATATCTAGAAGATTATATTACATCGTATTATACATTCCAACAGTGTGGGATGCTATGTATGTGGTTGATCCGATTTCAAATTTGGTTTGTTTACAACGTCAGTTGGTAGTAGTTGAAACCCCCAGTATGGGAGAACTGGGTATTCTACTTGGAAAATCACCGATCTATTCGAGTTTATGATTTCATAAGAATGGGTCATAGGGATCTGCCGTTTGGGTATGCAGACTTCGTATCAAGATTTGGTCATGATGGGGGCGCAAAGCAAGTTGTTATCAAATACATGTGCTCATGAATACATGAATAGTCTTCGCAGTTGGAATCTATAGACAAAGAGCTATTTATAGATAGTGGTTCCTATTGGGAACACCAATGAATAGTTCAAGAGGCATTTGGGTTGCTTAGGTTGAGTATCGGTTTTTAAGGGATTTGCCAGCTCGTTATGTAGATTGGTATCTTTATTCTAGATTGGGCATTTTTTGATCCGCAAATCAGCTTCGATTTTGGTATGTATCACAACTAGAATTTTAGGGCTAGGCTTCCTATCCATGTGCAAGATAGTTCCTTTGCATAACTATCTAACACTATGTGTAGTATAAATTAATTTCAATACTATACAAGTTATACATCAAAAATTTTATTTCAAGTCGAAACTTCCTCATGTATGCCTAAAATCTAACCTAATAACCTATGCTCACTCAAACTTTGGGCATTAGCCCAAACTTCTCGGCTGAAGTCCCTATTAGGCCAAGACAATTCTATTTGGCCTTAATTGGCCAATAAAATCTCAAACATTATCCATATGGGCCAGAAACTTGTATTTAACATCGTTTTGGGCCCTAAAACTCTTATTAGGCCGTATTTGGGCCGTAAACATCTTCCTTAGACCATAGTGGGACAAATACCTCTATTATGTATTAGTTGGGGCGAAAACTCTTTCACTTAATACTTTTTGGCCTAAACCCCATATATGGGCCCTAATGGATCAAAAATCTTTTTTGAGCTCTCTCACCTAAACCAAGTATCCTTATTGGGCTTACTACACTTCTTTTGGCCTAGTATTGGACCGAGACCATTCTTGGGGTGATTCAATCCCGAAAACTCGAGCAAATGAAAAACTCGATTAGGCCTAGGATGTTTTTGGTTGCTTTTAAGCCTAAAGATCCCTTTCCTTCCTTCTTTCCTCATTTGGGCTAATAGAAATTTTAGAAAAAAAAAACAAAGCAAATGTGAAGGGTTGCCTTATGTGACACCTCATCTTTGCATGGAAAATACTCATGCTTGTGTCCTTCATGTATCTAAGAGATGTCCAACAAATAACAAGGTTTAACCTCTCTCTCTCTCTCTCTCTCTCTCTCTCTCTCTCTTTCTCTCTCTTTCTCTCTCTCTCTCTCTCACACACTCTTCCTCTCCCATTGACTGACCCTCCTTAACCACCATCCATCTTCTCTCCATTTCTCACTTTCAAAGATACCTTCTTATCTCATTCTCTCTCAAGCTCATGAAGCCTTCCCATTTTCTTCATTAAAAAACATGGGTTTAGGTGGGGTTTCTCAAGATGTACTCTTCAAGTATTACACTCTTGGTAAGCTCTTATTAAGCTCTATTGTTTTATTACACATTTACATTAAAAATATTTCCTCAAACCACATTATTTATGTGTATATGTTCTCTAGAGCTTCAAAAACTTCCTAAATATCTTCAACAAGAAAGCTAAGGATGAGAACCACCTCCATCTTCCTCTTCAAACTGAAAAAGCCCCCAAGGTGAGCTTTATAACCCTATTTTCGATCTTTTCTTTCTTTTGGGGGAGGATGCAAGTCAAAGTCTTGTGTAGATCTTTGTACATTTGCATGTATGTGCATGTGTTGTATGATATGTATGCTAAATGTTGTGAAATCCAAGCTAAGAGTCCACGAACTCGAGATTTTTGGTTGAATCTCGAGTTGTTGGACTTAATTAACCTATTATGTTGTTAAAACCTAAAAACTAGTTTCTAAATGAAATATATGGTAAATATCACAAGGATTAGTCCAAAAATGTGTTTAAACAAATTTTGGCATGAAAACATGGAAAATGTTAAAATATGGAAGTTTTCACTGAAAAGGGACTTTTTTGGCCATAAAGAGAACCAAGGGCCATTTTTTACCATTTTAGTAAAATGGGTCGAAAATGGGCTCTTTTTATAAATTAGGGCCAATTGTGATAACTTTTCTAAAAATGGGTCTTAAATGAATATTTTCGTAAAAATGGGCTATTTTTTACAACTCATGTAAAATCAACCATTTTTAACTTTCTTGGTAATAATGGGCCATTATTGACATTTTGGATAATATTGGGCCATTAATGAACATTTTAGTAAAAATGGGCCTCTTATAACAATTTGGGAAATATTTTATCTTATGCGAAAATACTATTTTTAATTGGGCCTTATATGACAAATTTAATGTTAATTGGGCCTTTAATGATAATTTTAGTAAAAGTAGGCCTTTCATGAGAAATTTCGATAACAATGGGCTATCTTTGACAACAATCGTAAAAATATACTATTTTGACACTCTCGATAAACATGATTATATTTTATCAGCTATGGTTGTAGTAAAAAAATATATACGCGTAACATTGTTTATAACATCAAATAATGAAATTCAGTGTTTGCGTAAATTCCGTTAAGGCTCTTGTGAGACACTCCTTCACCCGTACCCACTTAGTGTACATCGTAAGTCCTGTAGTTATAACTAGAGTCTCGTGGAGGGAGAGCGGGAGTATGTGTATAGATCTATATGGGGTTGACACCCCACACCTGAGCTGCACACTACAACTAGACATGCCAATCTAGGGGACAAATATTTTCTCAGAAACCAACACCTGAAGAATGTCAAGGCATGCACTATGTCATATTAGTATGTTTATAATGGCTCACATAGAGAATAACAATATTATTATAAGATTTACGCTGAAAATACACACCACTCATTTTTTTTGCAACGTACAACCCTTGTGTCAACTAATTTGTAATTAGTCACATCACTCCGGGCTTAGGGCTTTAAGACCACACTATTTCATTTAACAAAAAATATAGGATTTTTTGGAAAACACTCTCTATGAAGTTTAAACAAAGTAAACCAAGTATACACATGGAAATACACATGAATTTTAAACAAGACTCTCAAACTATTTTTATAAGAAAATTTTGGATTTTCTAGAGATTTCAAATTATTGCAAGTTTTCTTACAAGCATGCTTATGACCTAACCAACATTGTATATCTTGACGCTTTTCAAACAACTTGTATTCTCAGGAACATAGTGAGCCGGTTCTTTACAATATATGGATTTCAATGAATGTTGTATTTTGATTTCATCATACATTTTTTATTTTAGGATGTAATCTTTACAAACAAACACAATGTTGTAAACCATGTATGTTGTTATATTGAATGTATGATGATGGTGGTGGCTATGTTTCATTTTTATACACTTGTTATGATATTACAAAATGAAGTCACCCACCCCCAGACGTTTCCTCCATCCCGGTTTGGGGGTGTGACAGATTGGTATCAGAGCATTGTTTATAGTGAACTAGCGTATCTAATCATACAAGATATGCAACTATAAATACAATTGGACTAAAATAATATGACCATCTGAGAATCTTTAGAGGAGTTGAATGTCGCGGTAAAACTCAGGCGGTTATGTAATCTTATTGGGGATAAATATAGCCTGATCAACTATATTTATTCAAAACAACATGTGCTTCGGAGTCATCGTGGTGGGAGACGAATCTAACATTTACCAATTTTCTGTCCAAAAGTTTTAAGGATCAAAACCTAATCAGGGAAATGTTGGTTGGCTTTCACCCGAGCCCATACATTCCCAATCAAGGAAATGTTGGTTGGCTAGAGGTGGAACCATATAATGACCCATAAGAGTTGGAAGTGGAGCTCGAAGCACCCGATGTAAACTTTGAGGAGGAAGAGCTAGATGTTAGTCACGAGGAAATCGAGGAGGATGGATCAGATGCGGAGTTTGAAGTCATCAATCCAACTTACATGGCAGAGATTGCAGCACATTGGATAGGCCCCAATGGCCCTGTCCCTCCATGGGCTAACGAACTTTGGCAATGGAGAAGACATCAGGGGATGTGTCCCCCATTCAGCATGGATCGAGGATTTTTTTTATCTCAGTCATGGAGGGCCCACGAACCACGCCCTCCCTGTGATGGTCAGGAGGACCCGAGATATCAGCAATCATGTCTAGGCCACTAGTGATCAGATGAACCAAATGAGGGCAGTCGTGGAGAGGGCTGAGAGGTAGACTCAGGAGGTAGAGAGAGACTACCAGGAGTGACAGGCCGGCATTGGAAGAAAGGATGCGTGCCACTGAGGGTCATTTGACGAGGCCTCAAGGCGCATCTACTTCGTCAACTGCACAGTCGGGGACCTCCAGCCGTGAGTAGGACCCATCCTACCCACCACTTGCTCCTGATGTGATCTCATTTTTCCTTTTTACTTTGTGTATGTAGGGTTAACCCTTCGATTAAGTGATTACACTTCTCGATAGGGTTGTTATCCTGTTTGACTATTATCCTGATGTACTGTAGGCCTTATAAAGGCCAAATTTTCACATGACATGTACTAAATTTTTATCAGTAGTGAAACAAGTATGTGTTTTATTTGTGATGTTGTTATCTGCTATGTTTTCTATTCTCGTTATTTCTTGACATTGTATAATTCCACTTATAAGCACAAATCGACTCACCACAGCCATTAGATAATAATGGAATCCAAAACAAAAAAAAATAAAAAAAATAAAAAAATAAAAAGTAAACTATTGTGTACTCATCATCCTTCTGTTCCATAACAAAAGATGCCTCGAAGGTACGTTCGTAGAAACAACAACACACTGCCACCATCGCCACATCCGCCGAAGATAAACTCTGATGCATTCCATGCAACAGTATCAGTTGTGGTTACTGCAACGTTGGCTCACATCCAAAATGGTAACAACGGGGGTGTCAATGGTCAGGGAATGGGAAGTTCCAATCGTGGAGTCAATCAAGGACCTACATGAACATGCACCTATAAAGATTTACCAATGCGAAACCCATAACTTTCAACGGAACCGGTGGAGTGATAGCCTTAACACGCTGGTTTGAGAAAACTAAATCCATCTTTGAAATTTTTGATTATCCAGATGAAAGCAATGTGAGGTTTCCAACATGTACTTTTGCTGATTGAGCTTTATCATGGTGGAATGGCCATGTCTAGGCTTTAACTATTCCAGTTGCAAATGCTATGTCTTGGGAGCAGCTCAAGACAATGATGTTGGCTGAGTATTACCCTCGTGGGGAAGTACAAAAGCTTGAACAAGAACTCTGTAACCTTACTCTACAAAACTTCGATGTTGAAGCCTATATCGCTAGGTTTAGTGAACTGGCACTCTTGTACCCAAGGATGAAAATTTTGAAGGCAAGAAAATCGAAAGCTTTATTTGGGGGGATTAACTCCTCCACTTTATTGAAACGTGATTGCTACCAACCCTAAAATGTTCGATAGTGCAAAGCACCCGGCACAAAAGTTGTATGATCATGGGAACAAGAAGGGCACCAAGACTTCTGATGCAGAGACCAAGAAGGAAGACAATAACAAGACGAATAAGGGAAGTAAAAGAAAAGGGGGAAAAAATTTAGATTCTTCTAAGATACATCAAACAGTAGCGGTTCATGTTGCTACCACTCAGACCCAAGCAGGTTCCCACCCAAATTGTGACAAGTGTAGTTTCCATCATGTCAGTGCGTGTAAGGATTTCCAATGTACAAACTGCAATAGAAAAGGGCACACTGCCCAATATTGCAGAGTGCCTCCACAACAAAATAGCCCTCAACAGAACAATTTTGGGGCCAGCCGCATGAGTTAGGGATGTGGGGAGGCTGGCCATTTCAAGCGGAATTGTCCTAAACCCAACAACCAGGGTATCGGGGGATCCGGTAGGGTCCTAACAATAAGACAAGGGGAGGCTGTACGAGATCCATCTATGGTGACTGGTACGTTTCCCCTCAATAGTATCTATACATGCATCTTATTTGATAGTGGAGCGGAACGAAGATAAGTGAGCCATAAGTTTAAGCATTTACTAAAACAAAGTGCCCAGAAGCTAAGAGAAGCCTTCAAGGTGGAGATGGCTAATGGGAAAACTAAAACAACCAAAGACATTTTCATAGGGTGCATGTTAATGATAAATAACCACCCGTTTCCAATCACTTGATTCCGATTAATATTAAAATTTTTGATGTGATCATCGGCATTGATTAGTTAAACCTCACCATGCTAATATTAGGTGCCACGAGAAGGCCATTCGCCTTCACCTACCCACCAATGAAACACTAGTCATCTATGGAAATAAACATGGTACGAATCTCCATCTTATCTCCTGCATCAAGGCACAAAAGTGCCTAGATAAAAAGAACCGTGCCTTTCTAGCCCACGTAGTGGACAAACAGAAAGAGGAAGAGAACCTCAAGGATATCCCGGAGGTGTGTAACTTTCCAGACGTATTTCCTAAAGACCTCCTAGGAATACCCCCGGAGTGACATGTCAAGTTTCGAATCGACTTAGTCCCCAGAGCCATGCCTATCACCAAATAACTATACATATTATCCCCTGCAAAAATGCAGGAGCTATCTAGTCAATTGAGTGAGTTTCTAGACAAAGGATTCATAAGACCGAGTTTCTCTCCTTGTGGAGCTCCGATTCTATTTGTCAAAAAGAAAGATGGTTCCTTCCGCATGTCTATCGACTACAGGGAACTCAACAAACTCACGATCAAAAATTGATACCCTCTTCATCATATTGATGATCTATTTGACCAACTTCAAGGAGCCAATTACTTTTCCAAGATAGATCTAAGGTCTCGATATCACCAACTATGATTCCGAGAAGAAGCTGTACCCAAGACAACTTTCTGAACCCGCTACAAACATTTTGAGTTCATGGTAATGCCCTTTGGTCTAACGAATACACCTGCAATGTTTATAGATCTGATGAACAAAGTCTGCCGACTGTTCCTCGACAAATTTGTAATTGCCTTCATCGATTATATACTCGTTTCGGTGTAAAGAGGAACACGACCAACATCTACGACATGTCTTGGAAACTCTAAGGGCGGAGAAATTGTATGCAAAGTTCTCCAAATTCGAGTTCTGGATTCGCAGGTTGGATTTATTGGGACATATATTTAGTAAAGAGGGAATTCATGTGGACCCATCTAAGGTTAAGGAAATTGAGGGCTGGGTAATTCCAAAAATACCGACTAAGATCAGACAATTTTTGGGCCTCGCCAAATATTACAGGAGGTTCATTCAAAACTTCTCAAAAATCACCAAACCTCTCATCACTCTAACTCAAAAGGGGATGCCTTTCACTTGGGAAAAGAAGTAGGAGAAATCTTTTCAAACCTTAAAGCAAGACCTCTGCAGTGCTCCGGTCATGTCACTTCCGGAAGGGACGGATGATTTTGCAGTATATTGTGACGCTTCCAACCAAGGTTTGGGTTGTGTACTAATGCAACGTAGGAAGGTGATTGCCTACTCCTCTAGGCATCTAAAAAACCACGAGGTGATTTATAATACCCATGATCTCAAGCTAGGAGCGGTGGTCTTTGCTTTGAAAATTTGGAGCCACTATCTCTAGGGGACAAAGTGCACAATTTACACAGACTACAAAAGCCTCCAGCACATTCCAAATCAAAAGGAATTAAACATGAGGCAACGAAGATGGGTAGAGATGCTCAACCACTAGGAATGCGAGATCAAGTACCATCCGGGCAAGGCTAACGTGGTGGCCGATGCCTTAAGCAGAAAAGAGTACTGGGGTCGCCAAGTGAAAACATTGACAATGACCATCCATTCCCACTTATCTTCACAAATCAAAGAGGCTTAACTGAAAGCCTTGAAGTCAGAGAATGCTACAAAGGAATCATTATGTAGGATTGATAAGAAACTCGCAATCAATGAGAGTAGAGCACACTATCTCATGGATCAGATCTGGATCCCAAAATTTGGAGGGTTCAGAGGCGTAGTAAAAAATGAAGCGCATAAGACATAGTACTTCGTCCAACTAGGTTCTGATAAGTTGTACCTGGATATCAACCAACATTATTGGTGGCTGAATATGAAAGAGGAGATTGTTACCTATGTGGACAAGTGCCTGACTTGCGTAAAGGTTCAGGTAGAGTATCAGAAGCCCTCAAGATTATTACAACAACCAGTGATACCATAGTGGAAATGGGAACGAATAACAATACATTTTATAACCAAATTGCCTAAGTTGGCAGACAGATTGGATGCCATTTGGGTGATTGTTGATCGGTTGACTAAATCCGCCCATTTCCTACCAATAAAAGAAACATATAAAATGGAGAGGCTAACACGGATCTACATAAACGAGGTGGTTAGATTACATGGAGTACCAATATCTATCATCTCTGACCAAGATATTAGATTAACCTCATGATATTGGAAAATCACTCCAAATAGCAATAGATACCTAGCTTGATATGAGTACTGCCTACCACTCCCCGAACGATGGCTAAAGTGAGCGAACCATTCAAACACTGGAAGATATGCTCCAAGTTTGTGTGACAAATTTTAGCAAGGCATGGGATACCCACTTGCCACTAATCGAATTCTTCTATAAAAACAGCTACCACATAAGCATTAAGTCGCTCCCTTCGAGGCCTTATATGGTCGGAAATGTAGATCACCTCTCTGTTGGGCTGAGGTAGGAGACACCCAGTTGGCAAGGGGACATGTACTAAACATCACACTCACAGGACCTGAGATCATCCGAGAAACAACAGAGAATATCGTCCAAATCAGGGCACGACTCCAAGCATCTTGGGACTGACAAAAGAACAACACAGACAACACCAGGAATTAACCTCCTACAAGGTTGGAATGTCATTTCCTATGAGTAGTATGTCATCCACATGCAACACCAGAAAGCTGACTATACTCCTACTATATTTGACATATACACAAGACTTACTGTCATTTCTTAAGAAACCAAACTCTTTGACTTTCTCATCGAAACAAAGATTCCATTTGCAAGATGTTCGTTAGTTCGCATCGACAAAACCCTCTGGCTGATTCATGTAAACATCTTCAGCCAACTTTGAATTAAGAAAGGCGGTTTTGACATCTAATTTCCATATTTCATAATCATGAAATGCAACTATGTATAGAATAACCCCTATAGATTTAATTTTAGCCACTGGTGTGAAGGTCTCATCATAGTCAACTCCAAGAGTTTGAATAAAGCCCTTCGCAACCAATTGTGCCATATATGTGTGTACTTTCCCATTCATTTCGGTGTTCTCCTTGTAGATCCATATGCACCCAACCGTCTTACGACCTGGTACATTATACACCAAGTTCCAAACTTGATTGTCATACATGGACTGAATCTCAGTGTCCATTGACTCTTTCCAGTAGACTCCGGTCCTGCTATGGCTTCCTAGTATTCGTTAGGTTCATCCAAATTTACTAGTGCGCTATCGTTGATAAATGTATCACCTTCAGTAGTAATATAGAAACCATAAAACTCAGGTGTTATTCTAACTCTACTAGAATGTCTCAGAGGTAAGGATTCGTCAATTAGTTCAATAGGGGTTTTCTCCTCAGGTTGAGTGCTAGTGTTTGAGGTTCCTTCATCACTTAACTCTTGAAGCTCTTCAATGTCAATTTGCCTCCCACTGTCCTCTAGGCATATGAGTTCTTTTGTGGAAAACTCCTCTCCTCTCAACAAAGACAACATTGTCACTCGGTTTATAGAAGAGATATCCAAAGGATTTCTATGTGTAGCCTCGCATCCCTAAACCTTGATATGTGCTAACGAGGGAACCTTCCCTATCCACATCTCGTGAGGTGTTTTCGTAACCTTTTCAGTTGGGACTAGATTAAGGGTATGGGTGACAGTATCTAAGGCATACCCCTAGAATGAGATTGGTAACGAATCTTGACTCATTATGGAACGAATCATGTCCAACAAGGTTTGATTGTGCCTCTCAGCCACACCATTTAGTTGCGGTGTTCCAGGTGGAGACAATTGCAAAACAATTCCACATTCCTTAAGATATTCGTGGAACTCGATACTATGATACTCACTACCCCGATCGGATCGGAGCATCTTTATCTTCCTGTCTAATTGGTTCTCCATTTCTTGCTTAAACTCTTTGAACTTTTCAAAGGTTTTTGACTTATGTTTAATTAAGTAGATATAGCCATATCTTTTGTAATCATCAATAAAAGTCACATAAAATCGGTTAACATCTCTTGTGGCATTTCTGAAGGGTCTATCATCGGTGTCTATGAGATCCAACAAACGTTCATCCCTGTCAAAGTAGTAGTGAAGGGTGACATGGTCATCTTTCCAAGCAAAGAAGATTCACATGTGTGATCTGACTTTAAGTCAAATGAGTCTAACACTCCATCCTTTTGGAGTTGAGCTATGCGCTTCTTATTAACATGTCCAAGACTACAATGCCATAAGCATGCTTTATCCAAACCATTGGAAGAGTCAATATGCAACACATTATTTCCTAACATATCTATAACCATCGCAGTTTCATATATACCATTACAAGGCAATGCTTCAAAATAAAATACACCATTATAATAAGCATTAATACTACCATTTTCATTATTAAACGAAAAATTAAAATCTTGTTCATACAAACCATAAAAGGTAATATTATTTCACGCCATATCAGACGAGTAGCAACAATTAGTCAAATCTAAATTTAACCCACTACTTAGCAATAAATAATAAACACCAATCTTGGTGACAAACGGCTTTTTCCTATTCTCAATGATCAAGTTCATCTTCCCGTGCTCCACATCCTTATTTTTTTAGACCCTGCAAATCTTAACAAATGTGAAAACCACATCCTGTATCAAGGACCCAAGAATTAGCATGTGATGAGTTATTAGACAGAATAGTGTAAAAACCTACAAAGGAGGGATTGATCTTCCCATGCTTGATGCCCTGTATGTATTTGGTGAAGCCCCCTCTATAGTACCCTTTTTCATGATAATGGAAGCACTCGGCCTCCTTTGGATGAAAGAAGGTTTAACAGAACCAACTTTTGTTCCCACTAGAAGAGGATCCATCATGGGACATTCCTTTGTGACTCCTAGAAGGAGTCTTACACTTCTATCCCTTCCCATGTCTAATTGCCAAGACAGGGGCAGTAGAAGTAGGAGTAGGTACGACAAATTTACCTTTCAAACTGCTTAGAGTGACCTCCTCCTTGTTCTTACGATAGGTCATACAAAAATGATAATAAAAAGGAGTTAGAGAGTGTAGGATAATGTCAATGGCCAACTCTTCATCGAAGTTGACATTTAACTTTAGCAATCCATCCACAAACCTTTGCATCTTTTGCATTTGGGCCGTGATGAATCTCAGCAGTGAAAGACATATACTCCATTCTTTCATACTTCACAATATTGTTACTCCAAAACAAGCTACATTTATATTCATAAAGTTTTATATATATTACATACTTTCCCAGGAATACAATACAAAATTATAACGTTATCTATTCTACATCTTCTACGATTACAAAACTATACTGGATGCTTATCACCTACGATAGTTAAAGATTGAGAGGGTTAAGCGGGTGATACTTAGTGAGTTCAATAACAGTTAAACTATAACATTATTCCATATACATATATCTATATGATAGAAGAAAAGAGGGACAAGGAACAAGATAGGAAAATGAGTATCTGTTGGATTAGTGTCTAAGCCTGAAACTATATATGGGATGTACTTGACCCGGTTGTGCATGGTCCTTTTGGGTTGCCTTCACCAAAGCAACTTGACAAGGTAATTTATGGAGAGAGAGAGAGAGGATATTATTATTTATTAATATATTATATGATTAATATATTAAATGGGAAATCATGTTAGTTAATTAATATTAGTGATAAATTAATTAGGAACTAATTTGGTGGCAAAAAGAAATTAATTAAATATAGGGACTTAAATTGTCAAATGTGTGATAGTTGATTTTTGTGTTGGGAAACCTAAAGGATTAATAGGTGAACAAAATTATGATGAAAGTCCACATGGCTTATTCCAGAAGGTTCCATGGGTTGCTTGGTGATTAAACTGTTCATTAGGGTATTGATTGAACCCCTAGGGCTACTTGATTACAAGGAAACCCTAGGGTTGATTTTTAGCATCTCTCACCTCTCTCATATTGCCTTCTTTCTTGTGTGGTGTTTGTAAGCCATTAGAGGAGTTACACTTGTGACTCTAAGCTCCAAGAAGAAGAAGATCCAAGATTTTTGAACAGGTAAACATCTATTTCTACTTTATCTTGACATTTTCGAAATATGTATGCTAGATTAGTGTTTGTAAGTCTTGGATTCAATGCATGTATAATAACGAAACCAGAATTCAAGCATTAGGGTTTGCATGAGAACATAGGAAAGTTCTTGTGTGTAAAATCCATCAGTGGTATCAGAGCTATGTTTGGTTTCTATTGTATTGATACCTTGTTTATTTGTTCAAGCTCTAAAATCATTTTTTACCTAACTGCCTGGTGAACTCGACGAGTTCCATGAGGACCTTGACAAGTAGGTTGAACTTGACGAGTTCCAATGTGGACTCGACGAGTTTAGCTGTCAAACAGAAAGATTTTTGGGATTTCTTGCTGTTTTACTGAAGGATAATTTCCAAAGCTGTTTTTTAATGATAAAATCAAAAATTTTATTGTATTTAAATGATTATCCTTACCAAAACAAAAGATAATTTCAAATCATTTGAATAATAGTTTCTATATATGATAAATTTTGATTGTTAAAATTATTTTGAAATTATCTTAGTGAGTAAAATTGGATTAGGTCAAATATAGATAATAACAAAATTAATTGTTTAATTTAAATTATTTTTTATTTGATCCTTTGTGTTTTGAAAAGTTCAAAACTTTCCCTCAAGTTTTGGAATTTAAATTTTTTATTTAAAGTTTAATTTTGAATTATTTAAATTTCAAACCCTTAGAATTTTACAAGTTTAAAATTCAACATTATACTTTATTTATTATAAGATTAATAATATGTCTATATATATATATATATATATATATATATATATATATATATATATATATATATGTATGTATGTATGTATGTATGTATGTATGTATGTATGTATGTATAAGAGTAAGCTAGTCTTATCGCTAGTAGGCCTCATTCACGAAGTCAGTCAATAAGGGGGCTATAAGGTTGCTGCTTATAAAATGGCGCTTAGTGGGTTTCCACTCTCACCCACCGCTTCCTTGATTGGTGGAGGCTCGTTAGCCGAACGGATAAGATAGAGCATTTAATTCCTCATTATAAGTATAATGAATATTACAAGTAACTAAATGTTTTTCATATTCCCAATCTTAGTTACTTTAGGGTAAAATGTGAAAATGATGTTATTCCATGGAATTACACTTCGTACCCTTGTCAAACGTTAGTGGAGCGTGTGTGGTTAACCGGCACACTAATTTAGGATTGACATTGGTGGCGAAGGGTGGATCGATGTTTATCATAGATCAATGGAGCGTGCATGGCTAACCGACACATTGATTAGGTGATAGTGACATTAAGTGCACCATGTTGATTCGCATGGTTATTCACACATTGTTTGTGATCCTTGATATCCCATTCACAAACTTGAAGGGCATATCGAGATTTAAACATGCCATTGAAAAGTTCAATGAATCTCAAAGATCGAGGAGTTCTCAAAAACATTTAAAACATAATCTTCTTTTATTTTCAGGGTGAAAAATTAGTGAATCGTCATTCACTTACCTTCAAATTATTTGCTTTAAGATTACAGCATCCCTTTTCTAAGTTGTAAATAATTTTGTTGGGTACTAGCCCTAATTTCTCATTTGGGTGATTAATTGGGGAATCATTCTAATCAAACTTGTCCTTTTCTTATTTTAGATGTCTAACGTAAACAACAACACTCCTGCAACTACTGGTGGATTCTCACTCATGGGTTTGTGTGGGAAAGTGATCTTTAATGGCAACAACTTCAACGAGTGGATCCGAAACATTCGGATGATCACTCGCTACGAGGACAAGGAGTATGTCCTCGACGAGAAGCTTGAAAAGATCAACCCAGAAACTGCCACTTCTAAAGAAATCGTTGCCTTTGAGGAATATGAACGTGATACTATGAAGGTTCATCGCATCATGCTTGCAACTATGAATGCAGAGCTCCAAAAGTCCTACGAGGACATGTATCCATTCGAGATGCATCAAAATTTAATGGATAGGTATCACCAAAGCACAAGGCAAAAGCATTATGAGATCATCACTAATATGATCACCACTAGCATGGGGAGTGGAGAATCCCTAATCTCACATCTGTAGAAGTTGCAGAGGTATGTTTATCGTCTTCTAAAGTTAAATGTTAACTTTGATGAGGAATTGGCTATCTACAAAATCATACATTCCTCGCCACCGTGCTACAACCAGTTCGGAATGACCTACCATATGAATAAAGAAGAGGTTACTTTGAGCAAGCTTCAAGGGTGGTTGAGGATTACTGAAAGAAACCTTAAGGATAAATCTGTTGCATTTACTCCTACTCATTCAGCCTCTGTATTGGCAATTAGGCATGGAAAGGGTAAGAAGAGGAAGGCTCCTTCTAAGAGCCACTAAAAGGGAAAGTCCCAAGATGGTTCCTCTTCTAGTGGGACCAAAGTTTGTTCCGCTAAAACATCTTTTATGCCTAACGATGCAGAGTGGTTTTACTTACATGAGAAGGGCCACTTGAAACGAAGCTGACCTAAATATCTGCAAGATATTAAGTATGTGAAGATAAAGCCCACCTTTGCAGGTATGTATTCAATTAAATCTAATAATTCATCATTTGCTACTTCATGGGTTCTTGATACTGCATGTGGTTTCCACATTTGTTCTAATTTGCAGGACCTAAGAGAAAGTAGGGAAGTGGAGCATGGGAGGATAAACTTGGTCATGGGAAACAGAAGATCGTCAGTTGTTAGCAAGATCATAGTTTATTCCTTAGTGTTGAGTAATGGGCTAGGGTTAGATTTAAACAATTGTTGTTATTCGCCAGATATAGCAAGAAACATCATTTCTTTTCATGGATTATATAGACAAGGGTCTACATATTCATTTGATAATAGTAATGGATCTATTAATATTTATCTTAATGGTGTTTTCCATTTTAATGCACTACCTTGTAATTGTATATATAAATCTATGTTAGTTGTAGACAACTTAAGATATGATGTGTTGAATATTGATTCGTCCAATAGTTTGGACAAAGCATGCTTGCGGCATTGTCGCCTTGGCCATGTCAACAAGAAACGCATAGCCCAACTCCAAAAGGATGCAGTGTTGGAGTCATTCGACCATAGGGATGATGACACATGTGAGTTTTGTTTACTTGGGAAGATGAAAAACTCACCCTTTACTAGCACTTGTGCAAGGGGTGAGGGTCATTTGGATTTCATACATACAGATGTATGAGGGCCCTTTAGATCCACCACAAGGGATGCTTGCCACTTCTATATGACTTTTACGAATGACTATAGCAGATATGGATATATCTACTTAATCAAGCACAAGTCAAAAACATTTGAAAAGTTCAAAGAGTTTAATAATTAAGTGGAGAATCAGTTGGGTAGGAAAATCAAGATGCTTCTATCTGATCGAGGAGGATAGTACCTAAGTCTTGAGTTTCACGACTATCTAAAGGAATGCGGAATTGTTTCACAAATTATGCCTTTGAGGACACCACAAATGGTGTGGCTGAGAGATATAATCAAAACTTGTTGGATATAGTTTGTTCTATTATGAGTCAGGCTTAGTTACCAATATCTTTCTGGGGGTATGCCTTAGAGACTGCCGCCCATATTCTTAACGTAGTTCCCACAAAGGAGGTTGCCAAAAGACCTCACAAGATGTGGAGGTGGAAAGCTCCCTCGTTGGATCATATCAAGGTTTGGGGTTGTGAAGATTTCATAAGACAAGAGACTACGACAAGCTCAAACCTCATATTGAGAAGCGTTATTTCATTGGCTATCCACAGAAGTCTTTTAGCTATCTCTTCTATAGATCGAGTGATAATGTTGTCTCTGTTTCAAGGAGAGGGGTATTCCAAGAGAGAGAACTCATAAGCCAAGGGGATAGTGGGAGGAAAATCGATCTTAAAGAGCTTCAAGATTCGAGCGATGAAGGAGCCTCTAACACTGGCGATCAACCCAAGGAGGAAACTCCTATTGACGAGTCCTTACCTCTTAGACATTCCAGTAGGGCTAGTGTTCCACCCCAGTTGTATGGATTCCATATTACTATTGAAGGGGATACATTTATTAGTCATAGTACACTAGTAAATTTGGACAAACCTAGCAGCTACAAGGAAGCCATGGCAGGCCCGGAGTCTGCTAAATGGAAAGAGGCAATGGACAGTGAGATTCAGTCTATGTACAAAAACCAAGTTTGGAATTTGGTTGATAATGTATCGGGTCGTAAGATGGTCGGGTGCAAGTGGATATTCAAGAAGAAGACGGACATGGATGGGAAAGTGCACACTTATAAAGCACGATTGGTTGCGAAGGGCTTCACTCAAACTCCAGGAGTTGACTATAATGAGACCTTTTCACCAGTCATGAAAATAAAGTCTATTAGGGTGATGCTCACAATAGCTGCGTTTCATGACTATGAAATATTCCAGATGGACGTCAAAAATACTTTCCATAATGGGAAGTTGACTGAGGATGTTTACATGAATCACCTAGAGGGTATTGTCAATGCGAAGCACCCCAATAGAGTATGCAAGCTTGAGAAATCCATTTATGGATTGAAGCAAGCATCTCACAGATGGAATCTTTGTTTCGACAAGAAGGTCAAAGAGTTTGGTTTTCTGTGAAGCGAAGATGAATCATGTGTACATGTCAAAGCCAGTAAGAGTATAGTGAGCTTCCTTGTATTGTATGTCGATGACATACTACTCGTAGGAAACAACATCCCAACCTTGTACGAAGTCAAGTCTTGGCTTGGGAAGTGCTTTCCTATGAAGGACCTTGGAAAAGCTGTATACATTCTGGGAATAAAGATAGTAAGATACAGGAGTAAGAGACTGATAGGACTCAGTCATGAAACATACTTGGATAACTTACTAAAGCGTTTTAGTATAGAAAATTCCAAGAAAGGGGAGTTACCAATCCAAAGCAATACCAAGCTTAGTAAGACTTAGAGCTCGAGTATAGAGGTAGAGATAGTTAAGATGAGACAAGTACCTTACGCTTCCGTTGTTGGCTCAATCATGCACTATATGACTTGTACTCGCCTTGATGTGGCCTTCGCTTTAAGCATGGCCAGCAGATATCAGGGAAACCCTAGTAGAGCTCATTGGACTGCAGTTAAGAATATTCTTAAGTACCTTCAAAGGACCAAGGAATAGTTTCTAGTCCTTGGTGGGAGTGATGACTTAAGGGTAAGCAGGTACAACGATGCTAGTTTTCAGACAGATTGAGATATTTACTGATCGTAGTCTGGTAGGGTCTTTACCCTTAACGGAGGAGAAGTGACCTGGAAAAGTTCCAAGCAATAGACGATAGCTGATTCAACGTGTGAATCAGAATACATTGCGGCAAGTGAAGCATTAAAAGGTACAATATGGTTGAAGAAATTCATTGGAGACCTTGGAGTTGTTTCATCCATAAAGGAGGCTATGGTGATTTTTTATCATAATAAAGGTGTGGTTGCCTTGACCATGGAATCAAGGGATCATGGCAGATCTAGACATATCGACAGAAAATAACACTTCATTAGATATTGGGTAGAAGAATGACTCTTCATGGTAAAGAGGGTATTGTCGGAAGATAACCCAACAGATCCCCTTACAAAGGGACTGAGTAGGGTTAAGCAGTTGCATCATATGTGGAGCATTGGGCTGAAGGACGATATAAGTTTAGATTAGATAAATAGAAAACGTGTAATAGATAATTTGTACTTGACATTTGATGAATAAATAAAGGTGTATTGTTTAGGAGTAAAGGTATTATCTTGTGTCAATTATTTATCTATTGTTTCAATTTTGCATGTTTTGACTTCCTGAATAATAAGATTATTCAAACAGTCCACAGTCGCTCATATGTTGGAAGTAGATATGAAAGAAGACCATCATGATTTTTTTTTTAGATTGTCTAAAATGTTTTAGGCATGGCAAAGGTTTTCTGCAAAGTTCATGAGTGCTTATGAATTGTGATTTGAGCATTGGAATAAACCCGTGCTTGCTGGTATCACTTCATGGGATTTATCGCGAGTGATTGCAAGACGATAATATCTTATAGTCTTAAAACTTAGAGATATGGTTGTTGTTGGATCGTTGGTTATACATTGATGATGTGTAAACGTATCAGTAACTTGATGTTATAAAACGATTGTGGTGCATGACTTGATTGGTAAATAGTAAAAGCATATGAGTCGAAGTTTATCTGTTCCTTTTATTCCAAGAGGATAAAAGCGATATCTGGCCACTTGATGATTTGGTTTGACTTATGTGTCGGGCCCGGTCAGGAAGAAGTTGATGTGTTCGAGTTAATTTCTATGTCAAACAAATCAGAGATCGAGGAAAAATATACAGGACAATAAGTATGACTATGTTCTATCTGATTGACAGCATGATATCTAGAACAGAGGATTATACGATCCCTTATCTAAAGGATAAGATTTTGATCAGAGGTGACAGTAGCATATAAGAGCTACGATTGCTAACTGGATCCTGAAGTGATATTTGAGATATAGTTATCAGACTTATCCAAGTGGGGGACTGTTGGATTAGTGTGTAAGCCCGAAACTATATTTGGTATGTACTTGACCCGATTACGCATGGTCCTTTTGGGTTGCCTTCACCAAAGCGACTTGACAAGGTAATTTATAGAGAGAGAAGATATTATGATTTGTTAATAGATTATATGATTAATATATTAAAGCGGAAATTATATTATTTAATTAATATTGGTCATAAATTAATTAAGAATTAATTTGGTGGCTATTAGAGAATAATTAAATGTAGGGGCTTAAACTGTCAAATGTGTGATAGTTGGTTTTTTGATTGGGAAACCTAAAGGATTAAAGGATGAACAAAATTGTAACATACACATTTTAAAATCGTGTATTGTAAATTATAAAAGAGAATAATATTATGTGAAATTGAGTGTAGAGTTCTAACGGGTAGTTTTTACTACAAATGAAGTAAAACTATGCTTAGAATCACTCATAAAATATTGGAAGTCTTATGCGATTGCAACTAATAGCCAAATAGTGAAATTGAGGGAAAATATAAAATTTGAAATAAGTAAAATATTATTATTTGATGTTGTAAATCATCTCGTTAGAAACTTGTAGGCGCAAACCTCGTCGAGAATCGAGTTATAACGAAAAAGCTATGACCAACAGAAGATCCGCGACAAAACCGGCACGGAGCCGAATGGCGTAAAAAGTGAGTTTTTGATAAACTACTTTTTAGCCTTAGTAATCTAAATGAAAGTCGTAAGATTCGTTAAACCGAGAAATTCAATAAAAGGAACGCCAAAATCTGACTTCGTATGAGGAAGTTATGATTTTTCGAATATTCAACTTAGCAGTAGACAGCTAAGAACTCGAATTTTAGATGGAGCAATATTTTACCGATACATCCTAAACGAGAATCGAAGGTCTCCTGATATGTATTACAACGGTAACAAGTCTGACGAAAACGGATGTCGGATGAAGAAGTTATGAATTTTTAACAGATTTTCCTATCTCGATCTGTTAAAAATAATAACATTAAAAATAAACTCAAAATAGTAACCGGCCACGTCACCTCGCACGAAGCAGGTGCGTCACCGGAGATGTGGCCTCACCTCGTAGTGACATGTGTCGCATTCTTCCCGGGTCCGAGCTTCGGTCGAATCGCCTTGTGACGCGTGTGGTCTCGGTGGCGAACCCTCGCGTCCGAGCCACCTGGCGCCTTCGCTCCTGCTACCGTCGCGTGTCTTCCTCTCTCGCTGCCACCTAGCTGCTGCTGCTGACGCGCCTTCTGATCCAGCCTCGCATCTCGGCCCTATAAAAGGGAGGGCTGCGAGATCTCGCGGGTAATTTTAAAAAATTGCCATTTTCGGCATCTTTTTCCATATTTTCACTATTTTGACTTTTCCCGAAAACCCGGTATCAATTTTAACACCCGAAACACGTGCCGAGAAGCCCGACAATTTTAGCTTTTCGGTTTTGAAGTCCTACCTTCGCAGAACCCGGTTTTCAATTAAGCCCCCAGTTTTCAACATAGAAAGTCATATTTAAAGCCGAAATGCTGTCTAAATTACTATTTTAACCCTCGGTTAACTTAAGGTGAGTTCAATATATAGGAACAATTGTATATTATGTGTTATATGTGCTATGTGCTTCTCAATGTTGTTATTCTAAGTTATTCACCCGTGTTATTTTATTCGCTATGTTTATAGCAAATATAATACCTTTGACCATGTGATCAGTCAAAGGACTTAGATTCACATTGGTACTCGTACGTAGCCTCTGGCCATGTAGAGCATGTCTCCGTAAGAGAATGACTTCTATTCTGTGGCATTGGCATGAGGTTTGATAGGAATGATATGTAGCCTCTGACCATGTAGAGCATGACTCTGTAAGAGAATGAACTATATTCTATGGTATTGGCAAATGGTTAGACAGGGCTATATGACTGAAATCTACCAAAATGTTAATCTGAAATCATATGTCTTCTGTGCCATTTGGGCCAAAGCTTTATTGATGCATATCAAATATTGAAATCATTATGTCTCATTGAAAAGTATATCCTTTAATAAAGTCTTTGATTGATATGAACACTTGTTACATGATTTCTCATATGTCTTCTTGTTCCCTTCTGCTTCTGTCATATTGGTATATGTAAGGCGTAAGATTATATTGTATCTATTTATTGAATTCACTAAGCGTTATCGCTTATTCCTCTCAATATTTAACAATTGCAGGTGATGAGTATTCCAATATAGCTTTATACTGCTGAAAGATTTAGAATAGTTAATAGTATTTCTATGTATTTTTAATGTTCATGTATGTATATGACTAGTAGATTCCTAGGTAGACATGAAATTGTAATAAACTTAGTCAGTTTGTATCCAATCCTTTGTAATCACATTATCAATATAAAATATTGTTTTATAAATACGCATGTAGCATGTTTTGAGGAAGTAACTTAAGAAATCTTTGAAATAGTATGAAAGTTTGGGTCTTTCATAAATTCAAAAGTTGGGGTCTTTCAATCATGTATCAGAGCAATGGTTTAAGTGAACTAAATATCACAGATTGCTATTTAGACTTAAACTATTGGAAGCTCAATATATGAGTTGATTCATAATAAGAATATGGATACAAATTATATGAAATATTTAAGTGGGGGATTGGGTAATGATAAACCCTAGTATTCTAAGATATTAAATTACTTCAGAATTTTAAGAAAATTAGTTTAAGTAAACTAGAAATTTTAAGAATTTATAAACTTAAACAAGAATTATTAAGTAAAGATGATACGATATATTTTAGGTTGAATACCTAATGAAGGAAAGCACTAGAATATTAAGAGGGGATATGCCTTATATTCTATTATGTGCTAAATGATAAATGAATATAGAGAAGAGATATACCTTATATTCTATTACGTGCTAAATGATAAATGAATATAGAGAAGAGATATGACTTATATTCTATTATGTGCTTAATGATAAATGAATATAGAGAAGAGATATGCCTTATATTCTATTATGTGAGAAAGCTTAAGGTCTGTTGCCAACCATGGTTTAGAAAATTTTAAGAATTTTCATAATAGAATTTTTTTGGAGTGATAAAGAGACTTATGATAATTGACATTGATAAGTTTATAAATAAACGATCGCGAGTTATCACAAAATAATAAATATGAATTGTTATCGTAATAAGTGTATAAATACCATTAGAGTGGTAATATACATTTAAAGTATGTTTGATATATAATAACATCTTTGGAAGAATGATGTGCCTTTGAAACACGTTTGGACAAGATAAATGAGTTGGTACAAATCCACGAAGTTGTTCTACCGCTGCTCAGATTGAAGCAGTGATTGTATAGAAAGTTAAAAGAACCGAAGATGGCGATCAATACTTCGATAGTATGTCAATTGATGTGGTACAAGATTAGAAGAATTAAATGAAGATCAAAAGAAAGGCTAATTAAGTTTTCAGACTTAATAAGCCAAGACTTTGTGATATAAAGTTCCATTGTGTGTTAAGCCAACATTAACATACAAGATTGGGATGGTGAATTGAGTTAGTTAGTGGTAAATGGTTAAGCAACTTACTTGTTTAAGTAAGGTATAATGATTAATTGAAGAAGAAATACACCCATAGTATTGTATGAAGAGATGTTGTAGTCAGGAATGACAGAGAACCAAGTTGAAGCTAGTAAAGCTTGTTGAGATGCAGCTAAGATGCAAACTTCTTAGGATAGACTCTTATGAAATAGACTTAGACTTACTCAGATACAAGAATAACGATGTCAAGGAAGAATAGTGAAATGAACAAAAGTGTATGATGGATTGCATGAGTTAGAAGATGATGCATGTCGTAGAAGACCGTTTATCTCCATGCTGCTAAAGTAAATTTTGGAATAGTGAGTCTTGTAGGGTAGACACTATTCAAGAAAGAATTAGTATGAAGAAATGGAAGTAAAATTTCTATCGACATATGGAAAAGTATTAGGATATAGCATATGCATGAGAAGAATCCTAGAAGGAAAGTATAGGTAATCCAATATATGTTTGATAAAAACCTGAAAACCCTAGTTGAGTCTAGGAGAAACTGTTGTATGAACACATTCATGTGTAATAAGTTGCTTTGTGAAAACTTTTGAATGGTAACTTGGGAACTACGAGACAATACTTGGAACGAGTATGAGTAGGTGTGAATAGTAGTAGAGGCCTATACTACTTGAAGCACAGGACTCATACTTGGATCAGGAAAAGTCACAAGGTTACCAAGAAGCTAGTAAATGATTCCATTTTATTCATGTGTGTCATTACCTTCGATTCGGTAATAACTAAGAAGAGATGTATTATTCAACTCTTAAATAATCAAGTCCGATTAGTACAAATCCACGAAAGGAGTTAATTGGTTCAGAGAACCATGTCTTATATAGTGACAAAACATCAGTGGGAATACTGAAGAAGTACATGGTTGAGATAGTCAATAGAGATATAACAATCTTCATTAAAGAATCGAGCAATCATTAGCCAGAGATGTGACTTGCTATGTTTGTGATACTTGACACAAGAAATGTTTCTACCCTACTCTTACTAGTCAAATGACGGGGAGTCAAGTTTCCGTTCAACAATCAAAGAGTACTCCAACTAAAAAGAGGATGTGCCAAAAGTTAAAAGATGTGTAGGTCCGAAAGCACGAATTAGAGATACGTGGTGCTATTCTTTCTATTCCAAAGCATGTACGTGTTGATCAGACTCTTTTCATTTTCTTTATCCCATCATCTTGATTTATTCGATCTGATTCTAATACAAGAGTTTGGATCGTTATGTGTCTTGTGCGAGATAAAATCAAAGGTCATTAGAATATGACTATTTGAGTTGTTGTTATAGCAAAAGTAAAGACCTTATCTTAGGTATTAGTCTATAAACCAAGAAGGAGCAGGAATCTGCGATGAGAATTGAGTTTTAACTCAAAGATTAGGATCGAATGTTCAATAAAGAATGAAGAGCGGGTGAAAATTTGAACACCGCCAGTAATTAGGAAGTTTGAAGAATTTGACAATCGTTTGGCAAACTAAAAGTTAAATATCGTACATGTAAGATTACCAAAAAGGAATAAGTTAAAAACTCGAATGTTGTGACTAGTAATTTTATCGTAAACTCTAGATCTACTCACATCTTATTTGATTTCAATGCCTCAGATTCTTTTGTGCCTTATAAATTCGCATACTCTTTTTGCTTGTTACGCAGTTGTCCAATCATTTCATATAGATAACATAAGAAATATATCATTAATTGTTGCTAAAGCGTATAGAGTTAGTGTTATAGGAATTGAAAGTTCTAATCTTCCTGCTAACCTAATTCCTATCTTTGATATTATTCTCGACATGCATTGGTTGTTAAAGAACCACGCAAAGCTCTTGATCTAGAAAGAGATGATATGCATCCCTATCGAAAGGGAAGATCCTATTTATGTTTACGATGAAAGTAATAAATTCTTTCTTAAAAACTCGTAAATTATGTCGAAGGGATACTCTACTAATTCGGCTTATACAGTTAATACCTTGAAAGAGGAGAAGAAAACTGTGAATGATAACCTTTGAATAATTATTGACCGGCTGATGAAGAATGCATATATTCTCGCCACACGTAAAACGACTCCATTGAAGATATACGCATAAGTTACTTAGATGAAATTGTGGCAAGTCATGGTGCGCCACTATAGATTATTTCCGACTGTGATACTCGTTTGACTCCTCACTTTTGTTTGAGAATGAAGCATGAATTAGGATCTCGAGTTGCTCTTAGTAAAACTTATCATCCTCAGACACATGATCAAGAGAAGAGAGCAATCCAAACAGTAGAAAATATACTGAAGGTATATAAAGTACTGTATGAGCATAAATGTCATACTCAAATATGTTGGCGTGAAGTAAGACGGATGATCTTTAAAAGATATAAAATGATTGAAGACATCACTAACAAGATACAAATTTTCCGAGAAAGAATGAAAGCGGCCTAGGATCGATAAATTCCCTATGTCGAAAAGAGGAGATGACCCGTAGAATTCCAGTTGCATGATTTAGAAATACTGAAGGTATTTCATGAAAAGGCGTTATACTACTTTGGAAGAAAGAACGGTTGGTAAGCAAGCATACTGCTTGGAATTACCTGAAGATTTGATAGATATTCATGAAGTTTTTCATGTGAGCTATCTGTGTAAAGGTTAAGCATATATGATGAAATGGTTCTATTATCTGAGATGAAAAAAGAAGAGATTGTAAATGAAAGAATGACTAGTTTACGTAATAAAGAAATGAAGTTGGTGATTGTCAAGTGGAAGCCCCATCGAGGCCCAAATTATACTTGGAAAAAAAAAAGAATGAAATAAGAGTGAATTATCCCTAATTGTTTTAATCATTATGATTTCGGGGACGAAATCCTCAAAAGGAGGAGGTATTTGTAACATACACGTTTTGAAATCGTGTATTGTAAATTATAAAAGAGAATAATATTATGTGAAATTGAGTGTTGAGTTCTAACAGATAGTCTTATGCGATTCCAATTAATAGCCAAATAGTGAAATTTAGAGAAAATATAAAATTTGAAAAAAGTAAAATTTTATTATTTGATGTTGTAAATCATCTCGTTAGAAACTTGTAGGCATTAACCTCGTCGAAATCTGAGTTATAACGAAGAAGTTATGACCAACCGAAGATACGCGACAAAACCGGCACGGCGCCGAATGACGTCAAAAGTGAGTTTTTGATAAAATACTTTTTAGCCTTAGTAATCTAAATGAAAGTCGTAGTATTTGTTAAACCAAGATTTAATAAAAAGAACGCCAAAATCTGACTTCGTATGAGGAAGTTATGATTTTTCGAAGTTTCAACTTAGTAGTAGACAGCTAAAAACTCGAATTTTAGATCTAGCAATATTTGACCGATACATCCTAAACGAGAATCGAAGGTCTCATCATATGTAGTACAATGGTAAAAAGTCTAACGGAAACAGATGTCGGATGAAGAAGTTATGAATTTTTAACGGATTTTCCTGTCCTTATCTGTTAAAAATAATAATATTAAAAATAAATTCAAAATTAGCCGATGAAGTCTAAATGAAAGTTGTAGAGCGTAATTTTAGCTACGCGTGCATATAAAGAACGTCAAAAACAGAGCTCGTATGCGAATGTTATGGATATTAGAAATTCAGGGCTCAAAAATCAAGAAATCTCGCATGAATAGTAACCGGCCACATCACCTCGCACGAAGCAGGTTCCTCACTAGAGACATGGCCTCTCCTCGTAGTGACGCGTGTCACATTCTTCCAGGGTTCGAGCTTCAGTCGAACTGCCTTGTGACGCGTGTGGTCTTGGTGGCGAACCCTCGCATCCGACGCGTGCCATCTCGCATCCGAGCCACCTGGCGCCTTCGCTCCTGCTACCGCCGCGTGTCTTCCTCCCTCGGTGCCACCTAGCTGCTGATGCTGACGCGCCTTCTGATCCGGCCTCGCATCCCGGCCCTATAAAAGGGAGGGCTGCGAGATCTCCCGGGTAATTTTTAAAAATTGGCATTTTTGGCCCCTTTTTCCATATTTTCACTATTTTGACGTTTCCCGAAGCCCCGATATCAATTTTAACACCCCAAACACATCCCAAGACCCCCGAGCAGCCCAAAAATTTTATGTTTTCGGTTTTGAAGGCCTACCTTTGCAGATCCTGGTTTTCAATTAAACTCCCAGTTTTCAACATAGAAAGTCATATTTAAAGCCGAAATGTTGTCCAAATTACTATTTTAACCCTCGGTTAACTTAAGGTGAGTTCAATATATAGGAAAAATTGTATGTTATGTGTTATGTGTGCTATGTGCTTCTCAGTTTTGTTATTATGAGTTATTCTCCTGTGTTATTTTATTCGCTATGTTTATAGCAAATATAATACCTTTGACCATGTGATCAGTGAAAGGACTTAGATTCACATTGGTACTGGTACGTAGCCTCTGGCCATGTAGAGCATGTCTCCGTAAGAGAATGACTTCTATTCTATGGCATTGGCATGAGGTTTGATAGGAATGATATGTAGCCTCTGACCATGTAGAGCATGACTTCGTAAGAGAATGAACTCTATTCTATGGTATTGGCAAGTGGTTAGATAGGGCTATAAGACTGAAATCTACCAAAATGTTAATCAGAAATTATATGTCTTCTGTGCCATTTGGGCCAAAGCTTTATTGATGCGTATCAAATATTGAAATCGTTATGTCTCATTGAAAAGTATATCTTTGAATAAAGTCTTTGATTGATATGAACGCTTGTTACATGATTTCACATATGTCTTCTTCTTCCCTTCTGCTTCTGTCATATTGATATATGTAAGGCATAAGATTATATTGTATCTACTTATTGAATTCACTAAGCGTTATCACTTATTCCTCTCAATATTTAACAATTGCAGGTGATGAGTATTCCAATATAGCTTTATACTGCTGAAAGATTTAGAATAGTTAATAGTATTTCTCTATATTTTTAATGTTCATGTATGTATATGAATAGTAGATTCTTGTGTAGACATGAAATTGTAATAAACTTAGTTAGTTTGTATCCAATCCTTTGTAATCACTTTATCAATATAAAATATTGTTTTATAAATATGCATGTAGCATGTTTTGAGGAAGTAACTTAAGAAATCATTTGAAATAGTATGAAGGTTTGGGTCTTTCATAAATATGAAAGTTGGGGTCTTTCAAAAATTATGATGAAAGTCCATCATAATTTCGTCCATAGGCCTTATTCCAAATGGATCCATGGGCTGCTTTGCGATTAAACTGTTCATTAGGGTTTTGACTGAAACCCTAGCAGCCTACAATATAAATAGAGACCCCTACATGCAATTTTCGGCCACTTGATTCCAAGGAAACCCTAGGGCCGACTTTTAGCATCTCTCACCTCTGTCATATTGACTTTTTGCTTGTGTGGTGTTTGTAAGCCATTAGAGGAGTTACACTTATGACTATAAGCTCCAAGAAGAAGAAGATCCAAGATTTCTGAAGAGGTAAACATCTAGATCTGCTTAATCTTGATATTTTCGAAATATGTATGCTAGATCAAGATTTGTAAGTCTTGGATTCAATACATGTACAATAGAGAAACCTGAATCCAAGCATTAGTGTTTGCATGAGCACATATGAAAGTTCTTGTGTGTAAAACCCATCAGTATCATATCACAGGCTTTCCATAACAACGAATAACCAGATTCAAAGATTTGTAATCAATAAGACATATCAATTTCAATAATTGATATACATAAATAAGACTTAATCCCAATTGGCATACAAAATATAACTTCAGAATATCATTTCACTGGAATACAAAGGCTTTCAGCCATGTCTTTGTATTCTGCTATGCCAAAGTTATGCTTATGTCATACATTTCATAGCCAAAGGCTGCATACCAATACCGAAGTGATGCTTATGTCATACACTTCGTGGCCTAAGGTATAGCTCATTATCATAATAACATGGGACAACACATTGAACATATAACACATAACATACTTTTGTCCCTATATTGAAACTAACCGTGAATTAATCGAAGGTTAAAATATTAATTTATGCAGCACTTCGTTAAAATAGATAACTTTCTTCGCTTAAAACCGAGAGATTTATTGAAAACCGGGCCCTGCGAGGGTTGAGCTTCAAACCGAAAAGATAATCTTCTCGGGCTCTTCAGGCAATTCGGGACTTGCTTCGGGTGTTGGGAATGATATCAAGGCTTCAGAGGAAGTTGGAATGGTAAAAATATGAGTTTAGGGGTGAAAAAGTGGCAAATTCCAAAAGTTATCCAGGAAATCTCGCACCCCGTTTATATAGGTGCGAGGTACGGAGCTCCGGCCGAAGGAAAGGACACGCGACAGAAGCAGCAAGGCTTGGATGTGGGGGAAGTCATTGATACTCGTCGGATGCGAGGGCTGCACACGTGGCTGATGCAAGACAGAGACACGGGGAAGGTAGGTGGTCGCTTCTGGTTGGCCGAGCCTTCGGTGCGAGGAGGGTGCGACACACATCAACTTCTACTTCAGATGAGTCATCGGCATCACACACGGGGCTAGCTCGCACAGAAGGCTTACTTGGCCGAACCTTATCCATGCGAAATTTCTCGTAAATTGTGATTTTCTCGGATTTTGTGTCCCAAACTTCTAAAAATCATAACTTTCGCATACGAGCTTCATATTAAACGTTCATTATATGCATACGTAGGTGAAATTATGATCTACAACTTTCGATTAGACTTCATCGACTAATTTTTAACTTATTTTTAATTTTATTATTTTTAACAGACCGGAATAGGAAAATTCATTAAAAATTCATAACTTCTTCATCCGACGTCCGTTTCCGTCAGTCTTTTTACCGTTGTACTCCTATTGACGAGTCATTCTATTCTCGTTTAGGTTGCATCGGCTAAAAATCACTCGATCTTTATTTCGATTTTTTAGCTGTCTACTACTATTCCGAAACTTAGAAAAATCAGAACTTCCTCATACGAAGTCAGATTTGGACGTTCTTCTTAAGAAAATTATTAGTTTAACAAATACTATGACTTTCATTTAGATCATAAGGGCTAAAAAGTAGTTTATCGAAAACTTACTTTTTACGTCACACGATGTTGTGTCGGTTTTGTCGCGAAACTTCAAATAGTCATAACTTCTTCGTTATAACTCGGATTTCGATGAGGTTTTTGCCTAAATGTTTCTAATGAGATTCTATACGACATTCAATAAGAAAATTTTACTTATTTTAAGATTTATATTTTCGGCAAATTTCAATATTAGATTGGAATCTAGTAAGACTTCCAATATTTTCCGAGTGATTCTAAAAATAGTTTTACTTCAATTTCAGTAAAAACTATCCCTTTGAACTAAATACTCATAACTATATAATATTTCTTAATATTATTCACTTTTAAAATTTACAAAAACAGGATTTGAAAACGTATATGTTACAAATATCTCCTCTTTTTGAGGATTTCATCCCCGAAATTATTTGGATTAAAATAAATGGGGATATTTCGCTCTTATCTCATTCTTAATTTCCCAAGTATAATTTGGGTATCGATGGTGTTTCCACTTGACAAGCACCAACTCTACTTCTTTATTACCTAGCTCAGTCATTCTTTCGTTTACGATCTCTTTAGGATCTTCTACATAAGTTAACTTATTATACAGTTTCACCTCGGATAACGGAACTACTTCATCATATATGCTTAAACATTCACGCAGATAGCTCAGATTAAACACATCAAGAATACCTGCGAAATCTTTTGGAAATTCCAAGCGATATACTTGTTTACCAATTCTCTAGATGCTTTTGAAAGGTCTAACAAATATGGGAGTCAACTTTCCTTTCTTCCTAAATCACATAAGACTTTTTGATAGGGATACCTTTATCATTATGAAATCACCCACCTGGAATTCTATGGTTCATCTCCTCTTTTCTGCATAGGACTTCTATCGATCCTAGGCCACTTTCATTCTTTCTCGTACCATTTGAATCTTGTCGGTGGTGTGTTGAATCGTTTCAGGGCCTCCAAGGATCTTTTGTTGTCACACCCCGAAAACCAAAGGCGGAAACGTCTCCGGGGTTGACTCCAAGTTGAGTATCAAATCCAATGTACATAGTAAGCAAAGTAAACAACCATTACATTACATATCAAAGTTTACATTTGTTCAAAAGTAAAGTTGTACATTCGTAATACATAGTATATATGAACAAAAGTAGAGACGAGTCTTCTGTACGCTCCGTCTTCTCCAAAAGATTTGCTAGGTACCTGTCTAATGTGGACCTGAGAATACAAGCAGTTTGAAAATCAGCATAAAGTTGGTGAGTTCATAAGATGTTTGCTTTGTGAAAATGTACGATTTTCCTTTTGTTTATCGAAAAGTTGTTATCCAAGAAAATCCCATATTTTCTTAAGAGAGAAGGTTAATTGATTGTTAGGTTACACGATTCTGGTTATGTTTAACTATGAACCCAGGAAAGTCCCATACTTTCCTAATTGTACATTACTAGTTGTGAAATATGTAATGTTATTCAGTTTGCTACTCTTTCTAGTTATATAAGTGTTACCCAGGAAAGCCCCATGCTTTCCTGCATGTCGGTTTCTAATGTGAAAGATGTTAAAGATGTAAAAGATATACACGTGATTAGGTAATGTTTTGTTTTCCCCAAGAAAGTCCCGTACTTTCCTAACAGTAATTGTTAATTATTGAACTTCGATTCACTGATTTATTTCCATTCGTACCTATTGTATTATCTAGTTATGCTGATATCCTAATGCTAACATTTCGGAATGTACTTAGATTCACATCTTCATATTCGTGTTCTTATCTTAATTAGTTATGATTGTACTTATTCATGTTCGTATTCGTATTCGTTACTGTATTGTTTCCTTATTCCTACTCCTATTACTATTCGTATTCGTATTCGTATTCGTAGTCGTATTTGTATTCGCAGTCGTATTCGTATTCGTATTCGTAATCGCATTCGCATTCCTATCCCTAATCCTACTCCTAATACTATTCGCAGTCGTATTCGTATTCGTATTCGTATTCGCAGTCGTATTCGTATTCGTATTCATAGTCGCATTCCTATCCCTAGTCCTACTCCTAATACTATTCGCAGTCGTATTCGTATTCATATTCGTTCTGTTCCTAATTATAGATGTGTTATTCGTTCTGTTTCTAGTTATCGATGTGTTATTCATTCTGTTTCTAGTTGTAGTTTCTTTATTCGTTCTATTCCTAGTTATAGCTTCGTATTCGTTTTCGTTTTCGTAATTAGTTATTATTGGAAATTAGTAAGTTATTCGTAGATTATGAAACATAGTTTAGATTAGAGCATTTCATCGAGATGTCTATGATTCGTTTGAAAGCTAAATTCGTAATTCGAACTATTTGATAAACACAGTTATTGATATTAGAACATACAAAATGATAACGATTAAACTGAAAACAATAAGTTTGAGTACAAGTATTCCTTATACTTTTGCTTGTATTTCCCCCCTGAAAACAGTGAAACAGTTGAAAAAGGGTAGGGGTATGAACTCACCGGACGAGAAACGGGGCGAATTCGGATGCTAAGTGTTGGTTCGGGACTTGTAAACACGCGAGGTTCCTAATTATGATGTAAAGATACACATTTGTATCTAATTAGGACTTAGATTGATTGTTTGATAAGGACTATTACTTGTAATCACGGAAAACACTCCATTACGAGTGTTTGGAGGGACCCGGGTGGCGTTTAGGGACATGTAATGATGCGAGGGACTTGGGACTTGAGTTTACTCCCCATGAATAACCTTATACAATAGTTTTTGGTCCAAAACACCCATTCCCCATGAGTTTACGGCCGTAAACTCATGGTGGGTGGTTTATGGTGCAAATTTGGGTCATAAATGGATATGGACACTTGGAAATGCTTGGATTAATTTTTCTTAAGGCTTGGCTTGAATTAAAAACATCATTTACAATACATAAGGGATTTTACGGCCTAGGCATGGGGTCTTTGGCCGTAAACTCTCAAATCTCCAAGATTTAGTGTTTTTAAAGTGTTAAAATCAATCACATGTGATTCTAAAAATTCCCACAAGCCTAGAAATGTGTTTAAGGCACCATTTGATACCTTTTTATGAGTTTACGGCCATGAGACATGTTCTATGGCCGTAAACTCTCAAATGTGGGGTTTTGATGTTTGTAAGGCCTTAAAACTATTTTTGGTTGGTCCTTTGATTTATTCCAAGGCTTTTGGTGGTGTTGGATGGCTTTCAAACACCCTAGAATTGGATTTGCACCATGTTTCATGGAGTTTACGGCCGAAGCACAAGCCTTGGCCGTAAACTCACAACAATCCCCCAAAATTGATGTTTTAAGTGTCAAAATGTAAAGATCTATGATCTATTATTCATAACTAAGACATATGAGTGGTTTGGAAGGGTTTAAAGGCATGAAAACCCTAGATATATGAGTTTATGGCCCAAGAATGATCCTTGGCCGTAAACTCCTTCAAACCTCACAAAATTCATGTTTTAATTGTTTAAAGTCCATATCTTGAAGTCCTTTAGCCATATCTAAAGTCCAAACTTGTCAAGGAGGGGTTTAAGGGCTCAAAACCCATCATTTTTGGTGTTTACGGCCTAGGCACCTTCCTGGGTTGTAACCTCATACTTTGTGTCCTATTTCATGGTTAAGTCTCGAATTTGGAAGTCAAATAAGCTATACAATGAGGTTAGGAAGTTACCTTAAGGATTTGAGGCCTTAAAATTGAGTTTTGGACCCTAAATCTTGGATTTTAGGAGAGAGGTTAGAGAGAGAGTAGAGAGAGAAGGAAAAAGCTTCAAATGAGAGGTTTAACACGTTTATATAGTTCCCAAAACTTGGACGCGGTGGAATTCTACCCGATACCGACATTAAACAGGGGTTTTAGTCGCACCCGATTAAATTACCGTCACCCGGCGGGAATGTTTCTAAATTTTTGAAGTAAGCACTTTTTGGGTTAATTTCATGAGTTCCAAGAGGTTTGGACACTCAATCAATTATAATAACATATAAATTTAAATAATTAACCTGAAGCGAGAACGAAACGAATGGATTGACGGCGAAGTCTCACGGGTAGAACAAGTTTTTGACGATAGAAAACTTCGAGTTGTTACATTATCCCCCCGTTAGAGGGAATTTCATCCCGAAATTCAAAGATTTGGACTCAAATTGAAAGTTGAAAAGAGAATCGTGGCTGAGTTTACTGCTTCGAATCTTCACGCTTCCACGTGGAATCGAGTCGCCACTAGACGTTCCAGTGAATCGTCACCATCGGGAAGCGTCTAGGTTTCGTTGGGTAGATATTTCTAAAAGACTGAGACGTGACGTACCATAGGAATGTTTCTAAGTTTTGAGGTTAATCGAAATTTGTAGGTTACGGGATCAATCCTAATGAGGATTTTGAAAAGTTCTACATTTATGGAGAGGTTCGAATGAATAGATAACAGTTTATCTTTCTAGATTAGAGTTGAAAAAGAACTGCAAGCAAAATGACCGTCGAAAAGGAATATACCTGGGGCAACTGTGGGATCGGTGGATGTCTCACCTTGTCTTATAGCTAGGACTCTTCCAGAGTTGCCAACTATTGTTGCATTGGGGCAGTTTTTCTTATAATGCCCGACCTTTCCGCAACCATAACAGACCTGATTGAGGCCCGCTCCGGGAGCTTGATTTGTTGGTGTTCTACAATTCCGCGCAAGGTGACCCTCTTGGCCACAATTTTTGCAAAGTTTTATACGACAGGGACCGGGGATATAGTGGTGGTAACTGCACTGGTTACACCACGGTAGGACACCGGCATATCCGGTAATAGGTGCTCGAGCTGAGGAACCGATGACGGGTACAACGGCAGGGGTAGTGGCAGCGTGGACTGTCATCATTTGTTGTCTCTTCGAGAACTCCTGGGAAGACTGATATTTATCCCCTGCCTCCCAGTACTTTCTTTTCTCACCACTTCTTTCTGTCGGCTCAGGAGTGGTGGCTGCTTCTTCTACGTCCTCACTATGGTCAATCAAGATTTGCGCTAGGCATTTAGCGCTGTCATATGTATCCGGCCTCGCAGCTAAGACGTTCCCTTTGGTTGGCTGGGTTAATCCCCAGATAAACCTCTCAATCTTCTTACTTTCAGGGGTAACCATCCCTGGACAAAGAAGTGCTAAGTCATCGAATCTGGATGTGTAGGCAGCGATATCGGAACCTTTCATCTTCAGATTCCAAAGTTCATGCTCCAACTTCTAGATTTCACCCCGATGGCAATACTCAGCGTGCAGAAGTTCCTTCATAACTTCCCAACCCATAGCATTGGCTACAGGTAGAGTTAGAGATTTGACTCGGCTGTTCCACCAAGTCAAGGCTTTGTTGGTGAGAGTGCAAGCGGCAAACTTCACTTTGTCGGATTCTGAACAAGCACAGATCTCGAAGATGGATTCGATTCTTTCTAACCATCGAGTTAGAGCAATGACACCTCCTGTGCCATCGAAGAATGTAGGTTTCGCATGCATAAAGTCTTTATAGGAACACTCCTTTCGGTGTCCCTGGCTATTTTCCTGGTTTTGAGGTTGGGGACCACCTCCCGAACTACCGGGGTTTGTTTGCGACATGGCTGCTGAAAATGCTGCAGTTAGAACTGACTGAAGGGTTGCCAGGTCGATTTGAAGAGAAGGTGGTGTTTGAGGAGGGTTGTTGTTGTTCTGCGAGCTGGGTCTCTTTCTTGGAGGCATCTTGATCTAATAAGATCAGGAAAAGAGGATGATAAGCCCTCTGAATTGAATCAAGAGATATGATACAAAGGATATCTCTTTATGGCATACATAGAATTCTATTAAGCGATAAAGCAGGAAGGAGTTATCAAACAGATAATTTATCGCTAAAGGAATGATTAAGGGGCAACGCTGGGATGAGGAATTCTATAACGGATTTGGCTCGAGAAATACTCCCATAGTATTTCATGATTCGCTGCAGCGACGGCTCATTGTTTGGGTATTGGGTAAGTCTTAGGCATGTTGCGTACCACAGTCACTCCCAAGCACATGTTGGCCGTGTCTTGCATGAATATAGTTGGCCAGGCTATATTGATACTAGAAACGACGACATAACTGCCCAGGTTTAACCGCAGTGTACAACACCCATTTACTTATGTTTTGTTCTACTTGTAGTTACGGATTTTCGACTATCGGGTATACTCGTATACTTTTGAAAATACTTATATTTGAGGTATACTTTTAGTTCAGAGCATTTAGGCCCTTTAGTGTTTATAGTTTTATACCATGCACGGTTTGGTATACTCCATTCACTATAAACAAGGGCTCTGATACCAATCTGTCACACCCCGAAAACCAAAGGCGGAAACGTCTCCAGGGTTGACTCCAAGTTGAGTATCAAATCCAATGTACATAGTAAGCAAAGTAAACAACCATTACATTACATATCAAAGTTTACATTTGTTCAAAAGTAAAGTTGTACATTCGTAATACATAGTATATATGAACAAAAGTAGAGACGAGTCTTCTGTACGCTCCGTCTTCTCCAAAAGATTTGCTAGGTACCTGTCTAATGTGGACCTGAGAATACAAGCAGTTTGAAAATCAGTATAAAGCTGGTGAGTTCATAAGATGTTTGCTTTGTGAAAATGTACGAGTTTCCTTTTGTTTATCGAAAAGTTGTTATCCAAGAAAATCCCATATTTTCTTAAGAGAGAAGGTTAATTGATTGTTAGGTTACACGATTCTGGTTATGTTTAACTATGAACCCAGGAAAGTCCCATACTTTCCTAATTGTACATTACTAGTTGTGAAATATGTAATGTTATTCAGTTTACTACTCTTTCTAGTTATATAAGTGTTACCCAGGAAAGCCCCATGCTTTCCTGCATGTTGGTTTCTAATGTGAAAGATGTTAAAGATGTAAAAGATATACACGTGATTAGGTAATGTTTTGTTTTCCCCAGGAAAGTCCCGTACTTTCCTAAAAGTAATTGTTATTTATTGAACTTCGATTCACTGATTTATTTCCATTCGGACCTATAGTATTATCTAGTTATGCTGATATCCTAATGGTAACATTTCGAAATGTACTTAGATTCACATCTTCATATTCGTGTTCTTATTCTTAATTAGTTATGATTGTACTTATTCATGTTCGTATTTGTATTCATTTCTGTATTCGTTTCCTTATTCCTACTCCTATTACTATTCGTATTCGTATTCGTATTCGCAGTCGTATTCGTATTCGTATTCGTAGTCGCATTCCTATCCCTAATCCTACTCCTAATACTATTCGTAGTCGTATTCGTATTCATATTCGTATTCGCAGTCGTATTCGTATTCGTATTCGTAGTCGTATTCCTATCCCTAATCCTACTCCTAATACTATTCGCAGTCGTATTCGTATTCATATTCGTTCTGTTCCTAATTATAGATGTGTTATTCGTTCTGTTTCTAGTTATCGATGTGTTATTCATTCTGTTTCTAGTTGTAGTTTCTTTATTCGTTCTATTCCTAGTTATAGCTTCGTATTCGATTTCGTTTTCGTAATTAGTTATCATTGGAAATTAGTAAGTTATTCATAGATTATGAAACATAGTTTAGATTAGGGCATTTCATTGAGATGTCTATGATTCGTTTGAAAGCTAAATTCGTAATTCAAACTATTTGATAAACACAGTTATTGATATTAGAACATACACAATGAAAATGATTAAACTGAAAACAATAAGTTTGAGTACAAGTATTCCTTGTACTTTTGCTTATATTCCCCCCCTAAAATCAGTGAAACAGTTGAAAAAGGGTAGGGGTATGAACTCACCGAACGAGAAACGGGGCGAATTCGGATGCTAAGTGTTGGTCCGGGACTTGTAAACACGCGAGGTTCCTAATTATGATGTAAAGATACACATTTGTATCTAATTACGACTTAGATTGATTGTTTGATAAGGACCATTACGAGTGTTTGGAGGGACCCGGGTGGCGTTTAGGGACATGTAATGATGCGAGGGACTTCGGACTTGAGTTTACTCCCCATGAATAAACTTATACAAGAGTTTTTGGTCCAAAACACCCATTCCCCATGAGTTTACGGCCGTAAACTCATGGTGGGTGGTTTATGGTGCAAATTTGGGTCATAAATGGATATGGACACTTGGAAATGCTTGGATTAATTTTTCTTAACGCTTGGATTGAATTAAAAACATCATTTACAATACATAAGGGAGTTTACGGCCTAGGCATGGGGTCTTTGGCCGTAAACTCTCAAATCTCCAAGATTTGGTGTTTTTAAAGTGTTAAAATCAATCACATGTGATTCTAAAAATTCCCACAAGCCTAGAAATGTGTTTAAGGCACCATTTGATACCTTTTTATGAGTTTACGGCCATGAGACATGTTCTATGGCCGTAAACTCTCAAATGTGGGGTTTTGATGTTTGTAAGGCCTTAAAACTATTTTTGGTTGGTCCTTTGATTTATTCCAAGGCTTTTGGTGGTGTTGGATGGCTTTCAAACACCCTAGAATTGGATTTGCACCATGTTTCATGGAGTTTACGGCCTAAGTACAAGCCTTGGTCGTAAACTCACAACAATCCCCCAAAATTGATGTTTTAAGTGTCCAAATGCAAAGATCTATAATCTATAATTCATAACTAAGACATATGAGTGGTTTGGAAGGGTTTAAAGGCATGAAAACCCTAGATATATGAGTTTACGGCCCAAGAATGATCCTTGGCCATAAACTCCTTCAAACCTCACAAAATTCATGTTTTAATTGTTTAAATTCCATATCTTGAAGTCCCTTAGCCATATCTAAAGTCCAAACTTGTCAAGGAGGGGTTTAAGGGCTCAAAACCCATCATTTTTGGTGTTTACGGCCTAGGCACCTTCCTGGGCCGTAAACTCATACTTTGTGTCCTATTTCATGGTTAAGTCTCAAATTTGGAAGTCAAATAAGCTATACAATGAGGTTAGGAAGTTACCTTAAGGATTTGAGGCCTTAAAATTGAGTTTTGGACCCTAAATCTTGGATTTTAGGAGAGAGGTTAGAGAGAGATTAGAGAGAGAAGGAAAAAGCTTCAAATGAGAGGTTTAAGACGTTTATATAGTTCCCAAAACTTGGACGCGGTGGAATTCTACCCGATACCGGCATTAAACAGGGCTTTTGGTCGCACCCGATTAAATTACCGTCACCCGGCGGGAATGTTTCTAACTTTTTGAAGTAAGCACTTTTTGGGTTAATTTCATGAGTTCCAAGAGGTTTGGACACTCAATCAATTATAATAACATATAAATTTAAATAATTAACCCGAAGCGAGAACGAAACGAATCGATTGACGGCGAAGTCTCACGGGTAGAACAAGTTTTTGACGATAGAAAACTTCGAGTTGTTACATTTGTCCTACATCACGCCAACATAATGACATATGACAATTGTAAACATATAATGCTTCATATGGTGGCATTTTGATTGAAACGTGGTAACTGTTATTATATGAAAATTCAACAAGAGATAAATACTTATCCCAGTTACCACCGAACTTGAAGACGTGTGCACGAAGCGTATCTTCCACTTTTTGGATTGTTCTCTCCATTTGACCGTCTATCTGGGGATGATAAGTTGTGCTGAGAGCAACTCGAGATCCAAATTCACATTGCATACTTGCCCAAAAGTGAGAAGTGAAACAATTATCACGGTCGGAAATGATATTTAGTGCCACACTATGTCTCGCAATGATTTCATCCAAATATACGATAATGTCTCCGGCGTCAGCTAATTTTGACTTTATTTTAAATATTATTATTTTTAACAAACAGGAATAGAAAAATCCGTTAAAAAATTCATAACGTCTTCATCCGACGTCCATTTCGTCAGTCTTTTTATCGTTGTACTACTATTGACGAGATCTTTGATTCTCATTTAGGTTGCATCGGGTAAAAATCAATCCATCTTTATTTCGAGTTTTAGTTGTCTACTGCAATTCCAAAATTTAGAAAAATCTTAACTTCCTCATACGAAGCCACTTTTGGACGTTCTTTTTATGAAAATTCTCTGTTTAACAAATACTACGAATTTCGTCGTGCCGGTTCTGTCGCGAAAGTTCAAATAGTCATAACTTCTTCGTTATAACTTGGATTTCACTGAGGTTTTTGCCTAAATGTTTCTAACGAGATTCTATACAGATTTCAATAATAAAATTTAACCTATTTAAAATATTATATATTCGTTAAATTTCAACATTATATTGGAATCTCGTAAGACCTCCAATATTTTCCGAGTGATTCTAAACATAGTTTTACTTCAATTCCAGTAAAAACTATTTGTTAGAACACATTACTAATAATTCTATAATATTTCATAATATTATTCACTTTTAAAATTTACAAAACACAACTTCAAAAAGTGTATGTTACAAGCAGTCATGGTAGCGATCATTATACTTAGCAATCTATTCGGGAGTAGCAGTGTTTTCATCGATCTCCTTTAACTCTTTGTTAAGGACATATTCTTTTTTCTCATAGCGAATGGCCATGCGGATGTTTCAAATCCAATCATTGAAATTCGATCAATCAAAAATGACCCTCGCACATATGTTCATGAGGGAAAAAGAGTCGGAGGGGATTGGGTTGGTAGCATTGTTTGAAGTAGACATCTAAAAAGAAAGATAGTGTTTAGATTAGATAAGGATCCTCAATATATCACCCAAATGAAAAATTAAGGCTAGGACCCAATCCGCTATTCTACAATTTGGAAGAGGGATGCCGTAATCCAATTGTAAAATATTCGAAGTTAGGTAAATGACGATTACCAATTTCCACCATAAAAAATGAAATAGAGAATTTAGTTTTAAATGAATTGAAATTCCTAGATTCTTTTGAGAATCACTGAACTTTTCAATGACATGTTTAAATCTCGATTAAGCCCTTTAAGTTTGTGACTGGGATACCAAGGATCACAAACAAGGTATGAATAACCATGCAAATATTCTTGGTACTCTTAATGTTACATATCACCTGGTCAATGTGTCGGTTAACTACACACGCTCCACTGATCCATGATTAACATCAAGCAACCCTTTGCCACACTTGCTAGTGCTAGATTAGTGTGTTGTTTAACCGCACACGCTCCACTAATGTCTTAGCAAGGTGCAAAGTGTAATTTACATGGAATTACATCATTTTCACATTTTTCCTAAATTGACTAAGATCGGGAATTTATAAAAGCTTAGTTACTTTAATAATTATCATTATAATTATTAATGAGAATTAATTTCCTATCCTACACATTTGGATAACGATCCTCCACTAGTCAAGAGTGTGGAGGGTAAGAATAGATACCTAATGATAGTCGTACTATAGGCCGCTTCCTTAAGCACCCCGACTGGCTTCATGAATGAGGCCTAGTAACGGTAAGACTGACTTGTCTTATATATATGTATATATATATATATATATATATATATATATATATATATATATATATAAGTATTAACTTTAATATTATAATAATTTAATGTTGAATTTTAAACTTTTAAAATTCTAGGGATTTGAATTAAAGTTTCATAAATGAGACATCTCAAATTCCAAAACATGAGGGTAAGGTTTGAAACTCTTTAAATGTGACATCCCCAAATTCACGGTCATTTTAAAAATTTTATTTATGCTTACTAAAAAATCAAAGTATTCATTTTAAAGAATAATATTCTGAAATTTGTTCCCAGAAAAACATGATAATAATATTATCAAAGCATTTCCGAAGAAATGTATTTTGTTTATATTAAAAATATCGGATGTCATCGTCAATAAAAAACATAAGCATAAACAGACCTTACATTCATTTACACTAGTGATTTATATCTCCTTTAATCTATCAGTGTAAAGTAGCTTCGTATCGACACATGTGATACAAATAAACTGAGTGGGTCAGGTTGGGAAACCTGGTGAGTACATAGGGATTTTAATCCCATAATTATATATATATATATATATATATATATATATATATATACATACATATATATATATACATATATATATATATATATATATATATATATATATATATATATATAATTTAGAACTCACGATATATACAATTTAACATCACATAAGAAATTTCATCCCACCCCAAGGATCCTCACAACGATACGATCTATACTCTCGAATCTGAATATTATTGTATTTCCTAATCCACAGTCCTGGATATGAAATAAACCTCTTACCCTAATCCATACTCCTGGATCTAAAATTAACCTCTTTACTTGATCCATACTCCTGGATCTAAATTCAACATTTTTTACTTTATCCATACTCCTGGATCTAAAATTAAACTTTTAACCTGATCCATACTTCTGGATCTGAAATTAACCTCCTTACCTAATCCATACTCTTGGATCAATAATTATGCCTATTAGATACTCTCGGACTAGGGACCACTAACTATGGCTAATCAATACTCTCGGATAAATGACAAATTTAAAGTTTGTCTCTCTGTGAATATCTCACTCGTTCTCATAAAGATATACTACATAATACTCCTCTTAATTAATTAAGGTTTACTCTATATCCTAAATTCTCATATATTCTCATATATGCTCTTAACACGTATTTCAAGCAATATCAAATATTTTACACACCAACAAACATTTAATACATTATTCAATACTTGTATTAAAATCATGTTCATGAAAGAGACTATGCACTCACATAAACTCTTCAACAAATATTTAACTCTTTAACATATATTTAATACTTTAATTAATACATGTATTAAAATCATGTTCATGAAAGGGACTATGCACTCACTTGTTAAGGTGATGATTCCAAATTCAGACAACGCTTTGCTTCTAACGATTTTATTTTCCTTCGACGAAACCTAACATTATTATTGCTATATTTTAGTGTAATATTCATTGAGACTAATTATTAGTCTAGATTCATCATTAACTAAGAGGCTACGTCATGATCTATCAAGTAAGGATCAGCCAGGCAGGACAGTTGCGAGGAAGGACCATTTCGGCATATAGCTTTTCTGAAATCCAACAACCAAACCCAACATGACCATTCTAGACACCTATCCTGTAGGTAGTTCAATTTGTATAACGACTTTGTATCACTGATAAATCTTATTTATAGGTTCATAACAACAATATTATATTTATATATAAGCTATATTTAAACTATGGTGGGCGTATCTCACTTACAGCGGGTTTTTATTAAAAACTAGGCTTTGCTAGAGCAGTGTCTCCAAGCTGCAAAGCTCTTTTTCTCGGAGTCGTCAGTAGCTCCGGGGCTTCCTCCTCGTGCTACGGAGGTACCTAGGTTTTAGGGGGTTTTGGGCGGTGTTAAAGAGTGTATACAGAGAGAAAGAGATTGGAATCGATGTGAGAAATGAGGCTGCCCTCACCTTTATTTATAGGCTGGAAATCTGATCAATTCATCGATTTAAGTCCCACATGTCACCATCCGTTACGAAGACTTTGGGAGAAAGCAATGGCTCAGCACGTGCCACATCACCCCCTTCGCAACAGCACACTCCTTACTTCTAAACCCCATGACTTTCGAAACGAGCTCCGTTGTTGACATTATTTATATTCAAGCATAGGTATTGTAAAGATCTACAACTCTCCTTTTGACTCTGTCAGCTAATTCTCGGCCGAGTTTAAATATAATTGTATGAGAATATTACAATGTTAAATGACCGTGTAGAATTCATAACTTCTACATACTTACTCTGTTTTTGTATGTCTTTTTCTCGTTGGTCTCTTATTAAGGAGATCTTCAATTCTCATTTTGGTTAGCGTTGCCCAAAAAATGATCGATCTAAAATTCACATTTCAGGTTGTGCACTCATATGCCAAATCTTAGAAAAATCATAACTTCCTCATACGAAGTCAGATTTGGGCGTTCTTTTCATGTGTTTTCTCAGTTTAATGTATACTACAACTTTCATTTATATCTCTAAGGATAAAAAGTAGTTTATCAAAAAATTACTTTTTACGATTTTCGGTGCCATGCCTGTTTTACTGTAAAAACTTCAACAGGTCATAACTTCTTCGTTATAACTCGGATTTCGGGGTTCTTTATATGTACAAAACCTTTGTGACATATACTATAACTTGGTTAATATTATTTATTCAAAATAATCTTCTATTAAAAAGTCATTTTTGACGCTTATTGTCTCTAAATTGACTAGCCCGAATCCGCGGGCTTTAAGTCAAAAGCTCTTGAGTTATAGAATCAATGTTATTTAAATGTGACTTTCCAAGTTCCATAACTTGAGGATAAGTTATGCAACTCTTCAAGACTTATGGAATTCTATAACTTAAAGTTTTAATGTTTCATGAATGAGACTTTTCGTATTTCATAATTTAAGAACAAGTTATGAAAATCTTCATGAACCATTTACATCAAATTAAACTAATACAATCAATCATATAATTTATCATCTTACTATTTGACCTAATACTAATCATATAGCAATATAGCTTAAAATTTTAAAAACAATTAGTTTTTCATAAAATCAAGTAGTTATCTTAAAATTTGTCAATTATCATGTTATTGGATGAGAATAATCATTACCATATCATTAAGATCAAAATTTATGAACCAAAATAGTTTTTTATAATGATCCTAAACCAGAACAGGCCAAAAACTCAAAAATTTTACTCACCGAGGATCCAACTCGTTGAGTGCACTTATGAACTCGACGAGTTCATCTTCATAAGGCACCTACTAGTCGAGTTCAATGATGGACTCGTTGAGAAGGCCCTGAAAGAACCTAGAATTGTGATTTTTTCGCTTTTGAAAATCATACAATTTCATCGATAAAATAGAAAACACATGGCTCTAATACCACTGATGGGTTTTATGTACTCTAATATCCATATGGTGCATATAAAACCCTAATTATTTGGATCTAAGTTTCTCTAATTATATTGCAATAAACATTTTCCTAAGCATGAAGCCTAAACTAGCATGCAAGGTGATATTTGAATCATAAAAACTAGTTAGAATATTACCTTGTGTAGTAGCTTGTAGAACTTGCCCTTAAGAAAACTTAGTAGCTCTACTGTGATGCCTCAAATGGTTTAGAAAAAACCAAGAGAAATTAGATGAATATAGAAGAGGTTAAGGAGACTCAATATCTGTTATGCCTTCTTCTTATGCATGGGTCACGATTTTCGACACTAGGGAACATATTTATAGTGTAGAATTCTAAGAGTTACATGTTACCCTAATTCACACGCATAGGTTTATGATCCAACTGATTTCGACTACCACTTCATGGATTAACTCATAATCTTACCCCATCAACAAATCAATCATGGATCATTAGCCCAGTCCATATGTATGACTGATTTACATAATCCGTCCCTGTTAATTTAATTAGTCTCTTTTGATCACTAAATTAATTTCAAATTAATTCTTGATCAATACTAATTAAATAATATTATTTCTCAATTACTATATTACACTTATAGTATATTAATAAACCATAAGTAATATCTTTCTCAAATATCCATCATATCAAATTGCTTTGATGAATGCAACCCAAATAGACCATGCTACTATTAGGTCAAATACATACCAATTATAGTTATGTGCCTAGACACCTAATCCAACACTTAGCACCTCAAGTGTGATGCATCAAACAAGTAACAAACACTAATAAAAAACTATATGGATATGAGAGAGGTTAAGGAGACACAAATTAGCTATACTCTTGTTGGAATACAAGGGTTAACCGATTTTAGGGCTTAGGGTACATATTTATAGTGTAGAATTCCAAGAGTCATGTGTTAACCCTAATTCTTACACTTAAGCTTATGATCCAACAATATCATTTGGATTATCACTTAATGGACTTTCACAAAAGCTTAGTCCAACATTAACCAATCATGGATCATTAGCCCAAATTATATGTTTCACTGATTGACATAATCAATCCCTATTTATTTAATTAGTCTCTTTTGATCACTAAATTAATCCTAAATTAATTCTTGATCAATACTAATTAAATAACATGATTTCTCAATTAATATATTATACTTATAATGTATTAATAAATCACAAATAACCTCTTTCTCAAATATCCATCTATCAAATTGTTCTAGTGAAGGCAACCTAAAATGGACCATGCTACTATCGGGTCAAGTACACACCAATTATAGTTATGGGCTTAAACACCTAATCCAACAGTCTCCCACTTGGATAAGTCTAATAACTATAATTTCTAGTGTAGCATCAAAATCTGATTGGCAGTCGTAGCTCTCAAAAGTCACAGTCGAACTCTGATGTGTCCATTAGATACGGGATCATATAATCCTCTCTTCTCAAAGATATCATGCGGACTAATACATGCAACATGGTTATACTTATTGTCCTACCGTTTGTTTCCCAATTTTTGATTTGTTTGACATATAACTTAATTAAACAAATCAATTGAGTCCTGAACAGGCCCGACACATAAGTCAAAACAAATTCATTGAGGGGCTCGAGATATCGCTTTCAATCCTCCAAGGATTAAAAGGAACAAATAAACTTTGAGTTATATGCTTGTACTAACTACTTGTTAAATCATACACAACAACATGTTTTATAACATCAAGTAACTGATGCGTTTTCGTACTATCAATGCACAACTAACTTGTAGTCAACAACTCATATATCTTGGTTTGAAGACTATATGATATTATCATCTCACAATCACTCGTAATAATTCCATGAAGTGATTCAGGTTAGTGTGGCCTTAGTCCAATACTCATATCTTATTTCAAGAGCACTCATGAATGTTTGTAGCAAACTTTTGCAATGTCTAACTCCTTGTAAAATCTTACAAAAGCCCATTCATGACAATCTATTTAGATAACCTACTTCTAAAGAATGATCGACTATGGATAGTTCGAATAATCTTATTATTCTGCAAGTGAAAACATGCAAAATGAAACAATAGTAAACAATTGTCACAAGATAGTAAGTTTACTTATAAACAAAAACTTCTTTTATTTAATCATCAAATGTCAATAAAATTTAAAATATTACAAGTATCTAAATATCTATCTAATCATTAAAACTAATGTCTCCCTTCAGCTCACTAATCCTATATGCTGCAAGTGCTTAACCCTACTTAGTCCCTTTGGAAGTGGATCTATTGGGTTCTCCGTTGATGATACCCGCTTCATTACAAGGAATCCTTTTTCTATTCTATTTCTTATGAAGTGATATTTTTTTTGTCAATGTGCCTAGATCTGCCATTCCCTTGGTTCCTTGGCTAAGGCAACCACACCTTCATTATCACAGAAAATCTCCATAAGATCCTTTATAGCTGGTACAACTCCAAGGTCTCTGATGAAGTTCTTTAGCCATATCTGTCACAACTATAAATTTTGAGCCATGTAATCTATGCATTCAAGTACATGTGAATCAAAAACTTCAATCAAATACAAGATACAAGTACTATAAGTAGTCATCAAGCAATTGGAGACCCTAGAAGTTCTTGTTAAGTCCATTTAGGACTAGGACTTCCTTATTGGATCCAAATGGACCAATGAATTTCCAAATTGGACTATCATGGGTTTAGGACCCTAATTGGGTTCTAATTGGACCCACATTCGTTTATTGCAATATTTTGGGCTAGGTAGAACCTAGAATGAAATAAAACACAAGTTTTGATCCATAATTTAACCTAACCTAGCTTAATAAAGCATAAAAATCACAATTTTATTTTATAAGACCAATAAATACCCTAAACTACCTCTAATGTTGGGCTTAGGGGCAAAGAGCCCAATTTTTCCTTCTTCTCTCCCCATTCTCGGCCCAATGCATGAGCCCAAGAGGAAAGGAAGCATGTTGACTAGTGAGTGACACCTCACTATTATCTAATGGATTTCTAGGCACATATCACATACCTCCATGCATGTATCACTTCAAATATCACTTCCTCTCTTCTCTCTTCCCACTCTCGGCCGAATCCCCTCTCACACACACCAAAAATATCTCAAATTCTCTCTAGAACACTCAAGAACTCTCCTTCCTCCCCTCTCCAAAAATCTCGAAAATTAGGGACTTTCCAAGAGGATTTTGCAAGTAAATCATCATCTAAGGTAAGATTATGCATAGATCTATGGTTTAAATTCTTTTGTTATCAAAATCCTTTCCTAATCTATGCAAAAATCGTGATCTTGCACCCTAGAACCATCTCAAAATTCGAGATCTTCATCAAAGGGAGCCAAGGCCAAAAACACTTCATTTTTTTTCCTTCCATTTTCCTTGCAAAACCGAATCAACACCCCAAGGTGAGCTTCATACCCCCTATTTTCTATTTTTATGAGTTTTGTGGGGGGGGAATACAAGTGAAAGTGTAGATCTATATGTGTTTGTATGCCTTGTATGATTTCCATGCTTATATGTATGCTTTTATGTGTTTTTATGTTGGATCTAGCCTCAAAACTCATCAAAACCGAGATATAACTTGTGCTACATGATTTTAACTTCAAATATATTTCTAAACACAAAGTGCTTCAAGAAAAATTGGCTAAGTAGTTTAGCAATAATTTCTTTGGGTTAAAAACACAAATTTTGGGCCTAAAATGTGAAAAATGCAAAAATAAGGGCCCAAATCGACATGTCACAGATTCTGATGGATGAAGTGTGCCAAAACAGTTTTCATAAATAAATCTCTGGAAATATACTCATTTAGGGGACTAAAAACATAAATTTTAAGCTTAATGGGTTAAAAATGTAACTTTCGGCCCAATAAGGCCCATTATGCGAATTTTTCTGTTTTGGAGGGCCAAAACTGTAACTTTCTGTAAAACAGTGGACTATAAGAGTTCCAACTCCTTTTCAAAGGTTTAAAATGCTTTTTAAATTTAAAAAGGACCAAAGTTGCAAAAATTTTCCAAATTGGGCCAAAATTGTAAAAATTGCGAAAAGAAGGGGTTAAAACCGTGAAAACTGCATTTTCAAGGACTTAAACTGTTTTTATGAAAAATATGTTGAAAAATATTAATTTCAATAATTTTTGGTGTTAAAATGTCAAGAAAAATAGTTTAAGGACTAAACCGGGAAGTATTAATATAAAGGGTTGAAAATGTAAATTTTACAAATGATGAGGGGCTGAAAACAGGAATATTTCAAGGCTAGTTCAATATACCCAATTTGATCAAATGATGGCACCACGACTATCAACGGAATACAATACATTACAATACCAAAAGTCGTTGTTAAACGAATTGGCTCGGTCTCGAGCCAATAGAAATCTACAACTACTAACACTACGACACTACAATTCATACAAGTAACGTTTGGTTATACATACACATGCGAGTGTGCACAGACGTCTATGCACCATCTTTGGGCCCCACAAGTGTAAAATCTTGTTTGTTGAGCCTAGCTAGCCCAATGACCTGATCTTAAGGCCCGAAGACATTTTTTTACGGAGTGTTGGGTTTTACCGATCCGACACAACGTAAATGGACTTTCAATGGCTTGTATACCACCGGTCCCCAAGGGTCCTTTGGTCTTGCTAGTAAGGTCTACATTTCATGCGAGGCGGGTCTGGGACCCCTCGTACATTTTATCCCCAACCGGCTAATGGAGTTACCGGGGTCTTCGTGACCTCTTTCTCTTCGGATGTGGGACTTCACCTAGTCAGGGCGATTGGATAACGCGATTAGTATTGACGACACCTTCGGAGTCGTTAGTATAACTATAAACTGGGCGTTTGTGTAACGCGGGTTTGTAGTAAATAATCTTGCTCGAAAACCTTCCAACGTCGCCTGGGACTGACACTATATGCTATGCAATGGTTTCAATGTAACATCACGTAATTCAAGGAACTAGGAGAACATCGGGTTTTCCTAGGGTTTTCAATACGAACTGATTTGAAATGCATACATTTTCAATGAACATTTTTTTACAAGTATAGAAACGAACAAGTATACCTATGGATCTTCACAAACGTTTTCGAAAACTTATCTTTTCAGAAAATATCGGATTTTCTGGTGGTTTATCAAACAATACAAACATTCGATTTCAAACACTACTTATGAACTCACCAACATTTCATATGTTGACGTTTTTCAAAATACTTGTATTCTCAGGGAGCCAGTGAATCAAGGGAAATCATATCCAGTGACGGTTGCGGTTTATTTTTGTATGAATTAAACAACTTAATTTTTGGGGAATGTAATGTTTAAACAATGTATGTTATGTAAACACTACTGGTTGTACTATGATGATGAATGGTGACGAATGTTGTTATGTTTCATATATATTCAATGTTATGGTATTCAATTGAGTCACGACAGCCCCCGGACGTTTCCGCCGTCTGGTTCGGGGGTGTGACAGGTTGGTATCAGAGCTTTGTTTATAGTGAACTAGCATGTCGAGCCATACATTGATATGCAACTATAAACCAAAAAGAGGGACTAACATAACTCTGAACAACACAAGTAAATAAAACACACTTGCTTGCATTAGGGATAAGAACCTAACGTCGAATCAAACACAATAATACTGGTATCTTGGTTAATTCGGGACTGTTCTTAGGGATACCAAGGAGTGAATGTAGCCTGATCAACTACGTTCTCTCCAAGGTAAAACTAACACACGTCTTGATGAGATCGGGATAGCCAGGGAACCAAAAACTATACCCTTATCAGCCAAAAAGAGAATGTTGCTTAGTATGTATGATGGATATAGCATCCTAGGATAATGTAGTATATTTACGTACTCGCGCAGACAGCATGGCTGGTTTTCATCACCCGGGAGACCCCTACTTCCCTAATCAGGGAAACAACGGGTGGCTAGAGGAGTCCGAGGAGGAACCTGAGGAAGAGCCTGAAGAGGAACCCGAGGAGGACCCCGAGGAGGAACCTGACGGGGAACCGGAGGCAGAAGCCGAAGGCGAGCTTGTCGAACCCGAAGAAGACGAAGAGCATTTCGAAGAGGAGCTCGATGATAGCGACGGGGGTGATTCGGATGCGGAGTCCGAAGTCATCAACCCCCCTTACCCAATCCGGGTGCCTGCATATCGAGTGGGCCCCACTGGCCCTACACCTCCCTGGGGTATGGACCTCTGGAGATGGAGCAGACAGCAGGGACAGCGACCCCCGTATGGCATGTCACGCGAGTTCTTTGACCTGAGAGATGGAGGACCGGCCGACCGAGCCCTTCCAGTCATGGTGAAACGGTTACGGAATACGGGCGATCTTGCCCAGGACACTGCGGATCAGGTACACCAATTGAGGACTAGGGTCGAGCGTGCGGAGCAGGAGACGCGTGACGTCCTTCGAGAGTTTCACATGAGACAGGTTCGGTGGGAGTCTCGACTCCGGGACGCGGAACGCTTGGTTGCTCGTCTTCAGGGAGCATCCACATCTTCGGCACCACCTCCTGACGCAGCTCATCGCGGTTAGGGGTAGACCTATCATAGTAGATCATTAGGAACTATGTTACGTACTCCGGCTCTATGTTTAAGTGACTACACTACTCATGGAGCCGTTATACTGTCAGATTAGCATTATCTATGTATGCTCCTACGAGAAAATTTTCTTGTACTAAATGCGGATAATATTAATGAACTTTTGTGTGTTTTGCTAAATTATTCTTAGTTGCTATGTGTTGAGACATTATGATTGCATGCTTGATGATAGTAATGTTTAGGTTCGCACCATACACCTAGATAGTAGGTCGCAACCTCCCAGAAACCACGAACACTCAACATCTTTCCGTTTCATGACAGAAAGATGCCTCGCCCAACTACTCGCGGAAACCCAGGACCAACCCCGCCCGAAGCTGACTCCACTGCTTTCCAGGCAGCCGTGTCGGCTGCAGTCACAGCAGCGATGGCACAACTTCACCGAGGAAACAACGGAGGAGGTAACGGGCAAGGATCTGGAAGTTCGAACAACGGGGCGAACCAAGGACTCACTAAAACGTGCACCTACAAGGATTTTGCGAACGCTAAACCCCGAACTTTCAACGGTACCGGAGGAGTGATCGCCCTAAAGCGATGGATCGAGAAGGTAGAGTCGGTATTCGAGATATGTGAGTGCCCCGAGCAGATGAAAGTGAAGTTCGCGGCTTGCACTTTGGTGGACCAAGCACTCACTTGGTGGAATGATCATGTGGAAGCCATGACACTCCCGGTCGCCAACTCTATTCCCTGGGCAGAGATGAAAGAGATGTTGACGGCTGAGTACTGCCCCCGAGGCGAAATACAGAAGATGGAGCAGGAACTATGGAATCTCACGGTGCAGAATGGGAACATCGATGCTTACATATCGAGATTCAGCGAACTATCTCTGTTGTGCCCGGGTATGATCACTTCAGAGGAGAAGAAGATTGAACGATTCATTTGGGGACTGACATCCCCCATTCAAGGAAATGTGATAGCTGCGAACCCTGAAACTTTTGACAGTGCAAAGAGATTGGCAAAGAGGTTATATGATCATAACCACAAAAAGGGCGAGAAACCGGTAGAGGCTGAGAAGAAAAAGGAGGGTGATGGTAAGAAAGGATGGAACAACAAGAGAAAGGGGCGTCAGGGCCCCGAGGCCTCCAAAAAGCAGCGAACAGTGGCAGTTAACGCTGTCACTGCACCGGTTCCAGCCACACCACATGCTCCAGCCTCAGCTGCTTCAAACACTTCAAGACCCTATTCCGGTACTCATCCCAAATGCAACAAGTGCGGTTTCCATCACCAAGGAGAATGTAGGGAGTTCCATTGCACCAGTTGCAACCGAAGGGGACACACTACAAAGTTCTGCAGGACTTATCCTTCTCAGAACCAGAATCAGGGAAACAACCAGAACAACAACAACCCTCGCAATAACAACAACACCAATGCCGGTGGCAACAATGCAGGGCTTAGTCACACCTGTTTCGGGTGTGGAAGGACGGGACACTTCCGTCGAGATTGCCCTAACAACAACAACTCAGGAAACAGAGGAGCAGGAAGAATGCTGACTATGGGTCAGAGTGATGCAGTTCAGGACCCCGCAGTTGTGACCGGTACGTTCCTCCTAAACCACACTTATGCATGCATCTTATTTGATACCGGAGCGGAGCGAAGTTTCGTAAGCGAGAAGTTTAAACACTTATTAAAACAACAACCCCAAAAGCTGAATGAAACCTATACGGTGCAAATGGCCAATGGGAAGACCGAATCCACTAGAGAAATCTACACTGGATGTACCCTAACCCTTAACCAACACGTCTTACGAATAGATCTGATGCCAGTGTCAATTAGGAGTTTCGATGTGATTATCGGCATGGATTGGTTAAGCCCCCACCATGCTGAGGTTTTGTGCCACGAGAAGGCCGTTCGCCTTCGTCTCCCGAATCACGAAACCCTAGTAATTTACGGAGACAAGCCTAGCGCGAATCTTCGTCTTATCTCGTGCATCAAAGCACAAAAACATCTGCGAAAGAACAACTTAGCGTTCTTGGCCCACATAGTGGACAAGACCAAAGAAGAAATTAACATCCAAGACATTCCGGTAGCGTGTGAATTCCCGGACATGTTTCCTGAAGATCTCCCAGGAGTACCCCCAGAGAGACAGGTTGAGTTCCGAATCGACCTCGTCCCAGGAGCAACTCCTCTCGCTAAATCACCATATCGATTGGCACCTGCTGAAATGCAGGAATTGTCCAGCCAACTCAGTGAGCTTCTGGACAAGGGATTTATCCGACCTAGCTACTCGCCATGGGGAGCTCCGGTGCTCTTTGTCAAGAAGAAGGACGGATCTTTCATAATGTGCATCGATTACAGAGAGTTGAATAAACTCACTGTTAAAAACCGCTACCCACTCCCTCGGATCGATGATCTATTCGACCAGCTCCAAGGAGCTAGCTATTTTTCTAAAATTGATCTACGATCCGGATACCATCAACTCAAGGTCCGAGAAGAAGATATCCCTAAAACCGCTTTCCGAACCCGCTATGGACATTATGAATTCGTCGTAATGCCCTTCGGTCTAACAAATGCACCCGCCGCATTTATGGACCTAATGAACCGAATCTGTCGACCGTTCTTGGACAACTTCGTCATTGTGTTTATCGATGACATCCTCGTCTATTCTCGAAGCAAAGAGGAGCATGGCCAACATCTCCGACAAGTCCTAGAGACGCTGCGATCGGAAAGGCTTTACGCCAAACTCTCTAAGTGTGAGTTTTGGCTACGGAGCGTGAATTTTCTCGGTCACGTAGTTAGCCAAGATGGAATTCATGTGGATCCCTCTAAGGTCAAAGCTGTGGAAGGATGGGCAACTCCGACTACGCCCACAGAAATTCGTCAGTTCTTAGGCCTAGCAGGCTACTATAGGAGATTCATCCAAAACTTCTCTAAAATCGCCAAGCCACTTACCTTGCTTACGCAAAAGAGTGTGCCATTCAAGTGGACAGACCGACAAGAGATTGCGTTTCGAGCCTTGAAGCAATCTCTTTGTAGCGCTCCTGTACTATCTCTACCCGAAGGGACGGAAGATTTTGTAGTTTACTGTGACGCGTCAAATCAAGGTTTAGGTTGCGTCCTCATGCAACGTGGAAGAGTGATAGCATATGCGTCCCGTCAACTAAAGACGCACGAAGTAAATTACACAACCCATGACCTAGAACTGGGAGCCGTGGTCTTCGCCCTAAAAATTTGGAGGCACTACCTGTACGGTACAAAGTGCACCATCTTCACAGACCACAAGAGCCTCCAGCACATCTTGAATCAGAAGGAGCTGAACATGAGACAACGAAGATGGGTGGAGTTGTTAAACGACTACGAATGCGAGATCAAGTACCATCCAGGAAAGGCCAACGTGGTAGCTGACGCATTAAGTCGGAAGGAGTACACAAATCGCCGTACGAAAACGCACTCGATAACCATTCAGTCTCATCTGACCACTCAAATTGCATCGGTCCAGGCAGAAGCTATGAAAACGGAAATCATTCGCGAGACCACAGAAAAGATTGTCCAGATCAAAGCTCGATTACAGGCATCGCATGACCGGCAAAAGAGCTACGCTGATAAACGGCGAAAGCCCTTAGAATTCCAGGTCGGTGATCGAGTAATGTTGAAGGTCTCACCCTGGAAAGGGGTTATACGTTTCGGAAAACGGGGAAAGCTGAACCCGCGATACGTTGGACCTTTCGAAATCGTCGCCCGAATAGGTCCAGTAGCATACAGACTACAACTACCCGCAGAGCTAAACGGTGTACACCCCGTGTTTCATGTTTCTAATCTGAAAAAGTGCCTATCAGATGAAACCCTTGTCATTCCTCTTGACGAAATCGAAATCAATGAGAATCTCCTGTTCGTCGAAGAACCAATCGAGATTATGGACAGGGAGGTGAAGCGTACTAAGCAGAGTCGCATCCCGATCGTGAAGGTACGGTGGAACGCAAAGCGTGGGCCAGAATTCACGTGGGAACGCGAAGATCAAATGAAGCAAAAGTACCCTCACCTATTCTAGTTTTCTCAAATCTAGCTTTCAAACAGAATTTCGGGACGAAATTCCCTCTAACGGGGGGATGATGTCACAACTATAAATTTTGAGCCATGTAATCTATGCATTCAAGTACATGTGAATCAAAAACTTCAATCAAATACAAGATACAAGTACTATAAGTAGTCATCAAGCAATTGGAGACCCTAGAAGTTCTTGTTAAGTCCATTTAGGACTAGGACTTCCTTATTGGATCCAAATGGACCAATGAATTTCCAAATTGGACTATCATGGATTTAGGACCCTAATTGGGTTCTAATTGGACCCACATTCGTTTATTGCAATATTTTGGGCTAGGTAGAACCTAGAATGAAATAAAACACAAGTTTTGATCCATAATTTAACCTAACCTAGCTTAATAAAGCATAAAAATCACAATTTTATTTTATAAGGCCAATAAATACCCTAAACTACCTCTAATGTTGGGCTTAGGGGCAAAGAGCCCAATTTTTCCTTCTTCTCTCCCCATTCTCGGCCCAATGCATGAGCCCAAGAGGAAAGGAAGCATGTTGACTAGTGAGTGACACCTCACTATTATCTAATGGATTTCTAGGCACATATCACATACCTCCATGCATGTATCACTTCAAATATCACTTCCTCTCTTCTCTCTTCCCACTCTCGGCCGAATCCCCTCTCACACACACCAAAAATATCTCAAATTCTCTCTAGAACACTCAAGAACTCTCCTTCCTCCCCTCTCCAAAAATCTCGAAAATTAGGGACTTTCCAAGAGGATTTTGCAAGTAAATCATCATCTAAGGTAAGATTATGCATAGATCTATGGTTTAAATTCTTTTGTTATCAAAATCCTTTCCTAATCTATGCAAAAATCGTGATCTTGCACCCTAGAACCATCTCAAAATTCGAGATCTTCATCAAAGGGAGCCAAGGCCAAAAACACTTCATTTTTTTTCCTTCCATTTTCCTTGCAAAACCGAATCAACACCCCAAGGTGAGCTTCATACCCCCTATTTTCTGTTTTTATGAGTTTTGTGGGGGGGGAATACAAGTGAAAGTGTAGATCTATATGTGTTTGTATGCCTTGTATGATTTCCATGCTTATATGTATGCTTTTATGTGTTTTTATGTTGGATCTAGCCTCAAAACTCATCAAAACCGAGATATAACTTGTGCTACATGATTTTAACTTCAAATATATTTCTAAACACAAAGTGCTTCAAGAAAAATTGGCTAAGTAATTTAGCTATAATTTCTTTGGGTTAAAAACACAAATTTTGGGCCTAAAATGTGAAAAATGCAAAAATAAGGGCCCAAATCGACATGTCACAGATTCTGATGGATGAAGTGTGCCAAAACAGTTTTCATAAATAAATCTCTGGAAATATACTCATTTAGGGGACTAAAAACATAAATTTTAAGCTTAATGGGTTAAAAATGTAACTTTCGGCCCAATAAGGCCCATTATGCGAATTTTTCTGTTTTGGAGGGCCAAAACTGTAACTTTCTGTAAAACAGTGGACTATAAGTGTTCCAACTCCTTTTCAAAGGTTTAAAATGCTTTTTAAATTTAAAAAGGACCAAAGTTGCAAAAATTTTCCAAATTGGGCCAAAATTGTAAAAATTGCGAAAAGAAGGGGTTAAAACCGTGAAAACTGCATTTTCAAGGACTTAAACTGTTTTTATGAAAAATATGTTGAAAAATATTAATTTCAATAATTTTTGGTGTTAAAATGTCAAGAAAAATAGTTTAAGGACTAAACCGGGAAGTATTAATATAAAGGGTTGAAAATGTAAATTTTACAAATGATGAGGGGCTGAAAACAGGAATATTTCAAGGCTAGTTCAATATACCCAATTTGATCAAATGATGGCACCACGACTATCAACGGAATACAATACATTACAATACCAAAAGTCGTTGTTAAACGAATTGGCTCGGTCTCGAGCCAATAGAAATCTACAACTACTAACACTACGACACTACAATTCATACAAGTAACGTTTGGTTATACATACACATGCGAGTGTGCACAGACATCTATGCACCATCTTTGGGCCCCACAAGTGTAAAATCTTGTTCGTTGAGCCTAGCTAGCCCAATGACCTGATCTTAAGGCCCGAAGACATTTTTTTACGGAGTGTTGGGTTTTACCGATCCGACACAACGTAAATGGACTTTCAATGGCTTGTATACCACCGGTCCCCAAGGGTCCTTTGGTCTTGCTAGTAAGGTCTACATTTCATGCGAGGCGGGTCTGGGACCCCTCGTACATTTTATCCCCAACCGGCTAATGGAGTTATCGGGGTCTTCGTGACCTCTTTCTCTTCGGATGTGGGACTTCACCTAGTCAGGGCGATTGGATAACGCGATTAGTATTGACGACGCCTTCGGAGTCGTTAGTATAACTATAAACTGGGCGTTTGTGTAACGCGGGTTTGTAGTAAATAATCCTGCTCGAAAACCTTCCAACGTCGCCTGGGACTGATACTATATGCTATGCAATGGTTTCAATGTAACATCACGTAATTCAAGGAACTAGGAGAACATCGGGTTTTCCTAGGGTTTTCAATACGAACTGATTTGAAATGCATACATTTTCAATGAACATTTTTTTTACAAGTATAGAAACGAACAAGTATACCTATGGATCTTCACAAACGTTTTCGAAAACTTATCTTTTCAGAAAATATCGGATTTTCTGGTGGTTTATCAAACAATACAAACATTCGATTTCAAACACTACTTATGAACTCACCAACATTTCATATGTTGACGTTTTTCAAAATACTTGTATTCTCAGGGAGCCAGTGAATCAAGGGAAATCATATCTAGTGACGGTTGCGGTTTATTTTTGTATGAATTAAACAACTTAATTTTTGGGGAATGTAATGTTTAAACAATGTATGTTATGTAAACACTACTGGTTGTACTATGATGATGAATGGTGACGAATGTTGTTATGTTTCATATATATTCAATGTTATGGTATTCAATTGAGTCACGACAGCCCCCGGACGTTTCCGCCGTCTGGTTCGGGGGTGTGACAATATCGCCTCCTTCGACGCTTCACTTGTTGTTATGTACTCTAATTTGCACATTGAATCAACCATATTTTCCTATTTGGAACTTTTCCAAGTTACTACTCCTCGATTTAAAGTAAATACCCACCCCGACTGAGAGCGGAAATTATCTCTACCGATCTGAAAGCTGGTATCACTATACCCTATCAGTCTATAGTCATTACTCCCACTGAGGGTAAGGACCCAATCCTTAGTCCTCCATAGGTATTAAGAATGTTCTTTACTGCAGTCCATTGAGCTTTACTAGGGTTCCCTTGATACCTACTAACCATGCTCAAAGCAATGGTTACATTAGGCCGATTACATATAATGGCATACATGAGACGCAACTACAAAAGCATGTGGTATTCGACTCATTTCTACTATCTCAGCATCAGTTTTCGGGCTCTGAGTCTTACTCAATTTGGTAATACTCTGGATTTGTAATTCTCCTTTCTTGGAGATCTCCATGCTAAAATGTTTCAAGACCTTGTCCAAGTAGGTTCTTTAACTAAGTCCTATTAGTGTTTTACTCCTGTTTGTCAATATCCTTATCCCTAGAATGTAAGTTGCTTCGCCAAGGTCCTTCATAGCGAAATAGTTTCCAATCCAGACTTAACTTCTTGCAAGGTTAGGATGTCATTTCCTATGAGCAGTATACAATACAAGATAGTTGACTATACTCCTACTAGCTTTAGCATATACACATGTCTCATCCTCACTTATCGAAAAACCAAACACTTTGACTTTCTCATCAAAATAAAGATTCCATCTGCGAGATGCTTGCTTTAATCCATAAATGGATTTCTCAAGCTTACACATTTTATTAGGGTATTTTTCATTTAAAAACCCTTTGGCTGATTCATGTAAACATCTTCAGCCAACCTCCCATTAAGGAAAGCTGTTTTGACATCCATTTGCGATATTTCGTAATCATGATTTACAGCTATGGTTAGCATAACCCTTATATATTTAATCTTCGCTACTAGTGAGAAGGTCTCATCATGGTCAACTCATGGAGTTTCACTAAAGCCCTTCACAACCAATCGTGCCTTATAAGTGTGTAGTTTCCCATCCATGTTAGTCTTCTTCTAGAAGATCCATTATCACCTGACTGTCTTGCGACCTGGTACATTATCAACCACGTTCCAAACTAGTTTGTCATACATGAGTTGAATCTCGCTGTCTATCGCCTCTTTCCATTTTGCACACTCGGGGCCTGCCATGGCTTCCTTGTATTTATTATGTTCATCCAGATTTATCATTATGCCATCACTGATAAATGTATCACCTTCAGTAGTAATATGGAAACCATAAAACTCAGGTGCCATTCTAACTCAACTGGAACATCCTAGAGGTACGGACTCGTCAATCGGTTCAACATGGGTTTCCTCCTCGGGTTGAGCGCTAGTGTTTGTGGTTCCTTCATCACTTATGTAATACCTGTGTTTCTGGGATGAAGCATTAATGATGGTGTAATAGTCTAGGTCAACATTTGTAACTCATTTTGAAGTAATAAAAAGGAATTATGTGAATATTATGTGAATTATGTGTTTATTTCCTTAATTATTATAATTTAATGAATTAAGAAGAAAATGGGCGTCAAAAATAAAAATTAGATAAAGTCGATATCTATGTAGAAATTTTTAGTGGTTGAAATAAGGACTTCGGTGATATAAAAAAAAATACAAAAATCCGAGTTATAACGAAGAAGTTATCAACTGTCAAAGTTTCACGATAGAACCGGCACAACGCTATATGACGTAAAAAGTGAATTTACGATAAAGTGGTTTTTAGCTTTAGCCATCTAAACAAAAGTCGTAAACTTTGTTAAACCGAGAGCATTTATAGGAAGAACGCTCAAATCTGACTTCATGTGAGCAAGTTATGATTTTTCGAAGTTTTAACTTAGCAGTATGCAGCCCAAAACTCGAATTTTAGATCTATTGACTTTTAGCCGAAATAATCTAAACGAGAATCGAATATCTTGTTGATTGAAATTTAACGGTAAAAAGACAGAAGAAAACGGACATCGGATGAAGAAGTTATAAATTTTTAATGGACTTTTCTTGTCCCGGCCTGTTAAAAATATAACTTTAATAATAAAGTGAAATTTAGCTGACTGACTCTAAGCGAAAGCTATAGAGAATAATCTCACCTATGCATGGATATAAATAACCTAAAAAATGGAGCTCGTACGTAGAAGTTACGGATTTTTGAAGTTTGATAAATGGGAGTATGCCAAGCCTACTCATGTTCATGGTCTCAGTTGGGCCACATAGCCTACTACTTCATATGATCGACGCATGTTCGTAGCCTTGATGCGTCCGGTACAATCCCTTAGTACGCCTAGCATACTCGGTGTACACCCAGCGTACTGGACCGCCTTGCAGTACGCCTAACGTACTCTAAATTTACGCCCAACGTGTATCGAGGTTTCATCCCCTATAAACAGAACTCGAGGGCTTACGGTTTTTTTTGTTTACAAACCCAATTCTCTTTCACTCCCAACTTATCTTTTAGCCTACATTTAACCCCTGAAGTCTGGGTATTATTCCCGACACTCCAAAGTTCCCGAGAAAATTATATTTTGAAGCTGAAACTTTGCCCGTGTGGAGTCCGGTTTTTGAGAAAACATATCGGTTGCATTGAAGAATATTCTTTTTAGATCCGAAGTATTGTCCAATCGTCTTTTTAACAAGTGAGTGTATAGTCACTTTAATCTTACAAATAGATATGAAGTATTTTTTTTATAAAATATGTGTTATGTGTAATTATATTGTTTGTTTATTTGATATGAATGTTGAATGAATGTTTTATATAGGTTTTAAACTGTATATGTATTTTTATCTAAAAAAATGTTGGGTAAACATGGGTATATAGTTGATGTGTGACGAAATAAAATGATGAGATGCCTCGATGTTATTGTGATCCAATCATCTAGTGGAGTATGGAAGACGACCAGAAACTTTCTAGATAGTCATGTGGAACGTTGGCAAGCTCGCAACCTGTAGGTGTTAATGAGCTTGGGTGTTCATTTGTTGTACTCCATCCCCCAAATGGTTGCCTTATTTGACATAAATTGCTGGGAAACCCCCAAATAAGTGTTGTCTCCCAATGAAAATCCTTAGGCTAGGTCCCTTGTGACAGTTGTTTTAGGGATGTAAAGTGAGGGTAACAAAAATGGATAAGCGGGTTATTGTTGTTTGATGAAATTAATACATTTATTTATTGTGGGTTGAAAACCCTATATGCTCACTAGGTTCCGAAGCCTGATGCACTCAGTTTTCTGTATTATAGGTAGTGGAGCCCGAGCGTAGTTTGGAGGTTGAAGATGGATTTTTGTATTATAAGCCAATAGTTGTAAATATCTGTTGTAAGGCTTATAATTTACTGTTTATACTTTTGGTCTGTTTTAGAACATGACATCCCGAGGTTTTTGATATATAATGCAAATATTTATTTCTTTAAGAAATGTTTTGTTGAGTTTTTATTATATTTTGTTTTGGGAACACATTCCGCAACATATTTTGGAAAATTATTCTTATTTTATTTTAAAAGCATAAATTAAATCGGTCTTTTCTGACCAAGAAAATTGGGGATGTCTCAGTTGGTATCAGAGCATTATTTTAAGCGAAATAGGAATTTGTAGGATTTCTAGATTTAAACTTAGAATGCTAAGTGATGATTATAAGACGAGTGTCTATCATATTTTAGACACGAGCACTAGAATATTTAAGGAAAATGCCTAAAATGCTTTTATGTGCTAAATGTTATATGTTTGCCATATATGACATTATTTGTTCGGATCTATGGTCTGTTGCCGACCGGATCTGGAAACCATATGTGTGTAGGATTCTAAGCGTATGATTACCATATTAGAACTAGCACGTAAACGTTTCGGAGTGATATAGTGTAACGCTCGGCTTTCAGGGCTAAGCATTTTAGACGATGTAATAGTCTAGGTCAGCTATTGTAACTCTTTTTGAAGTAATAAAGATGAAGTATTTGAGTATTATGTGAATTATGTGTATTTATGTGCTTATTATTTAATTATAAATGTATAATTAATAAACAAAAAAATAAGCATCAAAATTAAAGTATGAGATAAGTCCTATATCTTTACATAAAATTGTAGTGGTCGAAACAAGGATTCCGGTGATATAAAGAACACCGAAATCCGAGTTGTAACGAAGAAGTTATGACCCGTTGAAGTTTCGCGACAGAACCGACACGATACCGGACAGTGTAAATAGCGAATTTACAATAGAGAGAGAGATTTAGCCTTATCAATCTAAACGAAAGTCATAGTGTATGTTAAGCTAAGAGCGTCGATAAAAAGAACGCCCAAATCTAACTTTGTATGAGAAAGTTATGATTTTTCGAAGTTTCGGATTACAGTGTACAACCCGAAATTCGAATATTAGATCAAGTGGTTTTTAGCTGACACAACCTAAACAAGAATCGAAGATCTCGTTAAGAGTAGCGTAATGAGAAAAATATGGGAGAAAACGGACTTCGGATGAAGAAGTTATGAATTTTTAACGGACCAATCAAGTCCCGGCTTGTTAATAATATAACTTTTAAAATAAATTCAAAATTAGCCGACGTTCCCACCTTCACGTGTATATAAAGAACATCAAAAATGGAGCTCGTATGCGCTACATACAAATTTTTGAAGTTTGGAATCGAATTCACGAGACTTGGTGCGAAGTAGCTGACGTGGCAGCGCCACAACCGTCCGATACCGATGACAAGGCTCGCTTCTGATCAGCGCCACGTCGCCTCGCCTTCGCCCTACGCCCAATGTACGAGATCCGGTACGCCCATCGTACCTTTAGGTCTTATCCATCCGGAGTGCAAGACAGTTGGCTTCGGCTGGAAACCCTATCCGAGAGTACGCCCAACGTACCACCGAGGTCCAGCCCCTATAAATAGATGCGAGGATGGCTGGGTTTTACACACCATTCTCCTTCTCTCTCTAGATTTCTTTCTCTCTCTAAGGGTTTTAACCCTCCACTAAGCCTAAGTGATCCCCTAGCATCCTAAGGAAGCCCCGAGGCTCCCGGAGTCCCGACAAAAAGGGTCTTTCGATTTCGAAACGCTGCTCCAAATAAAGCCCGATTTTCTATAAAATCCGTTGTAAGTAAGCTACACTTACACAATTTTTAATATAGCTTTCAAATAATTATAGTACTGTTATTAGGTCCTTAAAATAAATATTTGGGCTATTATTATGAGTTATACTGAGTGTTATTTAACGCTTATATAATAACAATAATAGCTGGACTATTAATTAATCGCGGTTATCGTTAGACTAAACCATAGTGGTGTTGGTACTAGGTTGTATCGGAGGAAAATTGTTTTGAGAGTATCGAAGCGCTGTCCGAGTGCTGAGTCACCACCTTTCAGGTGAGTGCATAGTTACTTTCATCTTACACATAGATATGAAGTAATGTGAGGATAACGGGAACGGGTAATCGGATTATTGTTGATTGATGAAATTAATAAACTTATTTATTGTGGGTTGAAAACCCTATGTGTTCACAAGGCTCCCAAGCCTGACCCACTCAGTTTCTTGTATTACAGGTAGTGGCGCATGAGCATAGATGTGATGTTTTGGATGAGGGATTACGGATATAGGCCTGTAGATATGAAATAATGTAGTAAGGCTTATATTGTATTGTTTATACTTATGTACTGTATCGAACATGACATACCGAGTCTTTTAATGAAATACATTTCTAAGGAAATGATTTTGATAAATATCTATCATATTATTGTTTTGGGACAAATTCCGCAATTCTTTTATTAAAAGATTACTCTGATTTTGAAATAAAGTATAAACAAAACCAGTCTTTTCTGGCCTTGATTTTGGGGATGTCACAGTTGGTATCAGAGCATTACTTTAAGCGAACAGGGAATTTGTAGGATTTATAGAGTTAAACTTAGAATGCTAAGCAATGATTGTCAGGTGTGAGCACTAGCTTATTTTAGGAATTGTGCCTAAAATGCTTTTATGTGTTAAATATGTTGTGCCTGATATGCTGTTAATTGTTCGGATCTTTGGTTTGTTGCCAACCGGATCTGGAAACCTTATGTGTTTAGGATTCTAAATGTATGACTACAATATTAGAACTAGCATGTAAATGTTTCGGAGAGATAAGTATGATTTGAACATCAGTCCTAAATAAAGATCTAAATTCATCTTATTCAGTGTATAGATCAAGATGGCAAGGACCCGTAGCGGAAACGTGAATGCATATGGGAACAGAAACCGACCCCCAGTGATTGAGCAAATACCAGTTGTGGAAGCCGCTGCCAGGCCAATAACGATGGCAGGAGTGCAAGCGATGATCCATGCGATGTTAGATTGTCAAATGGAGGAAACCAGGTGGTTGCTCCAGCAAAATCGAGAGGAAGCGACTATACAGATCGAAAAGCCCGAGTTGAATGAAGGGCGGACTAAGGAGGGAAACTACAGTGGGACTGTTGGTCAAGTTAACCCAATGATAGTTAGGCAAAACCACCATGATGGAGGAAATGATGGGCGTGGCTACAAATACAATGATTTCATGGCATCCAAACCGCCGAGTCTATCCGGAAGCCCGATGTCGGTGGAAGTCATGAACTGGATCTTTGAGATGGAGACGATGTTTGAGAGTTGCGAGTGTAGCAACAGGCAGAAGACCACTCTCGCGGTTCCTCTGTTCAAATCCGGGGTACTAAGTTGGTGGAAGCTAATAGCTGATTCAATGCCCAAAGGTGAAGCAAGCAAGATGTCATGGGAGGATTTTCTGGTATAGTTGAAGATGCAATACTGCTCTGAGCAGGATCTTCTTGAGATCAACAACGAGTTCCAGAATTTGAAGAAGGGAAGAATGAGTGTTACTGAATACGCTGCAAGCTTTACTAAGAAAATGAATCTTGTTCCTCACCTCGTCCTAACTGAATTCTCCAAGGTTAACAAATTTGCCCTCGGATTACCAGCGGACTTCGGTCCAATGGTCAAGCAAACTACCACTCTAAAAGCCGCCATCTGGGCTGCTAAGAATGTAGAGACCCAGATACGAGAGAAGGGTCCGGAGAGAGTAGAGGTGGGAGAGAAAAATAAGTTTGATGGATCCTCAAGGTCTAGAAAGAAGAGTAAATTCTCGAAATCTGGTTCAAGAGGAGGAGGATCAGAAGTGAAGTGGTGTGACAAGTGCAAGAAGAAGCACTCTGGGAAGTGTAACGGAGGGGTCACTTGTTTCAAATGTGGGAAGCCTGGGCACTATGCCAATGAATGCACGTTCACTAAGAAGGTATGTTATGAGTGCAACGAGGAGAGGCACATTTCAAAGGATTGCCCGAAGAAGAAGGAGGCAAGAAGACCCAACATACCACCGAAGCCGAAGGCAAGAGCCTTCCAGATGATGCTCCAAGCTGCGAAGGAGGCAATAGATGTCGCTTCGGGTACCTTTCTTGTAAATGGTTTGCCTGCAAATATAATATTTGATTCCGAAGCCAACTAATCCTTTGTGTCGTGTGAATTTGGTGGGAAACTAGCATTACCTGTAGAAAAACTTGATAATGCCCTAATTGTAGAAGTTGCTAGTGGAAAATTTGTACCTGTTAGTAATCGTATTAGGAACATCGTCATCGTCCTAAACGGAAACAAATTCCATGAGGAGCTATTACCCATAGAGTTAAACGGTTTCGACATTGTTTTGGGTATGGATTGGCTTAGCGCCAACGATGCTGAGATTCAATGCCGAAAGAAGATAGTAAGCGTGAACCCACCCGGAAAAGAATCATTTATGGTGTACGGGGACAAACGCCGAGTGAATTCTGGAATCATCTCCCTGATGAAAGCCAGAAAATGTTTGTCCAAAGGATGTGCATCATACTTGGCATTCATAATCGATGCTAAGAAAGAAAAGAAAGAGGTGCAGAATATACCAATTGTGTGTGATTATCCGGAAGTCTTTCCCGAAGATCTTCCCGGATTACCACCTGATAGACAAGTAGAGTTTCAGATAGACTTGTTACCAGGTACAACACCGATAGCAAAGGCACCTTACCAATTAGCACCGACGGAGATGAAGGAGCTTATGACGCAACTTCAGGAGCTGTTGGACAACAGTTTTATTCGACCTAGTTCATCACCCTAGGAGATCTGGTGTTATTCATGAAGAAGAAGGATCGAAGCATGAGTATGTGCATAGACTACTGAGAGTTGAACAAGGAAACGGTGAAGAACAAGTATCCATTTATGAGAATTGACGACCTATTCGATTAGCTGCAAGGTTCGAGCTACTTCTCAAAGATCGATCTTAGGTCAGGATATCACCAGATGAAAGTGAGAGATCTTGATATTAAGAAGATTACATTTAGAATGAGATATAGACACTACGAGTTCTTGGTTATGCCATTTGGACTAACCAATGCTCCTGCAACATTCATGGATTTAATGAACAGGGTTTGTAAACCATTCCTCGATAAATCCGTGATAGTGTTCATCGACGACATTCTGATCTACTCGAAGAGCCAAGAAGAACATGGCAAGCATCTACAGGAAGTGTTGGAAGTGTTAAGGAAGGAGAAACTTTACACTAAGTTCTCCAAGTGTGATTTTTGGATCCGAGAAGTCCAATTCTTGGGTCACGTGGTTAACCAGGAAGGGATAATGGTTGACCCAGCAAAAATCAAAGTTGTAATGAAGTGGGAACGTCCGAAAAGTCCCACAGAGATTCGAAGCTTTCTAGGATTAGCCAGATACTACCGACGATTTATACAAGGCTTTTCTTCGGTAGCTGCTCCATTGATAGCTTTAACTCACAAAAGAGCTACATATATGTGGGATGAGAAACACGATGAGGCATTCTACAAGCTAAAGAAGAAGTTATGTAAAACACCGATACTTTCTCTACCCGATGGAGTTGAAGACTTCACCGTTTACAGTGATGCATCTGGAGTGGGGTAGGGTTGTGTTCTGAACGAAAGAGAAAAGGTGATAGCATACGCATCTCGACAATTGAAAGAGCACGAAAAGAACTACCCACTCATGATCTGGAGTTGGCAGCGGTAGTATTTGCCTTAAAATATGGAGGCATTACCTCTACGGCATGAAGTGAAAGCTTTTCACTAATCATAAGAGTCTCCAGTATCTCTTTAATCAGAAAGAATTGAACATGAGGCAACGACGCTGGCTAGAACTACTCAAGGACTATGACTATGAGATTCTTTACCACCCATGTAAAGCAAATGTTGTTGCTGATGCTCTCAGTCGGAAAGTCAACCTTGAAAGGAAAAGGCCAAGAGCGTTGAGAATTAAAGTCATCTCGACGATTGTGGAAAGTATCAGGAAAGCTCAAGAAGAAGCTTTAGAGAAGAATGACCGAAAGGAAGAATGTTTGGGCAAAACATTAGTGTTCGGTACAAACAGTTGAGGACTGAAGGTATTTCAAGATCGAATTTGGGTACCTAAGACGGGAGGAATAAGAGATCTTCTGATGGAAGAAGCCCACAAGACCATGTACTCAATTCATCCCGGTAGAACTAAAATGTATAGGGACTTAAAACCCTACTACTGGTGGCCGACGATGAAGCTCGATGCTGCGAAGTACGTGGCCGAGTGGGTAACATGTGCGAGAGTTAAGGCACAACATCAGAAACCATATGGGAGTTTAGAACCTTTGCTTGTACCCATGGGTAAATAGGAAGACATCACCATGGATTTTGTGACTAAACTACCCAAGACAAAGAATAGACACGACATGATTTGGGTGGTCGTGGATTGTTTCACTAAGAGTGCACACTTCATAGCAGCCAACAAGAAGTGGTCTATAGATAAGCTCGCAAATGCTTACATGAAGGAAATTATAAGACTTCACGGTGTTCCTCTTACGATTGTATCAGATCGTGATAGTCATTTGACGTCGAGGTTTTGGAGGAGTCTACAAGAGGATTTGGGTACAAAGTTGTATTTAAGTATTGCTTACCATCCGCAAACCGATGGCCAGAGCAAAAGAGAGATTTAAACACTGGAAGATATGCTGAGAGCATGTACCATCGAGTTCCAAGGGAACTAGGATGAGCACTTACCTCTGGTAGAATTCTCCTACAACAACAGTTTCCACTCGAGCATCAAGATGGCACCTTATCAAGCCTTGTATGGACAGAAGTTTCGTACGCCATCTTGTTGGTTTGAAGCCGGAGAGAAGCAGTTTATGGGCGCCGAGATAGTCCATGAGACTGCTGAGAAGTTGAAGGTGATTAGGGAAAGAATGTTAGCAGCTCAGGATCGTCAGAAGAGCTATGCTGACAAAAAAAGACGACCGATAACCATCAAAGTCATGGATTCCGTTTTGTTTAAAGTCCCACCATGGAAGGGACTTATATGAATTGGGAAACGAGGAAAGTTGAGTCCAAGGTTTATTGGACCGTTCAAAGTTCTTCAGAAGATTGGGAACCAAGCTTACAAGCTGGAATTGCCCGAAGAACTCGACGGTATTCATAACACCTTCCATGTGTGTTATTTGAGGAAGTTCACGGGAGAAGTTCCCAACATAATTCCAATCTCAGAGTTAGGGATGGATGAGAATAAAAGGCTGATCGAAGAGCCTGAGGGAATTGTTGACCGTAAGATTAAGAAATTACGACGCAAGATGGTCGACTTAGTGCTAGTTCTATGGAAACATTCGAATCGGCCGAATCTCATTTAGGAAACAGAGGATAACATGATGAGTCGCTATCCACGTCTGTTTGCTGATGGATGATTCCGGGACGGAATCATCCTAAGGGGGAGAGAATTGTAACACCCGGGTTTCAGGGCTAAGCATTTTAGACGATGTAATAGTCTAGGTCAACTATTGTAACTCTTTTTGAAGTAATAAAGATGAAATATTTGAGTATTATGTGAATTATGTTTATTTATGTGCTTATTATTTAATTATAAATGTATAATTATTAAAGAATAAAAATAAGCATCAAAATTAAAGTATGAGATAAGTCCGATATCTTTACATAAAATTGTAGTGGTCGAAACAAAGATTCCAGGGATATAAAGAATGCCGAAAACCGAGTTCTAACGAAGAAGTTATGACCTGTTGAAGTTTCGCGACAGAACCAACACGATACCGAGAAGCGTAAATAGTGAATTTACGATAGAGCGAGATTTAGCCTTAGCAATCTGAACGAAAGTCGTAGTTTATGTTAAGCTAAGAGCGTCGATAAAAAGAACGCCCAAATCTGACTTCGTATAAGGAAGTTATGATTTTTCGAAGTTTCGGATTAGCAGTGTACAACCCGAAATTCAAAAATTAGATCGAGCGGTTTTTAGCCGACACAAACTAAACGTGAATTGAAGATCTCGTTAAGAATAGCGTAACGAGAAAAATATGGGAGAAAACGGACGTCGGATGAAGAAGTTATGAATTTTTAACGGACCAATCGCGTCCCGGCCTGTTAATAATATAACTTTTAAAATAAATTCAAAATTAGCCGATGGAGTCTAAATGAAAGTTGTAGAGTACGTTCCCATCTTCGCGTGGATATAAAGAACGTCAAAAACGGAGCTTGTATCAGCAAGATACGAATTTTTGAAGTTCGGAATCGAATTTGCGCGACCTGGTTCGAAGTAGCCGACGTGGCAGCGCCACAGCCGTCCGATACTGATAACAAGGCTCGCTTCGCCTTCGCCCTACGCCCTGCGTACGAGATCTGGTACGCCCAGCGTACCCTCGGGTCTTATCCATCTGGAGTGCGAGACAGCTGGCTTCGGCTGGCAATCCTATCCGAGAGTACGCCCAGCGTACCACCGAGGTCCAGCCCCTATAAATAGATGCGAGGATGGACGGGTTTTACACACCATTCTCCTTCTCTCTTTATATTTCTTTCTATTTCTAAGAGTTTTAACCCTCCCCTAAGGCTAGGTGATCCCCTAGCACCCTAAGGAAGCCCCGAGGCTCCCGAAGTCCTGAGAAAAGGGTCTTTCGGTTTCGAAACGCTGCTCCAAATAAAGCCCGATTTTCTATAAAATCCGTTGAAAGTAAGCTATGCTTACACAATTTTTAATATAACTTTCAATAATTATAGTAATGTTATTAGGCCCTTAAAAAATTATTTAGGCTATTATTATGAGTTATATTAAGTGTTATTTAATGCTTATATAATAACAATCTGGACTACTAATTAATCGCGGTTATCGTTAGACTGAACCCTAGTGGTATTGGTACTAGGTTTTATCGGAGGAAAATTGTTTTGAGAGTATCGAAGCGTTGTCCGAGTGTTGAGTCACCACCTTTCATGTGAGTACATAGTTACTTTCAGCTTACACATAGATATGAAGTATTTTATATAAATTACGTCCTATGTGTGCAAATTATCTGAATACTTGCTATCTATGCTGGATGAACGTTTTTATACATGTTTTCAATGATTTAAACTGTATATGTATTTTATATATATGAAAATGTTGGGGTAAAACATGGGTAGATGTAATAAGTGATGTGTGATCAAATGATGAGAGGCCTCAATGTTGTTGTTGTTGATCCAGTCATCTAGCGGAGTATAGATGACGACCACAGACTCTTCTAGACAATCCAGTGGAATGTTGGCAGGCTCGTAACCAGTAGGTGTTTGTGAACGATGTGTTCACCGGTGTACTCCATCCCCCACATGGTTGCCTTTAGGACATTTATTGCTAAGGAACCCCCTTAGCAGTAGTGTCTATCCCGATGATGATCCTTAGGATAGGTCCCTTATGATAGGTGTTTAGGGACGTAATGTGAGGATAATCGGAACGGGTAATCGGGTTATTGTTGATTGATGAAATTAATAAACTTATTTATTGTGGGTTGAAAACCCTATGTGCTCACCAGGCTCCCAAGCTTGACCCACTCAGTTTCTTGTGTTACAGGTAGTGGCGCATGAGCATAAATGTGATGTTTTGGATGAGGGATTACGGAGATAGGCCTATAGATATGAAATAATGTAGTAAGCCTTATATTGTATTGTTTATACTTATGTATTGTATCGAACATGACATCCCGAGTATTTTAATGAAATACATTTCTAAGGAAATGCTTTTGATAAATCTTTATCATATTATTGTTTTTAGATAAATTCCGCAACTCTTTTATTAGAAGATTACTCTGATTTTGAAATAAAGTATAAATAGAACTGGTCTTTCTGGCCGTGATTTTGAAATAATGTCACATATAGATGATTTAAGTATGTATCATAAATAATGATCTAAATTCACCTTATTCGATGTATAGATCAAAAATAGCTAGAATTAGAAGCGGAGTTGGAAACACAAACGGAAAAAGGAATCAATAGCCTCACCCACCAGTGATTGAGCAAGTACCTGTTGCAGCAGCAACACCTAAGCCAACAATAATGGCTATGGTACAAATGATGATTTAGACGATGTTGTATCATCAAATGGAGGAAACAAGACGTCTGCTTTAGTAGAATCGTGAAGAACTTACAATACTAATAGAACATCCCAAATTGAATGAAGGGTAGTCAGAAAGAGGAAAATTCAGTGGGATTGTTAGTCAAGGCAACCCACCTATAGTTAGATAAAACAACCAAGATAGAGGAAGTGATGGACTTGGATGAAAGTAAAAATATTTTCTAACTTCCAAACCATTGACCTTCACTGGAAAGGAAGGTCCGATAAGAGTTAAGGATTGGATCTCAGATATGGAATTGGTTGTCATGACATGGGGTTGCAAGGGAAAATTATAAACCACGTATGTAGTACGTCAGTTCAGAGGTGGCGCTATTCGTTGGTGGAAAACTCTAGGAAAGACCCTAAGCCCTAATGATCCACTGCAACTGACTTAGGTAGAGTTCTTGGTACAATTTAAATGCAAGTTCTGCTTGGACCAAAATATGCTAGAGCTAGAGAACCAATTCCTGACGTTGAAGAAGGACAACATGTCTATTGATGAATACACCAATGCCTTTACAAACAAAATGGAGTTTATTTTGGGCATCGTTCCAGACTTGATGACAAAATTTGACCGGTACACAAAGGGACTTCCTTGGGAGTACGCTGTACCAGTACGACAGGCACCTACTCTGGAGGCAACTATTTGGGCTGCCAAGGGAAGAACCACCAGCAAGGTTGAAGTTGGAGAAAGAAAAAGTTTGAAGGAACTTCAGGTTCCAACAAGAAAATCAAAATTTCGAAGTCTAATTCGAAGATGTTTGGAGTAAGAGGAGGAGGTGAGGCGAAATTTTGTGATAAGTGCAAGAAAAATCACTCTGGGAAGTGTAGTGAGGAAGTGACTTGCTACAAGTGAGGGAAAACTAGACATTATGCCAATGAGTGTCCGGCCAACAAGAGGGTATGCTTTGGATGTAACGAAGAAGGGCACATTTTGTAAGACTGTTCGAAAAAGAAGGAGGCAGCAAAACCCAACATTCCACCAAAACCGAAGGTGAGACCCTTCCAGATTACACTTGATGTTGCAAAGGAAGAAGCTGATGTCGCTTCAGGTATCATTATTGTAAACGAATTGCCCACCCAAATTTGGTTTGATACTGGAGCCAACTACTCCTTTGTTTCGCATGAATTTGGTAGAAAAGTAGCTTTGCCTATTGATAAACTAGTTAATGATTTAATAGTCATATCTGGCATTCGTGATCGATGCAAAGAAGGAGAAAAAGGAGGTGCAGAGTATACCAGTGGTGTGTGATTATCCAGAAGTATTTCCCGAAGATCTCCCTGGATTACCCCCTGATCAACAAGTAGAATTCCGTATCGACTTGTTTCCAGGAAATACGCAAATAGTAAAAGCACCGAACCGATTAGCACCAACAGAGATGAAGGAGCTTATGATGCAACTTTAGGAGTTATTGGACAAAGGTTTCATTAGACCTATTTCATCTCCCTGGGGATCTCCAGTTTTATTCGTAAAGAGGAAGGATGGAAGCATGTGAATGTGTGTTGATTACAGAGAGCTGGATAAGGAAACAATAAAGAATAAGTATCCGTTGCCATGAATTGATGACTTGTTCGATCAATTGCAGGTTCCTGCTATTTTCAAAGAATGACCTAAGGTTAGGATATTATCAGCTAAAGGTGAGAGAGTAGGATGTCTAGAAGACTGCTTTCAGAAGAAGATATGGACACTACGAGTTTTTGGTTATGTCGTTTGGACAAACCAATGGTCCAACGGTGTTCATGGATTTAATGAACAGGGTTTGTTAACCATTCCTTGATGAATCTGTGATGGTGTTCATAGACGACATTCTGATTTACTCAAAAAGCTAGGAGGAGCATGGACGACACTTGCAAGAAGTGTTAGAAGTCTTAAAGAAGGAGAAATTGTATGCTAAGTTCTCCAAATGTGATTTTTGGATTTAAGAGGTACAATTCTTGGGTCATGTGGTCAACAGAGAAGGGATAAAGATTGATCAAGCAAAGATTGACGATGTGATAAAGTGGGAACAACAGGATATTACCGAAGGTTTATGCAAGGCTTTTCTTCAATCGCTACTCCATTAACAACTTTGACCCAGAAAGGAGATATTTATACTTGGAGTGATAAGCACAAAGAAGCATTCAAGTTGCTAAAGAAGAAATTATGTGAAGAACCGATTCTTTCATTGTTTACATTTTGTATTTATTTAAAGTTTCACAACATTAACTGAAAAGTAACAATTCCAAAGTGCAACCAAAAATCAAGTTCCCGATGCCTTAAGTACCTGCTGCTTACTGGTTCCTGAGAATACAAGTCATTTTGAAAATCGTCAACAATGAATGTTGGTGAGTTCATAAGCATTTTTGTATGAAAATCAATTTGTATCTGTTTCATTTGAAAAGTATTGAATGTTTCCAGAAAATCCAATATTTTCTATGATAATGAATTGTATGTCTTAAAACAAAGACAGAAAACGTATGTATGCATGTTTCTTTGTATGTTCCCAGAAAATCCAATATTTTCTAATTCATGAAAATTTGTAGTCTTAAACCCTAAGACTAGAATAGTGATATTAGTATACTAAAAAATAGTATGTAGATTTATAATTTATAAACCACTGGAGTGTGAGCTTCCCGTAAACCAAGATAATATTGTTAATCCCTTTGTGAGTCATTATAACCATGCTTGATATGACTCTATGCTTGTTACAGCATTATTCAGGCATCGAAAATAGGTAAGATATTTATCACCCTAGAGTAGCCTGTCTAGCTATAACGAACAGCTTAGGTGTGTGGGTGTCAATCCTCGTATAGAGTAATACACAACTACCTCACTATCCCTCAAGGAGACTATGTTTATAATTACAGGACTTAGTGTACACTAGGTAGGTACAGTGAAGATAGAGTGTCTCACTAGATCATTAATGGAATTATGCAAACTTTGACTACCTTTTATTATATAATGAAATGACGTCACTAGTGTAAATTCATGACAGGTGTTTTATGACACACGTTTTATAGTTTTCACGACATACAGTTTATGACACACGTTTTAAACAGTTTCATGATAAACATTTTATGACATGTGTTCTGTGACACACAAATGTTTCTGTCAATAGTTTGTCTTGTAATCTGTTTTGCGAAAACTAGTTGTATAACTTTATAGAAGTAGTTAATAATAGTTATGTTTAGTAGTAAATATAAAAAAAATTCTTAGGTTTTCAAACCATCCAAAAATAGTGATGACAAATCTAAGACTATTTTACTAATAAAATTATTTATAAAAGAAAAATATCAAACTTTGTAGTTTTGGTTAACACCTTTTTACCGGTTTTTAAATTTGTAACACAAAATATTTTTATTTTGGGTCAACTCTAGTTAAAGTTTTTATGTAGTTCACAAATGATATTAACCCTTTTATACAATAATATGTTCCACGTTCATCACATAACCATAGTGCATGGATTTGTCCAATGGACAAACTCATTTTAACATATAACAAGTTTATGAAACACGATTTTTAAGTGTATAACATGAAATGTTCGACATCAAATGCATAATTATTTCATAAATTAGTTGGTGCATGCAAATATCCAACGGAGAAGGTGTCGAGCCTAAGACAAAGATGATGATTGTAACAACGCAAATTTTCAAATAAATTTTTCATTTAAAATAAAGTAGTTTCATTCAACCAATAATATTTATTTCATGTTTCATATCAAATACATATATAAAATCCCCAAGATCTCAAATAGCAGCAGTGTGTATGCATCATGCCGGCGCCTTCCCACGGTCCTCGCTAGTACCTGAAACACATACATAACAACTTGTAAGCATAAATGCTTAGTGAGTTCCCCAGTATACGACTTACACACATACGCCTTTCCAGGCCCTGACCTTCCGGTCCACAATACATTACCTTCCGGCCCGTAACATAATCGCCTTCCGGCCCATAACATATTGCCTTCCGGCCCGTATCATATTGCCTTCCGGCCCATAGTATATTGCCTTCCGGCCCTTAACATTTACAACACATAATACATTTAATATAATACACATAGCACATACATCATACATCATACCTGACCTTTCTGTCACATAACATATCGCCTTCCGGCCCGTATAAACATACATATCATGCATAGCATCTACCCTTCTATTTATAGCATAAATAACACATATCATATACGACCTTCCGGTCTCACAGTCATACCCTTCCAGGTGAAGTATAGTGAGAAGACTCACCTCGTAGTATGTAAACTATAAACTCTTGAAACCACTCGCACTCGGTCCGCTGATCTGCAGTCTCCCTATAATACCATATACCCTTATTAATAATCTTATCAAACAAGACAACTGACCCTACGAAATTACATGCAGGTCAACTCTGGTCAACGGTCAACTTGACCGGACTCGTCGAGTGCAAAGGCGACTCGACGAGTCTAGACATCCTCCCCAACTTCCCTGTTGTTCCCCTTTCTACTCGTCGAGTATCCCTCCTGACTCGACGAGATCCTCGTGGAAGAATCGCGGGGCCACCCCGACTCCACTCGCCGAGTCTGAAGAACAACTCGACGAGTTCCAATGAATCCTCAAGCTACTCGCCGAGTCTGAAGAACAACTCGGCGAGTCCCAGTAAATCTTCAAGCTACTCGCCGAGTCTGATCATTGGACTCGGCGAGTCCATGCCATGCAGTCGATCATCTGCCTCCTGAAATACGCATGGTCCCGAGACATGCAATCATGGGACTTTCTGGACCTCTAAGCATCCTATTACTGGGGTATAAATGATTGGGTAACAACATAATAATCTATCTAATCCCCAAATGGGTCTCATAAACCCTAGATTCGTGTACACCACCAAAACAACAGAAATGGTCCGAGTATTACCTAAAAAACGTGTTCTCTGTGTCCCCAACCTTCAGAACTCAATCCTCTTGATCTTCCTTTGACCAAAACCTTGCCTCTTCTTGACTAACAATCTCCTCAAGGTCCCAATAGCCTTCCCTTCTCCTCTAGTCGTCCACAGATGCTTAGGTTCTTCACAATCGGCCAAAAAAACGTACAATGACGGCCTAAGAGGCATTATATACGTTCCAAACTAAACGGCTAGGGTTTCTGCTGAACAGCGTCGACTCGCCGAGTCCATATGTGGACTCGTCGAGTCCAGTCGCGCATCCACGACCAAGCCTGGGGTCCTACTCGGCGAGTCAGGCACCAACTCGCCGAGTCCCTTCCTAAAATGTCCCAAAAATAGTTTTAAAACAATACCTGAAATTCCGGGCTATTACAACTCTCCCCCACTAGAGCTAGACTTCGCCCTCGATGTCTCACTCTGCGAATAACTCTGGATGTTGCTCCCGCATTTCATGCTCCGGCTCCCAAGTCATCTCCGATCCCTTCCGGTGTTGCCACTGAACCAACACCAGAGGTACCTCCTTGTTCCGCAGAACCTTGATCTTCCGATCCCTGATAGCTACCGGTCTCTCGGCGTAATTCAGGCTCGCATTCACCTGAATATCCTCTAACGGAACCACTGCCGATTCATCGGCTTTACACTTCCTCAACTGTGATACGTGAAAGGTATTATGGATCTGTCCCAACTCTGCTGGCAGTTCTAGCCGATAAGCTACCCGACCTACTTTTGCAATTACCCGAAATGGACCTATGAACCGGGGCCCTAATTTGCCCCTCTTTCTGAACCGGATCACTCCCTTCCAGGGAGAAACCTTCAGGAGAACAAAGTCGCCAACCTGGAATTCCAGCTCGGACCGGCGTCTATCCGCATAACTCTTCTGTCGGCTCTGGGCGGTCAATAACCTCTGCCTAACCTGCTGAATCTGCTCGGTCGTCTGAAGTACGATCTCTGTACTGCCCATCACTCTCTGTCCCACCTCTCCCCAGCAAATGGGAGTCGACACCTCCTACCATACAACAACTCAAAAGGTGGCATACCAATGCTCGAATGATGGCTGTTGTTGTAGGAAAACTCAACCAAAGGCAAATGCGCATCCCAGCTACCCCCGAAGTCTAACACACACGCTCTAAGCATGTCTTCCAATGTCTGAATCGTCCGCTCGCTCTGACCGTCTGTCTGAGGATGGTATGCGGTACTAAAATGCAGTTTAGTACCCAGCTCCTCATGGAATTTCTTCCAGAACCTGGAAGTGAAGCGTACATCACAGTCTGAAACAATCGAGATCGGCACTCCATGCCGAGATACTATCTCTCTCACGTATAACTCCGTTGATGAACTCTCGCTAATGGCAAGGAAGTGTGCACTCTTCGTCAACCTATCCACAAGCACCCAAATTGCATCGACTCCTCTGGCAGTTCTCGGCAATTTGGTGATGAAATCCATCGTAATCTGTTCCCACTTCCACTCAGGAATCTCCAAGGGCTGCAACTTACCATGCGGTCTCTGGTGCTCGGCCTTAACCCTACGGCTGGTCAAACACCTCTCAACGAACCAAGCGACGTCTCTCTTCATGCAAGGCCACCAATATTCCTTTCTCAAGTCCAAATACATCTTCGTAGCACCGGGATGGATCGAGAATTACGATCTATGAGCCTCCTCCATCAAAGTAGCACGCGTACCGCCCACGAATGTTACCCAAATCCGACCCTGAAATGTCAGAAGTCCTCGGCCATCCTTAACGAACTCTGAAATTAACCCAACGACCCGCTCCTTCTTCTGCATCTCGGATCTCACAACCTCGGCCTGTGCTCCACGAATAGCATCTAATACTGGAGTCATCACCGTCAGTCTCAGACATACATCCCGCAATGGAGTGCTCTCCGCCCTACGACTCAATGCATCGGCTACCACATTAGCCTTGCCTGGGTGGTATAGGATCTCACAGTCATAATCCTTAACCACGTCCAACCATCTCCTCTGATGCATATTTAGGTTGGGTTGATCCATCAAATACTTCAAACTCTTATGGTCCGTGTATATAGTACAACGAACCTCGTACAGGTAGTGTCGCCAAATTTTGAGAGCGAACACTACTGCCCCCAACTCTAAGTCATGCGTGTGATACCTCGCCTCGTGAGGCTTTAGCTGCCTCAATGCATAAGCTATCACATGGCCCCTCTGCATCAACACTACACCCAGTCCCGAAATCGACACGTCGCAATATACGACAAAATCCTCCATCCCTTCCGGGAGAGCTAATACCGGGCCTTCGCACAGTTTCTGACGAAGTGTCTCGAAGGAAGTCTGCTGCTCGGGTCCCCATGAGAATGTAACACCCTTCCGGGTCAACCTGGTGAGCAGTACCGCGATCTTGGAGAAGTCCCTAATAAACCTCCGATAGTACCCCACCAACCCAAGGAAACTCCTGATCTCGGAAGGTGACTTCGGTGCCTCCCAACTCATCACTGCTTCCACCTTCGCCGGATCGACCAATATCCCTGCCTGATTAACAACATGTCCAAGAAATTGGACCTCCCGCAACCAGAAGTCACATTTGGAGAATTTTGCATATAGCTTCTCCGACCTCAGTACCTCAAGGACCTCCCTCAAATGTCCCTCATGTTGCTCTCTAGTTCGCGAATACACTAGGATGTCGTCGATAAATACGATCACAGACCGATCCAGCATCGGCCTGCAAACCCTGTTCATGAGGTCCATGAACACTGCCGGGGCATTGGTGAGCCCGAAAGGCATCACCACGAACTCGTAATGCCCATACCGCGTCCTAAACGCTGTCTTCTGGACGTCCTCATCCCGCACTTTTACCTGATGGTACCCTGATCTCAAATCGATCTTGGAAAACCAAGATGCCCCTTGCAACTGATCGAATAGATCATCGATCCTTGGTAACGGATAGCGGTTCTTAACCGTCACCTTGTTCAACTCCCGGTAATCAATACACATCCGGTGTGAACCATCCTTCTTCTTGACGAACAGAATCGGTGCTCCCCACGGCGAGCTACTCGGCCGAATAAATCCCTTCCCCAGCAACTCCTGGAGTTGCGAGGACAGCTCTTTCATCTTTGGAGGTGCAAGACGATAAGGCACCTTCGCAATAGGCGCAGCCCCCGGAACCAGATCGATACCAAACTCTACTTGCCTCGCAGGAGGTACTCCCGGCAAATCCTCGGGAAAAACATCTGGAAACTCGCGCACCACTGGAACCTCCTCCACTGTCCTCGGTCTCTCGGAAGTCTCCCGCGTATCCATCACATACGCCACAAAACCTTTACATCCCTGCTGTAGGCATTGCCTCACCCTAGCGGCCAAACAAAAAGCTGATCCCGAACGGGTACCCTCGCCGTATACCGTAAGAACTCCCCCACTAGGGTCTCGTATAGTCACCAGCTGACGCTCGCAATCGATGACGGCGCTAAATCGGCTCAACCAGTCCATGCCCACGATGACACAGACATCCCCCATCGCAATAGGAATTAGGTTAATCGGAAACGCAACCCCGAAAATCTCTAGCACGCATCCCCGAAGAACCTCCGTGGCACAAACCACCCTCTCGGCCGCAATAGAAACGCTCAGAAGTCGACTTAACGGCTCACGACTAATGCCGATATACTGACTAAAAGCTAACGATACAAAGGATCTACTCGCACCCGAATCAAATAACACTAGAGCAGGCATAGAGTTCACAAGAAAAGTACCTACACATACATCAACATAAGCATAACATTTCGACTTTAAAGTAAATACGTGAATGATAGCATACCTGCCACAACATCGGGCGCAGCGCGGACCTCCTCCGTAGTCAGCTGAAAGGCTCTCCCGCGAGCCCTCGGGGCCTCGACCTTCGCCGGTCGGGTCTCAGTAGTCCTGGTAGTAGGTGTAGATCCCTGACGAAGCTGCGGGCACTCGGCCTTCCGATGGCCTGTCTGGTTGCAGTGAAAGCAAACATAAACCCCTTAGGGCAATCCCTGGCAATGTGTCCCTCCTTGCCACACTTGTAGCAACCACCAGCTCGACACGCTCCCTCATGACCCTTGCCGCACTTCGCGCAAGTGCGGCCCTTCGACCTCGAATCAGCGGACTTGATCCGCTTGGCTGCCGGCTGAGACTGAGCCGGCCGCCGATCCACCTGCCGAGACTCGGCCTCCTCCCTCGCCTGAGTCTCCAACTCGATCTCGCGCTTCCTGGCGTTCGCCTGAAGCTCAGTGAAAGTACGATAGGTGGAGTTTGACACAAACTCCCGGATATCCCTCCTCAGAACGCCCAAATACCGACTCATCCGTGACTTCTCTGTAGATACCAGCTCAGGGCAGAACATCGCCCTCTCGTGAAACTTCCGTGTGACCACCGCAACGGAATCAGTACCCTGCTTAAGGGTCAAGAACTCCTGAATCAATCGTTCTCTCTCCACTGGGGGAACGTACTCATCCCTGAACAACTCAGTAAACCTCTCCCATGTCACCGCTGAAATCTCCGCCAAAGTGAAGTTCGCCGTTACGAACTTCCACCAATCCTTCGCTCCCAGACGGAGCTGGTTCAAGGCGAACCGTACCCTCAGGTGCTCCGGGCATGAGCAAGTATAGAAGCACCCCTCAATGTCGGCGATCCACCTCATCGCCGCAATCGGATCCTGCGTCCCATCGAACTCAGGGGGTTTCGTGTTGCTGAATTCCCGGAATAGCAACGAATCACCCCCTTGCGGCCTAGCAGCGGCCACAGCTGCGGTAGCGGCAGCGACTGTAGCTTCAGTCAGTGCGGCGTACCGCTCCTCAAACTCCTCTATCAGGGTGGTCTTAATGGACCCAAACATCTCCGGGATCTCAGCCCGAACCGCCGCAGCTACCTCCTCCTGAATCATCTGACGAATCTCCTCATCACTCATACTGCTCAAACTCGCTCCGTGGCGTGTCGTAACCATAATGTCTCTGAAATATAACATAAGATTATCAGAGACTCCATCAAGTACTGTTCCACTCGATAACGCAACCCTACTCAGTCTCCGACATCCAGGGATTCTTACTTGGGTCGCCCACCGACCCGGTGTCTTCGGTAGTATGGGCCCAATACTACCAACCACACCGTATCAGCATTCGTCCCAAATCTTCCTCCCCGAACCCCGAATAGTGAGTACTCTACTTCTAATATGCACTACCTACCTGCACGCTATCAAATATCGCATATAAGCAAACTCCCTAGACTAAGGCATCACAAAACAGGCCACTCTAGTCCTATCAGGAATACCTAGTCTTCTAGCATGCATAACAATTCATAATTCGGTGCATAACATAACATTGTAAGGTATTCTGGGGATCTTTACCGTTCGGGCGCTGGCTGATCGTACACACTGCGTCTTTCTTGTTTACCACTTTACCATTTATAAAAGTTTATGTATTTATTATTTTTAAAAGATTTTTCCTCAAATCCCCGGTTTGAGTTCAGTTACACTCGAAGGTACACCCGAATCCCTCAAACCAAGGCTCTGATACCAATTGTAACAACGCAAATTTTCAAATAAAATTTTCATTTAAAATAAAGTAGTTTCATTCAACCAATAATATTTATTTCATGTTTCATATCAAATACATATATAAAATCCCCAAGATCTCAAATAATATTTATTTCATGTTTCATACCATATATATATCAAATACATATATAAAATCCCCAAGATCTCATATCAAATACATATATAAAACTCCCTAGACTAAGGCATCACAAAACAGCGCCTTCCCACGGTCCTCGCTAGTACCTGAAACACATACATAACAACTTGTAAGCATAAATGCTTAGTGAGTTCCCCATTATACAACTTACACACATACGCCTTTCCAGGCCCTGAACTTCCGGTCCACAATACATTGCCTTCCGGCCCGTAACATAATCGCCTTCCGGCCCATAACATATTGCCTTCCGGCCCGTATCATATTGCCTTCCGGCCCATAGTATATTGCCTTCCGGCCCATAACATTTACAACACATAATACATTTAATATAATACACATAGCACATACATCATACATCATACCTGACCTTTCTGTCACATAACATATCGCCTTCTGGCCCGTATAAACATACATATCATGCATAGCATCTACCCTTCTATTTATAGCATAAATAACACATATCATATACGACCTTCCGGTCTCACAGTCATACCCTTCCGGGTGAAGTATAGTGAGAAGACTCACCTCGTAGTATGTAAACTATAAACTCTTGAAACCACTCGCACTCGGTCCGCCGATCTGCAGTCTCCCTATAATACCATATACCCTTATTAATAATCTTATCAAACAAGACAACTGACCCTACGAAATTACATGCAGGTCAACTCTGGTCAACGGTCAACTTGACCGGACTCGTCGAGTGCAAAGGCGACTCGACGAGTCTAGACGTCCTCCCCAACTTCCCTGTTGTTCCCCTTTCTACTCGTCGAGTATCCCTCCTGACTCGACGAGATCCTCGTGGAAGAATCGCGGGGCCACCCCGACTCCACTCGCCGAGTCTGAAGAACAACTCGACGAGTTCCAATGAATCCTCAAGCTACTCGCCGAGTCTGAAGAACAACTCGGCGAGTCCCAGTAAATCTTCAAGCTACTCGCCGAGTCTGATCATTGGACTCGGCGAGTCCATGCCATGCAGTCGATCATCTGCCTCCTGAAATACGCATGGTCCCGAGACATGCAATCATGGGACTTTCTGGACCTCTAAGCATCCTATTACTGGGGTATAAACGATTGGGTAACAACATAATAATCTATCTAATCCCCAAATGGGTCTCATAAACCCTAGATTCGTGTACACCACCAAAACAACAGAAATGGTCCGAGTATTACCTGAAAAACGTGTTCTCTGTGTCCCCAACCTTCAGAACTCAATCCTCTTGATCTTCCTTTGACCAAAACCTTGCCTCTTCTTGCCTAACAATCTCCTCAAGGTCCCAATAGCCTTCCCTTCTCCTCCAGTCGTCCACAGATGCTTAGGTTCTTCACAATCGGCCAAAAAAACGTACAATGACGGCCTAAGAGGCATTATATACGTTCCAAACTAAACGGCTAGGGTTTCTGCTGAACAGCGTCGACTCACCGAGTCCATATCTGGACTCGTCGAGTCCAGTCGTGCATCCGCGACCAAGCCTGGGGTCCTACTCGGCGAGTCAGGCACCAACTCGCCGAGTCCCTTCCTAAAATGTCCCAAAAATAGTTTTAAAACAATACCTGAAATTCCGGGCTGTTACAATGATCTTGATGAACTTCTTGGAATAAGTTGGTGTTCTAGAGGTTTAACACTCGAAAAGTGTGTGTAAATATGATGGTTTTAGCATAAAAATGTTTACAACCACTAGGGTAACTTGAAAAATACATACCAAGTTGCTAATAACCACTTCAAGGAATATTACTTCTTGAAGCTCCTTGCTCGATTTTTAGAGAGAACAATGGGAGATAAAGGAAATTTTAGTGAAGCAAAGTTGGTGAAATGGGGGAAAATCCCCTCTTCGGCCGAATTTAAGAGAGAGGAGCAGGGAAAAGGTGCATTGTGGCATGGTTGGTAAATGAGTGTGTTGCATGGAGACATGAAGAGTATTAGATTGCATGGTGTGGAAACATGAAGGGTTTTAAGGTGTAAAGGCATGAGGTGTCACCATTTTCTTTATCTTTTTCTCTTTTTTTGGCTAAATCCCCAGCCAAAACCTCACAAGTTTTCTGGCCAGAGTGGGCTACCCAAGGGGTTTTTCGGTCTTGATGGCCCATTAAGGGAGGGTTTTCGGTTTTTCGAGTGGTTATGGGCTTTTGGGCTTAATTTGACCCAATGAAGGAGTTTTTGGCTAAAGGAAGGCCTAAGAAGGGAGTTTTCGGCCTAGAGTATTTGGGTCGAGAACTCTTGGGTGAAGGCCTAAAATTGATTTTTGTTTAGCTACTGGGTCAAACTTAGGCTTACACGAGGATATTAAAAGTAGATTATTAGTGTATGCATGGATGTACGTACGACATTGTCATTTTTGAATTTCAATTGTTTAATGCAACAAGGTTACATAGAGGAATTGTTCGTACATGAATCATAATCCCATCCCTAAATTTGCAAGTTGTAACATCTCTAATGTTGTATCGACCCACTAAATTAGTCAGGAAATAGGGAGAAAAGTGGCTAGAGGTACAAAATCATTTCGAAACGATTCAGGGTGAATGGTGTGACCCCAGTAAAACTTCGACACATGGCAGATTCTGATGAGTTGTCGGTGCGGGTTGCGTGGCATATCTATGTGCGCCCATGAACATGTGAATTTAACATATTCTCAAAAAACCATAACTTCTTAATAATAGCTCCATTATTGATATTCTTTATATCCACAGGCAGCTATCAACGACCTTAGAACTTTCATTTAGACTCCATCAGCTAAGTCTTAATTTATTTTTAAAGTTATATTTTTACAAGTATAAACTATGAAAATCCATATAAAAAGCATAGCATTCTCAAATGAAATCCGTTCTTGACTATCTTCATATACACGGATTCCTATTTACGAGATCATAAACTTTTGTTTACATTATTTTTTCTGAAACATCGACCGATTTTGTTTTCGGTTTTTGTAGCGTACACTTCTACGCTAAAACGTCGAAAAATCATAACTTCCTCATACGAAGTCAAATTTAGATATCCTCTATATGCATGCCCTCGATTTTACGACTACTATGAATTTCTTTTAGATTACTTAGACAAATAATTAATATGTATCTAATTCGTAATTTATGATGCGCTTTGCCATATTGGGTTGAACGCAAAAATTTGAAGGATTGTAACTTCTTCGTACGAACTCAGATTTCAGCACTCTATATATTTCCAGAAATCGTATTTCACACATGTTTATGATGATTAATTTGGATAAAAAGTAATATATCTCTATTTCAAATTTAATGAACAACAATTTATATTGAATTCTATTCGAATGTGAAAACGGGGTGTTACACATTCATCGTCTGATGTGAGGTCAATCGATTCTGGAGTTGGGTGATATGTTTCTTATTAATGTGCCCAAGACGACAATGCCATAATAATTCTTTGTCTAAAATATTATAGTAATCAATGTTATAAAGATTATTGCCAAATTCATTCACACGAACAATAGTTCCATGCATTCCATCAAAACCATAATGAAATCCTCTTCTAAATAAAACATCAAAAGAAAGTATGTTTTTTCCCATTTCTGGCATATACCAATAATTGTTTAAATCAAACCTAATACTATCAAACACACACTTATAAGTCCCAATCCTAGTAACCAAAATGTAGGTTCAACTTCATATGCTTGACCTCCTCACATTCATTTAGCCCCTGGATATTAGAACAAAGGTGGAAACCACATCCTATGTCAATGACCCAATATCTTGAAATATAAGTGTTATTGATTTTTATAAAGTATGTACCTAAAGAGGTAGACACCTTGCCCTTAGCGTTTCTCACTTGTTGTACATACTTGGGGCATCTTTTTTTTTCTAATGGCACTTTTAGCCACAATGAAATCACAAGGCCTCTTTTGGGTCTGCAAAAAGAGGAGATTCGAAGTTGGCCTTTCCCTTTGACCCACTAGACTCTCAAATGTGGAGTTTCCTTTTCCATTTGGGTTAGGAATAGGCCTTTCTATTCTTAACCTTTCTTTGCTGAATACCCATGACTAGGGCTGTAGCAACACTGTTGGAATGACATTTCTTCATTCCTACTTGAGCTGTTAGCAATAGATTGTAAACCTCAATCAACATTGTCTTAGTATTGTTCAAATGATAGGTCAAGATAAATTGGGCATAACTACATAGAAAGGAATTTAGCAGCGTATCTATGGAAAATTCATTGTCCAAGTTAACGTTGATCTTCTGCAATCTTTCTATGTGCCTCTACATTTTATGCATATTAGCGCACATAGAATCCCCATCTTTCAACTTCCATGCCATAAGGGCCTTAACGACTTCATAAAACTTTTATCAAGCTTTCCTTAGAAACTTTTTAGACTAAGTATTGTTCATTTCATAGTCAAAGTAGTCCTCATAGGTCTTCTGGAGCTTAAGTGTCATGGTTGCAATCATTATGCAATCGTCAATTTTTTTTGCGTCGGCTATGTGCTGATTATAATCAGCCAATTTCAAGAACTAGAGTTTCGAGAACATAATATTTATTCTCATATTTCAACTTCATTTTTAAATTTTGTAACCAGTCCATGTAGTCTGGACAAGTGAGCTTATCTTTTGAAAGGATATACAAGAGAGTGAAGTGTGAGTAGTTTGAGGAGGATGAGGAAGATCACAATTTCTAGAAATCGAATATAAGAGACAAGATTTTAGTTGATTACATTCCTTAATATTTTAACCCAAATTAATATTCAAGGCTAGGATCTAATAATGTAATTTGAAATTAAGAAGAGTTATGTCGTAATCTAATTGTAAATTTACTTTAGGTAGTTAAAGCATTTTACCAATTTCAATTTAATATGACATTCCTAGATCATTTGAGATTCATTGAACTATTTAAATGACATCTTTAATCTAAATTATGCACTTCAATTTGTTATTGGGATGCCGAGGAACATAGATAAGGTGTGAATAACGATGCAAATCCACATGACATGCTCCAGGTCCTTTATAGTCTCTCATTGACGTGTCATTGAAAAACACGTGCTTTATCAACAAACATAAAATTCAAGTATGTACCATTATTTCTTATTTTAGTCCCATATTAGTGTTTCGGTTAATCATTCATGCTCCACTAAAGACTCACAAAGAAATTATGTGCATTTTCATGGATTAGCATAAAATTTCACATTTTTACTAAAGTAACTAGAGTTAGATTTTATAGAAGGTTATTGTACTTTATACATTATATTTGTAATGTGATTATGAACCGATTATGCTAATGACCATCAACCAAACAAATAAAGCGGTGGGGGGAAATGACACCCATTCAACGGTTATTTTATAGGTCATTTCCTTATACCTCTCTTGTAGTGTCACTTTGTGATTGAGGCCTATTACTGAGTCAACTGACTTTTAATTAATCTTTATAAATCTTATTAGGATAATTATATTATCTTATAATAGATAATTATCTTCTTTAATCTTCCTTTAATATTTAATTTAGGATTCTTCATTGTCTAGTTAACATATTCATATTTTAGACATATAAAATAATATAAATTAATTAACAATGATCATATCTTTTGAATAAGGCAAGAAAATCCCAAAATTAGGAGTCCAGAGAAATCCCGCGTCATGACAAAAGACTTCCCAGGTCGTGGCGAATCAAATTGTCGATTTTTTTTTTTTTTTTTTTTTGTGTTTTTTGTTTTGATCTGTTATGTACCATTAATGAGAAAATCAAGGCTTTTATACCACTATTGAGTATTTTAGGTTACAAAATCATTGTACATGCGAAAAATCTCTTGACACTTAAGGGTACATGCAACTTAAAATAAATCTGTCTTTTTCACATCTAATAACAATATAGTTATCAAAAATACAAACTAGAACCCTATGAATCGAAATTCATGGTTAAGAACACATACCTTTTGTCGATTCCAATCAAGCTAACGAAACCGTCTTCTTCACTTGGAAAATCTAGCTCCAATAGTATCCGAGCCTCCAATTTTTCATACTTACAACACAAGAAATCCTAAGGTTAAGTGTAGACAAAGGAATGGGAGAGAGAGAGAGAGAGAGAGAGAGAGAGAAGAGATTTTTGGATTTGCTTCTTGGCATAGATCTATTGGAAATATTAGTGGTGAAGGCTCTATTTATAGTTGTTAGGAAACGCTAGAAACCCTAAATTTTAGTAAATATAATAATAATATTTCAAATTCAGTAACTATCTAGTTTCCTAATTATCAAATGGAGGCTTCCAGAAACCCTAATAGGGTCTTCCAAAACCGTCCACTGTGTGGAAGGTTCTTGTACTTCTCCCTTGTTCAATTATTGAACAATTACAGCTCAACACTTGTACCTTTAATTAATTCTAATTTACCCATAATTAGTTCTAAAATAATTTGATTAATTCTTAATTAATTATTATGATATCTAATAAATATATTAATCATATATTATATAAAAAGATCATATATCTCTCCCGTAATCAATGCAAGCCATTTCTTGGTTTTTATGGTAACCCAAAAATGAATTTTCATATATTCGTCAACATTTTACAAATTTAATGAGGACCTTAGGCACCTTAATCCAAAGATGTATGCTCACATCTAAATAACTGACTGGGTTGCGTCATGAACTTGGATAAGTCTTGGATGCATTCAAAGCTTTCAGATAGTACCAGACAACGATATGAAAATAGAGTTTAAATGTTTTTGAGGTATGTTGTTGGCAATATGAACAAGGCGGAATGAGTAAAAAGGAAGAAACACAAAATTGAAATTCCAGATCCATGTGTCTCATGTTTAGACCACATGTTTCTTAATGTTGAGGAGGTATGTAATGCCTACGTTCCTAGCTAGTCATAGTTATAAATTTGTATTTACTTCGATCAAAGATTGATATCTTTTGCGGATAAAAGAAAGATATATATATATATATATATATATATATATATATATATATATATATATATATATGTATATATATGTGTGTGTGTATGTGTGTTTATGATTTATATAGATGTTGTGTGTATATAATATATGAATAAAAAGTTATTAAATAAGGCTAAAATAAATACTAAAAATAAATGATTAAATAGTACAATAGTGTACGACACAGAAATCGAAATTAAATTATGTTGATTGTTATCCAAAACATTGTAAATAAAAGTTGAAGATCTCGTAAATAAGAATCCATCAATATAAAGACAGTCGAAAACATAATACGTATGAAGGAGTTATGATTTTCGCAATATTTTAATAGGGTAATCTCTATAAAATTATGATTTTTAAAATAGATTCAAAATAAATAGTTGGGATCTAAAGGAAATTTGTAGTACTCGAAAATACCTACAGATGAATATAAATAACATAAAAAACGGAGCTTGTATGTGAAGAAAATGATTTTTTGAAGATTTAGAAAATACTTGGTAATATGATAATGTGGTGGCCTGAGAGTACACCATGTGGCAAGTCGTGAATGCTCCTAATCAACTCGAACCATATTACCACAACGTGGCAAGCATATAGCCATGGCATGGCAAGTCATAATGATAACTCTTAACTGATTCGACACATGGCACAAGGAGAATACGACACATGACAGATAGAGGTTGATCCAAAACACCACCACATGGCATGCCTTTTGCCATGAGTTGGCTCCTGCTTATAAATAGTCTCATATTTTCTTCAAATTAAGGCATGTTATCTTTCTAGTTTTCTTTCAAACTTTTCTGCAACCTCGAGGCCGAACTTTCTAAGTTTTCTAAGTATTAGTAGCAAAGCTCTAGATAATCCGAGAGCCCAATTAAATAGAATGTTTCACCTTCAACTAGACGAGTGCATAATTATAATAAAAGTATTTATCACTCGAATGTTAAATTTATATTAAGTGTTTATTATCTGTATTAATCTTATTATATTACTAACGTATGACAAGGAAACTTTATTCGAAGAAAGTTTTTTTTTTATCACAGTCTAGTATAATTAAAAATTAAGACTAATAAAGGAGGTTGTAGTTCGAAGTAAGTTGTACATATGAATAGTCTCATAGTTGGGTAATGTGTAAGTTTTAAGTCGGAGTGTAGTAGTCCTCCTCTTTTATGATAGTCAATGTTGACTTGTCTAGATCAGATAACTGGTATCTATTTTTTAGTCATCTCTAGATTAACATGATATCAATTGATTATTCTAGACAGTCTTGTTAATTACGTTGATAGTGTGAGCTCATAACCCATAGAAGTAGATAAAATGGGATACCATATTTGTAAATTACTATGAACATTGGTTTCCTCTAAATGATTTTCATTAGCGTAGGACTCCCTAGCTTTTTAGTCAAACAGTTGCTCAAATAGTTTATTACGTTATGTGGTTCTTCCAGATAATCGTTGAACTAGGATTTATGAGAATCCATTGGATTGCTTATGTCTAGTTAGAGTGTCTTATAGTTTTTTATGTTGGTTTTATATATCTATATTGTTTGGAAATGTTTATTTTACAGGAGTATTAATATGATTTGTTAATCATAAAAATATCATGGTCATGGAAACCCTATGTATCTCAATAGGTTTTCCCAAACCTGACCCACTCAATTTATATTCATCACAATTAGCGTATCTAAGGCTGTTTGAAAATAGTTAAGATGCCAAGTAAAAGAAGCGATAAACATGTAATAGTTTTCAGGACCTTTCTTTTTACGCTGTAACTTATGTTGGATTATGACATCCTTGGTATTTTAATATTAGAAACTAATGTTTGTTATCTCAAGTGTTTTACTAAACTAGGATTTACCGCAACAAAGACAAATGATATTTTGAAGCATAATGAAAAAGTTTTAATTGGTTCTGAGAAAATGCGGGATGTCACAAGGTAGATTATCATCCACTCCTTAAGAGAATTAATCCAAAGTACACCATATAGAGTATGGACTATGGATGGTGACAAAGATGAGTTAGGACATAGTAGTTTTGCTGATGGTGAAAAGAGTGTGGATATTAATGAATTTTCTTAATTTTGAGTCGAGAACCCCAACATATACTCCTGATAATATAGAAACGGTTGAAGGAACCAAAGAGAATTTCTCAGACAACCCAGAGAAGTTAAAATTACTACTTGAGGATGCAGAGAAGCCCCTTTTCAAAGGATGTCATAAGTATACAAAGTTTTTTGTATTGGTCTAGCTTCTAAACTTGAAGAGTAGTATAGGGAATCAAATAAATTCTTTAATGAATTACAACGTTTAATATAGAGGGTTTTACCTGAAGATAATGAAATGTCTAAAAATACATATGAGGGGAAGAAAATGCTAAAGTCATTAGGTTCAGGGTATAAAAAGACACATGCGTTTATAAAAAATTGAATTTTATACACGAAGAAGTATAAGGATTTCAATAAACATCCCACTTGTAGGAAATCAAGATGGAAAATAAACGAAGAGTCAAAAAAACAGTACAATAATATTCCAACTAAAGTATTGTGGTACGTCCCTGTTATTCCCCACTTTCAGTGGCTCTTTAAATTAAATATCACTGAAAAGGATCTAATATGGAACAAGCCTAGTTGTGGAGGGAAAGATTATTGTGTATTATGTCGCCCAACGGACTCACAAGCGTTGTGTGCCATAGATGTCAAGTTTCGTAAAATTAATAGTGATGCAAGATATCTATGACTTTCCATTGCAACTGATAGGGTTAACATAAAGATATGAAACAACCATCACAATGTATCGGCCATTTTAACTGTCAATTATAAGCTTCCACCATGGTTGTGTATGAAAAGGATGTTCATCATGCTATCAGTATTAAAATCTGGTTCGCCATGTAATGATATTGATGTTTATTTATGACATTTGATTGATTCTCTTCATGTGTTATTGGAAGAGGGGGTTGAAACATAAGATGCATATATAGAATAGAAGTTTACTCTATAAGAAGTTGTTTGGTGGACTATAAATGATTACCCTACTCTTGGTACACTTTACGGATGCTATATAGCGGATACAAAAGTTGTGTACTTCGTCAGAAAAATACTCATTCTATTAGACTTCCTAAATCAAGGAAACATAGTTATGCATGTCATAGGTACTATCTTCTATATGGTCATCCATTTACATATCAAAGGAAGGGTTTAAATCTAAAGAGTGAGTTACAATGTGCCCAGAGCCTATGAGTGGGGAAGCAATATACAACGAAGTGAAATCTATATAGAATTAATAGTGGAAGGCTACTTCAACTTCGAATGGAAAAGGTCAGAAGTTTAAGACGAAAAATGAAGCTTCAAAAAAGAATATTGCTCAACTTTAGCGAGAAACAAGGAAAATTATTGGAAGAAATGCAGCATTTAGTATAAACGCCGTAAGTATTGGAAGTTTCACTATGTGCCATACTTTGTAGTTTTCATTCATGTTGAAAACAACGTGGGTGGATTCTAACAAGTACACTACTAAATGTACATAAGAAGACAAAAGACATATTGAAATATTGCAATGATCTTGAAAGCATGTGGTTGAAACCAAAACTAGTACCAGAAACAATACAAAATGGCCAATTACATATGCCTGCAGCAAGCTGCACAATAACCCAAAAGGAAAGGGATATGATTTTGGAAACACATAAAGAATTAATGGTTTGAAAGGGATATTCTTCATTGTTTTGTAGTTTCGTGAGTATAAAGGAGCTTAAGCTTATTGGACTTCAATCGCATGACAATCAAATTGTAATTCAATAGTTTTAAATGATTGCAATACGATCAATTATGTAGAAATCCATAAGAGATGGTATTATCATATTATGTTTTTTTCAATATTTTTATTCCAAATAAATTATAGTGCCATAGCTCCGATCAGTTGGAAACAGATCTCTACGTCACATTGTGCTTGCTAGAGAAACACTTTGCTCCTTCGTTTTTGATGTTATAGTTTATTTAACCATTCACCTTACAAGTGAAGTAAGATTATGTGGTCCAAAATTCTTTCAATAGATGTTTCCATTTGAAAGATGCATGAAGGTTATAAAAGTACATGCTCAGAATAAAAACAAATCAAAATGATGATTTGCTGAAGAAAATTTTGTAGAGGAGACAATTGAGTTCTTAAGTGAATACCATAAAAAAATACAAACTGTCGGTATTCCACGTGATAATCATAACATAATTGATAATGACGAAGTACCACTATTAGCTTCTTATCACCCTCAATTTTGTCCAGAACTCTTCAACAAATCACATTTCTTTGCACCGCAAAAGACACCTGAAGTATATCTATATATCGAGTAAGTATTAATTGTGTGTTAATTACTTGTTTGATTGGTTGTCCATTATTATATGTAATCATATTTAAGTGCCTAATTCATTAATGCATTATTATATTGGTAACTTAATATGGATACCTGGAAAAGTACGTTAATTAATTAAACACTTGGACTGGATAACTATATAAAACATTAAGCCCATATATAAAATATATGGATAGCTATATTAACACAAAGATGGACATATACATGCATAAAGGATACCGGGGTCTTAATACATTAATCCATGACTTTTGGCTTAACCATTCACTCCATATTAAGTGAAAAAGAAACAATTATATTCAACTATATATCAAAATTAAATACTTAACCCTGAAAAATGAACATCTAAATAAAAAACAAGCATGATTGGAGAACTAACACAATCAAATGTTTGGTCAGTGGTTAACAGAAGAGGTAAACCAATGAACCAATTTGTTGTTGTTGTTGTTGTTATTATTATTATTATTATTATTATTATTATTATTATTATTATTATTATTATTATTATTTTCAAAATTACACATTTTTAGCTATCATTCATCATTTTCGTGAACAAAAAAATAATCGATCAATCAACGCCTAATGTGTTGATATTTGGTGACTTTTTCTTAGGGATTGTTTTTAATTTTTCCTTTCGAACTGATGCTTATCCTTTTAAAGCTATCTAGGTAGAGTGAGAGATCATGATTACCATAGATAGTATTTTAAATGAGTTAAGGTAGGTTTCTTAATGCCCATAACACGTTGTTAAAATATGTTATATATCAAATCAATGGCTACCCATTCCGTATAAAAACTCGTGCAAGTAAAACAAACCAAAATAATGGTGTTTGTATAGAGGCGACTGACACAAACATATGTAGAAAACAAGAAGTATTGCATGACAAATCATATTATTACGGTGTTCTACAAGATATATGAGTTCTAGATTGTCATACAAGAAAAAAAATCATACGTTCAAGTGTAACTGGCTTCATAATAGAAAATGGATTAAAAAACCATCTTGGTTGTCCTTGATAGAACTTGATACATTAGGGCATAAGGACGATCTGTTCAGATTTATCCTAGAAATGTATTTTATGTGAGAGACAACATGATAATAAAAAGTGAATTGTGATCATGCTATCTTCAAAAGGTTATAGAGATGCATACGAATAGGTATTGTTGTGTGGGTTATTTAGTGGTAACTCACTAAGGTTTAGCTTACATTTCTGGATTTAAATGTTTCATGTACTTCTGAGGATCGGGGAAAAGTGAAGGCATGATCATACATATCATCCCATGTATTTATGTTTGAGAAATGCTATTTGATGCTCTCATTTTATGATTATGATTGGAAACATTGAATTTGATGACTTTTAAAATTTATAAAATTGTCTTTTGGAAATGAAATTTTTTACTATGGTTTTTGAGATGTTATAATGCTGTAGTTGTAGGACAAAACCTGATACTATTTTTTTTATCTTTTATAAGTTTTGTAAATATTTTTTGTTAGTACTTTTTATAAAAATTTTCAGTATATATACACATTTTATCAGGTCTGTTGGGTTATACCTAATATTTTTATTAATAAGTTAGATATTTTTTGGCTTTTGTTAAGATTTACATGCATTCAAATATTAGCTTGGCAAATTCTTTTTAGTACGATCCTTTCATATATTTCCTATATGTGTGGAGTTCATCATATTTTTTTTATAACATGATGTACACGGGAAAAACAATATAAATAAAATGTGATGAATAATTTGAATGACTAAAAATATTTATAGCAAGGTTATAATTTTACAACTTGTAGCGATAGATTATAATATTATGACCAATGTTTTTAAAGCCAATTCGAATCGGCAACCAGTGACGAGAGCATTTAGAAAAGAATGAATTTCATGCTAATTTTTAGATTGGATCAAACGAAATAATTTCATATAAAATTGGGTTGAACCAATGTGATAGATACGTTAAAAAAAACGTTTGAACCGGTTTATTAGACTTCGATAGTTGGCTTTCAGTTAACACATTAAAATAACAATCCATTTCCTAAGAAAATTGAATAGCTCGATCAATCAAGTATACAAAAGTTGAAGGCGACTCACACAACTACTTGATATAGACCGACGGTTGAACCGATAAACTGTAATCGATCAAGTGATTTCTTAAAAAATTGGGTTGAACTGGTGTAATATATAAAAAAAACATTTGAAACGGTTTTTGGACTTTGATAGTTGGATTTCACCTAGGCCATTAAAATTACAGTCAATTTCCCAAGAAAATTTAATAACTCGATCTGTCAAGTGTACACAACTTGAAGACCGATGCACACCACTAAAAAAATAGGATTTTAGAACATGGCTTTATGACTATTGTTTACTTTTTTAATGGTTTTTTCACATAACAAATTTCAATATAAAATTCACAAGGTACATTAAGGTACATATCAAATAAAAAAGCATGTTATAATAGATAATATTAGGACATATTTTTCACCTTTGCACTACTTGTTATGGTTTTTTTTTCATGTAATAAATTTCAATATAAGATTTAATCACTTAAAATTTAACATTATTACCTTATATCTTTATCTCACTTAATACCGACACAATGTATATATATATATATATATATATATATATATATATATATATATATATATATATATATATATATATATATATATTTATATATATATGATGACATTTGGCCACCGTTTTCGATCGTGGATTTTTCACGGCTTATTTCATGTTACAAATTTCAATATAACCGAGATAATGTAAATACATAAAAAATAAAATAAAATAAAAAACTCGTTATAAAATATGATATTTGGTTATGGGTACTCGTTCGTGACACGCCACTATTTCTATGCAAAACCAACGTTAATGTGAAGACTGATTTACAATCGTGAGTCGTTTTGAGTAAACCATCGTGGAAATAATTCTGAAAATTAGTTTATGACCATTGTCGTCGAGAAATATTAAAACCGATATCATCTTATTTTCAAAAACCAACGCCAAAAATTGGTTTTGTAGTAGTGGGACTTAGTTTTAAATATATATGTAACCGTGGTCTTTGATACTATATTCCAAGGGTATTATGGTCTTTGAAGAAATTGGTCTATGGATATGTCAAAAAATTATGAAATCTTATGAAATTCAAGTAGTTAAATAGTATATCATCAAAATTATTCTGTAGCATAATATATATATATATATATATATATATATATATATATATATATATATATATATATATATATATATATATATATATATATATATATATATATATATATATATATATATATATATATATATTAGCATACATTCCTCTGATAGCACTATAACTATAACTTATATTTTAATATCGGAACTACAAAACAAATAAACCCTTAAATCTATAGAGAGAGAATAAGATGACTGTGCGTTGAGAGAGAGAGAGAGAGAGAGAGAGAGAGAGAGAGAGAGAGAGAGAGAGAGAGAGAGAGAGAGAGAGAGAGAGAGAGACGGTGGCTATGGAATATGGGATGTCTGGTCCGTACTGTTAAAATCTTTGTCGGAGGCTGCTTGTCTTTTACGTATGCCACTCCCTGTTTTATTCTCTTCTTATTCTATTCTATTTATTTATTTGTTATATTTCTTCGCATTCTTGGTTCCCGATTCTTGTTTTTCTAAAAAAATTCACGAGCTGCTATATTTTTGGTATTCTTTTCATGCCCTAAAAGGATAGGAGGTTCGAATAGAGATAGTTTTTATACAATATATAAAATAATTGTAAGAAAAAAAAATATAAATTTCAATTTTTTGTATATTTTTTGACAAAAGAAATCAACCGTATAATTTATCAATTATATTTGTCATCACATTCTTCTTCATACATGTCAATTCTAGTTTCTGCCAACGAACACTAACCTTCCTCTATGTCATCTATTTCTCCCTTCGCATGCCCTGGAGCCATCTCTAAAGATTTGTTGTGTTTTGACACTAATAAGTAATAAGCTTATTAAGCTAAATTATATTTTGAATTTATTGTAATTTAATGCTTAATCAGACTATTAAAATAATATACAAACTACTCTCTAAAAAGTTAGTTAAAATGACTTATTAAGCACATGACGTGTTTCAACAAATTTTCTAAATATATCCTAATATATATTCATTTCCAAATTACATCTAATATTATAATTAAATCAATTAATTAATTTAAGAATCTTTATATTATTTATAGCTAATACTATATATAATTTATTAAACGACATTCAACTCATGCTCATAACAAACTCGAAAAATATATATTTATGTAACATCACATACTACGACAGCTTTGATTGATATGGTAGAACCAATAATTATGACCAGTTAAAAATTCAGTCGAAACTTATTTTTAAAGATGCATCCCGTGAAGATTTGCATCGCAATTGAAGGGTTAAATTTGAACTTACGAATCAGTTCCCTTCTTTTAAAGACAACTGAGCTATTGGTGTATACAATGCATGCGTGGTTTATAGTCTAACATTATGATTTCCAACACAAATTTTTTATTTATATTTATTCAATATATTAAAGTATAATTACATGACATATATTGCGAATGCGTGTATGTACAGTCGATCATTGATCTTCTCACGAATCCATTAAGTACCTGAAAAACACATTAATATTAATTACTGAATTCCTAAAATACTATATACCACATAACGACCTTCACAATAAAGCTCGTCCGCTCATTGGCTTTCGGTATGAATCTGGTATGTACGAGTTTATTGGCCTTCACCACAAAGTTGGACCGCCCTTAACTTCCACATTATATATATATATATATATATCCACACAACATGCAACTAAGTTGGCCTAATTGTTTAATAACATACTACATGGCAACTATCCTAACATACATATGATACATATTGTATTATACAGTATAGTGAGAAAACTCATATGGAAAATCGCTCTGACGATGAACAGTTATCCTTATGACGATCCGACTAGCAAGTAACGTGTCTATCAAGTATTAACCTATAATACTATAACTTATTTAATGTATATGGCAATATGGTAATGATGTCTAAATATTTCACTAGTCTCAATGAACACCGAAAGTTCTATCAAATAAGGATTTCTCAGGCAGGACAGTTGGAAGACAATATCATTTCGGCATATAGCTTTTGTAAAATCCCACAACCCAACTAATGTGCTGGTTCTAGACACCTCTCTCGTAAGTAGATTGATTAGTATAATGACTAGAATTATTGATAAATCTTATTTATACATTTATACCAATCACTATGAATATAAATATAAGTTACAATTAAAGCTTAGTAAATGTAGCCTAACTTACAAAGGTTCCTACTGAAAAGCCGAAACATCGCGGGAAAGACTTCAATACTAATCAGTTCTTTATGCCCGACTCTTTACTGACCCAGAGCCTTGCTAAATTAGAACTCTTCAAAATCTTGAAAATACTTCAGAAATTCAAACTAGAGAGAGAGAGAGATAGTGAAAGAGAGAAAGAGAGAGAGAGAGAGAGAGAGAGAGAGAGAGAGAGATGTGAGAATGTTTGGGGTGGAGAAGAATCATGGGTGGAATCATATTTATAGGCAGATTTTGGAGGTACGAGACACACATACTTATCACGCGCGACACGCACTACGGGTACGTATCTCCTCTGCCTTACTACCATGTGTCGCTTTTCATGTGGTCTACGCCTCCCTTCAAGAAGGTGTGTGCGCCGCGCGCGCTCAATACGCCCTGCAAAACACGAATTTTGTAAAATCCATAACTTCTTCATATCAGCTCCATTTTCGACGTTCTCTTATATCCACACTTAGCTATCGATGAGTACTATAACTTTCATTTAGACTCCGTCTACTAGTTCTTACTTTATTTTTAAAGTTATATATTTAAAGGGCCTAGACTGATAAAACTCGTATAAAATTCATGCCTTCCATACGACATTTGTTCTCGACTATCTTTATATCGACGGATTCCTAATTACGAGATGTTCAACTATCGTTTTGATCGTATTTCCTAACGATCGACTGATTTGAATTATGATTTTTTGTCCCACAAACTTTTGCGCTGAAAATAAGAAAAATCATAAATTCCTCATGTACCGCCAGATTTGCACGTTCTTTACTCGTATGCTTTCACTTTTACAACTACTACGACTTTTATTTAGATCACCAAGAGTAATAACTACTATATTTCTATTTAGTATTAAATTCTCCCATAAGGTAAAAATATGGTGTTACAACTCTCCCTCACTTATAGAGATTTTGTTCTCTGATATCCATTTCCTAGAACGCCTTACAGCAATGCCTATACACTATCCTAATGGGGTTTCACAAGATCAACTTAAGATATATCTAGCGTTGCTACATTGAATTCTTCTATCTGTACTTATTTAGTCGTAGAACTTCACTTTCTACCTGATACGTACTCCCGAATATCTCATGAAGTCTTCCAAAATTGGGAATCTGTCGGTTTGGTCTCCCAAAATTTATGCTCTACGATAGAAAATTGCCTTCATACGTAAAATGTCGGCTTGTTCCTTTGACTAGGGACACCGTCGATTTGTTATAAAGCGATTAACTGGAGAAATTTATCTACGACTTCTTAATGGAAGCCACTTTCTTGAACATGTCTCTAAAAAGGGTTGTGGTATATCCTTTAAAACACACAAGAATGTAGATTGCAAGTGGTTTCTCTACCTAGTTCAGGTGTTCCAATCATCCTAAAACTTAACTAAAGTTACTGTATCGGGTTTACTGGTTCGAAAACATTGAAACCACTACACTAGTACTGGTGACAGACTCATTATAAGGCTTGCTTATCTTCCAATATACTTATATTATAGTGAACAATAGGTCACTAATATCCTCTTGCAAGCCTCTAACTACCTTACCGATATCAAGGTACAACTATTGTTCGAGCAATCCCTTCGTATGTCTGCTCATGACACATCATAATACCATCCAACTGCTGAGATTATGATGCCAGATCATTATTTTCATCATCCCCATCAGGCCTTAATACTCACGATCAACCATTTGCTGATCTTAAAGACTCATAACCATCATCCGAATGCCTTGAAGGAACCAAATCATCATCCTTCCTTGATATCTACTTATCACAACAAACATTTTCTATTTAATCTTTTGAGGCTACACCAACCTAGAGATCCTTAATCTACACTATACAGATGGTAAAGTCTACTTACATCCTATATGAACGTACGAGTGCTATAGTTCGACTATAGTTTTCTATCAACTCACACTTTCTTCGAACGTATCCAAAAAATATTTTACACTAGTTTCTTACAATCCTTTTTGTTTTAGATCAAATGAAACCTTGTACCGTAAAATTTGAAACATGAAACAGATCTCTGACAATACCTTATCGTCTTACTTTAATTATAAATCCTAGAGGAAATCCTTAGATCCTTTTTCGTTGCTCAAACTTATATTGAAATCTAACGAGACATCTTCACAATTTAATGTCTAGCAACTAGTACTACTTACATAAGTTTTAACCCTTAGTCATTCCTAGTATTGCACTCTTTCCAATTTATGCTAGGTATTCTTTGTTAATCTCAACTACTACTAATAACATTCAGACCGTCTGGGCGAACCTGGATCAACAGTTTGATCTACAAATCCTATTATGTATACTCTTGATACATCTACATCCCTTGGAATCTATTTCCACCTCTCTTGCAGACCATCCCGGATGACCTCCTTCTAGGTGTCCCTTATTTTACGTATATGCACCACATGCAATGATTTGAAATGGTTGTATGACAGAAAAATTATTTCCTTTGACATGGATCCTACTGCTATATTCCTTGGCACGAGATAACTGAATTCTTTTTATGGTTTTAACCAAGCTCCCTAAGTCTAGTATATGTCTTAAGTAATTGATATTTTCTATGGAAAACTATACAATCCATTAAGTTCGTTATCTAACTGATCTTCTACTGCAAGTATAAGTCCCTCATCCTGATGGTATGAATCTTGATGTTCTTTTTGCTATCTGAGCTACACCTGACAATTTAGACAATTCTTAAATCCTTTTAGATGTTTTGGAGGAATGAGAACCATTTCCTTTGAGGAGTACTCCAAGAAAGTCATTGTCTATGGGTATTCTAGCAGAAGGCTTCCTTTTTCTTTTCACCTTAAACTGAAACTACTAAACTCCAAATACTTGTGTTGCAACTCTCCTAGACCTCAACATTGAATTTAATAGTCGAACTTTCTTTGCACATTTACCTTAAGGGTCGGTTCTCCCCCACTTAGTTTCAACCCATAATATGTTGCTACTCATAACTAATTAAATCCAAACTATCTCTCATTATATGTATTTTAGCTCCCTTTGGCTTTAAAGAAACTCTTGGTGTTCATATCCACTGACCTTCGATAATCCCATCATAGCATCACTACTTGTGACTACCGTAAATGGACTTCGTACATATCAGGAGAAAAACATGATAAGATAATAATAAGGATAACGTTATACATAAACTCTCTAATGCACACACATGTCAACTTGGTATCAGTGGGAATTCTAATCTTGTCGAACTACTAGAAACAATGACGGTTATTGAATCCACTCTAATCTTCATGTTTCTCTGGGACAATCACCTAGTCACGTTTCGACTATCCTTCTTATGATGATCCTCTTGAACACCTCTAAAACACTTGAGCTCAAATGCATGAAAGATGCTCATATGTGCCTTTCTATACCAACTATAATGGTCACAACTTCCTAAATATCCTAAGTGAGAGTCGATATGTATAGAACTATTTGCCAATTATTGTACATTAACCTACACATGTTCCTTCATACTCCAATGGACGTTCCGTCCTAACTATCGAACCATGAACTCAACTTCTAATAGACAAACTGTATGGTAACACCTTATCATTTGATGAGTCAAACACTCTATAATATTTGTCAGTGTCAGCTTATACAACATCAACAACGCCAGCGTATCAAGCTTATCATCGCTTGCGTATAGATTACTTATTCTATGTAATCTTTGTATATTAGGTAATGATAAAGTTAAGAATAGAATATATCACAAATTTGATATCTTTGTGATAAGATCAGTTGTTAGTATAGATTAGAGGCAATCCATTCAATCAAGGGTTATACTTGTATATATTAGTATATAATCTACATTAGGGTAAACCCTAATGTAGAGTTCATCTTGGTGACCGTCTTTGTGACAACCCTACTTCTTGGTGAAAGAAAAAATTGGAGAACTCCCTGTGTTGTTTAATTTTTGTTGTTTATTTTTCTTAGACAAGCTTACGTTTGTTCTGAATACTTAAAGTGTATATGATCGATACAAACCTTCAATTGGTATTAGAACATGTTTTTGATACACTCAATTAATGATGTCGGCCTCCCTCACTCCAAAATCAACTGTCTGCAACATGATCCCTTTGTTTAATAAACAAAAATTCTCAACTTGGAAATCGATGGCCATGGAAGCTCTTGAGTTCATGGACTTTGACATGTTCGATGTTATGTATAAAGGTCCTATCGACGCTATGTATAAATCAACCAATGGCGGTGCATTTTGTAGTAAGTTAAAAGGGTAATCTATTCCCATATACAACAATGAAAAGAAAAGGTTGTTGAATATTCATGTAAAGGCAAGAACTGCTATTGGAAGGTCACATACTTTTGTTGTCTATTGTTTCGTTAAAAAAATACTCAAACACTCAACAAATGATGATCAGTTTATCATCAGCTTTTGAATAGGAAAACTCCTTAGATGATGAAGGTATGTGTCTCATGGGTAAGATTATTGAATCACACGCTGGCGATTCACATGACAACATTTGAACCCTTGATGTTGATCTTTCTCACGCCAATAAGGATCTTAAGTCAGAATGGGACGATACCTTAGCGTATCAGGTAAAGAATCTTGTTGAATTTTCTTCTATTGATCATATTAAAAAGGATGACACAATCAATCTCTTACCTTTCGATTACTTTGTCATAAATAAACAAAAAAAATGCTCTTAATATTGAGTTAAGTAAACTCAAGGAAAAACGCTTTTTTCTCGAAAAATCTTTTTCTGCATTATAAAGGGAAAAACATGTATCTCGCTGACCAATAATTTTCTTCAAACTAAAAATGAAAAGGTTGTTGATCATGCTAAAAGAATTCAATTTATTTTTAAAAACTTTGCATTTTCTTAATTTAATGTCACAAGAATTATCAATTCTCAGATTAAAGATCAGCGTGAGCAAATTCTTGGAGGTGATATATAACATGTTGTTTCCTTAATCAAAGTTGTTGAGACTAAACAAACCATCTACAAAGATGAATGTTGAAAAGAAGATTTTAAGTCTAGACTCGTGAGTTCTTATTTTATAAATCAAAATTTAATTGTTACTCACTGCTCTATAGATTCTAATGACATTACTAAATGTGTTTCTAAATTATCTTCTCTTAATCCTTCTCACCAACCCTCTCATCGTGAGTATGTTCTTCACTTGACTATGATTTTACTAAAGTTTTCTGTATGTAACTGTGAAGTTCATTCCGTGAACAAAAATCTTAGCATGTTTCCTCAGTGCTCAGTTAGGAAATCTGAAGTTGGAGATCAATCAAAGTCCTCAACTTCTAATGAATCTTCTAAGCATCATAAGCCTCATGACAAAGTAATATATTTAAGCACACAATCATTTACATTCCTTGTTCCATAACTAAATCAAGAACTCTTAAATCAAAAAATCAAAAAAATCAAAGTTCTTCAAACTCAGTAGTTGAGAAGAAATCAAAATCTAATGTTAATGTTGAGTCTATGGTGTTGCGTCATGGACTCAGTCCATAACCTAGTTTGATTGTCGGTATTGGGCCTGTCCAGCCGTGCATAATTTTGTATTAGGGTTTAGTATATAAGCTACATGCATGCAGACTTAGAGATTATCGCTTTCATTGTTTTTATTTCATATCTTCTGTAAACCCTAGCTCGCCTCTACAGCGGAAGTTCTTCATCGAGCTCTGCTGAGGCGTGACTCAGTTTTGATTCATAAGCATAAGTTTGATTCTGTTTTGTGCTCTTTCTCATACTCATCTTAAATTGTTTGATTACTTTTATCGTACTTGTGAAAGATCTAATCGATCTAAGAGTTTTTGAACTCATCAATTGGTATCAGAGCAGGAGACTGTGTAATCCATACACACCTCTTCTGTCGAAGAAGTTCATAGGGTTTTAATTACACATTGATTGATATTTATTGAGTCGTCACTCTTTATTGACGTATCTTATTAATTGTTAATCTAACCCTAACGAAATATTACTAGTCTGATCTTTTATAGGTTATCGATCAAAAGTATTTAAAATGTCCATGGACGATTCACAAACCAATCTGATCAATATTTCCAACAGCATAGGGTCTACAAAAAGAATACCAATCTTGTATACCAAGACTATGAAGTTTGGACGCATCACTTTGAAGACTATGTGATTGGATCGGAGGACAATGGATATCTAATCTGGGAAGCAATCACTTCAGGCCCATTTGCTCACTTAAGCACATCAAAGATTGTTAAAACACAGAAAGAATACAATCAGCTTGTTAATGACGTCAAAGACATTCCTCAAGATGAAAAAGAGAAGTTTCAGTGCAACATCAAAGCTCTACGGATGATAAGGTTTACACTACAATCGGATACGTTTCGTTTACTGAGTTCTTGTGCTGCAACTATGGAGATTTGGGATAGATTGAAGGAATTATATTCCACAAATGAAGATCTGGAACACTCTATCCAAACTCTGTTGTTATATGAGTTTGGTGACTTTAAGCAAAAGCCTGAAGAAAAACTTGCTCAAACTTTCGATCGCTTCAATCATCTTTTGAGTAAGATGATAAAGCATGGAATTGAAAGAAAGGTAATTGAATAAAAGGTCACTTGCATGAACGGCCTCAAATCTGAATGGATGGTTGTTGTGTCAACAGTAAAGTCTCATGAACAGTTCAAGTCTTACTCTTTGGCAAAACTGGAAGGCTATTTTAAAATCCCATGAGAATGCTTTATCAAAAGAAACGAACGTAGTCTCGGGTCTGGATTCTTTAGCTCTTGTCTCAGGTAAAGAGTTTGGTTGAAGAAGAAGAGGAATCAGATCTTGTTGATTTTGATCTAACCGGCAATGAATACGCCATGATGGTGTGAAATCCCAAAAAATTCATTAAGAAGAAACTTCCAGCCAACAAGAACCGAAACTAGCAGGGAAGTTATAGCACCGAAAGGATCAAGGAGGAACCGAAGATGGGGTCAAAGTCAGAAGAGTCAAAGAAGGAAGCTAAAGTTGGAAGAGACTCAGGATTCGACTGTCATTACTGTGGAGGCAAAAATCATTTTGCTAAAGATTGTATGCTGAGAAAGAAAAAAGAAAAGACAAACGAAGAAGATGAAGAAGTGAGCCTCCTAAGAAGATTGGAGGAAAGAAAGAAAAGAAAGTTTGTTGTTAATAACTCTACCATGAATGTTTTGATTGTGCAGGGTACAAATAACAGTGATGAATTCGGTGGTGTGGAGGTCTGGTCCATAGACTCTGAGGATGATGAAATAAGGAAGCCTACTCACGGAAAAGCTATGCTGGAAAAAGCAGAACATGCAATGGGAAGATGTTTTGTAGTGACCGAGGGTGTGTCCCAAATGAAAGGATACAAAACTGATGGGGAAGTTGAAGAAGAAAGAGAGCAAGAGGATAGATGTTTTTCTACCAAGCGTGTTAGCGTTCAGATCAACGAATGTGATGAGTTCATCAAAGAGGGACAATATATTCTTGCTTCTCTAAAAATACCTACTAATAACTATGAAAAGGAATTAAATAATTTAAAGTCAAAATTCTCTAGCATAAGTAGCAGTCTCACCCAACCCCGTGTCACAAACTTTAACCTAACTGATCAAATCAACAGGATTTCTTCAAAGAGTGAGGAATGAAGAATGTGGATCGAGCAGAAGGAAAAGGAGTTAATTAGATCTAAAGATGATTCTATTTATTTGTAGAGAGACAATCTTAAACTTCTTAAACAGAGAAATGTTTTTTGTTTAATTGGTAAGAGACTCTATTTTAACATCACTCAGTTGCATCTTGTTTGTGAAATAGGGAAGAATATATATCGTATGATTTTTCCTTTCCTTAAATTAAAGGAGGATGAAATTGATGCTGAAGCCTGCAACTGTGAAAGTGTTGTATCTTCTGACGAAGTGTCCCCAACATACAAAATAGGTCCGGACAAAATTGAATCTTACATAAAGTCCAAGGACATCAAGGACATGCTCAAAAATCTGTTAGATGAAAATGATATGAGTGAAAATACATCTGAACTTAATGAGGATGATGACATGAGTGAAATTTCTGTAGAAGATTTTGTAGATTGTTCTGAATTAGCCAAAAACGAACCCAAGTCCCATATGAACTTAATTTCTGAAAACTCTGTTGAGTTTTCTCGTTCCTTTACTGACAAGTCCAAAGTTCTCAAAGCTAAACCTGTTGTGTACCTAAAGGTTCAAACCACTCCAAACCAAGTCTACACAGTGTCGGGAGTCACTCCACAACAAATTACAGAGTTAACTGCCATGGTAGAAGAAGATAATGCTGGTGGATGTGATGAATTCTTCTGGTCGACCCCAATAGACAACGCAGGCGAGATGAAGGGTCTTTCTCAGAAAACCTCATGGAGGGTAAAAGGTAGATACATACCTGAACCTGTAAATGAGCCTACAAAGTATGATGTGCCAAGCACAAGCGGAACTAAAACTCCTTTGAATGAACCTATGCAAACCACTAGTGATACTTCTTCAGCAAAAAGTGCATGCTGTGCACATGCTTCAAAACAAAAGGCCAACATTCACAGAAATCCAAAATAGGTGGCTGATCGTAAACATCAAAGAAATATGAGATACATGAAGAATCTCTCAGAGAGAAAACAGTTTTGGAATTCTCAAAATCCTGATTTTGTAAGGATTGAAAGGAAGCAAAAATCACAGGAAGAATGAAGTAACCGAACGGATGGGTTCGGTCCCTCAACTGACAGGAACCAAAAGGATGGTTTTGGTCCTTTGACCAATAGGAACTGAAAGGGTGGATTCGTTTCAACGACTGAAAACAACCGAAAGGGCAGTCTCGGTCCATCATCCATCTACAACCGAAAGAGCGGTTTCGGTCTGTCATCCTACAACAACCGAAAGGAGAGTTTCGGTCCCTCATCCAATGGTAAACGAAATTTCAATTTCGGTCTTCCTGCCTGCAAGTCTGATGAAAAAACCCAAGAATCTAATGTCTCTTCTAAATCTAATTCTCTAAATTCTAGTTCCTCAGCTAAAAACCCTAGTCCTACTAAATCAACTAAAATTAGAGTTTTCACTATTAAAAGAAAAGATGAAACAACTTTGATTAAACGTACATATATGGTTGATATTTCTCTTACTATTCCCTGTCTTGTAAAAGGCTCACAAGGACCCAAGAAACTTTGGGTTCCTAAATCTGCTTAATATTTTGCAGGTTATTCGTGACGAGCAGTTTGATGAAGAAGGGTACATCGATAGTGGCTGCTCGCATCACATGATAGGAAGGAAGGAGGAACTGAGAAAGTTTCATTCTCTTAATGATGGTGGTATTGTAAGATATGGCAAAAACTCTTTTGGAATAATCAAAGGCTATGGAATGATCACTAATTGCGAGTTCTCCATAAGGAAGGTTGCATATGTTGATGGGCTCCAACACAATCTCATCAGCGTATCACAGCTGGTGGTTGGTACCAGATTAAAAGTATCATTCGATGATGAAGGCTCAGAAATTGTCGAAAAGAGCTCAAACAACATTCTGTTGAAATCAAAGCGAAAACGGGAAATGTATCTTTTGACCCTCAATCCTATAAGTGGTAAACCAGCAGTATGCTTACTCACAAAGGCTCACTCCGATGAAAGCTGGTTATGGCATAGGAGACTTTCTCATCTGAACTTCAAGGACATCAACAAGTTGGTCTTAGGTGATCACGTTCGAGGTCTACCATTTCTAAAATTTGATAAAGAACATCTCTATGCAGCATGTGAAATGGGAAAGCAGAGTCGGAAGAGTCATCCTTCTATTATCAATACTAAGGTGATAGAACCACTAGAATTATTGCACATTGATCTATGTGGTCCTTCGTCCATCGAAAGCATTAGGGGGAAAAAATACATTATAGTAATTGTGGACAATTTCTCGAGGATTACATTGATTTTCTTTCTCAAGCAAAATTTTGGAGCTACTCCAAAGCTCATGCTCTTCATTAAACAAATCGAGACGCAACTAAGAAAGGTAGTCCGTAATATAAGTAGTGATAATAGCATGGAATTCAAGAACAAATACTTTGAAGGTCTTTTTGTTGAAAAAGGGACGACTTACAATTTCTTAGCTCCTTATACTCCGCAGCAAAATGGCATTGTTGAAAGGAGAAATTGGTCACTATGTGAAGCTACTCATACCATGTTATGCTTCGTGTCCTTACCATTGTATTTCTGGGCTGATGCAATCGCGGCTGCATGTTATACTCAGAATCGATCATACTTGAATAAACGATTCTCAATTACTCCTTACGAGATCCTGAACAATTGAAAACTAAACATGAAATTCTTTCATGTGTTCGGTTCAAGATGTTTCATTTTCAACTCCAAAGAGAATCGAAACAAGTTTGATGTCAAGGAAGATGAAGTAATTTTCTTAAGCTACTCCTTGAACTCCAAGGCGTATAGAGTTCTCAATAAACGATCGAAGAAAATTGAAGAAACATACTATGTCACTTTTGACGATAGTTATGTTAAGAAGTTGAAACCAACAGAAGATGCATCACATGACATATTTTCAAAGAATGGTCAGGTTACTATCTCCATCTCGAATCTTTTCGACCAATTCATGGTCTTGTTTGATGAGCCTCAAAAGGCGATTAACTCTGAATCAACTGCAAAAGACAACAAAGTTGATAATCTGAAAGAGGTTATAGACGATGCTGCTAAGAAGATGGCTGAAAATCAATCTAAAGACACCAAAGGCACAAACACAACCGAACCTTCTGGTGACCATCCTACTGTCCAGGGGGAGGGTTCCTCTACTCCTCATGATCAAGGTCCTTCATTCTAGGGGAAGAACTCATCACCAAATTCATCAAGCTCTACTGAAATTCCAGTCAATGAAGAAGATACAAATGCTAGTCCTGAACAGGGCTTATTCTTCGAGGGGGAGAACACCAATGTTGGTGATGATGACACAATGTCTGAACTAAGGGAAGGAATTAATGCTGAACTGGATCCTATTTATGATCCAAAGTTTCCTCCACCTTTCAAATGGACCAAAGATCATCCGCAAACTCAAATTATTGGGGAATCATCAGAAAAAGTGTTAACTCGCTCTCAAATCAAAGCGAAACAGACTTTACTTTTGTCAAAAGTAGAATTATGCATGTTCAATTCATTCGTTTCTAAAATTGAACCAAAGACTGTCAACTCAACTCTTGATCATTCAGACTGGTTTCAAACCATGCAGGATGAGTTAAATGAGTTTGAGCGAAACAAGGCATGGCGTCTTATTCCAACTCCTAAGGATGCTTCGGTTGTCGGTCTCAAATGGGTATTCAGAAACAAGATGGACAAAGAAGGGGAATGTCATTCGTAACAAAGTGAGGCTGGTCGTCAAAGGATATTGTCAGGAAGAGGGAATCGATTATGAAGAAACCTTCGCTCCAGTGGTAAGATTAGAATTTGTTCGTATATTTCTTGTGTACGCTGCTCACAAGAACTTTGAAGTCTATCAAATGGACGTCAAATGTGCTTTCCTCAACGGTGAATTTGAAGAAACCGTATATGTTGAGCAACCGCCGGGCTTCGTGAACGAGAAGTATACTGATCACTATTATATTCTTGACAAAGCTGTATATGGTCTTAAACAGGCTCCCAGAGCATGGTATGAAACTCTCACTCGTTTCTTAAAATTGTCTAAATTGAAACAAGGTTCGGTTGAACCAACCTTCTTTTGTAAGCGAGAAGGTAACCACCTTATGATAGTCCAAATTTACATTGATGACATCATCTTTGGCTCCATGAATCCTAGCTTAACAGCTGAATTCAGAAAGTTGATGGAAACTAAATTTGAGATGAGCTCAATGGGTCCAATTAACTTTTTTCTTGGATTAAACATTAGACAGGGACCCGAAGGCATTTCTATTAATCAGGAAGCATATACCAAGGCTTTGATAACCAATTTTGGAATGATGGGAGACTCCAAAGTGAAAGTGCCTATGGCTTTTGGTACTAAAGTCACACCATCATTGGAGAAACCAGCAACTGATGTAACACTTTATCGACAGATGATTGGATCTCTGATGTATCTCACAGCCATTAGACCTGACATAATGTATTCTGTTTGTTACTGTGCACGATTTCAAGCCAATCCACGAGAACCTCATCTTCAAGCCGTGAAGAACATCCTTCGCTATCTGAAGCGAACCTCCTCTCTCGGCTTATGGTATCCAACCAACTTAGGATTCTTCGTTCAAGCATTTTCAGATGTAGATCTAGGTGGTTGTGGATTGGATTGTAAAAACACCACAAGAGGATATCAGTTTCTTGATGGTAAATTAGTCAGTTGGCAATCGAAGAAACAAACCTGTGTTTCGCTATCCACTGCAGAAGCAGAATATATTGTTGCAGCATCATGTACATCTCAGATCGTATGGATATAAAGTCAACTCCGGGATTACAGGTTAAACATGAAGAAAATCCCACTATATTGTGACTCTGAAAGTGCAATTAGGATTTGTCACAACCCAGTGCAACACTCCAAGACCAAGCATATAGCAGTGAGATATCACTTCATTAAGGATCACGTTGATGATGGTAATGTAGAAATTCACTTCATCAGAATGCCTGATCAATTGGCAGACATATTCACGAAGGCCTTACTTGAAGCAAGCTTCAATAAGATCCTACAAGGCCTAGGAATGATGCAAGTCGAGTCTATACCGAAATTGCCTTCTCTCTCATAGAGGTAACAAGCGAAATAGAGCGAACCGAAATGAACTGAACGTTTGGTCTATTTCGGGTGAAGTTGGTCCATGAACCGAAATGAACCTAGCATTCGGTATATTTCGGGTTCGGTCTTTCTAAACTCATACGTTTTTTTTTTTGGCATTTCAATTGTTCTCTTATGTACATCTTTTCTTTACTTCTTTTCCACTTATAAAATTCCAAAAATATTTTCTTTTTATAAAAATTCTTAAGAAATCCAAAAGTATTTTTCTCTTTCGTTCAATTGGTCTACTCTCACAAAATTGAAAATTATATATTTTTTTTGTTTAAATATGGCTCTTGATGGCAATGCTAAGGCAAGTAAATGGTTTTTCTAGTTAGGAGTCCCTAGAAGCATGATGTTGTATCTCGACTAAAGCCTCGACAGATTTTGAGTGAAGCCTTAATAACATGTTATATACTCATCATGTTTTCCCAATCCAGGCTATCTGATTCACTCTAATCATGAGCTACCTTACTTTGCTCATATTGAGTTTTGAGTTTCTTCTTGGTCCTTCTTTTATTTAATGCAGAGGTACTTTCGCTTCTTATACCATCTCCATCATCTTTCTCAATTATAATTCATTTCATCAATTTAACCCCTAAGACTCTCAGTTTTAACCACTGAGGTTTATGGTTATACCAAGTATGTGTTCATGATCTTAGTTTCATGCTACTATGTACTAAGTGAAACCCAAAATTCAACACCACTAATGAATTGACGGTGAATTTAACAATTCAAGATCTTACTTGTTCTAGTTTATTTTTTTGAGATTTCCTCTTTCCCTCATCACTATAAAGTTTATAATACCTACTTGTTCAATATCTCACACTGATCTCACAAGTACTTATTCAGTTTCGGTCTTATGATAAGTATCGAAATTATGAATTGAAGCGAAAGCCACCCTCTTTAACCTTTAAAAGAAGCCTTTCAAAACTTCTCAAAATGTTATTGATCGTTATTCCATGGGAAACCAAGCAAGCACTTTAATGTCTCTCTTGACATTGAAGGAAGTGATCTTTTCCCAGAATCAATTGTTTCATGTCGGATTATGACATCACATATGATCCCTAAAATCTCGTTTTATTTCCATATCTTTTACACCCTTTGCACAAAAAATTTTAATTGTCCAAATTCTAGTTCTGATTCAGATTGATCATTAAAGCGCTAAAGGCACAGAGATTCAATCGTCATAATGAGAAACGATTGGGATAAAGTGGACGCTGACTCAACAACTATCCAAACGACTTGGCGATTTGAAAAAGTGAATTTTATGAAAGGGCGTGTAAAAGGGAAAAGTCTTTTCTCTCTCCCGCGTCATCCTCGGCATGCCAACTGTCAACCCATCAACTCAGGTGCTTTTTCTGAGATAATCCAAGATTTCAGCCATACTTTTCTCTCTCCTCATTGTACATATAAAAGGAATTGGAATGGTACACTCTCCTCCTTTACCACTTCCAAAATTCTCTCAAAGAAACCCGGTGATTCTCTGCGACTGTTCATCATCTTCTCCAAGCTACTACAATGGCAGATTCCTCATCCGTTCATGATACCTTCGTTCATCAACCCCTACTCACTATCAAAGCCCAACAGAACCGGATCATTGATCTCACTCCATTCGTATATGAGCCCTATATGTTGTATGTGGTCGAGTGTCTCAAATACTCACCACTCGTTGACACACTGACAAAAGTTGAGGTTATTCCTATGTCTTTCCTGTCTCATGTCTTCTCTACTGCATTCTATGACAAGGCTAATGAAAGAATTCACTTTGAACTTTACGATGAGAAGATCTCTATCTCCAAGAGTCGATTATGTGCCCTACTTGGTCTTTCTCAAGATCCGTCTCTGGTGAACCCTGATTCCATTACCACTGGTCAACTGTTCACTATGTTCTATCAAATGGGCTATACTGAAACCCTAAAAACTGTCACCAAGCTCAAAAAGTCTTGCCTTCCTCCTCAATGGAATGGCTTTTTCATGATATTGTTCAAGGGATTGTCTGAGAGGAGCCTTGGTTCTGATGGTGCAAGCAAGTCATTCATGATGGCACTATATGGGTTGTACAATGGGCTTAACCTCAACTATGGGTCAATAAGTTGGCAGTAGTTGGTTCAAAACATGGTTTCTTCATCTAGGTATTCTGAGATTTCATGTGGCCATTTTTGGTCTCTCATCACCCAATGGGCAATGGATCGTCATCGTGTCCCAATAATGGAGGATTCCTTGCTCTCCTCTATTGCCACTTTTCACATGACGAAAGTCATCGTCACTGATCCAACAAAATTTTCCTACATCAGACCTATTCCTAAAACTATGTTAGGTCGTATTTCAGTGTCGAGTAATGTTCTTCAACAGTACATGAAGCGTCCTTCTGTTGCTCCAAGAGAGCTTACGCAGGCAATGCTTCGTTCCATTGAAGAGGCTGATAAGCCAGCGAAGAGGGGTAAGAAGCCTGAAACACAGAAGGAGGGACCGGTCACAAAACCAACCAAGGGGCAGACCCCCAAGAAGCGAAAAACTGATAAAGCCACTCCTTCTCAACTTCAACCCAAAAAGCAGAAGAAGCCCGCTAGGAGACTTATTCTTCAATCCTCCAGTGATTCAGATTCAAAATATGTTCCTCCTACGCAAAAGAACGCACTTCCTTCAGAATCTGAGAGCGAAAGATCTGATGAAGAGGCTTCGGGCCAAGGGGATACTCCACCTCGCTCCCCTACTCCAGAAATTTCGGTTCGTTCTTTTCCGCCTTCACCTCCACCTGTTACCATTCCAGCTTCTATCCCTCATATCTCTCCAATAACCACCTCTCAAACCTTCACTACAATTCCCATTCCCACTCTAATTTTCACAGATACAACTTCTACCACAACTACAAGAACTACCTTTACTGTTCCCAACCCACCTGTAACCGAACCTCCTGTAACAACCGAACTTCCACCTTCTTCAAAACCCTTATCTCCAACACCTTCTACTGAAACAACCCCTATTTTAGGTGGTGAGGACTTGGAATTCGATTCCACATATTTCAGTCCTTATCGGGTATGGAGTGAGGATGATGACGATGAGCCTATCACCAAACGTCATCTCAAAGCAGTAAACGACAAGCTTGATCAACTGCTTTCCTCCTCTTCCTCTGGAGCTTTATTCAGACGCTGCATTAAAACCTTGTTCTCTTCGGTCGTTGCCGAACATAGTGCCTCATTATCTGCTGAATCCAAGGCTATTGAAGCCTCCACTTCCCAATGTCAACAGACCTCTCTTGTTGTTGATGCCTCTACTAAGGAGTGCAAGGAAGCAACCGCAAAAGTCGATAAACTAGTTTCACAAGCTCACTTGTTTCTAGATTCCTTGCAGGCTACTGCTGCCACGAATGCTGAAACTATTAACACTTCAGTAGAGAATCTTCAAAAGACTATTCAATCTGAGTGCTCCAACATTGCAGTGGCACGCCATGCCATTGAACAAGCCAATGAATCGCTCCATGCTAAAGTCAAGGAACGCTTAACTCAACTGGAAGCGGACTTAGCTATGGAAAATCGGATTATGGATGAGCTCGACAAACGTACAGCCCAACTTAAATGTAACAGCCCGGAATTTCAGGTATCGCTTTAAAGCTATTTTGGGGCATTTTTGGAAGGGACTCGGCGAGTTGGAGCCAGACTCGCCGAGTAGGACCACAGACTGGGTCGCGGGTTCGCGACTGGACTCGACGAGTCCATTATGGACTCGGCGAGTCTACGCTGTTCAGCAGAAACCCTAGCCGTTTGGTTTTGGATCGTATATAACACCCCATATGCCGTCATTGTCCGTCTTTTAGCCGATTGAGAAGAACCCTAAGCGTCTGTGGACATCTAGAGCAAGATTTGAGGCTATTGGCACTTTGAAGAGATTGTTGGGCAAGAAGGAGAGGAGTTTTGGCTAAAGGAACAGCAAGGGATTAGAGTTCTGAGGTTTGGGGACACAGAGAGTACGTTTTTCAGGTAATACTTCGGATCATTCCTGTTATTTTGATGTGTACACGGATTTAGGGTTTATGAAACCCATTTGGTGATTAGATGGATTATTATGTTGTTACCCAAACGTTTATACCCCAGTAATAGGATGTTTAGAGGTGCAGAAGGTCCCATGATTGTGTATTTTGGGACCATACGTATTTCAGGAAGCAGTTGATCGATTGCATGGCATGGACTCGCCGAGTCCAATGAACAGACTCGGCGAGTAGCTTGAAGATTCACTGGGACTCGCCGAGTTGTTCTTCAGACTCAGCGAGTGGAGTCGGGGTGGCCCCGCGATTCTTCCACGTGGATCTCGTCGAGTCAAGGGGGATACTCGACGAGTAGAAAGGGAACATCAGGGAAAGTTGGAGAGGACGACTCGACTCGTCGAGTCACCTTTGCACTCGACGAGTCCGGTCCAGTTGACCGTTGGCCAGAGTTGACTTGCATATAATTTCATAGGGTCAGTTGTCTTGAATGATAAGAGTATTAATAAGGGTATATGGTATTATAGGGAGTCTGCAGATCGGCGGATCGAGTGCGAGTGATTTCAAGAGTTGATAGTTTTCATTACCATGAGGTGAGTCTTCTCACTATACTGTACCCGGAAGGGTTGACTGTGTGACCGGAAGGTCGGATATGATTTGTGTTATACGTGCTATAAATGGTAAGGTATTTGCTATGTGTGTTATGTGTGTTATGCGGGCCGGAAGGCAATATGTTATGTGACTGAAAGGTCGGATATGATATATGATATATGTGCTATATGTGTTAAGATTAATGTATAAATTGCTGTGTATGTTATGGGCCGGAAGGAAATATGTTATAGGCCGGAAGGCAATATGTTATGGGCCGGAAGGCATTATGATATGGACCGGAAGGCAAAGTATTATGGGCCGGAAGGCGATTATCTGAAGGCCTGGAAAGGCGTATAGGCGTAAGTAGTATACTGGGGAACTCACTAAGCATTTATGCTTACAAGTTGTTATGTATGTGTTTTAAGTACTAGCGAGGACCGTGGGAAGGCGCCGGCATGATGCATACACACTGCTGCTATTTGAGATCTTGGGGATTTTATATATGTATTTGATATGAAACATAGAATAAATACTATTGGTTGAATGAAACTACTTTATTTTAAATGAAAAATTTATTTGAAAATTTGCGTTGTTACAATTGGTATCAGAGCCTTGGTTTGAGGGATTCGGGTGTACCTTCGAGTGTAACTGAACTCAAACCGGGGATTTGAGGAAAAATCTTTTAAAAATAATAAATACATAAACTTTTATAAATGGTAAAGTGGTAAACAAGAAAGACGCAGTGTGTACGATCAGCCAGCGCCCGAACGGTAAAGATCCCCAGAATACCTTACAATGTTATGTTATGCACCGAATTATGAATTGTTATGCATGCTAGAAGACTAGGTATTCCTGATAGGACTAGAGTGGCCTGTTTTGTGATGCCTTAGTCTAGGGAGTTTGCTTATATGCGATATTTGATAGCGTGCAGGTAGGTAGTGCATATTAGAAGTAGAGTACTCACTATTCGGGGTTCGGGGAGGAAGATTTGGGACGAATGCTGATACGGTGTGGTTGGTAGTATTGGGCCTGTACTACCGAAGACACCGGGTCGGTGGAAGACCCCAGTAAGAATCCCTGGATATCGGAGACTGAGTAGGGTTGCGTTATCGAGTACAATTGTACTTGATGGAGTCTCTGATAGTTTTATGTTGTATTTCAGAGACATCATGGTTACCACACGTCATGGGGCGAGTTCGAGCAGTGTGAGCGACGAGGATATTCTTCAGATGATTCAGGAGGAGGTAGCTGCAGCGATCCGGGCTGAGATCTCGAAGATGTTTGGGTCTATTAAGACCACACTGATGGAGACGTTTGAGGAGCGGTACGCCGCACTAACTGAGGCTGCAGCAGCTGCCGCTACCACAGCTGTGGCCGCTGCCAGGCCGCAAGGGGGCGATTCGTTGCTGTTCCGGGAATTCAGCAACACGAAACCCCCTGAGTTTGATGGGACGCAGGATCCAATTGCTGCGATGAGGTGGATCGCCGACATTGAGGGGTGCTTCTACACTTGCTCATGCCCGGAGCACCTGAGGGTACGGTTCGCCTTGAACCGGCTCCGTCTGGGAGCAAAGGATTGGTGGAAGTTCGTGACGACGAACTTCACTCTGGCGGAGATTACAGCGGTGACATGGGAGAAGTTTACTGAGATGTTCAGGGACGAGTATGTTCCCCCAGTGGAGAGGGAACGATTGATTCAGGAGTTCTTGACCCTTAAGCAGGGTACTGATTCCGTTGCAGTGGTCACACGGAAGTTTCACGAGAGGGCGATGTTCTGCCCGAAGCTGGTGTCTACAGAGCAGTCACGGATGAGCCGGTATTTAGGCGTTCTGAGGAGGGATATCTGGGAGTTTGTGTCAAACTCCACCTATCGTACTTTCACTGAGCTTCAGGCGAACGCCAGGAAGCGCGAGATCGAGTTGGAGACTCAGGCCAGGGAAGAGGCCGAGTCTCGGCAGGTGGACCGACGACCGGCTCAGTCTCAGCCGGTAGCCAAGCGGATCAAGTCCGCTGATTCGAGGATGGGAGGTCAGAAGGGCCGCACTTGCGGGAAGTGCGGCAAAAGTCATGAGGGGGCGTGTCGTGCTGGTGGTTGCTATAAGTGTGGCAAGGAGGGACACATTGCCAGTGATTGTCCTAAGGGGTTCATGGTTTGCTTTCACTGCAAACAGACAGGCCATCGGAAGGCCGAGTGCCTGCAGCTTCGTCAGGGATCTACACCTACTACCAGGACTACTGAAACCCGACCGGCGAAGGTCGAGGCCCCGAGGGCTCGCGGGAGAGCCTTTCAGCTGACTGCGGAGGAGGTCCGCGCTGCGCCCGATGTTGTGGCAGGTATGCTGTAATTCACGTATTTACTTTAAAGTCGAAATGTTATGCTTATGTTAATATATGTGTAGGTACTTTTCTTGTGAACTCTATGCCTGCTCTAGTGTTATTTGATTCGGGTGCGAGTAGATCCTTTGTATCTTTAGCTTTTAGTCAGCATATCAGCATTAGTCGTGAGCTGTTAAGTCGGCCTCTGAGCGTTTCTATAGCGGCCGAGAGGGTGGTTTGTGCCACGGAGGTTCTTCGGGGATGCGTACTAGAGATTTTCGGGGTTGAGTTTCCGATTGACCTAGTTCCTATTGCGATGGGTGATGTCTGTGTCATCGTGGGCATGGACTGGTTGAGCCGATTCAGCGCTGTCATCGACTGTGAGCGCCAGCTGGTGACTATACGAGACCCTAGTGGGGGAGTTCTTACGGTATACGGCGAGGGTACCCATTCGGGATCAGCTTTTTGTTCGGCCGCTAGGGCGAGGCAATGCATACAGCAGGGATGTAGAGGTTTTGTGGCGTATGTGATGGATACGCGGGAGGCTTCCGAGAGACCGAGGACAGTGGAGGAGGTTCCAGTGGTGCGCGAGTTTCCAGATGTTTTTCCCGAGGAGTTGCCGGGAGTACCTCCTGCGAGGCAAGTAGAGTTTGGTATCGATCTGATTCCGGGGGCTGCGCCTATTGCGAAGGTGACTTATCGTCTTGCACCTCCAGAGATGCAAGAGTTGTCCTCGCAACTCCAGGAGTTGCTTGGGAAGGGATTTATTCGGCCGAGTAGCTCGCTGTGGGGAGCACCGATTCTGTTCGTCAAGAAGAAGGATGGTTCACACCGGATGTGCATTGATTACCGGGAGTTGAACAAGGTGACGGTCAAGAACCGTTGTCCGTTACCTAGGATCGATGATCTATTCGATCAGTTGCAAGGGGCATCTTGGTTTTCCAAGATCGATCTGAGATCAGGGTACCATCAGGTAAGAGTGCGGGATGAGGACATCCAGAAGACAGCATTCAAGACGCGGTATGGGCATTACGAGTTCGTGGTGATGCCTTTCGGGCTCACCAATGCCCCGACAGTGTTCATAGACCTCATGAACAGGGTATGCAGGCCGATGCTAGATCGGTCTGTGATTGTATTTATCGACGACATCCTAGTGTATTCGCGAACTAGAGAGCAGCATGAGGGACATTTGAGGGAGGTCCTTGAGGTATTGAGGTCGGAGAAGCTTTATGCGAAATTCTCCAAATGTGACTTATGGTTGCGGGAGGTCCAATTTCTTGGACATGTTGTTAATCAGGCAGGGATATTGGTCGATCCGGCCAAGGTGGAAGCAGTGATGAGTTGGGAGGCACCGAAGTCACCTTCTGAGATCAGGAGTTTCCTTGGGTTGGCGGGGTACTATCGGAGGTTTATTAGGGACTTCTCCAAGATCGCGGTACCACTCACCAGATTGACCCGGAAGGGTGTTACATTCTCATGGGGACCCGAGCAACAGACTTCCTTCGAGACACTACGTCAGAGACTGTGCGAAGCCCCGGTATTAGCCCTCCCGGAGGGGATGGAGGATTTTGTCGTATATTGCGATGCATCGATTTCGGGACTGGGTGCAGTGTTGATGCAGAGAGGCCATGTGATAGCTTATGCATCGAGGCAATTAAAGCCTCACGAGGCGAGATATCCCACGCATGACTTAGAGTTGGGGGCAGTAGTGTTCTCTCTCAAGATTTGGCGTCACTACCTGTACGGGGTTCGTTGTACTATATACACGGACCATAAGAGTTTGAAGTATTTGATGGATCAACCCAACCTAAATATGCGTCAGAGGAGATGGTTGGACGTGGTTAAGGATTATGACTGTGAGATCCTATACCACCCAGGCAAGGCTAACGTGGTAGCCGATGCATTGAGTCGTAGGGCGGAGAGCACTCCATTGCGAAACGTATGTATGAGATTGACGGTGATGTCTCCAGTATTAGATGCTATTCGTGGGGCACAGGCCGAGGTTGTGAGATCCGAGATGCAGAAGAAAGAGCGGGTCGTTGGGTTAATTTCGGAGTTCGTTAAGGATGGACGAGGACTTCTGACGTTTCAGGGTCGGATTTGGGTACCATTCGTGGGCGGTACGCGTGCTACTTTGATGGAGGAGGCTCATAGATCGAAATTCTTGATCCATCCCGGTGCTACGAAGATGTATTTGGACTTGAGGAAGGAATATTGGTGGCCTTGTATGAAGAGAGACGTCGCATGGTTCGTTGAGAGGTGTTTGACCTGCCGTAGGGTTAAAGCCGAGCACCAGAGACTGCATGGTAAGTTGTAGCCCTTGGAGATTCCTGAGTGGAAGTGGGAGCAGATTACTATGGATTTCATCACCAAATTTCCGAGAACTGCTAGGGGAGTCGATGCAATTTGGGTGATTGTGGATAGATTGACGAAGAGTGCACACTTCCTTGCCATTAGCGAGAGTTCATCAGCGGAGAAGTTGGCGGAGTTATACGTGAGGGAGGTAGTATCTCGGCATGCAGTGCCGATCTCGATTGTTTCAGACCGTGATGTACGCTTCACTTCCAGGTTTTGGAAGAAATTCCATGAGGAGCTGGGTACTAAACTGCATTTTAGTACCGCATACCATCCCCAGACAGACGGTCAGAGCGAGCGGACGATTCAGACATTGGAAGACATGCTTAGGGCGTGTGTGCTAGACTTCGGGGGTAGCTGGGATGCGCATTTACCGTTGGCTGAATTTTCCTACAACAACAGCCATCATTCAAGCATTGGTATGCCACCTTTTGAGTTGTTGTATGGTAGGAGGTGTCGGACTCCCATTTGCTGGGGAGAGGTGGGACAGAGAGTGATGGGCAGTACAGAGATCGTACTCCAGATGACAGAGCAGACACAGCAGGTTAGGCAGAGGGTTATTGACCGCCCAGAGCCGACAGAAGAGTTATGCGGACAGACGCCGGTCCGAACTGGAATTCCAGGTTGGCGACTTCGTTCTCCTGAAGGTTTCTCCTTGGAAGGGAGTGATCCGGTTCAGAAAGAGGGGCAAGTTGGGGCCCCGGTTCATAGGTCCATTTCGTGTAATTGCAAGGGTAGGTCGGGTAGCTTATCGGTTGGAGTTGCCAGCAGAGTTGGGACAGATTCACAATACCTTTCACGTATCACAGTTGAGGAAGTGTATAGCCGATGAATCGGCAGTGGTTCCGTTAGAGGATATTCAGGTGGATGCGAGCCTGAATTACGCCGAGAGACCGGTAGCTATCAGGGATCGGAAGATCAAGGTTCTGCGGAACAAGGAAGTACCTCTGGTGTTGGTTCAGTGGCAACATCGGAAAGGATCGGAGATGACTTGGGAGCCCGAGCGTGAGATGCGGGAGCAACATCCGGAGTTATTCGCAGAGTGAGACTTCGAGGGTGAAGTCTAGTTCTAGTGGGCGAGAGTTGTAACAGCCCGGAATTTCAGGTATCGCTTTAAAGCTATTTTGGGGCATTTTTTGAAGGGACTCGGCAAGTTGGAGCCAGACTCGCCGAGTAGGACCACAGACTGGGTCGCGGGTTCGCGACTGGACTCGACGAGTCCATTATGGACTCGGCGAGTCTACGCTGTTCAGCAGAAACCCTAGCCGTTTGGTTTTGGATCGTATATAACGCCCCATATGCCGTCATTGTCCGTCTTTTAGCCGATTGAGAAGAACCCTAAGCGTCTGTGGACATCTAGAGCAAGATTTGAGGCTATTGGCACTTTGAAGAGATTGTTGGGCAAGAAGGAGAGGAGTTTTGGCTAAAGGAACAGCAAGGGATTAGAGTTCTGAGGTTTGGGGACACAGAGAGTACGTTTTTCAGGTAATACTTCGGATCATTCCTGTTATTTTGATGTGTACACGGATTTAGGGTTTATGAAACCCATTTGGTGATTAGATGGATTATTATGTTGTTACCCAAACGTTTATACCCCAGTAATAGGATGTTTAGAGGTGCAGAAAGTCCCATGATTGTGTATTTCGGGACCATACATATTTCTGGAAGCAGTTGATCGACTGCATGGCATGGACTCGCCGAGTCCAATGAACAGACTCGACGAGTAGCTTGAAGATTCACTGGGACTCGCCGAGTTGTTCTTCAGACTCGGCGAGTAGAGTCGGGGTAGCCCCGCGATTCTTCCACGTGGATCTCGTCGAGTCAAGGGGGATACTCGACGAGTAGAAAGGGAACATCAGGGAAAGTTGGACCTTTGCACTCGACGAGTCTGGTCCAGTTGACCGTTGGCCAGAGTTGACCTGCATATAATTTCTTAGGGTCAGTTGTCTTGAATGATAAGAGTATTAATAAGGGTATATGGTATTATAGGGAGTCTACAGATTGGCGGATCGAGTGCGAGTGATTTCAAGAGTTGATAGTTTTCATTACCACGAGGTGAGTCTTCTCACTATACTGTACCCGGAAGGGTTGACTGTGTGACCGGAAGGTCGGATATGATTTGTGTTATACGTGCTATAAATGGTAAGGTATTTGCTATGTGTGTTATGTGTGTTATGCGGGCCGGAAGGCAATATGTTATGTGACTGAAAGGTCGGATATGATATATGATATATGTGCTATATGTGTTAAGATTAATGTATAAATTGCTGTGTATGTTTATGGGCCGGAAGGCAATATGTTATGGGCCGGAAGGCAATATGTTATGGGCCGGAAGGCAATATGTTATGGGCCGGAAGGCATTATGATATGGGACGGAAGGCAAAATATTATGGGCCGGAAGGCGATTATCTCAAGGCCTGGAAAGGCGTATATGCGTAAGTAGTATACTGGGGAACTCACTAAGCATTTATGCTTACAAGTTGTTATGTATGTGTTTCAGGTACTAGCGAGGACCGTGGGAAGGCGCCGTCATGATGCATACACACTGCTGCTATTTCAGATCTTGGGGATTTTATATATGTATTTGATATGAAACATGGAATAAATACTATTGGTTGAATGAAATCACTTTATTTTAAAATGAAAAATTTATTTGAAAATTTACGTTGTTACATTAAACTGCAAACACACAAGCTGAAAACTGCTAATGTTGAGATTAATGACCTCAAGTAAGAAAGGGAGGTTATCTGGAGTTCTGCTGCAGATGTTCACTCCATCCTTCTTCATCTTATTAAAGGTCATGATCCCCTTTTCACTATCACTGTCAGAAGGCATTTGGCAGACAAGCTCAGACCGGCACTGGACGTTCTCAGCCGTATCGAGGGTGTTCCGGTGACTAAGGTCCAACCGCAACAAGGGGGAGAGAAAGAGTCAAAGCAACCTCCTCCTTCTAGCTCAAAACTAGCTGCTGAACTGAAGGGAAATGAAGCTTCGGTCAGTAACAAAGATAAGAAGAAGAAGAAGATTGGTGAAGACGATACAGACAACGAAGATGATGTCTATGTCGAGATTCCCAAGAAGCATGTCCCGAAGGATAAAACCTCTAAAAAACAAACTGAAGAAATCACCATGAAGCAGCGAGTTGAGCTGGAACAGAAGTGAAAGGAGGCGGTGCTCCTAGAGAAGAAAAAGTCTATGTTTCCTGTATGGACAAAAGATTCACTTCAGAGGTCTGTAATCAACGAGCCAACTGTTCTCTGGCTCAAGCCAATAATGTCCTTTGGCCTTGACAACTCCAAGGATGCACAGTTCAACTTGCTAATCACTTGAAAGGCATTCATCTTCCACTACTTCAACTCGACTGTTGCCATTCCATCTCCTGACCCGAAGGTAGATAGGGATCTTCTGGAGTTGTACTTGGAGTTTTCTCAACCCCAATACCTAACTTGGAGCTCAAAGAAGATAACTACAGTCAAGGTGATGAAGCCCTATTCACCAGGGAAATTTATTAATGTCAAATTCAGGGTGACTCGAGGAACCGAAGGCTCAGTCTACCATTTTACCCTTGCTGATCTACCAAACCTCAACCCCCATGACTGGATACTCCTCAACAACATTCTTCTATTGAATCCTCAGGAGTATCAGCCAATAATCGATCATGTCAAGCGTATGGTTTTTTGCTACATACATGAGGTAGCGAAGATGGACCAGGAGATTGCCTCTGTCATACACAAGCGACCAATGATCAAGCCAATGGGCAGAGTTGGAAATGTCAATACCATGATCCAAGGGAATATAGATTCAAAGTATCACACAATTATGTTTCTCAGGGGAGAAGGTCAAAAATGTATGTTCGCTCTTGTTGATAAACACCTCTTCTTAACGTCTTGTCTTGAGCATATCTTGGAGATCATACAGAGGTGCGACCAGAAAAGTGTTGCTGATAAGAAACTATTTGTTGACATGCTAAGGTGGTACATTCTGTTCCGACATACTCTTCTTGCCATTATTCCTAAACTGTTTAAAGTTATAAAGATAGTGAGGGCTGCTCACAAGAAATAATCTCTCGCCTCATTTGATGCAAAGGGGGAGATTGTTGAGTCTATTGGGTTGCATCATGGGCTCGGTCTATAGCCTAGTTTGAATGTCGGTATTGGGCTTGTCCAGCCGTGCATAATTTTTTATTAGGGTTTAGTATATAAGTTGCATGCATGTAGACTTAGAGAGTATCGCTTTCATTGTGTTTGTTTCATATCTTTTGTAAACCCTAGCTCGCCTTTACAACGGAAGTTCTTCATCGAGCTCTGCTGAGGTGTGACTCAGTTTTGAATCATATGCATAAGTTTTATTATGTTTAGTGTTCTTTCTCATATTGATCTTAAACTGTTTGATTACTTTATCGTACTTGTGAAAGATCTAATCGATCTAATAGTTTTTTAACTCATCAGTTAAGGGAAAGAATTTTGGAATCCAAGTTTATTATCGATGTGGTGATGTCACTCTCAATTTTAGCGAGTGCAAATTTAAAAAGAACTCCGTTCGCACTGACAACATCATGAATCACAATGATAAGTGGATCAAAAAGGGAAACTCGTATTACTGTCTCCCTGATGATTGTTATAAAATCTTTTCTTGAGTGAGACTTTGCAATTAGGTCGATGTATATTGTGTATATTTTGTTTAGGACTTATTGTGTGTTTTAGTTGCAAGGTATAGTCATATCTAGTGTTTAGACAACGGATGCTCCAAACAAGTGAGAAGATTCAAGTTACTTTTGGAAAACTATAGAAAGAAACATGGTCTGACTGTTAGGCATAAAGATAATGGATAGGGAGCTACAATGGGATACATATCCATAAAGTGCAAGTCTGTTGTATTCAATAATGTCTCTTATGTGATAGGTCTTCGGCATAATCTAATTTCTATCAGTCAACTATGTGATGATGGCTATAAAGTTCTCTTTAACAAGAGAGAATGAAAGTTTGTTGATTAAAAGAGTGTCACTGTTCTTACTCCTAATCGATAAAACGACATCTATGTTCGGAGTATGTTTTTTGCTGTCAAATCTCTTCGTCATTGCTTCTTTTCTCGTGCTCAATCTCATCTAAATTGGCTTTAGCAAAAAAGGATATCGCATATGAACTTTAATAACTTTTCGAAGATTATCGGGAATTAGCTATTATGAGGAATTCCTAAATTTAATTTGTCAAGGATAATATGTGCTCAACATGTGAAAAAGTGAAGAAAATGAAGTCTTCCTTCAAGCCAAAGTCCTATTCTTCTGTTGTCAAACCTCTTCATCTTCTTCATATAGATCTGTTTGGACCAGTTCTTGTTGTGTTAAGGGATGGAAAGAAATACACTCTTCTTAATGGGGTTGAACTTTCGAGGTTGTATTTTTAAGAAAGAAGAGGCATGTCATTGATGAAATCATTGCCCTCATTAAGCAGTTGGAAGTCCTTTATGATCTCGAAGTATGACATTTACATAGTGATCATAGAACTAAATTCAAAAACTCCTCCCTTGAAGATTTTTTGTTAATCTCTCAAATTTCTTAGAACTTGTTAGCAATTAGAAATCCTCAACAAAATAGTATTGCAAAGAAAAAAAAAATAGAACTCTCATTAAAGCTGGAAGAACTATGGTCGTTCAACCTAGTCTTTCCTTGTCATTTTGGTCTAAAGCTATTAATACACCTTACTACACCCAAAACCAATCTATCATTGTTAAGCATCATATAATATCTGTTTATGAGCTTTCGAAAGGAAGGAAAGTAGACATCTCTTACTTTCATGTATCTGGATGTGTTTATTACATCTTGAATAAAAAACACTAGTGTTTGAAGTTTAATGCAAAATCTGATGAAGGAGTGTTTTTAGGTTACTCCATCGTATCCAATGCTTTCAAGCTATTAAATCTTTCATGGAAAATTATTGAAGAAGCAGTTCATGTTACCTTTGATGAAGACCCATTCAATAAGGATTGAGTTGATCACCCTTTATCAATTCTGAATAAACATACTTACAATCCCTTTGATCATATTCCTGAGCTTTTGCCAAGTGATGTTGAGCCTGATATACCTAACGTTGATAAGGTGTCTAAGTCTATAACTATATTTGGTATGTACTTGACCCTAGAGTAGCATGGTCCATTTGGGTTGCATGTCACTAGAACCATTTAAAGGATTGACAACTAAGGCGGCGTTTGGTTCATAGAATGTTTTTGAAGGATTTGGGATTTGTTAAGGAATTGGAATCTCTCTTGCATTGGAATCTAATTCAATATTCTGTTTGGTTAGCAGTAAATGGAATTTGAATTCAATTTTATATTTTGTTTGGTTGGCAGAAAATGAAAATTGAATATTGTAAAATGACAAAACTACTATTCTTGGTTTTTTCTTACCTTTATTTTTTTATAATTATATGTAAAAATATATTATATAAATTATAAAAGTAGTAAACGGTGGTGGTGGTGGCAGCGATGGTGGTGATGGTGGTAGTGTGTAGTAGTGACGAAGGCGGAGGTGGTGGTAGTAGTGACATCACTAGTGTTAATGGTAGAGACAGTGGTGGTTATGGCGGTGGGTGTTAGTGGCGGCAGCGGTGGTGGTGGTGGGTGTAGGTGGCGGCGATGGTGGTCGTGATGGTGGCAGTAGAGGTGATGGTGGTGATGATAGAGTTAGTAGTAACTACGGTAATGGTAGGGTTGTGGTGTAGGTGGTAACAAAGGTTATAGGTAGTGGTGGTAGTGGTGGTGGTGGTGAGGGTGGTAGTGGTGTTAGCGATGGTAATGGTGGTAACGGAAGCGATGGGTGGTGGTGGCGAAGGTGGTGGCAGTGGCGATGACATTAGTGATGATGGTTAGTGGTGGTGGTCGGTGGGTGGGTGGCGGAGGTGGTGGTGGTGGGTTGTAGTGGATGTGGTGGGTAGTGGTGATGAAGGTTGTGGTGGAGGTGGCCGCGAGTAGTGATAGAGATTTTTCATATTTAATGTTAAAAATGAAAAGAGTAATATGATAATATTCAACACTCTCACTTGAAGGAATTTGAATTTCCTCATCTTTTAGATGGAATTTATTTTCCCTCAATGGAAGGAAAGTTGGACACATTTGGGAATCCAATTCCTTCTCAAAACTTGAACCAAACAGAGGAAGGTGATGAAATTAAATTCCAATTCCTTCTGATTCCAACAGATTCCAGCGAACCAAACGACCCATAAGAAGAGGTTATTTATGATTTATTAATATATTATAAGTGCTAATATATTATTATGAAATCATATTATTTAATTAGTATTGATGAAGAATTAATTTTAAATTAATTTTGTGATAAAAAAATACTACTTAAATATATTGGGATTGATTGTGTAAATCATTCATTCTTATAAAGTGGGCTTATGATCCATAGTTCCTTATGTTAGGATAAACCCATTTGGTAACCCATGGATACTCCATGGAGGTTAAAACCCATGGAGCCGAAGGAATATGGAAAATCATGTAGATTAGCGTTTGCATGTTGTAACCCTAGTTGTGTCACACTATATAAGAAACCTCATGGCTAGGAAAATCAGCACTTAAGTGAGATACAAAAGGGCTAGCTGATTTTGTGTGTGCAAGACAATCGCTTCACAAGTTCTCCATTGTTGGTGGTGTTGTGTGAAGCATTTGAGGCATCACATTTGGGATGCTAGGCTCTTAAAGGCTTAAAGTTTCAAAGCTACAACAAAGGTACGTCATCTAACTAGATTTTTATAGTGTTTATACTTCATAGTATGCTAGTTAGGATGATGCTTTGGAAAAATGAATGTTTGCATGTATGATAGAGAAAACGTAGATCCAAAGTATCTAGGGTTTCATGTACACTATATGAGTTTTATAATGCTCAAAACCCTTCAGTGGTATCAAAGCCTAGCATTGTTTACCATTATAGTTGATGCTACTTGTTTTCAAAGCTTGAAAAAAATTGATTTTCTGTTGTCTGGACAATGAACTTGCCGAGTCCCCTGACAGACTCGCCGAGTCCACATAATTGACCAACTCACTGAGTCAGTTCATGCACTCGACGAGTTGGTGCTCCCGAATGTAGAATTTCGAGTTTTAAAGCCAGAATTGGACTAGAATTATTACCCTAAACTGTTTTTGAACAAATAAACCTGTTTTTGATGTGGTAATGATTATGCTTATCTTATTTCAAAGATAATTGTCAAATTTTTATATTTTGTATTAGTTTATATGATTGGGCTAATTTCATGAAATTTGTTTGATATGAATTATCTTGATCATATGAGTTTAAATGGATCATGTATGAATTATTTGATTATTATTAACATAGTTGGTTAAATGCTTTTAATTGACTCCACAACTTGTCCTCAAAATTTAAGGGTTTTCTTTTAAGAGAACATTAAACTCATACGTTATTGAAATGAAAAGTTTTGACATGTTTCAAAACTTGCCTTCAAGTTTTGGAATTTGTAAAGTTACACTTTTGCATACTTTAATTCCAAACCTTAGAATTTTCAAGAATTAAAATTTAAACCTTATACTATTATAATATTATAGGTTTAATAAATATATAAATATATATATATATATATATATATATATATATATATATATATATATATATATATATATATATATTGTGACAACCCCAAATTTCCATTCTGTACAAACCATATCAAGTCAATAGAAGTTAGAACAGTTACAGTTAAGTTACATACTTTTGGGTATAAGTTTGACAGTTTTTTAGGATTTACACTTATGGAAATATCAGGAGAGTGGATGCACTAGGGTTTTGTGCAACACTGTTATTCCAAAAGTCTATGATATTAGAATTTATTTCGGGAATAAAATATTTTCTGCCAAAAATCCCAGGACTATATATAGAAATCCGAGCCATATTTATTCATTAGTTACAGTTCCAACTAGTGAAAATCAATTTTCTCTCTCACGCATCTTTGGGTTTTTCATCCCAAATCGTGAGTACTTCTATCTAGTTGTATTATATAGCTTAGATTGTGTTTAATAACATCAAAATCATAGCAAAACAACAAGATTCGAGAGTTTACCGCCCAAGAACACCTTGCGGAGTAAACTCTTTTATAAGGGCCAAAGTGTGCCCAATGTGCCTCCAAGCCTTCGAACTCAACCTAGAAACTACAATGACATGTTTATACCACAAAATCATTAAGAAACAAAGGCTAGAAGTGAGTTCACGGCCAAGGATGTTCTTGGGCCATGAACTCCATTTTTAGGTGCCAAAACACCCAAAAAGCCTTCCTTAAGCCAAGAGACTAGTTTAGACATGTACCCTAATGAATTTAGGACTAGCAAACACCCTTAGAACACCAAGAGTAAGGTGTTCACGGCCCAAGAGTTCCAGGGCCGTGAACTCCAAATAATAGTGCCAAATGGTGCTCTAAACTCTTCTAAAGCCTTGTATACTAGCCTAGTTTAGTTCTTAGTTGAATTAGGTACTTGAAAACACCAAAAACACCCATCCAAGGGAGATTACGGCCGTAATCTCCATGGGATTTGGTCCCAAGGCTGTGAACTTCCAAAAGGAGTTATATAATGCCCTAAACTCTTCCAAAGACCAAGCCATTAAGTAGAATTGCTTCTTAGGGTCTTATAGAGCCTCAAACATCAATTGGCCAAGTAAGTATGAGATTACGGCCGTAAGCTCAAGGTGACATTAGGGCCGTGAACTCCATTAGGGAGCTTTCTTGATCCCTACACACAATAGCCTTTCCCTACAAACACGTAGATGCAATCCTAAAGGCTAATAACACTTGATAAAGGTGTTTAGCATGTCCTAGGGTGTCTTGACTTGTTTATTAGTTGTTTATAGACTAATTTGTTACATATATGTGATATTTGTTGGATAAGGTGTCTAAGTCCATAACTTATTTGGTATATACTTGACCCGACCGGCATGGTCCATTTGGGTTGCATCTCATCCAAACTATTATGGATAATTTTATGAGAGTTATACACATATGTTTATTAATATATTATGAGTTATAATATATTAATATGAAGTTACGTTATTTAATTAGTTTTAGTCTTAAATTAATTATGGATTAATTTAGAGATTAAAAGGAATACTAATTAAATTATGGGCTATTTGTTTTATATAGTGTGGGCTAATACTCATTTGTTAATGGGCTAGGCTTATGTGGAAGTCCATGGATGATCCATGGAGCTTTTAACCCATGGATCCTTGGAAAAGGAAAAGACATGGGTTATTAGGGTTTCACCCTAACCATGCATACTATATAAGCATGCTTATGGAGCATGAAAAAGAGCCTAAGATAGCCTAAGAGAAAGCTAGTGTTCTAGTGTGTGTGTGCATGTGTGTGGCCGATTTATACAAGGTGTATATACTCTCATCAAAGTTTTCCAAGAGTTTGTGGTGTTTGTGATTCCATTTGAGGCATTCACACTATTGGTGCTTGGCCCTCAAACTCCTAAGAACCCAACTCATCAAAAGGTATGTAATCTCTTCTAACTTGTTTTATGTTGAAATGTTCCCCATGCCATGTTAGATAGGTTATAAACCTTGGAAAATTATTATTTTGCATGTATTTAGACAAACATAGATCCAAGGTTTATTAGGGTTGCATGCACACTTAGGAAGTGTTAGATTGCTCAAAACCCAACAGTGGTATCAGAGCCTAGGCTTGCTTGTTTGATACTTGATGCAAAATATTGAAAAAAGTCGAAATCGTTGCTGTCTGCATGGTGAACTCGCCGAGTCCATTGGGGGGACTCGTCGAGTCCAAGGCAAACTTCAACCTACTCGGCGAGTCCGTTCGTGCACTCGGCGAGTAGGATCGAAGAAATGCAGAATCTCGACTTTTGCTGCTGGAAATGGACTAGAAACATTACCCTAAATTGTTTTGGTGTTATAAAACTTATTTTAGTTGGTGTAATGGTTGTTCTAATCCATTTACAATAGCATATATCAAAATTCCATGATTTTATGTGTTCATATAATTCTTGAATTTGATGATCATGTTCATGTTCTTATGAATTTAGAAAATGATAGGAATTATTTGCTGAATTGTTTAGAATTAATTCTTAATCATTTATGTGTTTTAATGGAGTCCATAATTTGTCCTCAAGTTATGGATTACCAAAGGTCACTTTCATTTAACACACACTTAAAACACATAAGTTACATGAAAATGAAGAGTCTTCATTTTTATGAACCTTTAATTCATAAGTTATTAAATGAAGAGTTTTGCAAAGTTACAAAACTTGCCCTCAAGTTTTGGAATTTGTAAAGTTTCACACACTTTAATAAACTTTAATTCCAAACCTTAGAGTTTTAAAAGTTAAAATTCAACCCTTATACTATTTATAACATTAATGGTTAATTATTATATATATGTATAAGAATAAGTCGTTTTACCGTTAGTAGGCCTCATTCACGAAGCCGGTCTATAAGGTAGGTATAAGGTTGTTGCCTATAAAATGGTGACTTAATGGGTGTATACTCTCACCCACCGCTTGCTTGATCGGTGGAGGGTCGTTAGCCGAACGGGTAGAACAATGACTTTAAATCCTCATTAAAAGTATAATGAATATTATAAAATAACTAAACTGTTTTAATTCCCAATCTTAGTTATTTTAGGAAAATGTGAACATGGTGATAATCCATGGAATTCACACTTTGTACCTTACCAAGTCGTTAGTGGAGCGTGTGTGGTTAACCGGCACACTAATTAGACTAGTAAGGATCACGAAGGGTAACTTAATGTTGTCATAGATCAATGGAGCGTGTGTGGTTAACCGGCACATTGATTAGGTGATAATATTAGGAGTACCAAGTGAGTTAGCATGGTTATTCACACCTTGTTTTGTGATCCTCGGCATCCCAGTCACAAAACTTGAAGGGCACAATCGAGATTGAAACATGCCATTGAAAAGTTCAATGAATCTCAAAAGAATCTAGGAATTTCAAATCCAATTAAACCTAATAAATCATTTCGTTTTCATGGTGGAAATTGGTGAATCGTCATTCACCTACCTTTCAAATATATTATTACTTAGATTACGGCATCCCTCTTCTAAGTGTAATATATTGTGATTGGATCCTAGCCTTAATATTACATTTGGGTGTCTTATTAAGGATCCTAAATATCTAATCTAAACTTACTTTCTTCTTTCAGATGTCTTCCAACACTAATGCTTCAGGCTCTAACCCAACTGGTTCTTTCTCTCTCATGAATCTTTGTGGGAGGGTCATCTTTGATGGTTCCAACTTCATGGATTGGATTAGGAACATCAGGATGGTTACTCGTTACGAGGACAAGGAATATGTCCTCGATAAGGAGTTAAAAGAACTTGATGAGTCTACTGCTACTCCTGAGGAGATCGCTGAATTCAGGACTCATGAGAGAGATGCTACTAAGGTGGCATGTATCACGATGGCCATGATGACAGCCGAGCTCCAAAAGTCGTATGAAGATTTCTACCCTTTTGAGATGCACCAAGACCTGATGGAAAGGTACCATCAGAGTGCTCGTCAGGAGCGGTATGAAATAATCTCCTCCATAATAACTACCCACATGAAGGACGGTGAATCCATCACGGGCCACATGCAAAAGATGCAAAGGTATGTGGACGGTTTGCTGAAGCTGAATGTTAACATCCCCGAGGAGTTAGCAATTGACATTGTTTTGCACTCCTTACCTTCTTGTTATGATCATTTTCGAATGACATATCATATGAACAAGGAGGAAGTTACCCTCAGCAAGCTTCAAGGACTCTTGAAGACCGCGGAAACCGGTCTTAAGGGTAAAGCGGTTGTTACCTCTACTACTCCTACTCCAACTTCTACCCCTGTTTTAGCTATTGGGCAAGGCAAAGGGAAAAAGAGGAAGCACCCTTCGAAGGGTACCAAGGGAAAGTCTCTTGAAGGCTCCTCATCAAAGACTAAGAACGGTTCTGTCACTCCTTCTGCCATTCCCAAGGATGCTGAATGCTTTTATTGCCATGAAAAGGCACACTGGAAGTGAAACTGCCCTAAGTACTTGCAGGATCTAAAGGATGGGAAAGTGAAACCCACCTATGCAGGTATTTACACTATATTGTCTAATTACTCAACATATTCTAACTCTTGGGTGCTTGATACAGGATGTGGTATTCACATATGTTCTGATTTGCAGGGCCTAAGAAGAAGTGAGGATGTGGAGCACGGGAAGATAAACTTAATCATGGGGAATAGGAAGGCTTCACCTGTTTCCAAGATTGGGGTTTATACTTTGGTGCTTAATAATGGGTTAAAATTAGATTTGAATAAATGTGTATACTCGTCTGAAATGGCGAGGAATATTATTTCTTTTCATGCTTTGTACAAACAAGGTTTTACCTTTTCGTTTGATAATGAATGTGGTGGTATTAATGCTTTCTTTAATAATGTGTTTTATTTTAAAGCATTACCTTGTGATGGTGTGTATGAAACTGTGTCGATTGTAGACAACTTAGGAAATAATGTGTTGTATATTGATTCTTCTACTAGCCTAGATAAAGCATCATTGTGGCATTGTCGTCTTGGACATGTAAACAAGAAACGCATAGGCCAACTCCAAAAGAGTGGAGTCTTGGAATCATTTGACCTCAAATCAGATGATAGTTGTGAATCTTGTCTACTTGGAAAAATGACGAAATCACCCTTCACTGGAACTTGTGAGAGGGGTGAAGGTTTGTTGGACCTAATACATACTGATGTATGTGGACCATTCAAAACCGCCACAAGGGATGCTAATCGGTATTATGTGACTTTTATTGATGACTTTAGTAGATATGGGTATGTCTACTTAATCAAACACAAGTCCGAAACCTTTGAAAGGTTTAAGGAATTTAAGCAGGAAGTAGAAAATCAATTGGGCAGGAACATTAAGATGCTTTGATCCGATCGAGGTGGTGAGTATCTTAGTACCGAGTTCCTTGACTATCTTAAGGTGTGTGGGATTGTCTCACAATTGACTCCTCCCAGGACACCACAGCTGAATGGTGTAGCTAAGAGGCGTAATCATACCTTGTTGGACATGGTTCGCTCTATGATGAGTCGAGTTTCGTTACCAATCTCTTTTTGGGGGTATGCCTTAGAGACTGCCGCCCATATCCTTAATCTAGTCCCTACAAAGAAGGTTACCAAAACACCTCATGAGATGTGGACTGGGAAGGTTCCCAATTTGGACCACATCAAATTTTGGGGTTGCGAAGCCTTCGTGAGGCGTGAAACTCATGATAAGCTTGAACCCCGAAGTGAAAGGTGTATTTTTATCGGCTACCCACAGAAATCCTTCGGTTACCTTTTCTACAGACCCAGTGAGAATATGGTCTTTGTAGCACGAAGAGGGATCTTTCGCGAGAAAGAATTTATAAGCCAAGGAGACAGTGGGAGGCAGATTGATCTTGAAGAAATTCAAGAATCAATTGATGAAGGAACCTCAGACACTAGCAATCAACCTGAGGAAGAAACTCCTGTTGATCCAGCTGACGAGTCTGTACCTCCGAGACGTTCCACACGGGTTAGGAACACACCTTCGTTTTATTATGGTTTTCATATTACAACGGAAGGTGATACGTTTATTAGTGATAGTACACTAGTAAATTTGGATGAACCTAGCAGTGTTAAGGAAGCCATGGCAGGCCCGGAGTCTGCTAAATGGAAGGAGGCTATGGACAGCGAGATACAGTCCATGTATGACAATCAAGTTTGGAACTTGGTTGACAATGTACCGGGCCGTAAAACAGTCGGGTGCAAATGGATCTTCAAAAAGAAGACCGACATGGAAGGAAAAGTGCATACTTATAAGGCTCGACTGGTTGCAAAGGGTTTTACTCAAACTCAAGGTATTGATTATGATGAAACCTTCTCGCCGGTAGCCAAAATTAAGTCTATTAGGGTTATGTTAGCCATTGCAGCATTTCATGATTATGAAATATGGCAAATGGATGTCAAAACCGCTTTCCTTAATGGAAAGTTGGTTGAGGATGTGTACATGAATCAGCCAGAGGGTCTTGTCAATGCAGAGTACCCTAATAAAGTATGCAAGCTTGAGAAATCCATTTATGGATTAAAACAAGCATCTCGTAGCTGGAATCTTTGTTTTGATGAGAAGGTAAAAGAGTTTGGCTTCTTGAGAAGCGAAGATGAGTCTTGCGTGTATGTCAGAGCTAGTGGGAGTATAGTTAGCTTCTTGGTACTGTATGTGGATGACATACTACTCATAGGAAATGACACCCCAACCTTGCAGGAGGTTAAGTCCTGGCTTGGGAAGTGCTTTGCTATGAAGGACCTAGGGGAGGCTACCTATATCCTAGGGATAAGGATATTAAGAGAAAGGAGTAGAAGACTAATTGGACTTAGTCAGAGTATCTACTTGGATAAGGTGTTGAAAAGGTTCAACATGGAGAATTCCAAGAAAGGAGATTTACCGATCCAAAGCAATACCAAACTGAGTAAGACTCAGAGTCCGAGTACAGAGGCTGAGATAGCTGAGATGAGCCAATTACCATATGCTTCCACAGTTGGCTCGATCATGTATGCTATGACTTGTACCCGTCCTGATGTGGCATTTCCTTTGAGCATGGTCAGCAGGTTTCAGGGGAACCCTGGCAAGGCTCATTGGACCGCGGTAAGGAACATTCTCAAGTACCTGCGGAGGACTAAGGATTGGGTCCTTACCCTTGGTGGCAGTGATGACTTGAGAATATTAGGGTATAGTGATGCTGGTTTTCAGACTGATAGGGATAATTTCCGCTCTCAGTCGGGCTGGATCTTTACCTTAAATGGAGGGGCAATTTCTTGGAAGAGTTCCAAGCAGGAGGCGGTGGCTGATTCGACTTGTGAATCAGAGTATATAGCAGCGAGTGAAGCAGCGAAGGAGGCGATATGGCTAAAGAACTTCATCGGAGACCTTGGAGTTGTACCAGCTATTAAGGAACCTATAGAGATTTTCTGTGACAACAATGCTGCGGTTATCTTAGCCAAGGAACCGAGAGATCATGGCAGATCCCGACACATTGACAGAAAATATCACTTCTTAAGACACAAGATTGAAGAAGGACTCCTTGTGACAAGGAGGATATCGTCAGATGAGAATCCTGCAGATCCCCTTACGAAGGGACTGACGAGGGTTAAGCATTTTCAGCATGCGAGACGCATCGGGCTGAGGGACGATATTAGTTTTACAGATTAGATAGCTTTCCTGAAACTTGTAAAATGTAATCGACGTTTGATGATGAATAAAATTTGTGATTTATTTATGAGTAAAGTGTTACTATCATTGTCAATTATTTACTATTGTTTCAGTTTTGCATGTTTTGACTTCCAGAATAATTAATTTATTCAAACCTCCACAATCGATCATACGTCGGAAGTAGGTATGAATCAAGATTTTCATGAATTGGGTTTGTAGATGCCTTAAAGGTGTTTAGGCATGGCAATGGTTGCTGCAACATTCATGAGTACTCATAAGTTATGAGTATTGGTATAAACCCACGCTCACTTGTATCACTTCATGGAATTTATCTCGAGTGATCGTGAGACGATAACATCATATAAATCTTTAAACCTAGAGATATGAGTTGTTACCTATGAGTTGGTTGTGCATTGATTGCACGTAAACGCATCAGTAACTTGATGTTATAAAACGTGCCTTTGTGTACAATTCAATAAGTAGTAGAACAAGCATATCAGTCGAAGTTTATCTGTTCCTTCTAGAAATAGAAGCGATATCCGGGCCCCTCGATGATTTTGTGTTGACCCATGTACCAGGCCTGGTCAGAACTAAACCGATGTGTTCAGTAAAGTTCTTCGTCAAACAAATCGGATAATCGAGAAACAACTGCTAGACAATAAGCAAGACATAGTTCCATGTGTTTGTCCGGCTGATATCATGAGAACAGAGGATTATGTGATCACTTATCTAAAATGGCGCTTCATAGTTCGACAGAGTCTTGATTTGTTCGAGGGAGTTTTCGAGAGCTACGATTGTTGGTTGGTTCCTGAAGTTATAGGCATATATAGTTATTAGACTTATCCAAGTGGGAGTCTGTTGGATAAGGTGTCTAAGTCCATAACTTATTTGGTATATACTTGACCCGACCGGCATGGTCCATTTGGGTTGCATCTCATCCAAACTATTATGGATAATTTTATGAGAGTTATACACATATGTTTATTAATATATTATGAGTTATAATATATTAATATGAAGTTACGTTATTTAATTAGTTTTAGTCTTAAATTAATTATGGATTAATTTAGAGATTAAAAGGAATACTAATTAAATTATGGGCTATTTGTTTTATATAGTGTGGGCTAATACTCATTTGTTAATGGGCTAGGCTTATGTGGAAGTCCATGGATGATCCATGGAGCTTTTAACCCATGGATCCTTGGAAAAGGAAAAGACATGGGTTATTAGGGTTTCACCCTAACCATGCATACTATATAAGCATGCTTATGGAGCATGAAAAAGAGCCTAAGATAGCCTAAGAGAAAGCTAGTGTTCTAGTGTGTGTGTGCATGTGTGTGGCCGATTTATACAAGGTGTATATACTCTCATCAAAGTTTTCCAAGAGTTTGTGGTGTTTGTGATTCCATTTGAGGCATTCACACTATTGGTGCTTGGCCCTCAAACTCCTAAGAACCCAACTCATCAAAAGGTATGTAATCTCTTCTAACTTGTTTTATGTTGAAATGTTCCCCATGCCATGTTAGATAGGTTATAAACCTTGGAAAATTATTATTTTGCATGTATTTAGACAAACATAGATCCAAGGTTTATTAGGGTTGCATGCACACTTAGGAAGTGTTAGATTGCTCAAAACCCAACAATATTATATGTTAACTTGGATCATAGAGTGTGTTCAAGACATCACTTGACACCTAGCAGTCCTACCTCTTCGGTTCATCCGTATCACCCACAACAGGTGAGTTCATACCCCTTAATCATTGTTTTAAATGTTTTTAAATGTTTTATGGGGGGGGGGGATACAAGTAGAATTATGCTAGCTATTATATCAATCACATGTGATTAATAAGCGGCATTCAAATGATTTACTACACATTAGATGTTTTACCAAACAGTTGTTATCGAAAGAATTTTCATATACGTTTTATATGTTTAAAACTCCTGATTTAATCGGTCATTATACACTGTATGTTTCATTTCAAACTCATTTACAATTGTGTTTCAAACAAATGTTTCTTTGTATTTAAAACTGTTTTGTTAGATAAATACCTCCAACCCGTTTTATAGATTGACATCAAGTCGATCTTTTCTTAGATAGTAATCCTGTTCAAACGGTTTTACAAAACTAAATTTATGCTTTTATATTGTCAATTACATGCCTATACATGTATGGTGAAATGTTTAAAGAACTTAGGAAGGCTATCCACCCTATTTCCTTTTCGCGCTTGAGATGTGGTCTGGTGGGATATCGGGTACCCGTCTGAAGGTCGTTTAAATATTACTTATATATCATGTGTACATATATAGTGTGGTCTGCCATGACCGCTCTTGTATCCCGAATCTCCTTAATTGGGGAATGTATGAGTTTGCGTATAGATCTATATTGGATTGCCTACCCTACACCTTGTTGCTCGCTACAGTAGGACTTGCAAGTCTACGTGTGCCAAATGTCATTTCTTACGGCGTCTTACAGCGTCGTTTTACTAGAGTCGGTAGCAGGATACAGGTCGATCACATGTTATATTGAATACCTTTTTGTTTTAAGGTAATTAGTACAGCGGTAGTCACTTATTACAAATACTACAATACTTTCAAGATTTCAATAGACTTAAGGTAGTTAGTACGATTGTAGTTATTTGATACTACATCATAGTACTATTTCGTTTTCCCATTACATTCACTTCGTGAACCTTCACACGATGCACGGTAATGTAGAAACTATATTTTTGGTTAATGATAGTCAGATTTGGGAAAATACACACTCTTACAAGAGACACACACATGGATACTAGATGCCTTGGTAGAAGGATAAAGTTAGTAGGACATATAGGGTTTTCTAGGATGTTCATTTACATACAAATATTTACAGTCATTTACATACAAATACTTACAGTTCATTCATACTTCCATTTCAAATACATACAAGTACTTACATACAAATTAAGACACTAAAATGCTTATGATGTCACCAACTTTAAAGCTGATACTCGCTTTCAAAATAACTTGTATCCTCAGGTTAACCATAGACAGGTACTGATGCAAGGTTTAGAGAAGATGGTGCTCGTTCAAGACTCATATTTCATTTTGATTTATACTTTAGTGTCTATTATTATTTGACAGAACACACTTGTATTAAAATTATATTATTAATGCAATGGATGATGTTGTTGCTTGTTTACTAATTTTCATTATTGTGATACTGTACATGACGTCCTCCGCCCCGGAACATTTCTGCTGTTCATGGTTTTGGGGTGTGATAGATTAGTATCAAAGCATTGTTTATAGTGAATTAAGTATATCAACCCATAAAAGATATACAGACTATAAATACAATGGGATTAAAATACTCTGACCAAGATTTTATACTTTAAATAATAAAATATTTGATTAAGTATACATGCTACATTCATACTAAAATCAGTGCCACTAGGACAGTACAAAAGAATTACGATTGTTGGGCAACGCAGGTGGACTTAGAGACATATAGTCAAAACTAGGAAGATATAGCCTGATCACCTATATTATCCGAGGGTTGACTAGCATGTGCCTAAGTTTAGTTGTGTGGTTGCAACAAGTCTAAAATCTTACCAACAATAGAAAATAACATTAAACTTAAAATACTATAGGAGTACTACGTGTTACTATAAGTACTTTATACATGAGAACTAAAACGGGATATTCATTACTAGGTTGATAGTTGCTAAGTGGATACACTAAGGCTGTATGTAATTAGGATGTTATAGACTAAGAATTTGTGAAAATTTACTTTACCCTTATTCTGTGTGAATTTGGAATTAAGGTAACTTATTCAAAGGCTTATCCTGTTTCGATTACATGTAACTGGTATGCACTTCACAAATAGCGATGTAACTAATGAAGATTTTCTAAATAATTGTCTAGATAATTCGTCTAATAATTATTTTCTTACCCCAATTCTCGCGTAGATAACTTGGCTGGATTCCATCCCCACAACAACCAGTAACTTCTGAATGAAGTCATTGCTGGATGGTTTCGAGAAGAACCAGAGAATGATCATCCGATTACTTTGAATGATCACCATGTTCGAGACCTTTCGGATGGTGCTAACTCCAAACCCAAGGTTGAGAACCTACCCCAGGCAGCTCTTGTTCCAATTCCTAACCCTCATCCAGCTTTTCATGGCCTGACACCTCCATGGGTCGAATGTTTTGAAGCATGGAGCGAATATCAAGATCAACCTATGCCATTTAATGGAGACCGAAGCTTCTACAACGTAAATGAAGGGAGCACAGCAGATAGAGTTCTAGCAATCCTAATCCGTAGGGTTGCCCAAAACAAAATTCAGGGCAGGACAACTCTACATCATATCGAGGAAGTTGACACCAATGGAGGGATGCATATCCTTCGCACCAACAGCCTTGAACATACTAGTGAGAGATCTGATAGAGAGCATGACACCCTGCTGCAAGCACTAGCTGAAACGCGAGCCAAAGTCATAGAGCTCCGAGTACGTCAGAGGGTATATGAAAGATACCTACTTGATATGGAACGTCAACTGGCTGAACTGAGAGTTCACCAGAGGGATGACTGTAACAACCCGAAGTTTTTACATCGTTGAAAACCCGTTCTACCCGTAAAAATTCACCGATAGTCAATTCGTTTTGTTTCCATTTTGGGTTAAATTCATTAAATTTATATATTTATTTTAATCCAATGAGTGTCTAAACCCTTTAGGAACTCATGAAACTAGCCCAAAAATGTATATTTCAAAAAGTTTAGAAACGTCCCCGCTGGGTGATGGAAACTTAATCGGGTGCGACCAAAAGCCTCGTTTAATGCCAGTATCGGGTAGGATTCCATAATGTCCAAGTTTTAGGACCTATATAAACATGTTTAAGCACCAATTTGAAGATTTTTCTTCCTCTCTCTACTCCCTCTCTAACCTCTCTCCTAAATCCAAGTTTAAGTGTCCAAATCATCAATTTAAGGCTCCAAATCTTTGAGGTACCTTCCATAAATTGTTGTGCAACCTCTCTAGCTTTCAAATTCAAGTTTAAACAATGGATTAGGACCATTATGATGAGTTTACGGCCCTAGAATAGTCCTAGGCCATAAACTCAAGTAAATGGGGTTTTTAGAGCAACAAAACCCTTGCAAACCTCAATTGGACCTTAGATATGGCTAAATGACTTTATGGAATGGACCTAGAATGCCTTAAACTATAATTTAAAGCCTTGTATATGATTTTACGGCCATGGAAGGTGCCTAGGCCGTAAACACACATTTAAAGGGGTTTTAAGCCCTGAAACCCTTCCTAGATCCCAACAAGACATGGATATGACTTCTAGAATAATTGCTTTAGCCTTGGAACACTTTTAACATAAATTTTGGGGGATTTATATGAGTTTACGGCCAAGGAATGTGCTTGGGCCGTAAACTCCCCAAACATGGGTGTAAACTCACTTCTAAGGTGTTAGAAAGCCATCCAACACCACCAAAAACCTTGGAATAAATCATAGAACCAACCAAAAATAGTTTAAGGACCATAAACACAACAAAACCTCATCATTTGAGAGTTTACGGCCATAACATGTGTCCCATGGCCGTAAACTCCAAAAAGTGTGTCATAATGTGTCCCAAATTCATTTCAAGGCTTTAAGGAAATTTTAGAATCACATGTGATTAACTTTGGGTCATTAAAATCACTCATTCAAGGGAGAATGAGAGTTTACGGCCATAGGCTCCATGCCAAGGCCGTAAACTCCCTTAAGTATGTCCATTTGGTGTTTAAAATTTATTCCACGCCCTTAAACCAAACCTAGAAATTATCCTCTAAGTGTTTCAAGCCAATTTGCACCATAAACGACCCCACCATGAGTTTACGGCCGTAAACTCATGGGGAATGGGTGTTATGGCCGAAAATTCCATTAAGAAGTTTACTCATGGGGAGTAAACTCATTTCCTAAGTCCCTCGCATCATTACATGTCCTTAAACATCACCCGGGTCCTTCCAAACACTTGAAATGGGGTGTTTTCGCGACTAAAAGTGTTTGTCCCTAACAATTAAGTAATCTAAGTCCTAATAAGATACAAATGTGTATCTTTTCATTTTACATAGGAATCTTGTACGTTTGCAAGCCCCGAACCAACATTTAACGTCCGAAATCGTCACATTTCTCGTCCGGTGAGTTCATGCCCCTACGCTTTTTCACTGTTTTCACTGTTTTCAGGGGGGGGGGGGGACACAAGCAAACTATAACTGTTTTTGAAACATAACATTGATATGTTTCAAATAATGTCTAGAAAATTTATAAACACTTTTACCCCTTATGTATTATGTTGAGTATAAGGGATGATTTATCAATTACAACTAAATGGATTTTAGTTAAGAAAATAACCAAACTAATCAAATTATTATGGGAATAATTTGGGGTTCTTTAGTGTTCATTTTATCATGTACTAATATGTATATAAAGTTATTAGATAAACTATGTCTGATTCAGTTTATCTCTGTATCGTTTGAATGTATTGCCAGATAGTTTCATTGTATGTATCTATATTCGTTGTATTATGTTTCATAATCTTTTGTATGTTTGATATCGTATGAGAACCCTGTGAATAGTTTAGTACTAGTCTGTGAGTTAGTCACTACCCTTTATGGATGATCAATAAATCCTCACCAGAAGTGTAACCAGGGTCTCCTGGAGGGAGAGTGAGGAATTTGTGAATAGATCTATTTGGGACTGACAATCCCACACCTTAACTGCTAGCTACAGTTAGGCGGGCACGCCTAAGGTGACAAATCCCTGGATATCATTCGACATCTGACAAGCGTCAAGGAGGTCTCGTTGTTGTATCAGCATGGTTACCCGACTCACAATACGTATTAATATAAGTTTATTCACAGTATCATTTTGGGTTTGGTTTTGACTCTGTTTCGATTCCATATCTACTTTTTATAATGTATCTATAACTTGTACGGGATGTTAGTCCCATGGTTTTTAACTATATCATATACGGGATAGTAATCCCATTGTTTTGGAACTATATCAAGTACGGGATGATAGTCCCATGGTTTAAACCTATATCTTATACGGGATAGTAATCCCATGGTTTCCAATCTATATTTTCATATATTTCAAATTATCTTGTATTTAGTCCAGGATGGTAGTCCTAGGGTCTCAAATCTGTATTTTCATATGTATCAAACTATCTTATATCTCATTCGGGATAGTGATCCCATGATTTTCAATATATAGTTTTGTGTATTAAACTATACATGCTAGATAGAGAGAGCGTACATTGCAGCTAGTACACACAGTACATTAATATACATGCTAGAAAGAGAGAACATACATTATAGCTAGCACAGGGAGAACATTTCTGTACATACAGGCAAGACAGAGAAAGTTACACTTTCAGTTAGCACATTCATTACATATACATTTATGCAGTTATGTGAACCATTGGGCGGGTCATGGCACTTCCTGCCATGACCGCTCTTGTATCCCGAATCTCCTTAATTGGGGAGCGTATGAGTTTGCATATAGATCTATACTGGATTGACTATCCTACACCTTGCTGGTCGCTACAATGGGACTTGCAAGTCTACAGGTGCCAAATGTCATTTCTTACAGCGTCTTACATTGTCGTTTTACTAGATTCGCTAGCAAGATACAGGTCGATCACATGTTATATAGAATACCTTTTTGTTTTAAGGTAATTAGTACAGCAGTAGTCACTTATTACAAATACTACAATACTTTCAAGATTTCAATAGACTTAAGGTAGTTAGTACGATTGTAGTTATTTGATACTACATCATAGTACTATTTCGTTTTCCCATTACATTCACTTTGTGAACCTTCACACGATGCACGGTAATGTAGAAACTATATTTTTGGTTAATGATAGTCAGATTTGGGAAAATACACACTCTTACAAGAGACACACACATGGATACTAGATGCCTTGGTAGAAGGATACAGTTAGTAGGACATATAGGGTTTTCTAGGATGTTAATTTACATACAAATATTTACAGTCATTTACATACAAATACTTACAGTTCATTCATACTTCCATTTCAAATACATACAAGTACTTACATACAAATTAGGACACTAAAATGCTTATAATCTCACCAGCTTTAAAGTTGATACTCGCTTTCAAAAGAACTTGTATCCTCAGGTTAACCATAAACAGCTACCGATGCAAGGTTTAGAGAGGATGGTGCTCGTTCAAGACTCATCTTTCATTTTGATTTATACTTTAGTGTCTATTATAATTTGATAGAACACACTTGTATTAAAATTATATTTTTAATGCAATGGATGATGTTGTTGCTTGTTTACTACTTTTCATTGTTGTGATACAGTACATGACGTCCTCCGCCCTAGAACGTTTCCATCGTTCATGGTTTTGGTGTGTGACATATATATATATATATATATATATATATATATATATATATATAAGACAAATTAGTGTTATTGTTAGTAGGCCTCATTCACGAAGCCAATATATAAGGGGGTATAAGGTTACTTTCAATAAAATGACAGTTTAATGGGTGTCCACTCTCACCCACCGCTTCCTTCACTGGTGGAGGGTCATTAGCCGAATGGGTAGGATATGACATTAATTCTCATAATAATAATAATGATAATTCTAAAGTAACTAAAACCTTTTATAAATTCCCAATCTTAGGTACTTTAGGAAAATGTGAAATTAATGCTAATCCATGAAATTTCACTTTGCACCTTGCCAAGTTGTTAATGGTGCATGTGTGGTTAACTGGCACACTACTATAGACTAGTAAGGGTGGAAAATAATGGCTAGATGTTTATTAGAGATCGATGGAGCGCGTGTGGTTAACCGACACATCGATTAGGTGATACATGACATCAAGAGTACGAAGCACATTTGCGTGGTTATTCACACCTTGTTTGTGATCGTCGGTATCCCAGTCACAAACGTGAAGGGCATAATCGAGATTTAAAAATTTCGTTAAATTGTTCAATGAATCTAAAAGGATCTAGGAATTCCGAATCCAATTAAAACTTAATAATCATTTTTTTATGGTGTAAATTGGTAAATTGTCATTTACCTACATTTAAATATTTTGCAAGTTGGATTACGGCATCCCTCTTCCAATTAGTAAAATGTTGTGTTGGGTACCAACCTTAATATTTCATTTGGGTGTTATATTAAGGACTCTTATCTAATCTAAACTTTGTTCTCTTCTTTTTCAGATGTCTTCCAACACCGCTTTCTGGCTCAAATACCACTGGCTCCTTCTTTCTCATGAACCTTTGTGGGAGAGTCATCTTTGATGGGACTAACTTTAATGATTGGATTAGGAACATGAGGATGGTTACTCGCTATGAGGACAAGTAATATGACCTCAAAAAGTAGCTTAAGGAAACCGATGAGTCTTCTGCTAGTCCTCAAGAGATTCCTGAGTTTAGGGAACATGAGAAGGATTCCACTAAGGTAGCTTATATCTTGCTAATCACTATGTCAGATGAACTCAAAAAGTCCTATGAGGACTTCTACCCTTTTGAGATGCACCAGGACCTGGTGAAAAGATACCATGAGAGTGCTCGTCAAAAGTGGTATGAAATCATTTGCTCCATGATTACAACAAAAATGAAGGATGGTGAACCCATCACGGCCCACTTGCAGATAATGCAAAGGTTTGTGGACCGTTTGCTCAAGTTGAATGTGAGCTTTGATGATGAGCTGGCTATAGATATCATTATACATTCCTTACCTCCATGTTATGATCATTTACGCATGACTTATCATATGAACAAGGTTGAGGTCACTCTGAGCAAGCTTCAGGGACTTTCGAGGACTGCAGAAAGTGGTGTCAAAGGTAAAAATGTTGTAACCACTCCTACTACTACTACCCCTCTTCTGGCAATTGGAAAAGGCAAGAGGAAGAAGAGGAAGGATCCTTCTAAGAGTTGCAAGGGAAAGTCTCCTGATGGATCCTCTTCAAGTGGAACCAAAGGTGGTTCTACTTCTCCCTCCACCATTCCTAAAGAAGCAGAGTGTTTCTATTGTCATGAAAAAGGGTACTAGAAGCAAAGCTGCCCCAGATACTTGCAGGATGTAAAGGATGGGAAGGTTAAACCTACCCATGCAGGTATTTATATTATTTTATCTAAAAACTTATCAGATGCTAACCATTGGGTTCTTGCCACAGGTTGTGGATTTCACATTTGTTATGATGTGCAAGGCGTAAAAAGAAGTAAGGATGTGGAGCACGGGAAGATAAACTTGATCATGGGGAATAGGAAACTATCACCCATCACCAAGATTGGATTTTACTCTTTATTGCTTAGTAGTAGGTTAGAAATAGATTTGAATAGTTCTTGCTACTCATTTGATACGACGAGAAATATTATTTCCTTTCATGGTTTATACAAACAACGTATTACTTTTTCATTTGATAATGAAATTAGTGCAATAAATGCTTATTATAATGGTGTTTTTTATTTTAGAGAATTACCTGGTAATGGTGTATATGAAACTTTGATGGTTATAGAGAACTTAGTAAATAATGTGTTGCATATTGATTCTTCCAACGATTTGGATAAGACATCCTTGAGGAATTGACATCTTGGACATGTCAACAAGAAGCGCATAGGCCACCTACAAAAGGCTGCAGTCTTGGAGTCATTCGACTTAAGGTCGGATGACACTTGAGAATCTTGTTTGCTTGGTAAGATGACTAATCACCCTTCACTGGTACTTGTTATAGGGGTGAAGGTTTGTTGGATCTCATACACATCGATGTGTGTGGGCCCTTTCGAACCTCCACAAGGGATGCTAACCACTTCTATGTGACTTTTACTGATGATTATAATAGATATGGCTATGTATACTTAATCAAGAATAAGTTAGAAACCTTTGAAAGATTCAAAGACTTTAAGCAAGAAATGGAGAATCAGTTGGGTATGAGGATAAAGATGCTCCGATCCGATCGAGGTGGTGAGTATCTTAGTATTGGGTTCCTAGACTATCTTAAGGAGTATGGAATTGGATCACAGTGGATGCCACCTAGGACACCCCAACTTAATTATGTGGCTGAGAGGTGCAACCAAACCTTGTTGGATATGTTTCGTTCCATGATCATTCGAGCTTCATTACCAATCTCATTTCTGGAGGTATGCCTTAGAGACTGCCACCCATATCCTTAACCTAGTCCCAACTAAAAAGGATGCCCAAACACCTCACGAGATGTGGAATGGGAAAGCTCCATAGTTAGAACACATCAAGGTTTGCGGTTGTGAGGCTTTCGTGAGTCGCGAGACTCACGCCAAGCTCGAACCTCAGAGTGACCACTGTATTTTATCGACTACCGGTAAAAGTCCTTTGGTTATCTCTTCTCTAGATAGATTGATAATGTTGTCTTCGTTGCAAGGAGAAGGGTTTTCCGAGAGAGGGAACTCATATTCCAAAGGGATAATGGGAAGAAAATTGACCTTGAATAACTTTAAGAGTTAAGAGATGAAGGAACCTTAAACACTAGCGATCGAACTAAGGAGGCAAATCTTATTGAGCCGATTGATGAGCCCGTACCTCTAAGGCATTTAAGTAGAGTTAGCGGTCCACCTGTGTTATATGGTTTCCATATAACATCTGAGAGTGACACATTTATCAGTGATAGCATACTGGTAAACTTGGAGGAACCTAGTAGCTGCAAGGAAGCCATGGCAGTCCCCGAGTCAACTAAATAAAGACAGCGAGATTCAGTCCATGTATGACAAACAACTTTGGAACATGGTTAACAATGTACCAGTTCATAAGACAGTCGGGTGCAAATGAAACTTGAAGAAGAACACCAACATGGATATGAAAGTAGATAGTTATAAGGCGTGACTGGTTGCAAAGGGCTTTACTCAAATTCCGGGAGTTGAGTATGACGAGACCTTCTCACCAGTAGCGAAGATTAAGTCTATTAGGGTTTCGCTAGCCATAGCTGCATTTCATGACTATGAAATATGGCAAATGGATGTCAAAACCTATTTCCTTAATGGAAAGTTGGTTGAAGATGTTTACATGAATCAACCAGAGGGTTTTGTCAATACAAAGTACCCTAATAGAGTGTGTAAGTTTGAGAAATCCATTTATGGATTGAAACAAGCATCTCGCAGATGGAATATTTGTTTCAATGAGAAAGTCAAAGAATTTAGTTTTTTGAGAAGCGAAGATGAATCCTTTGTATATGTCAAGGCTAGTGGGAGCATAGTTACCTTCCTAGTGTTGTATGTGTATGACATACTACTCATAGTAAATGACATCCCAACTGTATAGGAAGTGGGAGCATAGTTAGCTTTCTAGTGGGGAAGCTGCCTATATTCTGGGAATAAGGATAATGAGAGAAAGGAGTAAAATACTAATTGGACTTAGCCAAATTACCTACTTGGAAAAAGTGTTGACACGGTTCAGCGTGTAGGATTCCAAGAAAGGTAACTTACCGATCCAACACAATGCCAAACTGAGCAAGGCTCAGTGTCCGAGTACAAAGGCTGAGATTGTTGAAATTAGTCGAATACCATATGCATCCGCTGTTGGCTCGATCATTTATGCTATGACTTGTGCTCGCCCTGATGTGGCATTTTCTTTAAGCATGGTCAGTAGATATCAGGGGAATCCTAGTAAGGCTCACTGGACTATGGTGAAAAACATTCTTAGGTTCCTACGAAGGCCTAAGGGTGGGGTCCTTATGCTCGGTGGGAGTGATGACTTAACAGTGACAGGGTATTGAGATGACAACTTTTAGACTGACAAAGATAATTTCCTCTCTCAGTCGGGTTGGGTGTTTACCCTTAATGGAGGAGCAATTACTTGGAAAAGTTTCAAGCATGAGATTATAGCTAATTCAATGTGTGAATCAGAGTACATATCAACAAGCAAGGTGGCGAAGGAGGTGATATGGATGAAGAACTTATTGGAGACCTTGGAGTTGTACCAGCTATAAAGGAGCATGTGGAGATTTCTGTGACAATGAAAGTGTGGTTGCCTTAGAAAAGTAACCAAGGGATCATGGTAGGTCCAGACACACCGACAGAAAATATCACTTCATAAGACACCGAATAGAAGAAGGACTCCGCGTGGGAAAGAGGGTATCATCAAATGAGAAACCGAAAGATCCCCTCACGAAGGGACTGAGTAGGGTTAAGCATCTACAGCATGCTAGGCACATGAGGCTGATGGATAATATTATTTTTATTGATTAGATAGCTATTTCGAAACTTGTAATAGTTAAACTGTAATTGACATTTGATGCTTATGTAAAAGGTGCTTTTTATTTACTAATATGGTACTGTCTCATGTCAACTGTTTACTATTATTTCATTTTGCATGTTTTGACTTTTAAAATAATTGGATTATTCAAACCATCTACAGTCGATCATACTTTAGAAATAGGTATTGAATCAAGACTGTCATGAATTTGGCTTGTAGATTGTCAGAAATGGTTAAACATTGCTATGACATTCATGAGTGCTCATAAGGTCTGAGTATTGGATTCAACCCATACTCATTTTTGTATCAATTCATTGAATTTCTCTCGAGTGATCGTGTGATGATAATATCATATAATCTTCAAACCAAGAGATATGAGTTGTTGACTATCAGTTGGTTTTAAATTGATACTACGAAAACGCAATAGTAACTTGATTCTATAAAATGTGTTGTTGTGTATGATTTGAAAAGTAGTTATTATAAGCATATGAGTCGAATTTTATCTCTTTCTTTTAGTCCTTGGAGGATTAAAAGCGATATCTTAGGCCCCTCGATTTTTTTGACATATATGCTAGGCCCGATCAAAACTAAATTGATGTGTTCGATTAAGTTCTATGTTAATCAAATCGGAGATTGAGAAACAAACTGTTGGATAATAAGATTGACTGTGTTCCATTTGTTTTTACGGCTAATATCATGAGTGCATGTAAGAGCCACGAATGCTAGTCCGAGAAAGGCATGTAAGAGCCACGAATGCTAGTCCGATCCTTAAGTTATAGTTACAACAATAGTTATTAGACTTATCCAAGCAGGAGACTATTGGATAAGGTGTCTATGTCCATAACTATATTTGGTATGTACTTGACCCCAGAGTAGCATGGTCCAATTCGGTTGCATCTCACCGGAACAATCTGAAGGATGGAAAATTGAGAAGAGTTTATTTATGATTTATTAATATATTATAAATTCTAATATATTAATATGAAATCATATTATTTAATTAGTATTGATCAAAAATTAATTTGGAATTAATTTTGTGATTAATAAAGACTAAATAAATGTATGGGGATTGATTTTGTAAATCATTATTCTTATAAAGTGGGCTTATGATCCATAGTTTATTATGTTGGGCTAGACATATGTGGTGACCCATGGATACTCCATGGAGGTTAAAACCCATGGAGCCTAAGGAATGTGGAAAGTCATGCACATTAGTTTTTGCATGGTGTAACCCTAGTTGTGTCACACTATATAAGAAACCTCATGGCTAGAAAAATCGGAACTTAAGTGAGATACAAGAGGGCTAGTTGATTTTGTGTGTGCAAGACAATATCTTCTGAAGTTCTCCAGTGTTGGTGGTGTTGTGTGAAGCATTTGAGGCATCACATTTGGGGTGCTAGGCTCTTAAAGGTTTAAGGTTTCAAAGCTACAAGAAAGGTAAGTCATCTAACTAGCTTTTTGTAGTGATTATACTCCATAGTATGCTAGTTAGGATGATGCTTTGGAAAATTGAAAGTTTTCATGTTTAATAGAAACAACACAGATCCAAAGCATCTACAGTTGCATGTACATAATATGAGTGTTAGAATGCTCAAAACCCTTCATGAAGAACCTGAACCATCAGATTAGGATGACTCTGCTCATACAAAAAAAGTTCAAATCTAAGGTTTCTTTTGGATCATCCTGAATCTCAAATCATTAGAGATGTAAATTCTAGAATTCTCACTTGTAGTAGAGTCAACCACAACTTCTTCATGTTTCTAAACTTCTTCTCAATGATTGAACCAAATAATATCGTAGATTCCATGAAATAATGCAACTAGATCAAGGCTATGCAAGATATGCTAAATAAATTTGAATGTCATCCTGTGTCGACTCATTTTTCCAAACCTCAAGGAAACACTATCATTAGAACTCGCTGGGTTTTCAGGAACAAAACGGATTAAGATGGGATTGTCATAAGAAAAAAAGTTAGGCTTGTACCTCAAGGTTTCTATCAGCTTGATGGTTTGGACAATGATGAAACTTTTGCTCCTGCTGCTGGACTTAAAGGAATTCGTCTGTTTCTTGCTTTTGCTTTTTTTAAGAACTTCAAAGTTTATTAGATGGATGTCAAGAATTCCTTTCTATATGGTGATCGTCAAGAAGAAGTTTTTTTGAAGCAGCCTTCAGGGTTTGAAAGTAACGAGTTTCCAAATCATGTGTATCGTCTTCATAAAGATGTCTATAGTTTAAATCAGGCACCTAGGTCATGGAATGACACTTTGGCAAGATATCTTCTTTCAAATGGATATAAACGAGGGAAGATTGACAAAACTTTATTCATAAAGTATTCATGATCTCATATCATTCTTTCTCAAGTATATGTGGATGATATCATCTTCGGTTCCACTGATGATAAGCCAAGTTCAAAATTCTTAGTTGTCATGTCAAAAAAGTTCGAGATGAGCATGATGGGTGAACTAACTTTCTTTTTCGATTTGCAGGTCAAAGAACTAATTGATAGTATATTTATTTCCCAAGCTAAATATATACATATATATATATATATATATATATATATATATATATATATATATATATATAGATATATATATATCATATATGTTAAAGATGTATGGATTCTCTGATTACAAGCCGTCAAAGACTCCAATGTACCCATCAACATCTATTGGCGTTGATCCTAATAGCACTGATGTGAATGAAATCCTGTTTAGAGGAACGATAGGCTCTCTATTGTATCTTACTGCTAGTCGCACTAACATTATGTTTGCTACTACATTCTACGCTCGTTATTAGGCCAATCTAATCTATTTTGATCTACTCACTATGAAAAGAATCTTTCTGTATTTAAAGCATACAACCAATCTTAGGTTATGGTATCCTCTTGATTCTGAGTTCAAGCTGGTGGGATATAGTGACTCTGATTATGGTGGATGTGGCATCGATTAGAAAAGTACTTCTGGAGGAGCTCAAATGCTTCGAAATAGATTAGTAAGTTGGTCCAACAAAACGTAGACATCAGTGGCTTGTTCTAGCACTCAAGCTGAATATGTTGCTGTTGGAAGGTATTGTGCTCAGTTTCTATGGATTCAAAATTAGGTCTTGGATTATGTTATAAACATCTCGAAGACACCCATATATTGTTACAACAGCAGTTCCATTTAGATGACACAAAATCCAATGCACCATTCGAAGAATAAGCATATCGCCAACCATCATCATTTTATGTGGGATAGTTCAAAAGGGAAAAGTGGAGTTGTTTTACATACATCCACTGATTACTTGCCCGGCATGTTCACTAAGGCGCTGGATAAAAATATTTTGAGCAAATTGATTTCAGATCCTTGCATGCTTTCAATGACTTAATTACCCTCTAACTTTTAATTTAAGATTTCTTCTATTTGCTTGCTGAGAAACAAAAAAAATCAAATGCCAATCTTTTTATGTTTATATACATTTACATAGTATGTGTAAGAATTGTTTATAATATTTCAAAGTATTCTTTTCTCTCTTTATACATCTTTATGGCCTATCTAAGATTTATCTCCATCTCCTTTATGTTGGGTTTTAGTTCAAAAATAGTTTCATAAACTAGAAAATATAGCAATGGTAGACTTTAATTTTGAAATAATATAAACATTTTATACCCACCAAGGATCTTCTTGCAGGTTATAGAAATATTAAAACACAAACCAAAGAAAAGGTGAAGAAATAACAACCTTTGTAGTTCCTTGGGTCCTCTCGGGAGGCTTTGAAGTTGATGAAGAATGTGGATCCTTTGAGACACCATTAATAACTCAACTTGATGTAGATACTAGTCCAAAACACTTAAATCCTTAAGCTTGAAGATGCAAGTAACTTCAAGTTGTCTTAGCTAACTAAGAGAGAATGAGAGGAAGAGGAGGAACCTTCATCCATTGTTACAAAGCAAGAAGGATATCACTAGCCAAAGTGCAAGCCTCATATTTATATGCAAAAAGTGAAGGTATTAACCATTAGTCCTTAGCACTTTAAGCAAACTTTTCCCTATTGTCATAAGCATGTCTCCCATGCCTTTAAAGCATGATTAGACAAGTCATACACTTCTTTTTTTATACATATCTTGAAAATTGCATAAAAAAGAAAAAAGAAAGTCAAACTTTTATAAACTCTTTTATAAAATATAAACCTTGTCTTTTAGGAAAAACACAAAATGATTCAACTAGTCTAAAAGTGTGTACATGACTTATAAATCATACCATATGATATATATTAACTTACTTGCTAATGGAATTTAATATTTCCATGAAATAAATAATTTCCAATTTAATTATCAGAGTTTTATTGAATATTTATTAAAATCAATTGTATCAAGTTGTTTTTAGTGTGACTCATTGGTACCATATGTTATTTAGTAATATCACTTTAATATAACTCGTCAGCATACTGGACCTTTCAATCTCCCACTTGTTCAAGACTCATATTAGACTGATATAGATAGTGGTGAATGTCTATCAACATTTCACTATCCCAAAGACCATAGAACTGTTTGTGCCATTCTATTAACACCCAATTCCCAAAAAATCTAAAAGCTATAATTGGTGTATAAGGTAAGTTTATCAGTTATCTCTTTGTTATAGACATCATGTTAAACATGAGATTCGCATCGCGATCAATCTTATTAGTTGATCAAATTTTAGGTAAGGCATCTTAGATGTCTAAGTCTCAACAAATAAGAGGAAAAAATATCATCTTGACTACATAATCCTCTTGCATAGTTCACACCATACCTAAAACGGCTTTTATAACTGCCCGATTAAGGAATAGTATTTGACCATTATCAAAGCATAGTACTCCTTACACATACGTCCCAGTATGTATTTAAAGTGTTAGGGATACATATACAATACCTATTAATGACGTATCATTCATGATAGCGATCCATGAGATGATCTTGATGTAGATCAATTCAAAACTAGTTCTCTGACAAGTACGTATGAAAGTTTGTTCGAGTTTCATGACGAGATAACATAATATAGTTATTCGTTTGAATCAGGAATAGTGATAGCGTAATATGTTACCATTATTCATTTAGATAGAGTGTAGTGACAACATAATATATTAATATTATCGGTTTGAGTTGAGCATTACCAGAGTGTATGGGAAGGGTAAACGCTATGTACTGAGTTTTATCCAAAGGGTGACTATAAGTTGGCTAGCATAATAGCTAGGTATCGGTTTATCGTTCTTCCTCGAGTTTATATGAGATCCATGTTATATATATTTAGTAGTGTATATGTATATACAACGAAGTTAGAGTATTTTGTGTAGTTGGGTATTTGGGCAGAGCAATCACTAGGTACTAAGCTTTATCTAAATGTTGGCTATAAGTTGGCTAGCGTAACAACTATTTATTGGTTTGTCGTTCTTCATCGAGTTTATACGAGATACTTGTTATATATATTTATTATCTTATTCGTGTGTGTGTGTGTGTTTATATATATATATATATATATATATATATATATATATATATATATATATATATATATATATATAAAGTTAGAATATTTCACGTAGCCAAGAATGTGGGTAGAGTAACCACTAGGTACTAAGCTTTATCCAAAGGTTGGCTATAGTGTCACACACCCAAACCAGAATGGCAAAAACATTTGGAGGCAGATGGAGTAACTTCCTGTATAGTATCATAACAATTGAATAGTAATGAAATATAGCAACACAAACATTCATACATTTATATTTCAAGTATTACATTGTTTACAAACACAATTGTTCCAAAAGTTGAATACAATTAACTGTAAATGGGGAAAACATGAGACGATGAAGCCAACCCTCAAGGAAGGGTTGAGTATTTGTCTACTGTTGAATACAAGTAATTTTGAAAAGTGTTAACAATTAATTTGGTGAGTTCATAAGCATTTTCATGTGAAAAAGGTTTGCAATTGTTTCGCAAAAGATGGTTTTGTTTTTTCCAGAAAATCTAATATTTTCTTTAATATGAATTGAAATTGTAAGTAATTCCTTTGTATCTTTTCCTTGAGAAGTAATAATGTGAATTCCAAGAAAATTCGATATTTTCTTTAATATAAACTGAAATTGTAAGTAATTCCTTTGTATCTTTTCCTTCTAAATTGATAATGTTTATTTCCAGAAAATCCAGTATTTTCTTAATGGTGAACCGTAGTCTTAAACCCTAAGCCCAAGATGGAAGTGAATATTGTACATAAAATATTATATAACTTCATTTCTTTTAATAAAAATAATGAAGTGCAAGCTTCTCGTAAACCACAATCATTTTGTTAATCCCTATGTGAGTTATTATAAAGATGCTAATATAACTGATATGCCTCAACACGACGTTCTTTAGGCGTTAGAGCCGGGGGGACCTTTGTCACCCTAGACATGCCGGTCTAACTATAACAAACAACTGAGGTGTGGGGTTGTCAATCTCGTATAGATCTATACAAAATGCTCTCGCTCTCCCTCAAGGAGACTCTGGTTATAGCGCAAGACTTATTTTTTACACTAGGTAGGTACGATGAAGGAAAGTCTCACAAGAGCCTTAACAGTTTTACATTAACTCTGACTCCTTTTACTTGTATAATAAGATAATTATACCTTTAACTAAGTATCTATATTTTTGAAAGGTGTGGTTTGTGACTTCCAAACTATACTAATTATAGTTTAACTAGTTGGTTGAAACTATTTATATAATCTTTTATATAAATCTAGTTATGTATTATGACATGAAAATATGAAATCAAAACATAATATTTTGGAGTTAAAACCCAATAGATTAAAGAATGACCAAAATGTAACCATTTTTATTAGCAAAGCTATATTTTAGTAAAAGTCCCAAAAAGCCATTTAGTTTTACAAGTCGTATCTTTTCTTATGATTTTATAACTTAGTCTAAGCTTACTTTCACAAAATAAATAATATAAATGTTTAAGCCAAAACTAGAATAAACCCTAACATATGTAAATAATATTTTATTTTTTGACATATGGATGAAAATCATGAAATTATTTGTGAGATAAACAAAGTTTTACTTGCCCCCCCCCCCTAAAAAAACATGGAAAATGCTTGAAATATGGGGATATGAACTCACCTTGGTTTGTTTTGGTGGATGATTTGAAATAATTAGAGAAAGATTTCGAGCCTGGCACTTGGTTGGAGTGGATGAACTTCTAATAATGATTATTATCCTAACAATATGAAAACAAAATTATGTGTATAAAAATGGTGGGACTAACTTATAATCATATATAAGTACTAGGGGATTATGAAAATACGTACTCAAATCTAAGGAAACTTGAAGAGTTAAGCCTTTAGTAAAACCTTGCTCTGGTTCTTGAAAGGATAATTAGAGAGAAAATGAGGGATGTTGCGAAATGAGAGAATTGGTGGGGTTTTGTATTTATTTACTGCCGAAGTAAAGATTGAATGGAAAGACGGGATATTTCTTGGAGATCGGAAGGTTATAGTATGGTTATTTGTTGGATAATGCGTGGTTTTCTAGGACTACATTGGAAATTGGTGAGATATCATGTCCTAGAGTCAATCATTTTTGTTTGTTTCTTCCTCTAGACCGTAAACCTTCTTGAGGACACTTTATTGTGATTTACCTTATGAGTTTATTTCCATAGGAAGGGTTTCAACCAAAGAGTGGTCCACTAAGGTGTTTTCGGCCAAACATTGATTCCCTAGGGTAGTTTACGGCCAAGCTAAAGTCCTTTAGGGTGTTTTCGGCCAAGCTAGGTTCCTTTAGGGTGTTTTTGGCCAACAATGGCCCAATTGAAGGGGTTTACAGTCTTGGATGGTCCCCATGCAAGTGTTTATGGTTTTTTTAATAGGAAACTCAAATATGTTGGCCTTAAAGTTCGAGTGCTCATGATTGTGACATAGTTACAAGTTGTTGTGTTAACACCATTTGACCCTTTTTTGATTGCATTATTTACTAAAGGCTTATTTCAACTTGAACTCCAACTTATTTGACTAATTTTTCCTTGATAAACTTGTTTACTTTCACGAGGTTATCTTATATAAGATTTCCAAAGTGTATACATCCATATACATGCGTTTATGCCCTTTTGGTTTTCAAGGTTTCTTTTTAATAGGGTCACAATCTAGACCTTGCTTGATCCAAATATTTTGGGTTGTCACATATAGTGACAACTAGAGTATCGGCGATTCCAAGAAATTGGCCACCATAACAACTATGTATGATGTTTTCCATTAAGGTAAGTCAGTATAACAACTAGTCATAATATTATATTTTAAAAGTTGGGTAGAGTAACTACTGGGATGATATCATCCTAATGTTATGAGATTAATCATTTAATATTATTATGTAATTAGTAATAACTTTTAAATAGTTGTATTTTATCATATATTCCCCCACCCACACGACAAAAAGGCTTTTAAATGCAGGTCGTGAGCTCACTGTTAAAGCATCAAACCGCTGATGTATGCTTGAATTTGGGGGTCCTAAACTTAAGAGGCGCTCGGGAGTTAGTATATCAGAAATCAAGAAAGAGTGAGGTGTGAGATAGGAACATCTGAAAGTTACTATTTATAGGGGTTTTTGGGTGTGCATCTTGTAGTGTGTGTCGCTCAACTTGCGCATGAGCCACCTGGTGGTTAACCTGTTGTAACATCCAACAATTTTACGCCAAATTTAAACTTTTTCATTCGTAAATAAAACCAAACATTATTGGTTTACAAAAAGTTTTCAAATCATTATTCATTAGAGTGTTCTAGTAACTATATGAAAAGGATGAGGAGCGATACAGTCACGCCCTCGCCTTGCCATGATCTCCTGAAGTACCTGAAACAATAAACTGAAAACTGTAAGCCCGAGAGGTTAGTGAGATACCCCCAAAGTACCAACATCACGCTGATAATACCATATCAAGAACATACAATTAACAACATGCATACTGGGCCATCGGCCTAACTGGACTGCCTGGCCAGGGCCTACAGTCTAACTGAATATGTCCCGAGCCTTCAGCATGAATGGACCGCTACTTGGGCCTACAGTCTCCCCGGACTGCTCATAGGGTATGTTGGCCTTCAGCACAAAGTAGGACCACCTTAACCCAACCAACAAGCAAATAACAACGTGCGCATAACTATCATATACTCACACATAAAAATATCAAACATATCTATCTCACTGATCATCAATCATAGAAATCTCTCGTAACTAGAGTGCCGACCTATCAGGTCACTAACATACCAATCCCTACGGATCATAAGGGTATAATATATTGTGTATCCTGATTCCAATCTAACAGATCATAACCTGATGTAGCACATCATAAAAATAACAACTTCAGGGCCAGCCTTGGTGTCATAGACCCTATTGATGTAGTGAGGATAACTCACCTTCCAGATGTCGGCTGGGTAGATGAACTCCAACTCTCGTATCACTATCAAAAGCTCCACCACCTATTACCATAATATAATTATACCCATGATTCCCAACCTTTCAAGGTATCCCAAGAACCAACTAATCAGACCCTGGTCCAAGTCAAAGTCCTCAGTAAAGGTCAATAGTCCATGTTGACCCTACTTGCCGAGTACCCTCGGCTACTCGCCGAGTTTGTTGAAGTACTTGCCCACTCGCCGAGTCACAGAGTGACTCGTCGAGTTCCTTTGGTTTACGATCAAACTCTAAGGCCACTCATTGAGTTTTCCTTCTTGCAACTTGATGTTTACACACATACATAAATTGGGGAAAACATAACCGATTCACCGAGTTGTTCATACCAGTCGTCGAGTTCCATGGCAATGTTCATCGGACTCGCCGAGTTGTTCATCCAACTCGTCGAGTCCAGGACTATCTTCATATGACTCGTCGAGTCATCCTTACAACTCGTCGAGTTCCATTAGTCCATTATCGATACAGACTCTTTTTAACCCATGAAATGGCTCCAACTTACAGATCCAAACTCCTAAGGTATGCATTTCACCTAAAGTTGCAAACTTTACGTGCATGCATGGCTACAAAGGCTCTAAATGTCAAATTCAAGATTATAATGGGGTTTCATACTCAAGGAAGATTTCATACATGGCCAAGTTCATAGCTTTCTAACTCTAGAACCTAACAAAAGGTCCATATCTAAAGTTACAACTCCAGATCTAGCTCATACCCTACATTATTTTCTCAAATATGCCATAAAAGTCCTAGATCTTAACCAAATGATGTGTAGGAGGAAAATAAAGTAAAGGTGGCGACTTGATACCTTCAAATGATGCCAACTGAGCTAGATTTATGATTCCCACACTTTCCTTGCTCATAATATCTTGTCCTCTAAGTTCTTCCTTCCCAAAACTCCTCTCTAAGGCTCAAGACACACAAGAATGAACACCACCCAAGTTAAGGTTTCTCAATGGACTGCAAAGAGGCTAACGGGGGATTATGCTTCTTTAAATAGGGTGCAAAACTCAGGGATTTAGGGTTTCATCTGCCACATCCTACTCATCGAGTCCCTTTATGGACTCAACCAGTAGGCCACTAAATACGTGATCCCACCTCGCTGCTACTTGACGAGTAGGGCAACAAACACGTCGACTAGCTCTTAACACCAAATAACTTTCATTTAAACCCATAACTGAGAATCGGAGCGTTACAATTCTCCCCCACTTGAATTAGACTTCATCCTCGAGGTCTGCTTGAGCAAACAAAGCTGGGTAATGCTCGCGCATCTCCACCTCTGGCTCCTATGTCCACTCGGATCCCCTCCGATATTCCCACTACACCTTCACCAAAGGTATTTCTTTGTTCCGCAAAATCTTCTTCTTCCTCTCCAAGAAGGCCACATGCCTCTCCACATAATTCATGTGCTCATCAACCTAAATATCATCCAATGATACTATCGCCTCCTGGTCCGTAATGCACTTTTGCAATTGCGAACCATGGAACGTGCTGTGAATTTGGATGAGCTCCTTCGGTAGCTCTAGCCTATAAACCACCTTGCCAACCTTGGAAATGATCCTGAATGGCCCAATATAATGGGTACCCCTTTTTCCCCTCTTCTTGAAACGGATCACGCCCTTCCCAAGCGAGACCTTCAGAAGTACCATGTCACCAACCTGAAATTCCAAATCTTATCGGCGTCTATCAGCGTAACTCTTTTACCGACTCTGAGCGGTCTGCAGCCACTGTCTGATCTGCTGGATCTTTTCGGTAGTTTGCAAGACTACCTCCGTCCAACCCATAACTCTGTTGTCCAATCTCACCCTAACAAACTGGGTTTCTACATCTTCTACCATACAACAGCTCAAAAGGCGGGGTGCTAATACTGGAATGATAGTTGTTGTTGTAGGCAAACTCTAGAAGCGGCAGGTGGGAGTCCTAACTCTCACCAAAATCAATGACGCATGCCCTCAACATATCTTTGAGGTTCTGAATGGTTCACTCACTCTGTCCATCGTTCTGCGGATGGAGCGCTATACTAAAATGCAACCGTGTACCCAGTTCCTCATGGAACTTCTGCCAAAAACGGGAAGTAAACCTGACATCCCGATCGGAAACGATGGAGACTGGAACTCCATGGCGAGAGACAATCTCGCTGACATACATGTCGGCCAATTTCTCAGCCAACGAACCCTCCCGTATGGCCAAGAAATGGGCACTCTAGGTCAACCGATCCACGATGACCCATATAGCATCGAACCCCTTTTTCGTCCTCGGAAACTTCATAATAAAGTTCATCGTGATCAGCTCCCATTTCCACATGGGAATGGCCAGAGGCTACAAATTACCATGCGACCTCTAATGCTAGGCATTGACCGTCCCACAGGTCAGGCACCTCTCAACATACCAAGCGATTTCTCGCTTCATACCGGGCCACCGGTAACTCAAACTCAGATTGCGGTACATCTTGGTGGCCCCCGGGTGTATAGAAAAGTGAGACTTATGAGCCTCCTCCATCACTATCTGCCGGAACCCTCCGGTTATCGGAACCCAAACCCGACCATGTCGGGTTAATAACCTATTGCTATCCTGAACAAACTGGGCGCTCTCGCCCTTAATCCTCTCAAACTTCTAACTCTCTAGTCTCATACCCTCAAGCTGAGCATCACTAATCAAGCTCACAAGCAGGGAATCCACCGCTATCCTCATGCACCTTGTTGGGGTGGAAGACCCAGCTGACTTGCGGCTTAAAGCGTCCGTAACCACATTCGCTTGACTAGGATGGTAAAGGATCTCACAACCATAGTCCTTAACAGCATCCAGCCACCTGCGCTGCCTCATGTTCAGGTTCGACTGATCCATGATGTGTCTCAAACTTTTGTGACCCGTGTATATAGTGCAACGGACCCCATACAAATAATGCCTCCAAATCTTGAGAGCGAAAACCACCGCTCCCAACTCAAGATCATGCGTATGATATCTCGTCTCATGCGGCTTCAGCTGCCGTGATGCATAGGCTGTCACTCGTCCCATCTGCATGAGGACTGCCCCCAAACCAGTGATGGATGCATCACAAAATACTACAAATTCCTCGACTACCTCAGGGAGTGTCAATACTGGCGCCTCGCATAAAATCTACCGGAGGGTCTGAAATGCCCTCTGCTGCTCAGGGCCCTACCAAAAATCCACCCCCTTCCTTGTTAGACGAGTAAGGGTACTGCATTCTTGGAGAAATTTCGAATAAATATCTAGTAGTACCCTGCTAAACCCAAGAAACTCATGATGTCTGAGGGAGATTTCGGAACCTCCCACTAATAACTGCCTCGACTTTGTGCGGGTCGACCAAAATCCCCTCCTGCTGAACAAGATGTCCGAGGAACTGGACCTCTTGTAACCAAAACTCATACTTCAAGAACTTGGCATACAACATTCTTGCCGCAGAACCTCCAGCAGCTCCCTAAGGTGCTCCTCATGCTACTCTCGACTCTTGGAATACACCAAGATAACATCTATGAACACAATGACCAAGCAATCAAGCATCGGTCTCTAGACTCAGTTCATAAGTTCTATGAACACTGCCAATGTGTGGGTGATCCCAAATGACATCACCACGAACTCGTAATGACCATAACGAGTCCGAAACATGGTCTTCTCCACGTCTTCCTCCTTCACCCTGACCTGGTGATATCCGGATTTCAAATCGATCTTCGAAAACCAAGATGCACCCTACAACTGATCAAAAAAATTATCTATCCTCGGGAGTGGATAACGGTTCTTCATAGTTAACGTTTTCAATTCATTATAGTGAATACACATCCTGTGCGAACCGTCCTTCTTCCTGATGAAGAGGATCAGTGCTCCCCAAGGAGAATTACTCGGGCGAATGAACTGCTTACCCAGTAGCTCCTGCAACTGAGATGCACACTCCTGCATTTATGTCGGTGCTAGACGGTACGGCGCCTTAGCGATAGGGGCCGAACCCGACACTAGATCAATCTTGAACTCTACCTGCCTCTCTGGAGGCACTCCAGGTAACTCCTATGGAAACACATCAGAAAATTCTCTAAACATTGTAACCTCTGAAACTGAAGCATGATCTCCAATCCGCGTATCCATCACATACGCTAAAAACCAACACAGTCGTGCTGAAGAAACTGTCGAGCCTTGGCGGCTGAACAAAACCCTTATCCTACATTGGTGCCCTTATCATACACAACGAGTTCTCTCCCACTTGGGGTTCGAACTACCACTCGTTGTCCCTCACAGTCGTTCATAGCACCAAACCGACTGAGCCAATCCATCCCTACAATCGCACATACTTCCCCCATGGGAATAGGAATAAAATATATCAGGAAGGATACCCCAAGAATCTCCAACTTGCATCCCCGGTAGACCAAAGAAGCAGAAACCCCATGTTCGTTGGCGATCGAAACTCGCAACAGACACTTAAGCTCATCTACCGACAAACTGAGTTCTCCACTAAAAGTCTGAGATACAAACGACCGACTCGCCCCCGAGTCAAATAGAACCAAAGTAGGCTAAGAGTTTACTAGAAACGTACCTAATCATAGGTACAACTGATAAGCATACCACATATATAATAGTTGAAACAGAAAATAGAAACATACTAGCAACCACATCTGGTGCTGCCTTGGCCTCCTCAGCCGTAAGCTGGAAGGCATGCCCCTGAGCCTTCGGAGGCTCCACCTTGACTGGCCTCCCATACCCAATCCTCAAAGTATCCGATGCGTATCCCTGCACCGACTTGGCGGCGAGCTGCGGACAATTGGTCTTCATGTTACCAACCTGATGACAATGGTAACAAATCCTCAAATCTGCTGGAAGTGCGGACTGGTGATAATCACCGGTGTAGAGCCACTCCTTGTCACATTTGTGGCAACCACCTCCTGCTCGACAAATCCCAGAATAACCCCTACCACACTTTCCACAAGTATGGCTCTGCTTATGCCCGGTCCAAGTATCAGCGATCTTGGACCTCTTAGGTGTCGGCTGAGACTGTGTTGGAACCTAATGCTGCTCCCTCAAATGTAACTCTATCTCTAACTCACGTCGCCTTGCGACTTCCTGAAGATCCAAAAGAGTCTCACAACATTGCATAGCAATAAACTATCGAATATCCGTCTTGAGCATACTCAAATAACAAGTCATCTGAGACTACTCTGAAGCAAACTCCAAATAAAACATAGCCCTCTCTGTGAACATATGAGTGATCTCCATTACTGACTCCCCATCATGCCTCAATGTCAAAAACTCCTGAGCAAGCCGCTCTTGCTTGACGCGTGGACCCTAGCGGGTGCGGAACATATCCTGGAATTGCTCCCAAGTAACATCAACTTGCTGATCATTAGTGTACAACCCTGTCATCAATCTCCACAATCCTTTGCCCCAAGCCTTAGCAGGTTCAGGGGACACCTAACCTTCTGGTCAGCAGGACATGAACACGTGAAGAAACAGCCCTCCACGTCAGATAACCACCTCATAGCCCTTATCGCATCCTGCGTACCATCAAACATTGGGGGCTTCATGTTATCGAAGTCCCGATACTGGAAAGCCTTTACGTTTCCTCTTCCTACTCATGTTGCACTTACAATCGATGCAGCTGCTGCAGCAGCTGTCTCTGCTAGAGTTGTATAACGCACATCAAAGTACTCAACCATTATGGTCTTAAACGACCCAAACATCTTTGGCAGATACGCTTGGAATGTTGCAGCAATCTCATCGTGCAGAATCTTCCGGGTCCTGGCATCCAACTCCTATGTCCCTATCTGTACCATGCGGTCAGGTGCTACCGGCACCTCTGATCCTCCGTCTCCCGATCCTGATCCTGATCTTGTCCAGAACCGGATCCAGTAGCAAAATGTCTCGTCACCACCATACTGAAAAATATAACCAAGATGTCAGATAAATGACATGATATTGGGAGACAAATTCTCACAACTCTAGGGGTTGTAACTTCCATGCTACGCGTTTGGGTCCTGTACTTTCAGTAGTACGGGCCCATACTACCTTCCACACCTACCTATATTTGTCTCAAGAATCATCACAACGCCCAAATACTATCATCAACATAATATGCACTCAACCCTCGCTCCTAGGGGAATATGAACTATCTCGCAACTGGTCTCACAACTTTTCACAGCTCACATATCCATGAAACTTTCACCAACACTGCAGCACTAGTGTATGCTAGCCACACATAACGTTGGACCCAATAGACTTTCGAATATCCAATCCTACACTTAAGTCAAATAAAACATTCTAAGGGTATAAGATCTTGATCATACACAGCCGTTATGCACACACTAAACATCTACAATTATGATGTCAATTCCATTACAAGAAACCCTAGGCTAGTAGGCATCATATAATCAGTCAAAACTTATCATGCGATTCCTGAAGACTCCAAGCATAGCACTAGCATGCTATTCTATCATATCATAATATCAAATAACTGTATGGTATTTTGGGATTAACTTATAGGCTTCGGATGATTTGAGTTTGGATTCACACGAGTGTTCCTCCAATTCACTCAAATCAAGGATCTGATACCAACTTGTAACATCCAAAAATTTTACGCCAAATTTAAACTTTTTCATTTGTTAATAAAACCAAACAATATTTGTTTACAAAATGTTTTCAAATCATTATTCATCAGAGTGTCTCGATAACTAGATCAAAATGATGAGGAGCCGTACGGTCACGCCTTCGCCTTGCCATGATCTCCTGAAGTACCTGAAATAATAAACTGAAAACTATATGCCCGAGAGCTTAGTGAGCTACCCCTAAAATACCAAGACTACACTGATAATACCATATCAACAAAAGACAATTAACAACATGCATACTAGGCCATCAGCCTGACTGGACCGCCCGGCCACGACCAACAGTCTAACTGAATCTATATTGAGCCTTCTGCATGACTGGACCGCCACTTAGGCCTACAGTCTTCCCGGACTGCTCATAGGGTATGTTGGCCTTCAGCACAAAGTAGGACCACCTTAACCCAACCAACAAGCAAATAACAATGTGCGCATAACTATCGTATACTCACATATAAAAATATCAAACATATCAATCTCACTGATCATCAATCATAGAAATCTCTCGTAACTAGAGTGCCGACCTATCAGGTCACTAACATACCAATCCCTACGAATCATAAGGGTATAATATACTGTCTATCCTGATTCCAATCTAACAGATCATAACCTGATGTAGCACATCATAACAATAACAACTTCAGGGCCAGCCTTGGTGCCATAGACCCTATTGATGTAGTGAGGATAACTCACCTTCCAGATGTCGGCCTAGTAGATGAACTCCAACTCTCGAATCACTGTCAAACGCTCCACCACCTATTACCATAATATAATTAAACACATAAGTTCCCATCCTTTCAAGGTATCCCAAGAACTAACTAATCAGACCCTGGTGTAAGTCAAAGTCCTCAATCAAGATCAACAGTCCATGTTGACCCTACTCGCCGAGTACCTTGGCTACTGGCCGAGTTTGTTGAACTACTTGCCCACTCTCCGTGTCACGGAGTGACTCGTCGAGTTGCTTTGGTTTACGATCTAGCTCTAAGGCCACTCGTCGGGTTTTCCTTCTTGCAACTCGACGGTTACACATGCATACATAAATTGGGGAAAACCTAACTGACTCGCTGAGTTGTTCAAACCACTCGTTGAGTTCCATAACAATATTCATCTGACTCACTAAGTTTTTCATCCAACTTGTTGTGTCCAGGCCTATCTTCATATGACTCGCTGAGTCTTCCTAGCGACTCACCGAATTCCTTCAGACTATAAGCCATACAGACTCTTTTTAAGCCATGCAATGGCACCAATTTCCAGATCCAAACTCCTAAGGCATGCATTTCACGTAAAGTTGCAAACTTTACGTGCATGCGTGGCTACAAAGGCTCTAAATGTCAAATCCAAGCTTACAATTGGGTTTCATACTCAAGGAAGATTTTATACGTGGCCAACTTCATAGCTTTCTGACTCTAGAACCCAAAAAAGGCCTAGATTTAAAATTACAACTCGAGATCTAGCTCATACCCCACATTTTTATCTGAAATATGCCATAAAATCCGTAGATATTAACCAAATGAGGTCTAGGAGGAAAATGAAGTAAAAGTGGCGACTTGATACCATCGAATGATGCCAACTAAGGTAGATTTCTGATTCCCACACCTTCCTTGTTCCTAATCTCTTGTCCTCCAAGCTCTTCCTTCCCAAAACTCCTCTCTAAGGCTGAAGACACAAAAGAATGAACACCACACGATTTAGGGTTTCTCAATGGAGTGCAAAGAGGCTAAAGGGGGCTTATGCTTCTTTAAATGGGGTGCAAAACTCTGGGATTTAGGGCTTCATCTGCCAGCTCCTACTCGTCGAGTCCCTTTATGGACTCGGTGAATAGGTCACTAAATACGCGATCCCACCTCGCTGCTACTCGACGAGCAGGGCAACAAAGTCATCGAGTAGGTCTCAAAACCAAATAACTTTCATTTAAACCCATACCTAAGAATTAGGGTGTTACACCTGTGTCCTCTTCTCCATGTTCCACATCATCCGTATCCTGAAAAATTAGGGTTTAAAGTGTATATTGTGCAATGTACGTAGGTAAATATGAGAGTGTTTTACAAACTTAAAAATTCATCATTCTCGCATACGAACGTTTTCAACGAATCTTATATGTCCATGTAGTTCTTGATGTATACTACAACTTTCTTTTTGTTCGTTTTGGATAATATTAACTTTCATTTTTAGCCTATGCTTTATAACTATTATGATTTTATAAAAATTTATAACTCTCTCATACGGTTTTCTTGGTATGCATTCTTTCTCTCTTAAATCCTACTTTAAGTAGTTCTACATTTCGTCTTTTGGTGACTTCTGAAAAAGATCAACCATTCTCTTCATATTTTTCGACGTTGTAAATTTTTATGTAAGGCTGATTTTCGTATCTTGTAAAAATCATATCTAATTCATACAAAGTCATTTTTTAATAAATTTTATATCTTTCGAATCATATCATCAAGTACTTCCTAAATATATAAAATTCATATATGTCGATATAAGTTTTTGGGCACGATAATTTAGCTTTACGGACCTTTTGGCGTATAGTGGGTTGTGAAATGATCCTAGATTGACTAATGCTATATAATTAGACTGTCATATTCATCATTCGTTAAGTGACATTTTTTTGGAATTGTCACATAAAGCTTGCAAAGTCAATCTATGGACTTAAACAAGCATCTCGTAGCTAGAATCTTTTCTTCCATGAAAAGGTCAATGGATTTGGATAACATACAACTTATCGGAAATTATAACCCAACTTATAGGAAATGATTTGGAGTCATGCATGTTTGTAAAAGCTAATAGGAGTGTTGTATGTCTTCTAGGGTTGTATGTTAATAACACACAACTTATACGAAAATGGTATCCCAACTTTTCAGGATGTGAAATCTTGGCTTTGGAAATATATTTTTTTAAAGGATCTAAGAGTGGCAACATGCATACTTAGGTTAAGAATTTATAAAGACAGATCAAAACATCTAATAAGACTTAGCCAGAGTATATACTTGCATAAGATATTGAGGAGGTTTAATATGTGAAATTCCAAGAAATGAGAACTTCCCTAGAATCATAATATAAAATTGAATAAGACTCAATGTCCCGATTGTGATGAAGAAATTGACAGAATTAATCGAATCCCATGTAACATCCTAAATTTATGTGACACCTACTTTTTGGATGTTTATTTTATTAGGATAGTGGATTGTAACTTGGTTGACTAAAGGTCTTTGACTTCAAGTGAATAGAGTTTAGACCCTATCTGATAACGACAATGTTTGGTTAAGTGTTTAAAACCTTCGAATTGCGCTTCGAGGAAAAGGGTAATATGGGAAAGGATATTTCAAGCTTCATGAATGGATTATGGTTTTATTTCGAAGCATATTAAGCATCACATGTCTTAAAATATAACATATTTATTCAAATATATTAAGATAATTACTTGAAATATATAGTTAAATAAAGTCATATCAAAATATGTGTGTCCTCAAGCAAACTAGATTCATTAAGATTTCATTTTAATATCGAATATTAAAACTTTTTCTCACCAACATCACATAGAATAATACAATTTAAATTCACCATTATGTTTCACCGCAATGCATATATTTGTGTATAGATTCTAACTACTTCCCTAGCTCTAAATAATAACAATCCTCACAAACGTTTTCCACTTATTTTGAACAACATTCATTCTTGCATCCCTTCGAATACATCCTTAAAAGATTTTCTTCAACTCAAGGTATTTTTCTTAAGTTCCTAAGCATATATTGGATTAAGTGTACAAGCCCTAACTATAATTGGTATAAACTTGAATTGATGGTAGCAAAGTCCTTTTGGGTTGCCCACAAAACTAGCAACTACACAAGATAACTTTTGGAGAGAGAATGTTAATTTACTATTTGATTAATCAATTGAGAAATTTGATTTATTAAAGTATTATGAAAGCAATATATTAATTATAAATCATACTATTTCATTAATAGTTAGTCAGAAATCAATTGGAATTAATTTTGGGATTAATTGGATTAATTAAGACTGTAGAGGCTGCTTGGTAATTTACTGATAGTTAAGGAAAGAGGCTCCAGAACCTCCATGGAAGAGGTTGGATGAAAACTTGTAGGAAGGGCCTAGAGTTTTTGTCTAAGGTCTCTTGTATGGAGGATTATGGGCTGCATGTTCCCTAAAATAAGGGATTAAGGTTTCCTCCTTAAATCCTAGTTTTGGTTCTAAGCTACCTCACCTTTATAAACGACCTTAAACCCTCATATTTTCAGCCATCCCTTGCTTAAGATAAATCTAAATTTACCTTCCCCTCTCTCCTCTCTCATCCTCTTGCTAGTTTTAGGTGTGAACCATTAGAAGTACAATATTTGTGGTGCTTGCTCTCAAGCCTTCAACAATACAAGAATTCTTTGTTGTTTTTTAATAACAATCAAGGTGTCTTTTTCTAACCCTAGATAGTAATTTTGAAAGTATACTAGGTGCCCTAGGGTTTTTTATTTGATGTTCAAAGTTATATGTTCAATTAAAGAAAATCTAGATCAAGAATTAGGGTTACATACACACATAGGAATTTTGTTTGTTATGCTCAAAACCCATCAGTGATATCAGAGTCTTGGCTTGTTTTCTATTGAGTTGATTTCAATGGTTGAATGATCAAATTAGTGTTTATGGGAACTAAACACTAATGGACTAGGGTTTTAGAAATTATGGTTTCTTACGCCCTATGTGCGAAATTTAGGAAAGGGTTGAAACGCTTTCCCTTGCCTAGAAGTTTCGATCTCATAATTTCAAAATTGGTAACTCCTTGGATAGGGTTTTCTTATTTTTTTAATTATTAGTTTAATTGGTTAAATATGATAGTTATAAATTTTGTTTATCCATACCCATTATTTTCAAATTTTTGGGGGAAGGATTATGATTAAATTATCTTGGTTAATTTATTTGGATAATCCTAAATTGATTTAATAAAATTATTTATATGTTTAATTCAATTTTTTTAATTTTAAAATTAAATTAAATTTTTAATTTTCAAAATTTAGTGATTAAACCTAGTATTTTGTAAAGTTTAAAATACAACTTATACTATATGTAAAATTAAATGTTTAATAATTAGTATATGTATGAGAATAAGTTAGTGAACCGCTAGTACACCTTATTTACGAAGCCATACTTTAAGGGGAGTTTATCAAATAGCCTTTAGAATGACCGTCATTGGGTATCCACTCTTACTCACCACACTATTGTATAGTGGAGGGTCGTTAGCCGAACAGGTTTGATAGGACAATTAAATTCTCATTAATAAGTATAATGTGATTAAAAATTAGCTAAACTATTTTCTTAAAATCCCAATCTTAGTTACTTTAGGAAAAATGTGAATTTTTATGCAAACCCGTGAATTTGCAAATTACACTTTATAAGTCGTTAGTTGAGCACGTGTGGCTAACCGGCATACTAATAGGGACAAATAAAAGGTGGCAATGAGGGTCCCGAAAATTATCATTGTTTAATGGAGCATGTGTGGTTAACCAGCATATTAAAATGAGATTAAACATACCATTGAAATGTTCAATGTATATCAAAAATCTAGGAATTTCATTAAAAAGCTAATTTGTTCAAATTTCATTTTTCGATGATGAAACTGGCAAATCGTCATTTATCTACCTTTATATACATTACAGTTAGATTACGAAATACCTTTTCTATGTTTTGGATTATTTAGTTGGATCCTAGCCTTGATATTTCATTTTGGGTGTTATATTGAGGATTACTCTTATCTAACTAAGAGTATCTTTCTTCTCTTCCAGATGTCTACTACAAACGATGCTTCTTGTTCCTCCTCCAACAACAATAACTTTTCTATGTTGAAGATTTGCTCGAAGGTGCAACTGGATGATACCAAGTACAATGATTGGATGCACAACATCAAAATGGCACTACATTTGTAGACAACGAATATGTCCTCAAGAAACCACTGGATGAAATTAAAGAAGAGAATGCCACTCTTGATGAAATGGGCACTTAAAAAAAACATTATAATGATGTAACGACCCAAATTTCCAATAAAATTTTTCATTTTTAAATAAAGAAATCATTTCCATGAAATATAAAATTCAAATCACATTTATGTTCAAAATTCATATCATTAGACAATTTAGTCATAATATCAGAGTGTCCCCAATAAAATACCAGAGAGTGCATGTCGCATCATCCCACCGGGCTCTTGCCCTTAGGTCCCAAAGTACCTGAAACAACCAACAAACTACAATCTAATGTTTAGTAAGTTCCCCATAACATACCCCACATAGAGTACACAATCGTATAAATCATATCAACCATACAAGCCATGCATACAAACATATAAGGATGTCGTAGGCTCCCCCCAGGGTCTTACACCTATGTGCCATGGGTACCCACCATGGTCTTACCTAGATTACCATGGGTACCCCCACATACTATTACCACCAAGTGTCATAGGCACCCCATGGTATTTACATGGAATGCCATGGGCACCTACAGATGGCCTGATAACCAAGTGCCATGGGCACCCCCATGGTCTTTACCTGGAATGTCATGAGCACCCCCACATGGTTTGACATCCAAGTGCCACATGCTCCCCCTGGAGTCTTCCATGCAAGTATCATAAAGACAACTACTATATCACGTACCACATAATCAACTAGCATACCACATAACACGTAATGCATCGGCCTTGGTGCCTTCGACCCATTGGTATGGTGAGGAGACCTACCTCAAATGCGAATTGTAGCTAAGTAGGTCCAAACTCCAAGTATCAGCTCTTCTATCTCCCTAATCAATAACAATTCCATAGATACAACTTAACTCTTCAAACCCCATAAAAAACAACTCTGGTCAAGGTCAAATTCAACGCTATGAGTTGACCTAACTCGTCGACTTATCCTTATAACTCGCCGAATCCATCCCAAATCCAGAATCGCGATGTTGTGATCCAACTCATCGAGTTCACTTATAACTCGTCGAGTTCCTCTGTTTTCCAAACCAACTCGTTGAGTTCCCTTGTGAACTAGTCGAGTTCTTCATTTTGTCAACTCACTTAATGCATTAAGCCCTTTTTCTCGAATCCAAAGGTTCTAAGCATCATATCCCCTTCATAGAGATGTGTAAAAGGGTAAAGTTTCCAACTTTATCCAAAAGGATCATATAATAAGGTCTAAACCCAAACCCTAGTTCCTTTAAGGAAGGTCGTGAGCCATTAAGACCTTAAACTCTCATCCTAACGTCCCAAAACACATATATGATGTCCAAAGGTGGAAAAATCACATAAAGTTTCTATCTGTAGGTCCATGCATACTTGTAACACTCTCTAGGGTCCATATTAGGATTTCTAATGAAAACATTGCATGAATGGGACATGGAGGCCGTTAAAGTTTGCAACTTTAAGCCTCAAGATACCATGTAGGGGTCAGATCTAACTTGACAATCCCTAGAATCTATTTCTTTTGGATAACTTAACCAAAGATCCCAAAATGATGCTTAAACTTCAAATGATGTGATCTAATAAGCTACATGTCAAGGTTATGACTTTATACCTCAAAGATGTAGCCCTTGATGTATAGTTTCTGGATCCTTGTTCACTTCTCCAAGCTTGATACTTCTCTCTTCAAAACCTCCTTTAAAGATCTCAAACAATCACTTAAACACTCACAAAACTCAATGAACAAGGAGGAAGGTGATTCTAGAGTTTTCGTTGGGCAAGGAGGTTGGTAAGGAGGCCAGCCCTAGGAGTTAAGTCCTTTAAATAGGGTGCAATACCTGAAAAATTAGGGTTTTCCATTCCAATTCCAACTCGTCGAGTTAGGGATCCCCAACTCGTTGTGTAGGTCCTCCAATCTACGCGGCTGGAAAGCTTTGTGCTCATCGAGTTGGAGCCTCCCAACTCGGCGAGTTCCTTCCAATATTAAAAATAATTAGAATTAATTCATACCTGGATCAAGCGTTACAAATGATGCTATAAAAGTTGTGTGCATAATGGTGGCCAGAATGACTCTAGAATTACAAAGGCACTATGAGGTTTACTGGCCGTATGAGATGAACAAGGACTTTATGGAGAAATACCACAAGCGAGATCTTCAAGAAAATTATAAGGTGATAAAGTACCTCAATTCAAGCAAGATGAAGGAGGGTAAGTCTTTCAGTAACCATTTTTAGAGAACGCAACGATACGTGGACAGGCTAATCAAGCTCAACGTGAATATTGATGAAGAGTTGGCAATCGACATAGTGTTGACCTCTCTGCCAAGTTGTTATGATCAGTTCATATTTAACTATCATTTCAACAACAATGAAAAAAGTTTTTCACAATTGCATAACCTCCTAAAAACAACTGAAGCATAAATGAAGGGAAAAAGTATTGTATCCACTCCTGGTAGTGCTCCAGTTCTGGCTAGTAGTCATGGAAAAGGGAAAAGTAATAGAGATCCTCCCATGCAAAACAGGAAAGGAAAGTCCCAAGCTGGGTCATCTAGTAGTGGATCTAAAGGAATGTCCCATTCTAAAATTCCGACTATTTCCAACCCAAAGGATGTCACTTTCTTCTATTGTGATCACAAGGGCATTGAAAACGTAGCTGCCCAAAATACTTGTAGGACATCAAGGATGGCAAGATGAAGCCAACCTTGGTAGGTATTTACACTTTTTTAATTAAAAACTCATCATATTCTTGCCCTAGGGTCCTTGATACAGGATGTGGATTTCACATTTTTTCTCATTTGTAGGGGCTAAGAAGAAGTGAGGATGTCGAGCATGGAAGGATGAACTTGATCATGAGGAATATGCGATCTTCATATGTTACCAAGATTGGAGTTTATGACTAAGTAAATAGTCTTGGGTTAAGTTTACATTTGATAAAATTTTTCTACTCGTTTGAGATGACACGAAACATCATTTCATTTCATGTTTTATTTAAGACGGGTTTTAGATATTCTTCTAATGATGAGAATGGTTTTATTTCTTCTTATAAAATGGTGTTTTTATTTTAATGCTTTACCATGTGATGGTATGTATGAAACTGTGATGATTGTAGTTAATTTAGGTAATAGCGTTTTTTATATTGATTCGTCTAATGTTATATACAAAGCGTGCTTGTGGCATTGTTGTCTTGGACACGTTAACAAGAAATGCTTTGCCCAACTCCAAAAGGATGGAGTGATGGAATCAGTTAACCTAAGGTTATATGATACATGTGAGTCTTGTTTACTATGAAAGATGACAAAGTCACCATTCACTGGTTCTTGTGAAAGAGGTGAAGAATTGTTGTATCTCATACACAAAAATGTGTGTAGGCCCTTCAGATCCATTATAAGGGATGAAAATTGATTCTATTTGACTTTTATTGATGATTGTAGCAGATATGGCTATATCTACTCAATCAAGCATAAGTTAGAAACCTTTGAAAACTTCAAGCAGTTTGAACATGAAGTCGAGAATCAACAGGGTAGGAAGATAACGATGCTTAGATATGATAGAGGTGATGAGTTTCTTAATATCGAATTCCATGACTACCTCGAGGAATGTTGAATAGTTTCAAAATTCACACCTCCTAGGACACCACAACTTAATGGTGTGGCTGAGAGGTGTAATCATACCTTGTTGCACATGGTTCATTCCATGATGATTCGAGCTTCACTTCCAATCTCACTATGGGGGTTTTCCTTAGACACTGCCACACATATTCTTAATCTTGTCCCAACTAAGAAGGTTGCCAAAACACCTCACGAAATATGGATAGGGAAGGCTCCCTTGTTAGCACATATCAATATTTGGGTTGTGAAGCTTTCGTTAGACAAGAAACTAATGAAAAGATTGAACCTCAAAGTGAGAGATGTATTTTCATCATCTACCCAAAAAATTCCTATGGATATTTGTTCTACAGACCTAGTGAGAACATGGGTTGTATAGCACAAATGGGAGTCTTTCGCGTGCGTGCGCGCGTGCTCGAGAGAGAGAGAGAGAGAGAGAGAGAGAGAGAGAGAAAGAGAGCTCATGTGCAAAGAGGATAGTGGGAGTACGATTGATCTTGAAGAAATTTAAAAATCAAATGATGAATGAACCTATGAAGATGCTAGGGTTCAACCATAAGAAGAGATTCCAGTTGAAACCATTGACGAGTCATTACCTCTTAGACGTTCCAATAGAGTTAGAATGTCACCTGAGTTCTATGGTTTCCATACTACTATAGATGATGATAGGTTTATCAGTGAGAGTACACTGGTAAATTTTGATAAACCTTCTAACTACAAGGAAGAAAAGGCATGCCCTGAGTTTGCCAAATGGTAAGAGGCAATCGACAGTGAGATCAAGTCCATGTATGGCAAGAATGTTTGGAAGTTGGTTGACATCGTAATACATTTGGGTGCAAATGGATCTTCAAGAAGAATGTAACAACCCAAAATTCCAGGGTAAAAATTTTATTTTTATTATAGTCAAAACACATTTATCATTTAAATCCAAGCATTCCAAAAGCATTTCTTAATTAAAACATTTTGTAAAGTTACATCCCAAAATCACATAATGCGCCAAACATAGGTGTGTGCATTGCGAGCAAGTTGGGGCCTTCCTTTCCAAATCGATGATACCAAAAACCATAAGCACAACTATAAGCATGAAGTATTGTGATTTCCCCATTTCATATCCCACATAATCACATAGACCAATTAATCACATAATCCATGCATACAAACATATAAGGGTGCCATGGATACCCTCCAAGGTCTTACTCGACGTGTCAGGGGAACCCCCTCAGGGTCTTAGCCCATTTCCATGAAAGCCCCCACATGGTCTTAACAATGGATACCATGGAAACCCTCCAAGGTCTTACACCGGGTGCCATGGGACCCCCTACATTTTCTTAGCTTGGAATTCCATGGGAACCCCCACATGGACTTATATCCAAGTGCCTCGGGAACCCCCTCAGGTCTTTCATGAAAGTATCACAAATAAAACTAGAATACCGCGTAACACATAATCAACTAGCATACCACATAGAAAATAATAGGTCGGCCTTGGTGCCTTCGACCCATTGGTATGGTGAGGAGACTCACCTCACATTTCTGAAGTCTCACGAATAAATCTCTAGTTGTCGGCTGAATAATCCCCGAACTGTTAATCATCACAACCAAACACAATTAACCATTTTGGTTTCAATTCATAACCAAAAGTCAGCACTTGGGGTAAATGGACCATTTTACCCCTAACTGAGCTTGCATCAAAACCGAGGCCCAAACTCACACTCCAAAGGCCCAAAAGCCAAATAATCAACCAAGGCCCAACAAATGGCCTTATTTGCAAATTAGGCCCAAACCTCTACATGGTCTTACCATAAGGCCCAACCATTTATTCTAGTCCAAACAATTGGCATTCTAATGGTCCAATATCTCATAGTCATCAAGGCCTAATTATGGCCCACTTATGGTGTAATTTTCTAAATTGGGCCCAAGACTTTCCAATGGGCCTTATCATACAACCTAATAATTTCCGTAGCCCATAAACCTGTTACCAATTGGCCCACGAAGGCCAACATCAACCTAGTCCAAGAAATGGCCCAACTGGTAGCCCACAAACGTGAAGTCCAATCTCACAGAGTATGTTCGACGTACTGAGATGTACGCTGTGCGTACTTGCTTAATAGCTTGTACAGTGTGTGTACGGCATTGTACGCCCAACATACTTACCTCTTAAAGCCATTTTTTTCATTGAGCACTTAATTTTTAAACCATAAGTCCAAACTACAGATCTATGTCCCAAATAACGTCTAAACCCATAAAGTCACTGTCTTTGTCACTTTGCATGCCCCGAATGAACCCAAACTCCAAAAATGACAGTCTACTTCCATAAAAATGGACTTAACTCATGCATGACGTCAAAAAACACAACAAGATTGTATTTTTAAGATATGGACGAGCTAAAAGACCTTAAATCTATGCTTCCTAAGCTCTAGAGTTGCTCAAACTCCCAAGAGATAACTTATGAACTCAAAAGAGGAAAATATAACAAACCCTAACTCAATCTAATGAATAGGATGGCAATGTTAAGTATTTATACCTACAAAAGCTCCTTAAGATGATCTAGATGCAGGATCTTGAAGTTCAATGCCACACTAAGCTTGCTCACTATCTTCTTATTCTTGGAGGATGTCTAAAATGTCACCAATACACTTTCTAAGCTCAAGAAATACTCCCACAAGGAAATATGAGGTTAAGGGATGAAACGAGGTTGTAGATGATTGCTAGGGATTAGCCTCAATGACTTAAGGATGCTTATATAGGGTATAACCCTTGGATATAGGGTTTTCAATCTGACCCTCTTATGCCCAACATACCTTCTCATACGCCCCACATATGAGACCATGCACCCTGACCCAACCTCACATATAAGCTCTGTGATCCTCCCAGAACACGCCTTGCGTAGTTTCTTCCAATCGGTATGCCCTACGTACCACCTTGGTACGTCCCGCGTACTAGGGCTTTTCCCAAAACCCTAAGTCTCCCAAAGGCCATAATCACTAGATACAAATTGGATTCCAACCAATCATATATCCATAGAAAGGTATCAAGATGCCTAACACTATTATCAATTCCCGCCTGCCATAACTTATCCCGAACTATTATCAATTCTCGCTTGCCATAACACATCCCGAATAAATTACAGAAATACCCTTTGATCAAAAAACTCAATTGAATACCCAAGCAACCAAGATGTATTATCTAACTCCAACTGGGTCCATAACCCAACCCCTTGGGTATCTGTAGCTTGATAACATTTAATTCTTTCATCACTAGACCAAAATGGGAACAATTTTTAAAGGTTGACTAGTTGCCTAAGGATTTACTTAAACCCCAGGGGTTGATTATCATGAGACTTTCTTACCAGTAGCTAACATTAAATCTATTAGACTATGATGAGACTTTCTCTACAAAAATGTGGTCAATGCCTCCATAACCCAAGAATAATTACAGCCTTGCCAAGGCCAATGAAACCAACCCTAGAAGGACTTACCAAACCTAAAAAGGAACGAACCCATGCACTGAAACCTTGTAGAAAACCACCACTACCTTTTTGAAATTTGCAATATTAAATTTCTCTGGCTTTTCGATAGACCTCCTGCACTTAACCGCTATCAAACTATTTTTCACAAGGAAACCATCCTAAACAAAATACTTTCCATCCGATAATATTGATGCTTCCCAAAGAAAAAAAATCACGAATCATAAATACCTGCAAAACTCTTGTACTTGACAAAAGTCTCGGATAATCTTTCAAGCAGAAAATCTCTCCCTATGATCGTAGATTCAGAAAAGGGCTACACAACAGGATTTAATCAGCAACTGTGAGATTATTTAATCCAGTTGTAAACAACTCCGCATATACCCAGAATAACAAGCAACTCCACATACGAATCCCAATCACTAAACCCACTTCAACTCTTCCTGCTACCACCTTCTACTTTTTAGAAGTAGTCGAGACCTCCCTCGTCCCAACTTGTCTGCCTAGTACCCGAAACACTAGATGCCAAACAAATTGTTAAGCCAAAAGGCACAGAAACTCACACAATAGTCCCACGTATCTCCCAAAAATAAGACAGACTTGCAAGACTTGTTTAAACCCTTGCCATCAAACTTCTGCTAATAGAATGAACGCTACATCACCTATTGCAGTCTCATCTCCTAACCAGTCTCCAACAACCCATCCTTTCCTTACTTCAAACACAAATGGATCTTTCACGGATAAAACCAACCCATGACACATCATAGTAACTCGGACCGCCATTAACAAAGCCCATCCATTGCCCTTGAACCCTGTAATTGATGCCATCGGCATATAAATATTTCCATCCTTATCCCACTGGAACAAAAAATTTTGCACAAAACATGCGCGATACCCAACTTGAGATCTTACCAAAAACCGATTCGACACAGACTCATAACCTAACATCTACGAATATGCCCATGCATCTCACACCACATCCTCCTGATTACCAACCCCTGCACCCTTACATCATTTTCAACATTAACTGACCATTAGTGAGTACTATGGCTACCCCATAGCCTTACAACGCTTCTCACAATTGAGCATGCACACAATTTACACCAGACTAAACTCAAGTCCTGACTGAAATCCAAACCTGCTTCCCCAAAATTTTGCTATCAAGAACCAAGAAGACATGATTCGCATGCTGGAAAGTTTTACCGAACTCCCAACTCTCACCGTCCTCCATTTAGACAATCACTTGGATCGGCTTCTCTATTCCGATGGGGGTGCAAATGCATCCTAGTTTCACATTTGCTTCTATCCTAGACACCTAGATGGTTTTCCCCCACTTAAACTCAACTAAGTCCTCTCAGCACATAAAATTGAAGGATTCCTAATCCTTCTTACGCTCCAATGATTGATCTGCTGATGATTGATGCTTCCCAACGCTAGTATATCCCAACTAACCATTCCCAAAAGCAACACAACTCCTAAAGACCAGCCAAACACCTCCTGCATCCCAATGGCACCGATGACTCCTGGTTCTTAAAATTTTATCACCCTCAGAACCTAAAGATCATGGAACGGATGTCCCAATCGAAACCTTAGCGAAATTCCAATTCCCTCGGCAACCCCGAATGCCATTCCATGAGCGTACGCTAAGACTACCATATCCTAGATAAAATAGCAGACCACCCTGATGAATCCTAACCATGATTCCTTCGTACAACATCATTAGACCAACCTTGACTATACTCAAAATAACAGTTGAATACTTGAACCCGCTATACAATATATGACCCTTACTAATCCACAAACAATTCATGGTATGAAAATGGTGTATAACATTTCTTGAAGATATAACCCAAACATAATCAGAGAGATAGACCAGATATATGCTTACCCTACTCATGTAAGACTCCATACACTATAAATATAGATAAACTTGAAAAGAAAGCAAGGATACACACATGTATCATCATCCACTAGAATCTTGTCCTAAGCCCTTGTCCATCGGTAACATCCAAAGTAGTTGGAGAAGGCGCACTCACTGCTCCTTCCCTTGACATCGAATAGTTTGCCTTCTTGTGGCCTACTTGATCGTAGTGAAAACATAACAGAAATTCCCCTTGAAGACAATCCCTGATCATGTGACCAACTTGGCCACAACCGTAGTAGCCCAAACACCTAGAACAAGAAAATGCATTTTGTAGTTTCCTGCACGTGCTGCACTGACTCCGGCCCTTTCAGCCTTTTATACGCTGGTCAAAAGTCTTAGGTGTCTTTTCTGAGACCCTACCATGCATGCACCTGATCTAGCCCCTTCTTACCAGGGTGCTCCAATTCAATCTTCCACCCTCGGGCACTAGTAGTCATATCACTCATGGTTTGGCACCCTAATATGCTCACCATTTCACTTTTCATTGGCCGAGCTATGATAGCTGGAGCAACATCTACCCTAAACCGAGTTACAACCTCCTCCCAAGACATAATATCCAATTCAGATAGCAGAATAGATCGCACAATTAATACCAAAAAGCTCCATGCCTCCCGATACAAGAGATCGAAGGCGAATCGAACCTTGGATCCTATAGGGTACGGACTAGTGTGGAAAACACTTTCCATCTCCTCAATCCAATGCGAACTCATAACATGATAGTCCTTCCACCAACTGGCTCATCACCTGAGCCGGGAACAAGCCCTAAAACTTCTCCTTGCATGCTTATCACCATTCTGAAAAACAACGATACCCACAATCAGAACATAACTGTGGATACCATTCCCATAAGCTTCTTAGATTCTTTAGGACTTTCCCCAATTTGAGTATGGATCATGTGCTTTTAGTTATACAGGCCCAATACTACCTTCCACACCTATGCATACCTTCCTCAGGGTTTACCCTAAATCCTTTAAGTCACTTACGCCACCAATGCACCAAATATTCACTAAGCAGTACCACATACCCCACCAAAACAACTCCCAGGCTCCCTTATGTTGTTGACCTCACACTGCCATCAGCTGATGAAGAACTCCTCATGATTTTAGCCATCCACCTCCTGAATTTCATCATATTACCTTAGCAGATGACTTATATCACCCACGAGTTCCACAAAGCACAAAGCAAGTATAATTCATGCAATAACCTTCCAACCCAACAAAATATCATAGAGCATTCACCCCACATACCAAAACTATTGCTATCCACATCCACCCTCACTTTTAGCTACCATATGCATGCAAATTAAACACAGTTAATGATCTAATAGACTGTCGAATAACACACTCTACCCTAGGACCACAACCAAACAAGGAATATGAAATAAAGTCAAATCAAATATTCTAATGCTATAAGATCCAAACCGTATAAATTTTTTAAAGAATACACTTAGCAGTTACCAATACTACTAGTCATTTCCATTCTAGCATAGCATCCAGTATCCTTAAGGCTACAAACACCACATATCAGGCCAATCTATCGCTAACTACTCAGCAGTAGCATGCATGTATACCAGCTCATACAACATATAAAGGCATCTCTCCTAGCCCTAACTAGCATGCAATTCTCAGATTCATAAATCAAGTCATAACAGATAACATATATGGGCATTTTTGAGAAAAACTTACTTGTACTTGGCCGATTGCATGCACCATAACATTTCTTGTTTTAGAAAACTCTTTCCTTAAAAAAAAATTTCTTTTCAAAACTTTACAGGTCCTCTGTTTGTGTTCAGACACACCTGAAAGTATGTATGAATCCCTCAAACCAAGGCTCCGATACCAACTTATAACAACCCAAAAATCTAGGGTAAAAATTTTATTTTTATTATAGCGAAAACACAGATATCTTTAAAATCCAAGCATTCCTAAAAAATTTCTTAATTAAAACATTTATCATAGTTAAATCCCAAAATCACATATTACGGAAAATACAGATGTGTGTGCTGCAAGCAAGCCGGGTCCTTCCTTTCCAAACCAATGATATGTAATGCTTTGTTCCGAATTGAATGCTAGTCTGAGGTGGTAGCTTAAAGGTTGGTCATTATAAGGATTATGGCTCTTGGGAAGGTAAGATCTAGCCCATTTTGAGTGTGGGTGATGTATTAGAAGTGATTTGGGTGTTGGGTTTGTGTTTTGGAGCCTAAGGGTATTTTTGTAAAATGGTAGTTTGGGTTTTTGTAAAAAATGGACTTTTTTTTAACGTATTTAGGAAGATATGATTTAATAGAAGTGTGTGGCTTCTCTTTACCTTTCTGTGGATATAAGGATCATCGCAAACAAATTCATAATGAAGAAGTTGTGGGCGTCGACAGTTTAGTAGTTTCAGGCTTAGCCGAGTAGGCTAGGCATACAAAAGGGGTACGATGCGCGTACAAGTGAAGAAGGCAGTACATTGGGGATACTTTTCTAGTATGATAGGCGTACTTACCAGGCTGGTCGTGAGTGTTCTTCGGAGTATGGTCGGCATACCATATCAACGTTGGGCGTACGCCAATAAGACCTAAACCCTATTTAAGGGTCTTGGACCCTATTTAAATTCCTTATCTCATAACCTAACCCTAATATCTTCAGCTTCAATCTCTTTAAACCCTAGAAATCTTCATATATCATCCATGGTGGCATTTTGAGCTTATGGAGTCCATTTTGGGGTGTTTGACCCATTTTCAAGAGGATGAAGTTTGATGCGAAGATGGGAATCAAGGAGGAGCTTTTGGATCTGGATTTTAGGACTCATTCTCCACTTGATAATGGTATAAAGCTTTGAACTTGACCATTGAATGCTTAGATCTGTTATGTTTAGTTTTTGCATCTTTTGGTCCCAACAATGGAGATTTATGGTTCCAAATCCATTTTTAGGCTTGGGGTTGCCACCCTTGATGCTATTTGAGTCCCTAAGTTAGAAAGTTGCCATCTTGATGGTCTTAATGGGTTCATGTTTGAGTTACAGTCACTTTAATGGAAGTAGAATGCCATTTTTTGAGTTTGGGTTTGTTTGGGGCATGCAAAGTCACCAAGTAACTAACTTTATGGGTTGAAATTTTAAGTATAGCTCAGATCTATGATTTTTACTTGTTGGATGTTGTGCATGAGCTATTTGTATGTTGGCCATACTATGTAGTATGCTGCATGTACAATCCATTTGCTTAGTACGCCAAGCGTATAGAAGAGGTACGTTGGGCGTACACTCTCAGGAGGACTTGGGCCTTTGTGGACTTCAGACCTTTAGGCCCTAATGGTTTTGGCCTGGATTTGTTGATAGTTGGGCCTGAATGCATATTTAGGCCAACAATGGAATAGTTTCACCTATTTAGCCTTGTAGCCCAATATAGAAATAAACTTCGGATTATAGGCTATGGTTAGGGCCAATTCTTGTACTACGTTGTTGTGGGCCTTTGTGGGCCATTTAGGTCAAGATTATTGACTAAGGAGAGTAATGCATTTTAGTATAAGGTCCATTAGAATGGTCTGGCATGAATTTGGATAATTGGGCCATTGATGGATTTATGGATATTATAGTGTTGGGCTTTTGGTTTGGATTTGGGCCCTAGTTTGAATCATATAATGTCAGGGGTAGAATGTGATAGCTTGGGAAGCTGGTCGGGCAGCAACTAAGAAGTTATTTTGGGAAGTTTCTACATTCCATGTGAGTCTCCTCACCATACCAATGGGTCTAAGGCACCATGTCCGGCCCATTATGCATTATGTGATATGCTACTCGATTTTGTATTATGTGGTATCCTAGCTGATTATGTGTTATGTGATATGCTATTTGTCTTTTTGATACTTGCATGGAAGACCTCAGGGGGGTTCTCGAGGAACCAGGGTGTAAGATGTTAGAGGGTTTCCATGGCATCCTTATTCAAGACCATGTGGGGGTTCCCATGGCACCTAGAGTAAGACCCTGGAGGGTTTCCAGGGCATCCTTATATGTATGGTTGGTATGACAGTGGGATAAGACCATGTGGGGGTTCCCATGGCACCCAGTGTAAGACCCTCGAGGGTTTCCATAGCATCCTTATATGTTTGTATGCATGCCTTGTGTGATTGATAAGGTTTATATAGCTGTTACAGCTGATATGGATTGTGTGATTATGTGGATTATGTGGGGTATTCACTGGGGAACTCACTAAGCTTCGTGCTTACAGTTTTGTTTATGGTTTCAGGTATCATTGTTTTTGAAAGGAAGAGCCCAGCTTGATCGCAATGCACACACCCATGTTTTCCGCAAAGAATGATTTTGGGATGAACTCTGATAAGCTTTTTTAATTATAATTGTTTTGGAATGATTTGAATAAATGATATCTATGATTCGGTAATATTAAAAATGAAATTTTTACGCCTGATTTTTGGGTCCTTACAAGTTGGTATTAGAGCCTTGGTTTGAGGGATTCAGACATACTTCGAATGTTTTTGGACTCAGACTGAGGATCTGTAATGTTTTCAAAAGAAAAATGTTTTCGAGTAAAGAATTTCAAAGACAAGAAAGGGTGTGGTGCATGCAAACGGCCGAGCTCAAGTACGTTTCCCAGAATACCCACAATTGTTATTTTTATGATTTCATTTTTAAATCTGAGAATCACATGCTAGTTAGGGCTACGAGAGATGCCTTTATATGTTGTATGAGTTGGTAGACTTGCATGCTAGTGGTGAGTAGTTGGCAATAGGTTGGCCTGATATGTGGTGCTTGTAGCCATGAGGATATTGGACGTCATGCAGGAATTAGAATGATAATTGGTAATTGTAATTGTTAAGTGTATGTTTTAAAAATTGTATACAGGACTCGTTTCATGTTCTGTGTACAACTTGCATGCATAACTGCAGCCGACAACGAGGATGGATGGATGTGGACAGCATGGGTTGTGGTACGTGGACTGAATGTCTGATGATAGCTTCATAGGTTGGAGACTACCCTAGGGAGAGCCTAGGATGAGATTAGTGACATGTGTTATCTACTTGCGGATTGGATGTGAGGATAGACTGGCTTGTCAAGTGTATGCTGGTTAGATTTACCGATTACCTGAATGCAGCTTGCTCTATACTTTGTAGGACTCTTATTAATGTGAGTTAGCTATTAAGTGAATATGCCAAGTCACATGTAGCACAGAATGGATAATCTCAAAGTGATGAACTTGACCCTATTGCATAGCTCTTGTATGAGTCCAACCGTTCTAGGGAAGGGTCTTTTACTTGAGGAATTATATGATCTCTGCTACATGTGGTTATGTTCATGAGGTAGCTAGTTAACATTAATGGAAATCTTTCAGCAGTTGAGGTCCGGGTGAGGTTGGGAACCTATGAGAGCCTAGGATATGCTCTAGTGAGCTTAGTGGGGCAGCTCGGTGAAGTTGGGAACCTAGGGGAGCCTAGGAGGTGCTACGGTAGAGATTGTCTTGCTGTTTAGCAGACATTTAGTGTATCGGTGGAGTAAGCGACTTAGAGGATTCAGGATGATTGTTGAGGAAAGTATGTATAGGGGTGGAAGGTAGTATTGGGCCCGTACTACTAAAAGCACATTATCCATACTCGAATCGGTGAGAGTCTTGGAGAATCTGAGAATCTTATGGGAAGGAGAATTCTGGTTATGCCTTGATCGTGGAAATAGTTTCCTTGTAGAATTAGGATGAGCACGCATGAGTGGGATTAGGATTTGGTCCCAGCTCAGGTGGTGAGCCAGTTAGTAGGAGGACTGCCAGAATATCGATTTCTCCTTGGATCTCTTGTATCAGGCAGCAAGGGTTGATTGTGTGATATATTTCACATTGGATTTTGGAGACCAAGTCTTAGGGATATTTGTAGCCAGGTGTATAGCAGAGATTATTCCAACTATTGCAGTATAGTCGGGACGATTGAGCGAGTAAGTAGATCAGGGTGCGAGGCCCTGAATGATATGGATCTCAGAGTTGAGGATGGATGATTGATTAGGAATACCTCAATGAGGGAGGTTCAAGTCGGGAGAATTTATTAGAGGGTCTCGGGTGGAGACTCAAGAGTTGGGATCAGCTTTTGAGAGGCCAGCAGGGTTGGATCCAATACAACGCTTGTAGAAACTGCGCGATGAAGTTTCATTCCAAGGGTTGGGATCATTATTGGGTTCGGAATGAGGTGTTACGTCATGTTCTCAGGGCAGTCGAGGTATTACATGAGGAGGTGGTCAGGATTCCTTCAGGTGTTTGCGAATATGCTATCTTCGGCCATTTCCGGTGGATATTAGGTAATTGTATCGCTTGGGAATTGTGATAAGTTGGATCTCGGGTCAGTTTTTTTGCTATTTTGTGGGTTAGCAAGGGTTTTCAAATGTCATTTAGCTTGTCGAGGAATCTTTGAGAGATCTTCAAATGGATGTACCTCGCGGACCGGATTCCACGTATACTGTGATTGCTTCGAGTCGTTGTAAGAATTATTTCAGTGATCTGGGTTGCTACAGGTGTAGCAAGTTTGACCATGTCTTCGGGGACTGCCCATAGGCCATAAGTTGTTATATTTTCGTTGTGTTTAGGTGGACGACAAGGAGGTCGACTGTCTGACTTTCATGGAGGAGCAGTGAGTGCACCTGCTCCAGTTACTCTCGGGGTTGGTCCAAGGGCTTGAATGAGGGAGTTATGACTAGTTTTCAGTAGCCTTGGTATTTATGTTGGAATAGCCATTGGGATTGCTGGGGGAAGAGAGTTTTCAATGAGGTTTATGTTAGACTATCCGTTGGTTTTACTCCGAGATCTGAGCGGGATGTCGCTTTTAAGCATTTGAAGTCATTGATGTAGTTGGGATACAAGAAGTATTAGCTGGATTTCAGGTAGTGTGGTGTTTGGATAGGGTTATTCATGGTGTTATAGCTTTGGTAAGCACCTGTCGCTAGCAAGGGGAACATTGGAACGTAATCAGGATTAGGAATCCTTCAATTCTCGTGTGCCAAGTGGACTTAGTTGAATCTAAGTGTGGGAGAACCGTCCAGTTATCCATGTCAGAAGTATGGGCGAAAATGATGTAAGATTACGAGGCATCTGCAGCATTCACTAATGGTCAGTTAGGGTATAGTGTTGTAAGACTGCGGGGGTGCCGTAGCTTTCACAGATTCTTATAGGTGATTTGGACTAAGGCAGACTTGTTCGCAGGTTTGTAGGGAGCCACAACTTAGTTAAGATCAAGAACAGAGGCGATTGACCGATCAGCTATTTGGGGGCAAGCCTAGATGGTTATGGGAATTTAGGATGGAACCAGTAGGGACTGGTGAGATAAGGGTTGGATCTCGTGATATAGGATCTTGTGGTCGAGCAGTGGATGTTTCTTTAGGGTTACGACTGGGTAGCCCTGTTATTGGATCTCATAAGAACCTGATGGTTAGACCGGGTGTAAGACTGGAAGTCTTAGGGAATCGGATAAGGGTATTTATTAATCGGTCGAGTAAAGGATGACAGGAAGTCATGATACATTACGCAAATGTTGATTTTAGGATCTTTGGATAGGACCGGAGTAACAATTTGGATTTGGATAGAAACCTGAATCAGAATTCGTGCAGGATTTTGTTTTTGTGAGTTAGGATGTGGGGAATCTATATGCCAAGGGCATCGACGGCAGAATTCCAGGGTGGTGATCGGGTTGGTTTGAAGGTAGTTTAAGCCATTGTGATGTGTCTCGGGTGGCTGTATCTATAATAAAGCCACGACATGTCGGAAACAGGAAACGGTGGGTCGAAGGAGGCCGGGAATGATGTAAGACTACAACTATTTTTGTAGTATTCACCTTTTTGCCCCGGATTCAGTGGCGGCAGTTTCACAGCCTATCTCGATTAGATGGATCAATGGATTGAAGGAGATAGGGAAATTATGGTTATATGAGGTATCCATCGGAGGTCACAGGGGCCTGCTGAGTGCATTTTTTAATCAGCAATCGGGTATGTGTGTGGTGTTCCAGGAAGTTTGCAGAAAGTTTGGGACCAGGGAGGTCCCCAGGTGTTCTCCAGGAAAACAGCCAGGTGGCAGCAAGAGGAGTAAGAGCGCTTTAGTGATTTGTGGTTTGTATGTGGAATTGCTCGTTAGTCAGTAGTCACAGCCGACTGATGATTTTTTTATTCAGGAAGCCTCGAGATATTATGAGTGGGAAGTATTCTATCTAGATTGGTTTCTTTTGAGATCGGTTCGATGATGATTCAATGTGAGCAGTCTGTCAGGGAGACAGACCATCTCAAGACTTCAGAATTCTGATAGGGGAGGTGGGGTCAGGATGCAAGGAATTTGTTCATCTGTGTGTTCTAGGAGCTTATGAGGATTAGTTTAAGTTACCTTTAGTAGGCTGTGGTATTCACGGGTTTGTGGCGGTGTTGCTCAGGTTGTATGGTATGAAGGGGACGGTGATGCATGATTTCGAGGGCAAAATCCAATATAAGTGGGAGGAGAGTTGTAACGCTCTGTTCCGAATTGGTTGCTAGTCTGAGGCGGTGGCTTGAACTTTGGTCATTTTAATGATTATGGCTCTTAGGAAGGTAAGTGTTGGATTAATGTCTAAGTCCATAACTATAGTTGGTAAGACTTGACCCGACCCGGCATGGTCCATTTGGGTTGCATGGCATCATGCACTTGGATAGACTAAAATTAGAGAAATAACACTTAAGGTTTGTTAATATATTATAAGTTCTAATATATTAATAAGGTTATTTAATTAGTATTGATCAAGAATTAATTTGGAATTAATTAAGTGATCAAAAGAAGACTAATTAAATATATGGGTTGATTGTGTAAATCATTCATTCTTATATGTGTGGGCTTGTGATCCAAGATTCCTTATGTTGGACTAAGTCCATGGGGTGACCCATGGATACTCCATGGAGGTTAAAATCCATGGAGCATAAGGAATGGGTAAAGTCATGAGTTACATGGTGTAACCCTAATAGCCACCATATAAAAGAAACCCATGGCTCAAGAAATCGTGACTAACACTATGTGTATGTATGAGGGCTACACGATTTCATGAAGTGTTCTAATTTCTCTCTAAGTTATTCCAAGTGCTTATGGTGTTGTGTGAACCATTTGAGGTGTCACACTTGGGGCACTAGGCACTCAAGCTTCATGAAGACAAGCACCATCAAAGAGGTATGTATTCTATCTTGTTATATTCATTATTTTGTATGCTAGATTAGGATAATACCTTGGATGTTCATATTTGCATGTATAATAGAGAAAACATAGATCCAAGGTATTTAGGGTTGCATGTACACTTAGGAGTGTTAGAATGCTCATAACCCAACAGTGGTATCAGAGCCTAGGCTTGTTTTCTTGTTATACTTGCAATAGAAGCTGAAAAATCGAAATTGATGCTGTCAGCCCAGCAGACTCGCCGAGTCCATGAAGGGACTCGATGAGTCCAAGGCAAAATGCATCCAACTCGCCGAGTTGTGTTCATGCACTCGACGAGTTGGACCCCAGACAGCATATCTTCGAGGTTTTTGGCTAGAAATGGACTAGGAACATTACCCTAAGTTGTTTTGAACTTATAAACTTGTTTTTAAATGTGGTAATGTTCATGCTAATCCATTTTCAAGATAATTGTCAATAGATTCATGTTTTGTATTAGTTTAAAGGTTAGACTAATTACATGAAAAAGTTTGATTTGAATTATCTTGTTCTTATGAGTTGCTTAGATTAATAGAAAAGTTGAGTGAAAAAGTTGTTTTCAATCCAAATTAATCTAAGAGTTGAGTATAAAATGTGTTTGTGTAACTTATCCTTAAGTTACATGAAGAGTCACATTAAAGACTCATAAAACTCATAAAGTTGGCAAAGGTTACAAAAAAGATGAAGAGTCTTGTCCTTAAGTTATGGAGGTTCAAGAGTCACTTCATTAATAAATAAATAAATAAAATATGTAACCTTAATTAATTCCATAAGTTATAAAATAAAGAAAAGATTAATTCTTTATTAATTTAAAGTCTTCCATAATTTGTCCACAAGTTATGGAACTTGAAGAGTTTTTGGATTAAAACTACTTTAAATACATAAGTTATGGAATTAATTAGTTTTGAATAGTTTCAAAACTTGCCCTCAAGTTTTGGAATTTGTAAAGTTTTCTCTTATGAATACTTTAATTCCAAGTTAGCCCTTAGAATTTTAAAAGTTAAAATTCAACCCTTATACTTTATAATATTATAAGTTAATAATATTTATATTTATAAGAGTAAAGTCGGTCTTACCGCTAGTACGCCTCATTCACGAAGCCGGTCTATAAGGTGGGTATAAGGTTGTTGCCTATAAAATGGCAACTTAATGGGTGTCCACTCTCACCCACCGCTTGCTTGACTGGTGGAGGGTCGTTAGCCAAACGGGTTTGACATGACTATAATTCTCCCTTCATTAAAAGTATTAATGATAAATACTAAGTAACTAAACTCTTAATAATTCCCAATCTTAGTTACTTAGGAAAATGTGAATAAGGTGCTAATCCATGAAATTACACTTTGCACTTTGTTTAAGTCGGTTAGTGGAGCGTGTGTGGTTAACCGGCACACTAACTCGTATTTAACAAGGTAGGCAAAGGGTAACTTAATGTTTATCATAGTATCGATGGAGCGTGTGTTGTTAACCGGCACATCGATTGAGGGATAAACACTTAAGGGTACCCAGTAATTTGCATGGTTACTTCACACCTTGTTTTGTGATCCTCGGCATCCCAGTCACAAAACCTGAAGGGCACACTCTAGATTGAAACATGCCATTGAACAGTTCAATGAATCTCAAAAGATCTAGGAGTTTCAAAACCAATTAAAACCTAATAATACATTTCGTTTATCTTGGTGGAAATTGGTGAATCGTCATTCACCTACCTTCAAATTGTTTTATAGCTTGGATTACGGCATACCTCTTCTAAGTTATAAAATAGTTTGTTGGGTCCTAGCCTTAATATTTTCATATTGGGTGTCATATTAAGGACTCAAAGATCAACTATCTTGAATATCTCCCATAACATGTCTGGATTAGACATTTATGATCTTCCCAAATCTCTTGAAACAAGCTTTCCTAAATGAAGATGATGTCCCATGGATATCATACTTCTCTCTCCTCTTCCGATTATTCTCCCTAACCCACAAGTTCTTGAAAAGTTTAAGGTCACTTAAGCCCTAATGGCAAGGCAAGGTCTAGGTGTGATCACATCTTGGAGATGTAGTCACATATTGACAAGCCGGGAGAGTTGGGTGTCAAAGTCTTGAGAAAGTTGGTGGTTCAATCACTCTCTAAGTCACATAGTGAGTTCCTTTGGGACACCTATGAAATAGACTATGACAAGACCCTTAATGATCTTATCTATTGTTAAGATCAACTTCCTGAAACTTTATGGACATTGACAATGGTGACACTGGAAATACAGAAAAAGCATTCTCTTCCCAATGGAAAGGGATCGGCCATAGTCAACTCGGTTGAACAAATGGTAAAGAGAAAAGTAAGGGTCATTATTTGCGAAGCTGCCAAATTTACCTAAGGATGTTAAAGTCAATAAGGTTGACTCTACTTCAGGTAAAAGTCCACTACTTTAACTCTGTTAAGTTTCTATTCTGAGATTCCTTATACATGATGTGACTGGGTCACATGGTGATGTTTTAAGAATCAAAGAAAAGTAAAGGAACTTAAAGAAAGAATATGCTGAATCTGATCGCATAGATGGATTTCTATCGCGTAGTTTGAAAATCGGATTCTTGAGCTACTTCTTAGGAGTTATGAGATCTTGCTTAGGAATAGATAACAACAAGTTTTCATATGGATTGTAAGGATAAGTTTTTCCGCATAGTTTTAAAATAAAAGAAAATTTTTGATTTTATTTATTTTAAAATATCCTTACAATGGCATTTGAGGAAAAAAAATTGTTGCTTATATGATTCCATTAATAGCAAGAGTGGAAGTATGAAATTGATTCTTTCATTTGTGGTAATGTCTAAATTTATCAAATAAAGGAAAGATTCTCATCACCAAGTCTCAATTGGACCGAAACTTGGAATCATGCAAGTTGTATAGCATGATGAATGAGAACTTCCAAGTATTGGAAAAAATTAAGACTAATTACTTGTTCACATGGATGTGTGAGTCAAGTAATGGACTAAGGCATCGAGTACATAGTCATGTGCACTGATTAAGTCCACCACAAAAGATATAAGGCTATTCGTCATAGTTTACTAAAGCTCAGTAAATATGATTATACTTACAAGCTTAAGTGTAACTCTGAGACATTGGAAAAGGTTTCAATGCATAGCAGAGCGGATAAGAAGAATCAAATTAGGCAGAAGGATAAAAGTTTCTCAAATCTGAAAAGATGGGAGAGTACTTTAGTATCAGTTTTGTGATCATCTTAATGATTAAGAAACCATATCAAAATTAGTTCTCTAAGGAAGTCTTAGTTCATTCTTATGACTAAGAAGAAGGGATCTTGAATTGTTGAAATGGTTAAATCAAGAAGATGGGTCATACTTCGGTCCAATACAAGTCTTAGAGTCATACTCCAAGATTGTAATTTGAGTGACATGTCTTTAAGAAGGTTTAAAAACACTTATCAAATGTAAGAGTAAAAGTTTTCTACTCTTGTACATTTGAAATTGGTAAGTTGTGATGTTTTGGATAAAACAAAGACCAACTTAGGCCAATTGTGTGAAGTGTTTGTCTTGATTAGAATCCACACTATCTCTTGGATGTTTGACAAGGAAGTCTTATAGGTCAAGAGGACAGTGGGAGTCTTAAAAGTCTTGAAATTCTCAAGAACTAATCAAGAATGAAACCTAAAGTTCTTCACTAGCACACGACTTGAGGTTTATAACCTATCGTGTTGACATATTCTGTGCCCATTCTAGTTAAAGTTGGCTTTGCATATGAGTTCTTAGAGTTCTCAATGTGTTGCACAACAACTTGGAAGCAATGGTAGGCCCTTGAGCTGCCAGGTGGCAAGAAATTAAGATTGAGTTCAATCCATATGGTTTTGGATTTGTCATTATCCTTGTCTTGTGATTATGGCTTTGACAAATTCATATGGGTAGGAACTCATACACCAATAAATCTAAGTGTCATAAGGTTTCTCTCTGATTCATGAAAATGATGGTGAGGAAACACTTCCACTAAGTAGATTTTAGCTAGATAGCAATTGTGATATTTGCATTCTCAAAGTCGTTAATGGAGCGTGTGTGGTTTACCGGCACACTAACTTGGACTTGTGAGATATGGCAAAGGTCAAAACGATCAAGACTATGATTACGGCATCCCTTTTCATAGTTCTTAAAATTGTTTTGACACACCCATGAGCTATCTAAGGGAAGGTGTATGTTTTTGATAAAGTCTTATCAAAACAATCTAGTATCAGAAATCTGAACTTTGGTAAGAAAGTCAATAAAGTATTGATTTCTAGAAGTCCAGCTGATTTCTGAGTACATGTCAAAGCTAGTGGGAGCATAAGTGTTATGCTAATAAGCATCATGTTAGTGGGAGCATGATAATTATGATAAGTATTGCAAGTTAGCAATGTTAATTATAGAAAACAAAAGTTTCAACTGGGAAAAAGTTGTTTTGCTATAATTAAGGGAGAGAAAATTATACTTCATCTCAAATCTATAAGCTTAGATCGTGAGGTTTTAATCATTTAGTCAAGAATATATATGAATTTCATGTTGGAATGGCTCAACATAAGGAAATTCTGTATATGGGTCCATTATTTGCGTTCTTAAATTCGATTATGATTACCGCATCCCTTTTCATAATCTGAATTATGAGAACTTGGAAAATAGAAATGGAAATGTTATAGCAAAAGACTGGTTTAGTCTTTATGTGAGACATCATGAATCGTGTCCCATATGCTTCGGATATAGGATCGATTACATGTGCTATATTCATCCTTTCTAAAAATTTTCCAAATGCCTAGGGCATTAAGAAGGGAAAAGGTTTAGAACTGGATATGACTAAAAGGATTAAACAATTGTCAGGGACAATCTAAGGTTTACCAAAGATTGGTTGCTCAAGGACAGTTGGAAGTATAGTGATAATTCTGGAAGGACCATATTGACATAATCTGTAAGGAGGCAACTCTTGTTCAAAAGTGATAGTCAAAATGGAATCTGGAAATGTTTCAAAGTTAGAATTTTTCCAATCTGTTTAAGATTAGGAAACTTAATGCAAGAAGGATGTTTCTAAGGAGCTGATCTCCTTTGGAATACTCTGTAATGATTGTTGCCAAGTCTTTCTGACTTTGTGCATAATCATTACAAGAGGATCAATGCATATAAGTTTAGAATCTAACAGATTTCAGTAAATGACATGAATTTGGAATTCTTGCATTTGCAGTAAGGATTGTGAAAAGAGAATCATTAAAGTTATGTTCAATTGATCTAGTTCACAAAGTAAAGATCATAGACAAACATAGTATGCATACTTGGTGTATGGCATGACTAGTGTTTAGAAAAACATAGTGTACATGCTTGGAGCATGGGACAACTATTGTTCTAAATTCAAGAATAATGTTGATAGCTGAAACAATATACAATAAATAATGTGTAATCATATGGTGATAAATAAAAAGTGTTTTATTTATATTCATAAGTTCTGAGACCATATTGGATTCAATTATTATTGTGTTTCACTTTGCATGTTTTGACTTCCCGAATAAACTAGGTTATTCTTCCGGAATGACTAAGTTATTCAAACCATCCACAGTCGGTCATATGTTGGAAGTAGATATGAATTAAGACTATCATGGGTTGGCTTGTAGAGGTCTAAGATGTTGGACAAAGGGCTACAACACTCATGAGTGCTCATAAGTTCTGAGTATTGGATTCAACCCGCACTCATTGGAATCACTTCATGGATTTTATCACGAGTGATCATGAGACGATAATATCTTATATTCTTCAAACCTAGAGATATGAGTTGTTACTATGAGTTGATAGTACATTGATTACACGAAACGCATTGGTAACTCGATGTTATAAAACGTGTCTTTGTGTATGATTCAATAAGTAGTAGAACAAGCCATATGAGTCGAAGTTTATCCATTCCTTTTACCTTCGGGATAAAAGCAATATCTGTGGGCCCCTCGATGATTTGATGATGAAAAATGGAAGTGCTCGGCCGGGCCAGGACTGATTTGATTTGTTCAATTAGTCAGTCGTCATAAATCGGAAATCGGGAAACAACAAATGGACAGAGAGAATGATTATAATCCATGTCTCAGTCTATATGATATCTAGAATGGAGGAATATATGATCCCTTATCTAATGGACAAGTCGTTGACAAAGATCAGAGTTCATCTACAAGGTCAGAGTTCGACAGAAGCTTTTGAGAGCTGCGATTGCTAGTTGGTTCCTGAAGTCATACGCAATAATAGTTTTAGACTTATCCAAGTGGGAGACTGTTGGATTAATGTCTAAGTGCATAATTATAATTGGTAAGTCTTGACCCGACCCGGCATGGTCCATTTTGGTTGCATGGCATCATGCACTTGGATAGACTAAAATTAGAGAAATAACACTTAAGGTTTGTTAATATATTATAAGTTCTAATATATTAATAAGGTTATTTAATTACTATTGATCAAGAATTAATTTGGAATTAATTAAGTGATCAAAAGAAGACTAATTAAATATATGGGTTGATTGTGTAAATCATTCGTTCTTATATGTGTGGGCTTGTGATCCAAGATTCCTTATGTTGGACTAAGTCCATGGGGTGACCCATGGATACTCCATGGAGGTTAAAATCCATGGAGCATAAGGAATGGGTAAAGTCATGAATTACATGGTGTAACCCTAATAGCCACCATATAAAAGAAACCCATGGCTCAAGAAATCGTGACTAACACTATGTGTATGTATGAGGGCTACACGATTTCATGAAGTGTTCTAATTTCTCTCTAAGTTATTCCAAGTGCTTATGGTGTTGTGTGAACCATTTGAGGTGTCACACTTGGGGCACTAGGCACTCAAGCTTCATGAAGACAAGCACCATCAAAGAGGTATGTATTCTATCTTGTTATATTCATTATTTTGTATGCTAGATTAGGATAATACCTTGGATGTTCATATTTGCATGTATAATAGAGAAAACATAGATCCAAGGTATTTAGGGTTGCATGTACACTTACGAGTGTTAGAATGCTCATAACCCAACAGTAAGATCTAGTCCCTTTTGGGTGTGCGTGATGCATTAGAAGTGATCCGGGTGTTCGATTCGTGTTTTGGAGACGAGGGGTATTTCGGTAAAATGGCAGTTCGGGTTTTTTTTGGAAAATGGACTTTTTTTTGGAAGGTATTTAGGAGGATATGAGTTTATATAAGTGTAGGGTTTCCCGTTACCTTTCCGTGGATATAAGGATCGTCGAAAACGAATTTATAACGAAGAAGTTATGGCCTTCGGAAGTTTAGTAGTTTCAGGTTTAGCCGAGTACGTTGGGTGTACACAAGGAATATGAGGGATGTACTTATGAAGAAGGCAGTACTCTAGGTGTACTTTAGGAGTACGGTGGGCATACTTTAGGAGTATGTTGGGCGTACTGACCAGGATGGTCGCGAATGTTCTTCGGAGTACGCTGGGTGTACCATATAAACGATGGGTGTACGCCAATCAGACTTGAACCCTATTTAATGGTCTTAGACCCTATTTAAACTCCCTGTCTCTTACCGTAACCGTAATATCTTCAGCCTCCACCCCTCTTAATGCTAGAAATCTTCATATATCATCCATGGTGGCATTTTGAGCTTATGGAGTCCATTTTTGGGGTGTTTGACCCATTTTCAAGAAGATGAAGTTTGATGCAAGGATAGGAATCAAGGAGGAGCTTATGAATCTATCTTTTAGGACTCATTCTCAGCTTGATAAAGGTATAAAGCTTTGAACTTGGCCATTGAATGCTTAGATCTATTATGTTTAGTTTTTGGATCTTTTGGTCCCAATAATGGAGATTTATGGTTCCAAATCCGTTTTTAGGCTTGGGGTTGCCACACTTGATGCTATTTGAGTCCGTAAGGAAGAAAGTTTCAATCTTGATGGTCTTAATGGGTTTATGCTCGAGTTAGGGTCACTTTTATGGAAGTAGAATGCCATGTTTGGAGTGTTGGCTTGTTTAGGGCATGCAAAGTCACCAAGTCAGTGACTTTATGGGTTTAGATGTTATGTATAGCTCATATTTTTGATTTGTACTTGTTGGATCAAGTATTAAGAACTTAATGTATTTTATGCGTGAGCTGTTTGTACGTTTGGCGTACTATGTAGTACGTTGCGTGAACAGTCCATTTACTCAGTACGCCAAGTGTACAAAAGAGGTACGATGGGCGTACGCTCTAAGGAGGACTTGGGCCTTTGTGGACTTCTAGCCTTTAGGCCATAATGGTTTTGGGCCTGGATTTGTTGATAGTTGGGCCTGAATGCATCTTTGGGTCAATAATGGAATAGTTGGGCCTATTGGGCCTTATGGCCCGATATAGAAATGAACTTCGCATTATGGGCCTCGATTTGGACCAATTCTTGGTCTAGATTGTTGTGGGCCTTCTTGGGCCATTTGGGTCAGGATTATTAACTAGGGAGAGTATTGGGTTTTAGTATAAGGTCCATGAGAAAGGTCAGGGCCAAATTTGGAAAATTGGGCCATTGATGGATTTATGGACATTATAGTTTCGGGCTTTTGGTTTGGGTTTTGGCCTTAGTTTAAATCATACAAGGCCAGGGGTAGAATGGTCATTTTACCCTTATGCATGGATTAATGATTATGCTTTGGACCCAATTTCTAATTAAGTATATTGATTGGTAGTGATACTTCGGGAAGCTTGCAGGGCAGCAGCTAAGGAGTTCTATTGGCAAGCTCTTGCATTCGAGGTAAGTCTCTTCACCATACCAATGGGTCTAAGACACCAAGGCCGGTCCATTATGCATTATGTGATATGCTAGTTGATTATGTGTTATGTGATATGCTAGTTATCTTTTTGATACTTTCATGGAAGACCTCGGGGTGTTCCCGAGGCACCCGGGTGTAAGACCTTGGAGGGTTTCCATGGCATCCTTTTTCAAGACCATGTGGGGGTTCTCATGGCACCCAGAGTAAGACCCTGGAGGGTTTCCAGGGCATCCTTATATGTATGGTTGGTATGATAGTGGGCTAAGACCATGTGGGGGTTCCCATGGCACCCGGTTTAAGACCATGAAGGGTTTCAGGCATCCTTATATGTTTGTATGCATGGCTTGTGTGATTGATAAGGTTTATATAGTTGTTACAACTGATATGGATTATATGATAATGTGGGGCATGCTCTGGGGAACTCACTAAGCTTCGTGCTTACAATTTTGTTTAAGGTTTCAGGTAACTTTGTGCTGGAAAGGAAGGGCTCGACTTGATCGCATCGTACACACCCATGTTTTCCGCAAAAGAATGATTTTGGGATGAACTCTAATAAATGTTTTTAATTATTAATGTTTTGGAATAATTGGAATAAATGATATCTATGTTTTGGTTATATTAAAAATGAAATTTTTACCGCTAATTTTTGGGTCGTTACATGATACCTAAAACTATAAACAAAACTATAAGCAAGAAGTTGAGTGATTTTACCCCGCATAATCCACATAATCACATAAACCATATCAATCACATAAGCCATGCATATGAACATATAAGAATAGCATGGAAACCCTCCAAGGTCTTATATCAGATGTCATGGGAACCCCCACGTGGTCTTAAGTATGGATTCCATGGAAAACTTCCAAGGTCTTACATCAGATGCCATGGGAACCCCCACGTGGTTTTACCTAAGAATACCACGGAAACCCTCAATGGTTTGACACCAGGTGCCAGGGGAAGCCCCACATGGTCTTAGCCTGGAATGCCATGGGAACCCCCACATACGACATAATCAACTAGCATACGACATAGAAAATAATGGGCCCCCAAAGTCTTTCATGCAAGTATCACCAATACAACTAGAATATCACATACCACATAATCAACTAGCATACGACATAGCAAATAATGGGCCCGCCTTAGTGCCTTCGACCCATTGGTATACTGTAGAGACTCACCTCACACTATTGAAGTCCCATGAATAAATCTCTAGCTGCTGGTTGACCGATCCCCAAACTATCAATCATCAAGACCAAACCCAATTAACTATTTGGGTTTCAATACATAACCATAAATCCACACTTGGGGTAAACGGACCGTTTTACCCCTAACATAGTGTGGTTCAAAACCAAGGCCCAAACTCACATTCCGAAGGCCCAAAAGCCAAATTATCAACCACGGCCAAAGATATGGCCCAAATTTGCAAATTGCGCCCAAACTCTAGATGGTCTTACCTAAAGTCCCAACTATTTAATCTAGTCTACACACACTAGGCATTTCGATGGTCCAATATCTCATAGTCATCAAGGCCCAATTATGGCCCACTTACAGCCAAATTTTCCAAATCGGGCTCAAGCCTTTCCATTGGGCGTTATCCTAAATCCCAATAATTTCCTTAGTCCATAAACTTGTTCCCAATTGCCCCACGAAGGCGCACGATAACCTATTCCAATAAATGGCCCAACCCGAGGCCCACAAACACGTAGTCCAATCTTTCTGAGTATGTTGGCATACTCAGCTCTACAATGCGTTTACTTGTTTAGTGGCATGCATGCTATGCGTACTAGCTTGTACACCCAGCGTACTTCCCTCTTAAACCAACTTTGTCCATTTTGTACTTGATGCTTAAACCATAAGTCCAAGCTACAGATCTAAGTCCCAAATAACGTCTAAACCCATAAAGTTACTGTCTTGGAGACTTTGCATGCCCCAAGTGAGCCCAAACTCCAAATATGACATTCTACTTCCATAAAAAAGGCCTTAACTCATGTATCAGGTCAAAACACCCAACAAGATTGCATTTTTATGATATGGACGAGCTAAAGGACATAAGATCTATTCTTCCTAAGCTTTGGAGTTTCTTAAACTCACAAGAGATGACACGTGAACTCAAAGAAGACAATATAAGAAACCCTAACTCAATATAATGAATAAGATGGCAAGGTTAAGGCTTTATACCTCTAGAAGCTCCTCAAGATGTTCTAGATGTAGGATCTTGAAGCACAATGCCACACTAAGCTTGCTCACTATCTTCTAATTTTTGGATGATCTCTAAAATTACACTCCTAAGCTCCAAAAACACTCCCAAGGGAAATCTGAGGTTAAGGGACGAAATGGGGCAGTAGAGCATAGCTAGGGTTTAGCCCTAATGATTTAAGGATTCTTACATAGGATACAACCCTTATATTTAGGGTATTCAATGTGACCCTCGTATGCCCAGCGTACAATCTCGTACACCCCACATACGAGGCCGTGCATCCCAACTTAACCTAAAATATACACCCCATGTTCCTCCTAGCTACACCTTGTGTAGTTTCTTCTCTTCTATACACTTAGCATACCACCTTGGTACGCCCCATGTACTAGGGGTTTCCCCAAAATCCTAATTCTACCAAAGGTCATAAATCACTCGATACAACATTGTTTACAACCATTCATATATCCATAAAAAGGTATCGAAATGCTCAATATTATTATTAATTCCTGTCTGCCATAACATATCCTGAACTAAAATCCATTTTCCATAAAAGGTCGAGTTAATAAATTACCGAAATTCCCTTTGATCCAAAAACTCAACTGAATACCCGAGCAACCAAGACGCATTATCTAACTCCAAATGGGTCCAAAACTCAACCCATCAAGGATTTGTAGCTTGATAGCATTTGATTCTTTGATCACTATTTCAAAATGGGAACAATTTGAAACAAGATGTTTCAAAGAAGACCGATTTGGATGGAAAGGTACACACTTTCAAAGCTTAACTAGTTGCGAAAGGATTTACTCAAACCCTGGGGGTTCACTATGATGAAACTTTCTCACGAGTAGCCAACATTAAATCTATTAGGGTAATGCTTGCCATAGTTGCGCTTCATGATTATGAAATATGGCAGATAGATATCAAAAGTGCTTTTCTTAATAGGAATTTGGCCGAGGATTTTTACAAGAGTTTGCCAAATGGTTTTGTGGATGTAAAGTATTTAAATATAGTGTGTAAGCTTGAGAAATCAATCTATAGATTGAAACAAGCTTCTCACAGATAATTTGACGAGATACTAAAAGAGTTTGGCTTCTCCAAAAGTGAAGATGAATCTTGTGTATATGTGAAAGCTAATGGTAGTATATTCACATTCCTAGCAAATGTATAGCTGGGTATAGTGCCACTTACTTTCAGACAGATACAGATAACTTATCTTCTCAATTTGGCTGGGTATTTACCTTAAATAGAGGAGCGGTAACTTGGAAAAGTTCCAAATAGGAGATGGTGGATGATTATACATGTGAATCTGAGTACATAGCAGCAAGTGAAGCATCGAAGGAGGCTATATGGCTGAAAAACTTCATTGGAGACCTTGGAGTTGTGCCAACCATAAACGAACTAATGGAGATTTTCTTTGATAATGAAGGGACGATTGCCTTAACAAAGAAACCTATAGATCATGGCAGATCAAGACATATCGACAGAAAGTACCATTTTACTAGACATAGAGTACTATAAGGACACTTCGTTGTAAAGATGGTATCATCAGAAGAGAATCTTGCAAAACCCCTCACAAAGGGTCTGAGTAGGGTTAAGCATGTTCAAAATCCTAGGAGAATTGGTCTTAAGGATGATACTAGTTTTAGTAGTTAGATAGTTATTTAGAAACTTCTAACAAAGTAATGTAATTGACTTTTGATGATTAAATAATAGAGAAATATTTATGAGTATTGTTTAGTATCTTTTGTCAATTGTCTTTTACTGTTTTATTTTGATGTTTTACTTCCCGAATAATTCAATTATTCAAACATCCACAGTTGATCATAATTTTGGAAGTAAGTAGTGAACTAATACTATCATGAATTAGATTGTAGATTGTCTAAAGGAGTTTTAGACATAGCAATAGTTTTACTGCAATATTCATGAGTACTTTGAAATGGATAATTTAAGTATTGGATTTGCAACATCTCGTCCAGGTATCATTTAAATTTTCAAGTTTTTAGGGTTTTATGCTAGGACTCCACGAGTTGGGGAAGTCCAACTCGTCGATTAGAGATCATTTATGAGGACGCACGAATTAGATCCTACTCGACGAGTTGGAAGGCCCCGACTCAACGACTAGGTGCTGTAAAGGGAAACCCTAATTTTTAGGATTTGAACCTTATATAAAGGACTTAATCCGCCTCTTGTTGCTTCCCTTACCACTTCACTACCCAGAGAAGAGACCATAATTTGTTCTTTGATGTGTGTTGTGCTTGAGAGGCTAAGAGAGGGTTTTGGTGCACTTTATTGAAGGAGCTTGAAGGTTGAGAAGTTTGGAATGGGAAGAATATTGTAGATCCAGAATCTACAACGTTTGGGCACTCATTTGAGGGTAACAAGCTGTTACCTTGATCATTCTAGAATTAGATCCTTTTTTTCTTGGCTTTTCGGCCATTTTTAGCATATTTGTGAAGCATTTCGAGGGTTGGGTAAGATATGGAGTTGCAACTTCAGATTTGGACTCCTCTAAGTCCTTAAAGTTTTAAAGTCACAAAATTTATCAAGCATTGGCCCTTTTCTTTGTCTAAAAGCCTTCTTTAGCTTGGTTTTGGCACTTAAGAGCCTGCATGCACATAAATTTTGCAACTTCACGTGGAAATCATGCCTTCGGAGGCTAGATCTGCAAATTTGGAGCTTTCGTGTAGCTTAGAAAGGTTCCAACACAAAAAGGACTAAAGAAAATTGTCGAGTCCCTTAGCCAAGCTGACAACTCGGGTAGGGTTTACTCGTTTTCGAGATTCTAAGGTGATTTCTGTGAAGGATTGTAGTTTTCGGTCTACATGGGTTTTCAGTCTTCTAGACATTGAGGAACTCAGCGAGTTGACGATTTACTCAGGTAACTCGACGAGTTGCTGGATTCACTCTACTAGTTGAGGTCAACATGGACTGTTGACCTTGACATAGACCAGGATTGATTTCGAGGATATTTATGGTATTCCAAGATTGTGACAAGTTAATCACATGATGATGATAGGCAGTTGAGTTAGAGAACCGCATGGGATTTATCTGATCTTATCTTTTCGGTTCAGTATTCATAAGAGGTGAGCCTCCTCATCATACCAATGGGTTGAAGGCACCAAGTCCGACCCATTATTTTTATGATTTATGATCAGTTGGTTGTGGGATATGTGATATGGTACTTATTTGTGATACTCACACGAAAGATCTCGGGGGGGGGGGGGGGGGGTCCCGAGGCACTTTTATGTAAGCCCTTGGAGGGTTTACATGGCTTTCAATTATATTATCTTGTATGGTTTGTATGTCATCTCTTGACTGCAAAGACCGTGTGGGGGTTCCCATGGCAGGAAGACCATGTGGGGGTTCCGATGGTAGGAAGACCATGTGGGGGCTCCCATGGAAGTTAGTTAAGACTGATGGGTTTTGAGCACTATAACATCCCTATGGTGCACATACAACCCTAATGCTTTGGATCTAAGTTTTCTCTAAATATACATGCAATTTTCATTTTCCAAAGCATGAAGCCTAACTATCATACAACATTGATATTTGAAACATAAAATGAGTTAGGTGATTACCTCTTTGTTGTAGCTTTTAGAACTTGGCCTTACAAGAGCTTAGCACCTCAAACGTGATGCCTTAAATAAGTCACACAACACCAATAAAAAATGGAGGATTATGAGAGAGAGGTTTAGGAGGCATCAAAATCATTTATACTCTTCTAAGAATACTTGTGTGTCGATTTAGAGCTTAGGGGATACATATATAGTGTAGAATTCCAAGGGTCAATTGTAAATCCTAATCCATTAACTTAAGCTTTTCATCCAATAATTCATTTGGACTAACACTTCATGGACTCTCACATAACCTTCGTCCATCACTAATCAATCATGGAATATATACCCAAACTATATGTATCACTGATTTACATAATCAACCCCTATTAATTTAATCTGTCTCTTTTGGTCACTACATTAATTCTTGATCAATACCAACTAAATAATATGATTTCTTAATTGATATATTATTCTTATAATATATTAATAATTCACAAATAACCTCTTTCTCAAATATCATTCCTATCAAATTGCTCTGGTTAATGCAACCCAATTGGACCATGCTACTATCAGGTCAAGTACATATCAATTATAGTTATGGGCTTGGACACCTAATCAAACAGTCTCCCATTTGGATAAATCTAAGAAATATAACTACAAGTACGACTTCAAAACCGACTAGCAATCATAGCTCTCAAAAGCCGATGTCAACTCTGATCAATAGCGCGTCCTTTAGATAAGGGATTATACAATCCTTTGTTCTTCAATATACGATGTGGACAAAGAAATAGAATGCATTCATACTCATTTTACAATAGTTTGTTTCGAGATTATGATTTGTTTGGCATAGAACTTAATTGAACACATCAACTGAGACTTGACCGGGCCCGACACATAAGTCAAAACAAAATCATTGAGGGCCCAAGATATCACTTTTGTTCCTCATAGGATAAAAGGAATAGATAAAATTCAACTTATATGCTTGTACAAATTACTTGTTAAATTATACACAATAGCACATTCTATAATATCAAGCACTGATGTGTTTTCGTACTATCAGTGCACAACCAATTTGTGATCAACAACTCATATATCTTGGTTTGAAGACTATACACTATTATCATCTCACAATCACTCATGATAAATTCCATGAAGTGATTGATATGAATGTGGGTTTAATCCAGTACTCAAATCTTATTTCAGGAGCACTTATGAACGTTGTAGCAAACTTTTTCTATGTCTTAACACCTTAGAAAATCTACAAACCAATTCATGACAATCTAAACTCATAGCCTACTTCCAAAGTATGATCGACTATGGATAGTTTAAATAATCTTATTATTCTGGAAGTCAAAACATGCAAATTGAAACAATTGTAAAAAATTGACACAAGATAGTATATTTACTAAAAAAAAACGCCTTTTATTCTATCATCAAATGTCAATTAAATTTTATCTATACCAAGTTTCTAAACAACTATCTAATCACTAAAACTAATATCATCATTTAGCCCAATATTCCTAGCATGTTGCAAGTGCTTAACCCTACTCAGTCGCTTCGTAAGGGATCTTCTGGGTTCTATTCTAACGATACCCTCTTTGCTACGATGAGTCCTTCTTCTATCCAATGTCTTATGAAATGATATTTTATGTCGATGTGCCTAGATCAGCCATGCTCCCTTGGTACCTTGGTTAAGGCGACAACACTCTCGCTACCACAGAAAATCTCTAGACGCACCTTTATAGCTGGAAAAACTCCAAGGTATCTGATGAAGTTCTTTAGTGATATTGCCTCCTTCGAGGCTTCACTTCTGCTATGTACTCTAATTTGCACGTTGAATCAGCTACAGTCTCCTATTTGGAACTTTTCCATGTTAGTACTCCTCCATTTAGGCTAAAAGGTGGCATCACTATACCCTGTCACTCTTAAGTCATTACTCCCATAGAGGGTAAGGACCAAGTCCTTTGTCCTTCGGATGCGCTTAAGAATGTTTTTTACTACAGTATAGTGAGCTCAACCAGGATTTCCTTGATATCTGCTGACAATGCTCAAAACAAAGGCCACATCAAGGTGAATACATGTCATAGGATACATAATCGAGCCAACTGACGAAGCATGTGGTACTCAGTCCATTTCTGCTATCTCAACATTGGTACTCAGATTGGTATTTCTTTGGATATGCAATTCTCCTTTTTAGATTCTCCATGCTAAAATGTTTCAACACCTTGTCCAAGTAGGTACTTTGACTGAGTCCTATTAGTATTTTAATGCTAATTATCAATATCCTTATCCATTGAATGTAAACAACTTCTCCGAGGTACTTCATAGTGAAACACTTCCCAAGCTATAACTTAACCTCCTGTAATGTTGGAACATCGTTTCTTATGAGTAGTATGTCATCCACATACAATACCAGAAAACTAACTATTCTCCCACTATCTTTGACATACAAATAGCTCTCATCCTCGCTTCTCGAAAATCCAAACTCTTTGAATTTCTCATCAAAATAAAGATTCTATCTGCGAGATGCTTGTTTAAATCCATAAATGGATTTCCCAAGCTTACACACTCTATTAGCGTACTTCACATTGACAAAATCTTCTAGGTGACTCATGTAAACATCTTTAGCCAACTTCCTATTTACGAAAGCGGTTTTGACATATATTTTCCATATTTCATAATCATGACAGGCAGTTATGGCTAGCATAATCCTTATAGACTTGATTTTGGCCACTGGTGAGCAGGTCTCGTCATAGTCAACACCAGGAGTTTGAGTAAAGCCCTTTGCAACCAATCATGCCTTATATGTGTGTGCTTCCCATCCATGTCGGCCTTCTTCTTGAAGATCTATTTGCACTTGACTGTCTTACGACCAGGTATATTGTCCACCAAGTTCCAAACTTGATTTTTATACATGGACTGAATCTCATTGTCCATAGCCTCTTTCCATTTTGCAGATTTGGTGCCCTCCATGCCTTCCTTTTAGTTATTAGGCTCAACCAAAATTACCAACATACTATCACTGATAAATGTATCACCATCTGTAGTAATATGGAAAACCATAAAACTAAGGTGCAATTCTAACTCTACTGGAACATCTCAGAGGTAAGGACTCGTTAACTGGATCAACGAGAGTTTCCACCTCAAGTTGAGTGCTAGTGTTTGAGGTTCCTTTTATTACTTCACTCTTGAAGCTCTTCAAGGTCAATTTGCCTACCACAATCCTCTTGACATATGAGTTGTCTTTCATGGAAATCCCCTCTCTATGCAATGGAGACAACATTGTCACTCGGTCTATAGAAGAGATATCCAAAGGATTTTTTGTGGGTAGCTGATGAAAATACAATGCTCACTACGAGGCGCGAGCTTGTGGTGAGTCTCTGGTCTTACGAAAGCTTCGAAACCCTAAACCTTGATATGTGCCAATAATTGAACCTTCTATGTCCACATTTCGTGAGGTGTTTTGGCAGCCTTCTTAGTTGGGACTAGATTAAGGATATATGTGGCAGTCTCTAAGGCATACCCCCAAAATGAGATAGGTAATGAAGCTCGACTCATCATTGAACAAACCATGTCCAACAAGTTTCGATTTCACCTCTCAGCTACACCATTAAGTTGCAGTGTCCTAAGTGGTGTCAATTTTGAAACAATTCCACATTCCTTAAGATAGTCATGGAACTCAATACTAGGATACTCACCACCTCAATCGGATTGCAACATCTTTATCTTCATGCCAAGCTGATTCTCCACTTGTTTAAAATCTTTGAAGTTTTCAAAGGTTTCTGACTTATGCTTGATTAAGTAGACATGTCCATATCTGCTATAATCATTGGTAAAAGTCACAAAGAAGCGAATAGCATACCTTTTAGCGGATATGAAGGGCCCATGCACATCGGTGTGTATGAGATCCAACAAAGCCTCACCTTTTTCACAAGTACCAGTGAAACGTGACTTGTTCATCTTTCCAAGTAAACATGATTCGCATGTATCATCTGACTTTCAGTCAAATGACTCCAATACTCCATCCTTTTGGAGTTCGGCTATGCACTTGTTGTTGACATGTCCAAGATGACAATGCCACAAGCATGCTTTGTCTAAACCATTGGATGAATCAATATGCAATATATTATTTCCTAAGTTGTCTACAACCATTACAGTTTCGTATACACCATTACAAGGCAATGCTTCAAAATAAAACTTACCATTATAAAAGCATTAATAGAACCAATTTCATTATTAAAAGAAAATCTAAAACCATGTTTATACAAACCATGAACAGAAATAATGTTTCTCGCCATATCTGACGAGTAGCAACAATTATTCAAATCTAACTCTAACCCATTTTGAAGAAATAAAGAATAAACGCCAATCTTGGTGACAGGCGACGCTTTCCTATTCCCTATGATCAAGCTCATATACCCATGCTCCACATCCCTACTTCTTTTTAGACCCTACAAATCATAACAAATGTGAAAACCACATCATGTATCAAGGACTCAAGAATAAGCATGTCATGAGTTATTAGAATGAATATTATAAATACATGTGAAGGTGGGATTTATCTTCCCGTCCTTAATGTCCTGCAAGTACTTAGGGCAGCTTCACTTCCAGTGCCCTTTTCCATGACAATGGAATCACTCTGCTTCCTTTGGATTTGAAGAAGGAGCATCAAGACCACCTTTGGACCCACTAGAAGAGGCTCCATCATGAGACTTTCCCTTGTGATTGTTTGTAGGAGCTTTCTTTTTCATCCCTTTACCATATCTAATTTCAAGGACTGGGGTAGCAATAGTAGGAGTAGGTATAATACATTTTCCTTTCAAACTACTTTCAACAATTCTGAGAAGGCCTTAAAGCTTGCTGAGAATGACTTTCTCCTTGTTCATATGATAACTCATTCTAAACTAATCATAACAAGAAGGTAAACCGTGTAGGATAATGTTGATAGCTAACTCTTCATCAAAACCGAGATTCAACTTCAGCAAGCGGTCCACATATCTTTGCATCTTCTGTAAGCGGGCCGTGATGGACTCTCAAACCTTCATTTTGTCTATTTTCATGGAGGAAGTGATTTTATACCTTTCATGTCGAGCACTTTGATGATACCTTTGCATCAAGTCTTGGTGCATCTCGAAAGGTTAGTAGTCTTCATAGGATTGTTGAAGTTCAGTTGTCATAGTGGCAAGCATGATGCACGGCACATTTCTCATGTCTTTCTCATGAGCCCTATATTCAGCAATTTCTTCAGGAGTAGTAGTTGCTTCGTCAACTTATTTTAGCTCTTTATCGAGGACATATCCCTTATCCTCGTAACGAGTGACCATCCGTATGTTTCTAATCCAGTCATTAAAATTCGACCCATCGAAAATCACCCTCCCACATAAGTTTATGAGGGAGAAATAGCCAGAAGTGTTGGAGCCAGCAACGTTTGGAGTAGACATCTGCAAACAAAGACAAAGTTTAGATTAGATAAGAATCCTTAATATAACACCCAAATGAAATATTAAGGCTAGGACCCAACATAATATTTCATAATTCGGAAGACGGATGTTGTAATCCAATTGTAAAATATTTGAAGGTAGGTAAATGACGATTTCCCAATTTCTACCATGAAAAATGAATTTTAGGATTAAATTTTAAATGAATTGAAATTCCTAGATCTTTAAGATTCATTGAAATTTTCAGTGGTATGTTTAAATCTCGATTATGCCATTCAAGTTTGTGACTGGAATACCGACGATCACAAACAAGGTGTGGATAACCATCCAAATGTGCTTTGTACTCTTGATGTCATTTATCACCTAATCAATGTGTCGGTTAACCAATCACGCTTCATTGATATGTGTCAAACAACAAGCTACCCTTTGCCACCCTTACTAGTCCAACTTAGTGTGTCGGTTAACCACACACGCTCTAATAACGACTTGGCAAGGTGCAAAGTGCAATTCCATGGAAGAGCACCAATTTCACATTTTTCCTAATGTAACTAAGATTGGAAATTTATAAAAACATTTAGTTCCTTTTAGAATTATCATTATACTTTTTAACGAGTATTAATGTCCTATCCTACCCGTTTAGTATTTGTTCGAATAAAATGCTTAGCCAATTCCATGCGTCTAAGCAAAAAATCTTTTCTTCTTCCAACTTTTCGATCTTCCCATTCGTTCCCTGTGGGCTAACGACCCTCCACCATTCAAGGAAGCGGTGAGTGAGAGTGGACACCCATACAATCACCATTTTAAAGACAATTTCCTTATACCCCTAATAGACCAACTTCGTGAATGAGGCCTACTAACGGTAAGACTGACTTGTCTTATATATATATATATATATATATATATATATATATATATATATATATATATATATATATATATATATATATATATATATATATAAGTATTAATCTTTTAATATTATAACAGTATAAATGTTGGAATTTTAACCTTTAAAAACTCTAGGGTTTAGAATTTAATGTTTCATAAAT